>NC_079296.1:24770544-26020544 GCF_023638135.1 Falco biarmicus
GTGATTTGTTTTTCTGTTTCACATATAGCTCTTTCATTAGTTCTCAATCTCAGGAGTGTTCATCATTTCATGACTCCACCTGATCGCTATTTTCTTCTCAGCAGCCTGACAGGTGAAGAAAAAGAATGCCAGTCCTGCCACACAGTAAAAGGTTTGCTGATACCACTAACACACCTCTTCCATAAGGATGATGAAAGTGGCGTTGTGTCCTTGCTCTGTGACCAACTTTCCATCAGCAGTGAGGATATGCAGTCCCCGAGGTGCTTTTCCAGGGCATTTCTCCATCTTGGCCATGTATTGTTCTTGCAAGCCATCTGTGCAGTTGTTAGACACAATCCTTCGGTACCTGGGGAACAGTGACAAAAGGAGATTGGGCCCAGGTGGTGGGTGGAAAAGTTTCTTTGTTTTGCTTTTGTTTTATTTCTCCATATCAATGCATGTGTTTTTTCAAAGGCTAACTGCCTGCATGACTCCCTAACTTAAAGGAAGAATCAAAGAAACCTAACACTTTATTAAATCAGAGAAAGCCAAAAAAATCACAATCCAACCTTCTTCAGAGATTCTCAGCAGCATCACTGAGAACATGCACACATTGTGGAGGTGATTTACTCTGCGCTGCTAAAAGGCAGAGAACTCCAACTCCCCATGCCTGCAGGATTGCACTCTGCATCCCAGCTTTTTAATTATGCTTTTTATTTCATTTTGCCTCCCTCTACTCTGCTAGAAGGTACTGGGAAAGTTCTGCCAAGAGCTTTGTCCAGTCCGATTTTAAAATTACTCAAGGAATGGGTTTTTCTCTTGGATCTTCTTGGAAGAGGTTAGCTAACTAGAAAGACGCTTGGCTATTTCCAGTGTTGTTAAGGGCATTAACCCTTTCTAGCAATTTCACAGTAAAAATACAGGACTGATTAAGAAAACACAGACTCCAACTGTTTTCTTCTTGCTCGTGTCACGAAGCTATAAGTACTCATACTGGCCAGGAATCCTGTAATTACATCCCATATTTATAGCAATCTTTCAGCTGACAGGGGGACTCTGAAGTTAAGTGACTCCAGACTCCAGGCAGCCTCAATTTGTTCAGCCACCCACATCAACCAGCCATGAACAAAGCTGTCATTACAATTGAGCATGCTGGACCCATGACTCAGAAGCAGCCCTGTAAAGTCTTCAGGGCCTGTACTTTCTATGAAGGAACATTGCAATTTTACACAAACCAGTGCAACCAGTTTCAGAGTATCCCCTGTACGATAGACGAGCATTGGCAAAGCGATACTACAATAAACCAACACCTGCCATCTGTTCTAGGTAAAACCAAGAGAAAGCAGCACATATAGCTTGTCTGAAATCACTAGGTATTGTATATACAAGTGAAAATGGCAGGAGGGGGGTGGGGGGGAAAGGCTAAAAATTGCTCATCTGAGCCTTCCCTGAAGCTATTAGAAATAGGAGCTATAAGATAGGAAGAGGTTCAATGAAAAACAATGTGAAACACCTCAAACTTGTCCTGCTAAATGTTCAGCTGTCTCTCAGATAGACCTCTTGATTCGTGCTTTAATTTTGCAGCAAAGGGGAGCTCCAAGTCTAGGCTCCAGGGATCATACATCACTTGATAGCAATAAAATATCTACATGTCACTTATGTTAATGTGCTTCTCCCTGTCTCTGAGGAATGAGGCAATGTTCCATACAGATGCTGCTGCAAACATTACCTCATGAATAAGACTGGAAAAGAGCCAGATGGGAGCAGAGAAAAAAGAACCTTCCAGGTTCTCGTGTCTACTACAAGGTCACCAACACCAGAGAGATTGTAAGATTCACTTACCCAGTGCTGTTCAAGTAGCTCTGACCAATGCTGCAATCCTTGGACAGGGAGGACGGGCTAAACCAGAAGGCTGGGACACACTTGTTGTTGCTGTGCCTCTCATACCCATAGTCACTACGGAGACAAGTCATGAGTCCACCACTGTACACATTCACTAGATTTAGCTCAGAGTTTTAGGTGACATCTGTTCCCCAAAGCATGTGTGTGTTGGTGGCTCTCTGCTGGATGGCATGACATCATGGATTGGGCTCATCCAGAGACAAAGTGCCTGATCAGTTTGAGAGGCAGGAACACAGTTCACAGAAGGTATGTGATACCTGACAACACAGAATTACCAGCCTTGCAGAGCACTAGAGGATTTGTGTTTCATTTGGTAACAAAACATGGGCAGAGATTCAGAAAGAAAATTCTATTGTTAATTTCTTTTCCTATTATTCTCTAATAATTTCACTGCTTGGGTTCTTTGGATTTGCTTGCTTTTTGAAGTCTTCACTTTCAGAACATATCAGATCTAATGCCTTTGTTTCCCAACAAAGCAGCTGGGAATATAAAACACTAGGATCACTTCCTGAACAGCTAGACAAGGTATGTATATTTACGTATGTAAATATACCTACGTTAATGGCCTCCAATATACCTATGTCAAGGGCCTCCCTGCTCTTTGACTGAGCTATGACTGGACTGAAAGAGAAATATAACTGATGTTTTTTCGAACACTAAACTAAAACACAGCTAGTTTGGTAGTCTAAGGATTACATAGTATTGCGTCACATGGGGAAGGTAATCCAGGGTATTGATGCTTCCTTGGACCACCAAAGAGTGGAAGTGTATACAACCACATCCAAGGCTTCTTTTTACAGCTGCCTTTGCATGCCAACACAACGATGAAGCAATAGGATTAAGCCAAAGCTTTCCATAAGATTTAATAGGTTCTGGACCAGGTTTCTGTGCATAGGCTTTATTGGCTGGCTGGATTCAAGGGGCAAATCAAAAGGGATTCTGGATTTTTGCTTGAGGCAGGTTAACAAATGCCAACAAACTAAGCCTCTATCGAAACACAGACACTACAGAAGCCACTGCCTTGAAAGCTCTCTGTGCCCTTTAGGACACTGAGTTTTATCTTTCCTCTATTCAGAGTATGAATAGCCATCAGAAAGTCTCCAGGAAGAGCTTTGGTGAGACAAAATGTGCAATGTCCCCAGTGACCCAAGGTGCTACTGTTCCTTTTTTTGGAGGGCAAAAATTCTGCAATCTGCTTTAAAAGGTTCAGAGATTCCCTAATGCTTTTTCTCTCAACATTCAATTTAATCATTCTCAGTGGGTCCGACCTGCACAGTCAAAAATGCCTGGCAGTGACTTTGTAATTAAAAATATTCAGGAGGAGCTGTACTTTGCCCCAAAGAAGAAAAGAGCTGCATAAATATTTAATAAAATTAAAGACAACATTGCTGTATGCCCTCAAGGTTCTGTGCTTGTTCATTAACTTCTGGTAAATGTATATTAAAACCTCGCATGCTGCCCACCTTCCTTCTCATAAGCCCCAGGGTTTGCATAAGTTAAGGAAATAATCAAGTCCAGCTGCTGTGCTGTCTTTCTCAGGAAAGCTATCTTGACAGAGTAAATAAAGAAGCAGGAGGAGGGAAAAGAAAGATCAGTGAGCACTTTAATAACACTTCTGAGTTCCTTCTGCCATTCTATGTCAGAAAAAGGCCAGGGTTTGCTTTTGGAAATGACTGCAAGGGTTGGCAGGAGTCACCTCTGATCTTGACTCATGAGGATTTGTTGAACTGGGGCCCTGGGCCATGATTTATGCCCCTGACATTTAGATCAGCCTTATATCTAACAGCAGGAAACAGATAGCACTGCAACAGGAGGCAGACAGGGGCAAGGGCGCTGTGATCAAATGGGAGGGAGTACAGCCATCACAGCTTGTGCTGTAGGGCTCCCGCAGTCATTTGTCCTATCTGCACAGCTCTCGAAGGCAGGCATCGTCACACCTAGTAGCATGGTCTGCTCTGGGACCAGAACCAGCCTGCAAACCTACTTATGGGGGAAGCAGAGGGCCTGTCTGTTGGGACCTCCTGGTGGGTGTACTTGCACAGTACCCTTCTCCTTTCCCTGACACTCCACAGGACCCGTTCAGTTCACACACAAGAGACAGGCCAGTCGATTCCAAGAACAACTGGTAATTGTGAACCCAGCCAGAAAAGGCTGAGTGGACAACTTTCCTTTTCAAAAGCATCAAGTTTAAAAATAGGAGCTGTCCTTCCAACCACAGATACCTACAGTGGGGATGTATCTCCACGAGCTCCCTGACTAGAGCCACCTTCTAGTCAGTGGAGGGAAAAGGCACCCCTCAGCACCTCCCCTTCTCATACTGACATCCAAAAGAAGTCAGGTGAATCACAGAATAACCTGTATCTTGCCACTGACTAAATAACTCATCCTTTAGAAGTCACAAGCCAGAGCAGATGAGTCCACCCTTCCACTCCGAAAATCACTTTTAAGATAAGCCCAGTGCCCCATTTCCAGCACCATAAGTATTTTCTTCAAACTGATTGCCCTGCCTCTTCTTCCAGTCAGCCCTGCAGACTAGCATCAAAACTCACCCTTAAACTGAATCTGCTTCTTCTGATTTTCCATCACCAACTAAAATAATTTTGCATTTGGAAAACAGTTAACAATTCTTTTGGCAGCACGGAGCTTGAAACAAAAGCCAGCTTGCCATCCTCTAACTGCATTTCCCCTGCAGGACTGACAAGGTTAACAGCAATATTCTCTCACATTAGTGGGAAATCTAAGCAAAAATGATACTGAACACATGCAAGGAACACATCAATGGATTGAAAAAGTGCATTCTGATGCAGACCCTTTTCAAGGCAGAACAGCACTTAAGGCCAATTTAGCTACCACAGATTTCCACTTAGAGCTTAGAAAAGACAAGCTTCAGTGTGAAATAGAAAGCTGGTGAGGCACAAAGCTAAAAAAAAAACAACAACAAAAAGGCAAATTCATAAGCATCATCTCTGGAGATTGGTGCTTGGTTCAGCTCAGAAGCATATGTCAATGCCAAGGGCAGATACTGCAGGGCAAGATAGTTTGTTCATCCTGCAAGTTCCCCTGATGACAACAAAGGGAAAAGATCTCCTGAGTCAAGCTAAGGAGCCTCAGATGTAATTTTGGCATTAGGAATAAAATTAAACACCCATCCAGATAAGATTAAAATCTCTGTTCTATATCCCTGAACCTTTCTTAGAGCCAAACTATTCCAATATTCAAGAAAACACTTTGGTCTATGCTTTTTATTCATTTTTGCTGCATTTCAGCGTGTTCATGTTCTAAAAAGAACTGTGAGTCTCAGCTGGCCTAAGCCCAAATAAGTTGCAGATCTCATGCCTCACATCTCTTCAGGAAGGATTCGAAGGTAAGTGAAGTTTTCATGAATCACACCAATACCAAATCAGACACTGATCCTGATAACCTGCTATAAAAATGAAAATGCTTTCTCAACTGATATGCTTTCAGGGTATTTTGAACTCCATTTAAATGACATTCTCATCATTTAACCTCAAACATCACAGCTATTGACAGTCTTAAATCTTTGAAATATTGTCTATCACTCAGGTTCTCTGTAGGAATTCCTTGTGCAGAAATTCTGACTGTTATGCATTCTCCCATATTCTATCCCCATTGACAAGCAATACCAAGCAGTGGTTGATTTTTTCCCTGTTTTATTTTTAAGCTGCTTTCAAAGTGACCTTAAAGCAGTTTGGAAATTATTGCCCTATTAAGTTAGGAACACCAATGTTTATGCAAAACAAGTAGCTACATCTGACAAGGGTGAGCTGTACAATCAAGTCACAGAAGCCCTTTCAGAAATTTCTCAATAAAACATGCTTAAAAATCAACAAATGGTCCCCAGGAATTCAAAGGAATAATGATAAAAATGTGCATGTTTTGCTAGGTTGCTCCCCAGGTATCAATGACCTTGGAAGTGAGGGCAGACAAATTCTCTGTTTCTCCTGTGAGGGACATGCTTTGGACCAGACAGGAGTCCTGGCTGTCACTCTTCAAGAATGATGGACAAAAAATGTTAATCAGTACTTGCAGTTTTCTGCTTTTGAATTTCAGCCTTGAAGTTCTCATCTCCTGCAGGTGAAGGGGACACCTCCCTCACACAATAGGTATGGGGATCATATCTATGCTATATGATACGATCACAGCCACCATGCTGGCAGGAGACGTAATTTCTCTGCAAGGTTTTCTGTCAAGGCAGTAGCTCAGCCACTGCCAATGCTACAAGAACAGGCCCTGCAAAAGTCCCCAGAGCCACATACTCACCACTCAAAGTCTTCTTGACCACAGACACATGGTTCAGACACCACAGTTTGGGAATAGTCCTGACCTAGGGAACACTGGGCTCCAGGCTTGCGTTTTTTATAGATCTTCCTCTCTCCCATGACACAAGGCTCCCCCTTCAGCAGCCAAGGAACAAGAGGAGAAAGTAAAAACAGAGAGTTGTAATGGCAGTTGGGCCCTAAATGGAGCATTTTGTCAAGAGACATAAAAGGCAATGAAAGCTAGCAATTCCTGCTGGGAGAGCTGGGAGCTAAGGGTCTAGCCTCTGTGGCTTTGCAAACTCAAAAGCCACCTTGGGAGGACCCATGAGTGCAGCACTGGGTTGGGATGCTAATGAAAATGTGGCCAAAATGCCTGGGTACCCAAGCCACTGCACCCACTTATGCCATATTTCAGAAGGCACCCACCAACGTGTCTAGTCGTACAAACTATCTCAAAAAGACAATGTGAATGGGTTTTCCAGGGTTTACCTGGAAATATGTCAGATGAAATCTGCTACAGGAAGAAATGCTCAAGCCTGAAACCCAGGGCAGGGACAAAATCTAGGTGTGGAACAGAGGTCTTCTGGCTCCCCTCCCCTTTCCTTGATAGACCTGGCTTTGTTATAGAGCTCAAATAATTTTCACAGTGTGTTATACTGGGCTTTTTGAACACAAAGGTTTCCAAGAGTACTACTGGGAGTAGCTAATCTAAAAGTAACATTTGACATTTAGTTGAGTTGCTATAAACAGAATTTTGTCTGATGCAGAAATAATTTGTCTGCATAGAAGTAAGAAAAAAGGCAACACCTAATTTAAATATTTATCTTTGCCATTAACAGTGATTCCCAAGATGGCTGCCTGGTTACACACATCTTTCCTTTTCTTTCATTTAAATTATTTTCATTTATTCAATTCTATGACTTCAGTTATCCAACACATCCTTTCCAAATTAATCCTCATTTCTAATTCATGGATTTCATTCAGGAATATCATAGTGCCAATAGTTCTGGCTCTAGTTATGTTGCCCTGCAGGGAGTGGGACATCATACTGGTGGCCAGTTACCCAAAAGTAATATTCAGAGGGTATTGAGCTCTTTCAGTTCTAGTGGCTTCAGGATGTAATTATATCCAGTATGAAAATAAGCCAGAGTGTATGAAAAGCAAAGCATATCTTCGAATACAATGAAATAATTCGGTCTTCTCTGGTGTTTTTCATTCTAGGGCTCCCCAGAGTTTTACAGGCATCTGCAGGACCTGCAGGATGAATAAATGTTTGTTTGGGTTTTTATGGGTTTTTTTTGGGGGGGGGGGGCGGGGAATAGAGGCAAAGTGAAAGAAAATTTTTTTTCATGAGTCACTGACAGAGCTACAAAGAGTTCAATGTCTCCTACAATTCAATCACAAGGTGAGGTTTTACATTGCCCTGAGCACTGAGGGCAAAAAGATCCAGCTGGTGCAGTGGAATATTTTCATACAAAGAGAAGTTAACAATCTCCATAACTTGCCTAGAAAAGGCTGGCTCCATGCTTATTCATGCATATGTTTCAGGGGAAGTAAAACATCAACAGGTTAGAACTGTGACTTGATGGATGCAAAAACTCCATATGCTTTGCTGAAAAGAACAAGTCCATTCCTAACTGGCAACATAGAGTATGGGAAAAGGAACGCCCATCATCCCTCCTTACACAGTGGAAATACCTGATTATGCAGATGCCAGGTTTGGTAGTCATCTTTGTTACACCTTCGGCTGAAGACAGACTTGTAGTCCACCTTGACCAGCTGCCATTCAGAACGGAGACTGAAGTGCCCAAAAACTCTGAGCATGGGAGGAAAAAAAAAAAAAGAAAAAAAGAAAGAAGCAGAGTCAGCCAGAGATATGTATGCTTCCATTGAGCAAATAATTTCTCTTGAATGTCAGCTGCAGAAACCAATACACAGCCTTCGAGCTTGATGCCAGAAAATGTAATTCAGTCATGAATAACATTTTCCTGTCCTATAATATTCTAGGATTGTTTAGCCTTTTCCTGACTCTGTATTGGAATGTCTTCTGTGCCTCCAGTACTTAGCACAATGGGCTCTGAGTCTAACACAGACAGCTAGGTATCACTCCAGAACAATAAACAACCAGACTAGAAAGTAATGTGTCTAATATCGAGGGAGCTATTCTGATGAACAGATGGATTTGGTTGTCTCAAAATCAACCCTTTCTTAGCTGACTGTTTCTTTACCGCTGAACTTTTGTGTTGCACAAACTTACTACTTAATGAATTGTACAACAAACACCTGAAATAACACATTTGGAAAATGGACTGTAGGCAAGTAACCTGCAAAGACGTCAGCATCCCTTCCACGTGGTGAATGCTGACTGCAGCTAGTAGACATGGAATTATAAACAATCACCACTGTAAGGCTATTAGTAAAGGTTTTTCTTAACTCTTTTTAGTAGGCCACTCATCATCATCAGTCACTGATCACACTCCATGGTTCATCCAGCTAAGGAGTAAGTAATAATTTGATTTTCAGGATGACAATGACACATTTTCCCACACAACTCCGGGGCAACACAAGGCTCATATTGAGTAAGGCAGTATACTGGAGCAGCTGGAGCTAAAGAGTCAGCACTCAAAAAACAGTGGAAGGACCCAGATTGTAAGTTATAACTGAGGCACAGATCTGTTCCAAATGGGATGTTTGAAAGAGTTCATGTAAGATTAAATAGCACCAGAGGCTTCTGCACAAGCTTGGACCAGAACATCAGCAGCAGAGCTGGTTGTTGAGGGCTGTACTAAGGGACTCCACATGCTGGAAGCTCACACCCTCACCAAAGAAAGCAAAATCATAGCAAAACCCTAGTTTAATTGATAAATAACACCAGGTACCCAGACAAAAGACTCCATCCATCCAGAAAAATTGCATGAGTGCTGCAGGGTGCTCAGTTTTCGATCAAGTAACTTCTTCCTATTCCCTTAGCCAGCTATGATTTTCTCAGTAAGGAGCAGCTTTTCAATCAACTGCAGCTGGATTTCTGAAGAGGTGTGTAACAGGAGGAGATTAGGATAGGTGACCAGACTTTAAAAACCATGAACAAAACTACATCTTCTCATTGGCAGGAGGAACATCTCAGTACACATAAACAACAAAAAGTCCCAACAACTATCAAGCTGATTTGTCATTATAACATGCCAACTTCTTGGCTATCTGAAATACATAGAAGAACCTAAAACCTCATCTAAAATACAAGTTCCAGACTTTAAAAATTCTGTATGTACTGAAACGCAAATCCTTTCTGACACTCATGAAATGTCATTGTATCACCCTTATTGCAAGATTTAGAGGGCAGAGAAAGAATGGTTTTCTTCATTATACCAGATCTTTCACTAGCCTGCATTTTTACCCAAGCCACTTATGAGATTAACATTTTTGCTGTTTTGATTATTCCAGGCTAAAAAACAAAGAGGCAGCGACAGATTTACAAATTTCCCTATGAAGTGGAAAATAAACATAAAAGAAAACTTGTATTGAGTTTCCAGGCACCGACTGCAATCCAGATCCTGCTGTGTCCTCAGTGAGCTGCCATTCTTTACTGTAGTTCTTCTTAATTTACACTGTAATCACACAACCTTGTTGGCTTTGCTCTCCCCTTACTGCCCAAACTACTTCTATAGATTGTAGCTGTGCCAAAATTCCTTTGCATTGTGCTGTTTTTGTGAAACAGAGACCATCCAGGAATCAGCCAAGTTTTCCCATTTAGACTGGTCTCAGCTCATGGGTATCAGGGACAGAAAGGAGGGTGGGGGAGATCTGAGAGCCCGGAGTTGTGGTTTTGCTGTGACCACCTTTCTATATCCAAGTTCTGCCTCACAGAGGCAAGCTCCAAGAATCTGACAAGAAGGGGAGAGGATACAAGAAGAACCTGTGACAAATGCATACACAGATTACAAATGAGTAGGTGAGCAAGGACTTGTGTGGTGGAATGGATTGATTAGGTAGATTGTTGCTGGCTCTTCAGAACATTTCATAACATAGTCATAATTGTGGGGTATAAGTGATAGGAAACACCACCACATTCAGGCATAACAACAGAAGAAACTGAAATTCCTGTTCCTCAACACAGAAGGCACATCCTGGACCAAGATCAACCTATGGAAACCATAGCAATATGGGAAGAAGGAGGAAGAAGGGGGGAGAAATCGCACAGAGGGGAGATGCAGAAGGTCTCTGAAACTGTACTCAAGTATGAATCTCCCCACTTTTCCTTGGCACTGGGTAAATCCCACCAGCTCTTATGCCACAACTGCTTTCAGCGCATACTCCTACAGAGTCCGTGTCTGGTCACAGTATTGTTGCACAGCCGGGCAGCTCTCCCATGAATCTTGTTTGTCCTGGATATGATGCATGACTGAAATGTCATTCCTGCAAAGCAGCAACTCAGCAGGCAGAATTCCTTTACTTCAGTAAATTCATAGCAGTTCAGGATCTGATCTTGGTGTTTATTACACAGAAAACATAGCAAGAGGTGGGGAGAACATAATCAAATACAAACAGTTGTCTGAACCCAGAAGATAACGGGTCTGGAGAAATCCAACACTTCAGCAGCCAATCCATCTCAAGGAAAATGTTGTTCCTCAAATTGACCTTTAGCTAACTGTTCAGCAAGAGAGCAAAAGGCTCCTTTGTGCTTTACAAAATTCACCAGAACTTCTTGCTTTTTAAATCTACTGAAAAATGCAAAAAAACCCCAACCCTCTGGCATTTAAATTCTTCCGTGATAATGATAATTAATGGAAAAACCAAAGTTTCCTAAGTGGAAGGCAATATATTAGCATTCCAAAAGCACAGAGCATTAGCTACTCTTTAATTAAATGATTTCAAAGAAGGTCTTTGTATATAATTGCTATAATTTAGATGGAAACAATACCACACTAAATGTAATTAGAGGAGTGTGAACAGAGAGGGATGTTTTCCTTTGTGCTGCAGAGATGGTTCTGGGTCACCTGATTCCTAAAGTAGTAACTTTTCTCCCCCCTTGCTAATAACAAGCTTCTTAATCCTGATCAACCATTGCAGTGCAGCCTTCAGAAATAAGAGCTGCTCATATGCAGAGAAGCTAGCAAGCAACCGCATCCTGTGAGCACTGCTCACCAGTAATAAATGCAACCTGGACACCTACAACACTTCCTGATTGACCAGCCAACATGATGAAGGTTATGCTATTTTCCAAGATGATTCTGTTGTGCGTTTGAATCTTCTATGAGAGTAAGCAAACATAAGGAATGGAAAAGAGTGCTACGTTATCTGCGTGGCTCCACTGGACTCTCAAACAGCTTTCCTTGGGAAGTGATGAAAACCCTCATCTTTTGTGGAATTAAAAATGGGCTGAACAAACCATCACAGAGAGCAAACGCTGACAGAGCAAAATCAGGTACTGCAGCTGAACCCTGCTTTCACCAGTTTTGTGAACTGCATCACTGGATATTCTTCCATAGTGACTAAGGTGCATGCACATGACCTCTCTCAACCATATCTGTTTTGGGGTGCTCAGGCCCAACAAAAATGGTTGGGCAGACAGCAGAGCTGCAACACCTTAAGTCTGATAGTGTTCGGGTATCAGTAAGTGCTTAGCATTAAGAGCTCCAGCACATACATCTGGATTTCTGTACCCAGTGTGGCTGGACAAAATAAGTCCTAAGAAAAGAGATGGAAAAAAGAGATTAGTGGGAGTTTAGTTTTCCCTACTCAACTGGTGAGTCCTCATACTGTTTTGAAGATATCATCTCATTTATCTTATCTGACGCCCACGTGCCTTTGTTCCTCATTTACTTTGCTCACTAAATTAGAGAGGATGATTTTTTTTAACTAAATACAGCTAACCTATCAAGATGATACAGGTGACACGGGGACATAAAGTACTATGAATTCTGCCTTAATAACTTTTTCTACAGTGGTCTAACTGACAACTTTTAATTGCTTGTTGTAAGGATAGAAGACAAAAGAAGGAAGCTGGGTTTTCAAGGTCCAACTCTGGAAAGTCAACATAAAAAGTGTGTTTTGATTTTTTCCATCTAAGCAGTCTGATCTGGAAGTCCTTGAGAAGCAATAAATACAAGAGCCCAGATGGCATTTAGACAGAGTCAGTTTTCTGACTAAGCTCAATTTAACAAAGGTTCTCCAACCTAAGTCATGGAATGGTAATTTACAGGCTTTAGATCGGATAGATTTTGTTCTGTTCCTTAGAGTAAGCAGTTAAAACTCCACATAAAATCTTAGCTAATAAGACAGCATTTTCTCAACTGGTTCTATGCATAACTCACAGTAAAACCATTGCTAGGAAACCGGAAAATGTTTCCTAATCCCTTTCTTTGGAGAAAAAAGGCAAGGCTTCTACTGTGAGGTCTGGATGCCATTAATTTGCAGAAAAAATTATTAGAAACCTGGAAAACAATTCTGAAATGCTTACAGATTCATGACAGAGTCATTTTAGAAAAGGTCATTGGTAACGTTGCTGTAATTATATCTTTCATTAATTTTTTTAAATACACAATAACTTACAGATGTGATATATACTGACTGGATAACCTTGTA
Organism: Falco biarmicus; assembly: GCF_023638135.1. Taxonomy (NCBI): domain Eukaryota; kingdom Metazoa; phylum Chordata; class Aves; order Falconiformes; family Falconidae; genus Falco; species Falco biarmicus. Next base: position 24,783,288 of record NC_079296.1, read on the forward strand.
CAGAAACTGTTTAAAAGGCTTTTTAAATTTATACAGTGTTCTCTTGTCACATTGCATTGCTTTTGCCTTACCATTCCTTGCATTGTTGATAGTTATGTTTTTTATGTGATCCAATACTGCTCATTCCTGACAGGTCAACAGAATTAATTGAGGGTCACAAGCTAACAACTCATCCACCTCTGGTCCGTAGATTCAATCCCTGTCCCTGCTGAGGGTATGAGACCTTTTCAAGTAATAGCTCCTGCATTGCTTGCAGGAAAGGCATAAGCTGTATCCATCTGGATCTATCCCTGCCGGCAGTTTCAGATGAGCTGCCCAAGCATGGAAATGGAAATGTGTTCTCATACCTAAATCTAGTCCCATTCTATCATTTCTTAAGTAAATTGGCAGGGCATTATATGGAGCAAGCATGCACTGAAGCTGTCTGTACTTGTCTGGGCTGGGCTGAATATAGATGGAGGACTTCTATCTTCACTAGTCAGCCTAGCTCCTTTGCTTGTAATGGGAGATAACAGTCAAAGTCTCCAGTAATGCCTCCTGTCCCCAGCTGTGCCTGTCAGTGATACAGATGATTGACGACACAAAGGAAGGAAGCAGCTGATAAGGTCATCTTCACTACACTAAATGTCAAATATACCCTCTTTTCTGAAGCGTTTTTCCTTCACTGGACATCAACAAGGTGTGAGACATGAAAAGGTATCTAATTTTGCTTCTCACAAGGTACCCTGGGGGTCTCTGAAGTCAGATTTTAGCAAGATCAGACCCTACAGAATAGATTATTAAAATTTAAAGCATTTTTAATATCTAAAAAAAAATTTTAAAAAAATATAATATATTAATAAACAGCACCTTTTGAGATGAACTGCATGAGCAGATAGATGGATGGATGGATCAACAGAAAACTACATACAGAGAGCCAAATATATACTTCAATTGATAATACTGAAAGAAAAGCTAATTGCAGTGTCATCTTAAATAGACTCTTTAGGAAAGCCTGAAACCAACCTTACATTTTTTCCCCTTTTATTGTAAAAGAAAAATGCTTGCAGAGGAAGTGTCTTAGCAAGCAAAAAGCCCCAGTAATAAAATCACCCAAATCAGTAAATGCTTCAGCTGACCTGAATCTACACTTTTGTTGTAGAAATTTAGGGAAGGAAAAAGTCAAGCAAGATTGCCATCTCATTTCAGTTAAAATCCTCTTTATTTATATCTGTGCCACTAACAATTAGTGCCAGAAGTAATTTAATGGGCAAACCAATGAAGTGCTATGAAGCACAAGCTCAAAGAACCACCTCCTGGCAGACAACAAGTGTGGGTTGGGTTTTTTTCTTAGTCCCCTGGAGGGAATGAAGTTCCCCCACCAAAACCAGAAAGAGCCCCAGATCTGGGTAATCACAGCTACAGGACCACTGAGTGTTTAATCCACCACAACTGAAGGTGTCAATTGTCTTTGTTGCCCAGCAAAAAGAAGCACATGTGGCCACTGCTGCAATTTTAATAGCTAAACAGGTACCCAAGGTGAACCTCTCTTTGTAGCAAATATCACCAATGTAGTTTCATGAGTAAAGCTTGGTCAATACCACCCTCAGTGTCCTGACACAGCACAGACTGGAGAGTTCCTCCCTACAGCTTGGATAGGTATCGGATGGGACAACTCATAGTCACCCAGCGTAGGTCCATGCAGCATCATGTGGCCCCATCAGCGCAAAAGCCAAGGAAGAGACCTATTCAGATTTGGCTGGTCTGCTCCCATGAATTCTGAAGCCATCTAATTTTGGGCATGCTGCAGAGATATGGACCTGAGTGGTTGCCACGTAAAGCCTGCATACATCTAAGCTCTGTGTTTCCATTCCTGTGGCTCTTGGCAAGCTTGGCGAACAAAGGTCTTCTGCAAGACCTGTTCTGGCACTTACACAACCAGCAATGAGATGGAGCTAAGAAGTCTAGTCTGATCTGAATTGGGGTTTGCTGTTGGTTATTGTACTTTATACCCCGGTGCTCCATGTTCCAGGAGAACTGATTAGTTCAGCATCAGCATGGCATGGATATATGGAGGCAATGCAAACTGGTTGCTGCCATTTCCTCTGATCCAGGGTGCTGGGCGACACAGACCAGAGGTGGGGGGATGGCCTAGCAGAAAGAGTGAAGATTCACCCAAACTTGTTAGCTCTAGCTGAGAATTGACTGTGTCCCTGTACACGGTTCTTTCACTTCCATAATTGCCTTGGTTTGGTTTGGCTTTTTCTCCTCACTAGCCAGGCTACCTTGGCCCTGCATTACCAGGGGAAATGGTGACCCTATGCTAGAGATCCTGGCTCAGTGCACACACTTACAGAAGGACTTGGTACAGTCCTTCCTCCATCGCTTGTTGACATTTATAGCTTTTGAGATAATAAAAGAAAAAGCTGACAATTTCAGGCAAAAAAAGAGGGCCTGTTATGAAATCTGGATCTGAAGCCACCTCTGTGTAAGAAAGTAGCAGTAAAGCTAGTCTAGCTCCTATGTGCAGTCCAAGCTGTTAGGGCCAAAACCACGCAAGCAGCAATGGAACAGTTGCAAACTGTGCTGGTGGGGTTAGGTTTTATGAATGGGGAGTGAGGGATGAGCTATTTCTCCATGAATTAAACATAAATCATGACTACAAAGAAAAACAAATGGGCTGTGTAACCTCCTGACTGTTTTTTTATTAGGGTTTAGATGGAATTAGCATTAAAGGAGGTCACTAGTTACATGGAAATTGGATGGAAAGCAACTGAGACAAGGAAGTAGAGCCTAATTGAAAGAGACACAGATCAGTAATTAGTGAGAGTGGAAGAAGGAGAGTTATACTGTCTCATGGCTGGCAAGATGATGCAGGGAGCAAGAGATTGGAAACAAAGGAAACATAAAAGATGAAAGATGACACTGGAAAGGCAGGCAATTGCCAACAAAAAACACTGTATAATTTTTTTTCCTAAACAATAAATATGGACTTTAAGAGCCATTTTGGAGCTTTTAACTCAGTTGCTTTTGGCTGACCTGTAAACCAGGAACAGTAGCCCGAGGGCAACTGGATGATGATTCAGGACTGCTGTACTTCCTTCTGCAGACAGAAAAAGAGTAAGAAAAATGGCAACTTTTTCTAGAAAGAAGAGATATATTTTATTTGGAATAAAATGTATCATCCATTTGGATCTAGATTTTCAGCTGGTGCAAATTAGTGTAATTCCCACAGATCATCTCAGATATAAGGCTTTGCTCTACTGCTAGTGTTCAGAGGGAGAAAAAATAACAGCAGTGAAACTACCAAGAATATACCAACAGCAGACAGAAGCTTGCATGATGTCAAACTTGTTCAAGAAAATCTTGGTCTGTATTCTGTTTCTCAAAGAGAAGGGTCAAATGAGAATTTCACAGAATTTCTCATGCAGATGAAGTCTGAAGGAAGTGGTTTATTTGCACTTCCAAGTGAAACAATGTCATGACATGGAGATTTTCCACAGAAAAGAAATTTTAAGTGTTAGATTCATTGACTAGCAATCCATACTGAATTGACCACACAAAGCTGTGCCACTGCCAGATTCCAGGTCAGAAGGGACAGAGGAGATGGGGCAGGGGAAGAGTTTCTGTGAATACAAAGAAAAAACAAAATATTGCAATAAAAATCCTGCAGTATAATCATGGCAGATCCTTTTCCCTCGGCTTTGAAAAACAGTTCTGGGATTATTCATCAGCTCAGTGGGCACTTCCTTTACAGTGCCAGCAGAAGAGGAAAACCACTGCAAATGACATGGTACAGAATGATCTTTAGTTAGCAAGTAATGCCAAGCACAATTAGTAAGAAATCTGCGGAACGTGTAATTATGAAGCAGCCCTATAGTTTGGGCTCAGTTTCTCCATTAGCTGCACAAATACTGCACAAGGCAATGGGGAAGACAGAGATTTATTTTTTTTTCCAGTAAAAAGCGATAAGAACTTACTGAATGATAAACCAAAGTTTTTGAAATCTGCTCTCTAAAAAATTTATTGCCAATGTATCCAAACCACTTTACATGACAATTGCTTCAAAAGAAATCCCAGCCACATGAAAGAGTGTGTGAGACACCTGGGAAGAGGGGTGGGAAAGCATGTTAATTTTTAATGCTGTTTTTCAGAAGTGTTCTCTCTCTTCTTCGAAGCACTCATGACAGACAACCACTTTCTGACAGCTTTGAAACATGAAGATGCTGCCTCTGTCTTCTAGGAAAGATACTGGCAGGTATCAGCAGTCTGAGTGTTTCCTCCGCTAACAGATCTGTGGTCCCAACAGAGGCAGGTGGTGCCCCTTTATCAGAAGCTGGATAACAGCGTGTTCAGTCATTTCAATTTTTCATCCTATGAATCAGCAGATTTCCAACCAGAGATGTCCAACACAAATGTGGAAGCCACTGCTCAGAACATGTAAGCTCCAAACACATGACAGGGACAGCTTGTGGTGCTGCAGGGTGACAAGCTCTGCCTGGCACAGGGTGTCAGAAAAAAGGCTCAGAAGAGGGATGAGATCTGTAACTGACTAGGCAACGGTGTGACAAAATGACTGACCAGTTACAGTGGGGGAGTTTTCACAGGTTTGAGTCAAAGGGATCATGAAACAAGGAAACCATGCACAATGATCACATGAGGAGAAGCTCTCCTTAGGAGTAAAGGTTTGCAGCACTACCTGAACTGCGAGATGCCTCAAACTATACTATGGCTCCTCTGGACAGCTGCTTGCCAATGATGAAAAAATCTATTCAGAGTGAACTCTACAGCCAGCCCAGCACTGAGCCTTCCCAGATCTCAGAAAAGCTGGTGTGATGTACCACCCTCTGCCCCACGCAGGATCAGGGCCAGGCTGAGCTGAAAAGATGCCAAGGCCATATGGTTTCTCAGTCCCACAAGGATTGAGGCATCAGAATATTTCACAGCTTCCTCTAACAGAAAGGTGAAAGACTGTGCACCCCGTGACAGGTCTGAGTGCTTTGTACAGCCCAGCCTGGCTGCTAGCAGGAGCTGCACAGGACCTGTAATCCATCTGTGCCTACTTAAAAGCACAAGAAACAAAGCACATTAGCCTCTAGATGAGAATTGTATTGTAATCAGGCAAACCTTGTCCTTTGACTTAGGGAAAATAAATCATGTAACAGCTTGCTGCTCATTCTGGGGGCTTCTTATTCACTTCAGTGAATAAAAGCTTCCAGTCAGCACACCTTTTCCTAGTCCTCCTCTCTACACATACTTACATCTCCATCCACCTTGTCTGAGCATTACAGACATGACTCAGCATCTCCCTCCCATAAGGAATGGGAAAAGTCTGCCCAGTGGGGTTCATCTGGGACTCAGGAGACCTGATTTAATGCCAAGCTCTCCCTATGACAGCCTGCTTAGTGACTGACAACAGCCATGTCCCTTGTTCTGCCTCAGTTTCCCTACTTGCAGAATACAACAAACAATATTGATTTCTTTAGCATAATATTTGATCTACTGTCCATAAACAGCACTTGACTCCAATGAGAATGTTTGCCCAGAAAGCCAAAGATAGCCATTACTTGTCACAGAGCTGAATGCCTTACCCATGTGTTATGGCTTCTGCCAGGAATCTTATGAGTGGCTGAACTGCTGGGAACTTATCTTGGGTCACAGACATCCTCTTCCTAAGGCCCAATAGGTCACATGATGCTGTCTGAGAAAGATTACGCAGATGTTCTCATCACCTGATTTGTCTATTCAGGTGCCACAGAAAGACCTCTGCCTCTACTGCAAGTATCAGCAGCACAATCAATATTGTGCCTGTGTGGACTGTTTAGGTGAATTTATGCAGCAATCCAAAGGCTAACAAATAGAGTACTCCTCTAGCAAGCAGGGAGATGGAAGGAGAAAGTGACACTGATTTATCTGTGATCGTTAATAATGTTTTTAAGTCTTGCAAACAAAGGTAATGATATGGGTAATCAGCTGTCTTACTCCAGGGTATAAACCGATCATCTGTTGGGATATAAAATGGGAATTCCTATAACACACATTTTCTTGTCCATTGTAAAGTCACTTGATGGTATTAGCAGATTGATGATTTTCTTGCAAAGTCCCAGCTATTCATTACTTCCAAAAGGTTTTGAAATCAGATTAGATGATACAGGAATGCAGCTCACTAGCAAATGCCAATATCCTTTCAATCATTTTGGTTTCCTAACTTAATAATTATATTTGCAATTTTTGTTCTCAGATCAAGTTCTAAATTATACTTTTCTTTCTGTGTGCAGTCATTTTCACAGATTCATTTTTATTTCACGGATCCCATTCTGAAGAGTTCTTATGCAGATTTACACGCTGCAGTTTGCACAGCCTCATGAGGGGGGACAGTGCAAAGGACATATCAGAGCCTTGCAGTAAAATCCATTGCCAATAACAGAGCCAGTCGCACCAAAAACAGATATTGCAATAAAGGGAAAAAGAAAGAAAAACTTAAATGCAAGATAAAACCACAATGGGGACAATTAAAACCTACCAGTCCTTTCTAAGGTATCTCATGGCACCTATGCAACTTGGATAAACCAGGTTTTGAAATCCGCCCTCCAGCCTTTCAAAAAATCCACATTTTTGGTAGACCTGAGAGTATGCACAGGCTGGCTGGTCAGCCCTGGTTCCCAAAAGAAATGAGCATAAAGAAAGATGGAGTTCAGAACCCTTCACTTACAACAGCCCCCTGTACATGACCCCTTCTGTTGTTTTCTGCACTGAAAGCTGCAAGTCAGATTTAGCTTTCTACAGACCTCTGGCAAAATCTTTCCTCTAGATTCCCTCTTCACCAAATACTCTGTTGAGCTTAGCAGCAGCAGCAGAAGTTTCAGAAGAAAATCTGTCTTTTTTTCAGGCAGCTGCTTCTCTTTTTCCTCAAGTAGAGTGAAGTGAAAAGAGACCAGATTGACGGGCAGAAGAGTTTGAAGGCCTCTGCTGGGCCACAGGAACTGAGGAACACTGTGTCTGTGTCTTTTCTTAAGAAAAACATGCACGTTGGACAAGAACTTCAATTCCTTCTAGGAAAAACAGTCTCTTGGTGTTTCTGCGATCCACTCTTCTCTCATTTGCTGAGATTGCTATCAGGGGTGCCAGCTATGGAGGGCAAAGGCTGGCCTGGTAGACAGAAGGGCAGCTCCTCTGGCCACATCCCAGCACAGGCACTATTTTCTGTCAGCTGTCTGGTTTTGCCTTACTTTTCTCAGCACAACCACTCAGAGGTGGCAGACCCACAGTTCCCTACCCCTAAACAAAGGGGCAGAATCTTTCAAGGACATTGTGTCAGCTTGTAATTTTCTTTCCTGTATTAGCTCTTAAATGTGACAGCAAGACTTGAGCAGGAGGCAGAGAATGTCGTCTTGCTTAAAGAGGAAAGATGATAATAACCTTATCAGAAAGTGACAGGAAAATGACTCTTGGTTCCCATGTAATTTTGAACTCAGTGGGAGCTTGGACTTGGGAGCTGTTGCCCCACTCATACTCATTCTGCTGTATCTTTGCTGAGTGCTAATCAGAACCTGTCCATGTTGCCTTCATACCTACATACTTTGCTGATGTCTTCCACAAGTCAGTCAGTTCTCCAGATTAAGAGTTAACTCATGGAATTCCTGGCCCCATGATAATTTGACTGCTAAATTTTGAAAGGGATGTAGGGGAAAAAACTTCAAAAAAATAGAAAAATCATTAATGTCTTAGAAATACAAAGAATGCTGTGTTTGGCCAAGAAAGTCCCTTATTGACAAATCTCTGTAAATGAGGAAATATACAAGGGATTATTATTTTTTTTAACATATATTTTTAGCATCCTCTGCTTGCCACTATTGGAGTATGGAACTGAGCTAGAGAGACCTCTGGTCTGACTCAATATGGCCTGCGCTCTTAATGCTCTCTTTCTCACCTCAAACTTCTCCTGGCATCCATCTCGCCTTCTCCAACATTTTTCATTATTTATTCATTCTGCCCCACTCCTCTGCCACCCAGTGATGTATTGCCAGTAATTTTATGGGTCTCCTGGGAAAAAAATGCTCCCACTTCATCTCTGGTAAAACTGTATGGCCATGTAAATGAGAAGGTGTTAGAAAGGCCAGGGCTCATAACCTACTCATTTACTACCAGAAACATTTTCTAATATACACATAGCCAAGGGCAGCAATCACAGCAAAGTTGGCAGACCAGCTTGTATTAAATCCTCTCACTGAAAATGTTAATGCTCAATGATGCATACACAGATATATATGGATCATTAAGTACACAGACATAGAAACACATATATATTTATATACACATATGTGGGTGTGTCTACATAAATATATTTATCAGCACAGACAAACTTAGTGATCCTTATCCATAAATGAGTGTCTGCACACACACATATAATGAGTCTACTGAAATGATAGCAAAGCTCTGCATGGCTATGAAGCAAAAAGGTTATTTCTCTCAATGTGGTTTTGGAGAGATGCTTAAAGCAGGAGATGAAGCAGCAGGGGTAATAATTATGAGTCAGAACTGGAACAACATAAAGACCTTCTCTGGACTCACAAAAACATCTTGTCTCTGATTTGCATGGTACAGACTAGCAGCCCTCTCAAGCAAATACTGCTTCTGTTTGGATGTATCACAATCAACTAAAAGGGGGATACAATCCGATTCCTTTCCACTGGTGGACCTCAGGCCAGTAACATGCTGTGCCTATGGTTTGTCAACACAGAAATGTTAGATATGACCCATTAGATTATGAAATCAGTAAAAGATTTACTAGTCGCCAGTGAGGGCTACAGGACAGAAATTAGAAAACTGTAGATTTCAAAAAGACTAGTGCTTTCTAGGCACTCATTGGGTCACCTAAGAATGTGCCTAACCCATTGCCCTTAGGCATTTCAGTTATTTTCTTAAAGGACTCTTTGTTTTCTGCAGATGCTTTTCTCGAACCTGCACCAAATGCTGCAATGTGCTTTGGTACACTCCTCTTGAAGTGCTGTGACACTAAGCGAGCTGAGCTGACCATCTTGTCAGATGAGACAAGTATCAAAACAACAGCAAAAGGAACAGCAGAAGTGGATGATCAGCCAGGGATGGAGGAAGGGAGAGTGGATTCACCTTGGTTAAGAAGTAGCTCCAAGTTAGACCATGTCACACAGTCTCATGGTACTTCCCTGTGCATCACAAAACTAGATTCTTAGCAGACCCCACTCAGCTATGCCTGAAAGCAAGTCATTAATTCTTGCACCCTTATAGCCATATGAAATAACAAAATCATAGAATAATTTAGGTTGAAACAGACCTGTGCAAGACATTTTGCCCAATTCCTCACTAAAAGCAGCTCCCAATTCAAAGTGCACCAAGTTATTCACAATCATACATTGACCCTACATGCAAATCTACAGATTTTACCATGCTGGTAAGTTCTATAGGACTGTCTTAGGACACAGCACAAAGCACAGAAATTCTAAAAAGCCTAGGGATGCTCGCGCATTACAGACAGACACTACCACTGTTCACATAACAGCCGTGAAGTGGTATGAAATTCTGTGCTAAAACCGTTGCTGCTTCCAACCGGCCAGAAAGCCCCTCACAGGATGTGCCACAAAATGAAAATTGGGAATAATAGTCATTCTACTGATATACTGTTTTTAATAAGGTAGTATTATGATGATATTTTAATAATGCAATATGTTAATAATAGTTAGAGTATAATGCCTATTTAATACACATTCCCCTCAGAATATTATTTTTTGGAAGTAGCCGAACACAGACAACTTTGATGCAATGGAAGAAATTTTCCCTAACAGGAATCAGCTGAGATGACTAGATGAAATATTTTGCATTTTCCAGGACGAAAGACAAATTTTAAAAGCCACAAGCCTACCCAGTTTGGCGGTACAGAAATATGAGCACAATCTTGGTCTCTCTGCCTCAGTCCTGCTTCTGCTCTGAAAGCTCCCACTGATCCCATCATCAGCTGGAGGATGCTAATCCCAAACAGTTGTGCTCCTCTCATCAGCTTCTTGAAATCACTGAGATTTCTACCCACAAACACAAATTCCATGCACCTCCAACTGCCATGTGTCATCTTGGTTCAGAGGACAGCCAGTAGCAATAGAAAGGCATTGATTTCTTTTCAGCCAAAGCTTCCACGAGCTCAGCATGATCCTACACTGCCCTTTTAGATGAGTTCACTAAAATTCTCATTGTGGGAAATACCTAAGTGATCTGCATACAAATGGTTTGCGTATGGGCTTTACAAATGGGATCTTTCCTCCTCAGTTCCATTAATGCTGCGGATAGGAATATCTCTAAATATTTATGGCAAGTATCATGTGAAATTTCTTCATATGGCTTTTACAGACTATTAATAGTTTTAAAAATTGCTAATGATGACAGTAATAATAAAAACAATCCCAATAACAGTAGCAATAGTAATAATACTCCTGCAAAGATTTCAAAAGAGCAAGCTTTCAACAAAGCTGATACACAGTATTCAGCAACATAACTTACTTCCTACATTCTCCATCAGAAGACTACAGAGACAGAAGTAACAATAACCTTAGATTTAAAATGCATTTTTCATCTCAAAAGAAAACTGCATTGATTTATAAAGTAAATGGGCTAAATCCACAGCTAGTTGAAACTGATTAGCTCCATTGATTTCAATGAAGGTGCTGATGTGTAGATTTATTGGAGCTCAGATCTGTGCCTCTGCGTGTGTGTGTGGTTGGAAAGATACACATTGTACATTGCACAAAGAATTTCACAGAAAAACACCATATTAACCAACACAGAAAGTGAACACATTATTGCTGCATTTGGAGAAAAATGAGTAGAGTGAAGAGAATGCAGGCTCTAATCTTTAGCCGGGGATTGGCATGTATTTCCTTAACAGGATGCTCGCTGTAGTCTTGTGAAAAGGCTCACAGGTGTATCATATGCTATTGTGGTTTGCTTTTTGCAAAACCAGGGGCAATATTTGCAAATAGCAAGGCAGCAGATGCACAGTTACATTCTTCTACACAAACAGGTACTCCACTTTTACTAAGAAACAGCCAAAGCCAAGGCATGGTTTTGGAGAAAAGGAAAAACTAGCAACCGCATCAGAATCGATACCACCTCTACACCAATAAAATCTCAACAGCTGTCTGTATCATACACAGAGTCTGCCTTGTTCTGCCCCAGCACTGTTTGGGAAACAACTTAAGAGTGCTGCTCCTACACTTTATAGGCATAAAGGATAACCATAATTACTTAGCCTGGCCTTCCTAGGACATTTTAGCACAGGAGATATAGATGGGCTATATGGGAGTTAGCTCCACTTTCCCAATCCTCCCAAGACTACAGCACCAACACATGTCTTCTGTCATGGCATAGATGGCAAAGAAGCAAGCTCAAATGGCCCTTTGCCAGAAGGGGATTTTCCCCCAGCCCCTTTCCTGCAGCTAAGTTGAGCTCAACTGCAGGTACAGACGGTACAGCACGTAGTCACTTCTGTTTCTGTAAGGCTGATGTAGGCATGGTGTTTGAAAGGCATACCAACCAAAAGCATGCAGCCCAGTTGGAATAAATTCAAATCACTAGCAGAAATGCCCAAGACACACAACTATTATCTGATCCAAGCTTCCTCAGAAAATGAAGACAAGCATACCCAGCAGTCTACTCTCAGTCTGTCACTACCTGTGACACCAGTAATGAGATCCACCTACGCATTTCTGCCACATAAGTAGGCAAAAGGACTGATGCCTAGAAGAAAATATACTAGGCCTGAGCCTCTTTTCTCTTGCAAGCAGTGAAAATCTGCAGGAAATTCAGGTGCAGATGCAGAAAGTAGGAAAAGCAAACTGACTGCAAGGTGAAATTTATAGTGTATCCCTGCCCCTGAGTTGGGTGCTGCAACAGCCTCTGATGTGGTTAACCAAAGGAACTCCATCATGCCACTGCAGCTACGTTTCATAGGCATGCCTCAGTCTAAGGCATCTTAGCCACCTCGCCTTCTGATCATTTTCAGAAAGCTTGGAATTCCAGCAAGCTCAGAGGAAATACAGGTAAGAAGGCATCTCAGCAAGCAACAAAGGCAGTGCATCTAGTCGTTGATTTGTTCAGAATCCCAAAGCAGTGTTCTGATCTGCTTTGTGCAACATTCAGATGACTCTTTGAAGATGCCTTTGAACTTAAAAAGTTCCCTCTCTCCCCTAGTTTTTTAAGCTCAGATCTCGGCCTGTTCTTGGGCCAACATTACTCCATCAATTACAACAGCCTTATTTAGTGCTTCAGCACTCTTGGGAGGAGGAAGGTTTAAGCACCTTCAGTGCCAGCCCAAGCTCTTTCTTCCATGGTATGGGTGAATCATAGTATACTACACTCCAAACCAGGAAGGCTATTTTGACCTCAGCTCTGCATAAGCATAATGAGAACACCTTTAGCTTGAGCTAAAACCAGATATACAGCCCACAATGCAAATAGCAAGCAGTGAGGTTGGGGATATTCATACTCAGCAGCAATCTCAAAAGACAGTCAAGCTGCACAACTACAGCAAGCACAGAACTTACATTAGGTGCAACCATACAGATCTCTGGCCTCTGAAGAGCACCACAGTCCCTGGCCCATCAGATCCAAGGAACACAATCTCAGCAGTATTTATGAGAAGGGACCTCTCTGGATGTCACTAGTCCAAGCTCTTACTCCAAAACAGACTGTCACCAACTGTAGATCAGAGCAGATGTGGCTTCATCTAGCCAAGGCTTGAAAACTTCCAGGGATGGTGATACCATAACTCCTCTGTAACCTGACTGGGGCTACACCACTCCCCAAAGAAGCAGATTTATCTACTGTCCTACCTGGACTCCCAAGCTACAGCTTGGGACCATCACTCCTTGTTACACCCCCTGCCACTATTGGGAAGGGTTTGCCTCCATCATCTGTTTGGTGCATGGACATTCCACCTGGGTCTCTGACCACCAGCAAAACCACAAAACACCACCAGGCCTTCATGCAACGCTACATGTGTAGCTACACAGTGCTGTACTGCACACTGTGAGGCTCACCATGCACTTGGGGATCTTCATGCACCCCTTCTGCCATTACAGTTTAGAAAAGTTAAGAGCTGCTATACTTACGTCATTATCTGGGTCTCTATGCCAGGATCTACAAGGGATCCATCCACAAAAAGGGGTGTCGATGTGAAACTGTATTTACTCCAGGATCTTCCCTCATCAAAACTCACCCTGGGATAGAAGCAGAGAAAATTTATACACATAAAAGGACTTACTCTAGAGCAACTGCAGCAATTAAATGTTGGCTAAGGTCTACAAGCTCCAGCAACTAGATTTATAGATAAGCAGCAATCTTTGCTATTTCCCAGCCCACTAATTCATGCTCTTGGTGTGATTTGAAAGATCAAAGCCTTAGAAAGTATAAACACTGGCAAAAAGGACATGGAAATACTTGATCCAGCTGTACATCAGACCTCAAGGGATCACGGGGCACTGCCAAGTCTTGTTTCTGGATCTGCAATAGCACCTGGCATGAGGCATCACTCAGAGCATAAGCAGCCCTGGCCTGAATGCATGAAAATTGCTGTCAACACCATGGGACATTTCGATCCATGCATGTATCAATGCCAGATGTCATTAGCTACAATTTCTCTAGCACTATTAACACTTCTTTGCACACCATCTCAGAGGTGGTCTCCGTTTTACAGAGAGGTGGAGGAAGGAGACCAAACTGAGCCACAGTCAGTGGTTAGTCTGGGTGCCCTTTGCTTGTTAGAGCTGCAAAGCAAAATTGTAAGCTGGCTAAAATGAAAGCATTTCCCTTCTTAGAAGCTGGCAGTATTCACGCTGTCAGTGACAAGCCAGGGTAATTCAGCGGCTTTTGATCACTGTCACTACCCACAACCACCATGCACCTTACTTTCTGTTTTTATCAAAAAGTGTGTGTATCCTAACCCAGCTGACAGGGTCTTGGTTGAACTGGCTTTTAGATTAGCAGAGGAGGGTTAGCAAACCCTGCTCACAGCTACGCCCATAGTAACCTCTGTACCTCTGAGAACTGCAAAGGAGCGAGCGAATGAACAGCCTAACCCACCACACCAGCATAAAGACTGGGCCAGGCTCCCGGTGGCCTCTGCCTTAGTGTCCTTCCCAGCCTCCCTCATGGCCCCCCGACACCCAGGGCCCAGGAGCCCCACTGGCACCACAGCAGGTGGTGCACCTCGGTTGGCTCCCAGCTTCCCAGCCCTCAGAGAGCTACCAGCCTTCACCTCGCCTCACCCCGACAGCCTGTGCCCATAACAGTGCAGGAAACAGCCAGAGGCAGGTGTGCACACCCTGCTGCTACTACAGCAGGACAGAGTGGTGTCCCGCCAGCTGCCGGCACCCAGCTCCCAGAGCTGCTGCCCACCAACAGCTCTGAAAGCAACCGAGTTTCTCTCTGCCACCAAGACTCTCCACACAACTGCTGCCGCACAATTTCTGCCCAGAATTTCAGCTCCAAATTACACCAGCAAAGGAAGAACAAACAGAGAAGCACAAAGGTTTATCGGCTATAAAATTATTTGCTCCTCTCCCAGCAGGGTCGTTCCAGAATTCTCTGTAATTCTGCAAGGTACCTGGGCTGTGAAGGCTGACAGATTACTCTCGATGGATGCTACCAAAAAGACTAACATGGCACAAACATCTTCTTTGAATAGCAGGTAACACTTCTGATTTTTAAGTGAACATAAAAAAGAAGTTTGCCCTGTCTTCCAGGCAAGGAAAGTTGAGGGCAGGGGGTGTGTGTGGGTGGGGGATGCACATGTGTGTGCATGCGTGCATGCATCTGAGTGCCTGGATTTGCCTGAGAGGGTCTTGCTGGAAACTGAACCCTCCCCACTCCAAGCAGGCAGCATCAGGGACACTATCTGAGATGCCACCGAAGGATGAGGAGGCCAGTATAGTATGCATTACAAACAATGGGTTACAACAACCTCAGTTCTCTAGTGTGAAAAGCCAAGTCCATTCCCTAAGTACCTGCTTATCACAGCACCTCGGGAAGCACCTTCACTGGACTCACAATGCACATCTGTCAGAATAGGAAGCCGACTATAGAGCAAAGACAGAAAGCTGGGAGTACAACAGCATAGAAAAAGCTTATCTGCCTTAAATCTATTTATTTAAATGTATGTATCTCCCCATACACCTGTGCATTTGTATGCTGTTCTGCTTGCATGCTTATCTATCTAAATAGCATTTCAATTTCTCGGAAATGGTATGCTTCATTAGCTTAGCTAAAGTTCTCTCAGCTTTTCAATTATCCGCCCCTCTTTTCTCCAGGATGAAACTTATTGTACAATGTCTCAGCCTGAGAACTAATAGATATACATGTACCCTTTAATCTATTCCACTCCTGCCCATAAAACAGGTGCTTACTGAGGCAATATGAAGCAAATTCCAAAGCCCCTAAGGGTACAATTTTGGAGGAAACCTGTTGGAGGTTATTGATAACAGCTCTAAATCACTACTCATTTAATAGAGTGGGTGGGGCACTCATACTACTGCATATGCCATTTTGTGACACTTGGTGGAAAGGGAGAACATCTGAAAGGAACCTCTGCAAAGCAAACAAAGGTGAACTGGGCTCTCAGCCCCTATGGAAAGCCAACCTGTGACCAAATCTTTCCCAACATCTAAGTATACAGGCACTTGTATGTAATGTGCATTTTACATACAAAGAGCCTTCACAGCGTAAGACACAATTAAAAGTTACACCTGGGTTGAATAATACAGTAACAAATGGTTAATACATCAATTACAGCTCTTTCAATAAGTGGCTCACCTCTCACTCTTCCAGAGCTCAACTTGCCACAGCCTCATGTAGCTACAGCTGGTGACACCTAACACTTGGCTAACACGCACTTCTGTCTTGGCTCGTGCTTGGTTTGGTCTAAAGATTTCACCATGGTCTTGATGTCCTTTCTCCTGAGGGCACTTCAAGTATAGTTATGACTACTAAGTTACCTATCAGAGGCAAATGTTTCTAGTCGCACAACACTTTCTAACCACAGACAGAAAGCTGGAGTCTTCTGGAAGCATCATTATGGGTCTGCCCTGTTACTGCTCTCCTCTATATATCCATTTATGGAGGCTGTCGGCAAGAGGATGCTGGCCTAGACTAACCCCTGGCCCTGACTCAGTATAGCTACATATATTATGACTGTAATGAGCTTGCTTATGATAAAACAATCAACCTGTTTCCTGAACACTAGAAAGCAAGACGAAGATTGCAACCCTCATTTTGCATATAAAGACTTGCTTTAATCCCACATGGAGACACAGACCTCTTAGAGAACACTTAGTTCCCCTATCCTAGAAAAATTACAAAGCCTTAGGAATATGAGCCAATGCATCCTGTGGTTAACGATCTACTATCACACCAAAACTAAAGCAGTCATTTCTTTAGCTCCAGTGGCAATGAAATGTGCTCAAATGTAACATATTCAAACTTTAATAAGGTATATATGTTGCAGTCATCCCAGAGTTATCTGTCAGGTCAGGAATATAAAGTCCAGAGGCTTTTCAGACTGAGAAAGTAACCACTAATGTTCTTAAGGTACATGTAAGGAATATTAGCTTGTGATGGGTAAAGACAGCCTGTCTTGAGGTCTCCAGCTTCTGAATGACTGTAATTTAACTGAAGGATTTTGTACAATAATGACTCGGGTAGAGGAGACCTTAACACCTCATTACTGCTGCCAAACACCATTGCTTTCTTCTATTTGAACGAAGGCCACGCTTCCTTTTCTGCATGAAAAGCATGAGACGGACATGTGCTTAGCACCATCAAACTTAGAGACTCAGTCTTGCAGACAGGAACACAAATCTTGTCTCTGAAGGCTATTTCTAACTAATTAACTCCTAAACAACATGAGAATCTGGGTAGGTCAGTCCATTAGTCATGCCCCACTCAAGATCAGAGACTGCATGTGATGCTAATACACACATTTCCTGTAAACAAGGTTAGTTTTGAATTTCCAAATGCCTCTCCAATGCTTAGCTGGTGAAGGAGTGAGAGGGGTAAAGGCTAAGGAGAGGATAATTTTGAGTGGTACCTTTAGACCTTAGACTGTTAAAACCCATTTGTAGCAAAACAGTATCTTCAACTGAGAAATCATTTTGCCCTATTCCACCTCAACTCTATTCAGTTACCGCCACTGTGTCTCTGGAAATTGATAGGGGAATCCTATAGGAGGCAGCAACATCAGCACCATATCTCTGTCGTCCTTATCAACACCCACTGCTCTCTCGTCTCCCTCCCTTTACCTGTCTTACCAGTTTAATACTAAATTCTGTAAACAAAAAGCAGAAGTGAGGGACATATCCTCTCAGAAATACCTGAAACACAAAGGATGACTTCTTACTCGGTATATGTGTGTCTGTGGGAAAGAAACCCCACCTGAAGTCTCATAGTACCTGACTAGTGCAAAGAGTAATTCACATATGTCTGTGATTGTGCATATAGCCATTATATTTATAAAATGGTACAATAATCATTATGTTAGTAAACAAAAACAAAATGATGGTAAAATGCAGGTAAGAATGATCTCATTTGTTCATTTTGAGACACTAGCAGATGTTGA
Organism: Falco biarmicus; assembly: GCF_023638135.1. Lineage (NCBI taxonomy): Eukaryota > Metazoa > Chordata > Aves > Falconiformes > Falconidae > Falco > Falco biarmicus. The sequence continues at coordinate 24,800,902 of NC_079296.1, forward strand.
TCAGATTATGCAAGAAAGATTAGCACAACTGTCAGCCTATACCCATCAGGAAGCCTTCGCAAAGTAACAAGTTTCCTTACCACATGTGCCGGATGGGCACTGATGTGTGTTTCATGGCCACTAGTGCCCCTCCCCAGTCCAGAAACCACACGTTGTATTCCTCCTCGAAGATCTGCAAACAAATTAGGTACTGCATGAGTGCTCCACTCCACTGGGAAGACTTAGAAGAAGAAGAATAGCAAAAGGCTCCATGCTCTCCCCTTTGCTCTGCAAAACATACCTGTCTCCAGGAATTTCCACCATCAGAAGAGATGAACATGCCAACATCAGTGTAGGAAAGCTCAGAGCCAATATTGCCTGCAACACAACCAAGCATCAGACATTCCCACATGGATGAACACAGAACTGCATTTTTCCAAGAAACCAGAATTACTTGGCCTGACCAGTGCTATTTTTGCTGCTCTGGATTCTGTTCTCATCTAGAACCAACACCATGGTCAGGCAGCAACACTCATTTACAAGAGCTGTGCCATTTGAAAATTGACGCTGGGGAGAAGCAGTGTCATCAGCTTATTTTCCCAAAAGATAGCATTGCCCATAACTGCAAGCCACTAAAAGCAGGCTTATTCTAGACAAGGACCTACATACTCGAAAATCTGTGTATGAAAACCCAGGCCCATTTGGAACACACAAATCATCAGAATGGCAGCAGAATAGGGGCCACTGTCCCCAGCTACCAGATATTTCATTCCATACATATTTTTCTCTGAACTTGTAGTCTTTGTGCTCTGGCTGGTAAGTTGCATCTCTGCAATTTGCCTGTCTTTGTCAAGGGTAAAGTAATTACCTCTGTCTCTACTTCCTGCGTAAGAACAAGCATCCAGAGGGAAGTTAGTCATATGGCTGAGCTTAAAGGTGAAATCCAGGCCTCACTGAAGCCCATAATTATGGGGCTAGAAAGTCAACTCAAGATTTTGTTCAAATGCTCAAACACGTAACTGATCTTATAACCTGCAGTCAAGTAGACAAAGCTTCTTCCTAGGTTTATGAATGGTTTGCAATTAATGAGGACCGTGATGTAATGAAATATAAGTTCCACTTGAAGGAAATCTTGTTTGTTTAGGTACAAACCTCACCTGGGGGCAGAAACGGTTTAGAGAATTAAGGTGGGTCAAATGACTGCAGCAGAGAAGCAGAGACAAGACTGAATGGCACTCTAGACAACATTGATTGTTCTCATTGACGCAGCTGTCCCAAACTGAGAGTTAGTGGTTACTTAGTATGGTTCTTAATTTTAATCTTATAATTTCCATTATGATGGAAACTGTTCTGCTGATAGCCTTAAAGGGTGAAGACTGCCTTCACCATGCATTAGGAAGCAGATATGTCACACATCAATGCAAAGAAAAGTTCAAACATCAATTTTGACCATTCATAGAGAAAGCATGGCAGAACACCATTTGGAGACACTACCTTAGAGCTTGAAACAGTTTTTTTTTCCCAAGGTCCCTTGTCTGACTCAGCCGAGAGAACCTCAAATCTTACAGTGAAAAACCTTAATACAGAGGAAATAATGAACTTGGACTAAATCCCCAGCCCTCTGGAACCTCTGAGAATCCAAGAGAATCCAAGATAGCTGCAAGACAAAGATGCCCAATATTTGAAAAACTTGCACAAGTCCTGAATACACCCTGTTAGCTTATTCCCCACACTGTCCTGAGGTCTGCATGTTGCTTCTGCTTAGAGAGTTAAAATTGTCACAAGCACCAGGTTCACTGTAAAAATCAGGTCTGCTCTAAATTAATTTGTTCCCACCTCCTCACTTCCCAAAGCACCCAGGGGTTCAGGGAAAAAGCTACCAGAGTCACCTAGGAACTGTTTTTTCTGTTGGTCTGTCAACAATACCTTCAATCAGTGCTAGGTGGGATTCTGGTAGTATGAACATCCATCCCATAGGAAGCAAGCAGATGTAACATGGACAGATACTCCATCAGGCAGCCTCCCAGTGATAATGGCCCACAGCCACCATACTGTGGTCAAACCCATGACCTTCTTTATTCAAAGCCCTTGAATTCTTTACCCAGTGAGCCATTCCTATACTTTCCAAATGACACTGTTTTTAAAGGAAGTGTAATTTCCACGAAGGAAGGCAGAATTAATACTTTTTCTTCAAAAATAGCAAAGGGAGAGGTGGCACTCTTACACATCTGTATCATCAACAAGAGCACAATAAAAACACACTAATGAAAATGTTAATTAAATTTCTGACATTTAATGTTGGAAAATGAGAAATTAAAAACCAGATGCAGGTTGACTTTCTCTTGTCACCACCATGGAATCCAGCTAGTCACGCTGTTGTGACAACACTGTTTCAAAAGATAAAATTTCTGGCTCAGTAAAGCAGGACTATTCAAGACAGGCTTTTCTGTCAGTGCTCAGAATGTGGGAAATACCACCTTGTCCATCAACCTAATCTTCTTCCCTGACACCAACAAGAATGACCAACTACTTTAGATGAAGGTACAAGGAAAACGTGCTATGGGCCAGTCGTATGGAAGAACAGTCTATAGGCGCATCCAGGTTCATGAGGATAAATCTACTGCGTCAGTCCAAAGGTCTGTTTAGCCCTGTGTCTTCTCATGAATGGAAGTCCTCAAGATTTAGCAACTGACTTAAAAGCAGAAGTACAAGTTTTGTATCATATTTTAAATATCAAAACTGGAAAAGGGATACCCAAACTGTGGTGAGGAGAGTAAAAAGGTGAGATTCTGTTGCTATCACTTCTTTCTGTCTGTTTTTCTGTGAAAATCTGTTATGTTATTTTCTTCATTCTCTCCATCTAGTTTCCTTCAGCTACATGGATGCAAATCCCCCCAAACGTAACTAACGCCCAAACAAGTCAAGATTTGACAGCTGTACAATTAGATACTAAAACATAATCCTTCCTTTTACAAGAATCTAACATTTGTCCTCATATCAAAAGTCCAAGTTTACAATCATTGCTGGAAACATACCACTGTAAATCAAAGTGTAAGACAGAGGGTGTTTGAGCAGCCATTGGCTGTAGGAATAAGTTGTAATGCTTATCCTGGAACACATTCACCAACACGGTGAGACGTTTCTGTTGTGAAACAGGTTAGTGGAAACAGATGTGTATATTCCCAGCAGGTTAAGCTTTTTATTGTACAAAACAGTAAGGCAGAAATTATATTCTGCCTTTTAAAGGTTAATTGTTAGACTGGGAAAGCATTAATCTCATGCACTGGCAGCTTGAAAAGAACCTCATTTACTAACAATTTAGATCAATGCCTAGAAGCTCACTGTCCTGCTGCCTCTATTTACTTCCTAAAAGGTTAAAGAAAAAAAAACTCTGCAATTACAGCATCATGAGTAGAGCTTGCTCCTAAGCATCCATCTAGCAAGTGTGACCTGCCAGGAATGATGACTTCACTTGGCTACGCATAGGAAGATCTGGAGGTTTATACCAAATTATCTCACTCCATTTGGCCTGGATCAGTGAACTGGAAATCACATGGTGTTTCCCTTGTTGAGATATAAATGTCATGAAGCAAACCTGTCTCTCAGGTTCTGGCTTAGTCTGGCAGACACATGGACGCACAGAAGGACATGAGAATGGAAATGGTTGGAAGAAACAGTGTAAATTCATATAGGCAATATGCTAACATGACACGCAAGCCACTGCTAGGCTGAGCGGGACAAAGAAGATAACCTGAGCCTTATAAAGAATGGTTAAGTTATTTGGACATATTTGTGCATATGTAGGAGCCTCCCTGTGAAGCACTATGACAGCCTACGTGCCTCAGAGGCCAGATTTCAATAGCACCAGCCATTCAGAAATCACTTTGTTAGCCCAGCAGCTCCCACAGAGCTATGGGAGTTCTGAGTGCGGTTGGTAGCCCCATCCATCCTGATTAGACTGCATGCTGTGCGCACACAGGGCCTGTGATGGTTGTCACATTAATTAGAGTGGGTCAGCCATTGCCACTGTGAAGCACTGTAGCAGGTTGCCATTAAAACATCAAGACCAGCCAAAGCACAATTTTGCAGAACAACCCACAATAACAATGACCCGTGCAGTGTTGATGAAGTGCTGCTAGTCTTGGAGCAGTACAGTGTTGAAAGTAGGTGTTGTGCACAAGACAAGCGCTCACAAAGTCCAGGCTTCACCCGACTTTGTAACAACTTTGTGACAACTCTATGCTTGCTGCTCAAAAGGTGGAATGTATTGATACCTCCTAGGAGTGCAACTGTGATTATAGGCCCTGTTCTCATTCATAGTAACTCCAGCAAGCAGGCAGACACCTACGCTGGTTGTTGTAAAGATGTCGAGAGGAGTTAGTAATGATCCTTTTCAGGTGTGGGCTTAGACCTGCAGAGGGTTCTTGTAGGGCAAAAAATAACTGACAGGCATTACCTTTTTTGACGTCAGGGACCATATGCCTTCTCCTAGCCCATAGCAAACATTAATTAGCTCAGCACTTGCTGAGACAGAGCTGAAAGCTTTTACAGCAACAGGAAATATCTCTACACTGTCTGGCTCCCAGTGAGGCATGGCTGAGCGGTGAGAAGCACTTATGTTCTTACCTGTTGCCACCAGCAGCCCAGGAGCTGTCTCTTTGCTGGAAATGCTTCCTGAAGTATATGGATTCTCTGAGAGTTGCAGATGTAAGTGCAATGAGCAAAAGGGCTGTTGACAGGAAACAAACAAAAGGCAGAAGCTTTAATATGCAACAAGTTAAATATCAGAGGAACCCATGGCAACTGCACACAGATGCTCTGAACCTTCTGAAAATGACCCCTCTGCTCTTAGCACTGTTACAAATAGCAGCATATGTTCGTTTTCTGAAATGGCACCATAACAGCAGCTGAGAGCAAGAGAAGCAGGGATGCTGTATTACAAGCAAGCATGTCTGCATTTGTTTTTACAATCTGATCCAGAGTACTTTTTCCCAGAAACATTCTTATTCTGACTTAAGTTCCATAAAAAAGGCCAAGAAAGAAGGTCAGAATTTTCCCTTTAAATCTATGAAGCTATAGAAAAAGAAATCTATTTAATTCACGTAACGCTCAGCAAGTTAAGAGAGAAAACACAGGGAAAGTTTTGTTAACCCTGTGACTAAAATCAGCAGTTCTGAAGGAGTCATTGTGCTTTGGAAAAGGTCTGCCACTCACCAGCTGGCAAACTACAGGATCCCCTCTTAGATCGGTGTCCGGTGCCTGCAGCAAACGCCAGTCCCTGCCCTTGTTGTAGGTAATGAAAGTCTTGATTTGGTCATCTATCTTCCTGTTAGCCAGGAATATGCCTTTGATCCCTGCTACCTAGGAAAAATGGAGAGAGATGAAAAAATACATCGGAAGAACAGGCTAAAAGTAAGGCCCATCTGAGCACTTTCAGGAGTGGAAGGTCCCTGAAAAATCAATAAAGTCATCTCAATTCAGCCTTAGAAGACTGTGAATGGCATTACAAGTACATCTTGATGTTGCCTGTATAGCTGAAAGACCTTGTGCAGCCTCTCTTTGAAAAGAAAAAGACCAGGATGTTCACAGAGCAAATCCCTTAGGAAACAGCCCACTTTGGGATTTCCTGGAGTGCTTGCAGACAGGCTGATGATGGACTTGAACGTACAGCATGCACCACATCACACATGAGCTCCGTGAGCCTAAGGATGTGGTCTGCTCCACTTACTCCCCCAGACTGCATTAACATGGGAAACAGCAGGTCACATCAGCAGCAGTGTGGGATGCTTCTGTGTTGGACTTTATTTTTTCTTTCACACAAAAGATGGAAATCCTGAATATGCTGAAACACTGATGTTTGGCAAACTTGATTTCTTCACTCTCCCTCCACTCCAAATTCTGTCAAAATCAACGCAGTTGTTCCAAATGTTTTGATTTTTGTCAGCAGAACCCATTCCAGCAGAATATGGTCCTGTCAAAATGTCCCCAAGAAGATTCTTGTTGAGTCTGGTCTCTGTTGCTCAGCTGTGAAAGTCAGGCAGGAAGAATCCAGAACTTCCTGGCAACAAACAGCCAGGATGCAAATCCTTCCACTCTAAAGCCCCCTGAGTGACACTACCCTTTGAATGACGCTGTGAAAATCTCTATCGACACTAAAGGGTCTATGATACACAGCTGGGGAATACAGAGTTTGCCCAGGAATGGGAGATGATGCATGTTTATTTTATCTGGTTCATCAAACAAGAAATACCTATTTTTTTCAGAAGCAGGAAAATATATTTACTAGGTGAAAATTAAATGTAAAACCTGTCCTTCAGACTGATTCATGCATTATTTGTGAGTTTTCTCCAATTTTTTCCAATTGCTTTAAACTACCTGCTTTTTTTATAAACAATTGATGATGTTATGTAATGGGTATTATTCTGGCTGAAATAAATAAATGTATTTATTTGTATTTATAAAAACTTTACATGTAACTTCAAAAACATTTTTCCATGTAACAGTAGAAGTCAGCCCACAACTATTATTATTATTATTACCGATTAGTTGTTTGTTGCTGGCAAAGCATTGAGCCCTGAATCTCAGCAGATCTTCCATCCAACAAGTTATGACACACCAAAACCAGAATGCTCTGAAAAAAACGGGAACTGGAACAACTGCTCTGAATGGACTGCTGTTGGCCAAGGCTGAAAGGCCTGGCAGAAGAATGAGAAAAGATGATGATTCAGGGTAGAAGTTACCCAGCTGTTATCTCTGGGCAAACGGCACCTATAAACTTTTGCTTATAATTCATAAACTGCTCAGTGCTCACAAAGGTGGAATCCACATTCCCTGCCTGCAAGCAGTTGTCTTTATTTGTCCAAGGGGAAAAACAGTATTTTGAGTCCTTCTCTAGACATTAACAAGAGGATGAGAAGGATAATGGTTTTCCCCTTTGGAAATGCTGCATAGCTAACCAGTCACTGACTGGAAAGCAACAAGTTGTCACACCTATAGCAGAATGCACTGCATCTGTTCCCACATGAGTCGAGTCAACATCAAATCCAGTAAATGTCTCTTGGCTGATCCCAAAACAAATGAAGATCCTGTACGGTTGCTAAGAGATTTACACTTGCTTGAACTAGCGAGCAGTTGCTGTTCTTCGTAGGGTGACCTTTACTGCATACCTCATAAAGGTCAATGATGATATTCCCCTCCAGTCCTCGACTGCTTTTCACGTTTTCCAAGGCCAGGGTGAAGTACACCCCTCGGGTGTCTGAGATATACAGGTTGTACGTATCGTTCTGGTTCCACTCTTGAACAGCTGCAAACACTTGATTCTCATCTGTGCTGATAATATGCATGTCCTGTTAAAAGAAGACAAAAGGCCTATTACTGAGGATCTCTGTATTTCTTTGCCCTTTGGGATATGCAGTAATTACCATGACTTATGAAAGAATAGATATGGGACATGAATTATAGGTATGTTAAACAATTTTCTGTTAGAGCAATCCAATAAATTATCACCATCGTGACTTTTCATCATTTCATTTTTTAATGATCACCAGCTGGGCAAAGGGGTTTTGCTTTCTTCATTTTTGGTAGCTTCAAGGAATTTCATCCAGTTTCATTTTTTATTTATAAATTTTAAAGTGGGTTTATCATTCATGGAAGATACACAACCTTGGAGCCTAGAGTCCTCATAGTCACTAAGCATGGTGTAGTACCAGGCTAAAAGCAGCGACATTTTCCATTCACATGCTGAACTAACAGGTTTGTGCTTCCAACTGGTAAAGAACCAGTTTCAAAAAACCCGGTAGCTCATATTTATTTGAAGCTGAGGTATAGGGATCAGTTTGAGCTAATGCTGGCAGTGATTTTTAGTAACATAATTTTATATTGAGAGTTTGTCCAAGATCTATTCTCCCATTTTATACATGCTATCAAATAATCCACCCACTAACCTTTGTTGGATTCCTGCTGCTGACCAAGATATGAAGGTCCAGCAAGGGTTTCCCCATTTAGTTTTAATATCAAAGAGATTTGACAGTGCATTTTCTCAGTGTTCTTTTAAAGCAGGTTCATGGGAATGATTTCCAGTGTGGTGATGAGTACTGAAGCACTTCATCCTTGCCACCGCTGTTTGAACACACTGACACTGGTTCAGCTAGAAGCAAAATCACTGCGGTTATGTGGGACTTCATCTATCTATGTGTATCTATTCAAAATTTCCCCAGGGTGCAAAGGAGCCTTGATTAATTCCTTGTGCTGTTTCTGCATGAAGAAACCATAATTCTGGAAGTCTCCCAAAGGACTGAGTGACCTGGTTTGGGGAAGAATATCTGGAAGAAAATCAGGGCAACATCCCCATCCTGCCTAGAAGGCAACTTAATCTTCTGTGTGAGATAGGTAGATGAAAAGTTGGCGTTGATTAGATGAGGCAATTTCTAATAGACCTAACATAGCCTATCAGCATGGGATGGAGAGAAAAACCATTTGAGGGCCTAATTCTATCCCATAAGTGCAATCAGTGGGAGATTTGCCATTTCCCTCAATGAAGAAAGATTAAATCAGGAAGTTTGTTCTTGCCCAGCAGCTCTAATTCCTTAAAGATTAAGCACATACCCAATCTATTCCAGCAGTGTGAAAATAAAGTAAAACATGCAATGACTTCAATCTGTTTTGACCAGTTGCAGTGGAAATATTGCATTACTCTATTGCCAGCCTCACATATGTACAACTCCAGCAGAGTTCATTAATCTACAGCTGACAGGACAGTTATTACTGTACAGCAAAAATGTTCTAGTGACTAAGGGCAGCATAAACAAGCTTCCTTTACATGGCTATAAGACTTTGTCATGACACCTAGCTTAAAAGTACTTTTGACTTTTAAATGACAAAAGTATCCCTGATTTTACACTAATTCCAAACCAGGGCCTCCAACAAATCTATCTTAAAACAGGCCAGCTACCTGTGACAGCATCAGTCAATAAAGTAGGATAATCACAGGGCAGTCACTCTCTCTGTCCACTTCTCTGTTTAATATGGGGCAGCTTTCAAGGCCAATCCATAAGATGGGAGCATAAACAATGTTTTTCTCCTGAAAAGTGGCAGCAGGATTTCCAAAAGTTGGTGTGCAGTCAGACATTCTGAATCCCACACCATGGAATGACAAACAAAATATATCTATATCTATGCTATACAGGTGTCAATACACTGTGGGCTGTGATCAACCTGAATGGGAAGAATATGAGATGCAACACCAGGAGTCTGAGATGCAAATTTCTCACACCTAGTAAGTTTTCAGGTATAAATTAAAGGAAATATGCCATATCTGCTAGACTGCAGGTATCCCATAGGCAATCAGAAGGGTAGATCCAGCCCACAAGGCAAATCTAGCCAAATGTCTTAAAATTATCCCACCAAAATTTTCACTTCTGGAATGAAGGGGAAGGTCATTACTGTCGATTATCAGTCCTCTGTGACAGTAGCTTCAACAGCCATTCTGAGTCTCTAAAAGGCAGCAGTGGTCTCAGCACTGGGCTACCCAGAAATTTGTGTTCAGCCATAGCGCTAAAAGGTTGGTCCCTTCTGTTCTAGGCAATCCCAAGGAATGACTACACTATGGAATTTAAGTGTAATTCTAGGGACATAATTCTCCTTTCTGAGGCTTGCACAGTTTTGATCTGGTGGAAAGCTAAGGCCTAAGAAGGTAAATCCAGGCAGCTGTATGAGAAGTACTAACTTTCCTCCCTCCAGCTCTGCCAGTCAGCATTAATCTTAGGCCATCTCCGTCATCTCCTAATCAGCATCACACAGTGGGTGTGTGTGCCCAAAGCACTGATACGGCACAGCTTTTAGGGAGCCAACTCTGTCTCCATGACTTCTTGCCAACATTCAGCCATAGGATGCAGACAGTGAAGCAGCTGTACTCTGTGCTTCTCTCATTGTACTGAGAATGCAGTAGTGCTCAGCATGCTAACCTTTCTCTAGGACCCTAAGTGTCACAGCCAGGCTTACAGAGAAATCATTGATAAAGAACAGAGTAGGACTGGGGAAAGGTGTCCACAGAAGACTGGTCAAGGAGAAGTTAGTTTGAGCTCTGTTCATTCCCATTTGCTCTTTTACAGAGGAAAAAAGAAACTGTTCTTCCTGAAACATTCAGTAATCAAAGGCAGAGAGAAGTAAAGATCCCAAATCCGTATTTAAGAGAGACCATCCAAGTAGCACAACAAATGGAGCTCCCCAGAGAGGAACCTCACTGACGTGCTTTACCACTGGGCAGGCTGTGCTGTTCCCGATATTACACGTCTGTGTTCTTAAATGGTGCACTCACCTTAGGAAGAGAGTATTTGGGCAATTTAATCTGTGCAAAAGGCTCCCGTCTGTACGACACATAGTAATTTGCTCTTCCACCAGCTGTCACCTGTGGAAATCCAAAGAAAGTGAGTAATGACCCTTCCAGGACGCCCTATACTGACACCTCTAAACAGGTTTGACAACCTTTCTTTCAGGTATCTTTTCTATGAGCTGCACAGCTGTCCCTAAAAGCATCTGTATAACTCCAAAGAAATCCTAGACTTGACAGGGCTGAAGCATTATTTATTAAGCTGTGCTAATAATCTTTCCACTTTGTGTCTCGTGCTTCAAATCCAGCACAATTTTAACATCTCAGGAAAAAGAGAAAAGTGGGTATAAAGTTTAAGGTCTTGAGTGGAGGAAAGAAGATCTAGCCTCATCACATAGTTCCAGCACAACTATCTTGGGCAAGTCATTTAAAGTCTCTGCTTCTGTTCCTCTCCTGTAAGAAGGAGATAATACCTCTTTTCTCTGCTGCTTCTCAGCCTTGTCTGTTTGCACTGTAAGTCCCTTGGGGCCAGGGTTGTCTTCCAGCAACCTTTTACAGTGAGTAACAGCAGAGATTTGCACTAGCACCATTTAATGCAAACACTAAATGCAATGAATGTGCTCTTGGAAAGCTGGAGCTAAGCTCTTAGATGCTTTTTGACACTATAAAACTCGTTTCTCTGAAATCATACCATCTCTGAATGAGGATGGGGGGCAGAACTGATAGACATCCAAATCTGCAGTTTTATGGACTGAATGAGCTATAAAGGCTACACATAAATGCCATGCATCGATGAGATTTAGCCCTGATAATTTGTAAAATACGGCATTTTAAACCTGCCCCTAGTCACTTACTCTTGCTGTGGGTGTTCTTTCTGGCACCTTTTCAGGCCTGGCTATGACAAGGCTTACACCAGTGAATTTCCTATATGCTGCTGTTTTGGCAGGCTTGCAGGTTTTAAGATAAAACAATACGCAAAGCACTTCTCTATTATACAGAATGTCATTTGTTAGCTTCTTAAGTTTCCAATAAAGCTAACAGAAAGGTCCTAGATTTTCTCTTAGATATACTTCCTTTTATCTGACAGTGATATTTCAGAATAAGCTTACATGGAATATTGCTATAGCATCAATTATATTCTCAGCAATGACATCACCTCCAGATAGTGGTTTTCTTCCCTAGAGAAGCTGTCATTCGAAGGACACAATATTACTAGTCATGAAATCCGATATCTAATCAACTCAAGATAAGGTTTCTCTATTGGCACTTTGAAGAACTGGAAAGAAAGGAAGGTTTAGAAATAGGACAGGCTTCTACGCTAAGACTTCCCCTTCTGCTTGTTTCCCATTTTCACTTGTAATGTTATCATGGCTGCTTTTAGAGCTTCCAAAAGAAAGAAAAAAACCCCAAAAAACAACAACCACCTTTATACCACACACCACATAAGAAAGCAGAAGAATGACCCATATCACAGCACCAGACTCTGTACAGGCAACATACAGCTGAAGTCAAGGGGAAACACAGACGTGAAAATCTAAAGCAATTTGCCTACAGTCTCAAAACAAGCCAGTGACAGAGACAGGGAAAGAACAGGAGTCACTTTACTCATTTCATGTAAAGTGCACTGTGGACTGGCACATTTCTGTGGACTGGCATTTCGGGGTCCCGCTCTCCAGCTGTGAGGATGGTGAAAGGGCTGTAAGCATTATTCTGAAGGATAACTTTCCCATCTACATCTATCACATCAAAATCAAGTTTTCACAGGAGAGAACAGACTATGCAGTTCATTCAAGCTCAGTCCAACTCAAAGAAAAGAATTAATCTTGGCAATAATTGTATCTCTTTATCAGCTCTACAAGCACTGCCCAAAGCATCCCGCACTTCCAGGTCATATTAACTAAATAGCACAGGGAATATTTAAATATCCCCTCTTATCTTGGCGATATTTCTCATCTCCAGTGGAACATCCAAATTCTCAAACGAAATAACTCCGCCACATGAACTCATTTTAGACCACTCATGATTTCAGCACCAGATCATTATTTGTAGCAGAGTCCAGTGCTAATTGGTAAGGACCTTGGATTCAATATCCACCTCTTCTGATGGGCTGAGACATGGTCATCAAATCATCTTTAAGATGCAGACATGAATATATACATACTTTGTAAATGCTGTGATGACTAATTAACATTGGGAGCAGTCCAGCAATCCTCAAGTTAATCACATGGAGTGGCAGAAGTATCAAGGGGTGATCAAATTCCCCCTTCTGTGCCAAGGCAGGATCTACTCCAAGTCTGCCACACTCAAAAGATTTTACATAGGGGTTTTTGGCTTTATGCCACTGCAAACTGGAACTTGGAAGGTTTTTCGTTTGGACTGTTCATTTGATTGTTTTTTTAAGGCAGAAAGGTAGGATGCAAACAGTGTTCCAGTTCACTACGCATAGCTAAACTCCCTTTCAGTCCTCTGCCTTGACTAGGTCACCTTGAAAAAGATTTAGAAATAGAAATCTTTGTGGTCTGTGGTCTTTCTGAGCCAGTTAATATGAAGCCACCCACAATTCTGTTGGCAGGAGTTGTGCAAAGATTTTCCCAGCCAGGACCTCATCTTTTTACATGCACGGTTACAACAGTTCCAAAAAATGATCAAGCCTTCAATAAAGCTTTGGCAAGGACTGTGGTAGAGAATGAAATTTGGAAGGCCCAACTTAATTTATTTTGATGAACTTTTCCTTTTCCTATGAGCACACTCTCCAACGCTGTAAATCCCAGAGATTACGATAGTGTTTTACCCTCTAATGCCTCCTTTTAGTTCACATTTGATGAATGTCACCCAATTATTTACTGTGAGCTCATCTGTCATGCTCAGCACAGAATTAGCTGGTTTTTTGTTTTTCCTCCTCCTTTGCTAATGACTGGTTTGTTAATCTGTTTTTCTGGATTTCTATTTTATGTGTTTAATTGGGCTTCTGGCCAGTGGAAATGATTCCTTGGGACAAATGTGTTTGTCATTAAACACATCTGTGTTTCCTAACCTGTGTTCCTTCTTCCTCCCTCCACTCATGGTCTACTACTTTTCTTTAATACTTCATTTTATTTCAAGGTAAAAGTCTGGTCTGACATCAGTTGACACTTAAGAACAGCGACATGAAAAGTTTCTCTCTAAAAGCCCTTAAAGTTGCAGTATGCTGGCTCACCACCCCCCCCCCCCCCCCCCCCCCAACCTGCAATGGAACACAGTGCATCAAACACAGAAGACAACAAATGCATTCACAAGGCTGCAGAGAATTAGAGAAAATCTGTCATGGGATCTATTAACCTTCATAATTTCTGTGACATCTCTAGAAACACACTAAGCTATTTCTTGTGTTAATGACTGAATATGAATCTTTAAGGGTGGGGTTTGTTTCTCTTTATTTTCTTAGACAGATATTCATCTTAACCAAAAAACCACGTGTCATCTAAAAGAGTTTTGAGAGCAAGCGGGATGAGTTACGAGGACCCAGAAAGTAAAGACACCCTAGATGATGCCAGGAGCTGTAGACCACAGCATACCAGGCTTCATTCTCATCTACCTGGCTAGCTGAAGATGGGATCTGTAATTTCCAATGTAAGGCAGGTATTGATGTAACAAACATGAAACTACTAAATCTCTGAAATAACCCTGGGCTAAGGAAGACCCCCAGCTGCCTCCTGCTACTCAAAGAACTCACAGAAGCCTAAACAAACATGCACCAATGCTGACAATGAAACACCATGTATTAAAGGCACAGCCTTGGCAGAAAAACAGTGACAGTGTACAGATAGTGGTCACTTCCGAAGGTAATGGCTAAAAAAGAATGGAGGGCTTATTTCTACATCATTTATCAGCCTGGGTGGTTTAATTGATGATAACAATCACTTGCCCTGCACAGTTATTGGGAATAGATTATCTACATTTTACACCGTACGTAATGTTCAAAGAAAAAGGGAATTGATAATGGCACAGATCAACCCACAATGACCAGTCATGTTTAGACATTTGTAATTCCTGTCATTTACTTTCCCCTTTAAGCATAGTAAATGGCAATTCAGTCCATTACAGAACCAAATTTTAAACTTCTTTGTTGATAGTAAGTAGCTGATAGAACACAGTTGATGTGATTTTCAGTAAAACCCTCCCTTTATTTCTGAGGTGACTTCCCCTGCTTGTAGAGTTCCCTGCTTCCCAGTAACATAAAATGAGTTGGTAGAAGTAAAAAGTTGAAAAACACTATCAGTATTGTAACAGCATCCTGGATCCGTGTTCTCCACCTCCATAGGGTGCCCTGGCCTCCCTCTTCACTGCTTTAACTTTAGTTAAAGTTCTCCTTGTGGGCATAAAATCTCCCAAATAAAATTGTGGAGTAAAGCATGGAGGAGAGATGACAAGCAGGCAGGCTGTTCAACTCACACCTTTGGTGAGGGATTTTGGTGCTCTTCAGAGGTAGCTACTGTCTAGGCCTTGTACACATTTGCCAGCATTAGCACTGAAAAGTTGTGCCTTCTCTCCTAAGCCTAACGCCAATGTCAGTCACAAGAGATTCAGATCAGGAAGAACACATCTGCATGAGTTCCCTCCTGATTATCCGCCATAGCCAGGACAAACCATCTTCCAGATATTTCTGTGTACTGAGGTTCTTCGCTGACCCAGAATAAATCATATCATGATAGGTACCATCTAGTCTGAATTATCTCCCCATGGTTTTGATTAATATCATACCTTCTGCACAGCAATATGCAATTACCCGAGTGTGCTGCAGAGACATACAGATTAGTGTTTCTGTGCACAAAGCATCCTCAAGTTGCCTGGTAAATTCAGCAGGCTTTGAAAACATGCCACTTTTTAGACTGTTAGACTCATCAGTGAAAATTTGCTAAGACAAAGGAGCAATTTTGGTTTTAAAAATTTTTAAAAATTTATTATACTGGTCCAGTCCCTCTTCACTTCTCTCTTTCCTCAGAGCTATGATGGCACAGCTATAGGACAGAGTAATCTTGAGTGAAAATATTGGATTTTTTTAAAGGCAACCTCTGCAGAAAATGTGCACGGTTACACCCACAAGCCACATTAAAGCTGCAAATGCACATTACCCACACAGAAACCAACTTAAGAGAAGAGTGTAATTGTACACGTTCAATCTCCTTTTGAAGGATTTCGGAGGAAACGTATGAGTCTGCCAAGGTAATCCTTTACATCTGCTGCAGACGCTGCTGATAAATCAGACACAAGGGGAGGGGAGAAAGTGATAAAGTACAGCACAAAAAAGAGTAGAAATAAAATAAACATAAATAAATAAAGGAAACAATCAATGTTTATCAAAAGATACTTAGGTTCAAGTTCCAAATCTGATATTTGGCACAGCAAAGATGAAACAATACTAGAAATGGATGAAAAGCACCCAGCAGTGAGTAGGAAAGTAGCTAACTACTTACTGCCTGTCTTGCTTTAAGAAGAGCTTTTAACTAGCACCTGGAATGCACTTTCTTTCATCTGTATGGATTAATTTCCCCCACTAGAGTGCCATCCAGCATTTTAAATAGGGGCAAGAGAAGATCAGCTGTAGCAGGTATTATTCACCAGTAAAACAGGTGTAATCATGTTCATCATTTAAATGTCTTCATCCTATTAGTTTCATAATAAGCTTTTAATGATTTCTTCAATAAAAGACTCAAAAACCAAACCCTACAAGTTGGAGAGTGCTCCACTGTCCCGCCAAGCCGTTTTCTCTACCATCGATCACAAAGATAAAAATCAATTGTAGCTAAGCAGGGTGAAGTTAAAAATAAATTGCACGGATTGATTTCTGTTAAGACCCTTGGCTCCGAGTTAAAAAATGGAGGAAAGAAATTTATATTTGAACATGGTGTGTTTAGCATCTATGAAAATAAAGAGAAGGCTCTAGACCAGAAAATCAAAGTTTAATTTCTCCCCTCCTATCTTCTTTCATTGCTGAGAAGTTTCACATTATAAAAAAAAAAAAAAAAAGAGGAAATTTACTACTTATTCAAGTTATTAAATTGACAGCTTGAGACCTGAGGTCAGGAATCCATATGAATTGGCATAATCTCAGCTGTGGCTGCTGCTTCAAGTCTACTCACCTGATAACTGACTTCGATCCAGCCAATACGCTCATTTCGCCAGCCTTAAATACCCAATAAACTTGAAACATACACTCATGTCCTACTAAACATAAGCACTTCCAAGTTTTCCTAAACAACCAGAGTTACAACCAGTAACAGTAATAAACTACTCCTCTGAGCTAACCTTAGACACATTTAGCTTAAGATTTAGGAACTTATTTTTGCCCTCTGTAGAACCTTAAAGACAACTGTCCCCCCACCCCAGTTCTAAGGCTGTTAATAATTTTTTTCTTGTTACCGAGTCTGAAAAAAAGTTCTCATATCTAATTTGATAAAAATGGAATTCGATTTAGATTATTTTTTTTTTTTTTAAAAAAAGGCATTTTGTTTAAAAGCCATTTTCCATCAAACAACTTCAGCTGAATTTTTTGGACATACTCTGATTAGGTGTCCAAAAAAGGCAATCTTATCCACAGGTTCTATAAGAAGCTATCAGTAATTGTGGGTGAATACTGACAACTGAGTATGTTTTCATAGAACCACCATAGAACAGCTTGGGTTGGAAGGGACCTTAAATATGACTTAGTTCCAGCCCCACTGACATGGGCAGGGACACCTTCTACTGGACCAGGTTGCTCAAACACCCATCCAAACTGGCCTTGAACACTTCCAGGGATGAGGCATCCACAACTTCTCTGGGCAGCCTGTTCCAGTGCCTCGACACCCTCACAGTAAAGAATTTCTTCCTAATATCTAATCTAAATCTACCCTCTTTCAGTTTAAAGCCATTACTCCTTGTCCTATTGTCCTGATTTTGGCTGGGCTACAGTTAATTTTCTTCTTAGTAGCTGGTGCAGGGCTGTGTTTTGGATTTAGTATGAGAATAATGTTGATAACATATTGAGGTTTTTAATTGTTGCTAAGCAGTGTTTGTGCTAAAGCTTGGACTTTTAACTTCTCAGGCCCCGCCAGCGAGAGGGCTGGAGAGGCACTAGAGATTGGGAGGAGACACAGCCAGGACAGCTGACCTGAACTAGCCAAAGGGATGTTCCATACCATAGAACATCATGCTCAGTGTATAAAATGGGGTAGGAAGAAGGAAGAAGGGGATGTTTGGAGTGATGGCATTTGTCTTCCCAAGTAACTATTACAGGTGGTAGAGCCCTGCTTTCCTGAACGGCTGCCTGCCGACGGGAAGTGGTGAATAAATTCCTTTTTTTGCTTTGCTTGCATGCACAGCTTTTGCTTTACCTATTAAACTGTCTTTATCACAACCCACAAGTTTTTTTCACTTTTACCCTTCTGATTCTCTACCCTATCCCACCAGCAAGGAGTGAGTGCGTGGCTGTGTGGTGCGTAGTTGCCAGCTGAGGTTAAACCATGACACCTATCCCCACATGCCTGTGTAAGAAGTCCCTCTCCAGCTTTCTTGTAGGACCCCTTTTAAGTACTGGAAGGCCACTATAAGGTCTCCCTGGAGCCTTCTTTTCTCCAGGCTGAACAACCCCAACTCTCTCAGCCTGTCTTCATAGGAGAGGTGCTCCAGCCCTCTGGTCACCTTCATGGCCCTCCTCTGGACTTGCTGCAACAGGTCCATGTCCTTCCAGTGCTGGGGGCCCCAGAGCTGAACACAGTACCTCAGGTGGGGTCTCAAGGGAACAAACTAGAGGGGGAGAATCACCTCCCTCGATCTGCTGGTCATGCTTCTTTTGATGCAGTCCAAGATATGGTTGGCTTTCCGGGCTGCAAGCACATATTGCTGGGGCATGTTGAGCTTCTCATTCAAACACTCCCAAGTCCTTCTCCTCAGGGCTGCTCTCAATCCATTCTCTGCCCAGCCTGTATTTGTGCTGGGGATTGCCCTGACCCATGGAAGACCTTGCGCTTGGCCTTGCTGAACTTCACGAGGTTTGCATGGCCTCATGTCTCAAGCCTGTCAAGGTCCCTCTGGAAGTTTTGAGATTTTTCTGATGCAAAGGACGACTGAATTGGTTCAAGAGCTTTTGGCATAAGTGTTTACTCCTCTGAGCCAGAGGAATTATTCAAATGTGTATTGTAAGAGTCCCACTTAGCTGCACCACACAACAACATCTGCAGAAATTCTGGGTTTGCTCGCTCTGACTCATGCTAGTGAGCAGGCTGGGATGCTACCCTGCTGTGCAACTCTCTGAATTAAGCAAAAGTCTTCTAAGCATAAAATTACTTCAGAGAGTGAAGAAGAGCCAGACATATGATCAGTATCAAAGAAGAGAATTTTGACTTAAAACTTTTCACTTTCCACATGGAATTCCTGCCATCTATAGGAACTGTAGCTGCTCCCACACTGGTACATGTGCAAGCTGCGTGTAATCACCATCCCCTGCTCCTAAATGGCAACACCACAGAACCCATCGCATTGAGGAGGATTATAAAACACAGACAAAACTCACTCTCTCTTCCCAGCTCCCCTCAGACTCCTTTCTTGCTTCATCACATCAGCTTCAAAAAAAGTGTAACCACCAGAGTAGCTTAGCTTTTTGGACATTGGACTATTATAGGTCCCAGGACAACCTGACCTAAAAGAATCTGGAGTGAAGAGCAAGCTGTGCAGTTCCCAGGAGACTGAATTGCAAATGAAATGGCACAGAAAGGTGCCAAGAAAGCTTCCCAAGAGGGGAAACGGCAGGAGGGACCAGGTGAGAGACAAGACCCTCTCATGAATTTCAGCCTGCAGTTAAACACCTCGATAAATTATGCCATGGGAGTGGAAAGGGGAAGGGGCACAGAGCTCCCACTCTTTAAAGGCCTTGGAAAGTGATAATGTACTGCATTTACTCAGCATGCCTTTTACTTTTACATGCATTTACTGCATGTACTCAGCATGCCTCTCTCATTAATGGCACAAAGAACTTCTCATTTGAAGTGGAAATGGAGCAGTGTCTGAAGCAGCCAGCCCTTTTCAATCAGAGCTTGCAGGTGTTGTTCCCTGTCCTTATGAGGCAAGGCCACCAGCCAAAGGCAGATCTGAGGGTGTTCATCTCCAAAGGCATTTCTTTGGCCTGCTTGAAAGAACAGGCACCACCCCCAGATTCAATCCATTTATCGGCTTCTAAATCTCAGAGGAGTCTTCCATGCCACGTAGCCATGGAAAGTGCTGAAAGTCCAAGCTACATTTCAGACTGACTTCAGCTGCACTCTGTTGGGATAGCAGAGTCTGCACCATCCCAGATAAAAATAAAGACATAAACCACAATCAAGGTAGGTATTGATCACCCATGCACACATCTCTACACTGACTTACAACCAGTTCAAATCAAAATGGCCAAAGTTACCCTGAGGGTCTCCAAGCACTGACAGAGACAAAAGCTTAAGGGAGGAATGGGGACAGTGTTCACTGGATGCTGAACTAGCCTGGTGTGACCTCTGGGAGGAAAGCCACACGCTGAAGGCTTTACACAAGGAAAACACAACAAGATTAATAGGGGGAGGAAACATATTTTCTGAGACCTACATCTATAACTGGGGAAAAAAGAAAAGACAATTTTCAGAGACCAAATCCTTCCTCAAGTCCTTCAGGATCTCATGAGTATGCCCAAAAGCTTATCTGTCCCTTTTCTAACTCTATCAATTCCAATCTCATAGAAAATACTACCTCTCCCTGTAAACATTTTCTCACTTACATCCTTAGGCCAGCAGCACTGTAACAGCAGCACTGCCAACAGTCATGTCACATGTTCATGTCACACAAGAGTCACCATTATTGTTGTCCTTCTCCTGATACTTAGGGTTCTGTGTGGAAATACAGCCCCTACATGGGTCTGCACCAGTGCATTGGGAGTGTCACCAGTCCCTGCTAGCGGCCAGGCTTGTCTAACATGGCACTTCAGCCACCCAGCAGAACCACTGAGCTATTGCACTTGAGATAGCTTGCACAAAACCTTTGGGTAACTGGGAACAACTGCTTCAACTTAGCAATAACTAGCTCCCTATGGCAGCTGTAGGTCTGTCCACAAGAACATTGTTTTCTGCAGAAACCACTGTCCCAGAGCAAAGATGATTTCCAGTGAACACACTGCTCTATTCATACCCTCTTAGGAGTTATCAGACCACCACAAATGAGCAACGACGTACTGAGACTTTTTTGGCCCAGACTCTCCTCCCTCCCTGCAATAAGTCATTACATTTGCTCACACTTTCTTGCCTTTTCAGTGGGAAGTTTTCATCTGTTGGCAAGGAATTTTACGCTGATCATTCCCGCTCTTCTCTTTCATTTTTAAAGAACTAAGTAGCACTGATGATATTTGTTTACCTATAGGAAAATAACAAGGTTTTCTCCAAACAATGCTTTCTCACCCCAAACGAAATTTCCTGAAAACTGATCCCCATTTTCATTAAAGCCTATTGTATTTTAGACTCTTTTCAGCAACCTGAGTAATTTCATTAGAAAACCTGATACAAGACTTGCTTGAAAAATATTTTCCCCTGAATTCCCCCTGTGACTTATTTTTACCATAGAAATTCTCCAAAATATCAATACACTAGATTCATACATAAAGACTATCCCTGACTCCTGGGTCTTATAACGTAGGCTCTGCACATGAGAATACTGCAGCAGCTCAGGTAATTGTCAGGAAATCAAAGCTTATAGGCAGTTGCATGTTATATCTGCACATTAGTTTAAAAACTGATATTATCTCTGTAGCAAGTATTCAAAGGCACCAGTAAGGAAAGGTGTGGTACCACTATATAGAATGGCGTGTTACAGCTGTAGGGAGAGTATGGGCCTCACTGCTGCACAGCTATATAATTGAACAACCACCACTGACCTTAATGGCAAAGCTGCTCATCAAATTAGCTTCTTTTTGGTACAGTAAATAAATTCAGACATATTTCAGTTTTCTCACAAATAAATGACCTGCTGTGCAAGCTGTATGAATTTTAAGTATTAACCATGAAAGAAGATGATGATACTGGCTCCTGGCTACATCAGAGCAACCTTGTGAACTGAATGAAAACTTATACACACAAAGCAGAGGGCAGGATTTTCTCTTAATGTATCGATTTATGTAGAATTATCCAATCTTAGTGATGTGCTAGGCATGCTTAAATAACTATCGATCAATCAAATAGAAAGTCAATCAATAAATTCAGAGTGATTACCTACTGTTTAACTCATAAGAACTCTTCCTGCTCTCTCTTAGTAGCTATTTCTTCTTTCCTTCTTAAACTCTTACATTTTTCATCATGTGCTGTGTTATTTGTCTCCCTTTCCTGATAACCAGTCCCAGTCTTTTCAAACTCTTTTCATGGGCAAGACTTTTTCAAGCACAGGATCATTCTCATTATCTTTCTTTGCACTGCAATCCTGCAAGATCCTTTCAGAAGTGCTGCACAACAGCATTCCACATGGTAAGCAATCATTGACTTATAATGGCACTATAACATTTTCCATATTCTTCTTTCCCCTATCCATTATGCACCATAGTATCATGTTTGCTTTGAGTGCACAGTTGCACAGGTTAATGCCTCCCAAGAATCTTGCACTACAGGTCTGTTCATCAAATTGATTAGAATGGATATTCACTAGTAAATAACTGTATGCAGATAATCTAAAATGTTGATACCAATAGCTGGGATTCATCTTCCCTAATTTTAGCTGTCAAAAAGTTATGGGTCTTCTCTAAGCTATGCTTAGGTTCCTTCTAATATTAATGAGAAAGCTGTATTCAGACAGAGACCTATCTCATCCTGCAATACGTGCAGCAGGAGAAGATAAATTGCCCCTAAAGGTTTTAATCTCTCCACTCACTTTAGAGGAACACAGACTACCAGTTTAGACTAAAAGTCTACTGTTTTCATGACAAAAGTTAAAGGAAATGCATTTCTCTCTCTACTCCAAGACATTACTTCTGATTTTTTTCTAGCACAGACAGATCAGAACTCATGCCCCCATCCTTTATGCAGCTATTAAACCTCACCAGGTTCTTAACATTTAATTTGATATTTATTTATTCATTTCTGTCTAATATTTGAAATTCAAAAGAGCTGGCTCCTATATTTCTGTCCAAGATTATCCAGACAGAATGATATGCATGAGACATTGCACACACAGTCAATCTGACACATCCCATAATAGGCAGCTACAGCACATGGCTTGTGAGACTAATACATCCAGGACGTATCAGCACTCCTACATATGTACTGAGCAAACACTCTGCATAGCTCATCAACCATATGCTGGACACGGTGGATTTAACACACCTTCAGCTCAGAGAGGTGTGTGCTGTGAATCTGAAGTGTCTGTGTGTTACTCGAGTACTACATGGACTCAGTCCATGCCCTGTTTCTGCAGCTACTTATGACAGGCTGCTGGACAGTCAGAAGTCCTGCAAATGTGATACAAAAAAGAGGGAAGGTGATAGACAACCTGTGAAAGGGAAAGTCTCCTACCCAAAGCAGCAGAAACATTCAGCGTGTATATTTAACATTTCCTAAAAGTGTGGGTAAATGATTTTCATTTCAAACAAACGTTAAGCGATAATGAAACACTGCTCAGGACAGTCAAGGCACTTGATGTATTACATATACATACATGCATGTGTATACACAAACACACACACACATTTTTTTTTAAACTTGAAGCAATTAGCAGCTAGTAGCTTGAGCATCCCCCTGCTAATTTAAGGCAGAGGAATGCAAGCAGATGTCCTCACTGCGAGCTCAAGTTTCTAAACAGAGTAGCCTTGTTTTAACACAGGTGGGAGATGTGGAAGGAGAAACATCTGTAAGGGCTCATGCTAGCCCTAAAGAACTGGATATTCCACAATACCTTCAGCCACTGACATAAACCGTCAGATCAAGAGAGTCTCTCTAAAATACTCCCTGGAGGGCAGGGCATTTACTGATTGGAAAGCCACTGCCTCTAGTCAAATTGTGAGTTACTAAGTTGTAAAAGCTACATTCTCAGTGTGTTCTAGCAGCAGGTGCCCCTGTGATGCCAAAGGAAGTAGCAGCAGGCTGGGTTTCATGGGGGAATGAGGGGAGCTGTGGCTCCCATAGCAATCAATCATCTCCAGAGCAGCATACTCCCCTACTCACAGGAGAAGTCTACCAATATTCCTCAAGTGCATGCAGTTTTCATACTGCCGTCCTTCCAGGTCATATGGAACCAGTCCTTTACCTAATCCCAGCACAGAATTATCAGCCTCCTCTCTTACACTCCCATTTCTAAGAAAATTTCACAATAAACAGAGCAGAGCTTGCTTATAAGCTGGATACATGCAAGAAAAATGTTTCCCCAACATCCCCAAGGAGTTTAACATCACCCAGTCTTGCTCAAAAGGGAAGCATAAGTCTTTTCTCTACTACCTGAATCCAAGCTCCATCTCATCTCATCTCATCTCACCTCACTCCCTCTCTTCAGCATTGGTGAAGAGCGTTTAACATCATGTCTGTAATCTCTGTGTCTCCTGAGCTCTCTATCACCTGGAATCACTGCATCTTGGTTTCCATTTTTCACCCAAATGGCACATCTTCAGGAAGTGTTCTTCCATACCATACTATTCATTCTCACACTTCCACAGGTATGAAATGGGGAGGGATGGCCTTGTTCCATCCAGCCTATGTATTCTCAGAAAATCTCAAAACCAAGTCATTTCTCATTCAATTTCTGTCACTTTCTCCTCATCTCCAAAATCATCATCAACTAGCTGACAAATTTACAGCAACCTTCTGCTTTGAAGTTGCCCTGTAACATCTTTTTCCAATCCCTCTGCTATTTTACCTCCTACTGCAAATCTTTGTTCACTCCGTTAGCATTACTTGACTGTCAAATCAGCATAAACCTTTCCATTTGTTAGAACGATCACTCACACCTTTCTTGTTTATCTCCCATTCCTCACTAACTTTGTATTTTCCAAGTAGCCACAACAACAGCAAGTTAAGAGCTTCTGTGAAACCCATGGACCCTTATGATTATTGAAGAATGAACTTTTATTATACATCAGATTCACCATAAAAGAAGTGATGAGCAGAGAGATCATCCCAGACTGCATAGCTAATCTATAGCCAGCAGGTATAGACTCTCAGCTCTTACGACTTGCAGTCCCATGCACTTGTCCTAAGAATATGCTTCCTCTCTTGCACAGAACCTCATGCAGGCAGAATTCACATTACATTTGTATCAAGACAACATACCTGGATGAAGATATATTCATCCTGAACAACAAGGGAGCTGATGTCAATGGAGCGCGAAAATGGACCACTTCTTTTAGTCTCTGAGCACTCTTGGATCCGACAGGTCAAATAGTGGGTGTCTGTAATGGGAGAATATGTGCACATGAGAAATGCCCAGGTAGGAGCCTGCTGTCTGCAAATATCATCAGTGGTTTGGAAAAAGGTCTCTGAAGGGAAGTCTTAACCTCATCTCCAAATAGATAGATGTTATTGCATGACCTACTTCAGCCTTTAAAACTCCACTCTCTGGAGTCAGAAATTCACTTCCATACCCACTATTCCCCTCCCCATTGTGCAGAAAACCCTCAGGAGATTAGAGTTCAAACCATAAATGGAGGGCACAAATCATAAATGCATCAGAAAACTGATGATGAGACCATATGGAGCAGAAGAAGATTTCAAAAGCCACCCAGGTAGAATTCATTGATTCCATTACTCTGATGGGAATTATATCCCCACCAGCCTCAATGACTGGTTTTCATTGTGGTAGTAACACACAAAGGAGAACAAAAGCACCCAAACCAGCACTATTAAGTTTAACTTATTTTGCTGTGAAAATGACAAGTATGTCCTAAAACATAAGTCTTTATAGTCAACATAGACTAGGTATGGAAACACCATGGACATGAAATAGCATGGCTAGCTGAAGAGTCTCAACAGTAGTTGTATGCACTGCAAAAGGCATTAAGTGCTTTGGTCTAGGGAGAAGATAAGACCATCACACTAACGGGATGCTTTGTGAGTTCTTGGCGTTGCTTGAGAGAAGGAACAGGACTAGGAGAAGAACATGAAGAAGACATAAGGCAAAGGCGGGCATGTAGAAAGTTGCTCGGAGTGGGAAGAAGAGACATGCCCACCTCCAGCAAGCTGTCAGGGCTTATAGGGGATTAAGCATTATTTCACTCAGGCTAAGGAAGGATCTCATGAAACAGAACAATCAAGGCACTGTGTCTTTGGATGTATGTAATCTAAATATGCCACCTCTGCCTTTCAACTGCTCTTCTGAAAACTGCAAACTGGGGACAACAAAAATACAACGAAGATGATGGCTGCAGTGATAAAAGGGTCATATCTTTTACACTGCAGCTTCTTCGATTCACACACTTGTTTGCATTTCTACAAAGGGTGAGGACAGACCACCAGTGAAGAAAACGGTGAGTTTATACAGGCTGGGGTGAGCCTGGTGCAGCAATTTTAGTTTACAGCTGCACTTTGTAGCAAGTATCTTGTCAAATTGGGCCCAAAAGGATAAAAGGGAATTTTAAAAGGACAGTAACTATCCTAGCAAAGCTTACAGATAAAATCTGCTACTGTCCTTAGTCTATGCCTTTCCAGTGACAGCAAAATGTGGTTCAGTGGAAAGCACCGGGGGCATGACTGAAATCCTCCGACACTCGGCTAACTGCCTTCCCAGCTTCAAAGACAGCATTCACAAACTGGCAGTTTCTCCTTCAATAGCCTTGTCCCACCAACAGACTCTTAAGAATGCAAAAGAAACACAAGTCAGAGGCATTGATAACAATAATAATTTTTTAGAAATATATTTTCTAAAAAAAGTCACAAACTACAACCAAACTTGAATCTAATAAAGGTTCATGCCCAATCGCATGACTGAAGTTCCATGTTTAAAGGCTGCAGGCGGTGTTCTGGGTTGGGGCACTGGGAATTCCAGGTTAATAAGGGCTACACAGCTGATTCAGAGCAGTTGCATAGGTCTGCTGCAGTAATGAAAACATCATCCCGCTGACGATGCTAAAGCAGCAGAAACTGTTGCTGATGCCAGCTCTGAGTATCTGGAGGTAATTAATGTGTATGGTGAAAAATATCTGATCTAGAGACAGTGCCAAAGAACCGGAGTATCGGGGCTGTGCTTTCTCCCAGCATAAAATACCAGCAGCAGTAGAGAGGTCAGACTCTCAGCTGGAATAAATTAAGGTTCTTCATCAACTGACAAATGTACACTTGGTCCAGAGCTGCTATTTACCTCTTCAGTGTGGAATCTAAGACATTTTTACAGTATATAAAAGTTTTGGCCAAAAACAAGAGGGTCTTCTATACTGCCATGCTACCCAAAGAGCTCACCAGCCTTGACTTGTTCTTTGAGGTAGCATTAAATTTAGGCAGAACAAGGAGAAGAGGTCAGGAATTGTATTTTTAGAACCTCATTCCCTCCGGTATGTTCTCCCACACAGTTGCCTGGATATTCTCATCCCTCCAAAAAAGGGGATAATCTGCTGCTGCTGAGTGACAGAATGGGAAGAGGAATAAAAACCTGTCACAAATAAATGCAAATAAATCATAAGTGTTGACATGACAACTAGCTTCCTGCCTATTGGGAAATGTGTCATTTTGAGTGTGTTACACCAGCAATCAAATATACTTAAAGAATGGCACCTGATTAATATTCACAAGAACCTGGTGGTGGAGAAGGGGGGTAGCTCACTACCCATTTTCCATTTAGTCTCCTGTTTATTTACTGTCATATATTTTACAACACAAAGCCTATGAAAAAAAACCCTCTCAGACACAGAAAAAATTATCCTCGAACCTGTCTACCTTTGGACACCAAAATAAGTTCAAGCCTTGTTTTATTTCCTGCTGCCTCACAGAAAATGGAAGATAATTCCCTTTAACATGTGATAAAAAATCAGGTGAAAAATATGACAGCACCCAGTTCACGTTTGTGAGTGACTCAAAGCAAGAAACAACCCCAAGTCCCTGATTAAGCTTCTTGAAGGGTAGGATCCCTTCATGAGCTATGGTCCTATTCATGGAGCACATCTTCCCCTGCATAGAAAGTACAGGGTCCCTCAACAAAAATGTTACGAGACAAGGGGGCATGCTAACTGTTCTCTGAAAGGAGTTAATTTTTCAGCCCTGTTTTGCACAGCCACAAGTTAAAACGACAGCTGCCCAGAGGAGCAGGTGGCATGTACCCACACTATGCTTTTAAAGCCTTGCTTACCTTTTGCTGGGAGATATATGCCTTAAGGGAGGTTGGCTTCTATCTGGGAATTATTTCTAATTTATATATCGTCCCATGCAACACCAGAATTAGAGGGTTTGGGTGTTTTGGCTTCAGGGGTTTTTTTATTATTTTGCACTGCAAAAAGAGTTGAGAAGTGGTCCCTAATTCCTCATCAGCTTCAGAAACTCCTCGTGCTTATAACCCCACATCCAGCCACTTACTCAGCCCATCTGTGAATGAGGCAATACGGACATCAAGCAGCCTGGAAGGTCTGCTGTAGCTCAAATCCCAGCATCCATACCTCCACACAAACCCTTCCCACCAACATCTCACTTAGGATTAGGGAATGGCTCTCTCAGATGTGCAGCCATCTTGCAGTTGAGGAGCAAAAAACACCCCCCCATTGCTAATTAACAGTCTCCCATCTTGAGATTTTGGAGTGTATCTTTATCCTTTTTAGAAGTGATAAAACTGAAACCCTTTCTTGAAATTTGCAGTGATGAACTGGTGAAATAAGCCAAGCTACAAAGTCTCTTCTTTGCCCGCTAGTAGTGATAGCTTTGGCAGGAAGCAGGAGCACAAGAGGCTCTCTCTGGTGGGTAACACCCACAGATGTGGGTCCCTGAAGGGAGACATTGCAACAGCCCAACCTGTCACTGTGCTGAAGGCTGCAAAGGGCAGACCCACGTGCAGGCTACTGTGACTCGCAAAGACACAGGACACCAAGGTCTGCTCCTTCCTGGCAGTGTTAACTAGGCAGCTACAAGCAGGCAAGGCTGGCCAGCAGAGCTAACAGGGACAAGGGCAGCAGATGGAAACAAGTTGCATTGGGAGATTGGCTCTGCTTAAGTCAGAACCTGGTGCCAGGCAAGACTTAAAATCACAAACTGCCAGTGAAGATTACCATGGGAGGGAAAACTAGCTGGCCTCAACAATTTTTACCCCAAAGGAAAAGATCTAGAAATGTAGACAGGACTGTAAATTATTCCCCAGGAATTAGTTACCCTGTTTTATCTTTCTGCTTAGTTTTTCCCCCCGCCTCTTTTTCCTTTAATTAAAATACTTTTTATTGCATTGTATCTGTGAGTGGGGAGAAGATTATCTCACTAAACATCAGAAAGTTTAATATATCTTTCCCAGGAGTGCTGGTGGGTGCTTGTGTCAGTGTATTTGTAATATTTCCCTTGCATCCAACCCTGTCCTTGCTGCTGCCTATTACACCCAGGCAGAAGGTACAGCGCCCAAGGCTCCTACATGTTTTTATAATTTAAAAATGCAAGCATAGATTATTATTCTGCTACAATAGCTCTGCCAAGATGTCAAAAAAATGTGAAAAACTTCATCTGCTGCAACAGACAGGAACAGCTTGGGATCAGCTAGGCACTGGAATTAACAGCATCTTGCAAATATGTAAGGAGACTAAAAAAGTGGGGTAGGTGTTTTTTCAGAGGCCCTACCATTCCTAATGACCGGACAGACAAAACCATGGGGCAAGACATCTTGGAGGATGGACACCAGAGCAGTGAAGAGGACTTCCACCTCCCAGCTCCGTGAGCTCATTGATAGTCCTGACTCACTTATGGATAAATAAGAGTACAGCAAGCCCCACCACCTGTTCCCAGCCACAGAGCATATTTTAGGCTCCAGTGTCTGAATTGGTATTAGACAAGTTCTTGAGTCCCATTATCACTAAAAGGAAGAAGAAGAGAAAAAAATCATCTAAGTTCAGGAGTCTAATCCTAAATACCATTCCCTCCCTCTTTTTAAATTTTATTTTAAATAAAAAGCATGGAGGAAAACTAGAAGAATCATGTACTTTTCAAGTGGCCAGGGACATTGAAGGCGTGGATTCTTGCCCCTGAACTGAGCAATGGGAATACTCAAATCTATGTCTGTTAATGCATCAAGTGACTGAGCCACCAAACTGACCTGAGGCATTAAAAAAGCACCTTCCCCCCCCCCTTCCTTCTCCACACTACTAAGGAAAACTTTCATCAGAAACTTTCTGATCAAGAGGAAACAGCTGCAGGGACGCATTTTCCAGCAGGTCTGAGTGCCTTAGCCATTTCACTGAGAGCATGAAGGCTCATTTCAGTTACAGAGCCAACTAGGAGAAAAGTTCAGCCTCCCACTCCTAAGTGCGCAGAGCTGTACCATTTCACACCAGGTAAGGCTATAGCTTTGAGGCAGTCAGTGTTTTGTAACACAAACTAATATAGTTTTAAGCCTTAAAAACTCTAATTGGAGCAGTATGCTGCTTTTGAGCTGTGCTTGGCTGGGAGAGGAGTCATTTTGGTGTTGTCCCCCAGTAGGACACATCAGCCGGGCCAGCAGAGCCCGCCGGGTCTCGCCTGTGCCTGCTGTCTGCGGGGACAGTGGCTTGCGATGGGCCTGTTCTGCTGACACTGCTGGTTACGCCTGGCTTTCAGTGAAACCCTCAATGCCATCAACTGCTAATTTCAAAATGCTGAATTTATACATTAAAACCAGAACAAACAGCAACCCCCCCCCAAGCAAACAGGACCTGAAGGAAGAGAGTTGTCTGCATACTGGGGATACATCTTTCAAACAAAGCATCTACATCCTTGACACATCCAATATTCAAATAGCTGGGTGGGCAAGTTTAAACTTAGTTTGAAAACAGACTCCATCAGCAGTTTGTTTGCTTACTTGCTTGCTTTTTTTACTTGCTTTTGGCCACTTCTCCCAGCATCCCTGCAACAGCACACACAGCAGCAAAGGCACTGAAGAAGCCTCCCCACCTTGCCCACCCACCTGCCGGCCTGGTTTGCTTTTTCCACATATCCAACAAACAGCTGTCACCCCTGAGCTTTTATTGCCTGGTTATTTATTCAGCTGCCATCACTAAATAGCAGTAGGAGGCCAGCGAGTGCTTTTAGAAGATTCACAGCCTCGGAGAAGCCACCCTGATAGACAGGAGTTTGTTCACACAGCATCTGGCCCACACAGCACTTGACTAAAACAGAGAAAAGTTTGCAACCAACACAAATGAGGTCTTCTCCCAGAAATCCTCTACAGCCTCAGTCCTATGCTGCTTTTCTGCACTGTCCCTGTAGCGTAAAAGGGACACATGTCCCATTGCTCTGTGGCATTGAGCTAGAGTAAAGCCGGCTCCACCCCAGGAGCAGACAGATTACCATGCTGTAGGTCCTGTGAGAAATACCTAAAACACTTTGGAGAAAGTGGTGGGAAAAGTCACCCTACTTCTAATACTTACTGTCTTCTTCGCTGGAGGTTAATTACATAGGAATCTGCTCTATTGCAAATGTGGCCAGATTCATTTCAGTGAGGGGTTAAGAAGTATTTGTTTATCTGTTTCTTACTTCAGATCTAGGCACCTTTTCAGGGCTGTAATGTTTTTGTATGGCGTGCCTATTCATACATCATAAGCAAAACTGAAAACAAGACAAAGGGTACCTGGGCACAGGGACATTCTGGACAGAGGAGAAGTCTGGCTGTAGGTGCTTTCCCAGATTTCCAGCTGTTCTGAACACCTCTGGAAATGCACGGAGGCTGTACTGCACAGTGCAGGTAGCCCAAATCTTTATGATTCATGTGAAATATATGATATTGAAATAGCTAAATAGGGAACAGAACAGACAGCTCCTTGGCCCAATAGATTGTGCTTCTGCCCAGGCTCTCCACAGACACAAGCCCTGCAGCCTCTGAATTTCCCCCCAGGGGCTAAAAACAAGAATATGCCTCACATCAAACTCCATGACCCACATCTTTCCTGTCAATTAAAATGTAAATGGAGAGACAAAATGAGTAAAGTGAATTTCCATTCCCACTCCATTCTTGACTCAAAGCCTGCTTTTTCAGCATTGGCTGCCGGCACTCACGTCCATCAGCTGTCCGGGCTTCCATGTGCACAAGGTCAGGTTCTTTATCCAAACCGGTCACCGACCTGGGGGGAGAGAGAGAGAAAGAGAGAGAGAGAGAAGGCAGCCAGTCAGATAAAAGGCTGCAATCAGACACAGAGGGGATGAGGGAAAGCAAAACCAGTTCAAGTTTACCTTGTGACACCTGGCATGTAGGTCCCTACCTCCTACCAGCTTGTCTCCTTTGTGTTTCTACACAGCCCACTCTGAAGGGTCATACACTAATCTTTAAGACTAACACCTTCCCAGGTGCTGGTGAGTCATCCTGCCTACCCCTTGTCTATAAGACAAAGACTACAATGAACATTCTTGTGGTGGCAAAGCGAGCCGGTTCCAAGAGCCAGTAAAATCAGAGCTCTGTATTAATGCTGAAGGCAAGACGAGGGCACAGCAGCTTCACGCTTATAGACAGCAAATCAGAATGGAGTTTCACTTGCTGAATAATGACATGAGAGACTGAGTTTCCTGATCTGCCTTGGTTTGCCAGGCAATTTCGCTATTGTTTACCTCAGTTTCCCCATCTTCAAAAGAAAAACAATGATGCATATATGTATGGTAAAGTTCTGGTAAGAAAAAATGCAAGAAAGAATTTACTATTCACCCCATGATCCCATGCCATGGTCCTTGATAATCATAAAAGACAGCATGATGAGTTTCTTTAACCTTACTAGTTGAAACCCAAGCACCTCAAGTCAAATCTTCCTGTGAATTATTTTACTCCCTAAAAATGTTTTGCAAGGCACATTACAAAGATAGTTTTCCTCCTGGCAGAGGGAAAGTCAATCCCAGAACAGAAATGGTATTATTAGTGTCCTGGCTGATAAGAATTACTGGGAGATGAACATTTAGTCCTGGCAATGGCTGGCAGGGGAAAAAAAAATCCATAGATGTCCACGTGATTTATGGAGCTGCTTCTCCTGAGTTAACCAAAGGGTTAGATTAAAAAGGGACAACGACAAAAATCAGTTTCTAATTTGGTGGAAGCTGAATTTGATACAGTAGATTGTAAATAATAGATTCCCTCTGAGCCAGCCAACGTTCACAATTCCCTAATGTTCTGAAACACTTTTACCACAATCTTTTGCTGCTCTCATCCTTGGGGCATCAACAGCTAAACATTAAAAGAAAGAAAGGAAAAAAAGAAAAAAAAAGGATAAGAAGAAAAGGCCAAAAAGAAAAGAACAAACAAAATACAAATGCTCTGATACGTTTTTGTGGATCTCATTGAAAATATAGTGATTGAAGCAATGACAAACACACGGACGTGCCAGAGTTCAGCCAAGATCAGCCAGTGCTGCAAATGTCAAAACAACTACATTATGACCCACTGTGTAGGTAACCGAAACTGGCACCGCTTGTTAACTACAGCACCGCATCGATAGCGAGTCCATTCACAACACACTGTGAATTGCAGCCAAAAAACCCCAACGCAACAAAACAAAGCCACACAGGCAGAGCTTTCATCATTCTACTCTCAGTGAGAAATAGTCTGCTCCTTAATCGCTACCATCAGTTCCAGGGTGATCCCACAAGGAAGAAAGCACTGTCTGTTATCAGTAAGGATGCCAGAATGGGCCTGAGTCCCTGTGACTGTGTAATTATCAGGGTCAAACCTTCTGAATAGCTGGACAGTTAAAAGTGACAGTAGGACAAGAAGTAATTCCTTAAAATGTCAGTGAAAAACATTATGGTGTGCAGCAATGTTATTTCCCAATATATATAGAAAGGGCACGCATCTTTCTGTGCATAGCAGAATTTTTCTGCCTTTTTCCCATTAGTAGCCCAAAATGTAACTCTAGCTGTTCAGCAGCCGTGACCCTTGCCTATGACAGACCAATAGGGACAGAGATACATGCTTACCAACAGATCTATCAATCACAACTTTATCAAAGGGAGTGGTAATTTCAGCACTTTTAGGTACAAGTTGGGAACACATTAGGGACCTGCCCCACAGCCTTTCCCAGCAGGCTTCCTACTCAAATCTAGCCTTCACCCTGGAGCCTGCATCGTCCAGGCTTCCTTCTGGAAGCCAGACAGCAGCCTTCTACCCAGAGCCATTTGCTGTGTTCTGACACCACAATGCCAGGCTGCCTCACCTGCTTCCCACAACACCTCCTGTGTCCCTCTTCTGCAGATGGAGAGGGCACTGTTCCTCCCCCCGCCGCAATGGGGCAAACCTACTCCTGGTCCAAGTAATACAAAACATCAATCTGCCCAAATGCTATTCATTTAAAAGGGACTGTAATTAGAAGAACCTAAGTATCTCCAAACAAAATCCAAAATACTCATTACCATTATGCAGTTGCATACACAGGCTCTGTGGTTCTACTCATAATGTCTATTAAGTGAGTACCAGGTGACAACAGGAGTCTCCTGAAACATGTAATTCCAGCTTAAACTTCTTTCCCAGTGCCATCTACTTGTTTCCTTAATTAGTTTTGACAAGCCTGATGGTTCTTTTCAGAAAACAATGATGAAAAAAGGACCAGCACACAGTACCTCCCTAGTACTCCTCTGCTTATGACTCAATCTCCTGCAAGCCAAAAGCAAGACCAGCTCCTGTTATCTGCAGGCAGATAACAAGCCTGTAAAGTAATGCATCGGTCACCTTTACTTCTCCCAAACTAAGTCGCTGTCTCATACCAAAGATTCTGATGGCAAAACAAATCCCTAGTCAATGCTGTTTCTTCATGCCTCACCTTACATCTGTTCCCACTGGCAAAGAGCACAGCTTTGCTTTGCAGTGCTCCAGCTCCTGAATATGGGTATTTTCAGTAAATGGTCTCTCATAATTTTTCTGGAGAAGCTTTACATGACAAATGCAAAAAAGTCAGTCAGTGGGAAGAGCAAAATGTGGATGCAGGTCCTGGAGCACAGCTGCAAAAATGCACAGAGAGACTCTAAAGCTATTCCTTTATCCCCATGTAATAATGTCTCTGGTCTCAAGAACTCAGTACAACCACCTTGCAGGTCTGACAATACAAGACTAGCAACAAAACAAGAAAAGACACATTTGCAGCCTTGTATTTCCTCATACATTATCTCTCTGAAGATTTGGAGGCTGTACTGCTCAAAGTTATTTGAGCAACTAGAGTATGATGAGATGTCAGCACCCCCTGACTTACCATTTCCCTTGCACATCCTCTACAACCAAGTGGAGCCCACAGAGTGGGGTGTTTAGGAAGGGGTTTCTTGGCTCTCTGGTTGACAAACAGTTCTATTTCAGAGGCTTACAAAGACAATAGTATGTAACAACACTCAGAAGCTCGAGCTCAGCTTGAAAACAGTTTTCCTGCCACATGGTCACACCTCAGGCTCCATGCACAGCCCAGCACTGTGTTTTGTATTTGCACAAACTCCAGGCAGCAAAAACTAAACCAAGGTCCACAAAATGCATCCATGTGTGCTGCTGCCTTGGATGGCCACGGGGAGAAAAAAAGGGCACTCTCACTGTGAGAAACCATGCTAAATCAACATCCTCCACCATCTCTTTCATTTATCACCACTCAGATGAAAAATGCTGAGAGGATGCAAGCAGAAGTGACAGGGAAGGTCATTTTTTTCTTGCTGACACAATCCCTGACTGCTGCAAAGGCAGTTTTTTGAAACATGGAGCCTGCAGCCAGTATTGCAGCTGGTGCAGGATCATTGCCCAGTTAAGAATTCAAACTACCTCTGAATCCCGTCAGGAAGGAAACAATGGCTACTTTTTATCTTTGCTGCTGCTTTTGTTTTTTTATTCTCATGGTAGCTCTTGATTTTCATGGGATCTTCCTTCCCTTCTTTTCAGAAGAGGATTGTGTGTTCTTGAAAGCTGAAGGATGGATAGGATCCTGGCAAGATCCCTATCTCTATTTTGAGGGAAGAGCATTGTGCATGGATGCACATTTACTAGGTCGCTCTGCTAATATTTCATTTGACTGGGAGGGAGAGTAAGTGAGAAGGGCAAGGAAAACACAGTATTCTGCATTGTAAGTAGCTGTTCCAAAATGTTTCCATGTAAGACACTATGTAGTTCAAAAGTAAAAATACTAGCAGATGCAAAGAAAGCAAAAAAGAAACACACAGACTGTTTGGGTTACCTGCACCTACCACACACCTCAGCTCACTGTTTCTACCAATTCTATTGCCTTTCCATGAAATAAACAAATTTTGTGGGGTTTTTTTCTATCCATTTCCCAGACATTGGACATTTAATAATGGACATTTAATAATGAAAGGCAGCACTGCAGTTTAGCTGCTCTAGCATCAAAAGATCAAAAACGCTTTGCAATTCAGACTGCCTGCTGTTGATCCTTGCTGCCTAAACCTTCAATAGAGAATAAGAGGTACTCTATTCCTCCATCTCCTGGACCCACTATCTTGGGAGATGGGAGTGGGTATCACTGGATGTGAGCAACATTTGTATTAAGTATTTACAACAAAGTAAAAAATCAGGTCACAGTGATCAGCCTTTCAAACTAGGTGTGGAATCTTCTGGATTGAGCTTTTTGCTAGAGATACCCTTGGCCTAGTTTCTGACCAGTCAAGATGGCATTCACTAGCTCTGACTTTGAAAACAAAATCAAAACTTTTACAACATGTTGAGACTTTCCCAAGATGCCAACTTGGAAACTCATTTTTGCAGGTTGGGATGTCAGACTGAAGGATATTGTCACCGCTCACGTAAAGAGATGGAGGAAACAGATGGAGACTACTTAGCAGGATGTTGTGCAGTAGATAAGGGCTAGGAATGGGAAGTAACAAGGCACATTTATTGTGCAATAATACGTAAAGGGAGAAAAACGCACCCTTTCACTGCAGTCAGATTAGTGGATGTTGCCAATCAGTCTGCTGCAACTTTAATTGTATACTGCCCCAGAAATGCATAAACACTTCTGTGTGGTACCAGGCAAGCAATGCATGGGACTAATTCATCCAAGCAACAAAAGGTCCATGTCTATATGGGCAGATAGGAGCATAAATTGATCCATACAATTCCTGCTCAACTGATCTGGATCTTCTCACATACCACCATTGCTAATGTATACATACCTTTCCAACATGGGCCAACAGTTAACAGGCTACTTTCTCCATCTGATATGGCATCATGTTTCCTAGGTATCAATAATGGCAGTTACCTTCAGACAGTCAAGGGGATTCTGTGTATTCATCTGTTATTTACTGAAGTCAAGCCTAAAACTAGCTCCATCAGGCATTAACTCTGTGCACGTAACAGCCACTGTGCACGCAAGCTGCATACACCCCAGGCTGACAACATGTCATAAACTACCCTAGTTAACAACAGATACAAATGTTGAACTGTTGGTGGAAAGAATGTATTTATTAAACACATAAATACAGTATCATCCTCCGTGGCTGAACAGGGGGAGATGCTGCTGGATGGAGTAGGATGTGATGAGGTCTCTGAAGAGTTATGGACAAAACCTCCTTGCACAGCATATTTCAAATGAAGCTTGGAAAAAAAAGCTGGGCAGGAAGATACTGTTAGAAAGTGTCTTAGCCAGGTCCCTGGAGCTTTCTGCGTCTTTTCCAGTGCTAATTTCTGTGAAGCTACAATTCTGGACATCATCAGAATAATTGTTGTGAGACTTAGCTTGCAAGGTAAGGCAAAAAAAACGCCAAGTGTTTATTCTCAGCTAATTTCTTTTCAGCAAAGCCAGTCCTTGTTAAAAAGGTCCCAATTAATTTTAAGGAGGTATTCTACCTAGTATCAAAGGAAACAAAACTTAACGTGTTCACAGCATCTGCAGGTGTTTCCATATGTGTGTACATGCATCTACCTTCCTGCATCTCATCCCAGTACCTGCTGGATGTCTAAACCTGTAAATTACCTGTAAATTCAGTGGATTACAGGTCCCAGAACTATGAAGGTGCTACACACAATCATTTTATGGATACAGCAGGCCTGGAAGAGGAAAGAGGTCCAAATCAATCCTTTCCTTGAGGGAAAAGCTGACATTTAGGCTCAACCATGTCACAAATCACTAGAGAATCCACACAGCACAGCAGGCTCTGCTGCACACAGAAACATTTTTTTTCTCTTCACAGTACATAAAAGAAGGTGACTCTTTATGTCACAGAAACTAACAGCAATGGGAAAGAAATTCCACTGAATCTGAAAATACTTTTAAAGTATATTTATCAACAGAACAAAGCTGCTGTTGATTCATGTATTTTCCTTCTCCTGTATGCTAACACCAAAACCTAAGAAAGTACAAATAATTCTGTGTCTGGTTCTCACCCAGTTAATAGGTCTTAGTCCTTTAAAATCCTCTGGCATTTCGTCCCCAACCTATACTATAAACCTCAATAAACCAATCCAAATTTTTGTGAAACAAACTCAAAAAAGTGTGTGGGTGAAGATCCTTACAGGCAGCCCTGTCAAGGTTCAAAAGGGCCAGTAGCACAGGCAGGGCATGTGCTGGAGGTGGCATCTTAATTTCCCAGTGGTGCCTGAAATAACTTCTCATGGGGACTGAGACTCATGCAGGGAGCAGATCTGTCAGCTGCGTCAAGCCAGCACTCGTAGCGGGTGTGCTCCCAGGTGCAAGCACATTCCTGCTGCTTGCTTATGAACTAAATAAGCCACTCCTATGCAGCTTGCTGCTCCTGACTCATCAGGGTACAGCTGATCCAGGCTATATAAAAGCAGCCCTTGAGGCCTTATGCTAATTGAGTAAGAAGCCTTTTTTTTTTGCCAAGTCTTAGTAGCACCAGCATCAGGATATGGTGGATTTAATGACGCATCAGCTCATCAAGTTAAGATGTTACTGTCTTGAAGATGTCTCAAAGATGTCTCAAAGCTTCAGGGCACAACAGACCATGAGCTCCCTGTCCCACACCCACACAACACAGACAGTGATGCTTTGAGGAATGCATTTCTGGAGAGGAGAATGGGGATTTACCTGAGATTAGAGCTCTGAAAGCTTTGTGGTGGACAAGTTTGAAACATATTGCAACAGAAGGGTTTGATTCTATTTTGCTTTCTGAAGGAAGGGACACTTTTTGCAGGACACCTTTAGTTTTACTTTAATATGCTAAATTTCAAATCCTTTGAGAAAACAATACAAGTGTATTTTTGGAAACACTAAAAAATGACATGGTTTTAGCTTTGTCTCCTTTCTCATCCTTTTCTTCCTCCACCATCCCTCTTTTTTTGGAATAGGAAAAGAAAAATCAGAAAAGAATAGGAAGAAGTGGAAATCCAAAATGCAGAAATTATTGTGTACTAAAGTAATTTTGGTGATCAAAATCTAAGCCAAATTATTGGGGGAGGGGGCAATCCACTCCAGAAGAATAGTTCATCATACTTAACCAACTTTGTTTCCCAGAGGAAAATTTATGAGTAGAAGAGTTTGCAGGGGGTGGGTGGGTGGTTGTTGATGTGGTATGGATGGTGATTTTTTCAGCTTTTTGGAAAAAATAAATAAATCCAGGAAATGGCATTTTCTAGCCAGCTATGCCTTGCACAGATCTGTAAAACACAAGCACAGTTTTTGTTTCTCTTCCAAGACTAATCACTGACATAACGAGTGATTTCATCTCTTACCCTGCATTTGATTTAAAATTAGTTAAGTGCCTACTACATTATGAAGCCCAGTTAATTGATGTTTGCCCAGTGCTTGGCTACCCTCCTTTGAGAGTCATGTAGATGGGGAATTGCTATAGATTATTACTTTGGTTTTTTCAGGAAAAATAAATCAGCCTTGTTTCTGACCACTTTAGAAAAGCAAAGTAGATGCTCAAAGTAAGCCATCAGCACAGCCTGCAGCCAAGGACTTCACTGCAGTTACTGGTTCCCTCCCTGAATGGAATGCTTAGAAGATTCATAATATTCCTCTGAGTTTGTCTCCTACCAAAAGTATCTGAAATGTGACCCGTTCAAGCAATGTTTTACACCAAAGTAAGGACTGTCAGCTCACTGTGTGTTTAATTGCCCTCATTTGTATGAACGTTTTCTCACTGCAAATATGACATGCTTGGAACGCTAAGGCTCAGTGATTCAGCTATCAACAGAGTCGCAGGCAGAGTACAATGCCTCTGAAAAGCTTCAGAGTGAGAGTCATCATGTAATACATGAATGCAGCCATAGATGAATAAAAATAAAATTTAAATTGTCCAAAGAGAAGATGCCAGTATGAAACTTGGCACAGACAAAATGTATAAGATATGCTGATGAGCCCCATATGCCCATGGGCATTGTACATTGTATTAATTAAGGAAGGATGAGTCTCCACATTCCCTGTTGCAGGGTATTGTGAAGAATCACCCTGGGATAACATCTAACATTCTGGAAATAAATTTGTGGTTCAGTTTATGCATTTTGGAGAAAGACAATGTGAAAAAGTAGATTTCTGTCATAAACCTTATGTGACAGTTGTTTCTCTGCATTTCAGATGCTAACAGCCTGAAGAGAACAAATGGTTTATTTCATTTTTTGACTTTTAACCACCAGCCACCAAAGGAAGAATGAGAAAAGAAGAAGGGGAAGGAGAAAGACAGAGAAGAATAAACTACCCTGTTCTGGACCAGCAAGCATAAATGCATCAACATGCCTGCTTGCCCCCCAAAAAAATCACACTCAATTAGCTACTG
Organism: Falco biarmicus; assembly: GCF_023638135.1. Classification (NCBI taxonomy): domain Eukaryota; kingdom Metazoa; phylum Chordata; class Aves; order Falconiformes; family Falconidae; genus Falco; species Falco biarmicus. The sequence goes on from NC_079296.1 coordinate 24,840,991, forward strand.
AGAGTGAGATGCTCATTTGTCCCAACATCCAAAAGAGGAAAAGACAAAGAAGCAGGAAACAAAAAGGATTCTGGCAGCAGACAGATACGCAGACAGGCTCTGTCTGCAGAAACAGCAAGCCTGTGCAGCTACAATTGGTAAAAGCAATGGTGACAGGAGGTCTGCAGATCACTGTGTCTCATGACAAGACAGGCTTGTATTCAAACCAGAAGCATCCTCACAGACCGAATAGAGAAGAGATGAATAAAATAGCCACCACAGCCACCTGCAGCTCTCTCTGTCAGTGGAAGAGTGGCACTGTAGAAGGAGAGACCAGAGAAATCACGGAGCTTTTGTGGGTTCCTTTGCTTCAAGTTAGATGAATGCACAAACAATAAGGAGACAAGGCTTCCCAGGGGGCTGAGCACTAGACACACTCCCAGCTCTTCACAACAGCAGAGTCCCCAAGCATTCCCATTCCCAAAGCGCTATCCTTTTCAAGTAAGAAAGCTCAGTGCAGAATGCTGCGATGAGAGTTTGTGCTACCCACATGTCAGGAAGTAAAGATATATGGCCAAGTTGTAAGTAAATCAAGAGCTTCTCTTTGCTGGGTCCTTAATCTGTTGTTATAGAAGAGCAATAAAAGGAAAGAATAGTACAAGGCCAAATGAAAAGTAATACTCTGCTATTTTGTAGCCTCAAGGCAAATTCCGAAGTGTCAACGCACTGTTCAAATCTACTGATTTGTAGAAAGGAAAAAAAAAAAGAAAAAAAAAAAGAATTCTGGAGAAACTACAGCAGATCCAAAAAGGGCTTTAGAGAGTCACAATTGCAGATTGCCCCTGAATTCAATACTATAATGGAATGTGTCTCCTTCCTTCAAAGATTTTCAATGAAAACCTGAAAATGAAAAATATTGTGAGCAAAACCTAAGAAAATTTCTGCACCATTTGGCCAAAAAACTGGCAGTGTTTTTTTTTGTTTGGTTTTCTTTTTTCTTTTTTTTTTCCTCAATAAAAAGCAGGATTTTATCCTGTGGGAGAAAACCCAGATCTACTGAAATCATCTCTGAAGTCTACAGGCATTATTTATTATTTCCCAAGTCCTTGCTGGCAGCCATAGGCCAGTGTGTTTCTTCCTCAAACGCAGCTGCAGAACCTCTAATATTTCACTAAACATGGAAATGTGTCTACATCCCATTTTTATTGCCTTCTGCCCAGTGGAGGACAATTATCTGTGAGATAATTACAGAGCTGTGATAACCACTGCTATCTCCTATTCCAATTAGCTCACTACAAATACGCAAGTGAAACAGCCTCACTCACTGGCTTCTCGTCCTCGTTCTGTATATGATCAGCAAGAGACAAGTTACTGAATCAACATTATTTAAAAGAACCTGTAGTGCAGCTAATAAGATACTCCTTCCTCCTCTTACGTTCTGATGTAACTTCATGCTCACTATGCCTAACAATAGCAGAATTAAACTCATCTCATTCTACAGAGGAGGCTCAGGGGAATGCCAGGGAACAAAAGGATGGGAGTTTCAATTTCTTCTCTTGCTGAGAATGAATTCTGCCTCATATAACTGCTGATGAATTGTCGTTTTAAGAGAGTTTGTTAATTTCCAACAGGCTGAAGGCGTAAAGAGGGACCTCCTTATCTTTAACGGATGTTATTGAGTGACACAAATGGCCCATGTTTAAATGAATGCAGAAACATCTTGTCTGTTTTGCCATGATAAGACTGTTCTTTCTGCACAGCATGGGTTCAGCTCCTTCTGTTAAATAAAACAACTGTTTTTGTTCAACAAAATGGCAGGCAAACTTCCAAAGGTTCAGAGGCTGAATTCAGTTCAGAGAAACGAACTGGAATTTACCTGGATACTTCCTGATGCTTCTTGAGAAAATCCACCTGAAGAGCTTTGAGGTTTGACTGAAAATCCAGTTTCAAGCAAAAACCGTCCCTAATATTATTGATGTACTTACTGAGGATAAATTCTCCATTAGATTGCCACTTTCTCCAATGCAAGAATGCTTGCAACCCTGGCTGCTGTAAAGAAACATGAGCTGTAAAAACTCCCAGAAAGGTGTGTCTCTTGAAGTCCAAGTGGGCCATCTAGGATGAGGTCTCTGGGGAAGAAGGGAGGCTGGATCCAGGAAAGATGCTCACTCCCTGATGTCAGAAGGTGTTTTGCCACTGAATGAAATGGCTGGGAAATTATGCCCAGTAGCAGAGTATGTGAAAAGGTCATTCCTAAACTTCTCAAAACAGTGGTGATTTTTAAAACAACTCCTAAATGTTTCTCTTCCAGTCATCTGAAGGCAAGAGGGGCTCTCTCCCACACAGAAAATTCACCCATTGGCCCAGAAACAGAGAGATTAGTGCAGTACAGAACAAAAGCCAAAACCCAAGCCAAAGTCCCCACAAAAAAGCAGAACATTCCTTGCTAGCCAGAAAGTGCAAAATATGATACTACTGTCAGCCTGGCAGCTTAGCTTTTGATTAGTTTTGCCAAGCTATGACAGTATGGGAGATCCCCATATGCCTCAGAGAGATGCATTATTCAATATATTAATTAGAGGGCTGGCTTTCATCACTGTTTCCTACAAAGTATCACAAAGAATTACTTTGGGACTTTTACTGACAGGCTGAAATTAATTTGTGTTTGAGTTTATGTACATCAGGGAGAGACAGAATGAAGTCAGCCCAGGCATGCTGCATGAGCCTGCAGTACAGCACCGAAGCTTCCATCACTGGCCTGTGGAATACAGTGACGAAGTTTGCACATCTTATCTGGTACCCTGTTGCATAGGAAAGAAACAGTTCCTTCCACCATGTGCTGTCCAGACAGACATGGCACTGGGATCCAGCCCAGGGATCAATTTTAACTGGGAGAAATATTGGTTAACAAATCCCTCCTCAGATCTTTCTTACTAGTGATTTATGTGGTCTGTTCCAGCCTCAGACACTTAGTCACAAGAGACTGGGGGGATTACCAAGAGATCAAAGTTTAGCAATGGAGGAAATAAGAGAAAAGAGTAGCCCCTGGGACATAAAGAAAACTGGCAGATGAGAGACCAAAGCAAAAGGCTTTTTGACAGCTGAAGACCCTAACTGCAGTACAGTATGTGGCATTTAGTGGTAAGCTTTAAATTTAAAACCACTGACTTTTTCAGCCCTTACTTTTCCAGTCTTAAAAAAGAAAATAAAAAATCACTGCCAGCCACAGTACATTACAGTCATAAATATGGCTAACATCACAAATTGTACTAAAATCACAACAAATCACAACTTCTAAAAGCCAGATAGTATTTATGTAAGGACATCCACAGTTACATTAGTGGAGACAGGGTAATCCTTCCTTCTGCAAGCTACGCTGTTTCTCAAGCAAAAGGAGGTTAGAAAGAAAAGTTCCTCAAAGGCAACTTATTCTAAAATTGCTCTTCCAGAGGGTATACACCACCCGTTGAAAGAACTAATTCTGACTATGATTGCAGCCAGAATTTCAGAGGCGGTACATGTATTGAGAGCTTGCTATCATGTGGCTCTTTTTGTGTGGTTCATTTATTATGTAGTTCATGGGTTTTAAAGTAGAATTTAAAGTATTTTAAATTATTTCCCTTCATAAGCACACACCATCTTCATAGCCAGTATCTTTTACATTTCTCTTGCTAAAAGAGCTTTGAGATGAGGGACCCTGATAGCATGGCATCCACAGGACTTTTACAAAGTCAAACATTTATTTTCCTAGGAAAGCAAGCAGTAAGGAGAGAAGCATCACCCAACAGCAAAGTCAGGCATTGAACATCTTTTAGGGGTTCTTTCAATGCATCAGCTACTATTTAGAGCTTCCATTCATAGTATAAGATACTAGTATCAAATTTCCTTTGTAAGATAAAATCATTAATCAGCATAAAATGTAAATATACACAAGAAACTTGCTTTTAGTCCAAGGTAAACTAGAAAATATTCTGTAATACTCCTACAGTAGCACACTAGGTGTCTTTTCCCAACCATCTACAAAGGTGCTTTCCCAGATCTAACTGTTTGTGTCAGTTTTCCATAAATTAATTTTACAAAAGCATGGACTGTGCTCAGAAATGGGAATGGCAGCCTGAACATTACACTAACCATAGGCACAAACAGAACAGGTGGGGTCTGTGCAGCCTCTATAGAACAGTCCTGCAGGGTTTCCCAGAGACAAAGTGATTTTTTTTCCTGTTCTTAGGGTCATTTAGGAGATTATCCTCTTAGATATCCATGAAATCTATCACAAAGTCCCTGGAAGAACACTTAGCAATCTGTAGCTGAAAAACAGGATAGAATTAAGATTAGGAAAAATAGGCTCATGGAGAAAAAAAAAGTATATAAAGCTTACAAAGTTTTCTCAAACTTTGTTGATCACTCTTGTAAGCTACTGATCACAGTTATGAAGAAGTACATTATAAGCATGCTGAACATTTAACTTGGATATTAGGGACCAATATCTGCTTTGCATCGCAAAAGATCAAGATGGAAATAGGAGTCAGGTTCCTTCTATGTTGGCTTCATCCAAACATTTTGTTTCAGACTGTACCCTCTCCCTACTTTAATTTTAAAGCTCATATATTGCAAAATGAGATTTTATTCAAATTTTTAAATCACTTTAAAAGCCTACAAAATATTTCAAACATTTCAGGATGCTCCTTTGTTTCATTTTTAGAAAGAAACATTTTGATAGCATTAACATGGATTCTAAAATATTTTTGTTGACTTGAAATTCAAAAAAAAACCCCAACAACCTACAGTATTTCAACCAATAAAAAATATCTTACTCTATATCTAGGTTCCATTTCTATCTCTGTCACTGAGTTACTGTGTAATCACAAGCTAGTCAGTTACGAGCTAATGTTTGGAAACATTAAATATCTATAGCGCCAACTGCATTAATTGTAACACACAAAATGAAAAATAAAATCCCTAACCTCACAGTTCCCCCACTTGCCCATCTTTTAAGTGAAAATGAAAATAAAATTGGTCTTGTTATCACCATGGTGTTGTGATGTTTAATTAACTAATGTGACTTTGCAAGGAAATCTTTCAATATACGCCAAGAGCTTTTAAGAAGGTCTCATCTCTCCTGAATTCTTATTACAGAACTTGAGGCTAAAGTCTGAAAATTTTGTCCTCAGACTAGTACAGTTCATGGCTACGGTGGCTTGAGTAACACATTCCAGATTTATGTTAGCATTACCCTCTGGGAGATAAAAACTCTCCCAGGCTTTCCCACCCACGGGGATGGGGATGGGAAGCAAGTCGCTTAATGCAGGTAAATGAGTCATAAGCCTCCAGTAATAGGTCCCTGTTCAGTTCTTCCTGTGCTGTCTACATGAATAGCCACTGGGTATATGCCTCGATGACACTATAGATGGTGTTATCCATGGCTGCTAAACTGGAATTATTCCTTCTACCCAAAGTCCATGTACGGTATGGTTTTAATTCTGAAAAACTCTAATGCAGGATTACTTAATAGTCAATTTGACATTTACAAGACTATGTTTTCTTAACACTAAACTTGGCTGTAAAATATCAGGCGATGTTTCCCCAGCACTATGCAATGACACCATCTGGTACTTAATGATTAGTGGGATTTACAGGAAAGACAGGCACATATTTGACTAACCATTTCATTGCTGGCAAACTAGTCAAGTAAAGGTAACCTTAGCCATATCCAAAGGTCACTTCTGGAACTGCTGGTGAAACAGTCTGTGTGGACTCAAATTGGCATTGGAATTGGGAAATATCAGCGCTGTCACAAGAGACGAGGAAATAAAAACAGACACAAACCCAACTGCAGATCCAAACCCAGATCATAACCTTTTGAAACACTGAGGTAAATCCCTTATCTTCTGCTACACTACCCTCACATCCAAAACAGCCTCGGCTGTAGTCTTCATTAAATTCAAGCTGCAAATAAATAGAAATAAAATGCCTAAATTTTATCACTGTTCTCATCCAAAATCATGGCCAAAAGGATTGAAACCCTTGCTCTCAAGAGACAATTTGCTGACTCATGCCTCAAACAACTGTGACAGAAACCCCGTAACTCCAAAGCATAGCCTAAGTGGATGCATAGCCTCTTCCCCTCTCCCAGTTTTTATTCCCTGGCGTTCAAAATATTTGTGGCTGGCATTCATGGATACCAAAACAACCAGAAATCTGGTTGGTTATCCCAGAAAGAGAAAAAATAAAATTCTGCAGAGGCTCAGTGAGGCAATCAGCAGTATATTTGAGAACTTCTCGCTACATCACTTTTTTTAAATTTTTTTTTTCTTCTTTTTCCCAGATACAAACACTGCTCCTTGAAGCCAAGCTAGAGGATTGGATGTCCTATTTACCTCCTCCTCCTCCTCCTGTCCCTCCCCATCCTGCCTTGTTGGTGTTTTCTGCCCAGCTTTCATCACTAGTGTGCATTTCACTGCCTTTTACTGACCAGGCTCATCCTGGGCACTGACTTCTGTGCTCCAAGTATCTTCGTGGCCATCAGAAATGCTGTGTAGATTTCTCCCTCTCTTTCACACAGATGGGGTTTCCCCACCTTCCCACTCTGAGGCTTTGACAGAATCACCCAAAGTCCCAGAAAGCATGTTACAAAAAATAAGGAAGAGAGAGAAGGGTAAATGTCTAGATGTACGTTAAAAAAAAACCAACATAATGATGAAATGGTCCCACATCCACCACTTCATATTCCCCAGTGATGACAGAAGGCAGGAAACATGAATGAGTCCTCCAGCAAACAGCATCAGGCAGGGCCTTGCAAGAGAGATCTATGGTGGATGATATTCACCGTCATTTAGCTGATTTGCCAGAAAATGTAAGTCACCCTGTAGAACCCCAGGTTTTAAAGAATTAAGCCATAAGATTATGAAAGGACTTCATACACTTCTGAAGTCTTTTTTAACTCTCTAGCACCCTTTGGTGCTCTTAATCCACCGCTGTAGCATCTGACATCATGATATTTGAGTACTTCACCCACTACACCCAACAACAAAAATAAATGCTCTCCTATTGCAGTCTTACCTACAGGGTAACAAGGCAAAGTCAGTTTGAGTCACCCAAAATGACATGGAAAAGCTGTGGTCCAGCAAGGTGCTGAACAAGGCTTGGTGAACGCTCCATTAATCAAACTGTCCTGCCCACCTGCTTAGTCCTGCTGTCCCACCACAGGAAAAGCAGAGGCAGTAAAACAACCTAAGAACAACTCAAGTCCTCATCTGAACAGAGACAGTATTTAGTCAGCACAGAACACACCATGTGTTTTCCAGATGAGAAAACTTCCCCAACATTTCTACAGTACAAAATATGGACTGTAATTTTTATATCCCTCCACATGACATCACAGGTGTCTAAGCTACAGTGAGAAAAAATGAACAGGGCCCAGAGGGAGCTGCAGAAATGTGTTTTAAAAGAAAAGAACATTGAGTAGGTCTTTAACTAACTTTGCACCCATGCTGGTTCCAGTTAGTGTGAGTAATTTCAGAGTGATGAGTGATCAGGGAATTTCTGTATCACATTAGCGTAAGCTCCTATTTCCAGTCTTACAGGATCCTAAGTTATTAAAATCTCTGAGGCCAAGGCATGTGGGAGCCAAATTTGGATGCCTGTACTCACATCAAGTAACACATTCTGTTCAAGCTCTGCTGCTGCCATCAGTGGGTGTAGCTAACAAATGAATCACTACTACAGAAGCAGAGATATCAAATCCTAGCTTTTATAACTATGAGTGGCCCAGAGGTGAATCTCAGCTCATGCACAAACTTTGAGCTGGCTGCAGGAACTGAGGAGAGATGTCCCATAAACTGCACAATATGAGACATCCATAGAGGATGAGAACACACCTACAACCCAGTGATTAGCAGCACCATCTGGGACTAAGGAAAGAAGGTGAAGACAAGAGCCAGGATACAAAGCCACAGACCAGGACTGGAGATTAGACTTCATTTTTGACCAGTGGGGAGCCATCCCAGATGCTGCCTACTAAAGCTACAGCAAAATGCACAGAGTGACTTGTGTATCCCTGACTAACAGATAGGTCTTACTTTGCTGAGTGAAAATTCACATCCCAACCTCATGAGTTCTGACGCAAGCACTATTTTCTCTTGGTCTTAAAGTCTCTATATCTGAGTGCTCTCAGGGAAGGTATAATCATTTGGAAAGATCTCAGAGAGAAAAATAAGACCTCTCCCTGTCAAGCTGACTGATCCCATGAACCAGGTGAAGATTATCGTCTTCACAAGTCCACTCATGGCAGCCTGAGAGATGAAAGTCATGCTTTGAAGGCAAAAAGATGCAACAAAGTCTACCTCAGATAAAGTCAGCTGCATTCAAATCAGATGAAGGACTGTCACATTTGATGAACGATGCTTACCTGACCCCTACTAATAAACAATGCAGAGCAGCACAAATGAGCAGCTTACCACCGATTTTGGCACCTCCTTATCATTATTATTCCACCATTCCTGGAAGTTTTAATTACCAGGTTCAATAATGTAGTATTTGACAGGCTGATGAACTCTACACAGTAGCGGATCAAACCCCTTTGAAACTTATAGCTATACCCACTTTCTCCCTCTTTCATAGTCTAATAAAAAGAAATCACCAAAATACCAAGGTTAAAGCACTCTCCTTGCATTTCTTTTTCTGTATACATCTTACAAGCCAGAGCTTGTAAGCCATCACAGTTTGCAGCTTTAAAAAGAAAGGAAGGAAAAAAGAAAGGTATCAGATAGCTAAGGAGAGTTATTACATTGCAAAATTTCAACACCTCTGACCCCTGCACTACAAATTGGTTCAAATCTCTCTCACTCTGGGAAAAGCATAATTCACTCTCTTGGAAAGTTTACTGCCAATGGGATCCTACTGTTTCTGAGTGGAATAAAGATTTCTAGGTCTATGCCATACCAGTTTTAACTACAGAAGATTCCTACGTTTTCTAGGAGAAAGAGACACTTGAAACAGAGGCATTATAGAATGCAGTGTTAAAAACCACCATTCAAACTACGCAGCCAAAAGATTGTATGAAAAATGAGGTAGATTGTGGAAAACAATATACAAGTTTGAGTTACAAGTAGACAAACAGCAATTTCCATTAACCATCTTCATATGATAGTAGAAAATAAACCATAATAATATGGCCTCTCCTTTAGAAAGAGATTCTGCTTTGTTCCCAAGTTAGCTCAGCCCTTCCACTTTTTTCTCCAAGAAAGCCTCTCCCCTAAGCTCAGTTGTAGTTGTGCTACTTGAAGGCTAGCGTACAATCATCCCATAGGACCAGCTATTCTACTCCACAGAAGGATATACCTAGAGAGGTTCTACACTCACCTTTGAGATGTACACCTACCATGAATAGTGAAATCAAAGGATTTTGGATAGTTAAGTCAATCAGCCACCTGCCACCACAACCAGGAGATCATAACCACCTTTTCTTCAGTATGGAAATGTGAAACAGTAACACGGTCAGACAAGGTTCTAGACCTTCAATATATTTTGCAGGTCTGTTTGAATTAGGAGCCTTACAACTTCCTTTCCTCAATGTTCAAAAACCTTACACTGTCCAAAATCCACAGGCACACTAAAGGAAATCTCCAGACCTGGTGCCATAAAGCTATATTTTAAATGTGGGAGTCTAAGGCTGTTCAGAGATATTTGCAGAACATACATAACCTGAAAATCCCATGAGGTGTCCATCTCCACAGCAAGGTGTGGAAATATTTCAAATCCAGTCTATAGATATTTTGGGCCTGGATTCCAGGTACTTTTAATTATGTGCAATAATTCCTATGAAAATTTGACTCTAAGATATATACATCATATTTTGCAATTTGGAGTCAATTCTTACATCATCCAAGCCACTTTTTAATTTTAACCGTTCAGAATAAGAGTCTCTGGTTCCTTAATATCACAATCTGCTTTGACCTTAAGGACCAGGCACTTCTTTTAACTATTCACAGATTCTGTAAATCAGCAATTCTACGCATTCACACACATACCATCGCCTGGCATGTAATAAGTACAGTGTTAAGAATTTGATTAAAGCCCCAGATCCTAGATTCAACTAAAGAAAGATGTTGCTGGGTTTTCTTTTTTTCTCAAAAGTCAATTCTTGGGTCTTCACATGGTGGAGAAAAGTTTGTAGAAGTGGCATCTGAAATGGAGGAGCCTGGAGATAGGAACTAAATTTGTTTAATCATCTGCTTTTAAGACACTCTCCCAGTTTTGGAGGCTGACGCTCGGGAAATGGAAAGGAAGATAGTACAAAGCAGATTTTTAGCAAACTGTTTGCACATCCTGGGCTCTCACCAGTCGGCAGAAAGGAACTGGCTCCTCAGAGAGTGATTCAAGGCAGAGTCTGAGTCATCCTTTCTCCCAACGGTTGCATAAGGAAACTGGTCAGAGTGGCTGGCTCTGCACAAAGACTGTGTTCTAGGCTAAAGTAGTTCACATAAGGGTTGAAAAATAGGAGGTCTAATGATCATAGCTTTGTCACTGAAGCACTGGGCAGTTTTTCTCTGTAACTGTAAGTAGGTACATAACAAAGACGCAGAAGTTTTACAATTATCAAAAGACTTGTACTCATCTGCACAAGACACTATTGTTATCAGGCAGACGTGGAGACTATAGCACTGCAAAATATGTGCTATGAACTACATATACAACATTGACAATGACCAAGAACAAGGGTATACTTAATGTTCAGGTAAAGCAACCAACACCTCCAAGTTAGATGCCATTCTCCCCTCCATGACCTGCCCAAAGCAGGGCAAGCCTGAGGGCATAACTCACCAGTAAAATCTGTTTGGAGTGACCCGCTCATGCATGAGCTGCCATTTTCTTCCAAAGTCCATGGAGCTGTACAGCTGAAAGACAGAGAGAGAGAAGTATAAACTCTGAGGAAGAAGAGGAAGTACTGCCAGCTATTGAAATCAGCTCAGATTACAGAACAGGCATGTATTGTCATGCACAATTATTGATCAGCCTCGCTGCCAGGGAAGGGTAGTTAAGCAATCTCCTCCCCTCACATTTAAACCAAACTGAGCTCCTGAGCCTCAAAAACAGGTTGGCTCTTCCAGAAACTTTTCAAACATTTTTTGTGCTTCCTGATTTCAGCTGTCAACACTTTCACTTCAGCTGCCATATGACAAATCTGGCAGCCCCCTTTGCTTTTTCAGCCCAACAAGAAGCAGGTAATTGATATGTAAATTCCCAACATTAAATAGAATGAGAGGCAAATTAGATTAGTTAACAGTGACCATGATGTGGTAGGTAGTGACTCTGTACTCAAGGTCCTGCTGTGATTCATTTTTATGGTGTGGTTTACATCTCTCTTCTGTGTGGGAAAGAATAGGAAATTGTTCCTAATTTACAACTTCTACATTCAGAACAAGGTCTAAATTTTGAGATAAGTTAGAAATCAATCTGTTCATTAGTTAAACATTAAAGATAGTGAAGTGGCTCTTCTTGAAAGACAAACTTTCAATATAATGATCGTTTTGAGTCTTTCTGGCTAACAAATGGCTCAGCTGTAGCATGACCAAATTTCCATGCAAGTCCACACTAAGTCTCAGACATAGGTTTGCTTCATACCACAAACACCATTCTCTATAGAATTAATTTATTACCCTCAATCCACTTACTCGTAATCAAAGCATGTGTAAGCTTTTCTCCAACTCTGAGCAAGTATGGTTCTTCAGGAAAAAAAAAACAAACAAAAAACTACAACTTTGAGAAATAACTATGCTGCTTACAACTAGATCACAGAGAAATAAATAGCAGGCAGTGTTTTGAACAGGATTTCAAATAAATTTCATCTCAAATAAATTCTTGTTCAATAAAACAAGGGTTGGTTGCAGGCTAAGGAGGTAGATAACAGAGCTGAAAAACTTAAATGTTTGTAATATCCAAGTTTAGGTCCTAAATGGGAAAATTATATCATTTGAGTAAAGGTTCTGCATTTGATTTGATTTTGAGTAACTGGATTTACAAATCAGAGGTCCATGTTCAGATTAGAAAAGTTCACAACCTAGTGATGTGTACTATGTATGGCACAGCTATGATGGATGGCTAAGTGTGACTGGGAAGATAATATGTGCTCACATTGAATATTAAAGTTTCTTGAATGGGCAGTATCTTTGACCGCACAGAGATCCAGCAGCCACATCAGAGCTGGACCATGGAATAATTTACAAAGGTGACTGGAAAGGGCTGTTTGAGCAGTGTCCAAAGCCTGAGGCAGCTGATTATTTCTTACTGTTTGTACTCAACTACACAACCAAACCACTGTACAGCTAACAAAAGGAAACTCAAAAACTGAAATTCAGACCCCATCAAGTATCTAAGGCAACTGGTATGTGTAAAGACAAAAGAATCAGTCCTTTGCATTTATGCCAACGGGAAATCCAGTTTCTGCCAATGACAGCCCAAGCAGCCAGTGAATAAAGCACATCAGTGGAAAAGACATGGAAGCAGGCACCTTCCAGTTTTCATGTCAAAATGGGCTTCAGTTATGCAGACTTCACTCCAACCAACATCACTTCAGGAGATCAAACATGATCTGAATTTTCTGATTTGGCCGTATTTCTTCAGCACTGTCACGAGATAAGGTAAGATACTACATTAAAAGCCCACGTTATCCGGGCTTCCTCTGCTTTTCTGGTCAACCAATCACAGTGAGAGTCTTAAAAAATATGGCAGAGAATCCTCTGCCACAAAAGGAATTCTCTGTAGATACAAAATAAAACATTTATTATTTTTTTTTAATTAAAAGAGCCAGGGGAAGAAAATTCCTTTTCCAAATTCAAGGAAATGCTTATGAAGTCAACATCAACATTAAGATAACTACCCTCTGAAGGAACATCTGTATTTTTAGAAACAATAATTGAAAATCCACACTCCAAGAGTCAAACCTCTACAGTGCTACAACTTTGCCTTGACTTTACCATGGTGCCTGCCAGCAATATTTCTTGAGTCATTTGATATGGTTTTACACATATAAGGACCTCTGCACACAGACTGAGTTCCATCAGTTGCACCACACAACTTGGCTACCCTTTCCATTTCCTGACTGCAGCTATGACTTGCAGATTTAACCAGTGTTGTACAAATCACAGGCTCCAGGCAGTTTAGCCTCAGTTAACTCATGTTCACAAGCAACTGCAAGTAGGACTAGCATCCTTATTGTAGTCTGCAGCAGATTAACCGTTCTCACCATGAAAGGAAAGGATTAGCAAAATATATCCATTTCCTTAGACTCTCTCTTATCTTTTGCCCCTAGCATTTCCTTTTCTTTTGCATCTGCATTAGCTGTAGCTACAGATAGCTTAATGGTATGAAGCACAATCTCTTTCTAACTACTCATCTCTCCAGCAGTGTCTCATTCACGGAGCATCCTTCTCTCTATCAAGTTAAAAACCAGAGACAGCTACTGAGCACCTTTTTCCTCCCTCCTTTATATTAAAGCTCGGGCTGACTGATGATAGAAGGATTAAATTCAACTTGCAACCTTTAGGTGGTTTCAAATAGAGAGATGAGGAGGATATTACTCATTTCAAGAACTTTTATTTATTTATTCATCTACTTATTCTAGGAGTCTACTTTGAATTTTAACCAGATAATTGAGTCTTAAAGCTGTATGACAGAACAAATTCCTGAAAGGTTTTTCTGGCCCAGCTCATTTTTATAATATTTACAGGTGAAAATGTAAATGTTAATGTTGAATTACTAAATAAAACATACAATAAGGAGTTTTCTAGTATGCATTCAAATTGAAAATACATATATATATATACACACACACATAGACACACACACACTCTTTCTGCTCATCTCCCTTCATGGGAGAAGAGACGGTTTTAGAAAAGACAACAAATTTAATGGCAAGTACAACAGATTTCAACAGAGATTAATTTGTCCTAAGGCTGAATACTAAGCGATGAAAAGAAATGAGGTTTGCTTGGTGGCAAGATTTTCCCTTTTTAAAGCTCTACTTTGGCTCTTTAGTGACAAGTAATCTCTGGCATTTCCACCACTAAATGTAATCCAACACATTGGTTCAAGAGGGATGGACTTCAGTGAACTGTAAGGGTGTACCGTGAAGGCATGCCCTTTCTGCAACTTCCTTGTGTTATTTGACCTGCTCTGATGAATGAAAAATTAAGATCTTTATGGGTCTTTATTTTTGTACAGACTGGTCTTGTGCCAGCTGAAAAGTAGCATGCAGAGGACTTGACTAAGGAGCAATTCAGAAGCAGGACCCAAAACAGAAGGACAAAGTCCTGGCTCAAGGCAAGGGTGACAAAATACATTTTTTAACACAAAAAAATCATTCAGAATCCTGCACATACCACAGAGGCACCGTAGCAAACACAGTCACAGCACTCAGCTGATGCCAGCAGCCTCTGCACTGATTCAGGCAGATAGGTTCCAGGAACCTCCTGAAAGTTGAGGTGCTTTTGAGGACAAACACACAATGTTGAAATTACCTATTGAGCCTACCTGAATGACGCTGATGAATTACACCTACCCTCACAGCAGACAGCAGGGATTTTTTCTAGGCATGACCCTAGAATTCCTCCTTGCCTGAAGACTTGTACAAAACACTGCCACAGGGCAGATGGGATTCAGATAGGTGAAGGAGCCAGCATTGCATGTCAGATAAATACACCTTTTAATGAGCTCTCAGGCCTGATGAAGCACCTAAAGTATTACCATGAAAGTATCACCCAGTCACACTAGCAGGATCCAAGAGCAGCTCTTCTTTCAAACCTGGCTTTGAGGTCACCCCAGCTAAGCAGTACAGGTGCAGTCTTTGAGAACGGGTACTGACCACTGGGGTAAATCTGCCTATGCTCAGAAGCCTAGTTAGATCTACCATTAAAACCAGAAAACGCTGTGCCATCAAGAAGGTAAATAGCAAATGTTTTTCCAAACAGCAACACAATACTCCACACGCTCAAGGATTGTAGCACCAGACATATCACATCCACCAACACAGTCTTGTGTTTTACCAAGAGCACACAATCTGTGTGAGGAAAGACCTTGGCAGCCCAAGCGCTGTGCAAGTTTATTTCACCACAGGCCAGAACCTTAAATTACACTTGTATTAGTCAGCACAATCTGAATCACAAGTAACATACATACCACAGGCAGAATGCTTCTTCTTCAAACTCTAAGAACACTTGCAATACTTTATTTAACACTGGCACTGCTTCTGAGGTAAGCAGCAAGCCCCTTAAAGAGCGAGGTTTATCTTTGGTGTCAGATTCTATGCCACAAACACGCACAACATGCCATAAACACAGTCAGAACTACAGGTAGAAAGGAAGGAGTTATACACACATGCATGCACCACAGCACTGCATATGAAACATGTCTCCATGCTGCTGCAATTCTTCAGTAAAAACTCCCAGGGTGACACATCCTGCTGGCTGGCTTGGATGATCCAGTTTGGGGCTGGGGTAATTTGGTTTGGGAGGTTTGTTTATTTTGCCAATGAGAGCTAGCAAAAAAATACAAAAGAGCAATTTTACTGAAGAAGTCAAACTTCTCAGAACTGGAGCAGCATGAAAAACTGGCCTGCTTAAATTCAGCTTATGGAGAGAGAGGAGAAGAATGAGCAATGAAGGAAAAACATGGAAACCACAGGAAGACACAACCCCCTGATGTTAGTCATCCATGCCCAAGCTAGTCACCAAAGCTCATTTAGAGACAGGCAAGAAACAGGCTCGAAACAAGCACTTCTAAAGTACAATTCTTATAGTATGATACATTTCTAAAACTGCTTATTATTCATGCCTTAGAAGCCTCCATTTCTCTCCATAGACACAAATCCACAGTGACTATTGCAGAAGAACATAACCCCACCATAGACAGATGATGTAGCTGAGATGTTAGGCTCCCTGCTCCCAGGTTTACCTGCCTGATCTTCATAGGGGAAGCAGGCAGGAGACTGAAGATTCAGGGCAAGCTGAAGAAGGCCAGCTGGGTACAATTTACCGCAGCAAGCACACTGAAGGTGTCACGTATAAATTGAAAAGCAATAGACAACAGACTAAAGAAATTCAGAGCACTTTGATATTTATAAACTTTTGTGCTCAAACACGGAAGAATTAAGGCATCAGGAGTATACAGAAAAGGCTTACAGCCAAATAAAATCAAATGCCCTTTGTTGCTATGAAATCAGGCCTATTGGCCTGAGTAAACATCTGGTGAGAATCTCAATAGTTCCTTGTCTGCCAGCCCCTGGGGTGCAAATAATGGCGTCAGATAAAGTGAGGAAGAACAGCTGGACTATATGCACTTAAAGGAACAATTAATTTATTACACACAAAATTATACTTCCCTCAGACAATACATCCAGCTGATGATGGAAAGATGTATTCATATCAATCCAGCAGGGTGAGAGTCAGCCTAGAGGTAATTACTGGGCAGTACCTGACACATGGTGACATGATGGAAGAGGAGAGGCAGATTATCCTGGCCTGCCATGTCCCCAGAAGAGCATGATCCCAAGCAGTATCTTGGATTGCTTACGTGAAAAGATGGCTCTGATCCCAGAAAAGCACAAAAGCAAACTAACACCTTCTCAGCCAGAGCTGGTGGGAAAAAACTACAAGATTTGTGGAGGGTTCCTGCCAAAAAATCAAACTGGGACAGAAGAAAAATAAAATTAGGTCAGTGTTTCTGTAGGAAATTGGACTGTGTGCAAGCGGTCTGCAAAGAGTAACTCAGAAAAGCAAGTCTGTTGCAGGGTCTTACATTTTCTCTACAGAGGGAAAATGACCATGACCACTGCAAAAAACTTAGAGCCTCCAAACTGAGAAAAAAGTTGTAAACCACTCAGAAAATTGCAAGGTGTGTCTTTTTCTCTACACTTCTGTGTTACAGATGAAATTAAAAAAGAAGGTGCCACCTTTAACTTGTCAGAAAATTCATTCCTAGAACAAAAATGAACTGGAGGAAAAACTCACAATGCTTTTCAGCCTTGAGAATACAAAACAGAGAAGACATGTCTGACAACAGCCAGAGATGACTTGACATGAAAGGAGAGAGACATATGCAACTGTATTAGGTTTGCATGGCAAGTTGTTTTGGGTTTTTTTTTTTGGGGGGGGGTACAGGATTGTATTCTGTGAGAAGCTGCTAGAAGCTTCCCCAATGTCTGATAGAGCCAATACCAGCCAGCTCCAAGATCGACCCACTGCTGGCCAAGGCTGAGCCCATCAGTGACAGTGGTAGTGCCTCTGGGACCATGTATTTAAGAAAGGTGAAAAATACATGCACAACTTGAGCCAGAGAAAGGACTGAGAGTATGTGACAGCAACAGCTCTGCAGCCCCCCAGGTCAGTGCAGGAAGGCTGGGCGGGCTCCAGGCACCAGAGAAAGATTCCCTGGCAGCCTGCGGTGGAGCCCACGGTGGAGCAGATCCCTCCCTGCAGCCCATGGAGGCCCACGGTGGAGCAGATCCCCCCCTCAACCCATGGAGGCCCATGGCGGAGCAGATCCCTCCCTCAGCCCATGGAGGCCCACGGCGGAGCAGATCCCCCCCTCAACCCATGGAGGCCCATGGCGGAGCAGATCCCTCCCTCAGCCCATGGCGGAGCAGATCCCCCCCTCAGCCCATGGAGGCGGTGATCCCCCCTCAGCCCATGGAGGCCCATGGCGGAGCAGATCCCCCCTCAGCCCATGGAGGCGGCGATCCCCCCTCAGCCCATGGAGGCCCACGGTGGAGCAGATCCGCCCCCTCAGCCCATGGAGGCCCATGGCAGAGCAGATCCCCCCGGCAGCCCGGGGAGAGCCCCACACCTGGGCAGTTCACAAAGAACTGCAGCCTGTGGGAAGGACTTGGAGAACTGTTCATGGAGAACTGTCTCCCGGCCCCGCACCGGGGCAGGGTAGAGTGTGAGGAGCCCCCTGAGGGGGCAGGAGCGGCAGGGACAGCGTGTGAGGGACTGACCCAGCCCCAGCCTCATGGGAGACATGGGGGGGGTGACGTTGGGCAGGGCAAGAAGGGAGGGGTGGGGGGAAGGTGTTTCAGGTTTTGGTTTTATTTCTCATTATCCTATTCTGATTTGATTGGTAATAAAATAAACTATTTTTCTCCTAGTCGAGTCTGTTTTGCCCACGACGGTAACAGCTGAGTGATCTCCCTGTCCTTATCTCCACCCACAGGCCTTTAGTTATATTTTCTCTCCCCTGGCCAGTTGAGGAGGGGGAGTGATAGAGTGGCTTTGGTGGGTACCTGGCATTCAGTCAGTGTCAACCCACCACAGCAACAAATTCAAACTGCAGTTAAAATGTTTCAGGAGATGACAACATCAACATTTTTTCTAAAGCTACACTGAGCAGCTGAGTACTGCAGCAGAAACATTTTGTAAGATCTTGGAACAATACTCTGTGTAAAATAAATGGATGGTCCTTACTTCACCCACTGCAAAGACAGATCTTTTTTCCACACCTAAAATTAAGCATAGGAAGGATTTAATAAGGTTGCCCATATTAGCAACAAAACCAAACAAAAAACAAAACCCAACAAAACAAAACAAACGAACAAAACAAAAACAAAGGAGTCTGCACTGTAGGAGGTAACTGTTCCAGCAAGTAAAAGGATATTAGTAATAATTGCATTTCTCCCTGTTATCTTGTATTCTTTCATTTAATTCTAAAATAACACCTATCCCTCTTCAAGCACTGTAAACTACTACTGACAGTCAGACTCATGATCTCCACTGGAATTTCTGTGCTAAATTCAACAAAACTGCCAAATTATTCCTTCTTTTTTTTTTCTGTTTTATTGTTTCATCATTTGAAAATGGTGTGTTTTTCATTCAGCTCCAGCTGAATCCCCAAGGCACTGTGTACATATAACTCCTCATTCACACAAATAGTAATCAGATTCCCAAATCCCCAAGGAATTCAACTTGGGATAGTAAACTACCAAATAGCCAAGACTGACCCAAAGATTTCCAACCGATGCCCACAACCGACAAGCCATTTCTCTTTATTATTATTTTTTTATTATTATTTCAGAGGTCATAAAATTGTTGCTTTCCTCCTTTTTGTAGCACTAAACTTGCTAAATCCACTAGTGCAGACCCCCTACAACAATCCTGCAACCACCAGCTGCCCTCAGGCACTGGCATGGTGTGCCTTTGGGAGCAGAGCAGACTGCAAAGCCTTGCCAGAACAGAGCAACAGAAGGCAACAGATTCAAGAACTGGATAAAATGACAGAGGGGATAGATTTGGAGTAGCCATAAAGACAGCAGCTAGTACTACAGAAACACACCCTGCTTCTATAGCACATCTTTCATCTTACCTTCCTCACCTATCTTCCATCCCTCCTTTTTTGAGGACAGATAGACACCTCTCTCTCTCACAGCATCAGTGTGATGTTTAAGCTGTGGAGTCTATGCAGCCCCCCTTCTCAGGTTCTTCCTCGAGGCAGGACATGTTACTTGCAGCATAAAAGGGACAGGAATCAGGTCTAACATGATTCAGCTGGGTATCTGAAACTGGGTCAGGAGCAACCCTGGCCATGGAAAGGGCTTTATTAATCACAGTAGAAAATAAGCTGCAATCAAAGAAAGATTCATGGCTTTCCTCCGAACCCTCTGTTCCACCATCCCCTGCATTTTGGGCCTTCTGTCAAGCAGCTACCATCAGGGGACACAGGCTAATGTAATCTTCGAGCTGAGGACCAACTCGAAAACAACTAAATAATCTGTGCTTGTTCCTTTTATCTTCTCCCAGGGAATACCTGTCTTTGCCACCTTGTTTTGCTGGGGCTCCAGAAGAACCAAGATCTGAAGCTTGTAAGTGCTTCTGGACATTTAGAGAAGAGCTTCTTGCTCTCTTCTCTTGCCACAAGCTGCTGGAAATCACAATTCAGGTAAGGCATCCTTGACAGTTGCACACTGAAGAACCTAAAAATAAATCCCACTTCTCAAGCCAAAAGATTTCTTAGGAGAAAGAAGTTTACCAGCACCACGTTTATGGGCTTTGTTTACACAGAGTTGTAAAAACTAGTAATTGTAACGAAAACAAATGGACCAGTTTATCTTTCTGCTCTGGTTTTCTTTCCAGGTGATTAAAGGTTGCATCAAGACACCTCATCACAGCACAAGGTTCTTCTCTAGCATGGTACCGCCAGATTGTCCTAGGCATGGAAGGAGAACGCGTCCACAGACCGCTGCATTTCTGAGACTCACCAAAGTTGCTCATTTCCCTACAGATGCTGTACAGTAGAAGGGGTGCTAGAAACAAACTGTTTTAATGAGAAACTGGTCTACACAGAAATTAAATACTAAATGCATTTCCATAATTTGTCTCATACAGAGAGGGAAGCAGGGGAGAAGTATTGGAAGCTGGGAAGTTCTCTTTGCACTTTAAAATCTAATACTGAAATATTTCACATGCTGTGTGGCAAAAGTAGGTCTTCAGACAGAAGAAACTCAGACTGTGCGCCACTATTATAAGAAACTGGTCATGGATCTTCTGCACAAAGCCCAGACACATTGGAAATGTTTGACTTCATGTTGTAATTGTATAGCTCAACCCAGACCTGGCTCATAAAGAAACCAGGTAGATTAAGACAATGCACTGATATCATATTTCATGGTTTTACAGTTAAAAAAAAATATTTCACCTGATGGGTCCACTCACAGCAGCACAGTTTTGCTTAAACCTGAGGCTCAAAGCAAGGCTTGCCTCTCTGCTTCTCCACTTCCTCTCCAAGAAAAAGGAAAGTGGATTAAAGCAATGAAGAAAAAAAAAGTCCACTCAAAAACCTTCATATTTTAATTCCTCTTAATCCTAATTGTTACTGAGCATACCCAGCCCAAGATTTGCCATTTCTGCTGAGAGTACAGCCTATCTTTTTCTTTTCTACTGCGCAACTGGTTTATAGCAGAACAGGAAGCCTAGACACAGCTGTAACAGGAACTGTGGCCTAAATGAGTATCAATAAAGAAGCTAAAGCATGTTTCAGTCCTGGGTAAAAACCAGTCTCTCTTTTTCCAGCTTTCTCCCCACCTCCAGAAATGCTGGACTGGCTTGGAACAGAGATGAAAAGTATTACTTTCAGATTTTTTTCCTTAAACTTAAAATCCGGGGAAAAAACATGTTCACTTTGGTCAGTCAAAACAACTGTCAATCATTTCTAAGTAATTTAGCTTTAGCAGCTTGAAAAAGGTACTATAAATAGAAATGCCATTCTGAGGGAAGGCTAACTTTCTGGATTGCTTGTTTATTCCTTTCTTTGTGATACTTTAAGCACTTTAAAATCACTTCTAGAGTCTGGGGAAGGGTTAAAATTGAGCAATATTTTGTCACTGACCCCCTTCTGATGAGCATTTTGTTAACAAGCCTTATTGAAACCTAAAGACATAAAAGGAGGGGAAAAACCCCCAGAAACCAAAAAAAACTACTTCCAGTGTCTGAGAAGGGATTGAGACATAACAGACAAGGAAAGCAAAGTACCATGCAGGGGACAGTTTCCCCACATCAGTAATGCAGAGCAGGGGGTGAGACTAGACACAGAAAGGGGAAGGGATGCAGAACAGGGCACAGTACTGGGACTGTGAAGAGATCGGAATGGGGTGGAGATGGCAGAGCTGTCTCCTGCTACCAGGTGCACCAGGAGATGCCTTTACCAGGATTTCTTCCACTGACAACCAAAAGGCTCAGCCAGAGGCAGAGGGTTGCAGGTTGTTCCAGTTGTCCCGGGCTGCTGCTTCACTCTCTTTTTCCCTAGGATCAGCTCTTTAAGAGTGACAAAAGACTGAATGAGCTCCAATGGGTGCTGGCTTTTCTCTCTCCAAGCCAGGCTGGTCCCCTTGCCCAGCTTCTTCTGAGCTTAAAAATCATTAGGTGGTTTTTAATCGAAGGACTGTGCTAAATGGATCCACCAACCGCATGGCTATAGCCAGTGGTGCCATGCAGGTCAGCCTGCAACAAGGAGCTCCTTTCCTTCCTAGCCCAAGACGAAAATCTTTTTTGCTCCTGGGAGCTCTGCACTGCACCCCTCCTTACACTCCATCAACGCTTATACTCCAAAAGTTTAACAATAAGGGGAAATAAATGGGAGCCACATATCTAATGGGAAGATTTTTCATTCAAATGTGCTTTATTGTTTGATATATGCCTTTAATTACAGTGCAAGTGTCTGGCTACATTCGTTGCTATTACAGACCAATCTTTCATGTTTATTGAGCATAAGACTACAATGGGCAAAGCAAGAGAGGCTCAGCCATTAGCCAGAGTGGGACATAAAGCTGCAATCACTTGCCTGGCTCTTCCTCTCCTCCTTTATAAACCCTGTGGCACTACCTGTAGGGTAACCTCTATATTACACGGAGAAGGATTTAATGGAAGAAGGTTTTTTCCAACACTAGTGAAAGAAAGATTTTACACCACCAAACCACCTTCCAGTTTCACGTAAAATTTTGCTGAGTCATTTCTTTATGTGGAAAAGACTTTTCTGAAAGTGTATATATGGGCATTAATGAAAAGGGTTTGAAACTGCATTTAGAACAGCATTTTATTCTGAGATTTAATCATTGTTCATGTAAAAATTTTCATATGACTTGAAAGAAATAAATACCAGTTTGGGCTCAAGCAGAACATGTCATTTTGGCAAAATGAAAGCAACGTATTTTGCCCCAGGTTAAAACATATGTTATTTAACACACACACACCCCTGCCGCCCAATTCAGCTTCAGTTTTCTGTTCATCAGCATTTTCACAGGCAAGGGAGGCTGCTCAAGAGTTCCCAAGTGATATGACCCATCACTCTGCAGACACTGAGCTGACACACACCTGAAAGTAATCGAGCTCACAAGTGAAAATGCTTTAAGGCAAAGCTGCTCCCACTCGGGGTCAGCCCTGTCAGAGGGTAGGTGTCCACCCTCATATAGTTCTCATCTCACCAGCTGAAAAGCAGCAGACTTCACAGGTACTCAAGATCTGCACCCTGCTTCTCAGTGGTGTTGTACAGCTCTGTTTCTTCACAAAGACAGAGCAGCCTCACAAACTGTCCACTGTTCTTCTACTCCATTCACTCTACTAGGACACTGTGCCCCCTCAGCCTGAGGCTATGGGTTCTGTCAGGCATTTATGATGCAAAGGTGACCACTAAATCACACCTTTCCTAAGAGAAGAACTCAGCCAGGACCTTATCAGATTTCAAAAACTGACAAGTAGCTCTCATCATCCTCAGGGAAAGAGAGAAAACAATAGCATCACACAGGCCCACTGCTTCAAGCACATTCCCTATAAGCACCAAAATCAGGGCAAGCAAAAGTTGAGCTATACAAAAGATCTACTTTCTGATGATTGAGGAAGCTTGTGCCTGGGCAATGAATAAAATACAGGCTGCTCCAGTTAATGCTGCTCTGATCCCACCCTTCTCTGCCGCCAGAGATCATTGCAGCCTCTCTGCGTGCACACACGATAACAGAGCTGTGAAGCTGGAGGAGTTTACTGTCCTCAGTGGCATTAGCACATCAGCCCAGCAGGTTCACAGGCCAGTGCTGTGCATTCAGAGCAGCTAAGCACTTTGCTCCCCATGGCATAGGTTTCACCCAGTCTGAGACAAAGATGTGTACACCAAGAAATGCATCACAGATGCAGGTGCCAGATAGCTTGGAGGGATGTCAGGAAAAGGTAATAACAAAAGTGATCCAAAGAGAGAGATTCCAAGAGTTTCTCCCGGGATTGCAAACAGGAAGCACAAAACTGTCTAACTGTATGTAAATAGGGTAACATTTACATGCCCAAGGAAATGGGCATGTAAATATGGTAACACCAAGGAAACTGGCATCTTTGAAGGCTGGCATGGGTGAGAAGGCAGGCAGAGACATTTCTAATCCTTAGAGAACCTTCCTAGATAAACTTCCTAAGACAGTTCAATAGAAGCATTGCAAATAATAACTTTTAATCATTTTATGGCTGCTGTCTATTACTTTTCATAGCAATGTAGTCTGCAAAGCGGCCAAAGAGCCATATTCTCAGCTCTGCTGGTTAAGAGATCCGTAAATCAGGAAGGATAGCACAAGTGGCATTTCACTGAATCTACTCTAGCTGGATTCTGCTGCTTGGGCCTTACAGCAGGCATTTATAGGCTATCACAACACACCATGCTACCTCCAACTCTTTTGGTCATGGATATGTCCCCAGTGCCCTCCTGAATGTCTTCTGGGAAGATACAGTGGATGAATGGGCACTTCTTTGGAAGTGTACAGGTACTGCATTGGAAGAAACTTCTCTCTGGACAAATCTGGTTTACACAGCCTATGCTTTACACTGCCTGGGACCAATGCCAGAAACTGGACCAAAGTGGCCTGGAGGAAGGCCCACTGAAGTTGCTGGGAGTCTCGTATCCCCCAAAAGAGAACACAGATGAAGCCCACAGGACAACTGTGACTGTGAAATAAATTATATGAGAAAAATGATTATAAAAAGAAGGTAGAAAAATTCCACTTTTGATAGTGTTGAAGATTCAGCTTCAGTAAATATCTCCCACTCGAACACCCCAGCTCTTGTACCACCTTCTACAATTCATTCTGTTAGGCTGTCTTCATTACCGCACACTTGTCATATCCTGTCCTATAATAAGCAAAGAGAACTAAAACTTAAAACAAAATGACCTGTATGTCTTCATTCACTGGATGCCTCAAGCGCCAAAGCAAACCTGCTTCGGCAAGCTTGAACATATCATTAATAAAGAAACGCAGTTCCTTTCAGCCTTACTCTCCTACTCCCAAGCCAGCTCTAGTCTCCACCAGGGGCTCTGCTAGCTTGAAGATATTCGCCAGTACTGCTTTTATTATAATGCCCTTAAAATCCTGTGGAGTAATTCAGTTCAGCTCTAGCTAGCCAAATTTCCCATTGGCCAGATTCCCTGGCAATCCATGCACTGACAACAGGCAAGTAATGAAGGCAAAAGCAGAGCCTGATTACACAGGCACCCACCTCTACAGACACACACACAGAGCCAAGCCAGAGATCACATGTAGGAAGGGGTTTCTAATCTGGAAAGCTCCAGAGGAGTATCCTTTCCTTCAACCTCAACAGCAAGTGGTCGCGTGGAAGAGAAGAGATGGTGTCTTCCCTGCACTTCACAAGTGATTCAGTTCAACCTGAGCCAAATGTGCAAGGGAGACTGACAATACCACCTACACCCCAGCACGAAGGGCAGCATACGGTTGTTTACAGGAGGAACCCAAATGAACAGCATCATTGTAAATGCCAGCCACCATCATGAACAATTTAGCTTGACAGTTGTAGCAGAAACTGTCACCGCACTGAGGCATCACTGCCAGAAAAATCACCAAATGAGAAACTCGCATGTTTCAGGGATCCCCCTAAGGCTGGCGGGCATACACCATTTACACTGTCATCTCCAATTCATCCATCACCACCCAGTTCCTGCAATCAAACAGTGGAAAATTGTACCTTTGGAATAAATGAATCTGCAATTGCACACCATGCAAGAAAAAGGAAGCTCTTATCTAACCTCTCTCAGCAGCTCTCCAGGTTTCTATACATTCTGTGGTATCTATATTTAAGCTATTTATCCCATTTAATTCAAACTCTAGGTACCTTCAATCCACTGTATGGAGCAGGGTGAAGGAAAAAAAAAGACACCCCAGAAACCCAACAATAAGCAAATTCAATCCAAGGCAACACAGTCATCAACAAGTCACCAAACTTGATATAATGTAACTTTAATTCCTGAAGTTAACCAATGCTCATAGTGACAGTACAGCGTAATTCGTAAGATAAGGGAAGAATGCAGAGGAAAAATAAAACAGCTTTCTCCATGCTATCACTAGAGAAAAAGCACAACTCATCTAGCTAGGGAATATCAGACTCAATTTTGCAGCAGAACTTCCATGTTTGTCACATTTGTGTCGCTGGGTATGCGTGCATAACTCGTGTGGACTTGCACTGAGATCTGAGGAAATAACTGGCCTGAAGCAAGTGCTGTGTACTAACAGAGGACAAAACCAGAATTCTGTTTTGGCAGCAAAACTTTTGATGACATTATTGTTCTCTTAACTATATGTCAGGAAAGCCCCCTTGGGTACAGTATATTCTGCTAACA
Source organism: Falco biarmicus (assembly GCF_023638135.1). NCBI lineage: Eukaryota > Metazoa > Chordata > Aves > Falconiformes > Falconidae > Falco > Falco biarmicus. The sequence continues at coordinate 24,867,109 of NC_079296.1, forward strand.
TTTTATTTGTACGTGCTGCTGTCTCTTGAACACTGCAAGTATAAAATGCTACTGAATCTACATTCAGGCAGTTTATGATCACGGAGCTTCTGGCAGAAATGAGATGCCCAAGGTAGGAGGCTGTGGGAAGGATCGAGTTTTCCTCCTTTTGAACTACAGAATCCCAAGGATTTTCTATAAAGCTTTAATTTTTGTTCTTTGTTTATCAGTTCTCCTTCTCTCAAAAATATCAGCCTTCATTTTGGTGCCTCAGCTCCTCCTTTTATCATACTCACAATACTTCAGATGTGCCAAAATTTTACTGCATCATACCCTAACTTTCATTTTATAGCCACCCATGGTCCTATAAAAATCAATTGAACACAAACCTAAAGCATTTTATTACACTGGAAGAACTTCTTGTAACTGCCACAAAACTATTGTGGGACTTCTACTGCAAAAATTCACACATGCACACAATTGTGTGCACACCCCATACAAACAGGCCACCAGTATTCTCCCAGATAAGCTATATGGAAAACCAGATTGAAATATACACCAAAATGCAGCTGAAGATGTGTAGTATTTGCAATGATGAATAAATATCTCTCTTCAAAGCCTAAATGGCCCACAGCAGAACAGTGCTAGACACAGGACATTATGAAAATCTTGGCTTTTTTGGCTTTTTTTTTTTCTTTAAAGATAAAGCTTCTAGTTTTATCAACTGTGAGAAAGCATTTGAAAAACATGATTCCCAACCTTTCCTCAGTCACAGAAGCACCAAGAGAAATACAGGAGAGGACATCTGAAACTATTCCAACACCCTCCTAATCTTTCCTCTGCCAACTCATGACTTTCAAGGGACACATTCATGACTTTGAAAAGCTTGGGATTGCTCGTTCTGAGGTGCTAGACCAGAAATCCAGGCACTGGCCTCCTTTTCTCGCCACTGAAGCAATGAGCGTGAAAAGCTGAAACGCACACTGGGTTACCATTGAGCATATGGTGCATTTAAATCATCTGTGCCTACTGTGGGGACAAAGAACTTACAGCAGTTTCTCTGGCACCTTTATTCCCCAGAATAATATTGATTACATGCAGTTCCTATCAGAAAAAAAAAAAAAAGGGGGGGGGGGCGGGGGGCGGAAGGGTGAATTTTCATATGTCAAGGTTGAACAGTAGAAACAAATAGTTGCCTTAACATAAGCAATAGCTTGCACATAGTCAGATGAGATCAGGGACTCTGCATCCCACAGCAAGCAGGTTTTAGGAACAAAACACCCTGTACTCTGGAAGGAGTAAACTATTCCTATCTTGTTTTCTGCAAGAACAGAGCATCATACATGTCTTCAGGCCAGATCTTCCAGTGATGTAAATCAGCATTTCCCTGCTAAAATCAATGGACTCACACTGAACTTCAGCTGTTACATATGTGACTGCACACATCTTTTAAAAACATCTCAGGTGTGCTATTAGATCACAACATGGTCCATTTCCCTTTGAAACCAAGAACTGGCAGAGATGGTTTGTAGTGACTCAGAAAGGGGAGGCAAGAAAGACAGAAACCTATTTGCAATGGAATAGAAAACTAGGGCCACATACCAGTTTCCAGTATTACAGAATTCTGTGTTACACAATAGCTGCTAAATTATTTGCAATTAATTGTATGAGCTTTTTAGTATACTGCTACATAATGTGCTTTTGTATTGTGTTACAATATAAAAGAGGGGCCCTCTCTGCCCTGTGGCACATTTACGACTACAGCACCTGCTGATGTGAAATTCCCACATGGTGTCCCCACCCCAACCATGCTGGAAGTTCGGCCACAGCCTGAAACCCGTGGGGAGATGAGGTTGCAAGAGGAACCCCTGTAACATTTATGTAGGGCCACCTGGGCCGAGGGAGAAGAAAACAGGACACGAGTTAGGAAGTCTGGGTAATGTTGCAGCTCTGTCACTGGTGAGCTGACTAACTTTGCATAGCTCACTTTCCCTTCCTGTGCTCCTATATCCCTTCAGCTTCTCTCACTGCCTCGTTGGCTCTGCCACTGTATTGGCACCCATCAAGGTGTGATTTCTGAGCCATTTAAATACCCTTTGCATGGAGTGGTAGGTAACACGACCAGGACAGGACTGTGGTAGCACTGGCACTGCTCAGTAAACCAGATGACTCCTCCTGGTCATGGCACGAAGGGACCTACGAAGAACGCCATGGTGCAAAAATCACCAGGATATCCTGGGATTTACAAAATCTAGTTATGCTTCACAGGAGAGTGGTGGAGAGGAAATATCAGCTCCTGTCTGCTCCTTTTCTGGAGTTGCTCATTCTTTGGCTCTCACATATACATCTCTCAGCTGTATAAAATATTTCAATAATACTGTATCTTATCTCTACCAGTATAACAGTATCCTGTTAAATAGATGTGACATGCCCAGCAGGAAAGCAGTATGCAGACATTGCCATCATAACAACAGACGCCCACTGAAATGAAGTCACAGATGCTCTGTGTGGTTTAGGGCTAGCCTTAGGATCTGATGACCTGACTGGCCCCTGCACATCCTCAATTGCAATGGAAAGCATAGCTACAAGAGCAGCTAGAAGTAAAACAGTGGCAAAGACTTTGGTCCTTGGCACTGTCAGCTACAGCCAAGGCTCTGCATAAGGATCAGGACTGTACACTTCCCAAAAGTTCCCATCTCTGGGTGGTTCACACAACCTTGTTCCCAAGCACTAGGGTTTTTTCAGGGTATGAAGATATGCCAGAGGTTCAGGAGCTGCTAACAGGAACCTGAAACACAACTGCCTTAAGAGCAGAACTGAGGGCAAGGAACAGCCTGCTGTTCCCAGGTCTGACTGCTAGCTCCCAGTCTGGCACACAGAAATGCACCCCTCAGGACACACCCTGACAGACTGTCCCAGATCTTGGTTGCTGATGATATAAAAAAATAGGCACATGCAGGTGCTTGCATGGGGGGGAAGGACTGTACCTTCACCCTTCAGCATCATCCATCCAGCTGACTGCCTCAGGGACACTGGTCTATCCCATCCCAGCCATCCCTCTTTGAGGACATTAAAGATGAAAATACTGTCTTAAGTAGCCCACTGCCATCCTAATGTGCAATACTTCCAAACAGCGAGGTCTTGTATTGTCAAGGCAATGTGCAAATACTAATTAATGCCACCATTACCCAGACAGAAAGAATAGTCCTTGTCGGGCAGACTTCCAACAGTTCTCAGCTGCCTGAATCACTGACAGTAATGGGTGCTGCTGGGTCCTGAATCCTTCCGGATAAAGTATGACCCTTTTTGGTTAACAAAACATAACAGCTTCTTAATCACCACCTTCCAGAAAGCACTTTTGGCCCAAGGGAATTAAATAGTGTCCCTTCCACATGCCCATGGTCATAATTTCAGGTGCTGGCAGACCCATCTTCCTCAGGCTATGGCTTTAACATCCTGAAGCATTAAAGACAAGAGAACAGCAAAACGCGAGAGTGTAAAACTACCTAAAATCCCAACACTAAAAGCCCATACATGACTTGTATGTCTTTGCAGGCACCTTGCAATAGTGAAAGCCTGCCTGTATAACCACTTCAAACCCTAATATGTGAAGGCTTACATATTTAGCAGACGTTAATCTACAAATGTATTTATGCATAACCTTAAAATTATGCCCAGGCTAAACCATTTGTCTGCTCTGAGGTCAGGGTTGCCTTTTTTTCTATTGAGTTCTACATTTTATATGTAGTGCTATTCAAAAGCAAAATTTCATGACAATTCACATGAGTTTATGCTCATTGTCTTCTCTGTTACTTCAGCTATGATATTTTGGGTAAAATTTATTGGTCTGGAATAGTTCATTTCTAACCTCAAGCACCACACTGAGTTAATTCAATGAGAAGAGAAAGGAACCAGACTAAAGAGCACCAGCAGACATCTGAGTGGAGTCCATAGCTGGACTGTGCTTTTTCTTCAACTGAAAGTGATAATATCCGTAATTCTGCTCAACAGATTTTAGAGGAGACTTAATTTTGCTATCAGTCCCAACAAACACTGAGACGGAGCTCTGGAAAGCAATACAGAAGGCAAAGAAAAAGGGGAGTGGGGAGAGGGAAAGAGAGAGAGAGAGAGAAAGAAAAGGGAAAAAAGGCCAAGGAAATCATTCTGGATTCATCTCATTTCACTGAAGCAGCCTGGTAGAAAATTCACATCTACACAAATGAATCACGATAAAGAAAAACAAAAGATTGGTTTTGCTTGCACATCATGTTTGCTCTCTCCTCCACGGTGGGGGTCATTATAACCTGTAGGCATGATAGCAGGAGCTAGGAAATGTAATGCTTTTTCTTGCTTTGATCGTGTTGGAATCATATCCCATGTAATCCATTTTGCACACATTCAGACAGCAGGGTTGGTTTCAGGTCCCTTAATCTCAGCAAATACTTACATCTCAGCAAAGGAAATTACTTCCTTGACAGTCAGAAGAGGCCTAGTCAATACAAATGAGTCTAAGGTACAATTTACCTCATCCTAAAATAGTCACTACATTTGCTTCCAGAAATCAACTGACACCATTCAGTAGATCACCACCAACTACTATGTGCACCCTTGGCACCTAACACAGGTACACATTGCTACATTTTAGACCTCTACAGTCAGGCAAAATAAATCATGCCCTCAGTGTTCTTATTCTTCAACCTTCTTCATTCCTTCATGTTTATTCCCATCTGCTATATTTATATCCACCCCTCGCCCCACTTAGGCTCCAGATAAAATCAATATACAGCCGTGATTTAGCGGGGCCCAGGAATCAGCCACAGGATCCTTGCTCTGTTACACAATAAACTAGGTTGCTTCAGCAGAAAAGCATATTTAAGCATCAAATGTGTCTCACTCCATTCGTCTTTATATTTTCCTTTTCAAAGTAAAACCTGTTCATGAAGTGTCTATAACATAAATAAAAAGCAATAGGAAAGTCTGTTCTGGCTAAATCAAGTTTCACAAGCAGTTACTTTCTATTTGCCATCACAAATCACCACAAGCCCAAAGTTCACCGTTTTGCTAGGACAAAATTCATTGGGCATTTCTGAAATAGAGCCAGGGTTGCATAATTCAATTTCTCATCTCCTATTAAAACTGCCAGGCTTACCATAATCAGAATGATAAATGCATAGTTATATGTCTTCTTTCCGACAGTAATGCCCATCAATACTTCAAATGCAAACAATTGTGACATTTGACTTTATAAAAATTACCTGGTGCACCAACACCGCTTAATTAAATCATTTAAAAACTGCTTTTGTTACATTTAATGAATGATATATTATACTGCAATGAAACATGCAGCAATACAAATACTTCACAATGCTAACAATTAAGGCTCACTTCACTTACGGCAATTGACAACACAAGTGCTCCTCACTTCATTCAGTTTGTGCATTCCAAATGAACTGGTTAGCGAAAAGGGTGCTTCTTTGCTAATGAGTTTTGTAATCAAGGCATCTATTTTAATTTCAAATTGGCTAGATTGGGGGAAATTGCTGAACTAAATGACTGGTTCTAATTAGGATTATAAAAATATTCATCATGCAGCAGAATTAGCGCAAGGTCTTGATTTCCCTACATTTGCATATAGCTTTAGTTTAAGAGTGGAAAAAAACCTCCTGATAAATTGTCTTCCTTTTAATGAATTGAACAAACACTATATCTGTTTTAGTCGTCCTTTCATTTAAAGGCACTGATACATATTCATGATTTGTAAATGAAGTTAAGTGATTTCGATTCCTCAGTTCATTACCACATTGAAGAAGAGACTTCTGTAAATTGCCTTTAAATATTCCCAATCTCAAGGGTTTGGTTTGGGGCTTTTTTTTTTGGTTTGGTTTTTTTTAAACTTTACTAACATTTCAGTTTATCTGTTTGATGGAGCCCTGCCTGCCTGGGAGAGCTGCTGGCAGGTGGCTTGTCCAATGAAGGACACATGATATGTTTGTAGAACCTGATGTTCTCAGAAGAGCATTCAATATGCAAAGAGATGAAAGGCTTATTTGTGGTTAAGTCATGGGAACAGGACTCGATCTGGGTTCAGTTTCTGACTTTGTTACAGTCCTCAGTGGTAGTTAGGCAATTAAACACTTTAATGACCTGTGCCTGAATACACTATGGATAGTCCAGGGACAATGCTTTGTCTGTCAGCTTCACGTTTAATTGCAAGCTCTCTGGGGCAGAGATTGCTTCTTAATATGAATGTGTAATACAATGGACCAGTCAGAATGGTAAGAATTTCTAAGCACAGTTACTGTAATATGGCTTGTATTAAACATGAACCACGAAGTGTTCCTTTATAGCTGGGCAACATACTTCATTTCATTCCTCAGTATGACAAGCCTGTAGGAGTAATAGTTATTATGGCAGCTTCCTCGATTTCTTTCCCCTTTGGGTGAAGAAAAGAATGCAGTTGGTGTGTCTCCAGCTTCACTCTGCAGGGTGCTCAAATGCCAAGTGACTGGTGCAAGATAAATTTGAAAGCTGAGTTTTGTATCCATGGAACTGGAACCACAGTCATTGTGCTCTTCAGATACCAATGAGCCATGATGAGAAATTAACTCCAGTGTGTTCTTTCACATCATATGATGAAATGGAGATTCTACCATGAGGATCCATGTGGGAGCAGAAAGAGCTTATTTTTCTAGTTAAATATAATGTTCACATCTTGCTAAAAGAAGCTGAGTTTTACTCAAGAGGTGCAGCCTCAAGTTGTTGCTGATAGAAGGAGTTTGCTCACACTTCTGACAACTAGTTACATCTAAATTCCAGGAGCAGGACTGCTGCTGAGGACCAGATGACAGCTCTGAATGCCTGCTGATTTATATCAAAATGAGATGTGAGGCACCACCAGCCCACCCCTCATCAGCCCCATACCTCAGCTCCTAAAGAAAGAAAACCTGCAGGCCTGGACTGGAGTCACATCTCATTTTGGATGTTCAGCAGCACACGCTGCTGAATTTCAGCACGTCTGCAGTGTGCAGTTGCTGTCTTAGAATTGCACTGTCCAGCATCAGGAGTTCCAACTCAAAAGTGCAATATCCTTACCTGCACGCAACCCTAAGGTCCCCACATGCCTAAGTTTCCATGAGAGGCACAGAAAAATCTAAAACCAGGGGCTGGGGCACTTACTGGGAATGAAGGACAATACAACTCCCCGGTCTCTGTGCTAGTGAAACTGAGCAGAACAGATGGAGGGGAAGGTAAGCCTGAAACCCTGCAGCACTGGCTCCCCGCAAGACACAGGGACCAAGCATCCTTCAGGGCACTGAGGGCTCTCTTAATGTCCCAGCTCAGTGACCTACTGTGACAGGAAAGGAGTGGATGAGGAATCACATTTTTCTCCATGTGTGTGCACACATATAAAGGTCTGACAATTTCTCTGCATGGCTCCCCTTCACAAGGAGCCACATGGATAGAACAAGAGGCAAGGGGTCTAAGTTGCACCAGAAGACATTTCATCTTGGTATAAGACAGACATCTTTTACAGTGAGAACAATCAATCCCTGGAACCTCCCCATCAGGGATGTAGTGGAGTACCCCTTACTGTAGGTTTTCAAGATCTGACAGGACAGGGTGCTAGATAATCACATGTAGGCTCCCTTTCCCACAAAAGGTTGGACCAGATGATCTTTCGAGATCCCTTCTAACCTGGACTGTTCTGTAAGTCTATGAAAATGGCTCATCACAAAGAATCCCAGACAAAGGCGGATGACTGCACAGGAAAAGGTGCCTACCTTTTGAGAAGAACCAGGCCTCGCCCTCCCCTCAGTAAGTCCTGCTGGATTTCTTTGGCAGCACTCTACCCAACTGAATGCTCTCAAAATAAATAAATAAATAAACGAATAAATAAATGAATTAAAAATCCCACCCTTAGCTGCCTAACTGCCCCACATTGTACTGTCAGCCTGGGCCCAAAGTCTGGGGGAGAATTTCACCTGGCAGGAGAGAGGCGCTGCCTTTGTGGCTCTGGCTCTGTGTGTCTAGGCTGTTAAAAAAGCTTTCCCATGTAGTCCTAGTGTTATCTGTGACTCTTTTTGATAAATTCAGCAGTGTCTAGTCAAGATAGTCAGGGCTCTGACAGGCATCACATTCAGTTCTCAGATCATAACTTGCCACATCTCCAACACCGAAGGAATCTCCTCAGTCAGACCTGATACTGTCTGCCAGGTGCAACTTGGTGATACAGCAGAATGTTATCTTGCACATTTTCTTTATCACCTCATTTGAAACATATTAAGACACCCACTTCCTTTTGTTTGCTTCCTGCTGAAGATTAAGCCCTATGGAGGGAGAAGACACTGATTGCCAAACGTCTTTTTTATCCAGAGTTCTCAAATTCATAATAGTGTCGCTGGGGATTTTACACTGGTCTGTTACTGAATTATTCAGTCTTTCACCTATTCCCAGCAGGTTTCCAATCACAGTTTGGCCTGTAAGCAAGAGATGGAGCTATATCTCTGCATAGTTTTTTCTCTTAAGAATGGTGATTTGAAATATTTTAAATATCTCTCTCCCTATTTCCCTAATATTTTCTCTCCTTTTTTAAATTATCTTTTAAACTACTATTCATGTAAGAGAGTTGTGCATGTTGCTCTGAAAGAAGTTCGAATGTCACTCTGAGAAAAATTTCATGGAGCTGGAAACTGTCTTCTGTTTCCACCTTCAGACTGATGCATTCCCCAGAGGGGTATTGGGGTGTGGAAAGTTGAGCTTATTGAGAATTAGCTTGTTCCTTGGATAAATAAGACAAATGATCAGGTACTTGAAATATTAGTATCAAAAATGCTAGACTCATTCAAGATCTTCAACCCCAGCCATGCAAATGGCAGCAACGAAAACTATACCTCACATATATGCTGGTAGACTCTCAGCTTTCCCAGTACTCCATAACAAAGTTTCCAATACTTTCCAACAAAGAATATCACACCTTTTTTATATATTCCCCTTCCTATCGCTCTTTGATACAAGGGTCATTTAAAAAGGTTTCCAATATATTTTCTGCAAAAACCTGTGAGAAGTGTCGGACAAAGCCCCATTTTCCCTTTGTACTGGCTCATACATGCAAGTACCAATATGGACACTACTAGTGAGACCCAGCCTGATCAGCAGCAAAATTGGCTGTAACATTTACATAGTGTCCACCTTCTGTCAAAGGCCACAGGGGGCCATCAACAAAACCAATGCATGCACACATCAGACTGCACTATTTTATCAATAAAGTAGACACACTCAAATCTACTGGGAAGAGATCCAAGATTTTTCAACTCATATGATGGAATTAATCTCCCAGGGCTTAATAACTGCACAATGCCACACGGCTGCGCAGGGGGGAGCAGTACACCCACCCATGCTTGTTTAAAGCCCTGCAAAAACCCCTCCTGTCTACGCTTTATATGTTGTGAGAAGATATTAGGGTCTATGAACTTGCTACACATTTGTGCCCACACAAACAGATTCCTTGGCTCAGTCACATAGCATTTATGTGATAATACAAGACTTAGCAAGGCAGAGGAGGGTCATAATTGGCTACAAAAATTAAGAACAGGAATGATACGCTGCATTGACTCATACTGAGGAAGTATCCTCAATAACTCTTTAGATACTCCAAAGAGAAAACAAATGGTGGTGACTATGATTTCTCCTTAAATGAACAAAGTAACCAGCAGCCACGCAGCAAAACATCTTTCAGAAAGCCTGCTGAGCTCCATCCCTCGCACTGAATCTTCTCCCTTGCTCCTGGGAATAGCTCCAAGCAGGAAAAAAGAGGGACAATACACATGTGGGAATGGTAATAAAAGATACAGGGACTGAACTGATGCTGTATTCAATTATTTCAGTTAATGGAAGAGATAACATTGTCAGAAAGCCTTTGGCTTTCACAGCTATGAAGTCATATTTTACAAGTTCTGTCAAGAAGAGATGGGCTCCTTTTAAAGAAGAAGGTAATTTTTCAATAGAAAATTGCTGTGAGGCTTGGGCTTTAAACTACAATCACATGGGATTGGAAGCAGAAGTCCACAGGTGGATATAAAAACAGATCCATGCAAGGGATAAACTTGGGGAGTGAGATTATTCAACAACAAGGCTATAGGAAGAACAGTGAGAACAACAAGTCTAATCTGCAGAGCATCCTGCAACACCTGAACATCCAGGCTCAGAGTAAGAGAATGCCAGCAGGAGATGCTGAAAGCATAAACTTATGATCAAAATTACACATAATAGTGACATAGCAGTAACTGGCTAAGAAAATTCACAATTAGAATATTACTGCAGGAAGGCTTCACTTGTTCAGGCAAGACAGGACAAGCCTTGGATATCAGAGATATATACACTTGGTCTGAGGTCTCATTCTCTTAAGCAAGCTAAAAGACTGTAGGAAGTTACTATTAGCTGGGTAAAAAACTAACTGGGACACCATATTCTGAAAACAGTTACCATCTGGCCGTTGTCAAACTGCAGGGGACACGTAAAGACTGTAGTTCCACAAGAATGTCACAGAGTTCTACATTATTCCACTTACTCACTACCGTCTTAGAATAGTGAATACACCTTCCAAAACGCCAACTTGGAAGAGGACAGAATTCAAAACGTGTTGGTTTTTTTTTAGTTGGTTAGTTTGTGTTTTAATCAATTGGATAAATAGCCTAACATTGTCCTCAAATGTGTAGAAGAGCTAAAAAGAAGGGATGCTTAGGATAAAACAATCATTGCAAAAGAGGCTTGAATTACAGCCTTTTGAGTAACAACTGTAAGGTCAGAAGACCTCAAAGGAAAACTGCCTTTCAGGAAGATCCAAAACATTGACTATTAAAGTTTTTGTGTGAAATAAAAATATTGTTTTCTATTATTATACACAAATCAATTTTTAAATCTTTTGATCTAGGAAGTAACCAAGTCAATTATTTGTAGGGCACTAGCTGTTGATGTTTCATTTTACTGTGGAAAAACATACTAGGCAAAACGGATTTTCAGGTTCATCGCTCATTAATTTCTAAGTTGACCACAGCTTGCTTACAACACCATATTATTATTTTTAGTTGAAAGAAAATTAATCAAATAAATATTAATCTGAAAGCTGTTTTGTAATCTAAGACATGAAATTAAATTTGCAAACTCATTTACACATTCACAGTTATGAGACGATGGATTAGATATTCCCTTAATAGTTTCTACTGCAGGGAGTCAAACTGTATGTATTTGATACGGTTTCAGAGTTATTTGCATTTTAAAATCTGCCTCTAAAGTAGCCATTAGAAATAGATTTTAAAGGTCAAACACACTTTTAAAGTTTAGAAAAGTGGGAGACTGTGGTCTCCCACTGTAGGAGTGGCTACACCACTGAAGATACAGCAAGCCACAGACTTTCCTCAGCGCCTTCCCTGTCACAGATCTGTGGATGAGTATTACCTGCAGGTTACAGACTAATGATAAATTTTCTATTTTATTGCACTTTCATGTATTTAAATCAAAAGTGTTTCAGAGCAGTTGTATCCCAAAAACCTGGATACATGAAGTGAGAAAGCAAACATTTGATCCAGCACCACCTATTTTGTGACAGGCAACTTCATGCTGCCTTGCAGGGAAATGGGCACAAAAACAAAGGACAGAAGAGTACCAGCAGAACCAGGCTGCCGTTGGGAAATAAGCCCGTTGGGAAATTAGCCCTTGACAACAGCATGGCACCTCTTTGGATAGCCTTCTCACAACTGCAGAGCACTACCGCAACCTCCCTAGCCATTTATTTTAGGAGCTATTAATGCCTCCTTTCTGGTCAGCAGCAGAGAGATCAAATGATCATAGCCACTGGCATGATCCCATGATCACAGCTAGAAGAGGGGGCATGGCATAACAGTGTGGGAAAGTGTGAGATCCTGATCTGGTTTCTAAAGGGAGAACCACCACAAAAGTGATATGGAGATGCACAACACATGATGAAGCTACTTCAGGATTTAGCATTTTTAGCCTAAAAGACATTTTCTTCTTGTCATTAGCCTAACGCCCACCTAACAGAAGGTCGTGGCTGACCTCTAGTTCCCACTCAGCTGGGACAGTACTTCCAGACAGGCAGGAATGTAGCACACAAGCATCTCAGAAGACTTCATCTGGGGACTTTGCGTAGCACTACTGCCACAATCTACAGCACTGCTTTTGTACTTTAAAAGTAGTGTCCATTATCTTAGTATTAACTGTAACTGCAGTGAAGCTTCATGATCCTGAGACAGAGTGACAATTCTTTTACAGCTTTTACTAAGCCAAGACGTGGCTGAACACAACCTATACCTGAGTTATGTTAAGCAAATGCTTCAACTGGGAAAAGCGCTGCCTCTGTGGTTCCACTCAAAGATCAGCTTTCAACCAGTACTTGAGGCCATCTTTCTGAACACGGATGGAAAGCATAGTGAGTGGCCTTTAACGCAAAGGCAAACATAGAGGCAAAGCCTGAACTTTGCATTGCTCCATTTCCATTTGACCAACAAGCTGCAGAGCACTTCATTTTTGTTCTTACACTGTTGACAAATTTGTTCAGTTCCTGGGATAAAAGCAAGCAGCCTCAGGGTGTTTCTAACTCACAGCTCATTTCCTTTGGCTCTTTTCTGATCAGAAGAGAACAGCAGAGACGGGCACTCAGACGCATTAGTTTGAAGGAGCAGAAGCAGAAATGCTCCTGAGCCACGACCAGGTGAACATAATTCCAACCTCACAGTCAAGTGTGTGTGCATACTCTGTATTTTAATTTCTCCTTCCAGTGGCTAACCTGTCATAAAAAGACTACAAAACACTGGAAACAGAAGTACAGTGTTTCAGCCCAAGAGCAGATGCTCTGTGCTCACGACAGCTGGATATCTTTGGAAATGCATACTCAGCATGTCATATCTGGCTTCTCACATCCATGATCAGCTCATTAGAGGTCTATTTCTTTCAGGGCTGTCTTTGTACAAACACCAGTACCATTTAAAAATCTTTACCTCCAATTTAAAAGTGGCATCAACCCATTCCATGACATCAAATAAATAGATTGGTCTTTCTAGCCTACTTCAAAATCCCTGTTGCACTGAACATCTGAGTGCACAAAACTATTTGACATTTGACTAACTCCTTCATACAGTAAGGACTTGTTACTATGGAAGGAGTGTATTTACAATAGGTTTGTGCTTCCAAATGTCACTCAAGCAGCAGCAGCAGCATAGCAGCAAACCACCTGGTGCCTGCCATAGCATCCTGTTAACAAGTGGATGGAAAGGCTGCATTGGTAAGTACAGTGGCAGTACATTATTTGACTATACTCTCAGAAACTACTTGGGTAAAGACTTGCACTACCCTTTCAAAGGAAATTCTGTCAAATAAAAGAGGCACAATATTTTGGCTGTATTGTCCCTATAGCTGTGATGTGAGACTAACTAGTTTAGGAAACTTAAAAAATAACTGTTGGAATTGAAAATCACACACACACAGATTAACGCACGTATTGTGTGGCAAGGTTTTATTAGCGGGGGATCTAGAGGGGTGGCTTCTGCAAGAAGCTGCTAGAAGCTTCCCCTGTGTCCGATAGAGCCAATGCCAGCCAGCTCCATCATGGACCTGCTGCTGGCCAAGGCTGAGCCCATCAGTGACACTGGGTGGCAGCGCCTCTGGCATAATGTATTTATGATGGGGAAAACGCCTTGTGGAACAGCAACTACAGACAGAGAAGAAAGAAGAGTTTATGTGAGAGGCACAGCTCTGCAGCCCCCCAGGTCAGTGCAGGAGGCCAGAGGGCCTCCAAGTGCTGGAGCAGGGGTTCCCCAGCAGCCCATGGTGGAGCCCACGGTGAGGCAGGCTGTGCCCTCAGCCCACGGAGGTCCGTGGTGGAGCAGATCCCCGAGGAGGGCCCCACGCTGGAGCAGGCTCCTGGCAGGGCCTGCGGCCCCATGGAGAGAAGAGCCCAGGCTGGAGCAGGTTTGCTGGCAGGACTTGCCACCCCATGGCAGTGACTCCACGCCGGGGCAGGGCAGAGTGTGAGGAGCCCCCTGAGGGGGCAGGAGCGGCAGGGACAGGGCGTGAGGGACTGACCCAGCCCCTGCGCCGCTCGGGGAGGACAGGGAGACACGGGGGGTGAAGTTGGGCTGGGCAAGAAGGGAGGGGTGGGGGGGAAGGTGTTTTAAGATTTGGTTTTTGTTTCTTATTATCCTGCTCCGATCTGATTGACAATAAATTAAGCTAATTTCCACAAGTTGAGTCTGTTTTGCCCAGACGGTAATAGCTGAGCGATCTCCCCGTCTTTATCCCAACCCTTGAGCCTTTCATTATATTTCCTCTCCTCGGCCCAGCTGAGGAGGGCAGTGATGGAGCAGCTTTGGTGGGCACCTGGCATCCAGCCAGGGTCAACCCAGAGCAATGCAAAGAACGTAAAGAGGCTATTCAGCATATTTGTATTTTCCAGAGTCTATGGATGACAAAATTGGAAGAGAGGAAAGCTTGGCAAGTTTCAAGTTTTCTAAAATTTGTAACTTGATCATCCTTTCCATGCCTCTGCTTTGAGTGAGGACTGCTGTTCCAGAACTGAAGCACACAGTCCAGAGCCACACCACTTTATACATGACACTGCACCTGCATTGCTCAAGACAGATGAGTGCTATGTAAAAGCAGGCTTGGTGAGGACAAAGTAACAGACTTAAGAGTTGTCTCACTAACAGAAGGTGCTGCGAAGTGACTTAAAAAGTGGCACAGAGGAGTTTGTCATCTGTTGCTGCTCACTGACTTCCAGATAACAGAACTCAGTTTGCAAGCAGAGAGAGCACCCCCTCACGTGCAACACCCAGCTGCTACAGACCAACTCAGCCCGAGTGCTCAATCCTCAAAGACAGCTTGACAATCATAAAGGCCTACAAATCAATAGGTTTTTAGAACAGCTTCATATGTCATGTCAAATCTCAGATCCTTTCCATCGTTGTACTGTGACCACTACTAAAGTTTCCATACCCATCATGATCACTGTATAACCCTGCTCTCTTTGGCAAGCTTGCTTTGGAGTCACCAGGTGGGTTTTGAGCACATTTAAACCTGCAAGGTGAGAGCAGCAAAGCACACCGTAATTTTTTCATCATCTCTGCAATGGTTCTAAACATTATCCCCTTCAACTTCAACACCTGACTCAAGAATCATTGACATGTGAAATCCACTGCTCACCTTCTGATCCAGACTGTAGGCCAAGATCCACTCTTCCTGCCTGGGATGGAAGAGCAAGCTCTGGATATAGAAGTTCAGACGGTACTTCTGGTAGGTAGCCCCTTCATCAGAGCTGATGAGGATGCTGCTCTCAATCTCTGGATCACTAAGAAGCATGATCTAAATAGAAAAATTGAGGGAAAAGAGTGTTAATGGAAAAGTGAAACCGAACATCATTTAAAAGTGAGGTCATACAGCACTGATTCCTATTAGATGTATTCAGAACATTGTTCAACAGTGTAAACAGACTACAGGATTTCCCAAATACGGGTTAGGGCGGGGTTTTTTCCAGGCTTTCACTTCTGTTTTATTTGCTGATTCATTCGGAGATTTATTTAGTGATTTCTTTTTCTTGTTTTATTTTTATCCAGATAAACTCAGAAAGCCCAGCAATAATGAAAAATGCTATGTTGCTATCAAAGTTTATTTTGGTTGGGTACAGCAACTTCAGACAGCCACACCAGGCTGTCCTGGTCCCTTTCCAGTCTAGCATCTCTCTTCCAAGCATGGAATACTCTCTCCAAAAGTACTCAGCAGGGTAGTTCTGAGATTTAAGGCCCATTATTTGGCAACTTCCAGAGCTACAAATGAGACTATCACCTCCCTGGAAACACAGAATGCCTACCTAGACTAGCTGCTGGCATCTGAAAATCATCCATGTGCATATGCACAAACATTGATACATGATCTCATATATCATGTTTCCAATTTACACAGTAAGAGATATTCATTCACTCAGTGAAATAATAATTTTCCCCAAGCACAGGAAAGTGTATGACCTCAATTTGTACTGGGAGGGAAACACTTCTGAGCCTCTAATTTTAATTAGAAAATTATTACCAATATTTTAAAATGGGTTGATTCCACATTATCAGATGGCATGCTTTACATAAATGTTATCAAGAAAAATGTTGTGGAAACATTAACACCATCTCATTAACATCTGGAGAAAACGACATCACATTAAAGCAAATGCCAGTACCATAAAATAAAGGCAAACAGTGGGAAATAAATTAGAGCTGTGCTAAACACAGCAGGTTATTGATACAGTAGCTGAAACAAATATAGAAACTGCCTTTCAGCAGGAAAACAGATCCAGGAACTGCCTTTTTTAGCTAGCTGCAAAATGATCAGCTAGCTGAGATCCACTGCAGTTTTGTTACACTCACATGTCCACATTAACTTTTCTTAAGCAGCTTCACAGAGCTCCAACTTCAAGACTACAATAGGGTAACACATTAATTTTGACAGCAAAAATCAGTTACAAGGAATAGTAAGACTCTTGGTATGTTAGATCTTGATCAAGCAAAAAATTTCAGCGCTTTTTTAATCTTAAGTGCCTCATTAACTCCATGAAGTCACCAAGGGAAAGCAAATATAATGTAAATGGTTTCTGATCCTTTCCATTAAGAAATGAAAAGGGCCTTTAAAACTAGAACTGAACATTGTCCCAGGGTGAAGTCACCTGTATGAATACAGCTTGAGCTCTGAGCTCCTTCAACATCCCTCACATACACCGCTTACCAGCCTCATAAAGCAATCTCCAACTGTTCCACAGAAAGCCACACCACAAGTCCTGAAAAAGCACACTTGCATTGTGCTCTGGTACACAGCGTGGGAAATAAGAAACATTCCCACAGGCAACTGAACCCCCGGAAATCACTCTTGATAGTAGGTCCCAATGGCTTCCACCTAGAAGGAAGCTTTGGTGTGTTTCTTCTTTCCAATTAGATCAAAATATGTATTTCATTTTGCTCCAGACAAGAAGGGTTTCCCCCAGTATTTCAAGATATTTTTTCTGTCACTGGTGACTTAGACTTCAAAGACACTTTATCCCCCAAATATACACCCCTGTTCATCCAAAGCATTTTGCCTGTGCCAGACAGAGAACTGCAACATATTTTAGTAAAAATCACTTGCTTCTGCAGAATGGAAGAAGGATGTAAGATTGCCAATATAACAAGATATTCCAGAGACATCTTATATTTAAAAGGAAGGAAACTTCAGGAATAAAAAGATTTTCCACTTGATATCGCAGCAGGTTACAAAGTTAATAATGCTGCATATTAAAAGGTCACTGTTAGATAGAGGGAAAGCTGGAAGAGTCTAACAACAGTTATACCTTGTAAGTGCCATGACATTGGTCACCCACCCCTCTTCATCCAGTTCTGATACTAACTCTCCACTCTTCACATAGAGAAAAGAACACACCCAACATCTCTGTTGTCATCCAGCCTCCCAGCCAAGGCCGATCCTACACAAAGCAGGGTGGAAGAAACAGGAGGCTCAACTGGAATGAAAAAAGCCACCACCAGTCATGCGGCTAGAACTGGTCCAGTTTTGTTATAGGGCAAGCAGGAAAAGAAGAGTAGGAGTCTCTAGGGTTTCATATTTTTTTTGTTATTGTCTTTTTCCTACTGGAAGCTATGAGGGGAGGGGACAACTTCTCACAGGGAAAAGAAACAGCAGGACATTTGTCAAAGGCCTGAAACTGCCACTTCTCATTATGGGGCCAGGGCGAAGAAACCACCCCGGTAGTGATTTAGATTAATCGCTTTTCATTAAGAACCAATAAACAAACTCCAGTCAGTATAAGCATTTCTGCCAACACCCTGTGTTGCCATTTGTAATTGCCATAAGGAATAGCAAAGGAGCACCAGAGAGTTGTCAAATGTAATTTATAGGGTTTTAAGATTTAATCATTTTCTATAATATTAAATTAAATGGCAGCCTTTATTAAAAAGGAAATTACATTTCACCTTGCTACATTCTAGTATACACACACACACACATATATATAAAAATACTATTTTCAATTGCAGTCTTCAGTTTAAGTGGAGAGAGGAACGGGAGGCAGGATTGATTACTGCTGAGGGTAAGTTCTTGAAAATATACTTGAGATGAGGTTGTTTATACTACATAGCTTTTCCTCTAGAGGCTATAGCCTGACCTCCAAAATTCAATGGGCAATGAATGGCAAGCACCAGACAAAACAAATCAGGCTGAAAATCGGGCTGAACTTCAGGTAGCTGCCTAGGAGATGAACACAGAAGATTGCTGACTGGTATGTGGAACATCTCCTTTATAGCAGGAGCTTTAGGGGCAATGGTAACACATACAGAATTGTTCTGAATTAGCTTCAGCTCAGCAGAACGCCAGACACCAGTGGGGGAAGCACACAGAGGGGAAATGATTCAGAGAGGCCACCTTGCAAGAACAGCATTAACTACAATGTATGGACTGAGGTCTTTGGCACAATCAGAAAACACATCCAGCTCTGAATACATCAAGGGGATTTATCCCAGGAAATAAGAAGCACTGGCTTCAGGCAGAAAGAAAAAGGAGGGGAAGTGTCATGCTATACATACCATACATTCGGTAAAAAACCTGTGGAAGTAGCTAAGAGTCACTCATATTTGTTGGAGAGCGTGTGCGACCCTTAAAGGAGCTCTGCTGAAATGGCATGGGCTCTCGTGGGGTTAATATAATAAAAAGTAAGGCATGATTTGTAACTAAGAGCTTGAGTTCCTGCTACCCTGATTAAAATGCCAAGTGTGTCACTAGGTTAATGCAAACACCTTCCTCAGTGTTGGTTTCACATAGGTTGTGTGCAGGTGGATGAGTCAAGATGGTGACACACTCCTCTTCCTCTGCTCCAAGCTAGCCAGGCACAAAGACAACTGTGACGTGGAATATTGAACCACACCACTAATAAGCTAGCACGCTTCTTAGGGGCACAACGCTACAACATGCCCAGATGCTGCTGGCTTGGAGCTACAGGTAGCCTGAGCTCCTATCTGCCTGAATCTGTCTACTGCAGTTATGCCAGACTCTCCTACAGCTTGGCACTCAGTTCTTCCCTCAGCACCCTCCACAGTACTGCCCTCATGTTAGCAGGCCTGCTTGGCACAGCACCGCTACCCTTCCCCTTCTGCACCCAAGGCACAACAACACATGTACACACACCCCATCATATTACCTGTATCCATATAATTGGATTCAAAAGCTTTATCACCACTCTTTCTCCCTGGTTCTGTATTATCTCAACACAACAGAGATCTGTTTTGCACACAGCTGAATCTTTTAATAAACTACCTCTGGACAAAAAAACCCAAACCAAACGTGCCACATAAAAGGCATTTTATTATTATTATTATGTTTTATTGAATCCTTTTATTTTTCTCAACCAACAAATTTTTACTGTAAATAACTGAAGTGCATCTCTAAATCAGTATGAAGAAGTTTTGTAGGCACAATATCTGTAGCAGTAGTACCACTGAGCTATATTAGCAGGAAGTATCTCAGTAAATGAACAAAGAATACAGGTTCAAAATAAATGTCTTTTGTTCCCACAAATAAGTAGATAGCATTAAACTATTGTGTACTGCCTTCTGATCTTCCTTTTCGTTTTAATATGCTTTTCATAAGCAGTCCTTTTCAGAGGTCCCAGTCACATTCTCATTCACCTATATAAAGTGCTATTCTAAAAAGAAATAAACAAAAGTGTTTTTTTTAAAAAAAATCCACCTACAAACCACCCAAGCCTCCATAGCTACAAAAGAAACCCAGCTCCTTAAGGAAAGTATTAGCAATTTGCTCTGTAGCACTGTATTGTCCTCTTCTGCAATCGAAAAGGTAGCTCTGCCACAAATGCTCCTGCAAAAACAGAAGCTTAAGGGTTCATGTTTACAGCTTTATAGTGATTTTCATCTTGAAGGTGTTCAGCTTACACGTGAAATGGCTTTATTATTATTTTTTATGCCTCCTCCCACTAGACTTTCCACTCCAAGCACTTCAGGTCCTCCCTCAAAAAACCCCCAACTTTAGGTCCTTCCTAAAGCCAGGCTATACTTATACCAACAACAATAAAACACAAATCTGATTTTTAAAAGATTTTTTTTTTTTACTTTTTAATTGTTGAATTAAAGCATTTAAAGGATTGCATGGTCCCACAAGACTATAAGGAGCTAAGCCTACTTCTCCAAAAAAGTTCCATATTGGCTTTGATTTTAAAAAGCCAAAAAGTTTCAACAATTTATGCTGAACTGTCAATGCAAACAGAGGACTTTTGCTTTGACTGGATTTACGATGTCCTTTCCTACTTTTGAAACTGAAAAACCAAAATCAAATGACATTCAGAGGCTTAAAGATACAAACCCCATTTTCTTCCTTCAAAACGTTAGTTCATTACAAGTCCCCAAAAAAGTTCCATATTGGCTTTGATTTTAAAAAGCCAAAAAGTTTCAACAATTTATGCTGAACTGTCAATGCAAACAGAGGACTTTTGCTTTGACTGGATTTACGATGTCCTTTCCTACTTTTGAAACTGAAAAACCAAAATCAAATGACATTCAGAGGCTTAAAGATACAAACCCCATTTTCTTCCTTCAAAACGTTAGTTCATTACAAGTATGCCCAGTATGAACAGTTCGGAAATCCTTTATGGGTAAAGTAATTTTTTACTGCTGAAGCATTT
This sequence comes from Falco biarmicus, assembly GCF_023638135.1. Taxonomy (NCBI): domain Eukaryota; kingdom Metazoa; phylum Chordata; class Aves; order Falconiformes; family Falconidae; genus Falco; species Falco biarmicus. The sequence goes on from NC_079296.1 coordinate 24,887,816, forward strand.
CAGATCAAATATTTGACCATCTGAAATTTCTCACTGGCAAATATTTGGTTATTCATTCCCTTCTCATTTTTCCTCTCCCTACATCATTAATGCAATTTACTTGCCTTGCAAGCCAAAGGATGCCCTCGAAGGTACTTACACAACCTCAACCTCTCAGAACACACCTGCAGCCCTTCTCTGCCAATCCCATGGAGGACAGATGCAACGCATTGCAATGAAAATCTCATCTTTTTCTTTTCTTCATTCCTCACCAAATGTCAGTTCAATTTAAAAACTTCAGTTTAAGTACATCAGCCCCAACCCCTTCGAGACTAAAATGTACTGGTGTCACAAGTAACTGTCTACTTACCAGCAAAAGTAACATCCATATAAATCAGCATTAAGCTAAAGGTTATCTTTGCATGATTTGCACTAGTTTAGAAAGCACACCTTTACACAAACTTCTACAGATGTTCAGAAACTGCTAGATACCTGCTCACTGCCCTGTAGATATACTGACTCCTGCAATAATCAGGGGAAAAGGAAGCCAACCTCTACTTCCCAGTCACCAAGACCAGCATATCAGTCAGACAGGAAAAAAAGGGAGATGACAGTAATAAAAGTCTGCTCTAAAGAGATACCGTTTTTATTTAGACACAACAAAAGCAATCCACCCCATTACTTAGGGATCAGCAACTGTGGTGAGAGGGACATCTGAGCCAAACACAAAGCCATGAAGAAGGCAACAGCTTCTGCATAATTACCAACTTTGCATCCCAAAAGGAAAACTCATTACAATCCCTTGTGTTACAGAGTTTCCCAGATCTGGGGCTCCTTCTTGTCTCACATAGCTCAAAAAACTTCCTTAATGCTGATAACCTGTGGGCATGAGTCAAACAGTAATGGTGCACTGAGCTTTTATGAGAGAGAAATTATCTGGACCTACCCCCTTTCAACTTCTTGTAACTTCACTTCTTATTGCCCAAAATTTAACATTAATAACAGGTTTAATTAATGAATATAGCACCAGATCACCATCTCTCAGAACCATAACGCTGTAATCTTAAAGGATGAAGTGCACTGCACTCACTCTATAAGGGTTTATGAAGCATGTGTTATAAAAGTACCTCAACCATAAGGCTTTTATACCTTGGCACTCACTTCAATACAATCCCATAAAATCCAAGCAATCTTTAAGTGTTAAAGGTGACTTTCACTACTGTATTTATTATTGGATAATGAAAAATGAGTCAGACACCCATAGAAACCAAGCAATGAAATAGAGTTTCCTGAGGCTTTTGGATTGGGTCTGCATTATATGTACCGTGACCAAAGAACCAAATAGCTCTCTTAAGACCTTTCAGGCACTTCATGTTAACCTTTCTCCAGAACTTCCTTTCCAACAGGACTTCTTTGTAATTACAAACCAGCTTCTACTCTGCAGAATCCCATTGCTTGTCATGGACTTTCCAGATGTCAACAGCTGTTTCTGTAAGCATCCAACTCCTGTGAAGGACCTCCTCCATAGACTCCTCCAGCTGTGCTGGTGACTGCAGCTCTCTATTGCAGTAAGCTGGTTTGAGAAGCCAGCATAAATCTCCAACACTAACGTCATGGGGAACCCATCTGCAGGTTCCCCATCTTTCCAATATTGAGAGAAAATGATCAGAGAACATCGTGCTCTTCAAGGTTACACGCAGATCCTATGTCTTTGTAGATTATTTTGTCTTTTGGAGAAGGTAGATGAAAAAAGAGGACCATTACAAGGTAAAGAATAATAAGCTATAAAATGAAATTTATTTATTTTTTTAAAAAAACTAAGACAGCAGTGTCTCCCAGTGATATTGCAACACAAAAGGGGACATCACTGGGATGCTTGTTCATTTGTATGAATATCAAATCCATTCCTGAAATATAATATGTAATTATTCTGCTGTCTCCTTGGTTTTAAATGTATATTTAGACAGGCCATCTTCAAAATTGAGAGCAAGTTTCATCATAAGTTTCGTAAGTCATATCACAATAATATTCTGCATAGATATCAAGATGATTTTGTCATTCAGAAATGATGCAAGCATAAATCTGCTGTCCAAACAGCACACCCTCTAACCAAGATCAAGTACCCCAGGTTCACTCTTAACTTGAAAAGCCCCTCAGCAGAATCCTGGTACTGTCAAAAATAAAGCTAAGAGTTTTAGCTATAACCAACCCAATGTGTGACTTTTCTCAACAGAACCTCTGAAACAGTAGTTCAAGGGACCATAAGTCTGGCCTATGAGGCTGAATAATCTACACACATGAAATCCTAGTATTATACTCAGTAAATATGCAATTGGAATATATAGTCACAACATGTGCCATATACAGTTGGCTCAGTCAGGGAAGACTACACATTTCAGATTACAGCATCTCAGTAATTCTTTCATTTGCTTCTCATAAAGATTAAAAAGGGCAGAGATGCCAGAAAGACTTTGGAGAGACTGAGATAGAGCAGTTTGGTGGCAGAAGAATTATTTCTATCATCCTCCTGTCTGAAAATCCATAGGAGAGATATCTTACATGATTAACTCTGATAAAATAGATTAGCAAAAGCACATCAAATGAGGACCAACACCATGTTGCCTTCTCTAAGGAGATGCATATCAGCCCATCACACTTGTTTACAGTGAATAACCCCAGTGAATCTTTCTGACCTCTATTATTTCTCATATCCGGTTATATCCAGATAATAATTGCAATTAATTGTTCAGATTTGTAAAAATTAGAACAGGCTTTTGGCATTGCAGCCATACCTGCCATAAATTGACTCACCAAAACAAAACACTTCACAGGATTCCAATGCTCACACACACCCCCCATCCCCTATAGAGAGCTCTTCATTTAATTACCACCTCTAGCAGCTGTGCAAGAGCACAGATGCACCTTGCAGGATGCCCTTAGGATTAAGAGCAAATCAAAGCTAAACTGGATACAGAGCAAGAGCCCCTCAAGGAAAACCACTCTGCCACTCCTTGGCAGGTGGGAAATGAAAATATATCATGGCTGTAAGGCTTAGGCAAAATCAGAGCCGGGAACTGAGACACTCTAAGGCTGTCCTAACATACCCACAATGCCAAATCCCAGGCTGGATCCGCTTTGCATGCACAGGAGTGGAATAAGCCATCGTACTAGACCCAACAAAGCAGAACATCTCATCTTTGTTTTACTGCTAAGCAGGTCAGAACAACATGTCTCCCTGCTTTCTCTTGTCTTTTTGGCACTGGACACATGTACTTTTCACTTTTAATTACCAGGCACAGCAGGCATTTGCTTGTTAAATTTCAGGTGCCAGTGGGGATGGAAGCCATCCAAAAAGCATGTGTTTGACCTGGCAAAGAGTGACTGATTGGCAACAGCCACATGCTTAGTTGTAAAACCTTTTCATTGTCACAGCAAGGCAGAGTTTACCCAAGGTTACTCCATCCCATTATGTTCCTGTTACAGCTGCACATTCTCCAGCTCCCCACAGATCATCAGAGCAAAAGCCCTCTGCCACAGTAATCCCACTTTCCCGAGGCCACTGTGTGCTGTTCAGCCAAAGGCATACCACAGCATGTTCATGCATAGTGCCCCTCTATGAACTGCCAAATGGGTTACAAGCATCACCATATGGCTGGTTTTGTATATACCCAGTTTGACCAGCACTTCTATGACTGGGCCTGGACCAGAATTAGAAGGAACCCGGGCAGATGACCTTAGGTAATAACTGGTGCTTCCACAGGAAAAACAGACAGCAAATCAGCAGAAGAGAAACATAAAGCTTCTGACCTACATTATGCTTTGCTCTGAAGTCTGGTATTTCTGCATAGCATAGTTCTGCATGATGCCTTTTTACTTTTCTCAGTTCAACACAGGAAATTCCTAACTGTTGCAACAACTAACATGTTTTGTGGTCACCAGCTTTTTCTAGTGACACAGAACAGCTCTGATCACAAACTGAAAGAGAAAAGCAGCATTCGCTGTTGTAATTATATGCTATTTGAGTAAATGCACAACCATGCATTGTGCCATTCTCCATAGAACTACAAAGTAATTTGCACCATTATAACTTATCATGTAAGCAGAAATAGTTACAGAAAATAACGTTATCAATAAGGAGAGGCTGTGTGCACCACAGCTGCTGGAACTGAGAACACCATTTATATGAAAACACTCCTCTGATTATAGGTCTCACTTGGGAGAACACTTTACACATGGGAATAAGTTTACTCATAGTAGTTGCCCCATTACAGAAAACAAAGGGATGTGCATGGATAGTTACTTATGGGGGTAAACTTTTGCAGGCTGCATACAGCAGTCTGTTTCATTTGAGGACAGTAGAGTGTTTCATGACTCTTTAGAAAAATAAAAATTGTATTATGTATCTCCCTTGAGGCCATTAAACCTGAATAAAATTTTAAATGCATCATTGCTTCTCCTCTGCTTACACATTTTGTTTTTCTGCTTTTTAGTCAGATTGCAGAGAGAACATAGACAGCAGTCAGCTTTATTCACGTTCACATCCAGATGCTAGCGATGTATCTCAATTTACTTAACTGGCAACTATTACTCATGTCCCTCACTGTCCCTAATGTATTCCTCCTAACTTTTTCCTACTGGAGGAAGCCGAGGAGGTAGGAGAATATCTATTCATTTTCTGGATGGAAGGCTGAGGCCCCCAAAATTTAAAGGTTAAAGTTAACAAAACATGCTGGCATTGCAGTGTTCTGCACAGTAGCACTCGGGTCTAAGCTATTCACTGTGGTTGCAAGCTCCACATGCTAACTCAGGTGCCAGAGATCCTAATACATGGGAAGGTTCAGGATGCAGGAACAGGATTAACAGCTACCAGCTCACTGGCTTTGATGTTTTCTGTTACATTGGCAAAATTAGTTCCCAGTGATATAGTCCTTGCAGGTTTATGGTAGAAGTCTTGTCTGCAGTTACACACCAAGAAGGTGAGTGACCGTGACCCACAGCCACTATGTCCTGTTCCAATAGGGTCACTGATACCTCACAGCCTTGGGAAAATCACATACTTTCTTTTCCGTGTCCTTCCATGTACATACATAAGCCCTGGTCACTGCAGTGACCTGAAGGACTACTGTAAGAAGAAAGGAAATTGGAAAAGTGGACAAAGGTTTTATGCGCAGCACAACCCTGAAACTTTGCTTTAGGAATCAAATGGCAAAACTCAGAAAATTGCCAGCCTGACTCCACCTTTCCACCCATTTCCAGGTCTTGAGCACTATGTTCATCGCCTCCACTCCATTGCCACGCATGTCTCTGAGCACAGCTGCTACATTGGTTTTATTGCTTTCTTGCAGCCTTTTTAAGGATCCCATTGGTCTGCCGTGGAACGGCTCCAAGGGAAGCAAAAGATGTCAGATAAGCTTTTTTCTCAGAAAAAGGACAACCTGATTTGTTGCAACAGGGACTTAAAATATCATGGGGCCCACTGCAAAAGGAGGCACTGGTCTCTCCTCACAGAGAGACACAAGGTCTGGGCTAAACGTCAAGCCCCCCAATTTATAAGAAAAGTACAGACTGAGTTTCCTCTAATTGCATCTGTGCACGACTTGGAAAATTCCCCTCATTACCTTCAGAGTACAGCAACACCTGCCCGTATACAATGAAAAAAGGCATTTTAGGATGGATAGGTTCAAGGGCGATGAACTTGCACTAATGGAAAAAGAAGCCTTGAGCACTCTGAGATGTGCTGAAACGTCTCTCTACGATCTAGCCTAGTCAAGCTCCATGCCAAAGAAACACTGCTCCTAATACAGCCACACAATGTTTTCCAGAATTCACAGTGCTGCTTGGGATAAAGATTTTTACACAGAATTGATCACATCAGAGCTGACTAGCTACTGCACTTACACTATAAGAGGCAGATGTGCATATGACAGAAACTGAGACAGTGGCCAGCGTGTACCCTGCAGACTCTGCTAATCTATTCTATTAAAAATGAGAATTCACTCAATAATGCTGAATTCCTCTATTCTTCACTTTGGAAAAGAATGAAATAAAAAGACATTTTGGCTTAAATTAGTGGGGTTGGGATGGGGGTAGGAGGGGGATTTCCTGAAAGAAAAATAATTGTGTCCTGGTGAACCACCTCTCATCGCTAAAGATCAAGGTTAGAGCACTATGCAGTCTTCGAAAGGACCCACCTGCCCCTTTTCCACGAGCTGCTCTCCACCCATTCTATTATTTTTCCTCCTTTTTAATAACGGGACATGCTGACTCGTTATTATTGATTGATGACCCTGCTGTCTCTGAAGCACCATTCCCCTCTCATTAATTCAAAACTACCTCATTTTTCATACTTCATAAATTAATATGTTATTGGAACTGAAGCAGTAAAGGCAATGGCCACGTTTCATAGAGAGGTAGGGAGGGTGGAGAAAGGAAGGAAGTCTCATAAACCCATCCTACATCAGGATCTACAGCTGTGTCTGCCCTGCTGACAGGCTGGGTGTTATGTAAGGCAGCCCCTTACAAGGTCCTGTACATCCTGACAGCCCTTCTTTGTCCCTGTAACCATGGCGGGTGCTCTGAAAGCTCACACAGGTCCACTCTACCCAGTTCATAAAAGCAATGGCCATGCTAAGTGACAAAATTGCAGCTTTATTTTAGTGGATATTATAACTCCTGATCTGTCCTTTAATGCTTGCTGGTTAAATTGGAACAAACTACCGCTTTATTAAACACTTAGAGCCAACTCTGGAAAGTCTACATCTAAATGTGGATGTGACCTTTCCAGTTTTACCCCATCTCTTCTCTTTACAACCTTGTACCATCCCTAAGGTCCCGTAGGACCCTGACTCTAGCAGTACAAGGTGAAGCAGGCAGAGAGCAACAGGGAGGTGGACTGACTTTTAGGAAGCCAGACAAGGCAGCCCTGTTATAGACAAACACCGGCACCCTGCCAAGCTGACTCTTACCTGATAACTGTCCTTTTTTCTTCAAATCTTATTTGCAAGTTCTATAAAAACAAAGCTGACATATTGGCTTGTGTTTCTCCCATGTTTCCACCTCAAAATTTGAATCCCCAGCTATTCAAGTAGACAACAAAATGCAATGATACCCTTCTCAACAAATTTTAGGGTTCTTTTAGTACGATGGGGCTGGGAATTGTATTTGAAGTGGTAGATACCTACAGTGCCAAACTAACACTGTTCACCAAATCTGTTCTTGCACACAAAACAACCTCAGGGAAGTGTGCATGGTAAATAAGTCCCAAGGGTTTGGATTCTGGTTTGCCTTTTCCTAAAATCTGTGCCTGCTTTCATTCAAATGGCCATTTTTTTCCCAAAGCCTTAGGCAACATCTAAGCAGGGATTTCAGGATCACAGTTTCAGTCCTTGGTGGATAAATGATGTAGCAGGTGTCTGACTGCTTTTTTCTTATTTTACTTATACATCTTGTGTCTACATACTTACTTTTATCAGCCAGACTTCCAATATCTATGAAGGCTAAAAGAACATTTATCTAACAAAACATTTTTTCATAAAGCCAACTTAGCCAGCCCTAATTTTAGTCCCTATTTTTATTAACTAAATCCTGCATTAGGTTTCCATTTGCTTTAAATACTTAACTCAGCACTAACCAAATGTATATTAAATGCATTTTTCATAGGTTTCTGAAATTAAGTAAAAGCTCTTGGAATACAGTAATACAAAGACATGAAATGCAGATGCATAAAGGCACACACATGCAAATCCTGGAGTTTCATAATATATGAACATTTTTCTCCTCATGAACACTGAAATGATGGCTTTCAGTGTAGTATCATTAAGATAGGTATAAACAGAAACAGATACCCATCTCTTTTCTAACCTGCTCCCCTCCACCCCCATTAAATAATGCCATATGTGAGCATTTTGTTAATTATCTCAATTGGGTTTATTTTTAGAGACAGTTGATGAGCCGTGGGTGAGGTTCAGTGGGATTTGAGGGTTTTGTTTATTTAGTTTTTAATGCATCTGCTTCTTCAGAGAATTAACTGAAAAAGCCCCAGGAACCTCTGGTTTTCATGTTCATGCATATCAAGGGACAGCCTTCCCTGGAGTACAATGATCAGGTTGTCCTTGTTTAAGCGAGGGGAAAACTTCCATTGGGATCTCTCATAAGTTTACGTCCCAATTCTGCACTGACAAATGGTCATATCCCAGACCACAGATGTTATATGACTTCCATTTATCTCTATGATTTATGTCAAGTCAGAAGTCGTAAAATTAAAACATGCAAGCAAACAGACAGCAGTTCATTGTAAGTCCTGCAAGTACAGGAGCCTACAAGTCAAGGTCCCAGTCGGGAATCTGACATGCCAGGTCCCCACAGCCCCAGGCTGCAGCAGGGCAGAGCATTCTATTGCAGGAGTCCCTTGACTACAAAGACCCATAAGGAGGCACAATCCACAAATAAAGTAATAATAATAATAATTTTTAAAAAAGGCTATTTGGGCATACTGAAAAAGACTCTATGTTTTATATTCTAATAACATTCATATTTTGCCTTTACATCTCAACATCTTCCATTCATTGATCTTGAACCACGTTTAAAACACTAATAAAATTAGTCATCTAGCATCAAGAAACTGTATTTTTTTTCCATAGGAAAGGTCAGAGAAATCTACTCTGAAAACGTGACTTTTCTGAATTTAAAAGAGACAATAAAAATCCCTTCAAAAGGAGAAGTTTCTGAAGTCCTCTTCTCCAAGTATTACAATACATCTGTAACTCAAGAGATTTCTTTCACACAGTTTCAGGTCATGGTTCTGCAAAGATTTACATAAATTCTCTTCTTTCTCAGGTGTCATGTCACATATTTTCTGACTCTACCATGGATGTTGTGGGTGACCTTGAGGACATCATCTTTGATTCATCTGTATGTAAAGAAAAATATTACAACTTCATTCACATTGTATTCCTGTATTTGAACTGTCAGTTCTGGAGACTGACAGTGACTGTCCCTGAAGTGTATTTACAAGACAGAATACAGCGCCTTGTTAACCAGGCTGCAGTCACATTTGTACAAGCCACTGGTACAACCAGAGCAGACAAATCTGAGCTCAGCTAACCCAGACGCTGTGTTTCAGAGCTACAGCCTTTCCTGTACAGCAGTAGGCAAGTTCTAACCACATAGGCTCTGGACTGGGTGGCATGGTTTTTAGAGTGCTGAGAGGCACAGGAACTTCATATACCACTCAACAGGTCCCAGGAACAGGTGCACAAAGAAACGGTTACAGCTGTATTTGCAGCTCAGGAAATTTCAGTCCTGTTAAAGGAAGCTGCAAAACCAAGAACTATTTAGTAACTGTATTTCACTGTGCTGAAGGGAAAGATTAGGGATAAAAGACAGTAGAAACAACTAGTTCTATCATTCGTGCCCTGTGGCTCTAACTCAGCCCTGTTGCCTTTGTGTTATAAATATGTTTGCTGAGATCACATCATCAAGTGCCACTTTGCAGCACATGCTGTTTTTCACAGTGTCAGCAGAACATGGAAAAAGGGTCCAAAGAAACCTTCCATCTGCCAGATGGCTTTAGGATACTCCAGAGCTCATTTTCTCACCAATAGCTCAGGATGCAATCTTAGGAAAAAGCAGCAGATGACTAATGGGAGCTGTAGCAAAGGATGGCAGCTCGGTTTGGGCTGGGCTAGCAAGCATCAGGTGCATGCTGGAACCTCTGCCGCCTCAGCCTATCACACATTTGCTGAGTAAGGACAAAACAAAATGCTGAGGAATTCCCTTTGGGAACAAATGAACTAAGAAATAAAAGAAAAACAAAATCCATTTGGACTGTGGTTCTGCCCTGAGGCTCCAAAAACAGCTGAGGAATTCCCTTTGGAGATACATGAAGTCAGGATAGAGTTTGCTCTCAGTTACTCTGCAAGCGAGTGAGAAGAAATAAAAGGGAGGTCAAAGCAACTTGCGCTCATTTAGGATGTCCAGCTTCTGTAAGAGAAGCTGTCACTCCCAATGTGCTAGCTTGTTTCCAGTCAGGTAGATGCACTCCTCTTCAATTTCAATAATACAGTCACAATTAACTTATCCCTTCATTAACCTGAACTGCAACACAGCATGCTTTCTGCCAGCTCATAAACAGTTGCTGCACAGAAACAAACAAATCTAATTAGATTTAGTTTCAGAGCTTCTGACTCCAAATACCTCTGAACATTTCTCATTCTGACGGGCCAAGTTCGGAGGCGTGACTAGGTATGAGAGGTGCGGCATGCCTTTGGCTTTTATAGCTTCTGTGATTTGGACTGCCCCTCCACTAACAGCTGGGAAACTAGTCTGCAGAACAATTTTCTCAAAGCTCTTTAATTGAGCACTGTAACTTTATTTCTGCTTTATGCTGTTTGCAACTACTGGTCAAATTGCTTAGCTAGATGGTCTGTCTATAAATAAAATCTCTAATGCTTCAGTTGGGATATGGGGGGGTGAATTTTCATTTCAATCACTGCACCTGGGTGATATTTCTGTGCAGACAGTCAGCATAAAAGACTACAGACCTTTTAATTCTTCAAGTTATCACCTTCAACAATCGTAACAGCACAGGAGAAAAGCTAAAGATGACTGCATCCAATTGAACTGCAAAGCAAATTCTTCAATGCAATCAGGACCTCCCATTTGTCAATATCTCATCAGAGCAATGCTATATACAAGCAAGTGCTTTTTGGTTTGAGTTCGTTGTCATTCTCTACCTTTTCCCTCTCTTCTTTTCCTTTTAAATACTTTTTGACTCCATCCTCTCAACCTTCACAGGAATTCAAAGCATAGAGATAAAAGTTTGATAGTGAAAACTGGGTTTTCAACTAAGCAACACCTTCACCAAGAATATGCATTCTTGACAGAACATTTAATGAAAAAAGTAATACATGAAATCTATGGTTCAACAACAATTCCTTGAGATTCAAAATGGCATCTTAGTGCCTGAAAGGAGCAGTGCTTCAGATGTATGGGACTGTCATTCTCATCCTCTTTCTGCATCCTTTGGAAGGACTTTGCATCCCTCTGTGAGGCATCAATTCTAAAATTAATCCTGTTATTGACAACCAAGAAGAAAGCAAATGTTCTCGGGATAGGGGATCTTAACCAGCAGAACAACACATGCTAGAAATTAGGGACTTGCAGCACTTCAGCTCCAAACAGTGCCACTTTGAAATGCAGGCAGGCGGGCAAAGAATCATAGGCTGATTTTTTTGTGGAAATTATCCAATTTTCTAACAGAAAGTTTTCAACAACAAAAAAGAAAAAAAGATAGAAAGAATATGGGAATTTAAAAAGTCAAGAGAAATGTTCGTATTAAAATAAAAGAGACTTTTTTCCCTTAGCGCTTTGGAAGAAATAAACAATTCTAATTCCCAGACTGCTGTGAAAATCTGCCTCTAGTAAAATGTAACTAATGCCCAAAACATAGCATTAAATTAAAGGTCAGCAGGGAACTGAGATCTCTGCCCAGCAGAGAGCAAGCAGACTTTTGTCATATCCCTAAAGACAGACAAGAGGCTATAAGGTAGAAAAGCCAAAGCTTTGCATTTTGCAACTCAGCTTTTCAGAGCACTGAACCATCTGTCCTTAAATCCCATTCATCTGTAAGGAAGGGGTGCTGCTAAACAAATATAAACGTTTCTCCTTTCTGAAGTTCACCACAGAATTATCGTGCTTGCTGCAACCTATGTGTCAATCAGGCAAAGCAGATGGTTTTCATGTGGTCTCTCAGGCAGACAAATGGTGGGCAGATGCACTGAAGGGGAAGATATGCCCTGGAATACACTCTACCTATTAGAGCATCTTCATGGTCGTAAAAGTGTCAAAACTGCAGACACCACGGCTCAAAACAGTAACTCTTCAGAAAGCCATAGCCCCCAGGACTTCAGAGTTGCCTGACTGCTAGGTCTAATGATTACCTGGAATTTCATAGTGTTAATAAGAACACAGTGCAGATTTTTGTGATCCAAATACAAGTCCCTAGTGTGCAAGTGAAAGAAACAGCCCAAGCATCTGCAGGAGAGCAGATACAAACCTGGCAGTTTCAGGTCCCAGTAGCAGAGGCTATACACACAGTTACAAAGTGTTGTGAAACCTTGAGCTTGTTAGTTCTTAGGAGACAGGAATTAGCAGTACAACTGCTCCACAGAAAGATGAAGTAGTCCTGGTTCACGGCAGAAAGCATTTCGGCTCCGGTGCAGCCAGAGGCTATGGATTCGCAATGGGCTGCAGCCTGCCTGACTGTTTCCTTATGTTGGCACTCCAGGGTGGTCTCATTTCAGATGATGGGTGCTCTCAGATCACCAAGCTGGCCGTGAGAACTGGCAATGATACTTGAGAGGCAAGAGGAATCACAACTGAGAAGAGTATTCTCTGCACATTCCTTTGGTATCTCCATGTTGCTACATTGATTTAATTATAACTGCACACCTCAAATTACACAATGGCCAAGTGTGTTTTCCAAATACTTTCTTGTGATTTCTAGGAAACAAAGATCCCCTATCCCAGCTCCAAAGCCAGCCATCAGCAGGTTGGCTCAGCAGCTGGGGGCAGGCACTCTGGGACCCAATCCTGCTTCTGCCCAGCACTGTGTGGGGACACAGCCAAAGCCACCTCAGCTCAGCCTTGGCTATGCAGCTCTGCCTCAGTCAGCTCTGTGCACACAGAGGGTTGATATCTCCCAGTGGCAACATGTAAACCCAAGGAATACCCATAGACTAAATCTGGCATCTAAGTGCCAAACACCAGCAAACCTAAGAGGTGCCCAGGGAGAGCCAAGGCTGTCCTGGATTTATCACCATGATAACCATAGGGACTGTGTTTCTTCACCTCTTCCCCTTCTCAGCTGCCTCTTTCCTCTTCAGGCACAAAGGCATGATCTCGCCACAGAGACTTTGCCCACTGATAAATGCTGGTGACTGATCCGTTTCACTGGGGAATGAAGGACAGGACTGAGGGACCTACTGCTTTTAGGCTGCTCCAGCATTTTCCAGTGTGCTGTGTCAGGAAAGACTTTGCAATGCTTGGCAGGACACCAAATACAGATAGGGGTAATATTCAACACCCTGCTGAGCTCTCCAGTTAGGGGTGGAAGATACACACGGGAGCAGCTTAGAAGGAAGCCTAAGGAGAAAAAGAAATTAATAAAAAGCGCCTGAAAATATAACCCAAACTGGAACAAGACTCTAGCTTAAAAGAAGAAAGCCAACAATATGTGAAGCTAATTGGGGACTTGCTTTTGCCATCAATTTTATATAGTTGATGCTCAGACATTAACTTTGTTGGGAGCAATAAAGTTAATTTAACTTTGTTGGGAGAATAAAACCCAAAGGGAATTAAATATTTATAGGCCTAAAGAGCCACTAGGTCATCAAGTCTGACCTCTATGTGTAGCACATGTTCAAGAATCTGACAAAACCTAAATTAAGCTCAATTTTTCTTACAGAAAGGAATCAACTTTGTAAAAAAAGTGTGTTGGAGTGCCATAGTTTAGGAGAGTAAGGTGTGCATCAGGTGTGGCTTTCTTAAGACCAAGAGATATGGGGAACGACACAGGCTCCCAGACCATGGTTTGTAGCCATGTCTCACCCAGCTGCTCTGCCTCTGCATTTCAACCCTGTCCACGTCTGAACCCCCATATCACAGTAAAGCAGAGATGTTTGTATTAAGAAATCAGTGTCCCACCACGACCTGGCAGCAATGAGCAGAGAAACACAGCAGAAGCTGCCAAAAGACTCACAGTGTTCCCACGAAAAATTTTCAAAAAAGAAATCACAAACAAAAAGCTTTTGTTTTAAAAGAAGAAAGAAAAAAGCCACCATTCAAATCCTCTTGCCTCATAATTGAGCCCAGGGCTATGCCACAATTCAGGTAAATTATGTTTATATAACTGGTATTTGGCTGAATACGTAATTCCTATTTAACAGCTGAAGAGAGGCATTTTGGGTCTTCAAAGAAATCTGACAGGTAATTCCCACTGTAGTTCTGCAGGGTAGCTGAGAGGTAATTATCCTTCTCACTAGTAAATCAATTAGGAATAAATGTATGGAAAGCTTTTCTCCTCCTCCAAGTAACTGCTAATCCTCCGAGCACTAATGAGCAGACAGGGCTAGCAACAGTGTGCAAACCCATCAAAAAATCAACAGGAGCTGTGAGGCATGCAGAGACCAACCAGTACCTGGGAGCCTCAGGAGAAACTATCTCGCCTGGAGAGGGTCTGCATGATTCAGTGTGTGCACAGGCCCTATGCACATGTGTTACTTTTGGTACCCTCCTCCCTGTTTATTGCCTCAGACAAAGACCTATTTTTGAAGTACACAAGACATCACTGCATTGCATTCAACTAGCCAGCACTGTGAGAGGTGAAACACAAGGGATCTGGACTTTGTCTACTGGAGTCCAATTCATTTACCTACTGCTTTGTTGTTCATTACTGGTCGCTGTCCTCAGGAGCTGAGCAAAAACATGCCGCTTATTCTGCAAGCCACTGTAACAATACTCACCCAGACAGACTTGAACAAGATTGCAATCCAAGTGCATTTTTTTGCTGTGCACAAACTCATGAATCTGTAAGGTGGGTGGACAATAAACCTGAAATTGAATTTGACAGATCCCAGATGCTCCAATTCAGTGACACCTTCTTCAAGCATTTTTGAAATGCTGCACGGACGTTTGGAATTGCTTTGATGGTCAACAAAGCAGAGTCAGCTCTGCTTCAGACAAGCCAGCTGTTTAACCATACGCAGTAACTGTGCCCATATACTTAGTAGAAGTAGAAAGAATAGAAACAAATTGCTCCCACAGCAGCCAGCACTGAAGCTGGTTTCCTATGGGTTTTCCTTACAGCTTGTTTCTCCATGTCAAAAGATTTTCCAGAAGGGAAGAGGGAACACAAACAGATAGGTCCAGAAATTATTTCCTTAAGGCATAAGACTAAAAAACCAAATATTCAAAACTTGTCATCTGAAATAAGAAAACAGCAGGTAAAGATAGGTCTGCATGCCACTTTATGATGAAATGTAGGTGTTATTAATAAATATAAAAATATATATAGAGAGAAAAGACTGCTAATCTGTAAAGCTCGATAGCTTGAGAAATTGCTAGAAGATATTCACATATCCTAGTACTCCAATTGTGAGGGAGACTTTACACCAGTGACGCAGGAATTGTAACTGAGCATATTGCCTCTGATTTTTGGTGGGCAGAGTTGCTTTGGAAACAGAACAAGTAAGAATTAACTCGTAAGTGCCCACCATATTGAACACGGGAGGGGTGTGAAGGCTAGGAGAGCTCATTATGAAACATCTTAATTCCATTTTGCTCAGCAAAAAGAAGTCAAGGTAGTTGTCACACAATTCAGCTTCTGCATCAGAAAAAAAATATAGCAGACCCCTGCCCACTGCATTCTTCCTCTTCTCTATACAACTAAACACACACATATTGTTGCTGCTAAGTTATCAGAGTTATGACTGCCTTAAGGCTGCATACACTGAAATAAATATCAATCCTAAAACCTCTGTAGACTGACCAGTAACGGTAAACACAATAGTAGTAATAAGAACAGTACAAGTAGCAAAATACTAGTTTGGAAACCTATCGATGGGGACAGGAGACTGGCAGTTTGGAAGCGATCAAGCCAGCTGGGTTGCACCCCATCCAAACACAACTCCACTGCCAGCAATTAGCTACATGCTGCATCCTACCCACCTCGATTTTTGTGGGTAGATGAAAGCATCTTTGTCCTACTGCCTTCTTTGAATAAACACAGGTATAATTTTAAACCAAAAAGGCACTGAGGAGCAACTCCTGGGCTGTGCTCTGAGCCAGCTGCAGCCTTAATTGCATCACGTGGGAAGCATGAGCAGGGGGTTTGAAAGCTATGACCTCATCTTCTCTCCTACACATTCAAATCAAATCTGAGGTCTCCCACCCACATTCTGCTTTCAGCCCCCTTACATGATGTAACCAATGAAAATGTCATTTACATCTTTACCTCCAACTTCTAACTAGGGAAAGCATAAAAGGGCAAAAAAGCCAAATGTAGAAATAAATGCCTTTTACTCAGTATTTCTAATAATGAGACAGAGAAGGCAGGGAGAGATGTATTAACCAAAGCCAGTGTAAGCAAGAGTCCCAGCAACATTTGCGTGAGTTCAGCTTCTTTAAAGTTGTAACAGTCGGAAGGAAATAAAAGCAACCCTTTTATTTCTCTAACATATTCAGCAGGAGATTAAGCGCTACATCCCCATCACAAGTAAAACAGGCATAGTTCTACTGGATTCCATGGAATTGCACTAATGCAAGTTGGATGGCAAATTTAAGCTCTTGTGAATTACCAAAAGATTTCACTTCAGGATCATAATTCCTCTCAGAATGAACAGGATGTTGTAATTTTGTTTCTATAGCTATCAGCTCAACGGCTCTCCCTTACCTTCCTCTTGTTAGTGGGACTGACATAAAGGTAGCTCAGCACAGTCTTCAGGCCTACTTTGTCATTTAGCTTTTCATAGGTAGTGCCATAGTCTGTTGACCTGGAGAAAAGAGGAGAGAAAGAGAGTTTACATCGTTATTAGAGCTCAGGGGAAGGAAATGACTATGTGAACAGACGTTAAGAGTTACAGCTTGAACACTATTACCCTTAAAACAGCTTTTGTGTTTCGTTCAGGGTGGCCAGCAGAAAAGAGAATAAAAGTTTAGTCTTTTTGGGCAAGGTCTGTCTCTGCATCAATTGATCTTATGTACCTGGGGAGCTGTGGTTGCACCAGTGAAAATGGACTTTGTTTTCATGTACCACTATGGGATTGCAAATGATACCTACATAAAAGGACTCTAATCTCTCAGCAGCACCTTTAGCACAAATTCTCTTTTCAGACAAATCCAAAAGAAGAATCCAAATTAAACCCATCAACAACAGTTTTATTTAGGTAGGCTGATTTTTGACTTGGAGATGGGGATCCAAATGTGGCTCAAAATTGTAACAGCTGAACTCAAGTATAGATAAAAAAGTGCCTGAACTGGCATCTTGAGTCCTCAGTCACCCCCATCCTACTTCGTGCCAGGCATTTAATTTTTCTGAGTTAGAGACAGATTCAGGCCCCTACACTAGCAAATCCCACCCGGAGAAGCAGATGATCTGGGGGTGGCATTACCCATTCGTGACTGGGAAAAAGGGCTGCTTCGTCACAGAGGGTTTTCTGTAGCTTCCTCCTCCTCATTTCTGGGCATGTTTGAAACCTTACTTTGCCCTGCTTGTTTCTCTGCTGGTTTTGTACTCAGCTTTTCCTAATAAACAAGATTTTCCTACCAGAACAAATCAACAGCTACCTAGTACAAGACCACACACCTGAAGAGTAGTCAGCACCAGCTTGCTTTAGGAGCGGTGTCACAACCTACACAAGAAGTCCACCCACTCCATCCAAACAGTGGGGAGCGCCTGGCTCCTGAGCCTACACAGCTTCTATCATATGGAGAGACCAAACACAATCCTTATCAGGTAGGCATGGAAACACCCTCACAAAAAACCTACCTAGACATACCTACCATTTGATTAAGATGAGAATTCATGGCCCCTGCCACCCTCTCTAACCACGCCTTTACTAAACAGGTGATTAGAGAACATGTAGCAATTCAGTGCCTTTCTCAGTAACTAGCTTCAGTAATTTTCTGATTTTCCAAGTTCAGCATGCCTCCAACATCTGCAGTTTTATGGCTCTGCCTGAGACCAATCCTTCATTCCTTTTCTGTCTGACAGAGAAATGGTTCAATTCACCATTGAATTGCACATATTCTGGCACCATAGTCAGCAGTGCCACTGTGACCAGCAGCTGAAACCACATGATGCCAGACTCCGCACCCAGCCCCCCCGGTTCCCTTGCTGCTAGCAGAGTCCAGAACGACTCCAAAAGGGCCATGCCACAAAATGAGACAGCTGGTTTCAGTCTCCCAAGTCAGAGGGCCCATAAAGTCAAAAGCCTGTTTTATCACTCATGTGGCTCCAACACGTTTGCTTCTGTGCATGTTTCAAGCACAATTCTTAAATGTTTTGCAAACTGGTTCTTTCTTTAAATGAGTTGAAACAACCTTCCTCCTTTGAACACTCAGCAGTCGGGGTGCTTCAAGTCTTAAACAGCTTCCTTGTTTTCTGGTTTAGCTCTTTAATACTAAGATAGACCTAGTACTAGCCCTATTTACACTTAATACTCTTTGGTACTAATGCATAGTATTGATACTCACTGGACTTTAAAGACATCCCAAAGGATATTACAATAATGTACTGCATTTCCATAGCACTGCCCCATCCAAAGAATTTGAAGCTCTTGTCTCGCTAAGTTTCAATAGCACACCAAAAAACCTAACAGCTTGCCCCCTCCAGCCAAACTTGAAACCAAAGCAGCTCGACTAATAAAACTGAATAATTCAGGCCAATTAATTCCACTACACGAGGCTGCCTGTACATGCAAATTCAACAGGTCAGGAATCCTCAAGTAACGCTAAGCTCTAAGCGGAGGGTAACACACAGAGGGCAAGCACTGAGGTACTTCCTTGATCTTACCCTTCCAACAGCAGTGAAGCTCAGAACAAGCTGCATTTGTGACTACACATGTACCAGCCACCAGACAGGGAAAGAGATCACTGGTTTCAATCAGCATTCAAAGAGAATACAAATAACAGTTTAATATTCTAACAGAGCTACTTTGGTTTTGTTCTCAGAGTCATTTTCAGATCTCCCAAAATGCTTTGCACTTCTAAAGATGCAGGCTGGGTGCCCTAATGACTCTTTCTCATTAAACCATTATCACTCATTGCATTTGCCCTTTCAAAGAACAGCTAGAAAGGAAGTAGGATCATTATTTCGTTAGCCTCTCCAAGGCTTCCTTTATTATCATGACAGTCACCACTGGCTTTACAGAAACATCTCAAAGGATATCACAATAATACACTGCATTTCCACAGCACTTTCCCATCCAAAGACTCTGAAGCTTTTCTCTCCTGTTAATCCATTCAAACCAACAAAGTCCCAAGGGCCATACTGGGAAATATTATCTCTATTCTAGAGATGAAGAAACTGAAAGCTTGCATAGGTAATGGTTCGTTTTTTCAAAAGCAGGCATCTACAATTAGCCATTTCAGCTTCTATAATCATCTAGTGTATGGCCTGATACTCAAACCTGCTAAACTCCTACCACCAAACTACCAAATTTGAAAACAAGTATTTACCAAAAAACCAAACAAACAACACAAAAAACCAAATTGAAAACCAAAACCCACATCACAACTTTAGCTAGCTAATTTTAGCAACACACACCTGAACATTTGAAAAGACCTGCAGATGGAACAAAACAGTTCTGGCTCAGCCTTTAGTCCTAATTTGAACCCTCCTCCTTTAGTAATTACTTATCTTTGCAGTGAAAGACTTTAACTGCAAATTAACTAGCCCACGTGTCCTTACAGTTGCTTGACACTGCAAGCAGACTGGATACCATGTTTTGTCCCATTAGTCTGGTCAGAATAGGAACCACTTCAAAGCACATTATTAAAGAAGTGGCAGGGAAGAATAGTTGTAGCTATATCAAAATGACAAAAGACTCAGTGATACAAAAGACCCTTTCCATGAGTCACACCCCAAATGCCTGCTTTAACTTTAGTTGGGCCTTTGATGGCAAACTGATCCTGCCTAGCTGATTCCCCTCTGGGTTGCTCTATCAAAACCATTATTGGAGTCTCATCATCTTGGACGACTGTTATTGCCTTCAGCCTCAAGTTGATATTTGCATATCACTTCTAACCACACATACTCATACGCCCGTGTATATATACAAGTGTTATTAGCAATGCTTTCGTAAAACAAATTGTTGCACATCATTACATTGCTGGTAGCACAGAAACTTACAATGTGGAATGGACTCTGGCTATATTGACAAACACTGTAAAAGCTCAGACCATGCATTTTTGTCCCACGTGTCCTTATACATTGATCTTACCTCATTTCATTGCCCCCTCTATCCTGCTTTCCATCCTGCAAACCAAGCTGCTGGCAGCACCTCAAGAAAGACTGCACAGTGGAAAGCAATAAAACTTAAGGGATAGTGCAGTCTTGAATGGACTTTTGTATACTCCAATTCAGCTTTTTAGGTTTTATAACTAGCAATTCCTACTACCCATAAGGAAGAATCTCTTTGCTAGTCTTGGTTAATATGAAGAAAGACTCAATCCAGTGCAATGCAGTGTCATATTCATATAACCAGATAAGTATGGGCTTTCCCTGAAGAGGCTGAGGCACCAAATTCTGCGTATTCCCTTTGGAAAAGCAAGGTTTATGATGTAATGTAATTCCTTTATCGGGATACTGCTAATTCTTCCATAACTGTATTCCATTATAAACAGCTGGGAAAGAAAATCACCTGCTTCAGTCCACTGCCCTCTCCTGATGAGCTGTTTTAACCACTGCCCCAAGTGCTGTACCACTGGGAGGGGGGGACAAGCCTGCAAGTCTGGCAGAGCAGGGCTCAAGGGGGCACACCCAGGCAGAGAAGCTTCTCTTTACCAAACCTGGTCATAACTCAGTACACCAAGAGCTAACAAAATCTATCTTGTTCCTGTAGATCTGAGCCTGACCTTCCCTGTGAATCCAACAAACAGACCTGAGCCAGTAGACTTTAATATTGTACTAAAACTTGCTCATCCCAGGGGTATGAAGCAGAGGTGTGGAGAAGTAGAGAATGCCGTGTGAATAGCTTTTAGAGGAGTCCTCCTCTAGGATGGTTTCTACCTCAGAGCTCTGTCAGGCAGAGAAAGGAGGTTTTGTTTGTTTTCAGTCTCAACTACTCCGCTATGGAAATAGGCTATAAAATATGCATCAGTCTGTCAGAAGAAAAAGAGCTGCAAATGCTGGCATTGGATGGCCAGGAGGGACAAGTCAACCTCCTGGAGTGTACATGTGCCACTGACTCTCCTGTTGGGGGACTTCTCCTCTGCGCCGGTGACTTGTCCCGACTGTGTGTAGAGAAGGAGCAGGTTTTATTTTGATTTTAGATTCTCAGTCATTTTACTAAGATACTAAAGCTTATGCATTCATCTCCAGATCAGAGTCCCTCTACATGCACACACACCCACTTTGAGAATTGTGTGGAGCACAGCTCCACCTAAATAAGCAGGAGAATATCCTGATTCTCTGTGCACTTCAGAGAACAACAGGAACACATACAGCCCATTTGCTTCTCTTCTGATGTGCCTGCAAACTGTCTGCCTGCAGTCTGCCTGTCTCTCCATACATCCTAAACAACTTCTTGTTTTTACACATGGGCCAATTTTCTCCCAGTTTGACAGAGAAACAAAAACCCGAGAGGAACAAAGTTTCTACAAGTTCCATGAAAATCAGAAGCCAGCGAAAGGAGAGCAAACTTATTAGCACTCAGAGAAAAGCTGCAGCACGAAACCAAATCCCATGAGACATGAAAGCAGGCACATCTTTCTGAACATCCAGCTGCAGGAAAACATTCAAACACAGATCACATATTAACACGCTACAAAGAACCCAACTGCACAACACAAGGTCAGGCTGCCAAACTTTCATTGCTTGTGAAACAATTTGTTTCCATCCCTCCCTTCCCCTTCCTCCCGTATTGGGTTTGTATGGCAAGGTTTTGGTAGCAGGGGGGCTACAGGGGTGGCTTCTGTGAGAAGATGACAGAAGCTTCACCTGTGTTCAATGGAGCCAGTGACAGACGGCTCCAAGACAGACCCATCACTGGCCAAGGCCAAGTCCATCAGCAACAGCGATAGCACCTCTGCGATAGCACATTAGGACAGAAAACAACAACAAAACAAAAGCTGGGCCAGTGGAAGAGAGGAGTGAAACTATGTGAGAGAACAGCTCTGCAGCCCCCCAGGTCAGTGCAGGAGGCCGGAGGGGCTCCAGGCACCAGAGCAGGGATTCTCCAGCAGCCGTGGTGAAGCCCATGGTGGGGCAGGCTGTGCCCTCAGCCCATGGAGGTCTGTGGTGGAGCAGATCCCCACCCGCAGCCCAGGGAGGTCCATGGTGGAGCAGATCCCCACCCGCAGCCCAGGGAGGCCCACGGTGGAGCAGATCCCCCCAGAGCAGCTCCTGGCCGGGCCTGTGACCCTGCGGGGGGGCCGGGCTGGAGCCGGCTCGGCCTGAGGGGTTGTGCCCGCGGGGGGACCCACACCGGGGCAGGGCACAAAGAATTGCAGCCCATGGGAAGGACTCACACTGGAGAAGTTAGGAGAGAACTGTCTCCCATGGGAAGAACCCCAATGTGGGGCAGGGGAAGAGTGTGAGAGGCCTCCCCCTGAGGAGGAAGAGGCACCAGAGAAAACGTGATAATCTGACTGTAACCCCCATTCCCTGTCCCCCTGAGCCACTCCGGGGGAGGAGGAGGTAGAGAAATCAGAAATTAAGTTAAGCCCAGGAAGAAGGGAGGGGTGGGGGGAAGGTATTCTTCTGATTTGAATGGTAATAAATTAAAATAATTTCCCAAAGTCAAGTCTGTTTTGCCCGTGACTGTAATTGGCAAGTGACCTCCCTGTCCTTATCTTGACCCATGAGCTTTTCCTTATATTTTCTCTCCCACCTGGTTAAGGAGGGGAGTGATAGAGCAGTTTTGGTTGGCACCTGGCATTCAGCCGGGCTCAAACCACCACACCCAAAAACTAACCTCCTTGAGATAAAGACCCTTCTGAAGCTATGAAACACTGAGAAGGGACCTCTCCTGAGTCAGAGTCCAGCTTCACCACCCCCTGCAACCTCAGCTGTAAACCCCTTTGGCCAGCTACCCATTGGGTTCATAAGTGGTTCAGGACTCAGGCAAAAGGTGGCTCAGCACTAACGCCACCACATTGCTTTGCACCAAATGGCTAAATAGGTTCTTACTGGAGCACAGAGTCCTAAATCAGGAACCAGGCCAACCACACAACAATTACAGCACCATGTGGGAAACTGGTCCCACTAACCCCCTGGTAGGGTAGAGGGCTGCTCCTTCTTGAAAGGGTATCAGTCATTTAGCACACCCTGGCCCTGCCTCTGAACTCTTTGAGATTATTCCTTTTCTTCCTTGTTGAAGATTTTAGACTAGCTCCTGGCTTCTGGTGAGGATGGCTGTCAGTGGCTGAACAAACTCCACTCCCAAAGCCTTTTTCATATTTAGATAGCACCCTTTCCTCTCTTAGGGTTGCTTAGGAACCCAGACAAAGCCAGAATTTTGTGAACCTTTCACTTAACACATTTGCTAAACATAAACACCGTACTAAGTGCTTGTTTTTACCTGTCCTGGTTTCAGCTGGGACAGAGTTAATTTTCTTCTTAGTAGCTGGTGCAGGGTTGTGTTTTGGATTTGGTGTGAGAACAATGCTGAGAGCACATTGATGGTTTTGGTTGTTGGTGGGTAGTGCTTATACTAAATCAAGAACTTTTCAGTTTCTTGGGTACTTCCAGCGAGACAGCTGGAGGGGCAAGGGAGGGATACTAGGAGTGGGTCACCTGCCCTGGCTGTGTCCCAGCTAGCCAAAGAGGTATTCCATACCATGTGATGTCATGCTGAGTATATAAACTGGTGGGAACATTGTTCAGGGACATCTGGCATTGTGGCATTTGTCTTCCCAGGTGGCCATTGCATGTGGTAGAACCCTGCGTTCCTGGAGGTCTCTGGGCACCTGCCTGGTGATGGGGTGGTGGTGAATGACTTCCTTGTTTTGCTTTGCTTGTGTGCATGGCTTTTGCTTTACCTATTGGATTGTTCTTGTCTGGACCCTCGAGTTTTACACTCCTTTCCAGTTCTCCTTCCCATCCCTTGGGGGTGGGGGGGTCGGGAGGGGTGTGTCTGCATGGTGCTTGGTTGCCAGCTGGGGTTAAACGAGGACACTACCCAACCATGATTTTAGAGTGACTGCAATAAATATAAAGCCAGAATATTTTACAGCTGCCAACAGAAGTAGCTGTCTTCCTTTGCCCCCAGCCCACTAAAGAAAACTAAGGACAACAGTGGAAGTCTAGGGAAGTGAACAGAAACTGAACAAGCATATGGTAATGCTTCACGATGTAGTTTCTACAGCAATATCATGGACTTCCTAAATTGAAGATGATACCTTTGTGTGCGAGAGCCATCACTGGGCTTTTAGTTCCATAAATCTGTCTAACCCCACAGGGAAACTTTTGGCAACTTCATTATCACATGGTAATAAACACCATAACTGTGTGTTGCATGAAGAGATGCTCTCTTTTGATTTAACTTAATAATATAATTCAGAGCCCACTGTGTCCACTTAACAAGAATAAAAACATGTCGCCCCATGCTGCCATTTGTGATTTCACTGACTGTTGTCATATTCCTCACAGATGATTTTTTTTCCAGTCTGAAGACTCCATTTATTTAGCCACTCCTTGTACAACCTATTAATGTCTCTGATCATTCTATGACTACTCTTTCTAGTCCAAATTACATCTTTTGTCATGGATGCCTCAGGAACTAATCTTTAAGAGGAAGATCTTTCTTGAAAAAAAAAAAAAAAACACAACTATCCAAGCATATCAGCAAAACCCCAGAGTATTTAAAATTACCTAAATAAAACCATTTTCTGCCATCATACACAAGGGTTTACACTGTCAATACTTCCGGAACCGGAACCTGTCAGCTCCAGAGGACTTTCAGTTCCACAAAGCTTCAAAAGTGCCTAAAACTAGAGATCCCATTTGGGAGAAAGAAGTTCAACCAGATCACAGTTTCAGTAATTTTGCTTGAAAAATTGTGGGTTTTTTGCTTTCAGTTTATATGTCATCTAAGCAGCGGAATACTCACCTCAATTTCTATTATACCAGCATCCTTCCTCCACCCCCTTTCTTTTTTGATCAACAACAATCCCCATCACCAAACATCCAAAAGACTTGAAGACGACATTTGTTGATAAATTTCAATTTATAATGTACAGTGGAGACTGGCAATGCAAAATGAGCTGCCATGATGCATTTAGTCATTGTGATTTGCACTTCAAAATGAAGGAAACAGGAGCTAACTAGGAACACTGGCTTCCTCTTGGTTGGGTTTTTTTTTTTTCTTGCAGATTCTTCTCTTTTTTCTTTCTGACAGGAAAGGTATCCTCTCCTATTTATCCAGTGCAAGCCTTTGGGAGAACTGTGGATGTCTCAGAGGCTGGACAAAGGGATACAGAATATTCCAGCTCTGGATTTACAGACAATAAAGCACAGGAGGTGTGAATATCAGTCACAGTTATAGGGGCTGATTGCTCATCAGCATTTCGTTTGCACACCATCCCACAAGGCAAGGGGACTGTAGTCATCAAGGGATGACTACTCAGATGGGCATGAACAGTCTCCGGAGATGTTTTTATATATTTAACCTACAGGGATGGTGAGGGCTAACCTGAAAGCCATGTTTTTGCATCACTCTTGTATTTCTCCTGTAGGAATACAGTGGTGCTTTGGATATCCTCCACAGTCCCTGACTACCCAGACCAATGTGCCATTGGGTGCCTAAATAGCATTCACCATCAGCAAATGGGCTGTCCTTTCCCAGCCTCCTCTCTCTTATGCATCCAGGCCTCCCCTTACCTCCAGATACACCATTTCTGTGGAAATGCTGAAGCAGTTTCAGATCTAAAATAATCTGTCATACCACCCCAACTTGCAAAAGCCTCTTTCGAGACACAAAGGAGGAGGGCAGAATGGTTGCAGGAAATGGGTTTTCTGCAGGAAAAGAATGGCAGAGGAAGTGAAGGATGCTTGGCAAAGCAGAAGTAGGAGTTACTGGATCAAACCAAAGAACCACTTTGAGCAGAGTGTGATGTTCCCTGGTCTAGGACTTTTAGAGGCAGCATACCTCAACTAGTGTGGGACACAGATTTGGCTAAACACAGCTCTGAAGATGTCTCACCATTTTGTTTCTGCCAAAGGATGGCAAAAATCTGTCCTCTAAAGTAGGGATAAACACAAACCAAATTGACAGATCCTAACACTCCATGGCAAGCAAAATCTTGAACTATAAAAGCCTATGGCAAAGTATGATCTGCTTTTAGAGAACCTGAGATCCTGATCAAAGCAAGCAGGCTGCAGGTGTACTGGTTACTAAGCATCGCTTTATATTCTGTCGCAGAATAGCCCACAAAATGAGGAGGCACAAAAGCAACAAAGATTGGTGCCTCCCACTGTGATATTAAAATAACTGTACTTTCCAAAGCTGTAAGACTCCATCTTCCCTATATCATGGTCATTTATCTCATCTTAAATTTAGCTACCTACAAACTAGGTATTTAGATCCAGCTCCCAAGCCTGTGCTCATTTTCTAACTACAGACAGAGACTGTTAACTTCAGAGGATGACTTATTCACCCTAAAATAGGTGAAGTTGTATTGCTTTCTTAGGGTGTCTTCCTCCTTTCAATGTAAAGGGAGACCAGAACAACAGTAAGACAAACTCAACTGTTAGATGGCTAGTACAAGGCAAGGTTTATCTCAAACTAAATGGATTAGAAAAGTTCATGCACTGAACTGCCAGTACAAATGAAGGGAAGAGCCTCAGTCATCCTCGCTGAGATCAAAAGTTCATAATTTGTTGTAATGTAGCAGTGCTTTATGTTTTAAATGTTATTCTGTGGGGATATGTAGGAGAATTACTCCTAGAAGTAGGTGCCAAATGGTATCAGGACTCCACTGTGACTGATGCACTCTATAGCATTACAAAGCGAAGAAAGCAGAGATAAGCAGAGAAATATGATATGGATTTCCCAACGGTTGCTGGCAGAATCAAGAATATAATCAAAGACCTGGGGAAATGTGAAACGGCTTCTCCTCAGAAGCTGGGATAAGCACTTCCCTTCGTTGCACGCTTGCCCCATTACACCACGGATGACCTGCTGGCAATCCTTATTGTGGCCAGGCAAAGTTGATGCCCACTGATAGAAACTGTACCTCACAGATGCAGAAGCATGAAAACTATGCAGGTGTCACGTAATATCCACATCAGCAGCCTCAGCAGGGACCTCAGAATCTGGATCATCATCTTACTGCTGACCTGAGACTAGGACATCACATCCTTGCAAACACCACCCAAGACACAGTTCAGTTGCCATTAAATGAGGGCCATCTGGAGCTAAGACAACCTGGCTTCACAAAGGCCTCTCCTTTTTCTGCTCTGGTCATTTCATTACTGTGAAATCTATGTAAAAGCATTATTTTGTACAGATCTGAAGAATTATACCTTATCATTACTCACTTCACATTAGTACTGTCTAAAAGATCTGACATATTTATCGTGTTCTTGATTCTGATGTATTCTAATTTTCCAAAGAGGTGTTTTATGCATCCCTGATAAGGCAGCACACTGATCTGATTCCAAGCACTTGACTGACTCAGCAAAGATGGCATTATCAAGGCATATTCAAGAAATTTGGTCTAGAGGACACTTTAAAAGCCTCAAAGATAAAAGGCAGCTTTGATGACAAAGCTTCATTAATTAATCACATATTAATTAGAAACAAGGTCCTTCTCAGACCCTTTTCTACTTTTATTACTATAGTTAAAAATGCCTCTGTAATGATTCTGTTAGGTAGCTAATCATTTTAATTTGCATTATTTTGTAGCAAAAGGAAAGCACTTTGAAAGTAGGATTTTCTGAAGCAATTGTAGAGGTTCAATTTAACATCCATACTATTAGATGCATTTAAATTGGAACTCTCCTTAAATGTGTATTGAACAAAATGTTGAGCAAAGACTATGGAACTGCCTCATCACTAAAATCTGTATCTCTGTGCTAGACGTGGATTACAAAGAAGTCCTTCCAACCACTCAGTGAGTACACACTGGGCAATACAAACTACCCTGACATTAGGTCACCTCACCCTTCTAAGACAGGGGGACAGGTGACTCAAATCTCAGTTCCCCAACTGGGAAACACCAGTGTCCACTCATGTCCCTTGAGAAGGTAGCTGTGGCCAGGGTTTGCCAGAAACTTGCCTTTGGGATTGGTGCTCAGCAGTACTGTGGGGATATTAGATAAATCTGAGTCATCTCTAATGTAATGCAAGGCATGTTTACTTTTTCAAAATATCAGCAAATCTTTGCAAAACTGATGTAGTTTAAAAAAAAAAAAAAAAAAAAAAGAGGGCAGTAATGGAGGTAGTTTAGTCCAGTTCCTTAGACACAGGTATTAAAAATTGCAGACAATTCCCAAAGCAACTTCTACAGACAGCCTGGAAGACATTCCATTCCCTACCTCAGCTGACCCTGATACTACAAGCCTTATGTCTACTTGCAATTCCCCTTCTTGTGGCCCACAAAGGTTACTGCCCCCAGCAGTACACCCACACAACCTGACTATAAATACCACAGAAATCTGACCTGACCCCCAGGCAAGGCTCCTCAGCACTCTGGTTTCCCATCTAGTTAGCTTCCTGGGGAAAGATTTGCTCTTACTGTTCTTCAAAGAAAATAAAAAGCTCATGAGATGCAGCCACCTGAGACGGCTGAGGATTGACAGTGCCAGAAGTCCCTTCTAGACTTAGGAACATATCTTTATCTCCCATCACAACTTGACTGAGAGTCTCCACATGCTACTTTTCTACAACTGATAAGACAGCACCAGATCCCCTATTAGTTTAAGTCAATGTGACCCTACTACATTCAAGTGAATGAGTAATATAGGCAGATCTACACGAGTTTACACAATAAAGCTCAGGATCTACTATATCTGTGTATATCTATAAACATACAGACTAATAGAAACATTAACAAGAGGATAACTAGGGTTTTGCAAACATTCCACAATTTTGCATTTGTGAGAATTCTGCTTTTCTAAAAAACTTCAGAAGTTTAAACCTGAATGGACAAGACAAAGCAATAGTGCAAGCTCCGTTTTCTTAAGAAGCAAAGCGAATTTGGATCTATAAAAGAACACAAATAAGTCTCAGGCTAATATTGCTCTGAACAGGTTTTTTTGCAATGACATTTTCCCACCAGAACAGTTTGCAGCACAACCTCTCTTTCAACATAATAAACAAACACACACGCACAAACCCAACCCATTCCTGAATCTTCTGAGGCTTATTCATTCCAGTTACCACTGAGATATCCATGACAGGGCCTGTAAACCCTTCCAGCCTTCTGAACCAATGTTTTTGAGCATCTCATAATATAGACATCATAATTCACAAGACCGAATTCTCAGGCTGGGTTACACAGCTGACAGTGCACTACTTATATAGGTTGCACTACTTTGCAGAGTGGCCTGGCTATACAGCTGGGTCTCTGGGCAATAAACTAAGGTTGTTCTGAATGGTCCCAAATTAATTTCTTCCTTTCTCATCCAGACAGTCACGTTATGCCACTACATCTTCTTTTAGTTCCTCATAGCAAAGAAACTTGGTTGAGAAATATAAGGACAGGGATATAAGCGCAAAAATGGAAGAAACAAGTCATCTGTCACCCAGTTTCTTGGCTTGAGCAGCATTCAGATCAGCAGCTGAATTAAGCCTCTCACAATACAATTAAATGCAGTGCTATACTGCATGTAGATATTTCATACTAGGCCTGGTTGAGTGCAAGTCATTCATTCCCCGAGCACAAGGATTAACAGCCTCAATTCTAGTTAGCATGTCTTCAAAATGCAGAAATTGAGGTCTAAGCTTGCATCTATACAGACTTTCCAAAGAGGTAAGACTGTTATTTATCAAGGTTAACAAATGATTGTGATCCATACAGCACACGCTCAACCTGGGGAATCCCCCTCTTCCCTACCAACTGCTTGTGAGTTGGGAGCATCTCAGAAAGCACACAACTGATCACTCCTGCACCATCATACCCTAAGACCTCACTGCCTAATATCTTTGAAACCACAGTGGTGCAAGCTTAATTCTACCCCAGAAAAGCCTCCATTTCCTGTCATATTTTGCACTTGGCACTCAGAAGCTCAAACACAAAACACTGTCTTGGGAGAATAAACGTGTTGCAATTTTTTCAGACAGATGATCAATAAAGTGGGAACAGCTTGAAAAGTCAATTGGCTTCAGCAAGTCCCCCAGGAGATAGCTGGGTGATTGTCATTTTAATTAAAGAATAGTAAACAGACCACAAGGAAATGCACTTTCCCTTCAAACTCAGGAGGAAGGATATCTTAGGCTGAGACCCAGGGAAAAAAAAAGGAAGCACTGGAAGACACCAGTCATCCCTCTAGCCCGATAGGCTATCTCAAGAAGTAGTCAGAAAGCCAACTTAAACTTCTTCAAATTGAGAATTAACTGCAGTACTACACTGCAGAATGGTAACTCCTCCAGGAGATGGTATAAGGTATTAGATGAATAACAGTTTTATTTAGGCCCTGAAATACAAGGATATATATCCCTTATGCCTTTGCTCTCAAGCAGTGTGCTAAAAATGCGGTTCTTATTCATGTTAAAGGCATGACTTTAACTAAATGGAATTTATGAAGAGCTAAGCACCCTGCATATTATCAAGGCAAACAGCAGGGGAAAGTTGTCCATGATCCAAGATGCTAAAGTCCTTTTTCTAGATTTTCCAGATACACCATGGATTTTCATGGTGGCTTTGGATTTAATAATAACTATTTATTAAAAGGATCAAACACAAATATCCAATACATATACTGTGAGGTTCACTGAAGAAAGAATTCTGTTGTACTAAAGGCATTGGAAAGTGTCTTGGAAGACCTGCAAGGTTCCTACTTTGCCACAGACTTCCCAGTGGTTGTGAACTTTTTGCCAGTTACACATGATGGCATATTTTGCTGTTCTTCCAACCACCCAGGTTGGAGTATGGCATCTCCTACAAAGGTTCACATAGATGAAGACATTTAAAACTGTAAACTCAGATCCACGCTTTCTTAGCAATGACAGATAGATTGGACTTACTGTGCAAGACCCCGTGCCCTGTGCTATGCCAGAGCTCAGAGTCCATCAACATAATTCTCTATTGTAGCATTCAAGTCTATAACTCAGTATGTTTTGAGCCTTTGGCCATGCTTTCTACTTGAACTTGGGCCCCAGTCCCACTCAGGATATCTGCCTGTTGATGAACCAACTGTTACTCATGTTTCTGACAGCACTGTCCATGGATTCATGCCTCAAAAAAAATTAGAGCAGAGCTCATTAAATTGTGCAGTGTATCTTTAATTGTATTCTAACCCAGCATGGCTCACTCACAGCCCCGGACAGTTTTAAAGCAGTGGCACTTCAGCTCTTTCAGTGCCATTATTTAAATCAGGAGAGAAATGGCTTCTTTTTTTTTTTTTTTTTTTTTTTTCCCTTCACTCTAGGTTACCTGATGCTTCAAAAGCCAATGAGAAAATGAAGCAGAATACTACATTCCTGGAGGGCACCATTAAGACCTCAGGGATAATGTCAGCATAAAGGGTTGCCCATCTTTCAGAAGGCAGCTTGCAATAGCCTGTGATTAATTAAGAAATAGTGGCAGCTCATCACTGGCCCTTTCTCTATCCTTTTCAGCTGCCTTACCAGAAGGCACGTGGTATGTTTTAACATCCAGTTTAACGTTCTGGGACTCAATCTTCCTGCAGGCTGTATAGAAATGCTCTGGAAACAAGCCCCCCCGCATTTAACAGGGATCTGATCAACAACTCTGTGCAGGGGCAGCTCTGCAGACTTGTCTGCGTACACCTCTACAGGTTTTACTCTGAGGATGGAGGAGAAAATGAAATATGGGTACAAAAGAGGAAGGCTCACATGGTGCCACAATTTCTAACAAAACCATTTGGTCATGACTGAGATGTCAGTGAGCTGCGCACACACACACGGAGCATAACAACATGTAGGGAAAGCGATGCATCTCTGCAGTTTATTGCAAAGGATAAGGGCAGGGATGAGTGACCAACAGCTCTGAGCAAGTGACCTCTCTTCCCTCACCTCTGCCCCTTCAGAAGGTCCATGGGAGAATGTCTGGACAGGAAACCTACTGGATTTGCACCACTGCCTTGAGTACGCTGCTCATGTTTTAACATTAGACCCTCAGCTAGTATATGTCCAAAAGAAACTATTTCTCACAGCCAAAACTGGAAGCATCAATACAGTTCATCAGAACATTCACTTCACATCACCCTCTTTTAACTAAGCACCACAGTGGACCTGCATCATTTAGCCAGCTGCAAATATGAACAGGTATTTCCCACTACAGGAAAATGGCCAAGCTTTAACCAAGCTTCCCCCAATCCATTCCACCCCCTCCCTCCCCTCCCAATACCTCTTTAACCCCCCTGGTGTGTGCTTCTATTAATCACAGTCCATGCAGTCAAAAAGTCCTTTCCCCAGATTCCATTTTAGACACACACGTTTATTTGTGCTTGACTCCGAAGTGAGAGAATACTTCCATGTTAATGAGCTACAATCATGGATCAATAAAGTTCATATTGCAACTTAAGTGCTGTGATTATTCAAAGAGGGAACGCCGAAAGAGATATTACATCATGTACATTTGCATCTATTACACAGCTGCTAAGCTTTAAAACAATGTTTGTAATAATCAGAGTACCATGGTGAAAGAGCAGCTGTCTTTTCAAGCAGATGGGTTGTGGGATCACTATCTGAAGGGGTTATTTCTTTGTCCATACTTTACTACATAACTGATGCTGAAAACAGAGAAAAATAAGGTTTTGCTACAAGTCATTATTTTGCAAAGATTACACTTTAATAACTCTAGTACACAAAATATTTTCATGAATTAATCTCCGTTCCTCACAGATAAGGGCAACGATAAACATGGGTTTCTTTCAGCCCTGTCTTCACTTTCTTTAAATCTCATTCTGCCACCACTTATCTATATCCCCACTGCAAAAAAGGGGGGAAAATATTAAATGCATTGCAGGGAATGGGATCTCATCCTTAATGACGCCATCAATAATTGCTGTCACAAGCTACTATCAGAGTTGCAACCTTACAAGGAAGATAAAGAGGCAGAGTTTTTCAGATCATGGTTTTTAGACAGGCTCTAAATGTGATTTTGCTACATGCTTTCAAATGCTGCCTGGATGAACTCATAGGGCACAGAAAACTAAAAGCAGGTTGAATCCAGGCAGTGAGCACTAAACCTAGGATTGTCCCATGAACCTCCCATCCAAAAAGCAGCATGTAAATACAGCAAATGCTGTCCTTAAAGCAAGGCTTACACCTTTGATGGCAGTTCCTCGGACATCAAGGATATCCTCAGGCAGCTGCATTGATCAGGATTCAGTAACTCCCTCATCAGCAGCACCCAGATGCCCTTCAATCCCTACAACAGTGAAAAGTTACTATGCAGCCAAGACCTTGTCATCACAATCTATATACCATTAAGAGAATTTATATTCCAAAATGCTTTTAAAAAGAAACTGAATGGCTCCTAGTTGAAACCTATGGCTGGAGTATTGAGATCAACTTTTCTTCAGTTATCAGCAGCCTGGGGGCCTTGACACTGCCTGCAACCTCACACCAGTAAGCTGCAGGCAAGCAGCAGTGCTCCCATCTCCTGAGAACTCCTTTTTAATATGCTGAAGGCCAGACACTAACAACCATTATGTATTTGCACAACATCAAACCAAGAACAGGCTAGTTGAGTGCTTCCCTGCACCCTGCTAGCACAACCAAGCGAGCAGAGAATCACAGAATCATCTCCAATGGAAAAGACTTTTGAGATCATCAAGTCTAACCACTAACCCAGGGCTGCCAAGTCCATCACTAAGCCATGTCCCTAAACACCACATCTATGTGTTTTTTTCAGTACCTCCAAGGATGGGATGGTGATTCCATGACCTCCCTCATATACATCTGCATGACTTTCTGTTTACACACACCATCATTCCCTGCAACTGGCAGAATAGAATAAAACACTACTTGTGCTCCTGATCCCTCAACCAGTTGCTCAAGGTCCTGAGGTCTCTCTTGACTTGTGCAGTCTTCAGATTTGAGCAGAAAAGGAGCCAGGTTTAACACAGTCAGCCCCAACTTCAGCTGGGTGGTAGCAACACCAGAGCCCACGTTTGGGGTGACTATAACTTCTCAGGTGACTGAATTAATAATTCCCCAATAGAATTGGTATATTAATCAATAGAAAACAGCAGAGAGGGGAGAAGCATGCTGAGAAATCACCTTTAATTTTGCACATTAGAATTTCCATGCAATTGATATTCAGCATGGCACACTTGCAATTTTCATTGCACTTCCTGAGAAAATTCCCATCAAGAGCTTTGCAGGATAGTGTTTCATTTCTAATCTAGGAACGAAGACATTCCTTCTGCTTTTTCTTACTGACAGTCAGTGAACACTGTTCAGACCTTCCCTCCTCAACAGTTTAGCTATGCAGACCCTTCCCCTGATTTAAATGGAAACACTACCCTGCTTTCATCTGTTCTACGCTATCAGCCACAGACACCCTTCAGTAAGAAGAACCTAGAGATGAGTCATTAGTCATAGACTGTAATGCTCCAGTATAATAAATACACTGTCAGACATAAGGAGTCTCTGAATTTGGCAGGGGGAAAGTGGGGCTGAAATCATATCTTTCCACAAAACACAATTTTTTTGACTCATCTTTTAAAAAAGGTTACGTAGATGAAAGAAAAGGGCAAAGTTAAGGTAACAGGTAAGTCTAAACTATGGATCCCCTCAGTTCCAGACACTGAACCTGAGAGCACCGTTTCACTGGTGTCAGATTCTGAAGCTATTTAGACCCCACCACATGGTAGTCTCATCCAACTTCATGTCAGGACAGTCAGTTCCAAAACTCACAGCCTCTAAGCAAGAGCACCATCTCTGAAACAAGGAGTAATTTGCTCCATGCACATAACTGGGAGATATAACCTGTTCCCAGCTCTGCCCCCAGCACTGGTCTACCCTGCACTCTTTGCACAAACATTGTGACTTCTATTCATCAACACCAGATAAACATGGTGAACCGTGGAACAAGACTTTTGCTGTGCTGCAAATGGTGGCTGTCAAGAGCCATTTCCTTGGAGACCAAAGACTATAAATATTTGATGAGCCAGGCAGGTCTCCATTCAAGTTCCAAGACCATCACACAGCTGTACAATAGTTCTTCCAATGTCAGTGTCTCACTCTGAGCAGGACAGGCAGAGCATATCCCATCATTCCCACAAGAAAAGAAGTGGAAAGGTACAGTGCAATAGTTTTATCCATAATAATATGATTCCTTAGCTTGTGCCTACGCAAGCTAAGCTTTTCTGCACCACATTACCTCCACCAGACCAGTGCATAGGTAATGCAAATCAACTGTCGAGCAGTATTTGTACTACAATAATAACTTGGAAGAACGTGTTTAATATCAGAAGACTTAGTGGAGCAGATGAATGGCTCTGGCATGATATCCATGGGATAGAAATTCAATTAAAAACTGCAAGTGGCACAGGAGTGGTAGTTACTGTTCAACATGTACCATGGGGCCTTTGCTGAAATACAGCTATTAGCTGTACTGGTTGAGAAATTCTGTTTTCCTTTATGACAATCTGTTAGCTTGTAGAAAGTTAAATTAATAAAAACACAGAATCACTCTCACATTATGA
The DNA here is from genome assembly GCF_023638135.1 of Falco biarmicus. Taxonomy (NCBI): domain Eukaryota; kingdom Metazoa; phylum Chordata; class Aves; order Falconiformes; family Falconidae; genus Falco; species Falco biarmicus. Next base: position 24,923,358 of record NC_079296.1, read on the forward strand.
GAACACAGCAAAGCCAAGGGCTAGTTGCGTATTTTATAATTATGGATTAAGTGCATTATGCCAAGGAAATTAAAGAGATGCCACAATTATAATAAAAATGAAAGACTGTCTGGCTTTAAAGGCTGATGGTGTGACTATCGCTTGCAGAGCATGCCGGTCCTTATCTTCCCTCATCACAGCTCTCCAGGATGTTAACAATTATTCCTAATGCTAGCAGCCACATTCACCATGTGTTCAGCCTTTGGTGGAGGTACACTTGCATGAGAAAGCTACCTCCCCTCCTGTTAGCAGCATCTCAAATTCATCTTCTGTCTTGGAAAGTTAGTTTTGCCCCCAAAGAACAAAAAAGAAAAGGATGGAAGAAGAATTTTTTTTTTTTTTTTTTCCTCCAGATAGATAGAGGACAGAGCTCAGTGCGAAATAACTCCCCAAGCCCACGCAATTTTTGCCAAGTCCCAAAGATGGACAGGCACAGATCCCAGAATGAAAATTTCCTCCGTGGGAGGGAAGAATCAGGCCCAATGAACAAGGAACTGACACAAATGTTTTTCATTAAAACTGCAAGGGAACATGCCCACATCACTGATTTTCAGACATCTGGCTTCAGGCTTCCTGCCCCACAAGGGGAGAAAAAGCTAGGTCTGAATCATCCTGTTACTCTGATCCCATATCTTTGCAATGTAGTACCACATCTAAGAGTACTCCAGTATTTCATCTTTTGTAGAACACAGCTTTCCCCACCAACAGAAGTAACTAATGGGACAACTAAGTAACTAAATAACCATGACATCTTCTGGACATGGGGTCCTGACTGGTTTTTGACTTGCCCATAATCGTCAAGAAGCCTGTAGCATACCAAAAATCTCCCAGTGATGTCTGCCTTCCCCAAAAGCAGACCCAAGTGCCCAAGTCAGACCACCATTGCATTTCCTCAACAGCAATGTCCCTTCCCTTTCATCACTCACCAGCCATCACTTCCAGATCTGAGCCACCCTCAACTGTGCCCGCACCACAGTGTCACACAGGGGGTCAAAAATAAGTGATCAAGAGGAAAGTGTCCCAGGCAACAACACATTGCCTGCCTCCCTTTGTTCATCTAAGCTTTCTACTTGGGCTACACTCAAGAGCCATGACTCAATCAGACTGAACAAACTCAAGAGGACAAGCCATGTCTTTGGGCCCAACTGTTCTGGCAGAAAGCACCACAGTTCTCTTATTCTTTCTGCACTCTCTTAACAAAGCCCAGCAACACAGGTTTGTGTTCTCCAGACATGACCATCTTCTCTCAGTCTATGCAAGCCTTTGGCCTCCCTCTGCAGAGACTTCCAACATATAGCATGCCTTGCAGTAGCCCAAAGACTCCCTTAGATGCCTGCTGCTAATGGTGAAAAATCCCACTGGTCTTCCCAGCAGAAGAAAACAAACAAACAAAACAAAACAAAAAAGAAAAAAAAAAAAAGAACCCACCCAAACCAGAACACCACCATGAACCAAAACCAACCAAAATAAACACACTTTTAAAATTTGATTTGAAATGCTGCATGGTAATGTAACTATTTCCAAGTCTCTACTCACAGGGCTTCCTGACCTCATTTCTAACAGCGGACAGCTAAATCCATGTTCTAAAATATGTATCCATCTTACCTCTCCTGAGCAGAAAACAAGAATTCTTCATCTGTCTTTCCACTCCCTTCACAGAAACGCTGTTGTTACATCTCTTGTATGAGCAAGCACAATTATAAATTCCTTTCTGCAAATGGAATATCAACCCTTGTAGGAATAACCTTTCATGGATGGCAAAGTTCACTGGCACGATGCAATTTTTTCCCCCTGCCAGGAACTAGATGTATCATGCTACTCAAAATTACCTCCACCTTAACACTCATCTGTAATAAGATGTGACAGCTGCCATGTTTTTAAGACTCCAAATGGAACTATGAATCTCAAACTAGCCACTTGTACCCATCTAGTTTGACAAAATTAGTTCAGGGCACACCTGCCTTGGACTGAACACGTTCAGTAACTGGAAGCTGACATGAACACTGTGCATGGGGAAGCAGTAAGTGGTGCGGAGACTCTGCAAGCAGCTCATCTGCCTCTGGAGAATTAAGGGGTTACCTTAGTTTGCCAGATTGGTTTTTGTTGCCGAGTCGAGGACTTTATCAACCAGTCTTTGAACAGAGATTTTGGTTGCTCCCTAGAGCTCTGTTTATCACCTATGCTGTATGAACACAAGGCCCTTTGCTTTAGGGAATGATCTAGCAGTGGATGCCATGTTTCCCTAGAATAAGAACTCTTCCAAGTCTAGTGCCTCCATAAAAGCTGTACAGGTCAGAGGGTAGGGAGTTCAGGAGAATGAAGGGTTCTCTGCTCCCTGTCCTTCCACAAACTCAGCAGATGGACCGTGCAGAGCAGAGAAGAGTGAGCAGGTTACCAGACAAGCTTTCAAAAAGAGATCTCTGGAGGTACCCAGACATACTGGAAACAATGAATGGCAAAGGGCTACAATGTGCTGAGTTTGAGGGGTTCTATTAAAACATCAGGGCAATACAAAGAGCTTCCACACATGGTTCTGTCAGCAGCCACAAGCATCTACTCTTTTCTTCTTCCTCCCCATAAGAGTTATTACCTCTGGCTGAATGCACTTATTGGGATCATGAAAATACCTTGTTGTCAACTCCTCTGCTTCAGTTTCCCCACTGAAGAGAGAGGAGGAGATGAGCAAGGAGATATCAGATATCTAATTCATCTTTGCAGAAAGCATCTTCTGAGCTTATCTGCATAAATAAAAGAGCTAGTGTGACCAACAGGACTAAATAAGCAGAGAGAAGGAAAATAAGCCACAACTCAGTTCCCTACATTACATTCAGATCTGTCCAATACAGGCACTTAGCCAAAGCATCATAACTTCCATTTCAAAAGCATGAAGAGCTATTTGACCACCTGCTGCCCAAGACTGCCAGACCATTGGTCCGTACCTAAGCCACAAAGAGAAATCATCACACTTCCATTGCAGATGAGTAACAGTAGTATCATCAGCGTGGCCCTGCATCACTGGAGGGAGAGTCTCCCACTTTCACTGCAGCTCCAGGGCCAGCAATAGCATAAGGGTCTGCACAAGCTGCCTGCTGACAGTGTCACCTGGGCTGCCTCAATGCACAGTGTATCAGTGTGCAGCACAAATGAGCCAGCAGCCTTAGTTTTCATCATCTGTGCTCGCAAGCAGCCACCTTCCACTTCTACCATGTCAGCTTGGCAGCATCCTAACAAAGAAAAAGAGAAATCCTTCCCTTGCTCCTGCCACATGCTCACCTCACCTTCAATCCCCAAACATTGATAGAAAGGATTAAAGAGAGTGCTGCTTCAAATAAAATGGATATAGGATTCAAAACCAATTACTAAAGCATAATCTTGCTCAGATGGGCATGCTAAGAATAATTACTATCCACAAGATGAATGCTTGTTGGAGACACATTACAGAAGACTGCATAATTAAATATAGCAACCGATACTCATTTCTATACCAAGCAATTCACATTTAAAAGCTCACCTGCATGCATTTGGGGAAAAGCCACTTGGGAGTTTTGATAGCAGCTGAAAGTCTAGGGAACAGCAAAAATAGGAAAATAAAAAATAGCAGGAAAAGTAATCTGTTTGTCACCAGAAAAAAAGGAAGGGACAGTAAAGTCCTGCTCTGGGCATTATTTGCCCTTTAAAAAAATATCCTTTGAGAGAAGTGAAAACATCTTTGCTGCCAGCTTACACTTGGTCCAAACAAAAACATTTTCTAGAAAGGAACTGATGCAGAAGCAAGAGGGGGCACTGTGCCAGGTACAGTTTTCCCAAGATGCTGGCTGCAGTGACTGTGGATTGATGAAAAACAGTAAAGGCAAGCACTGTCACCACACCCCAACAGCTCCCTCACATTGCACCAGTCTTCCCTTATCCACTCAGCCAAGAGACAACTAACATCAAGCATAGGTGTACCAGTGTGGTGATCAAATCAAGGATGCCTTCAGTCTTCCACATTCATACTGTTCCATTTCCAAAATAAAGCTGTTTGCAGGGGGGAAAAAAGCCTTTTTTTTTTTTTGGCTGCTCTGCAGTCTGGAAGGAAACATAATGCCCAGCATGGCGTGCAACCTGACAGGTGGCCCACAACCATGTGCCAAGTACTACAAGTCTTGCCAGTCCAGCTCCTGAAGCACAGCACCAAGCTCTTCCCTTGCCATGTGCTGCCCAAAGCTAGTTACGCCCTGGCTCTCCTGCTCCATAGATACTCTTTCAAAGCTTTGCCAAATGGGATTTTCACAAAAGCATATTGCCCTGATTCATGATAACTACCATGTTGCTGAACAGGTGAACTAGAATCCAGAGAAGGATCTCCAGCAGCAAAACAAGATGCAGAAACCTACCTCTTTACTGACTGTGGTCCCAGCAATGACAGATCATCCTTCCAGAGAAACTGTTAGTCTCCAAAGATAAGAACAACTGTCGTCTGTATTTCTTATTACTGTTTTGCAAACATGCATTGTATCTCTAGCAATCATTTTTCAGATATTTGAAAGATGTGGGTATGGATGCTTGGTTGGGAAATATTTGTATTAATCAAATATTCCCATGCAAAAAAATATACCAAGCCCCAATGTGAATATCAGAACAACAATGTTCATTTTATTAACTGATTTATATAAATACAATTAGTAGCTGAACAGGACAATAATACTTTATTTGTGGGATGAGGATGAAGTAGATATATCTGCCGCCTTTGCACAGAAACCCAGGAATGGATATATGTAAAACAAAAGATTTTCAAACCCATCTACCTAATACAGATGTCCAATTAAACTTACACAAGAGTTATCTTCAGCTTAATTATGCAGCTTTGACATCAATCAAAACATCCTAAGTTTTTCTACATCTATCTCCTGAAACATCTTTCCTCTTAAAATCCATTTTACCCTGTCCCTGAGAGATTTTCTCAGCTGTACCTTCCCTCCAGCGTCACCACACAAACTGTTGCACCTGACCCCTCCAACCAATCACACAACCTGAGCAATAAACACCAAACATCAAATATACAAAATGCTTTTACTGTTGACAGTCTGTGAAAGCATCAGCAGCTGCCCTTTGAAAACTGTCAGTCAGGGAGAGTAAGACAGCATTAAATCCTTGCAGACATTAACTGAAAGAATAAAGCTTTCATGCACCCACCTGGGGTTTGGAAGCAGACATGAGGCTTTGGGGAGCTTTTTACAACAAATGCTTTTAATGAGTCCGTTTTTAACTTTGTACTGAGAAAAATACAGGCACAGATAAGCTTTGCCCTTAAGATAACTATGATGCTTACACTAATAACGCAAAAAGTTCCATTTCCGCAGTAGTCTGAATGCAATGACTTACACATTCCTCAAGTGAGCAAACACTACCATCTCTGTGTTGTCAATGAGAAAAAACACAGAAACCCCAGATTTTTTCCTGAGTTTTCTTAACTCTTCCTGAAGAGTCTCCTCAGTCTATACCAACTGCAAGAGTCCATGGATGAGGCATTTGGACCCTATTTCCAGTGAACATGCTTCAAACTTGAATACGCAGTGCAAGTAAATGGACACTGAAATGTAAATGTTTCTGCTTTAAAGGCAGATCTTCAAGTGGTTGGAAAGCACACACACCTCCCTTCTGGAGGGTTTTGAAAGCACCCGCACTGGCTTCTGAGTTCCTGTACCCCACAGAAGTTGACCTCTCGGTCCAATGGTAAGATTCACAGGGTCTTAAAGATGGCTCAAGCCTGCTATAAGAGATTGGTGCTAAGAAAAAAATGCATATTTGCAATATTTGTTTTCAATGAACAGAAAGAAAAACATCTGCACAATTCAATAAATACCCCATTTGATTCCCTTTCTTTCATACATGACCTCTGGTAAAACAACATCATGTGAAGAACATTGTTTACAAACAAGGCATTTGAAATCATTTCTACCCCATGACATATTTCTTCTTCTAGAAGACTGGTATTTCAACAAACAAATCCAAAAACATTTAAAGCAAGCTTCTGTTTAATGAAAACCACCACCACCCTGACTGTTGTATAACCAACAGCTTCTAAGTAGGAAAATATTAAAGTACAGTGTTCCTAAAATCCATCTGTATAGAGTACTGGGAAAACTATACTTAGACAAACAAATCTGGGTCAGACCTTTGCTACACTGTGTTAGGGACATCCAATGAATCCAGCAGATTTATTTTCAATTCACTTACCAAAGGAAAGCCAGGTTTTAATCACATTGTGTACTGAGGAACAAGAATTTGGGCAAAATTCACAGATGAAAAACAATTAAGTGTTCCAAAGTGAAGTGTATTCTTTTCAGGTAGGATTTAAAAATTAGGTTAGGTATACAATTTGGCAAAGCAGGGACTGGGGAGATCTATAATAATCATCAGAACATGAAAGGTTTAAAAGTTTTATCCAATTCCTGCTGTTCATGCTGGGGGGGGGGGGGGGGGGCGAGTCCTATTTGCTTCTTCAAAATGGTAGCAAAAATTGGAACTAGAAAAAGGAAATTTTAGACCAACTGTCAGTAAAATACTGTAACTTGTAAACTCATCACTAGTGCTGGTTGGAGATACCTCATCAAGATATCTAGATGGGCAAAGAAATTGCAACATCACTTTCTTGTCAGATAAACAATTCCAATTTGAGCCAGCTCTGGCACTTAAGCCATGGAACTGGCTCCCAAAGAAAGCAACAGAAGCCTCATTGCCCAAATACAACAAAACTTAATCAGTCACGTTAGACCTATGCAGCAAAAAGAGAGCACAAACATGCAGGGAAGAGGCTATTCTCTGCAGAGTAATTTGTCAAACTGGCCTCTCATTTGGGCCCTCCCTTGGTATATAGTGCCAGACAGCAGCCCCAGAGCTCAGTCGCATGCCACAGTACTCAGCTGCAGACACCGCAGCATCATTTCTATTATTTCAGCTAAGCGAATGGAAGTGCAGGACACCTCACAATTTGCTTCATTAAAAAAAAAAACAAAACAAAACAAAAAACCCCAAACTGATAGAATAAACTCATCTTTGCAGAACGTAAACAGATTTCATAGAACCAAGTCTTCATTTTATCACATCAGCTAGCTCTTGAGCTCTTTTTTTCTAAAGGGAACTCTGAGGAAGGATAACTAAAGGTTGTTAAGACTTGCTGCAGCTTTGGATTTATGATGGCAAACCATATTTTTTTTTCCTAAACTACTTGCAACAAATGTTGCTAGGCAGAAAAAGCTGATATAAACACTTGTAAATGCTCTACTGAGACACAGAAAGGTAGAAAGCGACTAGTGCTGAAATGACTAGATGAGGTTTTAATTTTAAAACCCTGTAAACATAACAAGCATTTAATGGCAGGGAATCAAAGACAGCTTTTTCTCCTTAATGTACAGAGATCTGCAATTCAATACAAACATAAACTGTGCCTTATTTTGTGCAGTGTGTACCCTACCACTGCACCTGAAAATACATTAAAGTAGTAAACAATACAGTTGCAAAGCTGAAATAAAATATTCTAGTCCAGAGAGATAAATTAAAACAACTGTACAAAGGGCAGAACACTATTTTCAGGAAATTAATAACATGAACACACACTAGCCAGTTGTTCCAAAATACAGAGCCATTTTTTTTGAGCCAGAACAGTCAGACCAGCCAAACATGCTTTCGCAAAACAGTATTTCAGTTCCTGCTGTAGAAAAGCTGCATGCTGTCTGTACCCCCCAATCCTACACCTACAGCAAAATCTTCCAGCATGAACCTACTGTCCACTGTCTCCTATTTCAGTCCATAACTAAGAACAAAACCACAGAATTTGCACATTTTGATTTTGTACCCCTTGAGCCAAGAGGAATTTTTGGAGGAGAAGGAATCAAAAAAGGGGCTGGGCACCTTATCCAACTTTCATGAGCAGTACAGTGCCTTTAAACCCTACAGGTGCCCTTATCCCTCCCGCAGCAGACAGGATCTTCACACGCAGGGACCTCCTCATTGCAATGCTGATGCAGTGTCCTGAGCATCTACCATTCAATGTACTAAGCATCTTAATTGCTAGCTGGTGATGAGGTGGTGGGACCACTCAGTGCTATTTGCAGTTTGATAACAGCTCCCAAGTGATGTGAAGCCTGATGAAGGCTGCACCCAGTTTGCAAATGCGCTCACATAGTACAGGGGCCAGTAGGCACCACAGTAGTAACAGCAAATGGATGCATTTATACTGATAGATGCAGGTGAACCTCGGGTCCTCTGTTCACCCTTGGGGCTGGTTGCATCTGACTTACCTGCAAGACAGAAGCTTAATAAGCTATTTTAAACAGCACTGAGTTCAAGATTCTCCTTTCTTTCAGGCACCGGCCAGCTCCATGCATACCCAAAGAGCTTCAGTCTGTCTGCACCCATCCAGGGAGACAACTCATCAGCCATGAAGCCTTTGACAGAGTTGAAAAGAAAGCAAAACCTTCTCAATCCTCAGTCTCAAGAAAGAAGCCTTACTGCTTTTAAGGGTCTTTTAAAGACCAAAAAAAGCAGCTCAGGGAAGAAAAGAAAAAAAAGAAAAAAAAAAAAAAAGAGAGATCCACATGAACAAGCTATTTTATCCCCCCAAATTTTCTCCTCTCAGCTCTTTTTGCAAATAATCATAATGCCATGAAAGGTAAAGTGAGGAATAATATATCTCCAAAGGTTGGTTTTCATCATCAAGGAATCGTAGCTGCAATCTGAAATTTCACAGGTGCTGAGGCTCTCAGACACGTAGCAAGCAGCCTGCCTTTCAGCATCACTAAATTTGGCCAACTCAGCCTAGAGTCCATTTGCTGCAGTATCAAAAATGAAATGCAGTTCTAGCGGTGATGCAAATCAGATCACATAATTGAAAGACTATAAGTATTACTAAAGACTGAATATGTTTCCAGCCAACAAGCAATACTTCAAGCTACATTGTGGACTCAATGTAGAAATTATTGAGTAAAATTCTCTGGCTTGCACTACATTACTAGATTAGTATCATTACTACTTCTCTGCACTTTATATCTATGAATTTGAAGATGTGCAGAGCTGCATTTGTATGAAGAACACCCTCTTGACACTTCCCTTCCCGCATTATAAACAGGAACATGAGCATTTTGAGAACACTGGGTTTGCTGCCACGTGAGAAGAGAAGAATCACCAAAACAAGAATCATTAAAGAGTGGAAAAACCTGCTGCCTTATGAAAAACTTCTGGTGTTTAATCAGAGTGTGAGTACCTGCTTGGGGAAGTAGAGGGCATTTCTACCCAGTCCACAAAAGTAAAGAGCAAAAAACCTGATAAACTAAGGTTAAGCACATATAGGTAAGATGGTATTTTGTTCTATTTTGAGTACTGGGTTTTGTTGTTTCGGTTTTTTTATTATTTTTGGTTTTGTTGTCTGGGCATTTTTTGTGGGTTTTTTTATTGTTTGTTTGTTGTTGTTGTTTTTAACAGGAAGAGCAATTGTTCCAGGCAAACTATATTAATGGCTGAGGTAAATATTTCATCACTGCTAATTTTTCATCAATGTGGGATGTTTCCACAAGAGTGTTGCTCTTGATCAAGCAGGTATTAGTCTGAGGAATTAATCCCTACTTGGTATCTCTGACAAGAGATTTTCGTCTTCATCATCTTACACAGTGTCTGAGCACAATGCTCCTCCTGCTTTTATAACCTAAGAATTGTTTTAACAGTTACACATCAATGAATCACCAGTGACACCGTTATTACTTTACAGTTAATCCCAATAGCTGCTTCTAGACGAACTTTTTTTATTTATTATTTAGGATTACATCAAGAGCGTAATTCAATATTTTCAAGAAGTATCTGCTCCTGGAAAGGCTCTAGCATCAAAAGATTTTTTCTCTAAAGTTTATCTTACGATAATACTACCCCACTCTGCCTGCAAGTAATTAATCACATGATATTTTCACTCCATGAAGCAGGGTGACTACCAGAAAGTAACTGTTGCTACAGTCTCTTCCAATGAACCAGGTCATACGAGGACGCTCTTTTTACCGTGATCCCTCTTACTATAGCACCATGAGCTAAAGAAATCATTATCAAGGTGTCCTTGCCTGCATTCACCACTTTCCCTTGTATTATGTCTAAAAAATCTTCCATTGCCTCGCTTTTATAACAGAATTTTGGTTTAAACAATGATTTTGCCACAGCTTCAAGCCTTGTAAAGAAAGAAAAGCTAGATTCAGAACTGCTCAAGATCATCCACATTTCAAACACATCTTTTCGCTCTTCTACCAGCTGTCCAGCAACAATGTGCTCACTGTTGGTTTGATCACAGTTGCTCTGATAGCACTTGAATGTTTCTAGCATTGCTCCAACATCAGCTAGCTGATTTTTGCCCTCTATGGTCTCCATTGTGTAATTAGCTGGAGAGGAGGTCAAAGAGGTGAAATCACAATTTTTCATGCTCTTGAGCCATCAGACCCATGCAACCTATCAAACTGCACATCTGCACTGCAATATTTTGCTTGTCAATGGGATCTAAATTGGAACTAATGCACTGCAGAGAGCATGGCCTCAGTCTCAAGTTAACACTTGTTATTGCACATTGTCCAATTCCCATGCGGGTTTTGCTATCCCATTTACATAATATTCTAATGGGGACATTTCAAGACAAGATGGGATGGGTCACAAGATGCAAAAATGTGCTCAATGTACTCAAGTAAAAATTATACAACCTCTCACTCCTTCCATAGTCAGCTTCTAATATGAAGCATGTCATCCTGCTCTTCCTGAGGGATATGGGTGGCAGGCTGTCCTATCACTGGACCACAGGATTAGGGTTTAGAAAAAGCCTTCAGCATTCTCCACTCCCTCCCAAAGGCAAAACTAAATAGAATGAGACATCTATCTCCAGAAGGCTGCCTAGCATGTACCTAAAATCTTTTAAAATGGAGACTTTCCACCTTCCCAAGTAATCTATGCTCAGTTTTAAGGAGGTTTTTCCTAAAACTTGCCTCTGCATTGCTACAAACTATACAGTACCTGGAGAATAGCTACCGGGGGGCTGGGGGTGGGGGGAGGAATGGTTGTGATGTATAGATTTATAGAATTACAGGACTATTTTAAGAACAAAGGGGCCAACATTTTTTTCCTTAACTGGGCTGCTGTAGCCTGGCACTTCCTTCCTAAAATTAGCTCCACTTCCAGATGTTAACTTCGTATTTGTTGCCATACCAAGGCACGCTTTATAGGTGATGTCATTTACCACCACAGAAGGCATCATTTGTCATACAGCAGAATGCCAGGGCTATCTACCAGTTCTGAGTCTGGAGTCTTGTACATTTCTTGAAGAGTATCTATCATCCCCAGAAGACCCCATGCCAGTTATACATTATTGGAGGCTTTGGGAGGAAATCCCTGCCTGAGCTCTGTAGCACAGCATGGGTGCCCAGAAGCCAGAGCTCTACCTTGGCAGCCAGCCCAAGCAGCAGCTCTCACCAGCTTCTCCTGAGGCACAGATCTCCACAGGGCTGCCCCCAGGGTTTGCTCAGGGGAGTTTCTCAGGCTAAATACCAGATACGTGAAGAGATATTTCCCTTCATTACTTTCACAAGGCCTGACCCAACATCTGGAAGAGTGCCTGGCAATACTCTGACTTCCTTAGAATCACAGAATTGTTTGGACTGGAAAGTCTAAATAGGTTCCTCTACATATTTCCTCTCTCCAGGTTAAATAATCATTGTACAATCACTAGCCATGCTCAAGTTCTTCACATTTCTTCTACCAAGCTTCCTTTACCCTTCTGAGAAGCATTTGCAGCTCAAGTGAACCTTAGCCCTCTGCTTTGTATCAACAACAACGAATCATTAAGCACTAATCCTGAAAGTATGTACACACAGCAATAGCCTGTGAGCCTTTTCCTCGTATGTGGGCACGGTTTTACAGATAAATTCAATAGCAGGCAAGGAAATTCTAGGGGTCTGGATGGCCTGTGTTTGCACTAACTTTCTACTGCTTCTGGAATTAGATGTATGGAAAAGTAGTTTTTAAACAAGCCCTTTGTATTGGGCTAATTTTTTGCAAAACCTGGAGCACTTGTTCTTATGCATATTCCTAATATGCCTTACAGATTTTTGGCAAAAGCAAAGGTGAAAGTTCAGATGTACAGAAAGAAATCAATGTAATTCTGACTTCTGTTAGCCCTGAAGTATATTCTCAGATTTCTGTTGCACAGAAGTAAAAAGGTTTTGGGGGAGCACCAAACCTCTAAGATTTTAACCAGATATTTTTCGGGATCATTTGCCCACAATGAAAAGTCCCAGAGCAGCAGGAGAGAAAAGTTAAAAATACACTCCAAAATAATTACATTTTTCCTTGTCCTAAATAGGCAAGTGGCCTGGGCCAAATTCTAAAGGGGAATCAAGCACAACTCATGTTTTTCCTGGCCCTTTCACCTACACAAGTTTATTTACTCTTAGTGCATCCTGAACTCCCCTTACATTCAAACATGTCATTGACAATGTTCCCATTCTATCCAGGTGCATGCAATTCCCTGTGAATTTGCAAGCATTGCAGGCCATATCTTAAAAAGTCAAAAGACAGAACTATAGAATTGAAGCAACAAAGAGCAGACGCCAATGCATCAGCCATAATCACCTCTGTTCCACACATTTATTTTCCATACAGAGATCTGGAAAAACTCCTTCACACACTGGATTGTAGCCACCATCCTTGCTTGCGTGGGCCACACATCACTGCACACCTTCCTGACCAGGCACAAACAACAGATGGTTTTAGAAGAGATCCATGTGCTGCCCACACTCAAGCTGGGGAGAGCAAAACACTGGCTGGAAAACCATGGCTATTCTGTGCAGCCAGGCCTGCTGCTCCCTCTGCACTCTAAGCCAGCATGAACAGGAAAGGCCCCACACCTCTGAGTTTCTGAGAGAGCACAAAGCAGTCATAATATTTAGATTCATAAGATTAAGATCACTTTATGCGATGCTTCTAAAGGGAAGTCCTGTTCCTCCCCATCTTGTCTGCAACCTCCTTACCAGGAGAGCTATCAATCACATGAAGAACAAGAAAAACAAAATGACCTTACACTCCAGCTGTCCTTTGGAAAGCTTGTAAGTCATTACATTAACTGAAATTCATTGAAGCCATTAAACCCATTTTTCCCCCAAGTCAGCTCTCTCCCTGAACACCCCTACTGTTTGAAGTGGCAAGGAGACACAGTAGCAGGACGTATTTACACCTCTGTTTGAAGGTGAGTCTATACTATCCGATTTCTAATTCAGATCCATCAGTCACAATCAGGTACACAACAATGGTCCCTCAAACCACACATTCCCAGCAGCCCGACTACTTTGGTGTTGTCAGACTCCCTCCCTCCACTTACAAAGGCACCTTATGCTAACTTTAGAGTAGCACTTTCAGAGATCAATGATAATTGACTGATTAAGTATGCCTAATGCTGCTAGAATGTGAGCTGATTTTGTAATGGTGCTAATTAGTAACTGCCAGAGCTCATTCCAATTATTAACCTTTATGAATGTCATTTTTAAAGATAAGAGTTTGCAACACAGCCTACTTCAGCATTTGTAATGGTTTTTGTCACGCAGGATGAGAGGGAACACAGTGGCCACTGAAGCTGAGATAAAGGTAGCACAAGGAAGAAGCCGTAGGAACAAAGGATTTTACCTTTGCTTCCTGCAAGTGATACAAAGATTTTAACAATTAAAAGGTGGAACACCTGTGCTGAAGAATTCAAGAACCCACTTTTCCATGAGACCTGAGCTACTCAGCAATGCCACTATCAAGCATGCTTCAAAAGCTCCCTAAGCAGTGCAAGTACCAAATCAATTGCCTGCTTTGCCAGATGGGCATGCTTACAAAGTGCTATGTCCAGTGCCACTCTGGAAGCAGAGAGAGATGAGAACAACTTTGCTGTTACAGTGCTGTTGCATACCAAGGCAAAGCACTATTCCCATGTATGCACAGTCACAACTCTGAATCTTCTGTTATGTTACACAATAGACGACATTTCATGATGAACCACAGTCACTGGGGTACATGCACCCTGCTTGGATCAGATATAGTTAAACAGCTAAACTAGACCACAGCCTACTTAACTTCACTCCTCACCTGTCTCCCAAACAATCCGCATGCACTGTCCCTACAGAAGGAGCGCTTCCAAACAGGAGATACGGGCTTCTTATATATCTCCCACCACACAATAAGGCCACCGCCTGTCACATAGCCAGGCTTGTGCTTATCGCCACTAAAATGCCACAGGACAAGATATGAACTTTCCAAGTGGTGTAACTAACACCCTGGAGCCCCTGTGATGAGGTAACATTGGTCAGACCACCGTCCAAGCCCTCGGAGAGGCACATGGCCCACCACAGTCTGCCCTGCTATGTACTCTTCCAGAAGAAAACCCAAAGCTTGTCTTGGTGGTTTTTTCCCATGCCTTGTACAAAATAGAAAACATGTACTTGTGGGTACAAAGCTAAATGTGCTGTATTAATTCTGTATTCCTCAGACATCCCTTTTACCTTTAATGGTTACAGATAATAGAACCAATAGGATTTTAATCTTCCATGGGACATTTATTCTCTACTCCGCTAAAGGCACACTGAACAATGTACCATGGTCCACCGCTTACTCTGTAGCTTTAACTGCTCCATGGCAATATAGCATTATACGGGAAACCTTATGTTTTAATAGATGATCTTACTGCCTTGGTTTTCCTCAGCCATGCTTACAGCTGCAAGTAACCCAAAGAAAGGGCAAGGCCTCCCACACACTGGCTTTACAGAAACCCATATCTGGGGCACCTCAAGGTCAATACCTTGTCTGTGATCCCTGGATTAGTTAAGCGAGACCCAAGGATGGATTATAGTCTGTTGAAGTCCTCAGAAAATTCATACAACCCTGGCTGCTGATAGAAGTTGTATGATTCTCCTGTTCTAACACCAGGCCCTGGGACCTATTCCCTGTGAGTGAACTACTCTTCCCCGCACTGCTCCTGACTTCTGCTCTGAACCTGCTGCTGGTTTTTCCCCCTCCAAGACCAATAATCAACAACC
Organism: Falco biarmicus; assembly: GCF_023638135.1. Taxonomy (NCBI): domain Eukaryota; kingdom Metazoa; phylum Chordata; class Aves; order Falconiformes; family Falconidae; genus Falco; species Falco biarmicus. Next base: position 24,938,465 of record NC_079296.1, read on the forward strand.
GGGCTCCCTTCTTAAAGCAAATCAATATTACGGTTTCAGAGCAAGAGATGCAATAGGACTGATGCTAAGCACATTTCTCCTTCCATGGGGCTGATTACTCCTTGCGAGCGCCAAACCCTCGTAAGGCCAGAACCCACATCCCAGTGACGGGTTGCTCTTCCTTTCTGTCTACCTCTCCCCAGCTGTCTTTTGAACCTCCCACGGTTTGCACAAACTGGTAATTACAGATGGTACTGGCCCCGGCTTATTGCCTGCCTGCCCCACTCCCTTGCACAGCACAGCGTACGAACTCCGATCCCAAGGCACGCGAGTCCATGCTGAGACCCTGGGTTGTGAAGGGACACAGCTGAGCTGAACAGTTCCACTCGGCCAAGCTAACTCTGCTATGAAATCCTGCACTCCTGGCAGTAGTCACAGACAGCTGAAGACAGTTGCATCTTAAAGGCACCAGAACTCACTCAGGAAAACTCACAGTATGCCTCACCCCGGGGCAAAACTCCTGACTCTTGGCTCAGGCTTGGAAGTAATGGTTGTATTAACAGCCCAGCCATCTTCCTGTAACCAGTCCCTTGCTATCACCTTCCTCACAGATCCTCTGAGCTAGACTACAAGATCCATAAAAGAGTATGTAACATTCTTGTGACAGATACTATATAATATTCTTAGATTTATTATGGGCTGGTATTCCTCAACTATTCAAGTACAGCACCACATTTGCATTCCTGATCAGACTTGCAGGATGCTGAATGCCCAGCACCTGCTGATAGCCTGATGCTAGATTCAGGCATCTGGACAGCAAGCTTCAAGGGATAACAGGATATGAGCGACTACTAATATTTAGAGAATTGCCTCTGTAAAGTAACTGGCCGTCAAAGACACAGAAACAAGCTCTAATAATCTGGTTACAGAATGGCTTCACTAACCTTTTACAGCTTTTATTCAGAGGCAGAAATCCTACATGTAACAGCGCACTAGCTTCCCATGATCTAGGAGTTTACAGGAGCTTTCATTTTCACTTGCTCAGGCATATACTGTAAAAGAACGGGCTGACAGATTTTACAGATGAAGAACATGTGGTAAGTAAATAAATCAAAGACTATCTTCCAGGCTGAGGTAATGTAGCACTTTGTAATATTATTTGGAGAAGTGACCACTTGATACTGGGCACTTATTAAGATCATTAGAAGCCTAATGAATGTACCAGAGGAACAGACAGACCAGACTAAAAGAAAAGATGGAAAGATTTCTTGCACATTTTTTAATAATGTTTCTCCATCCTTCAGATTATTTATAGCCATTATAAAATTGCAGTGCATTTGGGGAAAAAAAAAACCCACACGCCACAACATAATAAAACACCAATATACACAGACACAACCCATGTTAAAGTACTAAATTCTACCAGCCACTGTACAAAGCGTCAAAGATTTATATGACTTGGTCCCAAGCCTAATTGGAAAGAAAAGTCGAGGGAGGAGGGAAATGGGAAGAGAAAGGAAAGGAACAGCTCACTCAACGAGAAACAAATCAAGTAAACTGATGTAAAGCCTAGGCTTAGCGTGGATAGGGGAACTGCATCCTGCAGCAAGCCATGAGGCAGCACCAACACAGAAACTCTTCACTGCAAGAACCTGCTGGCTCCAGATCCAGCCCTGACTGCCTGGAGAGTAAGTGGCAGTGCCACTGATCAGAGGCCAGGGGACTTTCTGAGCCACAGATCAAGTCTTTGCATGTAATATAATCCTTGACAGATTTTTTTTTCTTATTATTTATTTTGCTTCTAGGAACTTGTCTACACTCCACTTGAATCCATGTGAGCTTTACTTCCCAAAACATACTCCAGCAAGGAGATCCACAGATTAACTACATGTTGTCCTAAGAATAAAATACCTCTACTTGTTCTGAACTTTTGTCAAATGCTCCTTTAGTCTTCACAGACTCACAGAATGCCTGAGGTTGGAAGAGACCTCTAAAGCTCATCTGGTCCAGTCCCCTGCTCAAGCAGGGCCACCTAGAGCCAGTTGCCCAGGACCAGTCCGGCTGGCTTTTGAATACATCCAAGGGTGGAGACTCCACAACCTGCCTGGGCAATCTGCACCAGTACTGTTGCCTACACAGTAAAAAAGTTTTTCTGATATTCACAGGGAACCTACCGAGTTTCAGTTTGTGCACATCCATTGTCTCTTCTTCTGTCACCAGGCACCACTAAAAAGAGCCTGGCTCCATCTTCTTTGCACCCTCCCTTCAGGTATTTGCACATGTTGATAAAATCCTCCCCTGAGCGTTCTCTCTTTTCCAGGCTCAACAGTCCCAGCTCTCTCAGCCTTTCCTCATATGAGGGATGTTCCACCCACTTGCTTTAGTAGAGACCCTATCCACACCACATAAATTTTGTAATATTTTTACCATCTTCTTTTCTGGGCATCTCTTTTCAGGCTTTCCACATCCTACTAGATGAGATCTAGCATGAATGTAATTTATTATGAAGGTTCTATTTTGCAATTATCTATTTTCATATTTATAAATTAATTTAGTGTGTGTTTTTCATTAATACTGGCGCATATCCATGTTGAATGTACCCGCTAATCTGTGCCAATGAAACTCCTCTGCACAATAAAAAGCCATCAGAAAAAGGCATTAGTAAGGCCAAAAAAATTCATCCTTAAGTGTAGCTTCCTGCAAAAAGTTTTGCAGTCGGCATCCAAATCAAATTAGAATGTGAGATGAGATAACTCAACAAAAGGAGCAGCTCTCTAATGAGAGCAATGGAATTGCTGCTCCAAATGATAAAGAAGAGATGGACTAGCCAATTCCTGTTAACAGATGCAGCTCTGCTGATGCAGCAACAGTCACAACACCCACAGGATCTGCAACAGCAGGTTCTTGGCCACAAACTCCCTCCTCAAGGCTGCCTTGCTACTTTTCTAAACAAGTAGGTAAAGCACTACAAGCACATTTTACCTGCCATCCCTGACAAGATGACTTCATAGGGACTGTAATGCTTCAAAAACACATTCACTTTTGGCAAAGCTCCCTCTGACCATCTCCACCAACACCCCAGGACTATATGCCTGGCAACGTGACCTGAGCATAAAATCCATTTCTGATGAGATAGAATGTCTCCCTTCTTGAGAGGCTCATAATCAAAGAAATTCATTAACTAGGACAGAAAAACTATATTAAATACGTTATATACAAGCTGCAAAACCAGGGGCAAACATATTCTTCCAGCTCCCTAAAACACTGTGTGTCTGAACGGACTGGCTGGAAAACTAAATTACATCAAAAGTAGTCTGGTTTTTTGTTGTTTCGGTTTTTTAAAAGTACAGCTTCAGGTATAGTTTTAGTCCAATAAAATAGCTTTATTAAGCAAATGAGATAGCATTCAAGATAGCCATCAGTTAGGTGATTGATGGAGAACCTACCTGAAGCGTAGTAGATTCAAATCCCTTGGTTGAATAAGACAGCCATAGTAGGTCAGATAAAAAATTTGTATTACCTACTAATCTGCCACAGAATATTCTGGGAAAAGCATAAGGAAGAGACAAAAGACAGCATGATTCTTCCCATGGTCCCTCACGCAGCCCTCTTGACTTAGAGATCTCCGGATCCCAAAACTACAAAAATACTGTGGCATATCATGTCACTAGCTCAATTCCCAGGTATTCCATTAGAATACCTAAAGCATGAATAGCTCATTGCTGAAGAACAGATAAAAAATGGATGAAGTTTCTGCAACTGATCCAAAAGCTGTAGACCTGTCTGTTCCCTGAATGTCATATCATAAAATAATTCATGTAGGCCACAGGCTACTGCCACACTACCACATTTAACAGCCACCAGCAGAAATATCCTCCATTAATTCATTTAAATCCCTTTTGAAATCCATTTACAGTTTTATTATTTCTGCCTCACAACATCCTTTAGCAATGAGTTACACAATTTAATTACTTGCAGAATAAAAAAGCACTTCCCTTTATACTTATTCATAGCAAGGGCTTGAACTTGGATCTTCCACACATAAGATTAGTATCAGTCTCTCCCTGGAGAGATTCTCAGTCTCTCCTGCTGGAGCTCTTTTGCAGAGTATAAATTATTCAATAGTCATAAGGCAGAGAGGAAAAGAGAGATGGCTGGGGCTCTTACCTGAAACATGGAAAATTAAAACGAAACACAGCTTGGTTTTACCCTTTCTACATGCTATGTGAAATTCTACATTTGTCCAAAGAACATTCCCTCAGAAGATTAGGAATTTGATAAATTGCCTTTTTCTTCTTGCCTCCCTGTCTCCAGCCAGAAAACAAGATGTATCCAAAAATTCTCAGGCATACTTATTAACAGGAACATCCCAATAACCCAGTTGTCCATGAGATCGCAACTGATGTACAATCACATGGCCTTTCTAGAACTATTTAGCAAACACATTCCTCAAACAAACAAATCTGCAGCATCCGTCAATAGTGACCAGTCCAGTTCCCCCACAGCCACAAGTCTGAAGGTCGACAACTTCAGCGAAGTAGCCCCATGTTCAAGTTGCAAAAGATCCGTGAATGAAGCACAGAGCGAGGATGTGTAGCACATGTTGAACAGTGAGTTACGTGCACATGTAACTGTGAACCTGTGCCGCCACCATGCAACACACTCACCAAATATGAAATTCTGGGGCAGAACGTAGTCAGATGTTACAAGACTTACCTCTGTCTTCAGAGAATCACAGATACAAATAAAGCACTCTGAATATAGGTATTTTATTATTTTTTTTTAATTAACAGCCTAACTAAAACACCATTCAATCTGCAATGCTGTTTTTATTAATTCTCTTCGATTCAGCAGGTATTCCACCAAGGAATAGGGATGAGCAGATGCAGGGGGAAGCACATTAATAAATCATAAGTGTCATTAAAATTTGTAAACTAATATCTTCTGGGAAGTCTTGGCAATTAGTCTCAGAGCTTTCTTGGCAAACAAAAAATTAATAAATCCAAAAGGTCCCCTGTCTGATAATATCCCCGCCCTCACAGAAAGGTCATTGATGGAGCAATTAAGAGACACGACAAATGGACCAGCTAGGAGGCTGGTTCACAAAAGACAAATGAGCTCTGTAAAACAAGGTGACTAAGGTATCTTAATAAGCAAAGGTGGGACGTTGATCTACACACCACCCCCAAGACACATACAAAGGCTTTTAGACTCATATTTGATGGGTTACTTCTTTTCACATGATTTTGCATTGCCCACCTTGGTCCCTGCCATCTCTGAGGCAATATTAACGTGATTGCTTGTTAAAGCAAGGAACCATCAGAAAGTAGAGGTGTGAACCTTATTATTCCTTGTAGAAAAATCCTGTGAGATATAAAACTAGGAAAGCAATGGGAAGGAGACAAATTAAACTCCTCTCCAGAATTTGGTCATATATATACTTGAACAAAATAAAAAATTAAAGAACAAATCTTATTTTTGTTGCCATTACTGATTTACCTAACTCTAAAAATTAGCCCTGGATTTAAGATAAGCCTATTAATTTTCATGATTGGTTCCCAAACCAAACATTTAAAACAGTTTTAACTCACATTACCCATTTGTTGCAATGACACACCTCCTTCTATTTTGAACTGCAAAGAATGTATGCTCTGGACACCAGCTGTGACTGTCTAGGACATTTAAGGAGGGTTAAACCTATGGTCCATTCTGTTCCTCTCCTTGAATTTTCTTTCTTTGTTTTTCTTTTTGTTTTTTTGTTGTTTGTTTTTTTTTTTTTAATTCCCATGGATCTTCACATTCAGCTACACACAGCCCAAGCAAATCCAAACAATCCCTTATATACATTTCCTGAAGTTCACAATAAAATATTTGTTTAGGTCTTTGGAGGGCCACAAGTGAAGGATAACAAATGACTTCAAACCAGAAAAGCATTCTGAATCAGGTCACAATTAGTTACTTCAAATTGCTTCACTTACACAGCTGGATGAGGTGGTCAATGTTTATCACCACCTGATAACCAGCAACTTCTAACATTCTTGTCACAGATAGACACCTAAACCAGCAAACACAAGGAAGCTAAGCCACCCCCTTATTGCTCTTAATAGCTACGAAAAGAGCACAGAAAAGCCATTGTATGTATAGCCTTCTGTGAACATTTAGCACCCCTACAGTGTAGCCTGATGCAGTGCTCTCTAGACATGAATTTCTCTCCTTGCTGATACTCAACAACTATTTTCACCTGTAAAGCTTTCTCTCTTGCTTCTGCTTATTAACTAGGACCCACTTTCTGATGCCTGCTGCAACACATGCACAGCTGGACAAACACAGGTGTCAGGAGCCTCTGCCAAACCTGGTATGTCAGCCTGAGCAAGAGAACAAGACCTGTTTCTCAGAAATAAGCAGGAATTTAGCCATGAGAGCAAAACTGGAATTTTCATTTGCCTCAAGAATGCCACATTTTCTATTCTTCACAGCTAGTGACTACCTAGCTTTTGGGGTCAAGGAACTTCTCTTTATTAATTAAATGACCATGATCTTCATTTGGCAGCAGCTAGCTCAGGAACGGGCCAACATGCAGCTACTCCGCATCTCCCAAACAGTTCAAGTGTGGCTCCCGTGCCAAGATGGCATCTATGACAGCCACGCTTTGCTGAGCCAGGGTAAACTGAACCACCTGCTGTGAGGAAAAGGCAAATCAGCAAGAATACTAGAGGTTAAGAACTGCATTATTCTGGGATATTGCTGAAGGCCCACACTAACTGCAACTCACGGTGCTAGGAGCCCTGAAGAACAACTCTCCTCTCACAATACAGTCATCTGCTACAGTTCCCCATTCCATTACCCTTAGTTCTTCATCCAACAGTCTGTACCTAGCAGCTCTCAACCACAAAGATTTTGACAGGTGGCTCCCATAGCCTGAAAAAACCAGCCATCGTTGAGCTAGGCTATTTATACACTCTAACAAACAAAAACAGTGGAGATGCCAAACTTGCGGGCATCCTGATTTTCAAATCCAAAAGAGGTCAGGGATGCGCTTGCACACCCAGCTGGCTCCTTTCTTCCATGCCCTGATGGCTGACTGTAGATACAAGAAACCCTCCTCCTCAGAGCACAGGATTTCTGCCCTTTGCAGTGTTGTTAAAAAATGTCAAATAAGATGCCATAATGTGAAGCATTACTACTTTGACAAAAACCTTCATTAATTTTATGCCTGAATACAGTCCTCCAGAAAATAACATGTATCTAAGATGCATGTTGTCAGCATAAAAGTGAAAAACAATAAATATAATCAAATTTGACAATACTGCAGGGAGTTGACAGCTGGTCATGGTGCCTGTCTAGAGACTGCTTTTCAATACAGCAAATTCCAGAAAAATTACAATGCCCCATTGCAAAAACTGTATTGAGCAAGAGGTTGTGGCACAAACCAGAAGTTGGCATTCCCAGCACCACAGTCTAAATAATGCATTGCCACTGGGATGGAAACACCCTTTTAAAAAGGAAGCTGTGCCATGACCTCTTTCAGGTTTAGCTTGTTTCACAGAGAATGATACGGAAATTTGAGTCAAGCTTACCGAATCTCCTGATCCCTGCCTTCTTACTCACCCATCTTAGAGGCTGCTACATTTGGAGCAAGAAGGGTAAGCCCCAGTTCCCAAAGAGGACACATGGCACTACACAGCACATTCACCATTTCACACCTACGGAGCAGCCCTATCTGTAACCAGCTCCATGTGCAACACACAAACCTAGGGCACAGAAATCAGCATGAGCTGTGAAACTTTGCAAAGGCACCAAATGCTAGTGGTACTCTGAAACATGCTCATAGTGTCTGCAGACTGTGGAAGACTTAAGAGGCAAGGACACAGGAGGACACAGCATAAAGCCCTTTAGTAATTCAAACAACTGAATGAAAGAGCAATGCAAGACATAAGGCAGCTTGCAACCAAGCTGAGAGGTTTTACTCCTCTCCGCTCCAAGCTAGAGTTGCAGCTGCTGTGTTTTTCAGCTGTCTGTTAAAAAGCTAAAAGTTGGTTGTTGGCGTTTGTTTTTTTTTTTAAACAACAGAGAGGCTAAGACAACAGACCAAACTTCAGGCACAGCAGCCACAAGAGTTAAAAAAATGCTTAGGGATTTTTGACTGCTGCCATGGAAATATAACTTCTTGGTTAATAAACAAGAAAAGAAGATGGAATATATGTGAAAATTCCTCCATCAGCATTTTAGTCTCTTAAGCAGAAAGAGTCAGTCATGGTTTTGAGTACAGGTTAATGCATGGGCCAGCATTATGTACCATCAAATAATTTAGCTGGGACCACAGCCAGAGGAGGGGGACTCCAGAGGACCCATCAAAGGTGAGTAAAATGGTAGCGGGAACTCAGAGCTGACACATGCAAGTACTTGTGCTTTGAAAGAAAATCTGAACTGCTCCCCACTGCCTAATTAGCTGATGTGTTGCAGTCATGGCTATCACATTGATCGTAAATACTGCTCTGCTAACTTGCGCATCTCCTGTCTGCTGGATCGCCCTGTTGTCACTTTGTCTTCATCTGAGATTGAAAGCTCCCTTGGGATGGAGATGTATCTTTTTAGCTACTGCAATCCAAAAAAATATAACTGTTCCTAGATACTAAAAAAGGCAACAGTGGAAAAACTTTTATTCCAGTTACCTTAGCAGAAATAACTGCTCTGCCCACACTGGCTGAAACAGTTGAAAACATTTGAAATATTATAATAACTTTAAATACTTATCCAAAATGTTACATTCACATAACTGTATCTCAAAACTGTACATCTTAAATAGGAAACAGGATTAGCAAGAAGCGAGGAAATGTTCACAAGGCTTTCCTGCTTGTAAAACCTGTGAAATCTAAAAGGCCCACAGAATAAGGAGCTCGATAAGATTCCACTTATTCACACTCACAACACAAGAAGGAAAAAACTGGAGAGCAACAAGATTTGCTCATGAAAGGACTTGCTGTCTACCCTAAAATCTACAGAATTCCTCATATAGTATTTCTGAGCATACACCTGAAACCAAAACTCATTTATCGCAATCACAATTTCTATGGGTCAGATCTGCAAGCATTACAAGCACACACATCTTAAGAAACAAGCCATTGAATAGGCTTCCCTTTCTCTCCTCCTCCTAACAAAATTTGCCTGAGATTTTCAACAGAAAAATAGGCCAAAAACTACAAAACACTCAACTGTTGGCTGTGAGTGGTGCCTTTTAAACACCATATTTTGCATATCTAACCCTGTCATTCTCCTCTTCTCAACAGATGCTTTCTTGAACTACAATCCCTGTGAAGCAGCCTGGCCCCTACTCTTCACAGAGTTCATATTTCATGACAGATCACTCCTGTGTGCTTACAGTTCATCACGGGCAATGAAGTTTGATGCAGGGACCCTGGCTTACAGAGAGTGTTTGGGAATTAGAGGTGCTCCAACAGCACTTCAAATCAAACCCATATAAATTTATAGATTAAGAGGGAGAACTGTTCTTATTTTGTTGATGGAGAAGTGTTGGATGGGGTGAGAATACTACAGAAAGCATATGCACAACGCTTAATCCTTAACTTCTACTTAGAGCAGGCAGGATATAGCCGGATTCTCAACTACCCAGTTAGATATTTTTCTAGGCAATGAGAACTGATGAAGGGTTGGCATGCCTGAAGAGCTTAATTTTCACAGTTATATTTCCTGACCTAATAAAAAACCTCTCTGCACAAATTCTGATGTCTCACACCATTACAAGTACAACAGCTTCCTTTCATAGGAGGAAAACGATCACCACGACTCAACTCAGTGGGAAAAAAAAAATATCCAAGCCACAACTGACAGGTATCTCTTGTGACCAAGAAGAGATGTGGTATTTGCAAGGGGCAGGGGCTTAGCTGAGTGGATGTAGGGATCTTTTCCTTGAAGCTGGCTGCTTCAGTATCTGTGTTCCTGCATTCAAACGCTGACTAGCATTTCCTCCATCTAAACTCGTATCACCCTGATATAGAAGCAGCTCCCATCATAACTTTTAATTCTCCTCTCCCTCTCTTGCTCCCTTTTTTAATTACATTCAGGATGTTTTCTTATTGATTTACTTGTCTTTGTATTTAGATGCAGAGATTAGAAATTTCTTTTATGTGGCAATTCAGTTTTCCATTAAAAGAAGCCTCACACTATAACCCAGGGGAAACAGAGAAGATTTTGATGCATGAAGCAAGCAGAGGCAAGATGATATTTTGAGATTGCATTGCACTCTGCTCTATGCACTCTAGCATCCTTTGAAGCACTGCCATGTGATTCATTGCTCTCTGCCACAAAAGCCACTCCTCTCTCATGGAAGCAACTGTGTTTGCCAAGCATTCAGAATAGATATCACGCAGCTCCACTGCTAAGATGGGTAGGACTCCCGGTTAGCAGAAAGGATGTCATATTTCTGGAATACATGGGGTGCCAAACCAAAAAAAAAAAAAAAAACCAAAACCAAAAAAAACCACCAAGCTACCAAGCTCCTGGAAATGTCCAGACCACCTTCTGATAAATACTTGATAGCTGCATTCACTTTGTGACCCATCAGTTCTGGGGGCTGAATGATGGCTATGAAGAAGTCTACAAAAAGTAACTAAGGAAAGTAAACCTACTGCTGCCAGGTTTAAATTCACTCTGCAAAGACACATCCTCTTTTTGAAATTTTCAAGGTCTCAAACATTAAAAGAAAACATTGAAAAGTACCAATTTAAATAATGCAGAGACACAAAGGTCTTCATGTGCAAATAGAACAGAAAATCCTGAGAAAAGGGGTCTTTCTCTTGGCTTATTACTTCCACTTAGTACCTGTTTGCATTTCTACTGTGTCCTTTCCAAAGAAACTCATAGCTCCTCTCTGACTCCATACTCCCCTGCAAAGTACAATATGGCTTAATCCTGAATTTTCCAGTTGGGAAACTATGGTTTAAAGCCCTGGAGCTCTACCTACTAGCTTTTATACTGAGCTTTCCTCCCTAATCTTGGGAGAGAACTCAGGAGGTTCTGACTTCTCAACATACCTGAGTCTGTGGGCCCCACACTGGTCCCTATTTCACTGCAGGAAAGGTGCAGAAGTGTCCCAGAACACACCACTCTGGGAAAACTCCAAAAGGGATGGTGCTATCACCTTTCTGCACAGCTGAGGTAACGCTGCAAGTTCAGTATTAGGACAGGATCTGCCTGCTTGTTACATTATTTATGCAGAGCAAATTGCTTGGCAATTACATCTAAAGTACAATCACAGTGCCATTTGTACTTGTTAGGTAAAGAGGCAAAAGTTTTTTTAGCATTTTAATACCTTGAAAAGTACCAGGATAAGTGGAAATTACTGTATTCTCTCTTATTAGCTGCACGGTTATTTATACTTTTGCAGATTACCATGGTACAGCACAATTAGGATTTGGAAGCACTGTTCAAATTGAGAAGTTTCAAGAGCTCTACTGAACAATTGACCCTTAAATACATTAACTGGAATAAACCTGCAGCACATGCCCAAAGTCTGCTCCAAACAGGGACTTTAAAATTAGCTGGAAAGGAAGAAGTACAAGAGATCATCTGCCAAGAACGTGCTCACACTTGGGGCAATGGTTGCAACACACTGCAAGTTCCACCAACTACACTTTCCACAAGTTGTGCAATAGCTGTAACACACCAGGTAAATCTGACACAAGGCACTTGGTCTCCGCAACCCCTGGCTACATTAAAAAAAAAAATCCTTAGGGTAAAAACACCTAATAACAACTCCGTTAAAGGCAAACCCTTTCCAAACCAGAGGCAGGTTGTTAGGAGGAAGAGCAATCCCCAGCAAGTAGAAACTACTAGTGATTTCAGACATCAAGGAACTGGCCTGCTTCTAGTGGTGAGTTTGAAGGGGGTTGTATAAATATTTATTTATTTATTTTAAATGCACAGTCATACTTAAAAACACACATTCTGTCCAGCAGCATGCTTCCCCAGGCCAGGACTCTCCATCTCCCATGCCAGACTAGAAGCATGGCAGGTATATAACACACTCTGAGTCTAACCATAGCAGAGAAGACACCAGCACCTCACTGTGACATCACTAGTTATTTAGGGGCTACTATCCTCACAGCCCAAGGCAACACAGATTCACTGCCAAGATGACCGTCTCAGCTCACAGAGCTGAGGAACACGGCTCAGATCAGATTATATCATGCACTGTGCTGGATATTGTTCTAGCAAGCATGTACCATTTATAGAGACTGTTCTTGTTGCCAGTCTCACAGCAGAAGCTCTGAGGAATGAAGAGCCTTGTCTAAGGACACTCAAAGGCAAGAATGAAGCCAAGCTCCACTGTGTCCAGGGAAGTGACCTTACATCAATAAACTCTCTTGTGTGCAGACTCCACTTCATTAAAGCAATATGAACATATTAATGTCTCCCTTTTCCAAAAAGCAACTCCAGTTATCTTAGACTCCCTCCCACCTCCTCCCTGATCAACTCAGATGCCCACCTTGCTCTGCCTCCAGTTTTACAAGAGACACAGTGCAACCCCTCCATGCCAGTTGCTGTGGTTTTGACAATTCACTTACCTCCACAGTGAACTCTCGGTAACACTCCCCAAGTTGAAGTCGTACAGCTTTGTCAGAATGAGAATCACCTAGGGAGGGGGAAGGGAGGGAGGAAGAGAAAGGGAAAAGGGGGGGGGGGGGGGGGGAAGAGAGAGAGTTTCCCTTTAGACTGTGTAACAATACACAAGGCATCTGAAATCACCCAAAGGAGAGTTTAGCATTTATCCATTAAAGTTGAGGTATTATAGGATCAAGTTTTTAAAAAATTAATCATTAGCTTAATGTATCATGTAACCAGTAACATTTATTTTAATCTCAAAATGTTTTGCATTTGAAATCAAGCATGCCAACAAGAAGTAATCAAACATTGTAAGCCGCTCCCTCTACAGCAATGGTTATTCAAGGTCAGGGTGGAACCAGATGTGCCCTTATTAACAGCTCAATCAGAAATTACAGTCAGCTTTTCCTGTTTCTCAAGGTGCTACCACAAATTGTTGAGTCTCCACGGAAATAAATGGCAAGTTTGTTTACAAAGATCCCTACCCAGCAAAACAGTCCCTTTTGCCCAGAATGAGCTTTGCTGTTCCCTGTTTGCTGTCACTGACTCTAGGAGCATGGGAATTTCCACAGGCTATATCACCTTTCTGCAGTGGTAAAATAGAGGGGCACAGCATAACATTCAGCTTTGACACTGAGCAAGACAAAACTTCAGCTGTATCTAGTGCTCAAGGAGAGTCAGAGCCTTCAGGACCCACTGACTAACTTTCTGGTGAGCCATGAAAATTCTTGATTCATGTCCTTGCAAAACTGAGGTAGAAAGAGAGGGGAGATAAGCAGTACATATCCTTTGTGCTCTGACCTCAGATTTCACAGGTAAAAGTAACCCTCCTAGTTACCAGCTACACTGCCCAATGCCCCTCTCTCCCAAAAAAGGCAGCTATGCAGTGCAATAACTTGAGAGCCTCTGAGCGAGCTCCCAGGCTCAGATGGGATGGGAACTTCTGCAGAAAAAATAGAGGCTCTTTACTAGAAGTTAAAACCACTGGAGCACCTGTGCTCCTTGATTTTTTAGCATAATGTCACATAGTACATTCCCTTGGATTCTATGGGACCAGCCTCAGGAAGAGCTCTTGGGCATCTCTTCATTTTTGGTTTGCATCATTTTAGCTTTTCAGCATTGTTTCCTCCTTGTAAGATTCAAGGAGGGTGGTTTCCCTTGCAGCTGCTTTGGGTTTTATTTGTTAACGGGTACTTCACAGCTAAAAGGTAGGTCCAAATGAGAGATGTGATCCCAGTGGTTGAGTTTGTTAATGTTCTCCAATGCAACAAGGATTTTTGCTACTACAAAAGCCACATCGTCCTCCTCTCACAGCAGTGGGACCCACCACACCTTTCATTCACGTTTCCCAGCTGAAAGGCTGCTGGGTGAGGAGTTTAAAGCTTTGCAGAAAAATGCCAAAGGATTAGTCAATATCACAATGGCTGCAGCAGTCGGTTCAACTGTCAGCTAATACTGAGAAGAGACCTGTTCAAATTGTAAGGGACCTTCGTACGTGACTATGCAGCCAGTGCCAAGCTTAATGGCTTTAGAATAGATGCTCTGAGCACTCCTCTCTCTACTGGATTCACTTTTCCTGTCCCCAATTTCATTTTGTCCCTTTATTTCCCCACACAGAGACCTTTAAGAGGAAGATAAAAGCCAAGCTGCTTCCAGCAGGGTCTGAAAAGAAACCTGCCAGGCAGATTTGAGTCAGCATATGCGAGCCCATGTCAGCCGAAATCGATGCTGTGCAGTGCAGAAATAAGGACAATATCCTTTTTATCACAATTTAAACCCTGCACACACCTTCCCATACAAATGGGAAGAGCCAGCTGCAAGTTGCACCAACCAAAGTTTGTATACCTCCTCCCCTTACACCAACCGAGGGAAGCAGTGCTGCCTGCTCCCAGCTAAAACCTGAGGAGAGTGATATTTTTAGGATGTTCCCTGTAGTCCCACAGGGGCCCCAACAGGACCCCTCTCAAGGCTCTCTAGGAAGCATTGCACCACAGCACAAGTCCTGTCCTACCAGAAATTACACATTCCTTAACACTTACAATTGTGGTAAAGTTTCATAAAGTTATTTTTCCAGTTTCAGAGTCTAATCATGTTGAAGCCAGCAGGATGACTTCTGCTGAGTTCAGTGGATCCTGGATCCAGCCCTAAACATATTAAATAAAATCTCCGTGTCCTGGTCAATTTTCAACAGAGTAATTCTACCTTTAGTCGCAACTACAACTAAAGGCAGCATACGTACTCTTCCAGCTCTTTGTGTGTCTCTTCCCAGATCTGCTGTGCCCTGCATTTTTGAAAATGTCACTTATCTATTATAAACCTTGCAAACCACAGGATAACACCAGCTTTACAGGAGTGGGTTGAATCCTACTCGATTTCTGGGTATAAATCCAAAGTAAGAGCACATTGTTTAGTACAGCTTTTCTGGATTTTTGCCCAGGATGACTAACAAAAATCCAGTTCTGCCTGCTGTTAATGCGTGGAAAGCAAAAGCATGAGCATCCCTTCGCAGTTAAATCTCACAAAGGGTCCCAAGAAATAGCAGGAGTTGCCTGTGGCAGTGGTAATACATAGTGCGGTCACCTACAGCAACCTGTCCATAAAATCACAACACTGCTGCCCCACAGCCCCAGATAGCCTTCACCCTGTCCTCACTTGCTTTTGAAACAAGACACTCCAGATTCAGTAAGGGCAACTCTTGCAATGGTTTGGGAGTTTGAAAACCAGAGAGGATTGCAGAGGCTGAACATGCAACTTTCCCCAGAATAGCTGTGAAAGCACGTTCCCCACAACATGCCCCATGAGACCACGGAGCAAATGTAACTACTAAGGCAGTGTCACGTGCGGTTAAGACACAAATCAAAGCCTGAACGGCACGGCTGGATCCTGAGTTGTTTTCACAGGCTGCTTTTGGCACAGCATTGCAAAGGAAACTTCAAAGCACTCCAAGAGGCTGTTCTGAGGCCTTCACATCATGTTGCCCCAACTGTGCTAAGAAACTAGAAGCAGGGATATCAGGGGCAGATGTGGGCTAGTACCAGATTTTCTAAGACATTCTATTATTTGCATGCTTTAGTTGAAAAGGATGGGACAAAACATAAGGAAAAATGGACGTATTTTTCCAAAACTGAGTTCCGATAGAAGAAAAAATGAAAAAGAAAAAACCCTCATTGACTCAAGCTGAGACATTTGATTCTGATTTCTACTTTGTAGTTGAAGAAGCTTAGCTTGTTTTTGTCAACACTAACACATAACCATGGCTTTTCTGTGCCAAAGTAATTGTGCATGAAAATCTTGACAGTTTTTATTTTAAAAGCTGAATTCAATAGGAAATTGGAGTTTTCACATTTAATGTACTATTTCAAAAGAAAAATAAACATTTTCTTCCCCTAAACTAAGGGAAAGCTAGAATTGCCCCACCATAGAAAATGTCCAGTCTTCAACCTAAACTAAGATGAAAACATTTTTTCTCTAGGGAAAAGAAATAAAAATTTTAAAAGTTCCAAGTGTTATTGATTCAGAAACAACAAAAACTTAAGCATTCTTTAATCAAGATAAATTCCCTTATAGTGCCAAATGAAACCGTTTCTGTTCATCAAACCAATCTCCCCAGAATTAACTTCAGGTCAGCTCAATACTAAACCATGTTTTTCTCTGGGGTCATACTGCTCACTCCAGGGAATACAGCTCAGATGTGAAATTTCCACCCCCCTCCCCCCCCTCCCCCCCCCCCCCATCTCCTATGGGCCAGGCTCCACACAGCCGAACGGCACTTCCCAGGACACCCGGGGGCAGGTGTCCCTTGGGGCAGCTCAGCTGGTCGAGAATGAAATAAGCACATGAGAATGAAATGTCCTGCACAGCCTGCAGGACAGTGAGGAAATAAGCCAGGCTGAATTACAACTCCCTTAAGGCAATACAAACCCTCTGGAAAATGCAATTTCAAGCTGAGTTTACACAAAACTAAATGACCTGAATAATTCAATAAATTGTTTTGGTTTTCTACACAGAAGTGGGGATAGAGAAAGGATAATCAGAAGAAATATCTTTTCTTTGGAAACAAGTAACATTCCAAGTCCTGCAAGAATTTCCTTATACGCTTTATTTTACACACATGCCCCTCCACAGTCCGTATGTTTTCATTGTGCAGAAACTACCACTGTCTGCTGAATACCCTGCTATAAGGCTCGCATGACAAAAATGCCAACCTCTGTCAATTAATTATCTTCAGTGACTTACACTGCAACACAGATTAAAAGTCTCTGGCACTGAGAAATCCCACCAGCATGCTGTATAGTATACTGAACCACTAAATCCACATTTAATAGGATGGGCCACTTCTCTAAAATAAGGCCAGCATGTCTCCAAGACTGCCCAATCCGGAACCCTTGAGTCTTGACGCAATTTGGCTGGCAGAAAAGCACAAAACAAAATATAATCAGAAACAGTAGCCCAGGTTTCATTCTATCTTGAAAACACATCCCTGAAGGGATTCCTGTTGTTCAGACAATTATTAGGAATCTCTGAGCCCATAAATCACAAAAGTGCTCAGAAGCTCTTCAGAGTATTTGGTGGCATAACAATCTTTCATGCCCATAAAATTTTACTATGAAGGAAAATTACTTTGGTTCATTAAACCCTCCTCCAGATCTTGCCAATTCTAAACTGCAAGAGTGCTTTGCATATACGCCACAGTGGAATATATAATTCTTTTTCCCACAAATTCAAGTGTAAAGGCATTGCAGTTCCCTCAGCAGGTTGCCAATGAACTTCAGGACAACAAAAAAGTGCCACATCAAAAAGGCAGCCATGCACCTGTATCAGGCGGTGCTTGTATCAAAGACAGGAGAGAGAAGAGCACAGCAGCCAGAGAGAATAGGTGAACATTTCAGGTAGACATCTGAAAGGCCAGCACTGATCCACTTCAGGAGATTCATCTTCTAAGTGAACTGGCTTTATCAGCACAGAGATCAACACAACACATCAGTATCCCTATCCACGTATTTACCAAGCATAATCAATAATGAGCAAAGGGATGAGCACCAGGCAGCGCACAGCACAGCAAAGAGATCGCAGACAGTTTTACATGTGAAAAACGAGAGCTCTCCCACTCACTCTGGTGTGCTGGGATCTCCATTTCCTACCTACAGACCTATTTCCATGATCTTTACAACAATTTCTCGCCCCTACACCAGCCACAGGAAGCTTGTCTGCAATTTTCATCTGCCTTGCCCCAATCCATAACAGAGTAACAGCACCCGACAAGTAAATTCAAATATGAACATCCACACAGTACTGGGAACCAGTATCAGTAAATTGCTCACAGCTGAAGGCAAATTAGCTTAAAATGCTCTGGGATCTAAAAGCCAACAGCACTGCTCTATGGGGATCCCTAGCTGTTTCTTTATTTTTTTGATTGGGTTGGGGGGGGTTGTTTGGTTGGGTTTGGTGAGGGTGGGTGATTTTTTTGGTGGTGGTGGTGGCATTTTTTAAGGCACAAAATTAATAATTAAATATTAGCTGATCAACATAATCACGAAGTTATTCAGGGTGATGAATATGCTAAGTAAGGAGGTCTTTCACATAATCTCTGCATTCAAAGCTAGTTCAGGCAAAATCCACCAACACCAGCCTAATTTTCCCCACACAAACACTCAGAAGATGGGAAGAGGATCATTTATATGTTCAACATACACTCGTGCTTAAGTGTGTGGTGGGTTGACCCCAGCCAGCAACTAAGCACCCACGCAGGCCCCGGCAGATGAGCGAGGGAACCAGAAGAGCAAAAATGAGAAAAATCTGTAATTCCAGACAAATACAGTTTAATAAGTGAAGGAAAGGGAGGGGAGGGAATAAAACACCACGCAAGCAACGCAAAGGTGGTCACTGACTGCCTCCCACAGCAAACCATTGCAAAGCCAGGCTCTGAACAACGGCTACTTTAGAAAGACTGCTCCACAGCTGTTATTGCTGAGGATGATATCGTATGGGACTGAATACCTCTTTGGCCAATTCAAGTCTGCTGTCCCAGTTATGACCCCTCCTGAGTTCTTGACTGCCCTCCCCCCTACTCCTAGGGAAGGCAGGGTAAGAAACAGAAAACCTGACACGGTGAAGCACTGCTCAGCTATACCTAAAACATTGGTGCAATATCAACACTGGTTTAGCAAAAAAATCAAATCGTAGCATGACCTGGGATGCTCTGAAGAAAATTAACTCCATTCCAGCACAAGTATTTTCCTAGATCAAGGTACAGTGGTTCTCAAAAACAATTACTACATAACTCTGGTCCCACCAAAATCACTTCACACAAATAGACTCTCAAAAACATATGCATGCATGTGTGTGATCACACTACACACCATCACCATCCTCATTTACCTTGGAGGTCTAAGTGCTGTTGCCAATACTCAAGAGTGCCATCTCCAGTTGTGAGACGCATATACCATTATTACAAAGCTCTCAGGTGAGGAATTTAAATTCCACAGATTCTACAAGCATCACCACTGTGAAATAAGTCAAGAAATGTCATCTTTGTTTTACAGATGAGAAACCAGAGGCAGAGAGAGATGAAGTGTTTCTCTACATGGGAACACTCAGAAAGAATAATCTAAATCAACTTTTAAGAGTTTGGTTCAATTCGCTTTGCAAATACATCAGAAAAATCAAATTAAAGACCACTTTACTCTGAAAAAATGTCTCCATCCAGAAATTTAAATATCTGAAATAATCCACTCCAAATTAATTAATTTAAGCTAAAGTGCATCACCTGGAATATAAAGCACCATTCCAAATTCACCCACAGTAATAGAGCGATTAGCAAAAAAAGGAACACATACACTTTTAAACACCAATCTACACCCTGCCTGGTGAGCACAGCTGAAAAAACATTATCTCAAGCTATGAGCAGTTAAGGAATAGCAGCACATCCTAAAACAGAAGAAGAAAACAACAGAAGCACTAACAAGAAACACAGGCCAAATCCTGACTGCTGGAAATCAATGGCACTTTTGCAAGACTAAAGTTATGTTAACCTAGGCAGCAGCAAAGTTTTGTGGGTGGTTTGTTTTTTGTTTTTGGGGGTTTTTTTTAATCTGTAAAGACATAAAAATGATCAGTGGGTGACTTCAGGCTATGCAGACAAAAGAACCCTCTGAAATTGAAGAAGACAAGCCCCAAGATCACACACAAAAGCAAAACATGTTCCAATGAACCTGTGATCTCCAAACAGCTGAGACTGTCAAACGTGTCCTCAAAACAAGAACTAGTAACTAAAAGAAAGCTATTCTCCTTTAATCCTCCTTTGCCTGTGTGCCTTTTCACTTTCCAGTATGAAAACTGCCACAGTATGCTCTTTCTGTCCCCTATCCTCCTCCCTTTCAATGTAAATCAGGCAGCAGAATAAGTGGCAGCCAGAGCCCAAGAAGTCTTCCCATGAATTCCCCTGGGACACCGGAGACAGATCACATTATCTTCACAAACAAGCCCTTGGGATGTAAGCAGCAGTTTCAATTTTCCTTGTACAGGGCTTGCGGTGAATGAACACAATGCGGGCATGAGTGGGAACAGGACACGACACCAAAACCACTACTACAGTGCTTTGCAGAAAGAACCAGCTCTAGAAAGCCCAGCTCCCTCCTCCTGCACGATTACCAGCAGGAGCAGAGCAGGAATCCTTGTACGTCGATCCTCTATTTCGGTAATTCAAGGGCAAGCCCAGACTGTCAGAGAAAAAGCACCCATTGGCATCAACACTGAGACACCTCTTCCAGTATCATAGGTTTACCTTTCCAGACTCATGCAAATCTAGAAAGGATTTTGAATTGAACCCATCAGGGTCTTTCATGCTTTTGGTTTTAAACATTTTGGTGCAGGGACTGTAATTTAGGGTAACTTCAGAGGTGTCTTGCACATATGAATCTATGCCATGGTTGTGAATGCAGCTGAACACCACCACCACCACAGCAATGACTAATGCCTCCAGGACTCAGAAGAGGAATCTGACTACAATGTTTAACAATAACATGGGAAAAGAACTCAGATTCTCCTCCTCCCAAACCACAGACTCCAAGTATCACCCAAATGAGGGGTATTCATAAGTGCTAGCTGTACAGCGTCTGCAAGTCAGCCACATTGCCCTTCCATCTCTACTACACACCAAAAATCGGACAAATCTCTCACACAGAAAAAGAAGAAATGTTATTTCCTTTAAAAATTGGTAAATCCTGCCTGAGTTTCAGCAAATATACCTCCTGCATAATTACATGTTTACCTTTAGTGCACACACACACAAAAAAAATTACAGCCACATTCTTAACACCTCCTTCCTAAAGAAATAAAAGAAAAGCCTCCAGCAAGGTTAACAACCCTGAAAGAGCAGCTGGATTCTGTTGCAGAGGCTGCAGTAGAGCCCTAAACAGAGCTACCAGGTCAGATCACAAAGCCTTTGTCCTCTTTGCGGGGGAGGATCACTCCATAAAAGCTAAGTATTATTAGAACTATTAGCCACACAGCATCAGGAGAGTGTCTGGGAAAGGCATGGTGAATTAGCCACCTTTTTAAGAAAAAACATGATAAAATACAGGAGACATTTAAGCAGAATTCCAGACCATTAGGAATAAACACACTGGAGGTGAGGGTGGACACACCAATATACTACCAGCAGGCTTGCAAGTAGCACTAGTCAGAGAAGTCAAGAGACAGAAAAGACCCCCAGGTTATCTGACCTATCCCCCTGACAAGGCACAGTTATGCTCCACAGAATCTTCCCAGCTTTTCAGGATGGCCTTGCTGTACATAAATACATGTTCCCACCAGTAAAGACATCTAGATTGCTTAAAATAACAGAAGCTTGAGCTTTATCTCTGTGTAACTCAGTTAAACATAAATACAATCTCTCCTGGCAGGTAGTGATATGATTTAAGGGTCCCCTATCATACATTATTAGAGGTGATAGCAAAGAACTCATCATTTATTTTTATTGATTCAGCAACCCACACTGGATCATATCTCCCAGTTCTTTCCGTTTGCTAAGAAGCCTCCACCAAAGCCTTGGGAACTTTAGTTTTGTCTTTTTTCTACTTTTTTGTCTTCCTTTTAAAGCTGTGCATGCACATGCCTATCCAAGTTCAAGAAGCAAATGAAAAAAAAGGCCCCAGTTACCTTGCCAGCTCCAATTGGTTCTTGTTCCAATTATCTCCTGATACCATCTAGGAACCAGCAGATTTTGTGCAGCAGTTTAACTCTGTGGAGTCACACACCTGCTGAAGGGCCATTTAAAGCTGCTGACATGGGGACCTGAAAAGAAGGAATGACTTGAACTCCAAGTGTGGGTACACTACCTTCACAGGACAGTTCTCAAAAAAAAAAAAAAAAAAGGAAGGCTGACAGAAGGTACGACAGCACAGCCCTTTGAAATGGTATAAACTGCCAAGATAGGTGAGGGTTTTCCTTGAGGACTGAAGACAAAACTGACTGGTTCTGTAAAGGAAACTAAGTGTTGGGGAATTTTGCGTCTAAGCCATTTCTGAAAGGAAGAGAAGACAAAGCTCCCGTAAAGCTGATTTTTCAAGAAAATTCAGATTGCTTATTGTTCTTCCATTTCAGGCTGCAGGCTCTATTCAGGAACTCTCACTCCTCTCACACACACACTTCCCTCTTTTTCTCTCCTCCTCTCTACCACATATATAAATACTACTGATCTTCCTCAGATTCCAGTTCGCAACTCAAATCACTGGTATTGAACAGAGCACAGGCAAGAGATTCCCTCTCTTCCCAGGGACAGGAAAGAGACTAAAGAAGCTGCTGAAGCCCTTTCCAGCCTCTCGTCTATGATCCAAAGATTTACTTGTTCATTTGGAAATGCCTCACTGCTGGCTCGGAAGAACAGCAGCAGGGAATTAGGTGCCACGCCACAGAAACACATGCCAGTTGTGCTTCCTAAAACATGGAGCCTCACCACCAACGTGACAGCAAGAGAAGGGTGCTGGAGAAGCCACCATGTCAGCAGTGCAGTCTGGTCACTGACCTGGCACTCAGAGTGGGGGCGAGCCTCCCCATTCTATTCCCAGCTCACCCACCCACAGACATTAATTTGTGATGACAATGTTATGGTGAGACAGTATTATTCAATTTTTAACAATATTACCCTGAGAAAATATTCTTCTCCCTCCAGGGGAACCTGTCCAAAAGTTGGACTTTCACAGATCTTACCATAGAAAGGAAAGGATGTGCCTGTTCAGAGAAATGCCCTTGTATCTTCTTTTAATTGCCAGTTAAAAGACCTTCCACACCTGCCACTGAATCCTTATTACCAACAAATCCAAGTACCTTGGGTTTTGGCTTATTCCCTTCCTCACCACATCCCAGGGAAATAAGCATTATTGCTGTTTGCCAGATGACAAATTTAGGACAGAGGGCAAGAAGGCAAAATGCACAAATTGTTCTATTATGGTTCTGCAGATACCAAAGTCCACACTTAGATTTTCCCCCACATTTACTGCCCAACCGCAAATGACTGTATCATCATTACAAAACTGTTCAGCTTTGGGCCCCTCACTTCTAGGGGGACACAGAGGTGCTGGAGCGTGTCCAGAGACGGGCAACGGAGCTGGGGAAGGGGCTGGAGCACAAGTCTGATGAGGAGCGGCTGAGGGAACTGGGGCTGTTCAGCCTGGCCAGGAGGAGGCTCAGGGGGGACCTTAGTGATATGACAAGAGGAAACAGACTCAAGTTACACCAGGGGAGATCCAAGTTGTTTTTTAGGAAAAAATTCTTCACTGAAAGGCTTGTCATGCACTGGAACAGGCTGCCCAGGGAGGTGGTGGAATCACCATCCCTGGAGGTGTTTAAAAAATGCAGACATGCAGTGCTTAGGGACATGGTTTAATGATGGACTTGGCAATGCTGGGTTAATGATTGGACTAGATGATCTTAAAGGTCTTTTTCAACCTAAATGATTCTATGATTAGTATAAAAACATGATTTAATTGTAGTTCTTTAAATACATGTTGGTAGAATATTTATAAATTTAATAAGTTGGGAAAGTGAAATATGAGAATCATCACTGAAAGAATAAGGTAAATATATAAGTGATAGTTTGGAATATCTGAGTGAGTATCACAGGCAACTTGGGTCAGTCAGGCTGAGCAGGACACAGGATTGGAAAATGCTGGAGGTAGGAGACAAGCACGAGTCAGGGCTCTCTGCAGACAAAAGGTCAGAAGGAATAGTTAGAGTGCTAACTAGCCAATTAACATATTTTTTACATTATTATAGATTCAACAAAGATTAAATGATCTGATTATCTTATATATTAAGGCAATAAAAATGTAGTCTGTCCAATTGCACTCTTCTGACCTTGAACCTATGTTTATGCAGCAGTTCCTATATGCAGATGCTCAAAACTACTTTGAAACTTAGTAGCTCAGCTGTGGTAAGGTCAGCTCTGCCCTCGCAGCATCTTTTCCTACTCCATGTTCCTTTGAACTAATCTTTAATCTTGATTTCAATCATTTTTATTATATTTGTCTTCATTTTTATTCTGTCTTCATCATGTGCATACATTTCATCATCACTACAGTGCCTGAACTCTTTGTGCCATAGCTAGATAGTTGGTTGGTGGGGGGTTTGGGTGTTGTTTTTGGTTTCAGGGTTGGTTTTGGTTTTGTTTGTTGTTTTGGGTTTTTTTTTGGTTTGGTTGTTGTTTGCGGGGGGTGGGGTGGGGGGGGGGCTGTTAGGTTTTTCTTTCGGGGGGGGTGATCATTTCCTCTGTGTGTTGTGTCATTAAGTAGTTAAGCAAAATTTTTTTCATCTGCTGCTGTGAAAACACACTCACTCTGGGCAATTTCCTTTCTTTGTTCCTGTGCAGAGCAGCTCCTTGCTCATGCCAAACACCCCACCACCACCACCACCCCCGAGCCCTGATATTATCTCCTTTGAAGGGCCTCATCTAGCAGCCTTTTATGAAATCTAGCTCACTAGGTATTTACAGAAACTGGGCTGGGAAGGATACACCAAGGTATACATCCACCACATTGAGCCAGCCAGATGTAACATCCTCCCTCATCTAAGGGAAATAAAACAAATTCTGTTCTTCCTGTGGAGTCCAGGACAGCTGTGCTAACAGCACATGACACTAGCAACAGCTTCCATGATATGCAACAGAACAGAGGACAGAGAATTCTTCAGTTCAGGATTCATCTTCCCCCTTCTTTATGAGGCAGCCAAGCTTCAACACCATCCCCTCCAGAGAGCAGCCCTAAGCACAGGGCCAGAGCTGTCTGGATTCTGCCTGATAACCCAGCGAACTTGTATGGGCCAGCTGATGGACATCCACAGTCAGCAGGTGCCATGGTGTTCAGCTCTGCCTCCAGCTGACACTTAACTATTTCAGACTGCAGCTACATCAGCAAGAAAGAATGGCCATGATCTGTATCACAGTAGTCTGTACATAGCCTCACCACAGATAACGTAGCCTCCCAGAAAGTGGAATAGGAAACGTGACCAGGTGTTGTCCTGTCTGCCTAACAGAAGGGACACACCGTGTTTTCTCCTCCTTCATGCCTGGACACAGAAAGACTTCAAAACTGTGAATTCAAGGGACTGATGGGATGCCTTCCTCCAGAGCAGGCCCCTAAGATGCCCTACTATGGGAACCTAAGTTAGTGCTAAGGATTACTCCAGGCAGCAAGAGGCTGCAACATCCACACTCCATGGACTTAACCCTGGGATATACCCAGGGCCTAAGAGGGAGAGCAAAGGCAGATGAGGGCCCTGAACCCCCAGTTCAGAGCTCTGGTTTGTCACTCAAGCCAGACAATCCATCTTTCAAAGCAGCCAGTTACCAGTTTGGTGCCTGCCAAGGAAATAAAGCTTTGGAAGAAAGACACAGATAACACAATATGAACATTTTTCCCCATCTGAGTACTTCCTAAACACAGGTAAAATATATTTGCTTAAAATCTGATCCTGTAGGAAAGAAAAGGAAAAAAAAAAAAAAAGAAAGAAAAAAGCGCCCCACACTTCTCTGCCCCCAAAAAAACCTGTCCTCTGAAGTTCTGGCACCAACTTCAACAAACTTAAGGGGAGGGGGGAGCATGGAAGAACGTGTCAGGATTCACAATAAAAATCATAACTTTTGATGTCAGCTCAATATTGCAGTTTGGGGGGGCAAATTAAGAAAAAACCCATTCATCTGGTTTTGAGCTCTGTTAGAAAGAAAATATATTTTTCCCACTTAGAAATACCTTGTACTAATGTCTACATGGCAAGATGTAGAACAGCACAGTTAAAGCTGTCAAGGGCAATTTTTCTTACAGACTTAAGTGTTCTGTTACTTAAAAAAAAGAAGCTGAGAAAATAGAGGAACTTGAATTCAAAGCTCCTTTAATGCAACATTATGGCTGAGAATTTCAAAGTTGAAAAGGTAGGAAAATAAGAAGTACATATTGTATGTCATGCACATAGTATAAAAGAGGCAAATCACCACTGCAGAAAACCAAAGTACTATTGACTTCTGCAACCCTTTTAGGGTTGGTTGGGGCCCAGGGGCATTTGGTCAGTTGAAAATACCTACTCACTCCATAGTGCACCCTCACTGCAGTAGAAAACTTTCAGAATGTTTGACTTTGTGAGATCTCTCTTTCTTTTACTTAGGGACCTAAAAAAAAAAAAATATCTTTGTTTGGAGCTGAAAAATTCTTGCCCTCTATTATACAGAGAAACTGAAGCACAGTCTTCATTTCAAGCCACTGCCTATATTCTTCCACATAAGAGAAGACTCAGGGGGGACCTTGTTGCTCTCTACAGCTACCTGAAAGGAGGTTGTGGGCAGGTGGTGGTCAGTCTCTTCTCCCAGATAACAAGGGCCAGTCAAAAGGAATCAGCCTCAGGTTATGACAGGGGAGGTTTAGATTGGAGGTTAGGAAGGATTTCTTCACTGAAGGGTGATAGAGCATTGGAACAGGCTCCAGGGAATCAGTATCCCCAGAGGAGTTTAAAAACCATGTAGATGTGTTGCTTAGGGACATGGTTTAGTGATGGACTTGGTAGTGCTGCGTTAACAGTTGGACTTGATGATCTCAGAGATGCTTTCCAACCTAAAAGATTCTATGATTCTAAGACCAACAGCAAGTGCTCCAAAAAGAATCTTTAGAAAGCCCATCTATTTGGAACAGTGTAACCTGTTGTAAATTCAAATATACAACATAGCAGAATGAAGGTACTCCCCACTCCAGTCTTTCGAAAAGCAATTTATGCAGGTCTCTCCAGTAACTACACGAGCACAAGACCAATTTCAACAGCTCTACAGTTCCCCCCATGAGACTACTGTTGTCAGAGCAACTCTCATTAGAAATTTTATACTAAAAACAGGCATCAGGGACTCAGCCTTAAACAAAGCTGTCAGAGCGTCATGGAGTCCTCCACTGCATCAAAGAGCTCAAGTCATCCCTCATTGCTGCATTTTGTTTTTCTTAAAACCCTAGCTCTTGGAGGCCATTAATGACCTAAAACAAAAAAAACCAAAAAATCCCAATCTGAGTTCTTACTTTTCTGAATTCAGAGGGTTTCTTTTAAAATACACTCAGAACTCTAAAGTCTTTGACTTCTGCTTCCTAAAACACTGTACATCTCATATACTGGGGTTTTTTGGGGTTTGCTGTTTTTGTTGTTTTTTTTTTTTTTTTTTTTTACACACACATAGAGACAAATGTCTAGGTACATATCTATTTCTAAGTCCGGCTGCAGCTACATAACGGTTTTAAACTCCATTGAGTTATTTTTTTTTCCTCCCTCCTTAAAAAGATAGAAAATTGACTTGGAACTTTTTAGATGCCTCAGATTAGCAATGCTACAGTCAGAACAGCACAGAACACTCTTGAACAGCTATTGCTAGTACTTGCAGGTGCCATGAGCCCTTCACATTCAAGAATACTGGATTTACATTCAAACATAAAGGAAAAATAAAACCAACTTGATTCACGCACTCTTACGTCAGGAGAGCAGGGGGTATTTTTAGAGCAACAGCTTAGCATTCACAGCATGCATGGCATTCTTGATTAAACAAGAGATCCACATGAACATAATAAATCTGTAATTTCATTGGCCAAGCACTATGGAAACAATTTAGAATACACAGATTGCAATGTTAAGCAAACTACAGCGCATGTATAACACCCATGAATTATAGCAGCTTGGCAATGAGCTGACCAGTTGCTTCTCACAGCCTTTAATAACAATCATCCACATCTTCACAGCACCATAGAAATTAGAGATGCAAGAGGCCTATTATGCTCATCCAGAAAATACAGGATTGTTCCCTACGGGATAATTGCTAATACTCTGTCCAAAGTGGATTTAAAGCAGTAAAGCAAGGTAGCCTCTTTAGCACGATTCCTCAGAGTGGCTGAAACTCAGTTCCATAAAGCTTTTTCTAGACATTAAATTTAAGTGTTTCCCCTCTTCAAAAAGGTTAAAGCTAGTCCAAGGAGCCTGGTCTCCTTTGGATTCCCCTCTAGTCAGTCAACAGAGGGGAGAGTTGGTCCCTTTTTGCTACAAAGCAAAAGTGTACAGACACTGACCTTCTTTGGCTAACAGCCTTCACAAACAGTTCTCCCCTCCACCCAGCTAGTCCTTGCCAGCTCTTGTCCATAACGGTACCCTCAGCACCACCTCCTCCCTTTGCTCGCTATACAGGTATATAGACTCGTGCCCACTTCCACCTCAGAAGTCCTTTGGCCATGCATGTATGGATTTCACTCTAAATATTCATTATCTTCCACCTCACTGAAGACTCCCAGCACCTGTCTGTGCACTATGTCCACTTCAGCCAAACCTCAAGGGGGACATGTGACAACATTGCTGGCCCAAGGACTGGCAGCTCTAGTGCAGGGGACAGAACCTCACTGCGTCCTATACTAGGGCAGTGGCTCTGGCACAAGGCTGTGTCTAGTTAAGTGTCCTTACTGCAAACTGTATCAGTCATGGCTCTGAATACCAAGCTGTATTTCTACCATTCAGTAAATACCCATATGCTGCATCAGCCCCCAGGAGAGTCCAGAGTTAACATGTGTACAAGAAGAACTCTGACATGCCTAGGAGGGAGGAAGAGGATTAGCAGACATAGGAATCATAATAAGTATACCACAATCCAGGCTAAATCCAAAGTCTTAAAGGAATCACAATACAGCACCCAACAGAACACCACTTTGCTTCATGCCCAGGAGTCACTAAAGCCATCACATCATGAGCAATCTGTAGGTAAAAGGTGGAAACAGCAACATATAGCACTAATTAGAACTTCAACAGACCCAAAGTGATGAAACCAAAAGTCTTCAGCCTGCACATGTTAGGTCAAGTGCTTTTTAAAAAACAAGAGATCAGAAGGTGAAATGATTTTCCACATAACAAGTCAGACTGGAACTCAGGATAAGGTGCTCCTTAACCCCAAGCATTCCACAAAGGCCCTTTCAAACTGAATCAAAACTTAGCATCACATGGGTAATGGCTCCAGTAACAACTCTGAGAAGTTTTTCAAGTCAGGGAAAGGAAAACAGCATGTACAAACTAAGCTGCTTGAGTTTTGCATCTAGCTTCATTTGCCTGGAAGAGGTTTCTTCTGAAATTGTTTCTATGACTCTTTCAAAACTTCTAATAAAAACTAACATGCCCATGACTAAGAAACCATCTGGGATCTCCAGCCATTTGACCCTTACTCTTACACACACTACAAATTTTTCTGCTGTTAACTGAATTGTTGCTAAAGTTGGTCGTATTCTTCTCGTTAAGTATCAGCATTCAACGAGTGCCTTAAATCACTTTCCTAAAATAAGCCTTAATCTCTACTATCATTGATATCCAGAGACATTTGCAAGCAGGATTTCAACCAGTCACCTGCATAAACTCACTCCATGAGCTTGTTACAATATCACAGGAAGGCAGAACTAGAAGGGACAACTTTCCGTCTCCAGCAATCCACAGAACATCATCTGTCCCCACCCTGCAAATCCTGACACTTCCCAACTCCTCTGAATAAACTTCGGACCTTCACTGCAAAAGTCAAAACAAAACAAAATACTACCAAAAAGATCTAATGTACCATAGGAAGACAGGAAAAGAAAAGTCAAGGACACTGCCACTGTCCTCCATCCTTGCAATAACGAGGAATCTGAGAAATGCCAAGACGATTGTCTGAAGTGGACCACAGAGAGCAGTAAACTATGTCAGATACACGACATCCTTCTGCTCCCTAGTTGAATGAGGACACGCTTTTTTTTTTCTGCTATTTTAAAACACTTTCCAAAATGCATTTTCACAACAAGAAGTGTCAAGTGTTTGGCTTGTATTAGCATTTTCAGGTAGATATCAGGGCACCCAAGGAAATAAGATATATAAAGAACAAGAGCAGAACTAACAGTTCTCTGTTATAGACCTCCCCTGTTCCATTCAGAAAGTGACCATGTTACAGTGAAGAGCTACGTTTATGTATCTAACACAGTACCATAAAATCCTTCAGGATGAAACTCGCAAAGCAGCAATTTATTATTTCTGCCTTCTTGCCACAAGGAAAAAAAAAATGTAGTTTGAGGATGTAAAAGAAAGTTCTTCTTAACCTGAAAAATTACCTTCCTTTTGGGAAAGACAAACCACTCATAATGACAGAGGAAAATCTTTGGAAGTAGTAGCAGAGAAAGACATTAGAAGTGGCAATCACCATGCCAGACACACTACACTGCAGGGAAAGGGAAGAATGGCCAGATAATGAAATTACAGAGCATTGAAAATGTCAAAGAGCGACAGTGCTCTACCATCATTCACAGGTTATATGAGGCATTAACATGCTGATATCCCATTCCAATGACAAAGATGGCAACAAGAACAGTAAATAGTCCAAAATGAATCTGTTGCTGAGACCAGGAATTTAATGAAACAGGGAGACGGGCAGAAAATTAATCTTGCTTTCACTGTGCAGCCTTCAAACTGGAAAATGCTGGCCCTGTTCAGAAATAGTAATAGCACAGGGATGCATTATTTGACTTTCTTTATCTACGATCCCCCTGTACTTATGAGTCATCATCACAAAAACAGGTATCAAGTCTCACTAACAAGCACCAATCTTGTTGGCAGGCAATGACACAAAAGCAGCACTAAAGGAATTTCCAGTGAGGTATAGAGGAGGGGGGAAAAGTCCTTCACAATTAAGGTGATCGACTGCTACATCAGGGGTCCAGGGAAGACAGAGAATCTCTGTTCCTGAAGGTATTCAGAACCTGACTGGACAAGACTCTGACCAACTTGATCTAACGTCACAACGCGACCCAGCTTTGAAGCTGATTTGCACAGGAGTTGGACCAGAAGACCTGAAGACTCGCCTGCTACCCACCCCCATCCCCCCATATAACTCACTTTAAAATTTAAATTAGTTCTGTTCCCTGCAAATAGAAACACCATTGATCAATGAGAAGCACAAGAAATCATGCAGCAGTAAAGCCAGAGGATGCTGTGTCTATCATGTAATGCACTTTTCTAACTTGCTTAAGATAGTCATTCACCATAAAATAAAGAAAACCTCTCCACCATTTCTCCTATAAAAGCAAAAAAAAGACAAGGTGAGTCAAAATGTACACTCTGTTGATGGAAACCCACTTCTGGAGACAGCCTAATGGGTTGAAACACAACTTGGGACAAGCACAAATGAATTGTCAGATCCCAGACAGCTCCATGTGGATCCAACATGTATACCTCTACACATCCTCTCCAGATACAGCAACACAGCACCATGCCCAGCAGTACCATATAAAGCAGCCAAGGCCGTGCTAGGACCATTTCTTCTGCAGTTAGGCTGCAGCAGAAATTCTGCACTGTACACCAAAATTCCAAATTCTCAGGTTTTCCTAGGTCTGGTACAGAAACAGTCCTATTTTCAGCCCAACCATAAACTCTCCTATTGGAGGGCTGGAAGTAAGAGGGCTTCAAAAGGTCTGATAAGGTCAGAGCTAAAAAGCAGTTGATAAGGCTATCTGGCCTCCACACTGGTTTCTTACCAAGTTTAGATTTTCTGTTTCAAAGTTGTATTTTAGAACCAAGTTCACCTAAACTTAATCAGGAACATATCTTTGACACATATAAAGCAAAATGAACAAAACCCTCATTCACTTTATTTAATCTGGAAAACATAAAGTGGTTTCCTCATTCCATCAAGCAGATGCAAATTTAATTTCAGATCATTCCACTTTTTTTTCTGTAAAAAAACAAACAAAGAAAATAAGCATGGGAAAAGAAACCCTTGGAAACTCTACCTCTTATCACATACAGTATGTGCCTCTCTCTCCCTGCTGGCCCATACCACGTTTAGCACTATAGTTTTCAAAGGCTGCTGGAATTCAATCTGCTAAAAGCGTGCAGTAAATGAGGCTTTGCAAAGTGCATATGTTCAGTAAGCGCAAGTACCTGGACATCTGTGCACAGGGGTGATTCATTCAGAGATGCGTGTAAGACAAAAGACCCGTCCCTACCGATTTCAGGAAGGCCAAGTTTTCACCACAGTTTATTGGCAGCGAGCCTGCCAGACAACAAACTTCACCAGCCTGTGAATCAAAAGTCTTTCCACCTGCAAGACCATGATTCCTTCCCTGCTACACAAGTGGATTTTGCATCATGTCCAGAAAGTAAGGTTCACCTGTTGCCCAATTAAGGTGTGGATAAGATTTATCACCTCAGGGCATTCTTAAATATGACCATCTTGTTCATTACAAGGGCATAACGTTCTTCTCTCTCCATTGAGCAGTAGCCATGGATCAAGTGCAAGAGGTAGCCTCAGAGGCAGGTAGATGGATGTCATACTACTGCAAGGCACAGTCATACAGCCAATGCCTTTTGGAGATGTACGGGCAGACAGTAAAGACCTTGGCAATATCTTTGTGACTCAAAGCCCATCCACTGCAGCAAAACAAATGAACAATAGCCAGCTCTGAACTGTAGCCTACACTCCTGATTATACCTGAAGTGTCTCCCAGCAACATCCAGGACTGAGATAGCACTTACCCATCAAAACATGCTGGAAACAGCAAACTGCATCTTTTGAACCTAGAAGCAGTATCACATTCCACCTATTGGTGGAATAGGTGGAATAAAAGGGGACTCACTGCCCCCTTTACAGGAGTCACTCCTGAGATCTGGACACCACACAGATTTCTCTCTGTGGCCTGCATTCATAAAGCCCATGAAGTGACTGCCCAATGTGGGCACTATGTAGGAAAAGAAATCTGTGTTGAGACTGAATAAGGTAAGTGAGTTTGCTTTAAGGTCAGATCATACTTACTTTGCCACTGTGTACTTGAAGTCATCAAAATGCTGCACAACTCAAGATTATTCTGGGGGTACCCTATAAGGAATGTAGCACCTAGAGATGCAGAGTCTGGACACTTCAAACACATGCATAAAGACACCACGGTGCATTGACAACTTCAAGTTGTTTCTGAAAGTTGTTGTTAGAAGGGGAACATTAAGTCCCCTCTGTCTTCCCTGCATCTGATTCCTTACACAGATGTCCTTAATCATCTTCCAAATGAACGTCTGAGGTGCAGCATCAGTCTCCTGCTAGTTAGCAGTATTGCTGTCCTGTAAAGCTGTCGGATGCCCAGCCCTCTGGGGGCTGTAGTGTCTGGCTGACTTCACAGGAACATCAGGGAACACTAACATGACCTGGACAGTGTGCAACTACAGCCTTAGATGGAGGGGACGTGGCAGAGAACATCAACAGTAAGCAGAACTTACAAAGAGGGGGGGATTTCACAGTGCACTGCCACTGTTCCAGCTCCATTACATTTGCTTGCCAGGAATAAGCTTTGGCAACAGGCACCTAGGCAAAACCGAGTCTAGCAGCTTAGGGGGTTACCTCCAACTGCTATACTCTGCTACAGTTCAGACACATTAAGTGCCTTTTGCTTGCCCCAGCTGCAAGGTTATGAGTTAACCTTCTCCACCAAGCCTCTACTAGGATACCACTCTCCCAACAATGGAAATACTAGCAGATCCAATGGACATCTAGAAATCGCCCTACTCTGAACAGAAGCAAGCACCGCTGGGAAGGCAGAAAGCAGACTCCCATCTGACTCCATCTCTGAGCTGTGCTCCACTAAGATCAGCTCAAGTCCCTCACTGCTCTCCCACCTCCTCCTGTCTTGACACTGCTCAGCTCTCCTCCCCAGCTGGAAAATTCAGTCTCCTGCCCCTGCCCGCCCCCCCCCAAATCCTCATTGCCACTTAGTACTACACAAGAGCAGTCTCCATTTCTACCCCTGCCATCCGTAGCTTAATCCAGTCCTCACTGCAGCTTTTTCTGCACAGCCTACTTAAGCTTGTTTTTCTTATTCTTCCCACAGTCTAAAGTAAAGATGCAATCACCATAGTTGCGGTGTTATCCTTCAGAAATTACTTTGTCACAGGGAAAAGTACAAAAATACAATTACTTGCTTCAGCTGCAGTGGCCTAGAGGGACCCAGTTTTGAAGTGCTTCCTATTTTCCAGGAAAAGACTGAAAACTTGAACCTATATGTATAGCAATCTGAAAGTACTTGTACATTTCCTTAAAGGAAACCCATGAAAATGATACCAGGTCTTATCTGCCAGAACCATGTAGTGTTTCTGTCTCAACAGCCTACATGTAATTATATCAGAAAAAAACATGACAAGCCACCCCACAGGTCCTTGCTATTTAACAAGGAAAGGCCAAGCTACACACCAGTACTTGCAAATCAAGACATCACTGACACTGAAAGATGCAACTGGAAGCAAAACCTGCTGCCACTATTGCAACAAGTAACCAACCTAGGGGATCATTCAGGTTTGGAAGCGTCGAACAATTGAACTAGCGAGATTTGAAGAGGCTGTCTAGCCAATCTCCATTCCCCAGGCAGGATCCACCTTCTCTGAATCACTCCCAAAAGGTATATGCCTAGTCTGTTTTTAAAGATCTCCAATCCCAGAAATACTACAACCTCCAAAGGATCTATACCAGGCTTTACTTGCTTTACCATTATAAACATTTTCATATGAACTAAACTTCTCTTTCTTGCTGTATTTCAATCACATGATTTCTCATCCAATCCTTCACAGATACAGGGAAGAGATTACCTTTAACAATGGCCTTTTACATTCATTTTATCATCCCTCTTCAGTTTCCTCTTCTTCAGCTAAACAGCTCCCATCCGTTCAAGATTTCATTGTAAGCCAGGTCATTCTGTCTTTGAGCATCTTCATTATTCTCTTTCAGGTTCTCTCAAAAGGAACTTTATCTATCTTTATGTGAACTTAGACTGGCCACAGAGCTAATGCTGAGGCCTTACTTGCACTGAGTGCACTTCAAGGATTACTTGTGTGTCTTGCAGGTTGTATATAATCCTGCTCATTGAAGCAGCAAGGGATTTGCTTCCTGAAAACACTCTCCCCCCCCACTCTGCCCCACACCAAGACCTATTCTCAGTGTACTGCAGGATGTAGCTGTTAAAGGAGAGACTGATAAGAGTGTGAGCAAGCTAGAGGAAATGTTGGAGTAAATGTTTGTGTATTTGCTGGCAGGCCAGAGAGGGTAACATTGCAGGACTGCTGTGCAGAGGAAGAGAGATTTTCAGGAGCTAACTGCTTCCGTTTGAACAAAAGATGAATACACCTCTGGGATGGGACAAAGAAAAGAACCAGCTTAGGCTGGAGAGTGAAGCAAGGCAATAGTCAAATAGTATGAGTGAGAATCAATTCCAGGTTGGTTTTGAGCCCTGAGTACATAGAAGGAACCAGCCTTCCAAGACTATACGACGCCATGAGACTGTGCCCTAAGGAAGAGAAGAACCAAGTACACTGCACACACAATGCAAAAGGGTCTGACCCACAAACTTCCAAGCAGGAAGCCCACTTCTTAGCATTCAGGGTGTTAAATAGGGTCTATTATTGACCTCTTCCTAATACAACGAGGCTGGATTAGCATCTGACCTTTGTTTCAGAAGTAAAAGATGACACAGTGAAGTCTGCTGGTCTAAGTGGCCCAAAAGAAAAGCCAGAGGATGCAGCAGAGAGGATTACACATTCACATGCAACCAACAGAGAGCCCAGTGCACACTTATTTTCTTCATCCTCCAGCCCAACCTGACTCCCTCTCAGTCCTCAATGAATATTTTGATGAAGAAATTCAGTGCTACATAGTTGTACAGATATTTCAGCAATGCAATTAAATAAAACCCTGTCAGATATAGCAGGCATCAGGAATCATTGTCACACTGTCCTCACACAGAAAGGAAGCAAGAAGTTAGGAAGCAACAGGAAAACAGAGACCTTTGGCACACAAAACAAAGACCAGATGACAATGCTGGAGAAAGAGCAGAGAAGTAGCTGGATTATGCTCTGATATGCCAGGCTCTGGAAAGGCCAGAGCAAATTTGTCATTAGCAGAGAAGACAGTGCTTCCTGATATACAGCCCTAACAAATCAGTGTGGTATAAATGCAATTTATATGGACTATAATGTAGTTAATTTATCCCCATAAAGGAAGGCGACAATGTAACTCACTAGACACATTCTGGTTCTTAGTGTCACTTGCGGTGATAAATGTTGCCCAAGTTTCTGTACCTGACTTTTCATTTCTGGGTAGCTTAAGCTATTTAAACACTAACCTTAATGTGACAGTCTCCATGGCAATCCAGAAGTGACACATATCCAGCCACAATTTTTTAATTGCGGTTCTCCTCCCAAGTGCTTATGAAGAGCATCAGGCTGACAAAAGAACAAGTCATTTATTTGCCATCACAACAGATATGCAGCACAGGGCAAGTTGCCTATGCATCATTCCCTGCTAGTGTGCATCAGCCTTGGCCCAGGGGAACTTGTCTCCTAAAGTAAGAGCACAAACCAATTTTTCATGACTGTTTAGAGTCAGCCTCCCTGTCGACAACCAACCATTTCTGCCAACTGCACTGGTAGGTTCTGTCACATAGATGTCCATCCACTAGGAAATGAATACCACTATGCACATCAGCCAATCTAAGACACTCCCTTATTTCTGTTTCCACAAAAAAAACGCTTGTTTTCATCAGCAGAAGACCTGAAGATGTCATTTTTTTCTTTCCACATGGATGCTTTGTCCATTCTTTGACCCTGCAGGCTACAATAACCCAGGGCACACAAGACAGGCACACAGAAAGAAGATGAACTCTTTCAACAGTAGGGGTAAAAAAACCTTGTAACATATGCTTTAATTTCCATGCACACGTTATAACCAAATACTTAAAAAAGCCATGACAAGAATATTTCTATTATAGCTTTACAAATACACATCCATCTAGTGGAAGAACCTGGGGTATATACAACCACATAACAGTATTTGTTGTTGTTTTAAACATGTATTTTCTTATGTATCTGCCAAATAAGGCTGTTCAGATCAAAAAAAGCCAAGTTAGTAGACTTAGAAAATAGAAGGAAAGTAATGCAAGAAAGGAATCCAAAGGAATAGCTGATAGTTATCTTTTTCCAGGTTTTATGAAGTGTTAACTTTCCAATGCAGGTATTTCTTTCTTGACAAAAAAAATAATGAAACTAGAAAATGGCATCACAGAAATCCATAATGGTAACAAGCCTAAAAAAAAATGGTATCATTGGAACTGATTCTGAATACATATTTAAGAGTGTAATTCCACAGGATACTTCTCGCATTCTCCTTTTCTCCCTGTGCTGCAACTTTCCCAGAGGCATGTAATGGCATAGCTGATGGTTTAGCAAAAGCCCCTGCTTTACCAGCTAGCTGAATTTTAACCTGCACAGAAGGCAATCACATCTAAAAGCATAGGGGATAAACTCCAATTTTCACTGTGTGGATGTATATAGCTTCAAGCAAAAGGAAATTGCAATCTCTGAGCAGCAAAGGGCACTGTAAATAGAGGACCTGTAACAGTTACTAAAGGTCTCATTTTTAACATCTGACTCTTGTGTCGAGGAACTTGCAGAACAGATTTACTAATAGATCAAACTGCCCAAAACCCAGAGGTTGGTGACTCCACATATATGCATTAAATTCAGTGTGTATGTGGCACATGTTTGCTGTCCTGGCTGGTAACAAATGGCTTATAATAGAGGGAGTTCATCTGAAACCTTCCTGACTCTTTATACACTTTTTTGCTTGACATTATGAAGAGAGATAAACCATACCAAGTTTAGCAGTCTGAGTTCCCCAAAAACCTCTTGTTGCTGAGAGCCAGAGCATGTTTTTGGAATGACAGCAGGCTGGTGGACAGCAGGCAGCAATACAAGAGGTACTTTGCAACAGCAGTGCCAGGCAGTGGGAAGAAGTTTTTCCATTTCCCTGTGGGGCACTCTGAACTGTTTTGCCCTTCATTCCTGTTACTGGCTCTTCTCTACTTTGCCAACAGTGCCTGTTTTCCCTTATTCTCAACATTTGCTGCTTCCACTCATGTGCTTCCTTCACTCCTGAGAGAAAGTCCTGGGGGATTTACATTCTCTGTCTCTCCCCTCTCACCTTTCTCTCCTTGCAACTCTTTAGATGTCTGTACTCTTCATCCTAAAGGCTTCCAACCCTGAAATCCTACCTGTCTTTTCACAACTCCTTTCAAGTTACTCTTCAGTTCCTTCAACTTCTCCCTGGCTATTTCTTCCTAAATTACATCATCAACATGCAGCACTTCTTTCTTTTCTTCCTGACTTTGCTGTCATTTGTCCTTGATGACCTGCCAGCCTCCTCTGCCCACACGTTAGATCCAGGAACCCTTTCCCCCAGTATCCTTCCCTTGCATTTTGAAAGAACCCACTGTGAGTTTCTGCATAATATATTCTTTGAAGTTTCTTCTAAATCTCTCCTTTAGCACAAAATACCTTACACCAGAAAGGTTTGTAGGTACTAGTAAACTCCTGGACCTGGCCTACTAAGTATTAACTGTGCCATTCTTTTCTCTGTATTTTCCTAGCTGATGCTGTTTCTATTACACCTAGGCTACAAAGCCCCTTGAGACAAGAACCAGCCTCTCAGTGTCTCTTTGTACCATCTCTTGAGCAATTGTTCAGGCAAAAATTAATATCCCATATATGACTTCCAAAGTGAATGAGAAGATGGAAGAGAAAAGCTAAGAGGAACACTGTACTGCCATAAATCTAGGTAGTAACACATCGAACATTTTGGTGTATTTTTTGCTAATGTCACATAATAGGCAATGGAAGCTGCTGCTGTTGCATGAGCTTCTGAACTAATTCCTTCCTGGGCCCCTGCATGCGGGTGGCTGAGACTGTGTAGTTAACACTGAAGAGAAGGCGCAGCCGTGACCATGCAGTTTGTTCTGCTGAAAAGGGGAAAGCCCATCTCCTGGACCACAGGAGTGCCAAGGTGTTACGTCATCCTATTTCACATATGCATACACAACCTGTGGTTTCCAATAGGCCAAAGAAAGAATTAGTTACCAAACCAATTGCTCTGGCTCCTTCCAGAGAATTTAATTTTACCTTGATGATAATTAATTTCAGCAGCAATGGGTCCTCCTCAACCAAAGCTGAATCTGGCCTGTGATGTATTTAGCATATCAGCTTTGCTAATCAAGTTTCTAGTGGCAATTAAAGGGCAAGTATTCCTTAGTTGCCTACTACAGGTTTGAAAACAAGTTCCTCAGCCCTTCACACCACCACCGCTTGGTGTCATACTGTCCTACCAACAACCAGGACAAAATTCTGACTGCAAGGGGAATAGGAACTTTGGCTACCCTTGTTCATCTGGAAGTGTTTGCAGTAGAAGAGATAAACCGGATCTTTCCCAGGCTTATGATTCTCTTTACTGTTTATCTCTGCTCAGAAAGTAAAATTAACATTTTAAGAACCAGGTTCCCAATACTTTGATAGCAAAAGAGGATAGCTCCAGGACAGGTGAGGAGGGTAAACAGGCTAAAATACAAGAATACCTGTAAT
Source organism: Falco biarmicus (assembly GCF_023638135.1). Classification (NCBI taxonomy): domain Eukaryota; kingdom Metazoa; phylum Chordata; class Aves; order Falconiformes; family Falconidae; genus Falco; species Falco biarmicus. Next base: position 24,978,011 of record NC_079296.1, read on the forward strand.
CAAGCAAACCTATGCAATCTACTAGGAAAATGAATAAAGGCAGCTTCAGAATACATTTAGAATTTAGTCAACACTCAATTAATTTGATCATGAAACTGAGGAAAGCCAACAGTTCAGAAAGTTACAGAACCCATTCGTTCCCCTGTCTCCAGATGGAAAACCTCCAGGGAGCAGTTAGCCAACCTCAGACCTTTGACATTAAGCCTGGATTCAGCATTTTCTCCCAGACTGCTTTTTTCCCGGCCCTTGTAATATAGTGGACCACTAGCTCTTGGAGAATGGGTATGTCGATCTTCATCTAAATGTCCTGTTCCCTTTTGCTTCCACACACAGGAAAAAGTAAACTCCTTTCAAATAGCTACTGACATCACTCCACCAGAGTAAATCCTCTCCATCCCTGTACAAAAGGATAAACACATTCCATCACAACACATTTAGACAGTTACTTCCCTGACTAAAATGTTCAGCTGTGTCCAAGATACCTGTTGTCTTGCATCAGTACGTTAAAAACACACCTAGAATGAGGAGGGGATTGCCAGCAAATCCAACTCACAGCCACTGAGTTCATGCTTGTTTCTGCCCTCCCTAACTCACATGATCTGTACCAGACTCCTCCTGCCTCTTAGTTTAGGACCCAACTTTCAATTTTCTTACAAATTCAGAGCTATGCTTTATTCCTGGCAGTTAAAATAATCTTGCTGGAAGGAAGCAGAAAGCAGAACGGTCTTCCATTTTAAGTATTAAGTTATACTTTCCAGTTCCACAAAGAAGTAATTTTCCAGACCTTACCCTAACATGGGCCTTGGGTGGGATCAGCAGGCTGCGGCCGGCCTCGCTCGGTACCATGGGGCTGTCATACAGCAAACGAGAGCTCACTCTCTCCATCGAGGTAGTACTTACCCACCTCACACTTTCCTTTGTATATGAAGACACATAACCTTCAATCAACAGGCCACATACCAGAAAAGCTCTCTAGTGCAGCCAAGCCCGAGTCAGGTGTTTGTTGTTGCCACAGGTAGCTCTGGGCCAGTGTTAATTTTAACAGAGGTGGGGGACAAGGACTGTGACAAGGTTTCTTCACGCTCAAACAACCACACACATGTAACCAAGGCAAGTCTACCCACAGACGGACAACTCAGAGCATAAGTTTCCATACAAACATTATTTCACATCCTAGAGCAAGACAGGCCAACACTCCATGACAAAAACCCTGGATTCTTTCACATATTACCTAATTAATTCAGAACCCATCTAACTAGGTAAATTAAGATCATGAATGGTCATCACTATTTACATTCACAGAGTGTTCTGCATGGGCTTTGTTTTTCCCCTAAACATTTTTCTGTTTTCGCTGTATCAAAGATACATGTAAAGATGAGAAAGAAATATCCAAAGACTTTGTGTTGTGCTACTTAGGGCTTCCAACAGGGTGAGTTCATGAGCAGACAAATTAGGTAGCTGTTTTTGCTAAAACTATCACTTGTGAATCATTATGTGTGCTTAATTGGTCATCTGCAAATTCCAGGGTTAACACCTCACTTTAATGAACAAGCTTGTTCAAACCTCTGAAAATTACGCATTTGGGCTGCCTGAACTCCTGGGGAGGCAGCTAATGCTTCAGTTCACAGTCTGACATTTTCTGCATAACCATAAAGGCTAGGAAGATGTATATTTGTGTATATGGGCAAATGAATAAAAATGCATATAAAATGAGAAAAAGAGTTCAATCACGCTCAGATTTAGGAACATAAGCTTTGTGGCAAGTGATGGATGCATAGGACCTTGGCTGTTAAGTGAATGCTGTATCTAAGGTAATACATTTCTTGTCAGGCTTTCCACCCCAAAAGTATCACTCAGGCATGAACTTTTAGAAGCATCTGCCACGGGCACAATTACCTAAATCCCACCCAGTGTGATATCAGCATCCTCAGGTTAATAGCAAGAGTAGCTCTGTTGCCAGTGTAGCTAATGTAATAACCTTAGTATTTCCCTTCTGTAAGCACAATATAGGCTGGTTTCTCACTTAATCCACACTTGTAGCACTGCCTCCTGACTTGTTCCACTGCCACGCTCAAAAGTGGATTTCTGCCATTTCCCTCCTGCCACGCCCTCTTCCCTCCCTCCTTTCCCCTTCCTTAGGGTATTTAACTCCACTTTGTATAACTCACTTCTCGCAAAAACCAGCTCTCTTCCTACACTCTTCTTTCAGAAAAGGTCACCATTTGGAGAACAGATAGCTTCACATAATGAATAAGGAGCTGACAGGTAGATTTGAAAACCTAAAAGGAATTAATGGACCAGGCACTGGAAATAGCATCCAACACAAAGCTCATCAGCAAATTCCTAACTTGCTCTAATCACAGCACTACAATCCCCCCAAGCAGAAACAGGATTGTTCCAGCTATTAACACACCAAGGGCCATGCAGGTTGAAAAAAGTTTAAAGCTGTTCTTCAACCATGTTGCCAATGATTACTTTAAAGATGCACCTCAGGTCCCGCTGGATATCCCAAAGGAAGTTAGACCAAAGGAAGTTGGATCTGCCTGCAGTGCTAATGTCTTTCCCCCTTCCTTTTACTAGTACTTCAACCTGTGAAAAGCATCTAAGGGTCAAACTCCATCCTGTGTGCAAGGAACACAGGACACTGGATACTACGGCCAGAAAAAATACAGCCTCTAAGCAGTTCTAAAGCAAGAGGACACCACAATTAGTTGCATCTGTTCATGACATCACAAGCAGGATGCAACCATTATGGAAAGACTACCGGTTTGTAATCCTTCTGCACAATAGCAAGGAAGGACGCCACCCTGAACTGGAGTGCACGAAGGATCTTCATGCATGGAAGAGTCATCACTAGATGCCCTTCCATTATTGCCAGGTGGTACTGTGGACACTAGTCACTCTGAAAACCAGATCTTTTAGGATACATTTGACTGTCTCCCAAACAAAATAATCAGTACATACATAGCAATATGGCTAAATCACAGCACAAACCTACCTGGTGCTATAATGATTTGGCACAAGAAGAAGAATGTAACCTTGGTTACAGATAATGGCAGAGAGGATGGAACGAGTTGCTCCCTTGATCATACTCTTTTTCTTTCTTCCTCTAGATCTCAGAGTGACCTCTGCAATTCCAGCCATGCCATGGCCATTAAAATAATAAAAGTACATTTTATTACTTGTACTCCTACCTGTAAGAAAACTCAGCCTGAACTACACCTTAATGTCCAATTCTCCTTAATGTTCCATATCTTACAGAGTTTCTGAGGCCTTTCATCCTGCTATATGAAGCTGATCAACCCCCACCTGCTCCCCTACAAGCAAACAGTAGCTTGAATGAGGTTAATATACCTGTCAAAGTCTGCTGTGATGAATGGTATGTTAATGATGTGCACGGAGTTAAACAATTGACTATCCTAACTCAGTTCTTGCACCATTCATTTTTGCTTTTCATGGAAGGAACTTGCTGTTCCTGAACATGCCTTTGCCTAGGTCAAGAGTGGGCATTTGTACCCAGAGGTAGAAGAATGTAGATTTTCCCAGCAAATATTACAAGTGCAGGGAAAGTTGTGTAAATGCAGGACCCACTATGAGGGGATCAGGTTGGGGGTCTTGAGCTACTACATACTCCTCAAGGATGACAATACTGGGATTTCATGCACACATGTAAATGCAACAGCTGCTCTGGCAAACCTTGCATCCCATATACCTGTCAACTCATATAAGCCAGTGTTACTTAAGCAAAATAGAACCAGAGAGACTTACAGCTACCTACCAGAGATTTGTGCCAGCCAATCTTCAGAAATTTGCTGCCCTGAAGGAACAAGCAATTGGTAATCTCGCATTACCAACAGAATTGCAAGTTTAAGATGACTATGACTATGGAAGTGATGTTTCTCTCTGCAACCCAAAAACAGGGCCTGGGGCACCAGACTGCCTGATTTGCCTTTGCTTACAAGAAGGTGGGTAAAATACACAGTCAGAACAGAGGATGCTCTCCCTTGAGTTCACAGCCCTCACTGCTGGCAGCTAGGAGAGGGGCTAACTAACTAAAACAGGAGCTTGTTTTCCTTAAAGGTCTCGGTGAACAAAACCTCATCCTAAAAAAAGGGCATAAGCAGGGACTTCTTCCTCTCAGTGTGCCGTGCCACACCACACTTCAACATCCTAAATTAGGTGATATTACCTAAAGCCGAATCTCTTTTTCCACAACAAACAGGAAGCACTGTGGCTTGGTGGCTGCCTGTCACAGTCACTTGTTCTACCTCCATATTTCTAGTAAAACCTACCAGCACAACAGCTGTGCACCCAGACCCAGAGGAAAGATTGCTGTGGGTTATCAATGTCATAGGAGTCATCTGTTCAAAACAGACTTCCAAAATTCAACAACAGTTTCCACGTGGATCTTGCTTGGCATCTGCAGTTAGAAGACAGGAAGGGGTTTGCTTCATTCATGCATTCTAAGAATAAGGTAGCATCTTTCACACCTAGACACAATTAAACAATGTGTTCTCATCCCATTCCCACTTGGGAAAACACAGTTGGGGTTATTAATGTCAGAAAGCCGGCCCAAGAAGTGATCCAACTCTGCATTATTTACTAGTGTCAGGAGACATGAAAAATTTCCACCCCTTAAAACTGGGTCACACATTGCTCTGCCACAACAAAAATTAGCTCATCTGTCCAAAAACGCATATAATGCTCATGAGGTCTGAAGTTGTTTACTTCTGCTCCAAGGAAGAATTAGGGCCTTGATTCTGCTGTGATGAAGGCTATAGAGTGGTGTCCAGCATGTTTTTAATACATGAGCTATTACAGCACAGGGCTCATGATTGTTTACATTTTTGCCTTCCAGTGACCACACTAAAGCAAAGAGTCTGGTGCCCAGGCAACAGCAGTCCTGATTCAGTGTGGCAGTGGGTCAGCAGAGGTGAGACGGAACAGCACTGAAAACTAGTCTCTTTGCCTGACCCCTTGCAAAAAAGGTCTCAGATATCCACAGCCCACAGGAAGCATGCCTTTGTTAGTCCGCAGTGTCAAATTTATCCCATTTACTGGAACAATAAATCCTGTCAGAGGAGGTTGCCAGCTGCCCTCAGAGAGAGCTTCAGTGTAGTCTTTAGATACCTTTGCCCTTCCAGTTCATGAAGAAGAACCAAGTTCCAAAGTCCCTGCAAAGTCTGTAGTCAAAGATAGCAAATGAGGCTGTTTGACTGTGGCCAGTGTCCCCATCCTCAAAATGAGAAGTTTCACTAAATCTAACCAAAATGCAAACAGCTAATCTCTACATTTTTCCCAGCCTCTCCAGACCCTATGGATGGCTGTTCACTGATGGTTGTGCATAATACTCACTGCTTTCCAACCCAGAGACATTTCTCCAGCTGGACAGAGTAAGTTGCTATTCCTCACAACACAGAAGGAACACATACTCAGCCGCCTTGGAGAGATGGGCTCCAAAAAGGTCAAAGTAAATTACTATGCTAATAATTACTTCATCAATAATTAAAAGTGATAATTATCACATTTGGGATGAGCCAAAGGAATACTTTAAACACCATCAGTGCATCAAACACAAGGAGAGGGGATTATACAAAGCAGTCAAAATGTAGACCTAAATTTATTATCCCAGCCTAAATTCCTCTTTGGGCTCAGAGGAAAGACAACAGAAAAAACAATCTGTCCTTTTTTTGTTGTTGTTGTTGTTGTAGAGGGAGCTCTTCTCTAAGTCATCAGCTCCCCAAAAGGAACTTTAATATCTGAAACCTTCAAGGATAACAGATCTTTAGGACACTAGTTCTGTAGCGCCAAGGTGAACAATATCTTTCTCAAATGTGGATCCACCAGACAAATTATATAGGTCATACTACACTAAAAAGGAAAAAAAGGAGTGCGGGGTTCTCCCCCCGCCCCCCCCAACACACACTGCTTCCTGTGGTTTTTTAAAGGCTCTAAAATGTCACTTTAAAGGCTGATCTAAAAAAGTTTCTCCAGCCCAGGCTCATCAGCACATTGAGCTCACCACCCATATAAAGTACTCCATGGCATGTCTCAGTACAGGTGATCGTGCCCAGGTTTGTCACTGGAGTGGCAGTGGTGGGGTGCTGGTAGGCAAAATGCGGGACTGAAATGAGGAAAACATTTGCAAGTTTTTTATTATTATTTTCATTTGAAGCAATTGCAAACCATTAAAGTGAAAAAGATAACAATGTGAAAAGTACCAAATGCTAATATATCAGAGAAATTTGATCCATTCCAGCTGATATGACAAACATTCAAAGCCCAGAAAAAAGGATAACCAGGCATTGCCTTCTTTAGTGGCATAATGAGTTTATTATCTCGAAACTAGACCCACTTGTGCAGACAAGTGCTTGAGTTAGGTCTGCTTACACGTGTATGCAGCTTGACATCTGCTTTCTGGGAAGATGGTATCCAGTATTCGAAACACTGTAGTTATTTCTACTCTCACTGAAGGAGGAATGCCTGATCCGTCTGAGAACACCGATTTGAGCATTTCGTGACCTTCCTTCATCATTATATCTGGATTCCTCCTGTATATTAATACACTTGTTCTCAACTGTTCCAGATGTCTGAAAAGTATGTTCATACCTGGTTTTCCAGTGAGGAGCTGAAGTATTCAGAAACCCACAGGACAGAGCCTGAAGGCATTGAGACTGCTACCAGCTACTAGGTTCTGTAAACACAGAGTACCTTTTCAATACCTGCCCTGAAGTCACATGGGAAGCTGGCAGCCAAGCCAGGACCTGCACTCACGTCTCCTGAATCCTATAGAAAAAGGTAACTTCTGAACACTGCTTAAGTACAGTTGCCAGGTTTTGGACTAACTGGGTTTCACCTCACATCCCTCAGTACCTCTTCAATGTACGTCTCCAAGTAGCTGAGCCCTTTACCTTCCCAGATGCATCCATTGTGGCTAATACTACTGACTTGCCGGTGCCAGCCACCAGCACAGACTGTGCCAGTCCTACTGGCTAAGATGAAAGGAGTATTTCTGTGCCATGACTTGTCAAATCATCTTTTTTCTTTATTAACAGGGAGAACATTTTCTGGGCAGAGCCCTCTCTGAATCCAGGATCCAACTCTGCAAGCTGCCAAGTAGGTGCTGAGTGTTTCCCAGTTCTCTGTAGAAGTGAGACCAGCAAAAGGCATTTATGCCCTCCTTTCCTCAAGAACTTTGCCATTAATAACATGCAGCTCACAGGCTTTTGGCACAGTGCCACAAATATGGTCTCAAGCACTCTGCTAGCAAAGTAAGCATCTACTAACAGCCAATATATCAGCTGCAGCTTGGAATTGTCCAGCAGCATTACATCTTCACTTTGCATTTTATTGTTGTACAGCCCAAACAGTAACACTGCCTCTGAAGACAGAGGATAGTTTGAAATCCAAGACTTGCAAACCTCAGCTGCTCTTCAGTCTCCAGCACCAGCATTAATAAAGTCCAGTAAGCCATCCCCTCAAGGAAGCTAATGCAAGGAAAAATACTTGCTGGTATTGGCAGTTCAATCTGCAGCATTTTTGCTAAGGAGCAGATCTAGAAAGTTAGGCACAAGGGGTTTTCAGAAACTTTGTCCTTCAATTCCCTTTTGGATATTAAGTTTAAAGACTCTCGCAGTATCTAGGCCATTTCATTTCTTTCTTCTGAGTGCTGGATTGGCTGCACCAAGCATACAGGCTGATGCTCCAGAACACAGCAAGAGGGTCTGGAGGAAGGTGTTTTGTGGTAATTGGTTGCCCTTGTGTGATCAGAGCTAAGCTGTTCAGCACAAGAGGACAGACTCTGGGCTGTACCATTGTGAGTAATTGTTCACACAGAAATAGCACTTCAAACCAAACATGATCAAACCTGTGGATTGTCAGGTATTTTGTAAGAACGTTGCCAAACTCTGCCCCCAGAAGATCTTATGCCTTGAGAAAAATGATAGACAATACGGTCTCTATTTTACAAGTGGAGAATTAAGCTGCAGAGAGACTGTGGGCTGTCTGCAAAGGGAAACTGATTACTGCAAGAAATGCATTCTTAAATAAGTGTAGCAACACCCCACAGGAACAAGCTTATTCTGGAATCATATCCGACGAAGGCACTTTCACAAATAACTCCAGCTTCTTTGCACACCACCTCTGCTTTATACTGAGCAGCTTTCCTGGGGCCTAAGATACCAGGTTCACACAGCTCCAACTCCTATTCCAGCACTTGGCAGACACTGAAATTAATCTGGCATCAGGACATAAATCCCTTTGAGGATTTGAGCCTAGTTTCTTGCTCTGTGGCACAAAGGAAGTCTTGGCAAAACCAGGATTTAGAGGAAAATCTTCTTTATCTCCCCTTAATGAAACCAGTCCTGCAACCCAATAAAAAAATTGATCCCTCCTCTTTATCACCTGTATTGCAGTTCCTTTCCAAATAATGGCACTCAGACTGAGCAGCTCTTCCCATTTATAGCAATCCTGAGCAGACAAGCAGGTCCTTCAGATACCTGGTACCATTATTATACTCCTAAAGTACCCCAGCAACCCAGATTTCACAGCTTTCAGCAAACTCAAACTGACCCACGCCATAGCCAATTTGAAACTATATTCAAACTCTTCCACCAACTTGCAAGGTCAGGAATCTCAGTCTCCTGTTTCTCTTGAGGCAGAGAAATGCAGTTTTACAAAGCTTTGGCACTCTAAGAGCTTGATAGAACAAAGATGACTATGCCATCCAATTGAAAATTGCTTCTTTGATTTGATGTGGTACAAACAGTTGTCCATGTTGAATTCTGACCCATTTCCTGTCTGCTGACGTGACATTAAGGCCAGTCAAGTAACAACAAATAGCCCTCTTAGTCTTTTGGAGTTTAAAAGACACCTAATGATAAATAAGTGACACAAGAAACACACAGTAAGCACAGGCTTTGTCATAATACACAGGATTTCAGCTAGGTCTATTGGTGTGTTGAGACCACAGCCAAGACACACAAACTAAGCCACAGTCTAGATGTCAGATCCAAAAGAGGTTATCTTCAGCATCAAAACTCACTGCTGACTTCAAAAATGGAAGTCTCCCTCTCTTAATTGCCATCGTTTTCTCCTGCTTTAATCTAGCACTTCGTCTGCACCCTTTTAGAAAATAATTAGCATGAAGCCAGCTTAACTCACAGAATGAAAGCAGTAACTTCTCAACTTTGGTATCAGTAATTTTACGCTACGTTGGAGGGGCCTGATTTTACAAAGCAACCTTACCAACCTGTGGGCAGGGCATGTTGTTGTCACAACCACATAGCATGCCACATGCACCAGCAAATGGTGACTCAGTGTCTGGTGGTTTTCTGTCACATGTAATCAGCCACTTTTGCTCACATGGCCACAGCAAGCACGCACACAAATTCAATGCCCAGCTGCACTGGGTATTTGGGAAATCAAGTCTGAGTGAAGATCCCAGCAGAAATCCAAACCTCCACCCACTTTCGATGCCACTGGCTCACACATCAGTGAAAGGTGACCCCATTAAACGGCCAGTATATTCAGAACAAGTCTATGCTTTAAAAAGAGCTGGTTAATTTTACTGTCAATAACTGCAGCAGCTAAGATAACAGTAATCAAATCTCATGCCTCAGAATGCAAATTAACTACCTCCAGGATCAGAAAGACACTTACTTCTTTGCCTCTGGATATCACTGGAAAACTAGCATTGAGGATTATATGACTCAAACATAACACCCATTATTGCTTGGTGCCTTAAGCAGGATATTGCATTTAACAGGTAAAATGATCTAGTACAGCCAAATCTCTGCCACAACTTATTAACATCAACTTTTACTTCCTAGCTTCCCACTGTCTCCATCCTTCTCTGTACAGGATTTTTGTTCTGCACAAGGTCAAATTTTGTTTTCTTAGCTGCTCGCCAACAAACACGTGTAGAATTACCTAAGGGCACTTCAAACACGCTTTGATAATTTTTTGTTTTAATTGGGCCAGCTATCTATTATCAACATTAACACTGAGAGAATATTGAAAACTACAGCTAAAACACTGATTAGCTGCTGTTCGGGTCCGTAATTCCCTAGAAATAGCCAATAGAGCAGGCATTTCCTCCACACGCAGCCTCCCTGCTGTGCCCCAGTGCAACAGAAGAGCCAGGCAAAAGGAAATTAAGCAATTAATTGGTTCTTTAAAAAAAAAAAAATAAAATAAAAGAGGTAGCTGAGTAAATCATTTAGTACATGGGAAAATTAATAGCAGTAGCCAAAATACAGGCATGGGGGAGGGAGCACATCCACTCCCTCCTGAAGCTGTCTGTTGCCCTCTGCTGTTCTATGGGTCGGCTCCTTACACAGCCTGGTCAATGCTCCTCGCTCAAAATCTGTCACCTATTGCCAGCCTTGAGCTCGACAGCAGTTCAGCCAGGACCTCACACACCCCTCTCCCATGCACCTGGGAAAGAGATACAGCCTAGCATAGTTTTCCTACTTTTATTGGCCAAGCCATTGGTAAACTGTGAAAGACCTGTCCTGCCTTGCAAGATCCCTCAGGATTGTTAGCTTGTGGAGTGCTTGCACACTGCAGCAAGGGAGACAAACTACTATTGCTAATAAACACAAGTGCAGCATACTTCACGTGCACAAATATGCGATTTGGTCAGCTCAGACTTCTAGATAGGTGTCATGCATAATCAGCTGGTTTTCCTCTGTAGGGGGGACACTATGCTATCCTGATATGTTAATCAGTGACAACATACACTATTGTGAAAAATCTCCTTTTAGCTGCAGAAAAAGCAAAGGACAGGTGGAAACATGGCTAAAGGGACAAGCCCAAGAATGCTTTCCTGTTGTCTCCCCAAGCTTAAAGCAGTAACCAGGGTAAAATGGTCAATACTGAACACCTTAAGTCAGACATCATGAAAATGTCGCCATGCACAGAGCTGGTGAAGTACTGACACTGTTTAACCTGAGGCAAAACACACACCCTTTGAATAATCTGAGGGAAAGCTAGAGATGTTTATTTGGGAGAGTTTGGAGGAAACTGAGCACATCTCAACACATCAGCTCCCCAGATGCTCTTTCCTATAGTTTTCAGATCAGGAAATCTGGCGGTCTGCTCCCGTTCTTATTTTTCACTGATATGTGCATATACCAGTAAGATACTTCATCTTTCTGTCACAGTCTCCTCATCTGTAACACAGTGATCATGACACATAACAGCTGGTTTTGGACACCTGTAGAGAGATAGAAAGCACAAGGCAGGAGCCAGGCTACAACACTCTTACTGCTACTGGGGTAATGGAGACATTGGCAGTTATTTTCAAGCAGGTTTAGACATGAAAATGAGGAATAACGAATGTCTCACAGCCCTCTCTTTTTGAGAGGCCAGTTTTCAGTTCCAGCCCAAACTCTCAGCCTGACCCCAAACAAGTCATTAAATATGACCTGGCTCCTGACAAAATGGACATATCCATTCCTGACCCACTGGTATACTGGAAGTGTGCAAAGCCACTGCGAGATACCAAAAGGGCTGTGCAACCACAAAGCCACAACAACACTCAGAGCAACAGACTGCAGTCAGGATACAAGCAAAAGCATTTCCCAACCCAGGCCAGCCTTAGCACACACTCGTCCTAATCAACAAGCTTCTAGGTTTGTGTAACACTCGTTCAATGGGAAGAACTGCTCACACTGTCACCCTTTCACCATGACCACTCTGTTGGGGGACATGGGTGCCATGCAGCTCATTTCACTGCTAGCAATGTGAGAAACACAAATTTTGGAAAGATAGAAAATAAAAGAGAATGCTGCAGTCAAACCAGCTGTCATGACTGACGACAAAAAAAAAAAAAAAAAAGGCAGCATGAGATTGCTCTCACCTTAAGAAAACCCTCTTAATCCCATTTGCTCCCACATTTCACAGCCTCCTCCCCTCTCCCATTTTCACCACACACAACCTGCTAGTATCCACACAGGAACTGCCATGCATTCATAGGTCAGACACTGCTGCAAGTCAGTAAATGCAAAGCACTTCCAATTATGCAAGGAAAGCCGATGCTGAATCTTCTCTTAGAAGACATCCGAGGGTGAGTCTGAATTAAGATTATTTCCATTGCTTAATAGCAATGACAAATGCCTCCTGCTCCTGGAAACCTATTTAGACTCATACAAAAAAGGATGGAAGGTGGGGATGATGAGTCGTCAGCATTAGCTCATCAGCCACCACGTTCACCGTGTTCACAGGGCTTTCTTGGAGCACTTGCCTTCAGTGATAAGAAAACACAGACAAATCAAGTGGAAAAGCTCTCAGTACCACCAGCAGTGCTACTTGGCCCTTTATACACAGACCAAAGCTGAACCATCTAGGAGGATTAGACGTAAGAGGTTTCTTCGACTGGAAGGATCAGCTTCTTGTACCAGAAGTGTGTGCAAGTAGCACCTCTTTTCAGGACAGGTCAGGCTGTCCTAAGCTTAGAGTCCAGCTCTCCTACCACCCTCTGGTGAAAACAGCTCTCAATAGCAAGGCATTAAAGTATATCTGCACCTGTAAATTCTCAGCTTACAATAGCCCTAAAACCCAGCAGTTCCCTTTGAAAGCATTATTTGTGCTGCTTGACACACAGACACCCTTCAGATGCTGGACAAGTTCCCCCATGCACAGATATGCCAGCATCCCACCTTGGCCTGCATGCAAAGACAGTAAAAGCTAGACGACAAGTGACGAAGCGAGCAGGTCATCCCTTTCCATCTACCACCCAGCAGTGCAGCGAGAGGGCAGAAAGCAGGTCCCTCTGTGATTTTTCCATGAGAACTCCAAAGGGGGTGTCAGGTAGGCAGGACACCAAGGCATGACAGCAGGAGCCAGCTCACCCGCCCTCCATCACTCGCAGGTTTGGGATAAGCCGAGGTCCAAGGGTCCTGTTATGATCTGTTAGAGCACAGCTTTGAGTGCTTCCTCCTACAGCTCCTTATCTCCTGTTCCACCTTTAAATAGTCTCACCAGATCATTCAAAGAAAAAGACTGTGAAGCTACTCATTCCCACAGCTTTGGACAGGATGAGTTCAGCACCTCATTCTCCCCCTTTATAGCTAGAGCTACCATCAGTCTGACACAGTTTATTGCTGTGCTCCCTCTTGTACCATGCACTGTAGCTTATTAGCCTTTAGTTGGTGTCCATTCCTCCGGCTGCTTGTCACCAAGAACAGCAGCTGGGATTCGGCATGACATTTCACCATACTTCAGTACACCCAAGTATCCTGATGAATTGAGCCCAATATTGTTCACAGGAAATACTTATGAAATGAAATTTTTCTTCTCTTACCCTCAGTGTGGATACCAAAATTAATAAGCAGCAGTATTTTGCTTTTTAGGTGACAAATCAGAGAACAAAATGCATAGGTCAAATGGTTGGCATACTGTCAGAGGATTATTCATATATCTGGGCAATCACATGTTCTAGGAATAAAACACTGGTGATAGAACTGCAATTCCTACCAAGCTCTGGTGCCAGCAGACATGATATTCTTCTTTTTTTCCATTGCTGCTAGAATGAAACCACCCATTAAATCAGAGAAACCAACCAGAACTTAAAGCTGGGAGGCATTCATCTCAGCTAAACTACACCATCTCTTCTACTCCTTCCCCAAACTACACAGAACTCCAGTCTCCAGAGCAAACCCTAACTATATGAAAAGAACTACAGAAGAACTACTCTGCATAAAGATTAACAAGAGAAATAGCAAGCTTCATTTTAGTGGGTCCAAAAACTGTTGGGAGCAAAGTCCACTGGGATTCCAGTCCTGAAATCCTGTACTGGAACGGCAGCTGGAAGGTTCTTGGCAGTACTACCAACCAAGGCTTTTGAAATCCTTTTGTTCAGGGGGAGATTAGGGAGGAGAAAAAAAAAGTGGTATCTTTAATGAAATTAATATTCAGTTTCACTAAAAAAATATTTTCCATTAAGTTTCCATAGCCTAATAAATTATTTTGCTTTTGAGAAGTGAAAGCAAGCTAAAGTATTTCCTAATTGCTTCATACTCCACTCACTTTTTGAATGGATTTGTTTTCTAAATGCTTTTCAGAAATGGAAGCTGTTTTCAAAACTGAAACTACCTTCACAAAACATTTGCATTTTGATAAAAATGTATCTTCCCTCCTCAATTGAAACACTTCATTCAATTTTCTAGTTTGACTACTGTAGAATACAGATGAAAAAAAATCATTGCCGTTTAGAAAACTGCCTTCTGTTGACCCATATTATTCATGACACTGTTGGTTTCTCTTTGCTTCAGCTTCCACCCATTACAAATACTGTACAAGTTCATTGCTTTGTTTGGGCTTATCCTTTATCAGTGCTCAAGAAACCCTTCTGAGGCCAGGCTTCCCAGGCAGGCTATAAGAATAGCATTTAGGTGCTGGGAGCCATTCTCAGAGCAGACTGGCCTTTCCAAGATGCTGGATTGCTGACACTTTGCAAATGTCATCTCCAGTGCTGTGCAGCACCGGATGGCAGGGCAGGCGTGATGGAACATTACCAGAGAGCACGCACATGCACACAAGAAGAAAAAAAAAACCACCACAAAACTAATCAATCACTTGCAGCACAGATTAATAAGGGCAGTGGGATTATAAAATGCCAGAACTGCTGACAGCTGAAGTACTGAGGAATGAGTATCTGCAAACCTCTGCAATTCCTGGCTATGATAATTTCCTTCGTATATCCACCAGCAGCAGCTCAGTTACTGATGCTGGTCACCATCACTGCGCTGTTCTCAAACACAGGAAAACCACAAGCTACACAACCATATGTGGAAAGTTTAACAGATACAGTTCCTGTACCATTGCTCCTCTCTGTAGGGCTGTTAGTTTGCTACCTTTGTAGGTAAAGTTTTTTTTCAAGCAGGTAATCCTGCACAGCTACCTGCTGCATACACTTCTTCAGATGACCAGGGCTATAAATCATCATCATTTTGATGCTACAGTACATGACCATCCCTTACAGGAGGTGGTTCAGGGTGCAAATACAAAATCTATTCCAATTCCCTAAGCATTCGGTCACCCCAGTACCGCCTGCCCCCATCCACAGGCATGAAAGTTTGAAGTGAACCAACCACTCCTCTGGGCAGGGAATTTCAGCCCACAAGAGGAACCTGCTCACACACAGAATTGGCTGCTAAAGCCAGTCAGCACTCTGTGGCTGGAGTCACTCACCTCCTGGGACCTCACATCCACACTTTATTAAAGCAACCAGCTTTCAGTACCAATAATGCTAAGAGTAGCTTTAAGTACCAAATTATCTCCTATTACCCCTGGACATGGACAGCAGGGAGTCAACGAGCCCCTGATCACACAAGAGCAACCCTTCTGATGTCCCATCACAGGAGTACAAATATCCAGGGGAGCGTGGGGACACAATACAGCAACAGCAGCACCTACCTCATGCAATACACAGTACAAACCTGGACTGAGGCAGATAAGATAAACACTGCCTCTCAGTTCTAGGCCCTCCAACCAGCTCAAGAACAGCCCTGCACTGACCCCTGCTACCAGAGTTTACCTGTTTCCAGCTCCCAGGTAAAGTCCTGACTACTTTTCTAGTCACCTGGAGAGCAGGTAGCATCACAGACCTGCAAGTCTCCCTGGCTTTCTTGCATTCCAGATATCACCATGAGCAACAAGCAGCCAGGACACAGAGCTCCTTTGCTTAAGCCACCACTGACAGTGCTCTGGCCACAGCGCCAAGATCCCAGGTATGTATGGAGCAAACCACCACGTTCTACCCACTCCCTGCAGGGGCTTACACATGAGGAAGCCTGCCAGAACGTACTGCTCCAAGCTGGGACAAAAATCTCTCTCCATCCATAGCAGGGGCAGCAGGGCAGTGCTGAGGAGCGGTAGGACACAGAGGCTTTGAGAGGCAAGCACCCACCACCAGAGCCGCATGATGTCACGTGCCTGTTCTTCACATTTAGCCAGTCAATTACAGCTGGCTAGGAACAGTAGGATCTTGAATTAATGCCAGTCAAGGGCTGGAACAGAGAAAGGCCTGAAGGGAAAACAGCAGGGATGTATATATATATATGCTTTTGTCGCCTTTTGAGTTACCAGAAACTTCCATAAGACAGAAGCATGGTCCTTCGAGGAAATTGGCACATAACACCTGTGGAGCGAGCTGGGCATTCCTGCTGCTTACAGATCTACAGCATTATACTGAAAGGCAGAGTTTCCTTTTGGGTATAACCAGTTGTAAAAATCCTGCCGTTGCAGTGTCCGTTTTCTTCTGTTCATTTACAGATAAATGCTTCCAGTTGTGGTCCTTCTATAAACCAGGGGATAAAGGAGGCACAAGGGAAATATTTTCCTTCAAAACCTTATTTTGCCTTCAAACAAGGGGGATAGCTATAGAGAGGAGAGGTTAGAGATCTAAAGGGAAAACTTCTCCAGACAAAGGGACTGAATCCTGGGTGTGAAAACAAGATCTCTTTTTTCAATTGAGAGAAAAGAAAAAAACCACCTTATTTAGCACTCCAAAAAAAAGGTCAGTGTTAGCCCTTCAGGCAAAACTGCAGGTGCTATTTCCATATGCTTCATGTACCCTGAACTCCGGCTCTGGAAGCTTTCAACCTTTTGTATGAGAGCAAAGACAAACTATGAATATTTCATGTGTTGCCTTCCTTACTTGCAAGTTCCTTGGAAACTATTAAAGTGCAAGCGTAATAATGTCATCATTTACTTGTCATCTTCCACCTGCTCTTTGCAAAGAAAAGAAGAAAAGAATACCTGGGCTGCCATCCAAAGTCAGTGCAAACACTGTGCCCTATTCCTTAACAGATAAATTGAAGGTTCTTTCACAGAGAGGTGGGCTAATAATGCAAATGTCCCAGATCACCTTCTAGATGTCCGAAAAAGTTTTTTTCAATTATCATTCTATTCTGAAGGGAACATAGCATAAAGCTATTAACAAGTAGAGCTATTTCAATCTTCAACACCATCTCCCGAAGCAAGCACCTGTTCCCTATGTTTCCAGGAACACTGTTCACCCCAAAACACCTAGCAGTCATTGCTAATGTACAGAATTAGCTGAAAGCACCACTTAAGCACCTTCCACAGGTTAAAATACAATCGGTTCTAGAGTGAAATGCAGCAGCTGTTTGCACACAAGAGTTGCACACCACACTGTAACAGTATGACTAGGTGAAAACTCTTGGAGAACAGGACCATTGTCATTTAAATTAATCCTAGAAAAATATGGTGCCCAAAAGTGTACAAAATGTGTCCCACAGCTTCTGCCTAGGAACACACAAATGGCAGGGAACTCCTGTGTGCCAAAGTCTTCCGAAAGTATCATCAGCAACTACCTCTCATTAATAAAATGCTCCATTTCCTTCATGGTACCTCTGAGAAGGCCGTTAGTTACACAGCCTCACTGCTCTGCACAGAAGCCTTTTTCCCATTTTACCTTCAGCTCATCCACTAACAGTTAACAACCAAGTGTTCCTGAACCAACACTGCCCTCTGTTTTCAATAGCTCTTCTCCCTCCCTGGTATTTATGACCTTAATGCGTTTGTAGAGAACACAGCTTCCCATCCCTGTCATCCTTTCCGCCAGTTTTACAAGCTTTTAGCCTCCTCTCATGAGAGGGGATCTCTCTTCCCAGTGATATTAGTAGCCCATCTCTGCCCCTCTTGTTCCATTTTCAATTCTTCTGCTTTGAACATGGCTGACAAGAATTATATATCATTTTCTAGATGAGATCTTCCCAGTGCTTATAAATTATTGACAGGCGTTAGTTTTGTAAAAGACACAAATGGGAACAGACTTGCTCAAGCATTCAACACCAGCAAAGATACCCTCGTATCCGTGCCGAGGATTGCATATAGCTATGGGGGGGATGCTTGCATGAGGCTGGTAAGCAGCCACTGACAGCAACACAGGACTGGCCAAGTCATAAAAGTGTTTACATTAGTCTAGCTACAACCACTAAATAGGAAAATAAATCACCAAAACCAGTGATGGCAAGGTAACTTATCTACTTCCGCATGTGCACACACACACACACACACTATCAGAAACCACTTTCATTCCCCAGGCAGGATTCCTGAAATACAAAAATACCTGAAAAGAGGAAGGGACCAGACCAGACCTCAAACAAAGTCACATGCTTACATCCCTGGGTTTCATCTGTAAGCAAGTCTTGCCAAATCAATTACTACAGTTTGCTACAGTGGCTCAACCACATATGCACCCTGAGTCACTTGAGATGTATGACTGATCTCCGGGAGATGCTGAGCACCCTGAGCTTCAGCAGACC
This sequence comes from Falco biarmicus, assembly GCF_023638135.1. Lineage (NCBI taxonomy): Eukaryota > Metazoa > Chordata > Aves > Falconiformes > Falconidae > Falco > Falco biarmicus. Next base: position 24,996,307 of record NC_079296.1, read on the forward strand.
TGCAGCCCTCTCTAGGCATTGTTTTGCCCCAGTGTCAGGCAGACCACATCAGCTTCCCATCTTGCACGCTCTGGTTCCAATAATTTGTTACTAGTGAGAGAAAACCCCGTTTCCACAAGTGCTGTCATGGCTTTACAACTCAAACTCAGGTTCTTCAGCTGCTTCAGTAACAAATGAAATCCAGCCCAAACGAAGAAGATGTAATAAAGAACTAACGTAACTTGTAAGCTCAAATATCTTTCTGCAACCCAGACAACAGTATCAATATTCAGCAAGGAGAATTCAATAGAAGCAAAGCTCAGGTGCACTCCAGAGATTTGGCCCAAGTCAGACTTCTCTGAGAGTAAATTATTGCAATGACTTTCCACCAGCATAGTTTGACAGGAGAACTCTCTTCAGAAATCAGTGATAGCAAAATATGCCTTGCAGCCCTGTCCCGCCCACTTGCTCTCCCTTTGCAGACACACCCCAACATAAAAGGATGAGAAAATTTAATTCTGAAACTGAAAGTATCCAACATGTATAAAATATACCCTTACATATATACACACACAAACTTCGCTAAAGATAAATGTTCAAATTCCAGATCAGAAAAAAAGTATCAAAAAAAAATTAAAGGAAGAAAAAACAACCCTAAAAGAAAAAGGGGGAAAGGAACTGATTTCTAAAGAAAACTAAGTATTTGACAAAGGACTTGCCAAATTTGAGGTGCAATAGTCAAATTGCTCCAGACCCATCACAGAGCCCAGTAAAGCAAAATACTTTGGTCTCCGCTGATGTTTCAAGATTCAGTAGATCCTGGCCACTCACTGTTTTCTTGCAGTGATTTGAGATGACTATCACAGCAACTACAGCCAGCTGGCTGGGAATACCGGGGGGGTGGGGCTTAAGTTTTAAAAATTCAGCATCCCAGTAAATTAATATAGGCCTTGCCAGGTGGCTGATGACTTCACTTAATTTGCCAATTTTCCATAATGCATCACAGGTTCTTTCCTAGTCCTCAGTAACACAAAACTGGACCACTTTAACCCCCCTCTAACAGAGCCTTTAACCCCCCTCTAACAGAGCCTTTAACCCCCCTCTAACAGAGCCTTTCCTATAGCACAGGGAGAAACTTGGAAATGCCGCCATACCCTCTTCACAAACATAAGCACTGCAAGTATCTGCCAAGGAGGCATCTCACTGTCCAGCACTACGCGCTGCCTTAAGCTAAACATCCTTGCGTTTGTACATAGTTCACAGAGAGGGCAGAAGGGGGCTATCATAGGCAGCCACAAAAAACAGAACACAGACCTGGGGTCTAAGGTAGCAGTTCCTGCACTCAGGTTGTGTTTCCTCAGCGTAGGTTCCTAAAGGCATTCCCACATCCCTATAAAAGACAAAGGAAGGGGAAGACTTGGACTTGGTGCACCTTCACATACTGGGCCTAGTTTGACAGAAGCAAAGCCAGCAGGAGCTGGCATTGCTGCTGAAGGAATCCATCCCTCTTTGGGACATTTTTTGTGAGCTGCAACTTGCCTTTTACCCATACTGCAGTGTGAGCAACCACACAGAAAAACAGACTGGGAAATTGCCCCAGATGAATAACAAGCTTGGTTCATTGGCATCACTCCTATTCACCTCAGGACCATGCAGAGACTTGTGTGGTAGCAAGGCAGGTTGGGGATTGCAAGGAAGCAGCCAGAAGATGGAGGGAGAACAGGACTACCTCCTCTGGATTCTAGAGTTACTTACACAATTTCTGTCACCAATTTCTCCCTGGTTACCGATTCCTCCTCTCCTGGCAACTCAGCTACTGTCATTTGGTCTCCATCTCCTCCAATGCACCCTCAGCAACCTTGTTCCTCCTCCTCCTGCATCCTTGCACTCTACCAGCTCCTACACAGTTGTGTCTGTCTCCTTACATGCTGTTCGTAACCACACCTTTTTTCCTCCTCATCTCCTTTTTCCCAGGCTGCCAACATACCTCATCCCAGCTCGCTTCCATATCTGGTAGTACTCACAGCTCCTGATTCAGTGCAGTTTATAAACCTGGTCCCAGTACATGTATCTATCCTCTCCGATACCAGTGATCCAGGGTTAGACAGGCCTTTGGTCTGGATCCGCAGGGCTGCTACATGGTATTTTTAGACCCCGGCAGCCAGTCTCTCTTGGTTCAACACATATGCTTTAACAGTGGGTCACCCACCCTTAGCCTCACAGGGGAAATCAATAAGCTGTTCATCCTTGTGATAGCTGAAAGAGGTGCAGAGGAAGAGGACAGGAAATGCTGCAAGCATGATGTTTACGAAAAATAGCCACCTGTATAAGATAATCTGCATAACTGGTAGTTTTAAGGATAGGCCAGCTTAATGGTTAGAGGCTGCATTTTGAACGAAGGCTCCGAAAGGAAGGTTGTGGCTACAACAAAGGTTATGTGAGCCAGATGGACTTTATAGGCACACATGGAGACAATGTCATTCATAGAGCAGGGCGTCACTTGGGCTAGTCTCCATCTAAAACACAGACAAAGAGATAGCACTTATCCCCACCACCTCAACAGCTTTTAATCGTAGGGTGAACTGTTCATCAGTTTTGCCCTTTAATGGTGTAATCTGACTTTGCTGATTTTTGGTGGCCAAATTCCCACTGTTTTTCTGATGGCTGAGAACAAAAAAGCAAACAATGCCTCAGCCCTACAGGCTCCAAGCTCCTGACCCCAGAGCAGAGCACAGAGTGTAGCCCACATCCTATATGAGCTATCTAATGGCACGGCACAGCCCCAGAAAGCCACACAGACCTTCCTCCTCGCATTAAGATGCTACTTCCATGTTACAGCAGTACATACAGATATAAAGCATCATACTCCTGGGCTTGTACCAATGTAGGATAAAGAAGAAACTTCCCTGCGGCATGTATTATCCACTGATGCCAAACATTTTTCTGAAGCATCTGGTATTTGTCACAAGGTATGGGAGTGCACACTTCATTCTTCTGATCCCCCGCCACAGTCCCCATCTTGATGCCTTTACGCTCTCCAAGCCATGAATCACTAAAAGACAGCGGGGGATACTCTTAGGAGCATGAGCGGAGCAAGGCTTCACCTCCAGGAAACAGCACCAACAGTATATCCTCACCAGCCAGGACTCTGCATTCTCCCATCCGTACCTGCAATAAAGGGCTCAGCAACAGAAACGTACATGGGTGACAACGCTGCTGATGATAGATGAGGTGAGCAGAATCCATCCTCTTCCTACAGCTATATTAGCCCTGCAGAGCTTGCAGGAGCAAACAGCGCATTTTCACAGCCGAGACTCAAGGACACAACTGGAAAAGTGCATCTATTGAATAAGAGGGTACTGCATGTATTTAAGCATTCTACTATAGACAAGCTATGCTAAAGGTAGATCTAAAGCAAAATTTATCACATACCAATGGAAATGATAACTGGGAACCCAGATACTTGGATTTAATACCCTCCAGTCCCATCACTGCCCTTCCTGTACATTTATTACCTTTTCCTTCCCTAGACTATGCTTGGTTTTACTCTACAGGTCACAGGTCTTTTGAACAGAAATGGACTCCAACAAAAAATTAAATACAAGGATGGCCAAAAGCCAGCTAAAGAATCCTATCTGCCCCACTTCTTTCGCTTCTCTCTTACTTATGAACCACCCCTGGAGCCTGGATGCTAAATTAGATAGTCTTTAGGTTGGTCCCAAACGGCCATTGTCACATTCAGCCCCGGTCAGTCATAGCATTGTGCAAAATTCCTTGGCTTCAGTCTCCTGGCATGACAAGATGCAAAACATGGAAGACACTCTTATAACCAGACTCACTGCTCACTTAAAAATAAATTACCTGGTCCTCTCACAACCAGAAAAGAGAAACATGTTCTCTCCAAGTCATTTCTCTCAAGTAGCCTGATGTTCATGCTAGATTAGTCAATAAGGTACATCCAGGCAGCGCGTCTAATTAGAACTAGCCCAGCTGACAGCACTGCAGAGAGATACCTTTGCACAGTGGTTAATTACTACAGAGAGTTTAATGAAGTTTCAAAGACCAAAACTTTTCTTCCTATCAATAAGGAACGAGGTTTGTTACATGCCACTATTATTCGGTTAGAGGATGTGCTCACAAGGCTGGTTTTCAGTCTCACTTTTGCATGCTAAAGAACAGTGTATCAATCTGCAACTTTGCCCCTGTTAAAGAGAAAGGAGATACTGTCACCACAACCACATCTCTACCCTGCCCTCCACAAGGTACTCTGCTTGCAGTAAGAAGTCAGTGTTATGCATGGATCTCTTTCCCCCCTTTTCTAAAGAAACCAAATGACTAACAAAATTTAAGTCAAGCTACTGCTAAAGGAGACAGACTGCCACCCCCAGAGACCAGCAGCCACCGAGCAGCTCTAGCCCAATAGACTCAGCTTCTCCAGCTGTGTCCTGTCTGTATGTCCAACACCAGCCCTAGAAGAGCAATCCATAAAGCTTAGAAAGCTGGTCAGTGCTGAACATGATTTTTTTTCTTGCCCTCATTGAATCCATTGCCAGTTGATTACTTTTCTTTGTTTCCTCTGGTAGTCTTTTCTCTCTCTTTGGACTATTGGGTAAAATATTCAAATCAATGCATCATATTGGGATAAAATATTCAAATCAATAGCAGTTCCCACCATCTAGAATTATAACAGCACCTGTTAGCACTATCACAGATAAGGATCTCTTCCGGCTTTTCCCACTGCAAAGCCCCAGCCTCAACCTTGCCAAGGGTTTTGGTAGAAAAAATTAGTTTTTGCGAAAACTCAGCACGCAAGCTTTCAGAAAAGCAACAAAATGGGGTGGGGGTGGGGGTTGAGCTCATATATTTCCATTCAGTCCCATTACAGAAGTTGCAGAAGCAGGAAAAGCAAAGATGCAGGTTCTGATTGCTCCATTTAAATGTCTATAACTCATACTCAGCTCTCATTACAAGAAAGAACCCAGCAGCTAGCTCACAATGTGGACCGATGCTTTTGATAACAGATGAAAAATCTTAAAGCAAGGAAAATTCTGCATTTTTAAGTTATCTTCACTGCACAGCACTTGTTTATTTAGATTGTATAAGGCATTGTTTGCTAAATACATAATTTCAGATCACATTGCAGGGTATTTTTCTTTTACCTATAGTCCATCTTATTAAAGATACACAGGACTTGATGCACTGAAGTTTTCAAGGGTCCAGGAGTTTCTGGTACGTGTTCGTTTTGAAAGGAAAATGTCATATTCTCTTACAGTTTCTTTCACTCAGTCACAATTTATTTCCTGTGCACCTACCTCGGGAGTAGAACAATGAAGCGGTTAAATTGCCCACATAAACTATACATAAGACCTGACAAAAAGGTGAAAGGGGGCGGGGGAGGAGAAGAGAGAAAAATCCCTGCCATCTTTTGAGAAGTAGAATAGGACAAAAAATTGGTGGGGTAACAAATGTAATTCAGGAACCTCTGGGGTATATTGTAAAAGAGCAAGAAATTAAAAACAATAAATAAATAGCTGACAATGTCCATTTTAAACCACAAAAAGCCCAGGCTTTGTATATTCAACATGAACATTAGCTACTGATGTGTTGTCTGGATGGCTATAAAACCAGCCAGCCTTTGTGAATCTGCACCTCATATCATTAGCCATCCCCGCCTTCTGACACCCCCCAAGTCAGTTTCTGAACTAGTTATCCACTACAGCAGTAGAAGAATCTGGCTGAAGCAGATCCCAGGATCATACTTTCAGGTTCCCTACTGGTCAATTATAAATCACGCAACATGCTGTGATTATTTCCAAGGTTAAAACTAAAAGCCAAAAGCTACTCTTTAGCAGGACAGTGAGTCATCAGTTAGATAAAGCACACCGCTGGCTGTAAAGTTGGTCTGTGTTGTTCTTCAAAGCACAGAGTGCTCCTGCTTCACCACTGTGCCCTGCATTTCAAACTGTACGTAAGCCAGCAAGGGGCACTTCTACTTTCTGCTGCATGACTCCCCCTCCTAAAGAGCAGGACATCTTTCCCCACAAACACCCCAGTTCTACTGCCACCATCACAGACTTACCAAATAACACAAGCCACGTGTGTGTGTTTAGGGCCGTCACTCCCTACTCCTTGAAGACTCCGTCTTTGGGATGCTCACCACCCACCTTCTGCCTTGCACCAGTCACTCCCTGAGCGCAGAGCCGTGTTTTGCCTGCTTTCCACCCACAACCTTGGATCCTTTTCTATTCAGACTTGTGAAATAGCTTCTGTAGATGAGGCAGTGATCTGCAAGCTCAGACACCCAGTGTACCCAGCCCTCTCCATCCAGTCGCAAGGGCAGAGACCTGACACCAAGGTGTTAAGAAAGGGGACAAGGGCGGGGCGAACATCTGGTCCCTATTGTCCTGTGTTTCTCAGCTGCTCCGAGCAGTGTCTCCCTAGTCTGAGGTCCCCGTGTGGATTCCCTCATGTCTGATGCAGGGTGACAGTAGCTGCCATCCCCAGTCCAAAGGTATCTCTCCCTTCTCTTGTCATCCTCTTTCTTGAAAGATAGAAAGGCTTTCTAGCATTGATGTCTCTGTCTTTTGGCCAAATTTGGCTGAAATCAGTGAATGTGTTTAAAAATAAATTTTTAAAAAATAAAATAAAATAAAAAATTATTTTAAGAAAGCAAAGGGGATTAGTATCTCCTATAAGCATAAACATAAGTCATCTCCCTAGGAAACCACCGCACACAGGTTAATGCTCAAACAGCAGCAGATGCTTCCCTGGCTTCTGTGTAGCACCCAGACGGAGGTCTATAGTCTATGGTCACGCTAATGACAAGAGAGGAGCCCAAAAAGTTTATGCCCTGACCCGGCCCTTCACAGTTTTGAAGCACAAACACAAAGGATTACCTCACCAGCTAAATCAGTCGAGCCTTTGCCAGAATCCAAACCTCAGGCACCAGAACACAGATGTCAGAAATGGACAGATGCGCCCATTTCCACATGTCTGACTGCCGCAGCAGCAGCCACAGCGGTTGAGGCAATTTAATGAAGCAAGGGAGCAGCTACCAGCAACTGCCTCTTCCCTCCCAGCATATTATAGGCAAGGATAGCATCTTAAAGTCCTATACCCAAAAAGATCCCCAAAGGCCAGCAGATTTACAACTGCTTAACCACAACTCATACACAGTGTGCCCAGTAGCTCAGGAGAAATTGTGTCAAGGGTCCTGGATTTAGTGACCTTTGTTTTCCCCTGGAATCTGAATAGGCCAAGCAAGCTTCAGCATGAAGAAAGCAGCTATCCCCAGATGCTGAAGATAAATGACGAATAACAAGCAGACAAAAGTTATTTGGGAAACTGCTGTTTTGCCACAGCACCATGCAATCATTATCAAATGGATTGCCAACCCATTGGCTTTTCCTACATCAGCTATTATTAGTAGCTGCTGGAGGCTTCATAGAGCTTCTCTCAATTTGCTCATTACTTTGCCATCATTCTTGAAGGGTTATAGTCTATTGATGAAAAAAAACCAGGCACATGAAGGAAAATACACCCTTTTTCAGAGCTTCTTTTAACCAGCCTTCAGAGAAAAGAACTAGGCAGGAGAAAAAAAATGGGCACATGCTTACCCATATTTTCTTGACGGAGTTGTACGGAGATTGACACAGCTTTTATGGGGGTGGGAAGGTGCAGAAAGAGGACAGCATCATCTGAAGGGATACAGCAGAGAAACCCCACAGCTGGCTCCCACCCGCCTAAACCACACACATGCACAGCATTTTGCAGAGACACAAGCTCATGCACCAAAAGCACTGTCTACAGTGGATTAGAGGTGTACCTATGCCAAAAAAAGTATTTTTTCTGGACTACTCCACTATGACCTCTCTGCAACAGCATCAGCATAGCTGGGCAGCTACCACCTCGTTACAGAGCTAGGTCTCTGCACAGGACATGCACACCCAGAAATACAGAATCAGCCTTCACAGAAACCAGAACTTCATGAAGGAAGGAGGAAGGTTCAACGCTTTATCAGTGAAACAGCCGGGAGCCACAGCTATACTGCAATCCTACTTCTGCATAGCAGACAAGGGTCTCTAATATCTAGTCTCTTTAATCTCTTTAATTTCTGTTCTCATAGTTGTTCCTTGACCATGGAACAAAGCCTGATCTACTTTTAGATTTATATAACAATGTTGAAATGGTGGTGAGTTTTATTGGTATATTTATTATTAACCAGGTGGACTAGAACAATCTCCTCCTTGACTGCAGTTTACCAGAATGAGGATGCATCAGCAGAACTGAATCTACATAGGCAGTAGGGGTTGGCAGAGAGGAGGAGGGATGCAGTGAGTCACCCACAGCACTTGTCTGAGTTTCTGCTAGACCTCCACATCAGATTTTTGGTTTTGCTTTGCCTAATCCTTATGGTTAACCAAGACCAAGCAGGCTGCAGAGGGGATGAAGCAACCTCTTTTGGCACTTGCAGAAGACATAATTAACATCACACTCCAAGCAGATTGCCAGGAACAGAAAGGAAGTCCTGATCCACCCCCAGCCTGCTGGCTGAACCCTAGCTCTGTTCACCTCATCTGTGACAGCCTCACGTATCACTCTTCCTGGTCCAGCACCCACTGAGAAATACTGGTTGGATGAAAGCAAACAAGGTTTCTAACACAAGCAACACGAAGTCTGGGTAAGGAATTACTGGATACCAGAGAGGGACACTGTCACTTCCAGTAGGATACTCCAGCTGACACCTCTGCTAGACACAGCCTAAGCTTCAAACAGACTTTTCAGCCTCTTCTTGCTCTGCTACACGGGATCACACTATTGTGGCTGTGTATTTCCAGGACAGAGCCTAATTCTACATACAACCAGCAGAGGATATCATCCTCTAGGGCTGTTTTGAACACAAAGCCCTGCTCGGTGGGACACTCCCGATAGCTTCTCACTCCAGCCCCACACAGACCTTATAAATCTGAGACTACAAACTGAGCAGATGACAGAGGCAGAGAGTATCAAGGAGCAAAGAAGCTTCAGCACTGCAGACTTCTCAGATCCAAACCCAAAGCCTTCATCAGGAAGAAGAGAGGCAGTGGAGGAGGAAGGCACCTGGGCAAGTCAGAGGAGAGCGGCAAAGGCTCCATATTCCTCATCGGAACAAAACCAAAACCACATTCCCCTATGTCTTCCCCCCTTATCAATCAGCAACATTTTGACTGTCTCATTTTGAAGTTGAACTTTTTAAACAAATTATAACAAAGCTTATGTGAGGTTAATCACTCCTCGTTTCCTCTGGCATTCATTGTAATAGCACTAATTACAATAAACACATTTAAAATTAATGTGCATGTCATATGCATATATCAATTGCATTCTAATTTATCATTGATTAACATCCACAGGCTGAATGTGCTTTCAATAATAAGAAGCTCTGACAGTTTAGCACACCTCTGCCTGTCAGACTGCTCCCACAGCCAGCCAGGAGGTCATGACAAATGAGATCGATGGAGGGTGAAACATGCAAGCCACCAGCAGCCAGTTACAGCTCCAGCCAAGCTCTGATCCTATGATACATGGTGAGGATGAGCTTTCTGTCTATGCTAAGCCATCTCCAGTGCCCGTCACTTTGGAAATGGGCTTGTTCTTACAGTTCCAGAGCACTACACTGCTACGGTACTTTAATTTGTTTGCAAACAGGCAGGATTTCATTTTCACTAACACAGTTGGTTTTTGCAAATAGCCATTATTACCCACCTCCCTCTGCACAAGACAATTCCCTCCAAGCATTCAATTAGCACAGCTCCACCAGACAGGGCCGTGATAAGGCACAATCCCAGACAGAATGACATGAGCCTTCAGCAGGGTCAGAAGCCAAGCCACATTTTTGCCAATATAAAGACTGTTTAAGCTGGGCTGCTATAATTGCTAAGGTACCGGCGATCTGTCCTGAAGTCAGTTTAAGGGTTACTGAGAGAAGAGCTTGAACAATTCCTGCAGCTCTGACATGTTCCCTTTCCCAAGTTGCTTGTTATGCCCCTCTGCCAGAGGACACACTCATTACAGCAACAATAGAGTGCTCCTGAGCCACACAGACCTACGTACAGATCGAATTCTTGATATGCCACGATGTGATACACAACCCGTGCTAGATTTGCAGATGATGGCATACATGACATCTCTTTCAGAGCACGTTACCAGCCTAACCCGAGTGAGGAGCAGGCGAGAAGATGACACACTTTCATTTCTGCCCTCTCCGCTACAGGCATAATGCCACACTGAAAGAAGCATGAGACAGAAGTTACTGGCTTCAGCTGACACTGGTGCACATCTCTGCAGAGTTCAGTGGTAGCACGCAAAAAGGACACACATCATTCAGCACTGACGACTCGGAAGAGGGGCAGCAAGTGATTACAGCAGTGTAACTTGATGGCATCCCATCCCATGCATGCGCCTGCAGTCAGATTTGCTCAGGAAGCAAAAGGGGAAGGTTGAATAAGCTATTACTGAAGAACAGTTTTTACCATTCTTGATGTAGCCATCATAAAACTTACCACAACAGACTGCTAAAAATTTAGTCCGGTAGTATATCATCTTATCTCCCCAGCCAACCTACAGATCTGGCCCTGATCTTGCTCCAGCATCTTTTGATGTAATCTTTCTTAAAATACTTCCAATGAGCACATTTCTGTCTAAAATTCACAGAAAGAGCAAGTTTATATGAATATTGGAGCGCAGTTATGTACAGATTGACCTGAACTCTTCTCAAGGACCCTGAACCAAACATTTGGACTTGTTCAATCAGACACCAACCCAATGCCAAATGATCTATGAATCTAGTTCAAATTAACCAGCACATCAAATGCTTATATGAAGGAGTTCATGAGTCAGCCATGGACAAAGAATGAGTCATAGGAGATAATTCTGAAGAATGAGTAAACCCGAGAAAAATCCCAAGTTGCCAATGAACAATATGCAAGTAGAAAAACATGTTCAATTTACAAAATAAGTTAATTGCTATGAATTAGTCCGATGGCTCTAGCCACATCAACTTATCTGTTGTGAGCTGCTGTTGCTGTCTGTATGTCACAGTTAAGCAATTTGAATCTCTATCAAAAGGTGTCTCCGACTTCAATGAAAGTTACTGCAACATTTATCAACAGCTCACACTGGAGATACACCCCAGAAGAAAATCTTGTGTCAAAAATAAAACTGCCGTAGTGTCTCCAATGGAGGAGACTTCCACGAACACCCCTAGCTCATAGAACCACTGCAGGCCAGCCAGGGAGAGCAGAAAAACAGAACTGCTGATTGCTATCAGCCACTGTCCACAAACTCATTGTTAATTAAAGAAAACATGTGGGAAAGACCAAAGCCTCAGCCAGCTCAGAGAGCACAGTCACTCCTTCCATTGCCCCTGAAGGTGTTGAAATACCCCATAACCCCAGTCCCTGCCCCATAATCATGAGACATCACCACAACTCCTTTCCACTGGGGGCAGGGGGGCATCAGTTCTTCTGCCCATTTAAGAAAATCCTTTGTTCATATGCATCACTCAGCCATTAAGTCACACCTCCAGTTCCCTTCCTTAAGGCCACATCCCTCCCTTTGCCCCAGCAGGGGAGTACCCAGACAGTCCCAGCAGCACAAGCAAAGACAAAGGCTCCTGCAGCCCTCTTCCCCACATACATTCCTAGGACTAAGTTTTGATTTGGGTTCCACTCACCCTCCCCTCCTTTTAAGTTTTGCTTTTGATCTGCCAGCAATTCATGACAAGTACAGTCCCACAAACAGTGGCATCAACACAACAGAGGAACAACACCCAGAAAGGTGTTTCAGAAAGGGCAAGAATCTCCTAAACCAGCTTTGCCACTCAAAGCACTGTAACATCATACCCCAAATCCCATGTTTTTGAGCCCTTTCATATCTAACCCTCCCCAGCCCATCTTCTTAGAAGAAACCCAAGCTCAAATCATTCAATAGATTATTATAATGGATTTTGTTTACACAACACAACAAAATCTAGCCTGACTTCCAAATGTGCCTTTACTACCTTTATTTTCCTGCACAGTTTTTTTGCCAGCCTGTGGGTATGGAGTTGGATGTGTCTGTAGGATTTTACAGCTTTTTTCTTCAATTTGTAGTCATGTTTAGTGCTACACAGCTCACTGACAGCAGACTGACCACCAGCGAAGGAACATTGTTCTAAATTAATTAGCTTCTTAAAGTCACCAGTCACTGACCCCAGTTCTGCCAAGCATGTCACCTGTCTCAGGATAAAGCACATAAGTTTTATGAGTACCTGCAGTCACATCAGAGCCAGGGCAACATCGCCCTGCAGGATGAAAGTAAAATAAAGCCTCTCACGTAATCCTTCTCTGCATGCCAGCACTGGCACCCATCTCCCATGAGACTCACCCATCTATCTAGCATTGGACCCCATATTTATAACTAGCCTTTAAATCTCAAATGAGTAACAAAGCAGCTAGCTAAAGGCTCCCATGATTCAGTGGTAGGAAATGCAGTCAGCGTTCGATATCCTGCGTCTGCTAACAGGCCAACTAATGTATAATGCCAAATGGACCAATTTTCACAGCACTGCTTGAAATGCAAAACATTTAGTCAGTTTGGAAAGGACTTTATAGTTGTCAGCATACAGGAGAGAAGAGTATTTATACCTTTTTGGACAACTGCTCAAATTCTCCCACCTGTTAGCCATACAGCTCTAGGAGGGCTAGGGCTCAGTTCTGAGTCCAGCTAAAAACAATAGCAGGCCTATACTCCTCCTGCCCAAGAAAGGTCTGGAAGCAGATCCTGATGAGGTTGGGAAAGCTGAAAAACACCCAAAAAGTGACAGAAAACCAAAAGAAACCTGTTAGCCCTATCACACATGCTAAGAAAGTAGCAGCAGAGCCACAACCACCAAGCACTCATGTAAGCACCAAGCAACACTTACTGAAATCAAAACAGCTGATCTCCACTTAACCAGCTCTGAACCAGGCTGCAAGTGAAGCACAGCTGCTAAATTGCTACCCTTAAACTCCCAAGCTCTCTACTAGTTTTCCTTACAGCCTGTGCTGGGTCACAACTGGCAGGCTGGGTAACACAAAAACTACCTGTGGTGGCCTGAAATTCAAGTCATGACCTTCCAAGGGCTTACAAACAATTCCCAGGAGCGCTCAAAGCTTCAGATAAGTGCACATCACAATGCAGTGGCACTATTTTAGCCTGAAAGACACCAATCCTTCCAGCCACTGACGAGACCTAGATGAATGGCACTGGCAGGAAATCTTTCCTTCTTCTCTTCCTTGCACCGTGCCCCCCTGCCCAATTCCCATCAACTCTTGGCTACCTACCACCAAAAGAGTGCTACCTTTGAGACACAGCATACCCCCAACCAGTGGGGAACACCAGTGCAGTCTCATCCAGAGATTCAGAGATTCTCAAGTTGAAAAAGTATTAGTGGAAGATCTATAAAGGCAGACAGGGAGGAGAAGCTTTGAAATACAAGTACAACATAACTAAACAGCACAAATGGCTGGTCAGTGCAGAAATAAACGAAGGAGTTGGTTATGCAGCCACTTTGATGCAGCACTAACCCAAGCTGCCACCAGAAATAGTACTCCTGTGCCACTTGACCACCTCCAGATATTCATTCCCACTGCAAACCTTGTACCAGTCCTGATCAGATGGTGATAAATTCAGTGGGAGGAAGATCTAGCTGAAAGCTAGACAGAAAAGTTTGAGGTTTTTGAGTCCCCCACCTGATGGATCAAGCTGTGTCCTGGCTGATGCAGCACCAGCTGCAGTGCTAGCCCATGGGAGGCCATGGGAACAGGCTGCAGCAGAGCCAAACACAAGAGCCTCTGCCAGCAGCAGATAGATGGAAAAACAGTGTAGCCAAAATCTTTAACTTTTCCATTTAAGAAATGTTCCTGTCATGAAGCCTTCTACTAAATTGCTCATAACATCCCTGAACTCACTATTGTGCAAGATGGAAAACGTTACTACCGTCATATTACCGCCATGTAACCGACAGGACTGAAATCCAGTCCATGCTACAAAATTCCTAGATAAACACTAGATTCAAATAACCCATGTTTTGCTGAAGCTTAGTAAATACATGGTTTGGGAGTCACTGCCAAATATAACAGAGCAACAGTAGGCCAGCACTATTCATTCTGCTTTCAGGTCCTTTGCTGCAATGCTTTATGAATATATTTGCCCAGACCTAAAACCAACACATAATGTACTGCCGGATAAACTGCTGGAAGGACTACGGTTAGAGAAAGCTCAAGTGATCAATAAATGTGAGGAGTTATAAAGCACAGAAAGCATTTAGAAACACTTCAGTACCTGAACATTAGACCTTGTCAATAATTTTCTTCCCAAACATCTTTCTAATAGCGTATCCCTTTGACCAAAAGCAAACATTTCTCTGCCCTTTTGATGTAAACATTTTGTTCTTTTCCTGACCATGAAAACCTGAAGTGGTTCCCCCCCAGCTGAATACAAAAGAGCACTTTTCTTAAATATTATTAAAAACAAAACAAGAAAACACAAAGCAAAACAAACAACCTACACAAAAAAAACCATACAGCATTTCAAACAAGCTTGCACTTTCTCACAATTTCTTCCCCAAAATAACTTAAGAGTAGAACTGGGCAAAGAAGTTAAAAAACAGAAGGAAGCAGCAGCAAATAACGCAAACCCATAGGAATGATGAGTGGTTGCTGAAATGAGTATTTATTTACCCCTCCAGTCTTACGAAGTTCTTCCTGCCCTACAGGATAGCTTCTTTTTAATAATAACCCAAAAAAAGAGGAAAAAAAATTAAAAAAAAAGAAAAAAGCAAAGAACCAAAAGGAATTACTCCCTACCTGGCTTAAAAATCAACTGCGGGACATCATGAACAGTAAAAAGGCTCAAAAGATTAAGGAGGATTGCAAACCATAAAGCTTCCCATAGGGGTCTCCACATATCTTGGAATGATAGATCTTAAAAACCAGAAATCCCAAGATCATACATGGTTGATGTCTAATCACCAAGACACACAGCTTCCCAGACCAGCAAGATGACAAAATCCATTTGTGTTTCTTCTTTTTCTTTCCAAAAGAGGAAGCTGAGTAGGAGGCAGCAAGACCTGCTCCTGATTGCATGTCAGGACAACTGCAATATGCAGGAGAAACACACACTCACAAATCTTCATGAACTAGTTCAGGTCCCTGGCTACTCCCATTCCAGGTTGGGTGCATAAGGCATCATACAATGCTACCTGCACTGATGGAGCATCCATTCCCTCAAAGTTTTAGATACCAGGTGGAGAATCAGAACCTGCAAGACCTTACAGAATCTTCTGGGAGAAACCACCTCATCATATGGCAGGAAACAAATCACTTTCCCTTACACCTCACATCTTCCCAAGGCTTGTCATGTGCAATGGGGAGAGTGCATGAAGGGCTGTGGAAGAATGGGACAGGGCAGGAAATCGTCATCTTCTCTAACAGGCACTTATCAAGAACACCAAGTAAACTTTGCTTGCAGTAATCTCATTTACTGCCATCATCCCATCAGACAGGAATGATTTAGCCCCACAGACTTATCTCCACTCTAAAGAATAAGTCAATGGGGTAAATGAAGAGCAAGGACCATCAAATCTAGCCTCCAGCCAGCACATGCCCCGGAACATGTTCCCAGGTACCAGCTGCTTCTGAATCCAGTTCTTCCTTTTAATCCCCCTCCCTCAGCCACCACCAAAGGAGAGAATCAATAGAGCACAGGATTAGGTGCCAGCATCTACCTTTTCACTTGGGCTTTGGCATCTGAACCCATCACTCCAAGCAGAGGGCTCTGTGCTTCAAGGACTGCATATATGTGTGTACACACACGTGTCTGATACTTGGGGTTTTTTTAAAAAAAAAAGGAAAAGAAAAACAAACACAGAGCCAACCCTGAAAGCACTATAAACAGCAGCTTCACTCACTCTGAATTTGTCCATCTCTCTTTAGGAAGGATTTTGATATCTCTCTAAACTACTCTTTGCAAACCTGTTTGCTTAAATATGGATACAGAAGCCCAGCTTCCAACAGCTAATTGACCCAACACCTTCTGTCCCTGGGGTGAAGAATCTCATGCTAGCCTCCAGGATTCAAGCTTTCCTTCACAGTTCACCCTTAAGACGGGTCATTTCTACTTTTCTCCATGTAGCAAAAGGTGTCTCAGTACATGCTGTCATTTCTGTGCAGTTAAGATCAACAGCAAGATCGCAAGGGAATTGCTAAAAGCTCCCTGAAAAACATTTTATTTTCATCTCCATTTTCCACCTTTTGTTGCTACTAACCATCTTCACAACAGCAGTATCTCTTGTGACAGCTCATCAGAATCAAACATCTGCAGTTCATTACAGCTGGGATGATTGTGAACTTAAGGGAACAGGGACAAGATGGGTAACCTTAAGGAAGCAAAAAGGCTATAGGGTGACAACCTTAAGTTGTAATGCTGAGCAAAGCACACATAAAATTCAATGTGTAACCACATCAGAGAAATATCGTTTACTCCTAACAACACTGGTGCAAGCAAAGGGGACTCAGTTGTACTTAGGCACAATAGTCAAGTGGGAATCTACCGGCTGTAGCAGAAGCCAGTTAATAGAATCACTGCAATCTCAAGCAATCTATATGGGTCACACAGAATAATCATCTCATTGTGTTTCTACAAATCACTAGTTCCACCAAGGGCCAAGGTTACTGAGGTTCCTGTTGATATCAGCAGTTTGGCACACAGGAATTCAATACTCTGAGAATCAACCTTCATCAATATTATCGAAATACATGAGAAGTAAGATGTGAATGCCTCCTCGTCCCCCACGCCCACCACCAGGTGATCCCTACCCTATATGCATGCTGCCACTACAGCTGCTCAGGAGTTTCTGACAGCTTCCCCCCAGAACAAACACCAACTGACCGTGTTTTGCAGAAGCACATTCTTTTCAGTGAGCCTTCTGCTGAAATGTAAGTCATTCTCCCAGTCCCTGGCCAACTGCCAGGAGAAATCAACTGTCATACGGCACCATGCAAAGTGCACGATGCAGCTATGTCTTCAGAGCTTGAACTATTCAGGCTTCCAACATGCACAGCTCCCAGGCAGAACTCCCCGTCATGCGCTTTTCAAAACCCAAGCATGTTAAAGCCTTGAGAAAGTTACGTGAGCTGGCCTCTAACCCTGTGCAACCTGGGGAATGGAGATACTGCAAGTCCTCAAGCAACCGCATAGTGGGGCTTCCCCAGAGCTCAGAATTTCATACGTAATGCAGAGAATTCCTTCTGCAAAATTAGCATCGACACCACCACACAGGATTTCAGAGCAGCCCATGGAAAGCTTTTTTTTTTTTAATCTCATGTTTATCCCCTCTTTATTAATCATCTCTATTCTCCCCAAAGCCTGAAGAATCAAGTCTTCAGGCTCTTTACATCAGAGATTGTGCTGGCCATAGTTGAGGCAAGTAGGTAAGACTCATAAGCAAGATTTTTATGCAGATGTCTTCACAAAAAACCAACCAAACAAAAAAAAGATGAAATACAATGCAATCCCAAGATGGCAACAGAATGATTCCTAGAACAAAAGTTTTTTCTAACTTCTCTCAAAGCATGAGTTAGTTTAACATTAATACAAGTAGCCAATAAAATCCATCTTATGGGGTTACCTGTTACCAAATTCCCCAAACAAAAAAAGCAAAAAAGGAATTTGTTTCAATGGCAAATATGTTTTAAGTCGGTAGCCCCTAGGAAGAGAATGTACAGCACACTACCCCACTGGCTGTCACACTGCAGAGTGGAAAGTAGTCTCACGTTTTGCTAAGGGACAGCTTTTTCCTCACACCTATGTGGCCAGTTGATAAACCAGTTTCCAAACTTGGAGTCAAAGGAGCATTCTCAGCTCTGCCACCTTCTACCATGAAGCAGCCATATCAAACTGACAAACTCATTTTGCTGATCAGTAGGGTGCCACAAGCAGTTACTGCACCTTGGAGAAACCATTGTTTGGAAGATTGGTTTGGAAAATACAGAGGAAAGTTGGCTAAACATTACACCAATGTTGATTATCTAATATAAGAACCCGTTCGACTTCACACTGAGTTAAGACAAGGTTGCTCCAGCAAAAGTCATTGTCTCTGCTTGTCTCTGCTGAGGGACAGTAGCTCTTTAAATCATTCAAATCTCGTTGTAAGACCACATCTTATAACCCCTAAAGCCTCAATGTTCAATAATCAAATCCTTTGCTAAATCAAAGATCAGGAAAATTGTCTTCCTCTGGGGAACTATTACAATGAATCAGCAAGAACATAACTATAGCACCATCTTCTAAAGCAGAGGAAATCAGAATTATCTGACTAGTGTCCCTGAGACTCTTTTATGCTAAGTGTCTTCTTTTCTTGCAGTCATTTGATCCCTGTGGGTACAGTGGAATCCAAATGGTCACACAGAATTGCAAGGTAAAGACAATCATAGGCAGTCACCAATTTGTGACAGTATTAATGTCACAAAACCTTTATTACTAGGGGAGAAAGGAAAAAAAGGAAGCAGCATTTAGTACTTCATAAAAGTAGCCTGGTTTGAGATTTTGGGTTTGGTTTATTTTTTCATTGAATCAGAGTGTTATGTTGCTGCAGCCACCAGTGCTTAGGAGAGTAACAGAGCCTCGCTCACCAGAAACACCTTAAACAGAGCAATTAAAGGAACATCTTGAAAAAACAAAAGAAATAAAATTAGTGCCTCCAGGAATCAATCTTCAAACCGCAGCAAGACAGGTATCTCCAAATAATAAGCCCACATCACAGCCATGTATATCAAAGTCATCTTGGCACCAAGAACATCACACATGCAGACAGGCCTTAGATCATTCCTGTGCATAAAGGCAGCTGGCAAGAATCTAGGGACTTGTGGGTGGGCAGGGCAGGAGAAGAAACAAGCGGTCAGAGAAAGTGTCAATGACAGGAGATTTCTGGTTTGGGAGAAAGGGAGAGAAGCTCCTCTGACTCACTCTCTGGAATGGGTCTCAAATGCATTGGATGAGTGTCCTCATTTGCTCTCTGACACTGCGAAGATGTGGACCAAGGAGTTTTGGGAGGAAAAGAAAGGAAAAATAGCAGACTGCAAGATGTCAGTTAGCCCACAGACCCTGAAGCATACAATTCTGTTTACCCAGAAGGCAGTGCTGCACTGCTGCTCACCATCTCAGAATCGCGTCCTCTTCTATCTTTTCCCTTTAGCTCTTCGGAGCAAACTGACCTCTTGAACAAGAGAGACGGAGCCAGATTTACAGAAGCCTAGCTACCTTCCAACAGGAAGCAACCTTCTCCAGGTGTGGTTGTGACATTCCACTCCCACATCTCCAACATGGTTGATATTCCCTAAGAGTGTGAAGAATCCCTTTCCATGTCAGCAAGCTGAGAAGGAGCCCAGGCAGCAAGAGTTCTGCCAAAAACGGAATCCAGGCACAAAAGACAACCAGCAACTTCCACCATAACAGACACAAATATTTGGAGAACTAGCCTAAACTGACCAATAACATTCCTCGTGGAAAGTCTCATCAAGTTGTTCACCTTTACCTCACCCTGAAACCCTTGCTCCTGAGGACTGTTCCTAGGTGATTTCACCAAGCTTCTTTCCCTCTTCTCTTCCCAGCTTCTTCCTTTGCACAAACAAAGGCTTGCCTTCCTTTTGCATCCCTGTGCCTACCTGGGGAACCAAGATGCAGGTGGCCAGGGTAGGATTCCCTCATTTCTTTTGGTTAGCTCCTTTCCATGGTTTGCAACTGGAAATCAACGTGTGCACAAACTTCAGCACAAATCCTAAGCCACTCCACTCACCAGCACCAGTTCTGCATGGAATTAGAAACTGGCTTGGACTCTGTCCCATTTGCCAAATGGCACTTCACCCTAAAAAACAAGTGGCAAAAAAAAATTAGCTGCTGTTTGCCAGGGTAATGAAGATGTTTGTCATAACACTTTTTAGTAACAGCCCAGACTGAGATGAACAACACAGCAGAACACACACAGCTGGGGAAAGGTGAGCAAAGTTTATGCAATAAGCTTGAAGAGATTGAAGCTCTTGGGTCCTCCTTCCAAAAGGAACAGTTCAAGGTGCAACTTTAACACTTGATCTCCAGGAAATCTCCTAGGTACAGAGCAAACACCAAGGCAGGAGGACCGTATTTCTCCCTCTCTACTTCACAACACCTCCAAAGCTACATCCTCTTCTCCCTTATCCCTCAAACTGAATCCTTCACAGCGTTAAGGTGACATCAGTCTAACCCCAGAAGGGTGTGATGCTTTTCTCACTAGTACTATGGCTTCTCAAGAGAGACGAGGCACTGTCATGCCACAGGCTGGAATGGCAATGGCAGCTTACCAAATACAGGGCTCTACGCTGCTCATTAAGGCAACCATTCTTAGCTGGAACTTAGGTTTGAACCAAAAGTTGACTGAAGAAATGTTTGCCCCAGCTGCCAAACCTTGGTGCTGTCTCAAGATCCAGAAGAAGGGCAGCCATCAGGTATGAGACTTCTCCAACCTGCCTGTATCCTCTTCTAAGAGACCCCGCAGCACCGGTGTTCTCAGAAAGGCCTTCCCTGGCATCCCAGCAGTCTCCCGCTGAGCACAGCAGTCAGGCCAGCCAGCAAGCCACCATTCTACATCAAGCAGATGTTATTCAATGTGTCTCCTTGCTTTTGGCCCACTACCCTGTTTAGATACTTTGAGGGACAAGTCCAGATCCTGCTCAGAATAAGGAGGATTCCACTAAGGCAAAAGACTTGGTTGAGAATAGATCACAAGCCTCTCATAAGAATACTTTTTTAAAGGAAAGAAGCTAATTCACTGAATGTCAGCTGTTTTAAAATTATCTCGCTAGTCCCACAGAAACTTAAGGAAGGCCGTGCTGAGTCAGAACAAGGGTCCATTTAACCTGCTATCCTGCTTTGCAACGGTGGCCACCAGTAGACACCTAACGAAGAATGAGGCCAGGCTAAGTACATATAGCATTAGCCCTAATATTCTCGTAGTATCTGGCTATCATCATCTAAAAGGATTATTTGAGTTCTTTCTGGTGACTGAGGCTACAACAGAACACCACGACAATTTTCTGCAGCTGAACAAAAACACCCGGAGTTTCTACCTGCAGTGGTTTTGCTTCCAAGACCAGAAATACCATGAGACTTCCTTTGCTCTTTGCACAGGCCATAAAGGACAGCTGGCTTATTACATTGCGTCTCCAGCAAGGAAAGTGGAGTCTAGCAGTCTTACAAGAGTCAGTGCTCTCTGTCCTCATCGTGTCCAAACCAGATAATCAAAAAGCATTTTACATCTGCATAGATCTGGCATGCCACCTATCTGTAAAAAACACCCTGCTGGCTGTCTGGATCACATCTGTTTACAGATCCATTTGAGCTTTTCCATTTACCCGGTGCTTTGCAATCACAGCATACAGACAGGCCAACTATAAACAATTACGTTACCATGTGTAAGAAATCACTGTATCTCCGATAAGCAAAGACAATCAGCTATATGCACCTTCACAGCCTAGTCCCAATGGCCAAGCAAACTGGCTTAACTTGTACTTTGTGGGAACAGATTTTGCTACCTATTTGCAAGGGGGTAAAAGAACAACTGTGGTCAGCTACCACAGCTCATGGCATCAGTTGTTATCATGATTTAAGAAGATATCCACAAGTTCTCGGTTCACCCCATGATGAAGCTTTCAGAATTTGTCAGTGTTACTTAGACCCACCTCAACAAACCACCCACACTTTTGAAACAAAACCAGTTTCATTCTAAACAGAAGCAAACACCTTGCTATTTATTTAAAGACATAAAGAAGAAATGCAGCAGGGAGAAACCAAACAGAATTACTTGCTAATTGTTCCTTCTCCAGATAATTATCCCAGAAGCATACGTGAAACTGCATTTTATTTTCAAAGACACAGAAATCAAGCATATCAATATCATTAGGTTTATGTCAAAATAAACTTACAGCTTCCCTTGTTTGCAGTAAATTACCTGGAAAATAATTTCAAATTTTTGAGGAAAATTACCATAAAACAACTGCACAATACTCAGCTACGAGATGAGAGCAACCAGAAGGGAGCAGGGGGAAACATCCCCAGAAATACTGGATTTCCATTATTTTAGGGTCAGCTCTAATCCCAAGAGGGTAAATGGGTCACAGCAACACATGAAAAGAGCCAACTCTAGAAAATTGATTATTCAATAACATCCCACTTTTGGCACACTTCAATCAGGCTGTGATGAGAGATGGGAAAGAGGCAGAGATGCACAGTTGGTTGCTATGGAGTTAAAGGCTTGAAGGAGATACAAGGAATCTGCACAACTGCCCGGAATACAGTTAACTCTTAAAGTGCCTCCCTCTAAACACCTCCCTGATCAGCCAAATTCATATATATACCCATACTAAGAAAGTAATTTTAAATATCCAGGAGTTCCCACAAAGAGTCAGAGTCCAAGGAGCAAATCCACCAAAGGAGTGTAGATGCTCCACATTAACAAAATGGCTGAGACTGGCAAACAACAGCCAGCTACTACAGAAGCTGAGTAAGGATTGAGGGATTAGAGGATGGAGATAGACATGGATGAAGGGACCATGCTATGCAACATACCATCTCTGCCAGCTGCTCTCATAGCTCAATACACTGCTCTGCTCGCGACAAGGAAGCAAAAGTCATTGCTAGAGATCCATGCAGAGGCTGATTCATCCCAAGATGACAAGCGGGGGCATCACCATAGCATTTAAAATACCTGTAGTTCAGGTGCTAGTCTGAAAAATTTGAGGTGCACTTAAGCCCTGAGGATGGGATGTGCCTGGGCTTCGTAAGGGCACACATTTTAAGATTTTGGGACTTTTTCTGCCCCATGGCATCATTCAGCACTATATAAAAAAGCCAATGCACTTGCTGGTGTGAGAGCACAAGACTTACATATAGGCAAGGACTGGGATGAGGCTGGCACAGGACATGCTACTTGCGGTTTGCTTCCAAGACTAAACAAGGAAGAACTTCTTGGAAGACAATCTCCAGAAGCAAAGATTTTAGGGGTGGGAAAAGCATTCTGGCAGACCAGGTAGGTGAGGACAAAAACCTGAAGACAGGGCCAGACATGCTGGAGCTGATGACCAAAGTCACAAAACATGTTTCATGGATAATCCATCCAGCTGCTTCCAGATCACAAGAGGCTGCTGCATTTCCAACTCCCTGAAGAGTTTCCTAGCAGGGGTGTGTGTATGTATATATAGATATAGATAATCAGCAAAGTTTCTATTTTCTCCTGCCTACTTAAGGCAGTCTTTCAGAGTGCATCCTCCTACACTGCTATTTTTACCTGCTCCTAATCAGTGTGTTCTCAAAACAGAGACACTCAGAGATGAGCAGTTCAACTCCCTCAGTACACAGCCCACAACACACTGAGTAATACCTGAATGGCAGCTCTTCTCCCAGCACCCAGGGCACTGTGCCTTGTAGAGCACAGAGGAGAGCTGGTGGTCAGAGCCAGGGGGTTCTCTTCTTGTTCCAGGGTGCTGAGCTTGAACTGAAGGCTCTTTGGGCAGAGATCATTAGCACCATAAGGAGTCAAGCAGAGAGGGCTGGATCCAACATCCAAGCTCTAAACCACTAACATAGTAAATAACAATGACAATAACCAGAAAAAGCTGGGTAAACGTTTTAAAGTGCATTATTTTTTCTCCTCACCATAAAGTTTTCAGCTTTCACTTTCAATGAAACATGTTTCCTTGCTGGACCCAAACATACCTGATCTACCATAAGTTCTCAGTCTCACAGTGAGCATTAACCTGTGGCAAAATTCCCAAAGGACCAGAGCACCTCAGTCCTTTCAAGGAGCCCGTAAGATTTACCATAACAGAGAGTCCAAACCTACCAAGTACATGGCACCAAATCCTGATGCCAGGTGACAGCTCACTGATCAGCAGGCAGCTCTCTCAGCTCCTGTGAAGGTCTTTATCAGCTATCCAGTAAAGCTGCTTGTTTAAGCAAAGCCATTTTCAAGTGCATGACCCCACAGAAGCAGGGGG
The DNA here is from genome assembly GCF_023638135.1 of Falco biarmicus. Taxonomy (NCBI): domain Eukaryota; kingdom Metazoa; phylum Chordata; class Aves; order Falconiformes; family Falconidae; genus Falco; species Falco biarmicus. The sequence continues at coordinate 25,020,372 of NC_079296.1, forward strand.
GTGCATATGGGCTGCAGTGACATCCACCATACTAGCAAAAGCCCTGATGACACATTTCAGGACAGAAACAACTGACCACAAGGCTCAAAGCATTCAAATTCTGTGAGGAAGCCTGCCTCCTGCAGTGGGGACTTTCAACATATATCATCTTCCAGTCTGAGATAAGGAAGCACTTTATATAAAACTTTTCGCAGCCACTGGCTAACAAGCATCCTTAAAATAAATAAATTAAAAAAAACCTAAGGGGAAAAACAAACAAACAAAAAAACCCAAAAAAAACCCCAAATCCACACAAACAAAAAACACCAAAAAGCACAAACTGAAAAAAAAAAAAAAAAAAAACCAAACCACCAACCAAAACCAAACCAACACCACACAGCAAACCCCCACTGATGCCAAACCAAACACACCAAGGGCTGACAGGCTGGAGGTGTTTGGCTTATGCATACCACAAGTCAAGGAACAGTGGTTCCTGGGCTATTGCCAAGACTAGTATTCCACAACTTTCCCCAAAAACACTCAAGTGATCCAATTTTTTAGGAACCATTTGAAAAGGAACAAGTTTTCTGTCTTGGACATCAAGCCTTTCTCCAGCAGACTAGAATAAGAAGAGGCAGAGGGGGAGTGTCATCTTCCCTGTGTCTCCCTGGGGGTCCTGGCTAGCACTGCAGACAGACTTGTGGCACAGTCTGGAGCCGGGTGTCCCTGACAGACACTTCCCATCGCCGTCAGCTGCATCAATCTGAGGCCCAGATACCACAGGCCTGGAGAAAAATTCCCACTGCAGTCTGGGCACACCAAGCGGTGGATACAGGGCAATCAGCACAGCAGCAAAGAGTTTCCTTTTACATTCAGGATTCGAGAGTGGTGAGACACTGCGAAGCTTGCCAGCCACAGGTTTTCACCAGTGGTTCCCCTGAACACAGTTCTGTACTGTACCGTGCCATTTTCACTGAAGGAAAGATTTTCATACATATTTTTACCAGAAGCCAGTGTGATCAACAGCATTTTAGCTTCTCTCCAACAGAAAGAATGGGGAAAGAAAAGGGATAGGCACGCTGCAGTTATCTTACTGGATCACAAGTCAGCTCTTTGAAGCCCGGTATTGTGGCAGTTTACTTATAACAGCACAGAAGTCCCAACTGCCATCAGGTTCTCATTACTCCAGGCACTGCTTTTCCAAAGAGCAAGGGATGTCCTCTACCCCAAACCATGTCAGCTCCGTTCATAATCACGTCACAGCATCCTCACACCTGCCATGCATGGTACCTTGCTCCCCCTCACTAACCCCACTCATTACACCTACAGCCACAGTGCTCATACCTGTGATCCAAGCTCTAACAGGTGGAAGAAAGGAAGCACTTCCACATTTCCAGAGGCAATGGAAGTTGTACTATAAGCAGCCGGCTAGCATTTGAAGTCTAAATAAACCCAAATCTCCCAATTGACCATTAACGTCTTAAGCTTTCTTTTCTCCTGCCTTCATTTGTCAACTGCTACACAAATAGGCCAAAACCCCCTTGTCTCTCCTCATCCATTGTTGCTCTGCAAGCACATGTTAAATTCTTTCCTGAATTTCAACAGTCAGCTCTTCCCTTGAAATAGTCCTTAATTCACCTGATTTTGCAAGCCATTTCCTCTCTTGCAGCAAAAAAAAGAGAAATCCAACACTAGAAGTATCTAGGCAAAAAGCTCCCAGTGATGTTAACAGAGATGTGTTAAGAGTAATAGGTAACAGAGAAGCAGCTCCAGTGTCCTGAACCCCACCATGCAAAAAAATCTTTACAGACAGATCCAATAACTTAAGAAACGTTGCCAGTAACTGATCAGCCATGAGTACCACATGTGAGAAATGTGGCATCTTGGTCTGCATATGGGTGCTCTGAGCAAATCTCAGCTTCCCATCAACACATCCTATTTAAACCTCTGACATTTTAAAAGTTGACCCTGTGGATTGATTGTAGACAGTTCAATATAAACATTCAGCACATGATACTTGGTATTTAAACTTCCTAGCTCAGACTGTAAGTGTTGACAGATTTATCCATGACTGGAAGCAATTGGAAAGTATCTATGCTTCCATTTAAAGTTTCAGCGTTTTCCCCATTCTTGTAAACATTTATCATACAATTTTTAAAATTGCCTGAAATACTTAAAACATTTTTCCAGCACCGAACAACCAAAAATCAAAACAATTTCCTAAAGAAAAATAAAAATTTGTAGTCTGTCATAAAGCTTTTTTATTAAAACTGAAACTTTTCAAGAAATTTTCAGTTTTCTTGGAGAACTGATTATATTGAGAAAGACATCAATAGTAATTTTGTAATTACTCTCCTCTCCCATGAGTCTTACAGAGACTCATGGTATTGATTTTATTCTCATTTTAAAACTAGAACTATGTGCAGTTGAAATCTTTAAGTAAAAGAAAAAAATCTTCATTTAACATTTGCCACAAAACCAGGAAACAGCAAGTGAAATATTAAAAATAAATTTTTAGTAGGACTAATATTTTTCAATGATGAAAGCAAAGTCCCTTTAGATAGTCTATTAATAAAGCATTTCAATAGCTTTTCCTTGTGCCTTCCTCCTTTTTTCTGTCTTCTACCAGGTGCAAAAAGCGCAAGCAATTTTGGGGAAAATACTTTGACATAAATTTTTAATATGCAGTTTCCTCACAAAATATTCATGCTCCTTACTACAGCTGACTTCCCTGTGAACATCAACACCAGCAGTCAATATAACATGCCCGGGCTCAACACAAACTCATTCCGCTTTGCTTTACCCAAAACCTGGCTTGCGTTCAGCTCAGAGATCTACACTAGGCTTCCCCCAAGGAAGCTCAAGCTCTCCCAGCAGCCTCTTGCCAGAACAAGACAGACAGACAGTAGGCTATATACTTTAAACTCTCTACAGTTTACACTCAATTAGTATTCCATTAAGTGATAGCAGGATAGAGAACGCCGCTGAGAGAGGATGCTTAACAAGGGAATAGCCGGACAGATCAGAAGTAGCATGGCTCAGGCTATAATCCTCAGTCACCTTTTCATACTCTTGGCATTCAGGGCTTGCTGCAGCTCTAACACAGGTGAAGGGAACTACACGGGGACAGAGCCACTCCCCAGCACCTGATCCAGATCAGACCCAGCTGGCTACACACAAAGTAGGGCTGCTCCTTCCCCCTCTTCCCGAGCAATTCATGCCTGCAAGCAGACCATCTTCCCTCAGTGTTCATACCCTTACTGTCTAAGTAGGGAAAAGTAGCAAGCAGAAATCACTTTATTCCATCACATACGCAGTAACACACATATAAATATATAAAACAAGCGAGACATCATCTGGAAATTCAGAAAATACGGGTGATATCTTTGCTGAGACAATCACCACATAAATACACTTCACAGCCTAAGACTACAACAAAAGTGAAAGTTGAAGAAAGATGAGCCAACCTCCAGTTACTTTTTCAGGAAGCAAGGCTTCAGACCAAGCCTTGGGTGGTCACAATTACATCACTGTCTCTTGCAGTCATAAGCAAAATCTGTCTTCTGACAAGCAGAAGCAGGCTGCCAACGTCTGGTGGCAAAACATAAGCAACAAGCACCCAGAAAGTGTTCAAACAAGCAAGAGGGAAGTATTTGCTACCTGGAGCAGTTAGAGGGGTCAAGGTTGGTGTATTCACTCAGCACATCATTTGTATAGATCCCTCTATTTATAGTCCAGATGGATTTAAAACATAGAAGTTTTATATAACCTAATTTATTTATTACCATCAGTTCTCTCTGACCAACGCCTGCACAGAAGTGAAAGTTTGTTTACTAGAAAGTTTGGCCTCTGAGTTGAAGTGGCTTTCTTCCTCACAATAGATTAACACGCTCTGCAAAGCCAATGAGACAAATCCAGGTATCTGTGCAGTCACTGTGGCTCACGTCTGCTATCATAAGAGAAACATCTCCGAGATTAAACAGGGGCACGAGCATCAAGTTTTCTCCCACAATAATTTGTAGCAAAAGTTCTGTACTCCAGCTCCTCAGTGGATTTTGATTAATTACTCTCTTGACTTCACTCTCTCTGAGAGTTGCACACAAAGTCCAACCTCATCCCATGGTGGGCCTGCAAAAAGTGATTCAATTCCCTGTCCCCAGATGAAGTCCAGGGCAACCTCTCCCATCAGTTCTCTGCAAACCATATCCTTTGGCTCCTGAACAAAAGATTCTGACATTTGGCTCCTAAAGTTAAGAACGATGGTCATCCTAACCCAGGTGACTTTGGCCATGACAAAGTTGTTTATTGCAACCTGTTGGATCACCGTAAAGATTTCTACTCTAAGACACGCAGCTAGCTTATCCTCCATAAAGCCCAGAATGCTAATAGCACTTTACCTTCTTCCTACTTGAATCTCCTTGTCAAAGAGTTTCTAATTTATTACCAAATAAGGCCTGTATGTGTATTATGTACACCTGTGGTGGGTTGCCCTTGGTTGGCTGCCAGGTGCCCACCAAACTGCTCTATCATTCCCCTCCTCAGCAGGACAAGGGGAAGAAAGTAAGATAAAAAAATCTCCTAAGTCAAGAAAGGGGAAAAAATACAAGTATATTCATCACTTCCCAACAGCAGGCGATGTCCAGCCACTTCCTGGGGAGCAGGGCCTCACTACACACAGCAGTTGTTCCAGAAGGTAAATGCCTTAACAACAAATGCCCCCTCCTCCTCCTTTCTCTTAGCTTGTATTGTGGAGCACAACACCATATGGTATGGAACATCTCTTCGATCAGTTTGGGTCAGGTGTTCTGGCTGTATCGCCTCCCAGCATCTTGCCCACCCCCAGCCTACTGGCCTTTGTGGGCCAGGGGAAGCAGCCTTGATGCTGTGCTGGCATTGCTCAGCAGCAGCCAAACACTGGTGCATTGCCAACACCTTCCTAGCCACCAGTACGAAGCACAACACTATGAGGGTTGCTATGATGAAAGGTAACTCCATCCCAGCCAGGCCAATTACATTTCCAGGTGCAGACTCATCAATTAGATCTTTCAAAGTGCCTCAGGATAGAAAGAATCCCTTTGGATAGACAGCTTCAGTTGGAAAATTAAATAGCTTAGGAAAGATGCTGGGAAGAGGAGGAAAACACAGTGCTTGCCAGTACTTAACAAGTATGCCTTGCAAACTTTCCCAGTTGTTGGCAACCAGGAAAGTCACACCAGAAAGCAAGGGGCCACTGGACAAGTGGCTTAACTAGATGCTTTCAGAGCAGTAGTTTTAGGTGGATAAGGGAAATCTTTGGTGTATTCCCGCACCTTCACCATCCTGTACTGATATTACAGGCCCCAAATAAAGTCCAGGGAGACTTTGGACAGCTTCTACTCCATTTGAAGGGAATAGTGGGAAACCAATTGCTCAAATGAAGAGAGAACTTCACCTTCATATCGCTTTTGCTCTTCATTCACTATGCCCGTAACAGAAAACAAAACAGGTAAGGGCCCATTTGTTGGTCCAGAGACCACCTGGCACATCAGGGTCTGCCCCCATCTGGCTAAACTTCCTTTCTCTCCAAGACAAGGTGCCAAAAGGAAACATCCTTGGGCTACCCTGTCCCCTAAACCAGGCCTGAGTTTGTCTGAAAGTGTTCATTGGCATGGGACACAACGGTGCTGGGGGGACACCAAGGGCAAAGTCACCACACAGCCATACCAGACCAAGCATGGGTCAGTCAACATCCAGGAGCATCCTGGGCATAATGTGGAATGAATCAGGTAAGGAGCATCCCTCTCGAGGTGGGCACTGAGGTCCCACAGGCAGAATTTGCCATCACTCACAGGGCCACAGCCACAAATTGAACAGAGCAGAGTTGCTGGCTGGAAGCCAAACCTTTGGCAGATTAGCGTCTGAATGCATGGAAGAAAGTCTGGTCCACAGAGACTAAAAGTGCTCCAGCTTTCTTCAACAATAACCACACCAAGGGATGGATGAAGTGTACAAATAAACCAGCTGGTGGTAGAGAAGGCAGCAGTAAGGTAAGGGTGTTTTGCTAAAGAAGCAGTGGTCTCACTCCCCTGTGCCTGGCTTTCCACACACCCTTCCCTTTAACAGCAATCTTTCCACTACAACGAATCTGTCTCTACAAAGCGCCCTGGCTCTGGCAGGAAGAAATAATCTTCAACACATTTCCTGGGGGTGCTTTGATAATGACAGTTCAGTTAAACAGTGACAACACCTGACCGTCCTTTCTGCTTTCATTTTGTCCCTTTAATTAAAAGAAGAAAAAAAATTGAAAAAGTATCAAAAAAGCAAAACAATGGCCACATATCACTCTTTGGACAAAAACAATTTTGAAATCTGACACTTATGTAGTTGTGTAGGCACAGTGGATATTAATAATTCAACAAAATATTATAGTCATTACTATATTTTTCAATATCACAACAGTGCGTTTTAGCAGAACTCCTCTCCAAATCTCATTGCAACAGCCATTAATAAATAAAATGCAATTCGCTGTATTAAATGTGTTGTTTAAAGGCTAAATATTTCATCAGAACTAATTCATTTTAAATAATCAGACTAGGGCTCTCCTCCCGGCACCAGGAAAAGTCTCCAACTCCATACATATTCCACATTTAGAAATGAAATTATGTTTCAAAAAGCAAACCATAAATTGAATTGGAACATCTGTGCAGCAGCTTTTAGACTACAACCTCCTGCAGACTGATGGGATCACAACCAAAGAGGCCACAAGTCTCACAACTTTCACTTCCTTTAAACTTCCATTTTCCTTTCTTAAACTCCTGTTTATGCAAACCCATTAAACACAGGAAAATTAAGATTGAAAAAATGTAATAGAATGGTTCGTATTTGTTGCTTGCCTTGAACAGCAGCCAACACCCAATTCTCCATAGGAAGGAGAAAGAAAAAGCATCTTAGACCAAACCTCAGCTGCAAATAGCTATAGGTAACAGTGCTTCTCCAGTGATTTTCAACAGTCAGTCTCAAAGAGCTTTGCAAAGGAGATTAGTTTCCTCCCACAGGTGAAGAAACTGAGGAACAGAGGGGAACAGCTTGTCAGTGGTTAATGTACAGGCTAAAAGATGAGCTCGTACATATTCTTCCATCCTGTACAAGCAATGCACGTGTGAGTTCTACCCCACTGCTTCCAAAGGCACTCTCATGACTCCATTTCAGTTTCAACTTAACTTTGGAGTAAAAAAAACCAAAATAAAACAACAAAAGAGCCCTTTAAGCAAAATGAAAGCATTTGCCAAAAATATTTTCTTGGATCTCAGAAACAGGACCAAGTGATCTAGACCTGAAGTGCAACTCCACCTCTACTCTTGAACACACCAACCTCCCAACCTACCCATCATAACTTGATGAGTTTCTAAACAGGACAAAGAAGAGGGAGTTTTATTTTAGGTTTTGTCAACTGCTGTTATTAGCAAAAATTGTTGCCAAACCCACATTATAAAACAAACCATAAACACATACCTTTCAGTTTGGATTTTTCAGTTTACAATTTTTTTCCACAAAAAAAACCAACACTCTAAAGTAACTGTTACTTTCTGGTCACCTCCAGAACAGCATGTAAACATCTGCCCTGCTGACTGACAAGCTGACATCAGCAAGGTAATTCCTGTAATTAAAATAAAGCAACACTACTTACTAGTAGGGCCTGCATCAGACACTATAATCTAAATGGCGCTCCTTGCTTCCCTCCAGCAAGAGCACATGAACACTGAGACCTTCTTTTACCAACTTTATACCAAGACACAGCATAACACAGAAAATCAGAGGGGGTATTATCTTCAAGCATAACTTTTTTTTACAGTCAAATAGCAACTTAGTGAGGCCAGCATATTTTATATCTCCTAAATTGTGCTGAATTTGCTTTCATAAGAATTTAAGTACAAATGCTTTGTTTAACCTTTTAAAATAAAAATCTCAGCTTTTCTATTAAAAAAATCCTTTAAACAATTCTTTAAAAATTAGGGAGATGTGGGTTTTTATTTGGTTGTTTGTGTTGGGTTGTTGGGTTTTTTATTTATGTTTGGATTTTAGGTCAGAATGACAGTCTATGTTTGATCTGAGTCATAATCTGGGGAGACCTGTCAGGGTGGAGATGGGGGCTAGGGATTAAGCCCAATTTTTTTCCCTTCTATCAACTGCCCCACACACACTCAAAAACACCAAGCTGAGATGTAAATTATTTGCAGAGCTCTGTGTACTACATATGCTTGATACCAGATAGATGCTAGATGTGCCAGATACAGCTGTGTTACTGAGCAATGTCAGATATGTGACATTGGGAATAGATGGACTTTTGGTCCCATCCAGCCCAACTGATCTTATGTTCCTGGGCACATGTCCAAAACCCATTAAACTCAATAGAAATGCAAAGAATTCACTGCTTTGAGTCAGATCTTGTATGACAACTGACAGGAACAGCTAGATATATTTAACTTGTTATGGAGAAGAGTTAATGGGAATTTGCTCTAATAAATATACCACCTTTACTGGACTGTTTATTTGTGCTTTAAGTCATTCAGCCTCAAGAGCTAAGGAGCCGTAACTCCTGAGCCAAAGCCCAGATGATTTCTCTAGGCTTTCACCAAGACCCTATAAAGCACTGGCTGCACTCCTGAGATAAGCCAGCAGGACGTGAGCTAGTAGGGAACCTAAACCCAGGACCAGTGAAGGACCAGCACAGCATGACTAGAGATGGTCATTGCCACCATGGAAACTCAGAAAAGCAATTCAGAACATAGGCAATGGGCCAAGCAGCAAGAGAACTTGCCACACCACAAGCCAGGATGGTCTCCACCAAGGCATTAAAGAAGCCTCATTTTTGTTCAACATGCTGTTTGGACACTGCTTTGTGGAACTTTGCAACTGAAGCCCTCCTCATCACTAAAAGCTACTTCTAAAGGACTGTGTTCCTGGATTACTCAACCCCTTCAAGAGACAGCCCTCTGCTTCACCACCAGCTCAATGGCTTATGACATCTGGTGATTTATCACAGCATTAATGCTTTTCTGGTTGCTGTCTGTTACAAAACGCAGGTTGAAACACAGCCATGCAGATGGAAGAGGCTTTCTAATTCCATCCTGTTTAAGACTGCCAGCAGCCAGAGAAGTGGAAGGCATATAGGTCTAATTCTCATCTTACTGACACTCCATCAGTGTATCACCACCAGCTTTGAAGGTATCATTGTTGCCATACTCCAGCATCAGGAAGATTAAAAACAAGCCCTTGAAATAAAACATGCTGCTCTGACAGAAGCCACTGCTTCATCAAACTAAGGTCCTTATCAAGGCAAGTTTTTTTTACAGTACCAAGGATTTAAACCAAGCATAGCAGTTTCATTAAAGAGAAAGCATAACAGAGACCAAAGGGTTCCAGTGACAAGTTACTCCAAGCAGAACTGTGAGGATCCAGAACAGCATTTCCAACCTGGCAAAAGGACTGCACACAGCACTTAGGCTGTCTGGCCAAGTCTGCGTACTATTTATCTACCCAGCCAAAAAAATAAATAAATAAATTTCCTCATAGCAGCTGTTTCTCCAGCAAGCGCAGAAGAGCCTGTAATCCCAGCTCAAGGCTACAGAACAGCACAATTTTCAAAAGTCTGGTTTGCTGGTTTATTACGAAGTGTTCTGTCCCTCCAAACTTCCATTCAGGAAAGTGGTTGCGACCTCAAAACCACAGCTCCTCATAAGCAGTGAGGATCCTTAGCAAAGCAGTGAGCTGAAAGCACACAGTTGCCTGAGAGACTTTGGGAGATACGGTGTGCACTAGGAATGGACACCCGCCTTTTCTCAGAACCAGCACACTAGCATTTAGAATAATTTATTTTCACACTGACATTTTCATTAGAAATACTCCAAGAAGAACAGAGACTTGGCAAGTCCAACACACCAGTTTCCATGCTAAAGTGCCCAAATCACTGGTAGCCAATGAACATCAATGTTTGCATTGCTAATCCCAGCAACAGAGGCACACATTAGTGCACTCCAGCAAACTTATACTTGAACATCCGCATTTCCCACCAATGCAGGACAAGGAGAGAGATACTTGCCCAAACTATGGCAATACCTCAGTCTTCCTCCCTCAAGTTGCAGACTTAGTCATGTTCTCCACAATCAGGCAACTCATTTCCACTGTCCCAAGCTCAGGGCAATACAAAAGAAAACCCAGGGTGGGGGGGATGGGGCTGGAGAAAGAAAAACAAAAACCCAACAAAAAAACCCACAAAAAGTCAAGAGCATAAAGCCAAGGAGATACATAAAGATGCACACTGGCAACACTGAGGCTGCACACAGAAATATTCACATTAGGGTCCTGTTCACACTAGTATAAATCAAGCTCTATTGGAGCAGCACCAGCATAAAATCACCGTAAACAAGAGTGGATTTTGGACCATGAACATCAGCTGAACAGTACCCCTTCAAAGGATAATATGTATTTACTGACATCCTTCATCCCCCTTCAGTTAATGGCAGGACAGACCATTTAACCAGTGGTCTAAAGCTTTAGCTTGTATGACAGCAATTTATGCACCCTGGGAGGTGAGAATGACAGGTTCAATTCTATCAACCTAAATAGGTAGGAGAAATGTCTCCTGAAAGCATTTCTCTGCCCAGCTTTTACCAGAGACAACTCCAAGTATCATTCAGCCATGGCGTATCTAAATTGATCATGATGCAGACACTTGCACACCGACTCCGAATAAATGCTGTCCTCCCTTCTCTCCAAGTGGGAGTTAGACCTAGCAGGGCATCAAAACACTGCTTAAATTCCCAGTAGTTCTGCATAACTTGCTCAGGAGACCATATTTTTCTTCTGGTGCTAATTCCTTCCATTAGGTTCATCTTCTGTCCCTGCCTCGAGCAGGAGCTGCCACAGCAGAAGGATGCACAAGGAAAATGCATCAGTACAAGTCAAGCGCAAGTCTGCCTCTGGAGGGAGAGCATTTAAATAAAGAATGAACCCGAAATAGCTACCAGCTTCCCTGTAGCCAGCACTGTCTGTCAGCAAGAATTCACCACAGGGGACAATCACGCAGAAGCAGCAAAACTTCTCCTGACCCCACATTCAGGAGGTAGAAAGTGAGCAAAAACTGACCAGTGCACCACCCCAGAGACTAGCACAGGCCAGTGTCAAAAAGACAGAAACAACAGAAAAGGCCATGTCTTCCCCAACACAGCTGATCATCTGTGGTCTGTAGGAACAGGCTGGCAGGGAATGCCCATGCTGGCTCCTCTTCAGGGAGTTCATATGCAGGGAAAAACAAACAGCAAGGTTATGCCATCCATATTACATATAGCATCCTTTAAAGACACAAGATTTGTGCAACGTACTGTACATACACCTGGTGGAGCAGGGGAAGCCTTTCTTGTTCCCAAATGCTTACCATTAAGCACAGTTTTCTACTTATCTCTCAAAACCCTACAATATCACAGGCATTTTCTGAAAAAAATGCTTTTAGCAAGGACAGACCTCAGCTACTTGCCAGCTTTTTTCCACCTTGCTACCTTACCTTCACATCTCCTGGTCAGTTAGATCTGCAGTTGAGAGCAGAGAAGAACTAACCCCAGGGGAGGCACGTGCTTTACGAGAGCTCAAAATTCAGCACATGAACAACCATGTTTAACCTAAGAAACTTGGTGTATAACTGAGGGCTGCTAAGGTCCAGCTATGCCAGGCACAGAAAAAACTTTCACTCCTGACTCATACCAGAGGCTATATGAGCCACTGCAACTGTCCAAAGGCCACAGCAAGGGGAGGAGAAGGAAGGGACCTGCAATCCCATATAAAGGGATTAGGACACACGAGCTACAGCAGGAGGGTGTAGAAAAAACGGAGGAAATGCAGGCGAAATCAGACTACAGTCCCAAGTCATCTCTGGTTGCATGGTACTTACATTTTATCTAGTTAAATAGTTATGTACCTAGTTCTATAGTTACCAGGTCACATATCCTTACACACATGTAAACACTGACATAGTATCTTCTACATTTCTAAAACACATTTTTTATAAGCACATAGTGATCGAAATGGAATTTTAGAAGATGTCAAAAGCCCTTCCCATCCTCCTCCTCTCAGGTGCTCACAATGCAGCTGATTGCGATAAACACAGGTATAGTTTTATACTCAGCAGGTTTCATACTCAAACATATTCACTACCAATGGCAATAAATGTTACAGTCAATTCCTATAGGTAAGAAAGCGTTAGACAAAGTGGTTCCCCATGACCTGCCAAACAAACCACACCGCATGCTTTCATACGCATATCAGCTCACTCCTGCACCCTCACGTTCCATGGATCAGCTCCTGCCTCTCACCTTTGTCCCCACTAGGACGAGCACATAAAGAAACCTCTGCAGCTCATTCAAGCCCCAGCCTGAGAAGAGCCCTCACTAGTCAGCGATTTCCATAACTGCTAACCCTTGTCTTTGGGGAATAAGACAAGAATTTCTCATTTTACAGCAGATGTAGCATTCTCAAATGATCCAATACTTTATTTTACCATTTAACATTCGATCTCATTCTTCAGCACTGGAGTTAGACCTACACGTTTCCCCTTTCTGTGAGTTTTCACTGAGACACTTTCTCCCCAATCCAGATTATCACCTGTTTCCAGTAGCACTACAGGAAGCACATATAAAAAAAACAACCTTTAAAATAAAATAATTTTTAAAAGCACACAGAAAGCTAAGAGTCACCAGACCAAAACTTCAGTGCAACCCAGAAAGGCAGGCTTTGTTACTTGTAGAATATGAGCTAGGAACAAGGAATGAAGATAATCTTAAGTTAATTAAAAGCAAGGGAGGGTAGAATTGAGCCTGCAACAAAGAGATGCAGTACAAGCAAACCAAGAATGCTACGCTAGCAGCGATGTTGCCTTTTGATTAAAGGAACAGAGTTCCCAGGCAGGCTGGCAAAAACAATGGTGAGCACTACTAATTCCGTAAAGTAAGGCTTCCTCGGTGCTGATGCTGTAGCTGTTTTAAGTTGCCTGCAAAAAGAAACAAAGTTTCAGCTTCGGAGGCAACAGACCATGCTGTCGGTGAGCCAGCCTGGGAGGGGTAACTGGGACCTGCTGGCCAATTTGAACTGAGTTCAAGGGGGGAAAGGGGTCACACAGGTACGGAGCTCCTTCAAGTACAGCTGGGTAAAGGAGCAGGTCCTGGAATAATATCCAGACTGAACCGTAAGCCACCCAAGTGTCCATTCTCACAGCTGTCAGGGCTCCTGCTGATCAGTGCCTGGACCACAGCCAGCCCCCACACACACCTGCGATGCTCAGCCAACTCAGCTCAACACACAAAGCGATGCACCGACTGCTGCTATTTACCGCTCCAAAGGGGCAGCGGAACAAGGGATCGTGGCAGAGAAGGAAAAAAAAAAAAAACAAACAAAAAAAACAACCAACCAAAGCACTGAGAGACAGAAGAGTCCTGGAAGGGCAAAAGGTTAAGTGACAAGTGATGGGTGACTTCTGTTGCGTAGCAAAATCACCAGGCATTTTACTCATTTTCTGATCCTTCAGAGAGCAGACAGCTCTCACAGGACAGATAAGCATTCAGTACAGCTGCTGGGGCAGAGCCACAAAAACACTCAGCAGAAATCATAATCTGGTGGGGTGCCTCGGCCAGACCTTTCTCTGCCACATTCCATATCCCATGCTTTTCTGAAAGCCCTTCTGTTTAAGGCTCAGCTACCCAGAAAAGTCTGGCCAATGATAATTGAACCAACTCTATCATATCTCTAACACCTGATACAGCCACCACCATGACTGTATGGGGCTTTCTCCTGGTGTTGCTCCAATAGTTGCCAAAGTATGCTTGGATAAAGATTCTCTCTCTTCTAAAATAACTGTCCTCTCAGGCAGCATGGCTATCGTATTGGTTTACAATCTCACCATCTTATAGGCAAGCCTGTTTTCAGGCCAGATAGCAAATGTGGTTTTCAGAGACCTCCTGCCTGCCTCTCCCACCACATGCTGTTGAGCAAGGCTTCCCATGCACAAGGTCACCATGCTCCTTTACATGCAGGCTCACCAGTCTCGTGCCTTACACCAGGCTTTTGATACCCAAACAGAAGCAAACCCCACTGCCAACACAGAGCTCGTGCCAGTGCAGATGGTAGGTGTGCCCAGGAGTGCAGGGATCCAGCCCCAGATACCCTTCTGCACCCCCATCCCCACTCCCATTATAGTGTCAAGTTCTACCAACATTTTACTGATTGGGAGCAAAGCTAGAAAGACACTGTGGGTGACAGAACAAGGACCTTACTGCCACAGCCCTCCACCTTGCAGAAGACTGACATAGGGAGACCCAGGCCAAGCCCCATCCAAGAGGGCAGGATGAAGATTTAATTGCCCCAGCTCACACAGGAGTCCTTCACCTGCACCTGGGATGGGGCAGAGACTTTCCCCCTTGGGCTGTGAAGTGTAATACAAAGGGTGGGGAAGCCACCTTAATGATTCCAAAAGCTAACAAGACTCTTGAACTTTGCATCCTACTACATTATGCCATTACAAGATGGCACAGACAGGCACACAGACCTGCATGTGGCCTGCTATGAATCATCCTAAGTTGTTCCAGCCCATTACAAACAAGCTGCATAATTCAGAGCCAGTTCCATGTGACCCCTTTCCTGTTTCTGTATTTCCAATGGAAGCACAAAATCACAGCTCCCACAGTTTCACCATGTCGGTTCTCATCCAGCTGAAAAGGAGCTGCAATCAGAAATAACTCTACCTGGAAAGTCATGCTAGTGAAAGGATTAGAACAGCAGATAAAGATGCTCTTAAATCACTTTCAGCCAGAACTTTGCAGTGTTTTAAATTAACTTGATCAATCTGTTAATGATTTTAGCTGAGCATGTTCCACTCTTCTATTATTAATGAGAGTCCTGTTCTTCCCCCTCCTAGCTTCTCTTCTCACCTATTTTTCCTTTCTTTCAGGCAATCTCATCTAAAAATAAAATACATCCAGCATCTGAGCTATGGCAGATGAAAATAAGTCCTTTGTTATTAAGCCATATCAATAAGGGACAGGCATCAGAAAACTTGCCTTCTAACTGTAGTTCTGATCAGCAGCACAACCCAGAACAGATCATTCCCCTCTCACACGCGTCAGTTTCTAAAAAAAAACAAACCAAACCCAAAACAAACAAACAAACAAAAACCATAATACTACTGCCCTTCCTTTTAGTGACCTTTGAAATACACAGCTGAAGTAGGCAGCGTAAGAGCTTTGTAAGTACAGTCATGTCTGTTACACTGTAAAAAATTAGCACAAAACTGGCTGGGTTCAGTGGTAAAGGACAGGAAGCCTAGAACAGAGAAATGCCCACAAGTACAGTCATCCACCCCCCTACCTTGTGGAGAAAGAATTTCCCCCAGCCATCTGACACAGGCAAGTAAGGACTGCAGACAGACAGCCCTGTTTGTCTGCACTAGATGATCTCCAGAGGTCCCTTCCAACACCAGCCATTCTGTGATTCTGTATTGATCACAGCTGGGGGGGGATTTTCCAATCAGGCACAAACCACAGGAAAAGGCTAACAACCAGTTAGAGCTCCCACTCCTTCCTCCCTGCACCCATGAGGTCCTAAAGCACTTTTGGCAAGAGCTAAATAATCATGTTTGATACATTCTCTTCCACCCAAAAGCTTTTGCAAATATCCATCCATTTTAAGCCTTGGGAACAGCCCTGGATGTGAGTTAACTCTTCCCTGTAGATCGGGAAGCCAAGGCACAGGGCGATGCACACCCCCATTAGGCACAACGGCAAGTCCAAAAATCACAAAGACAAACCTGCATGCACAGCCTGCTGGACTCTGGCACGCTAAGGAAGCGCATCCAAACTCAACCGTGCTTTTTCCCTGCCTTGAAAGTCAACAGGAGCTCTGTGCTCAAGCCTTCCACTCCACTAACCCCTCACTGGAGCCCTCTACCAACCCCCCACAAGGGACTCAGAAACTCTGTGTTTCCAGAGCACAGCCGCAGCATCACTGCGCTGAAACCGTGCCAGCAGTACCCACGCATCACAGGCGGGCGCAGCATCACAGGTGAGCGCAGCCGTCTGACACAGGGCCAAAGCAGCTGCTTTTAGGATCCCAAGGCCTTTAGCCCGCCACCGACCTAAGCAATTTGCAGTGCTCGGTCTTCCTGTTTCCAAGTCCCAGACATCTGTTTTAGTCCCAAGGAGGCCAGGAAGCGCAACCACCATGCAACCACTTTTCCCAGGAAGAAAGGTTATTTTGTCCCACCGTGCAGCAGCTGGGATGAATTCCAGCCCCTTCTGTGCTGCCACACTTGCAAGAAAAGAAAGAGAGGAACAAAAAAGCTAAGACTTGCGCATCATCCTCAAAACTTGCTCAAAATATTGCAGAGTCCCAAGTGGCAGGGACCTGTCAGGACAAGCCTGTCCTCTGCAGCCCAGGCACCTGGGAGAGAGGCAACCAAGAGCAGCTCCCCTGCCCTCCTCTGCCAGCTGTGACTGCTGCAGGGGGCAGAAGGTGGGCAGCAAGGTGGGTCTGTCAGCAGCAGTGCTCGGGGCTATCCCGGAGACACAGCGGGGAGCAGCACTGCTGCAGTCTCCAGGCCTGGGCTCTCATTGCTGCTTCCTGGCACCCCAAAGGTTAACATCACCCCTGCTGCACTGCCAGCAATTTACAGGCCACATCACTCAGGCTGCAGCAGGTGAGAGACCCCTGCACTGGGACGCCCACCCTCAAGACAAAGCTGGCAGCAACGAGAGACCCCTCGGTGCAAGGCTGAGGTGCCTGGCCGCGGCCGAGTGGATGCCAGGACTATTTTCCTCTCTCGCAGAGGGAACCCCAGACAGCAAGAGTTTCACAGTCAGTGACCCCAGGCGGGTTTTCATATCAAAATTTCAGCAGGTCTGCCTCTCCAGCGGCATCCCCAGGCCCCAGCTCGCCCCCCGCCCCGCGCCGCGCCTCCCTCCCTTTAGCAGATGCCCACGCTCCCTCTAGCGCCCAGCCCCGCTCCTCGCAGCCTCTCCCACCGCCCGCACCCCGGGGCAGGGCAGCCGCGCTGGAGCTAATTAAAAGTGATGCTATTCTGGGCACTGAGGCCCTGGAGTGCTCTGCAGATCTGCCTGGCCAGCGTTCGTGTCGCTCATCAGAATACGAAGGGGAGAAAGCACCATGACAGCCTGCGTGTCAGGGAGGTCCTTGGGCAAGGGGGCTTTGCCGTCACTTCAATGGGAGAGCGGTCAGGTCTCATTCAGCACTGAGAGGGGAGGACATAAAAGAGAGGTTTGATTATTCAGCATCAAACTTTTCTGATTTTTACTCTGTGCTGGGACTCTGCTGGCCACGAGGGCTGGGAATCGACTCTGAAAATGCCATAGCAGATTATTTATCAAATGTATTTAACACCCACACAGCCATGCTCTCCAAATGTGCAGCAAACTTTATTCAGTTTCCTCGGCCTCACAACCACTGCCTCCATAAAGGCAGGAAAGGAAATACTGCCATGCCCTTCTCTTTTCATGGAGGAAATGTTAACAACGATGCTGCAGCTTTCCCTGGACAAGAAGCACAAGTTAGGATTTGGGAATTTGTTTGCCTTGGATTCCTGCAGGGAGTTGAAGCAAACCAAAAAACTCGCGTACAAAGGGGTGGCTTCAGCAAAGCAGTATTTTCCATCTAAGGGTTATTTCAGCTTAAAATCCCCGTTGGGCTCTGCCGAGTACATCACTGGATCAGTCTCCAGCATGACTTACAGTGTGGTTCAAACTCCCACCTCCCAGAGCCCAAGGAAGAGAGAGGGAAGCTTCAGCTGTGCAGAAGAGAGAAGGAAGCTCATCCACCCCCCAGCCCTGTGGCTGTAACTCAGAGAACGTGAAGTGCCCACAGGTCTCCCTGCTGTACTGCCCATGTTTCCTCCCCTCTGTACCCATTTTTTCATTCCTACTTACATTTTTTGCTGCTGTAGGGTACTGCAGGTTGAATTCTCAACTACAGTAAATTAACCTAGATCAGTCCTACATCAATGTACACTGAGGATCCAACCAAATACTTGGCTGCTTCTGAGACTTTCTGCATTTACAGCATTCAATGCTTCACAAGGAACACATTTAATTTACTCTCTCGATTAGAGGCAGGTTGGACTCCACACCTTTAAACACAGATTCTCACTGGAAGATAAACTGGACTGGGTCCCAGCTGATCCCAAGCCTTAACTCCATAACCAGCAGGTTCCTTGCAATTGTCCTAGAACAATCCCAACCATGAACTCAGGCTTGGCCTTCAATCCTGAAATGAACCTGGATTTGTATGAGAGTACTAACTCTGCTAAGCATGTCCCGCTCTCCTCCATTCTATCCACAGACATCCAGGGAGCTTAAGGAGCATGACACTACGGTATGACTTAAGTAAATTCTTGACTGTTTGCAAGACTGGCATCCAGTATCCTTTAGTACAACCAGCATTAAAGATCTTTGCTCCTTAACCTGTGCTTTACCCATTAGATTACACTGTTTTCATATTTTTTCTAAAACATCTACTACTAATCCAGTTATAAATTTGGGCACTCTCAGAAAGTGTCGTCTTCCCACTGCCTTGAATTTAAGAAAATATTGTCTCATCTCACTTCCCTTTTGGGAAAAATTTCTCCTGCCTTACATCAATTATCTGCTCAAAACCATTTTCAAAATACTTTGTCATCTAATTGTGTGGATGTTTTCCATACAAAAATTAATTAAAGAATCACATAGCCATTTCTGCTTGCATTTAAATCACGGTGAAAGCTCAGCCACAAATCCTAGGCCTCATTCCTGATCATGAAAAAGTCAAAAGTACTGAGGCCTGAAGCGAAACTGCTGACAGGCACCTAGAACAGAAGCATTTCTGTTACTGAGCTCTGAGCCTCAGTAACATCGACAGCTTGCTGTGCTAGGCAGGGTAATGGCCTGGGGAATCTGCCAGCTTCACGGGATCCACAAGAAACATCAAGGCACATCCACTGGACGTTGACCTGCCTTTGCAATGAAATCGGTCTGGAGAGAAATAACCCGAAAAATATTTTCTAGACGCCTTCTCCCTGCTCTACTGACTCAACGCAACCATAAAAGCAATTGCCATGCAAGAGTTTCATTTTTATTTCTCAATCTTCTGTTTGAATATTAATTAAAAATGGGTTGGCAAAGTCCTGGGGAAGGACTTCAGTGGCAAACTTCATTACCAAAGATAGCAGAAAAGTGGAAATGCATCAAGGCACTGCGACACAGCTGGCCCACCTTCAGTGGCAACAAGGCCGCAACCTAGCCAAAGGCCATTTGAGAAAGAAACCATCTAGAATAGCAATTAAAATATCTACCAAATGCAGCGCAATTAATAAGGTTGCTCTGACACCATTTTGCGTTCTAGGAGTAAAAATTTTAGACTGAAATCCAACTGGACTGTTGGAGTAGTTACCCATGGCTGACAACTGAATGCAGCATTGCCTGCCTAAAGATTCATTTTCTCCCATTCCTCTCTTCCAAGCATAGCAGACTATTTGGAATTGCAAATATTGCCCATCTCATTCTGCCCATCACACACTGCATTGCTAGGCGTCTTAATGAAAAACTACCTGGCACACAGCAAGCCCATCAGCCTCCCCAGCTTGTAATTCGCCATGGGAGTGAGTAATGTCTCAGCATCAAACCACCAGTACATTAGCAGATCACACCAGAACAGTGCCAAGAGCATTCAGAAGAATCATTCCCGGAAGAGACAGGCTTCAGCGCGAGAACTTGTACAACCTGCTTTTCACTGCCAGCCCTCAGAGCTCACACAGTGTAAAGGAACAGCATCAGTGGTAGAAGGAGGAAAAGAATCGCAAAAGCCCATTCAGAGCAGGGTTGTTACCATCAGATCATGTCCATGAGTCTTGAAAATCTCCAAAGCCAGAGATCCCCAAAACTTTCTGATGCCTTGGTACACCACTTTCTTTGAGAAGAAACTCCTCTTAATGCCCAATCTGACATATGTTGTGGTGTTGCCACACGTTAGTTCCTCTTCAACCACTATGAAAAGCTGCATCTTCTTTCTAACTCTATTTCAGGTGGCTGTAGGACACCATAGTACTTTTAGCCTCCTCTTTACCAGAGCCTTATCCCAAAGACATCTCATATTCCCAGTCTTGGAGTGAATCTCGCAACCATGTTAACTCTAGAGACGATAGCCACAGGCTTACTAGACCTCTGGACAAAACACTATAGTATGGCTGACAAGATAAAACAAGGTCCCAGTTCAGTCTCCCACCAGCTCTCATCCTGCCTTCCCCAACTTTCAGAGCCTGATCATACCATAAGCATCAATGCAACTGTGTGGTCTGCACAAGTAGCATCTATACTGCTCAGTCACACTATACTTTCTCCAGGTTTATTTTCTGCACTGCCCTGAGATAAAAATATGCACTGCTGACACTCTTCCTACACTAAGGAGAATCCAACCCCTAGGATCACACAAGAACTTGGCCTGGCTGAAACAATCTGCAAATCTGCACATGCCTTAGTCAATGACCTCTCCTGCTCTTACTGTGATGCATTTTCACATTTTTATGTCTGAAGTCTGCCCCTGGTTACTGGAAAGACATGGGATAGCTAAAGCATACGATGATCATAAGCCAAGGCCTTTCCACGGACAATTAATTAAAAGTGTCTTCTAGAAGTAAAAAGAGAGCTAAAAATGTGCATCTTTGCTTATTATACCATGAAAAAAAACCCACACACAACACCACAGAATTTGTAGTACTTCCATCATGGAAAACGCATGGACAGAATTAAGTACTTCCTATAAACAGCTACATTCATCAGAGTGACAACTCTGAAACCTAATGACAACAGTCCCCATTTACCAATTCCACTAGTGATCATATCAGGAGAGCAATCTGAGCAAGTGTGTTTTTCCACGGTAGCTTATTGAAATCTCTTGAAAAAACTATTGTCAAGAAACAAGATAGCGAGATTTAAAGCTGTAATAGCATCAAAGGTGCTGCTACTTATTTTTGCAGGTCCTTATCCTAGAAATCAGGGAGAGAGGAAGGAAGAAAAAAATAATCTAAGGAAACAGATCATCTTCACAGGAAGGTTGGAAAGAGCATCTGGTGAGCAGAACGAGGAAAAATTTCATTCAATAACATAACCATCTAGAGAGAGGGGAAACAAGTGCAGAGGATGCTACTGCTCACCGAATGGCACACTTGTACACTGTGTGTGTTCAGAGAGGAATGGCTTCAAAAAAAGAATGGCTTGCAGATCTTCTGGGAATAATAGTAGTTTTCACTAAAAAATCTCCTTCCTTCAGAAAGACCTTAGCAAGAAAACATTTTATCTGATCTCTACCAGGTCCCTCAAGAGCTTCAGTGACCTCTCTTAATAAATGCTTCTTTTAGGGCAGACTGATACTTGACACCCAAGTACAACTCTCCTTTTTCTAGTATCAGACCCACTGAATTAAGCCAAGTTCCCTTCTCAAGAGCACAGAGAACACAAACCTGATTTCTACAAGGAATAGTATTTTTGCATTTTCCTAACAATTTCCACTTGAAGGTCTTCAGGTATTGTACAAAGCAGAAATGAATTCTGCTCCACACCACCACTTTGTGGTAGCTAAGTAGTACTATCCTCATTTAACATGGAAGAGGAGATCCGGAGAGGTTAATTGTCTTTCCTAAGGTCACAGAAAAAGCCTCTGGGCAGGACAAAGCAGAGAAACCAAATTCCCCGATCTCACCAGCCTTTTGCCTCTATCCTAACCCTGACCTCGCTATCTGCAAATGGAGAAAACAAAAGTTTGCTGCCCGGAAGGGATTATTTTTTAACAAGTTAAATTGAGATTTGAGGGATGTGGGAGAAAAGGGGAATAGGAGAGGGAGGAGGATTTGCTCTTAAAATACTGAAAAAAAACCCCACAGAAGGTTTAACATTCTAGGTAACAGGACATGCAGCAGCTGCATGATCTCCCTTTTATGGGGTATTTGTAGATCTATAAGTCCCAGTTTAAAAAAAAAAAAAACACACATGTTTTTATTACTGTGCTTTTCTCTTCTTTGAAAATCCATCCAGTTGGTGGGAATCCCCCAGCACTAACATCTGATTTGAAATATACTGTTTTCATTGCATCAAATTTGACTTATGTTTTTAATAAATCCTAAGTGTCAAAAGCTCAGGTTTTGAAGTCCGATCGACTAACAGGGAATTGGTAAAAGCAAGCTGTACACCTCCTTGCTGCTTTGGTAGCCTGGAAACAATAGCATACAGACATGTCCTACCTGCTCCCCTAGGCACAATCATGACACATGAGTTAATATCTTTTGTCCATTTTCAATACACCTTCCTGCTGCTTTAGGTATACCGTGACCTAAGAAAATATATGCTTTGAGGTGAGTGACTGGGAACCGGTGTGGCTGGCAAAAGAAGCCACACCGTTTCCCTGAGTGACCTTGGGCAAATAGCTTGATGCTCCTGTGCCACAGACACCCCAACAGTAGAATCAGGTAAAAACTGAACTGCAGCAGAAAAACAGGCATTGGATTCAGCCTTCTCTGCTAATAAATAAAAGTACCCAGGTTCAAGCATTTAACTTTCCCTCTACACTGTTTAAAAAAAAAAAAAAAATCCAGTTAATCACTAAATGTAACGTGTTTTCTCCAAGAGACAGAAGAGAAAAATCCTCCAGATGCTAAACCTCATATTAGAAAAATCACAAAAAGATAATGCTAGCCTTTATTAACACGCTTGCTTTTCCTTCCTACAAACACCACACTGGCAATAAACACCAGTTTTTTGCTTTTGCTTGTGCTTTTGAGTTGGAAGATTTCATGCATGGTATCTTGAGGTGTAAAATCTTAATGGGAAGTCATGAACAATCAAGACATTTTCCTTTATAAACCTCCTCAATCACCTGGAGTTAAAGAATAAAAGAAACTAGTTATTTAAGTGGCATATTCCTGTAAAAGAAACCAGGGCAGGAGGGAGAATTTTGTGAAAATCACTTTCTGACCTGTGCTTTAGAGAAAATAACCTTTCTTTTCCCTGCAAATGCCTACAGAATTAGTTTTCTCTGCTACTTTAACCAGAAATAGTCAAGGCTATTGGAAATCCATCCTGGGAAGGGATGGAGGGGGATTTTACCTTCTTTTGCTCAACACCCCTTGCTTCAGCACCAAAATGAAACAAAAGAGAGGACATATAGGTTTTTTTACATGCCGAGTTATATTAAAAATAAATAATCCTAAAGAGAAGTACTGTGCCAAAATATACCATGCAGCTGTTTTCTCCTGAACGTTTGCTTTCATCTTTAACGAGAGTGGAATTCATGTCTGGCAAGCACAACTACCTTTAAAAACTGGTTAAATCAAAGTAACATCTACATTGCTGTCAGAATTATTGCCTAAGCAATAATAAATAGAGCAAAAAAACTTCCAGTCAAAGAAACAGAGGTGGTTGAATTGTACATTATGAAGCTATAGCTGGTGCGTAGTTAGACAGACAGACAATTTGCTTTTTAATGACTACTGAAAATCCAACTGATCCGGTTTATGCTGTTAATTGCTTTTTGCCTATTTCCAATAGTGGCAAAACAATAAAAGAGGCATTTTCAAGGCAGTAACAAGCTATAATAATCAGAATAACGGGAATATTTTCACCAGATGTAAAGGTTTCCTGGAGCCCTTTAAATTACACCTGCTCTCTGACTTCACATCAGCATGGAAAGAGTATTTCTGATACCAAGCGAAAAGAAAGTTGAAGTTCTGCCCGCAGCCATCTGCCAGGCGTTGCAGAGCAGGGTGTGAGGGAGGGCCCGGCCCTGCCATGGCACGATGGTGTGTGGGCTTTTGGGACACCACACACGGTCCCGCAGACTTTCGGGGCCACCTCAGCGACTTGTTATCAATTGACTTCAGGGAAAAGGCATGCAATGCCATCGATTTTTGATAAACTTTTCACCGCGTTGGCAACTACCTGCCTCCTCTCCGAGCCCCTTACCGTGTGTGGGGGCTTTCCAGCCCTTAATGAATTAATGGGATCTGTCCTGGCACCTGCACGCACAGCGGGGGGGTGGGATGGGTGGGCTTTTCCACCGCCACCGCGCATCGGTCGCCCCCCCGGCACGGAGGCGGCGATGCGTGCCGAGGTGGACATGGCATGTGAAGAGGTGGAGGGGAAGGGGACCCAGCTGGGCGGCACATGGGACAGCCGGCGCGGGGAGCGGCATCCCGCAAAGCACGAGGCTCCGGGCGGCCCGGCCCCTGCGGCAGCCCCTTCTCTGCCTTGGGGGGCGGGGGAGCAGACAGCCGGTCCCACTCCCCTCCATCTCTCCCCGGGAAAACTTTTCTCCTTCCCCGCGGCCATCGCTCCCCGTCCCCTCCCGCGGCGGCACGAGCACGGTGGCCGCCAGGCGCCCCTCTGCCCCCGCAGCCCCCCACCCCGCCCGCGGCCGGGCGCCCGGCTCCCCCCTCCCCCCGCCGAGCCGAGCCGGCCGGGTGCCCGGCGCGGTACTCACGCTGCTGTTGTGCCCGGACCAGTGCACCATGGCTTGGTTGTGCGCCGCGTCCCCGGTGAGCGCGAAGGTGGTGCTGGCCAGCCGCAGCTCCTCTGCCCCTCGCAGCCGCGCCGCTCTCCCCTCCTCCGGGGGCCCGCGGGGCTGCGCCCGGCCGCCGCGCTGCCCCTCGGCCGCGGGCACACCCCGGCCGCCGCCCGCCGGCAGCGCCCGGCGCCCCTCGCTGCTCCGCCGGGTCCGTGCCGCCGCCGGGCCCCGGGCCCCGGGCGCGCCGCCTCCCGCCCCCGCCGAGCGGAGCGCCGCTCCCCGCGGCCCCGCGCGGCCCCCCGGCTCCCCGCCCGGCAGCGGCTCCGCGGCGGCCGCCGACCCGGCCGAGCCCCGCGCTCGGCCGCCCGGCCGGCTCCGCCATCCCCGCGGCGGCGGCGGCCGCTGCTCCTGCCTAAGGCGAGGCGAGGCGGGCGGCCAGGAGGGCGATGGAGACGAGCAGGATCCGCAAGTTATCTCGGCGCCGGTGCAACACCAGGAGAGAAGTAAGAGCCATGTCCAGGCGAGAAAAATGGTGTGGCAGGTCGGAGCGCAGCTGGTCCCCTTCTCCATGCCTTTGCGGAGCGAGTCGGGGGGCTTGGAGAGGGAGGGGGGACCAGGCGCTGCGTTTAGAGCTTTTTTTTTTTTTTTTTTTAAGGAGAAAGGGGCCGGATTCTAATTATAATAATTATTATTTGCGAAAGGCTCCTCTTTCTCTCGCTCTCCGTCTTTCTCTTCCCCCTTCCTCAGCCTCTGAGACGATGACCAGGGGAAAAAAAAAAAAAAGAAAAAAAAAAAAGAAAAAAAGGAAAGAAGAAAAAAAGAAAAAAAAAACTCTCTCCTCGGTAGTTGGATTCTGTTCCTTACTGTTGGTGGATTTTTTTTTTTTTTTTGAAAAGTGCTTTTCAGTGAAACTGTTCACGTTCAAGGATTTGATCAAGTGAGAGGGTAACACCACACGGGGGGAGGAGCCCCGAGCGTTGCCAAGCCGCCGCCGCCGCTGAAATACACCGCCGAGTCACCAGCCGCGCTGCGCCGCGCCGCGCCGCCGGGGGCCGGGAGCGGGGCCGGGGGCGGGAGCGGGACACCGCGCCGCGCCGAATCAGCGGGAGCAACACCCAGCTTTTCTCCTGATTCGGTACGTGTGCTCCTGCCTGAGACAAAGCAGCCGTCACTCACTGTTGTGCCTGATGTGTATTTACATATACGTATTTACAGCAGCATAGGTATTCCTCGCCCTGTATATATGCATGCACGAAGACTGGGTATGGGTAAGGGGCGTAAGGCAGCGCAGCTGGGATGAGGAGCTGCTGGGTGACAGCGTGCCCACGGACTCGGCCATCCAAGAGCACCGCTCCAGAGCCGGCTCCGGGCATGCGGATGCGCCTATCCCGAGCTGAGCCTCCCGGCAGTGGGAACCCCAGCAACCTCGCCACCGTCCGGGAAGGGAGACTAGCGGGATTTACTGGCGGCGGGAGGGGGGGCGAATAACCGAGAAAGGGCAGTATCTGCAGGCGGCTCGCTGCAGCAGCATCTCGGGACCGTGTCGGGGGAAGGAGCGAGGGAGATGCAGTTCTGTAGGTGACGGCAGCGGAGCGCTGCCGCTCCCGTCGCGGGGATGGAGCGTTTCCCCGGGCAGGACACCCGCTCTCTGTCGGCAAAGCCCAGGGAGCCTTTGCAGCTTCAGCCCCCGGACGAGGTGCGAGTAACCGCAGGGTGCGCAGGGGAGAGGGCAGGCTGCCGCCTCCCGAGGGCCACCCTTGTCACAGCCACCTGTGCCTGTGCCACGTCCCGCCGGAGCGATTCGTTGCAGCAACACGTCGGCGCTTTCTCCTCAGATCAAACCCACGGCCGACCTTACCCCGTTCCCCTCCTCCTTTAGAAAAGTGTCGGCAATTGGCGTTCTGTTCGCTGTCCCACCCTCCCACTTACCCCACCAGCCGTTCCCTGCCGTCCAAGGACGGACCCGCTAACCGCACGGCTCTCCCCGCTGCCTCCCCACCACCACCGCCATCCCACATCCCAGAACGGGGACGGCTCAACAGTTTCCCCCGGCAGGGCGCGGAGGGAGAGGGGGACAGGGGACGGGCCGGTGGCGGCTGTGTCCCCGCGGGGGGGGGGGGCCGTTTCCCTGCCGGCCCGTGCCCCGCCCGGCCCGGGGGGCGGTGTGCCGGACCCTGCCGCCGCCGAGAGCCAGAAGCCGGCCCGAGGGGGGTAGCGGGACTGCCAGCACCGCCGGCTGCTGCCGCTAAATGTGGTTCCTGCCGGAGTGGGAAGGGGTCCGGGGTGTGAGCCGGTGTCCAGAGAAAAGCGCCAACAGCTCCAGGAAGGCGAGAGGGTGCGGGGATGGGGTGGGGTGGGGGGCACGTCTACCCACGGGCACGGCCCTGCCTGTGAGCCGCAAATGCGAGGCAGGGAGGGAAAGTGGGAGGTGGGGGCAGGGGAAGCAAATCACCCGCCCCCAACCCAACGAATGTTATTTCTGGCTTGGAACCGGCTCCTTTTCAAACCACGCTGCCAAAATGTTTGGGAGATGACATTTCATTTGTGTGGGAGCAGTGACGTGGGCCTCAGCCAGAGCTGATCCATCAAACCTCGGGCGAGGGGATTGCACAAGTTACACACACCTGTGGCAGGGGCTGCCCTGCAGGCACAGAGCCAGGCCAGCCCCGAGACTGCACCCTCCTGCTGCTTGTAAAGGAACACATAGTATGGGGAAACGGGAAAGACCCCAACAGCCTCCCTTAGATCGACTGCTGCAAGAACGGTGTCCCCAGGCATGTGGCATCAGCCGCATGCTTGCCACCCCTGGATCTTGCCGTTGCTACGCACTGCGAAGGGATGCACTGCCCACCTAATGTCATCCTCCTACAGTGAGGCTGCAGCTGTAACACACAGAACTTCTTACATTACAATTAAAGTTTCTCTGGTCCCTCTAGACCCAGCAGGAGCTCACTGCTGCTCGTGAAGATCTCAGCATGTCCGGAACCCCTATCCCCACAACGTAAAAGCTGCTGTGGGGCTAGCAATTGCCACTGCTTAGCCGTTGTGCTAATTCACCCGGTCCCGTTTACCTTTTGCTGGTCACTGTTAAGACCTAGTCCTTGTTCACACTTGGATCAGCCACTCATTTGTGCAGCGCCACCCCTGACTTCATGACCAAAGCTCACCCGCACTGAGACAGGACCTGTGGCTACATTTCTTCTCCCCATACCCTGCCTGCCTTGTGCACAGCTCAAGGCATTGCTTTGTCTCCATCACATTGCTCTTTGTCACTGCAAGAGCCCATCTGTGCTGGACATGGCACAGAATTTGATGGGCTTCATGCACAGCTGTGTTCACCAGCACTTTCTTTAGGGCAGTACTTTCACCATTCCGATCGCAGGTCTCTCCTACACTGCAGACTGAGGAGCTGTTTCTTGCGACAAAAATCACCCGCTGTGAATATCACCCACACCTACCACACTCAAGGACAATCCCAGACAATAAATTCATACCGTATTACCCCAGGCCCTCATTTCTCAGACAGATACCCACAGGAAGGGCTGGCGTTTCTAAAGAAAATCCTAAAAACCCTCCATCAGTGCTTATTACTGATAATAATAGGACGCACAGCTAAAGTCCCACTGATGAGACTGACTTAAAATCTCCCTGCTCTGGATCTCCCAGCCCTTAGCAGCAGCCTCAACGCCAAAGAGAGAAGCGGCAGTGCTCTCTAATCCCTCTCCTTCCCTAGAAGACAAAGGTAACGTGAGCAACACCCCCATCTCCTGCACAATTCGCGAACTGCGTGCCCATCACCAGCACAGAAAAGTTTTTTTTCCAGTTTGTACCATCCCTATTGCAAGAATATCAGGTTTGCTTCAAAACTTGGCCTCTTGCATGACATGGTGACAGTGAGGATGTCATTTGACAACCCTAGATTTGCACAGTCTCTATCCAAGAACAGAAATGGAATAGTTCAACACAGTACCCATTACAAACTGATTTAATCCCTGGTCTAATCCATTACAATCTGCTTTAATCTCTACCCAGCTGCAAACATCCATTCAAAGAAGCAGGGGTTGGTCTTATATTCTGTTGGACCATGTTGATTTTTAATTGATGCAAGGCAGCCATATGCCATAACACCAGGCAATGCAGTAGATTTCTAAGTAAGCAAGTAAGTAAATGTTCTGGAAGGGAAATTGTGGCACAGATATAAGGCAGCAGAACATGCCTATAACCAAGGGGGAACTGGGTTCAATTAAGGAAAGGCAGGCAATCGGGCGAGTAATGTTTGTTTGGAGGGGATGATTGGGATGGAAGAAGTCTAATGGCACTTAGGGACATGGTTTAGGGGTAGATTTGGCAGCATTGGGTTAACAGTTGGACTCAATGAACTTAAAGGTCTTTCCCAACCTAAATGATTCTATGATGTAAAGAAAGAAACAAATAGAGCCTGACAAACATTTCATGTAAAGCAGCATTAATCATTCGGGGGGTGGGGTGTCTTCCCCCCTCCCCCCCCATTCTGTAACTTGTATTTAGAAAAGAAAAAAAAGTGAAACCAAAGAGTTAACTACCAACACACATGTCAATAACCTCACCACCGCTACCTCCACTGCTGGTTGTAGACCGACTCCCCAGCACCCACATCCCTTCTGTTTGCCCAGCTTTGCCCGTCATTGCTCCATGCCCCTCTCCTCCTGCAGCACTGCACACTCCCGGGGAGGCCCCAGCGTGCCTCCCAGTCGCTGTCACCCCGCGAAATTCCTACGTGGGAGCTGGGACCTTACTTGCTGGAGTCTGAAAGAGAGGGAGGTGGGGGTGGGGAAGAGATCATAACAGGAAAATTTAAAGTAGGAAAAAAAAGAATACCCCAGCTACACACACTCTTTTCACACACATACACCCTCCCCTGAAGGTCTCTTGCACTACTCAAGCCTTCCCAAGGGAGGAAATCCCACATGTGCTTGGAGAAAAATCAATGCTTGCTTCAGTTAACTTTAACCTATTTATTATGTGCGAGACCAGCCACTGGAAAACAAAGCAGCTCTGTGATAATGCCGTCTTGTTTACTAAGAAAAGGAATCTACCTAAACAAAAATCATTAAAGGCTGAAGTGTCCCTGTTTCCTCAGACTAAACCTCACCTGAGGCAGGGCCCCCCCCATTTCTACCGGTACAGTGCTACCCCCGCTATGGGACTGGTTTGCCCCTAGCACAGCCAGCCATGGTTTGCAGCAGACAGCCCGCCTCTGAAGCACAGCAGGCCCATGGCAGGATGCCTTTAGCACTGCCAGAGCTGCTGCAAAGCTCCTGAACAGGGGCTGCAAAAAAACCACTGTGCAAATGCTGCAAAAGGGAATCCAGCTCCTGCACTAAATAATGCAGTGGGAGCCCAGCAACCCAGCACTCAAGCATGCAACATGGGTATCACACACCAGCATGCCAAGGGAAGTGTTTTACACATCCTGGGTTATAGGACAGTGGTGGGACAATGTGGTCACAGCTGACCTTGGAGCAGGGTTCTCACAAAATAGTGGGTCCCCTTTGCTGCATCATAGCAATGCTATCTTCTTGATCGACACCATCCACACGATGTGCCAGAGGAGGAGAGGGTGTTACAGGCCACACTAGAACTGCAGCAGGTAGAGGCTTAGCAGAGTGAAGAACCACTTCTGCAGATCTCACCCTCAGGCTCAGAACTTCTCCAGTGTGAGCAGATGCAATGCCATGTTTGGTGATCAGCCTGTCTGCATCCCTCCTTTTGATTTTTTCTATCCAAACACCATGTCTGTGGGAGACAGAAGAGCCGCTTTCATTCAGAAGTGTTCAGACAGCTCCACTATCTTCACTGGCTGCTAAGGCTGCCAAAAGGTGCGCAACCTGCACACGCCAGTAAAGGACTTGGCGACGCACAAGAGAAGGCAGAGGTGTTCTGAATGCTCTGGGGAGATTCTGCAGGTTTTAGATCATGCTCCTAGTTAATACTGGGTTCTGGTGTTGGTCCTAAAGCCAAGATAAGAAAATCCCCTTCTGCTGATAATCAGCATCATCAGCAATGCCAAAGAGCTTATCAGAAGGGAATGAGTGCGTGGATTTGCAGCATATACAAAGATAAGTTGTGCAGCACACAAGTTCACTGTGTTGAACTCACTGTATGCTGCAGGTTACACATGTTTCTATCTTGGAAACCCTAGTCAGAAATACAGGATCCCCTGTCTTCCAGGTTTCAAATCATTCAGGACCGCAGTAAGACCATAGATTTTCAGAAGCATTTGCCAAGTTTTTGAAAGTATGCTCCTTAGCATCACTTAGAAATCCTGGGTCAGGACAGTCAAACCTACAGCTTCTCTTTCCCTTCTGAATTCAAGGAGCTCATCTAAAAAGCTGGGTCCAGCTGTGCCACATATAATGACAAGAGGCATAATCATGGCTTAAGACGTTACAATTTCCAAGAATATGTTGTGAGTACTAAGATATCTTATTTGGAGAATATCTGATTGAAAACAGGGAATGTGACTAATACTCCCTTGGTCATTGATTCAGAAAGAGCAAATGAAAAGAGTAAATCTCCTTTCCTGTCCCAAGGTATGGCTCAGTCTCACAGGTTTCATGGAGAAGAGTAATGCTCCCTACTGTTAAAGATTCTGAGCATCTCTCATCAGCTTTCCATCTCTGGTCGTTAATGAAGCCTCATGTTTATGACTGTTTAGGAGTGGCTTTTGCCACTAAGAAACAGCGCAAATACTGCCTTGCTGTGCAAAGAGTCTTTGTGAACATGAAACTTCCCCTCTGCTTGTTCCACTCCTTCCCTAGGGCATAGTGGGATCAGGAAAGATTCAGGTCTTCTCTTCAAGACAGGACAAGAGTGGCTACAGCTACCGTGATTTTGGAGGCGTGAAGCTATATGATCAGGGCAAGGTTTAGCACAAAGAAACTTTTGGTAAAAAGGAATGCACAGTGCTAAACCTTGCCCCCTCTTGCTGCTGGGTAAACACCCTTCAGACACTGTTCCTGTTGTGCCAAGGGAAGAGGTATCCATCCTTAGCCAATGTGCCTGCTGGAAGCAACTGGTTACCATCCAGTTCAGCCCCACTGCCCGAGCTGTGGGTTCAGATGACCCACGCTAACAGTCACCAGCCAGTTAAAGCATTTTCGCTATTCCTCATTTTGACTGAAACAGGTTTGGGATAATGGAAGGAGCTTAGCTGGCACAATCTGAAGGTGTAGTAAAAAAGTAGTTGATGACTGTACTGTCAGAGCAGGACTTGTCCCCATGACCCAAACATACTTCATACTTAAGCACAGGCTTTGAATTAGGTTTTAAAATCCACCAGATTTCACTAGTCATTAAGTCATTAAGGTGAGACCATTTCAGAAGTGACTAGCATTTATACAGCCCTCAAAAATAGGGACCTTGACAGGTCATATAATTAATTTACCTTTCTCTAAAACAGACTCAATTGCATTCAAACTAAAAGCACAGTACAATGTGCAACTCACAGCTAAAGTAGTAGGATGAGACCCAGTTAAAAGGGAGAGATTTTTGGAAGATGTGAAAACAGACAACAAAAGACAGCTCTAACAGACTCAAACTGTCCCTCCTCACCTTCCACTGCAGTGGAAGGTCTGTTGTCAGAGCCCATCCTTCCACCCTCTCAACAATCCCACTAAAAAAGTACCAACAGATAGTGGCTCTAAGCAAAAGAAAGAAATGGTAAATATCCCATACTCGTCCTGTATCCTGATGGGAGTCCTCAAGAGCCTATAACCTCTCCCGCCTTGAACATCTCCTTAGGCTCCAAATTTCAAATTAGGCTTCACATGGCTTGTAGGTTCAACAAAGTCAGCTGCTCCCACTTCAGTTCAAAAATACTAAATTTCTATGACTCCCCAGCATCTGCTGGTTGGGATCCTTTTTACAGACCAAACACTGAAGAAACATCAAATATTATCAGGTGTAACTAAAGTTGTGTGGGGTGTGCAATATCACATGTGTTTTCCCAGTCCCCACCAACAGATGCTACCATCTGAGACCCGCCGATTTTTGCTTGACACGGATTTCCCTTCTAGAGCAATCCTAGGACCGTCTTATGGCAAAGGTCACTGTTATGATCCAAACATTGCAACCACAACATTCATAAAGCCCATTAAGGAGCAATCAGCCCTTCAGTGCTGTACTAACAGCTGTAAAGCAAAATCCCCATAATGCCACAAGTCATACAACACAAACCATAACTAAAGGGATAGCTTAGGAACATGTCACTGACCAGAGATGACCATGCCTTCTCCAAGCATTCCCATGCAGCACAGTGCTGACTCCCAGGGCAACCAGATAATGTCCTCAGCAACCCCAGCAGACTTACTTCCTCCCCTAGTCTGGCAAAGAAGCCCCCAGGGAAGAAATTCAAAGGATTTAGCAGCTTAAAATAGAGGGACGCCAAGCATCAGGCACATCCAGGTCCTCGCAGGCTCCTGGCAAAAGTAACAGCAACAGCCCACAAGTCCACAAGGACTGAAAACTTTCTTGATAGCCTCCAGCCAACCGGATACTGCACAGGAGATGTTTTAGAAAACTATCCTGCCCAATTCCTAAGAAACAAGACAGAAAACTGACACAAACTGCTTCCCCCCCCTCCCCCCCTCCCACTGAGCGCATACGGGAAGAATGAAACTGCTGTGGTCAGTGGCACTGAAATGGTACCCTACAATTAAGGCTCTGCTCTCAGCCCAGGTAATTCTTTCACTTTGTATCCTCTTCCAGAGAAATCTTTCCCTTTCACTCCCCCTTCCCCCCAGCTTGAGATAGACCTGGAAGGGGAAGGAGCTGTTTGTATTTCTTCTCCACTCGAGCTAAATCCAAATCAGTTTGTGTGTGTGCATGTATGTATGTGTGCAAAGGCAGAATTTTCTTAGCAAGCTAGAGAGAAACAAGTCTGGCAGGGACGCCAGCTTTGATGATGGGACTTCACAGGAGAACATTCAACCTGCCACAGCTTGGTGCTTTTTTTTTCTCCCACAACAAACACTACCTTTTAAAATTCTCACCTCTGGCAATTTCCTTCCCTTCTTTAAAGAACAACCCCAAATGAGAGAGAATTTAAACTACAGCATTGAGGGAAGACTTTGTACTAGTCAACATGAATGGAAGGGTGTATATTGAGTGGGAAAGAACAAAACGAGAAAGAAGTATTAATATAAAGAAAAACAACACAGAACTACAGCAGCAAGCAGGTGTTTCTCACCCAGCCGGACCTGGCAGTCCTCCAGATCTCCTGTGCACTGATTCAGCAACAACTTACTCCTAAAAGGAGCCAGGTTGAATCAAATCTCATGTAAATAGAGTTTGAAACATTCTGAAAGGGGGAGTCTCAAGCAAATTTATGGTCCCAACACCTCTAAGACAGGAAGCAGGACAAAACTAAGTGGCAGCTGATACAGCCTTTGCTAGGCTGTCTTGGCTGATAGCTTCAACTCATAGGGGACCAACTGAAGTTTCACATCCTAGCCCCATGAAAAGAAGAACATATAGCCCACACACAGTGTAATGCATACTTAGCAGAGGGCTGGCAAAGGCCAGGCTTCACTGCTGTGTGCACTTCCATCATGCAAATGCCAATTACTAAGTTAATTATCTTTTAAACTCTACCAATGCCTAGAGTTCCTATCAGGTCCCAGAAAAAGGCCTGCAAATGTGGCAAAGAGACAATCTCCCCTCTGAAGTCTAGATTATGACTTGCAGACATCACACAAGTTCACTGCTCTCCGAGTGCAAATAAGAATAGCTAAGGAGACTGATCTTCACAAAGTAAAAATGGGGCTGGGGCAAATCAGGGAGTTCACTTGGGGAGGGAGGAGGAACAACCTCTGCAGGCATTTTGTGCAATGCAAAAGCAAAAAGCACACAGCAGGCCAAGGGGTGCTGCACGAGCAGGGGCGGCCAAACCCTTCTCTCCCCTTGCCTTATAAAAGGCCTTGATCACAATATCTGTCGCTCCAAACACAGGGTATATTTATTCTGTGTTCTACTAAGTGATTTAACAGCTGCCTTCTTTTGGTAGTGGTTTAAATCTGCTCCTCAGCTTTGTTACTGAAGTCCACGTTCCAATGCAGTACTGCAGACACCACTCTTGTCATTCTCCCTTTTCTGCGTCTGTCCAACGCTTGGCAATTTTAGTGGTATTCTGGAGCTGAAGAGCAATCTCGAAAGGGTTAAAATTCAGGGACACAAATGAAAATGCAATTAATAAGTCTGCTACATAAAGGATCCTCATGCTCATAATGCAATCGGCAAGGGTTGAACGTTTTTCCTTGGGCTTGCTCTACTTCATTACTGCAATAATGCATGGTAATATAGTTAGCATTGATTTGCCGCAAGGTACATGTACTACATCTGCAAGCTAACAGGGAAAAAAGAGGGAGTCTCTCTCCTTGAAAGGCTGGAATTACTTAATTATCTAAGGAAAATGACATGCAGATTTAACAGCACAGGGAAGGGCTAGGTCTGACTTCCCCCATTCCCAAAGAATACAAAATAACACTTCTCTGCTACGTGATCACCATGCAAAGGAAACTCTCCTGGTTTGTTTTTATTAATTACCCCAGCTCCTATCACTGGAATTCAGAAGCGTTGATACCTTGCAACACTCCCAGCTATGCTTGCTATTCATAAATCATACTGAGAGGAGTTGCTAGGGGAGGAGAGGAAATACTAAAGGAAACTTGTAAGCATCTCTAAATAGGCAGCTGTTGTTTGAAGAGGCTGCAATCCTCTGCACAGAGTCAGATGTAAACCAGTAGTAGTGTTACGAGACAGCAGGAGACGTATGCCAAAAGTAGGCAGGCAGGAGAAGGAAGCAATGCATTCAGACAGAAAAGGTAAAGGAAAGCAAATGGCTCGGAGGATTAACCTTTCATCATAACATCCACAGGTTAGATCAGATGGTCTGATAAAAGCTGAAAGGCACTATTATGATTATTAATCCATAGACGGTAGTCCAATCACAAATAGATGTGATAGTTCTAGCGGTCAAACCAGCACTGATTTTCCCTTCAGAGCCTGGAGGTAACCATTTAAAACCTCTTTCCCAGTTTTCCATCTGTAAAATGGAGCTGAAATTGCCTCATCACTTCAAAGGTGAAATTCTGAACAGGGTTTTGGCCATTCCAAGCCTCCTACCCCTGTATACAATGCCACAGAGAGCATTCACTCCCCTGCTCCTCACAACAGCTGTGCCTAAACTACCACTCCTATTTAGAGGAGTGTCCCAAGTAAGGAACTGAGAAACATAAGCTTTATACCTTTATCTTAACCCAGTTACTAGACAGATGACCACACTTTTTGACTGACACGACTCATGTGCCTTCTGGCTGGCAACAGGACAACACTGAGTCAGATCTGGGTGAAAAAAGAAGTTGGGCCCCCTGGACCCCACTTTATCCCAAGACAGACTATGCTCTCCATTCACAGCTTTTTGTTGACTCTTTTCCAAGATCATTTCAAAGTTACAAACAGTTGAGACTTGAAAGCAAGGTTTGCTGGAAGGGAATGTTAACTTCTCAGAGATGACTCAAGGTACCTTGAGAAAAAGGGGAGCTTAAAGGCACATGAACCCTTCACCTGGCCACACATCATTGCCAGTTCAGCTTCCTTATTTTGAGGAAAGGAAAGGTTCTTCCCCTCTTCCCTCCTTTCTGCCTTCTGCAGTTTAACCCAGAAAAAACCTAGAGATTTCAGAGGAGTTTGTCCTTTTTCCATTGTGGAGTGTGTGTGTTTTCCCTTTCCTCACATTGCACCTTTTCAGTACTTCTTCACCCCTGGAAGCTTGACAGTGTGCCAAAAGAAACAATGAAAGTAACACAGAAACAGGACGAGAAATCAGCTGGAAGTTATTCATTCCAGTATTCTGTCATATACTGAAGAAAAAAGGGACCAAATGGGGTTAAAACATGATCTTCAAACACCACTGATGTGAAATTCTGAAGTACTGAGATTTCTGGTCTCACTCAAAATCAGAGAAAAGACAAAACAAATTTAAAAAGACCACAAAAGAGACAGCCTTTTCTTTAAATCTTTAGATTTTTGTTTAAAGAATTTTTAAACTGAAGTTTTTTATTAGATCAAGCAGAATTAGTGGATTGCTGTGTAAATTTTACAAATAGCAGGTTCAGCCTGACACTGCTTGCCACAAGTGGATTTCTCATTAATACCATAATAGCATTTTTATGTTGCACTTACCTTTCTCCAGCCCAGACTGAACAGAATATTTCTTATTCCTCTCCCTAGACTTTCCCCTATACTGTCATCATCACTGCATTACCAGCACAGGAGATTCAGAAGTACTTTAAACTGGCAACCAGTCTTCTCTGCCTAGGTCTCTCATTGAGGTCCACCTTTGCCACACGAGCAGACACAGGAGGGAGCTCATACAACCCCATTCACACTGAGGTTACATCTCTCCCTGCAGCAACCCAAGAAATTTAACATCTCAAATCCTCAGTTCAGGGTTCCTTTAGGTCTTGGATTTAGATTCCACACCCGCTAGAATAAAGGTCTCCCTTTCCATGTAGCACAGCAACGAACACGTGCCCCCCTCCATACCAGAAATAGAAAATCTGTAGCAGCATTGGCTGAGCTGAGACCAGAGGGATGAAATCTTTGCTCACCACATTTGGCAGTCACAGGTGAGGCTGCATGCACATCTGCAACGTAACACTGCTCTTAATACTGTTGGCTGAACTTTCAGCTGCCTTTTACGTTTGCTGCTGGTCCTCTACTTTCTTCTCCATCCCAGACCTCAGAAAGCAAGCCCCAGGAGCTTCTTTTCTTTAGCTTCCTCCTGCTCTGCCTGAGCTGGATGTCCAGGCATGCAGCAAAAGCCATCTCATGGGGAAGAGGGAGCAGGACTTCCTTCTGTTCAGAGGTTTCATTTATTTGTGCAGCCAGCTAGACAAAGCTCTTGAAGGTAATGCCCACTGACCCTTTATATTCCTTTCTACAACAGGTTTTATTCCCCTTGGTTTTGGCTCTTTTTCCCATCGCCTTTCATAGGTATATTTCATAGAATCATAGAATGGTTTGGGTTGGAAAGGACCTTAAAGATCACTTAGTTCCAGCCCTCCTGCCATGGGCAGGGGCACCTTCCACTAGACCAGGTTGCCTAAAGCCCCATTCAACCTGGCCCTGGACATTTTCAGGGATAGGGCATCCACAGCTGCTCTGGACAACTTATTCCAGTGTGTCACCACCCTTATCATAAAAAATCATCTTCCTTATGTTCCATACAAACTTCCCTCTCTGTTTAAAACCGTTGCCCTTCATCCTGTCACTACAGGTGTTGCTAAAAAGCCTCTCTTCTCTATCTTTTTATAAATCCCCTTTATATATTGAAAGGCCACAATAAGATCTCCCCAGAGCCTTCTCTTCTCCAGGCTGAACAACCCCAACTCTCTCAGCCTGTCCTCACAGGAGAGGTGCTCCAGCCCTCTGATCATTTTTGTGGCCTCCTCTGGACCTGCTCCAACAGGTCCATGTCCTTCTTGTGCTGGGGGCCCCAGACTACTCCAGGTGGGGTCTCAGAGATCAGAGCAGAGGGGAAGAATCCCCTCCCTTGCCCTGCTGGCCATGTGGGTTTTTTATGCAGGCCAGGATATGATTGGGTTTCTGGACTGCAAGCACACATCAGTAGATCACATCCAGTTTTTCACCCACCAAAATAAAAATATTTGAATCTGGAACTTTAACCCAAGTTCACTTTCCTCATTAAAAATGAAGCAAGACATGAGAATCTAAATTAAATCCTTAGAGGCACCCAAAATGAATTCACTAAACGACAAATCTACGGCCCTAGCCCTCACCGGGGTCAGCTGTTTCCACATCACACACGATGAGGTCAGGGAGCCCCAGAGGTTCCTTGCCATACAATTAAATAAAGCTTTTGATCAAATCACCTTGAAGTCAAGCAACTGTGAGCAGACACCAAGATTAAACGTTTGCTCATTTGCCAGACTATGGCCAAAAAGAGCACATCATTTTATTTCAGCAGATATTTCTATAAAGAATGGAGTAGGCACTGACAGTGTAGCCCATTATTCTAGCTTTTCTTTCTTTCTTTAATGTCTGCAGTGTCAGGTAAATTGTGGAGAGAAAGCTAGTTTTGTTCTAACTTCTTCAAAGAGGTTTTGGAGGATGTGATTATTTACTGTATTTCTTTACAGTCCTCACACTATGAAACTCAGCTTAGCACCAGAGCAATAACAGTCTGTAACAGCCACAGCAGCAACAATGAATCTGGATATATTAGAAGATCCCAGCAGAAAGCACATGTCCAAGAGGACATCATTAGATGTAAGGAAGATTGCTGAACTTTTAACTGCTTCCTTCTTTTCCCAGTTTCTACAGCTCACAATTGACTCGGGGATGTGATTATCAGCAACCTTCTTGCAAACCAGTGCTGGGATGCTGCTGCTAGTTGTCCTCTTTCCAGTTAAACCCATGCAGAAGCCCCCAGTGGGTGCATTATCCTGCAGGTTTCTCATCATTTCCAACGTAAGATCTGTCTTCATTTGAGGGGAAAAAAAGCTTGGCTGCATTTAATTTTTCATTTCTCCATTCTTCTTGTATCTACAGGCACAATTTTTCTAAGATGTCTGTTTTTCTGCATTTTGATGGTGTACTTTTATACCCCTGGAGAGAACCGGCATTCTACATTACCATCTGAGCAGACTCAGCAGGATATAGGAGCGTGCAGATTTCGCAGGGTTTGTTCCTCTGCTTCATTCATTACTGAACCAATAAACTCCAGAATGCAAACATAAGCTAGCAACTCAAACTGCTCTGAATATACCCTGCCACGAGAGGACCCAAGAGGGCATGTATGACATTCTCATACCCTTCTTCCAGTGGATCCCAGAGGTTTTTGCAAACTGTATCACTCTTGAAGGGAAATGCAGGTCATACATTGATTTTTTTTTTAATGTTTTAAAGGATGTAAAGTTAGAACAGGCTCAGCTGGGAAACTAAGATAGTGTCAACGACAAAGTGAAGTAAAAAGCCCAGAAGCCTTGAAACTGCTCTGTCTTCTGACAGCTATGTTCAGCTTTTCTGCACCTTTAATTCATTTCACTCACTGTCCTGAGCAGAGGTCTAAAACTTACTTATTTCTGACACGGCCTGCAATTCACCTCAAAGGGCAGTTTCTCCTTATTTATATGCTCACTTCCACAATTCTGCTGCCTCAGAAGAGAAGTCTTATTCATCCTCAGGCCTGCAAATTGGCTTTCCACATATCCTACAACCCTCCTCATCTTGCATGGTGCATTGATCTATTCTTGCTGAGACTGAAGGACACAGGTGCCTGCAGGACCAGCATTAATGCTGTTTTGCATAGCAACTGGTTACAAGGGTGTACTCAGAGAAAGAATGATCAGCAATTCCTTGCCAATATCTCTCAACAGAAGCAATATTAAAGCCTGGATCTTTACGATATTCTCGCTAATAAAAGGGTCTCATACTGGAAGTTACCAAGGATCGTTTCTAAATACCTGAGCACTGCTATTTCAACACAAGCTCCAACCGAAGCCTTGAGACACTGGCAACTCAAACACCCAGAGTACAATGTCAAACCATTTCATGACCACTTATTAACATTGCATGCCTGGCTGTGGCAGTACAAACATTCTGTACCGCACACCTTCCCGCCACACAAGCCCACCTCCAGCCCCATTGCCCGGTCTTGCTCACAGGGAGAAACTCTGAAGTACTTGGCCAGAGACAACACATTCCGACATGCAAGCTACCTTTAATCCCAGCTGTGCAAACCCCCGACAAAACCAGCAGAGACTGAAGCAGTCCTTTTCCCATAGAAGTCTCACTTCATTTGTGTCATCCATCCCCCCCTGCCCCGCCCCCAGTTTGGACTGTCACCACATCAGTTGTATCGTAACAGCAGTTATCTCACAGCTACAGTAGTAGGGATATGCCTGCTATCTGACTTTGTTTTCCTTCTTATAGGGAAGAGATAATGCAAGGAAACCTGAGGACAGTGAAGAGGAGAGACCACATTTTTACTGGTTAGTCTGTCTTGCCATTTTGCATTGGAGGAGGTGCAAAGAGGAGGTATGTCTTTAAACATACTGGTGATTAGAAGCGTAACACTGTTTCTCATCCTTCTTTTCTTTTTCCTTCCCCTCCCCAAGATTTTCTTTTAAGCACAACAATAGATTTTATCCCTAGATGTCTCCTACTTTTTCCTAGCTGTTTTTTGTTTGTTGGTGTTTTGTTTCTCTAGAAAAGGAAATAAAGCTGAATATTTTCAGCTAAACTACATTTGTTGTTCAGTGTTTTGCACTATTTTCAGCAGGCAGACTAAATATTTGTTAGAAAACATATTTTGACAAAGAAGCAAAGTAATTTCCAGCTATTTCTAGCTGTAAGAAAGATGAGTGCTCTACATGGTTCGCTGAGTCTCTAACTATCAGAAATTTAAAAGGTACCAATTTAAGATCTAATCCCAAAGCCCTTGCATGAGTGGTCCCATTAAAGGGAGAACAAATTTACCCTTTGCCCTCATAGATTTATACTGATTGTCAATATAAACAAAGAAGAATGAAAGAAACTTCGAACCACAGCCTGTTCTAAGTTGCACCACTTCAAAAAAACTCTCCAGGAGTCAAAGGATGGGCTTTTAATTAATATTGGCCCACATGGAATTGAGTCAGGTAGATACTGTTTTGAAGTTAGCAAAGGTGGTATCATTTTATACACTCCAATATTTCTGACTGATGCAATAACATTTCAAAGACAAATGTTAGGATGTCTCCTTTATAATGCACTCATAGCAACTGCTAGGTATGGATTCTGCTTTCATTAGTTGCCAAGGTTTAATCAAACCACTTCTCTAAGCAACTCTACCTAAATGTTCCATTTTATAATTATCCCTGCATCTCGGTGATGCCTGTGTGTAAGCATCAAGGCAATGATTGCTCGATTCTCAATATCCATCACTTACGATATTTCCAAAGTAAACAACTCCTTCTCCAGTGGGAAATAATACCTACGCTAAATCAAATTGTGAAGTACTAAAAGAACGTTAGCCTCCTCCATTAATCTTAAACCATTTATGATAGATCAAGGCATTGAGTTTCCAGATCTAATGATACCTATGTGCTCTGAAGCAACTCTTTAATTGGTAAGCAAGGAGATGAACCTGGTTTGTATCATGGAGAAAAAATTATGTACTAACAGCTTGTTTCCAAGCCAGTTGGAGTGTGGAGGAATTCTTGATTCATACTCTTAGTATGAAGAGGTGCACTGCCTGTATGGGTTTTGCCACTCCTTGGGCACCTGGCTCAGAAAATCCTCTGCACATTGTGTGTTTGGAAAAATAGAAGCCAAATCATCAGTTTGTCCGGTTCTCCCATATGCTAAAGCTTCTCCACTGTAAAGCCTCTTCAATATGGACATAAATTACAGTCATACAATGACACCCTAAACAATACACAGGAAACTGGTCTATGTGAAAGTGAGATCTGCTAAGTGACTATCTCCTGTGAAAATCTGGTGATTGGTGACAAGAGGAGATAGGAACAAGATGGAAATC
The DNA here is from genome assembly GCF_023638135.1 of Falco biarmicus. Classification (NCBI taxonomy): domain Eukaryota; kingdom Metazoa; phylum Chordata; class Aves; order Falconiformes; family Falconidae; genus Falco; species Falco biarmicus. The sequence goes on from NC_079296.1 coordinate 25,062,490, forward strand.
TCTCTGAATCCTAGAAGATATACTGGTGTGGGCAGAGCAAGGCACTGATAATATTTTTTTATATTTAATGTAAACCTAGCTTCCACATAATACAATCCTGATCTAAAGGCTGTCATGTTAGAGTGTGTATTGTATCCGTATCTCCAGTCGTTTGTTCCTTACAGATAAATAAAAATATTGAGATAATACTAGTGAATCCCAGAGGAGTAAGCACAGAATTACGCTTTAAATAGACCAACAAATCCACTAGAGAATAAGATCCCACTGCCTGTGTACTCAGCTCATGAGACCAAAAGTGAATTAAGCTCAGGGTCAGTCCATCTGTAGTCCTTGTACTTATTCCAGCCAACATACATTTCAGTCCTGCAAACCAGCCCACCCCTCACTTTAGCACCATTCATTCCAATGGACTGAAAAGAGAGCTTCTTCCCTCTACAATCATTCTCCCAACCTCACTACCCATTAACTACCCTGAACATTTTCAGATTTCCTCTTATTTCCTATTTCCTCACTGGTTTCAATCCTTCATCACAAAATAGCAAAGCTCCTTTTGAGTTAACCTCAGAAAAGGGATCTTAGCCCACGATGGGGTTTTCAACAGCTCTTGGCAGGGGCCTAAATTCAATTTCTTTGAGCAACAGTAAAAAATTTTCACCAAGAGCAATATTAGATGCTTCAAATAACCCCACTTCAATTCTGTAATAGCATTTTTTCTCTGCATTGCACTTGCAGTCCTCTTTGCACTACAGATGCCATGTATATTACAAATCATGGGCAGACAGGAATCCTACAGCATTTCTTTGAACCCTTTTTTCTCCCCCCACCAAAATGCAAAGACAGCTGAAGAGCACAAAGATGTTTATTCTCCCAGAAAGAGCAGCAGTGCTTGTTTTTGACTAACGCTGGCTTGGCACATGAACTCTGTTTAACTCCTGTCATGTTAAGTCACGTTGTTTGCAAACTGCCCCCATTTCCCTCCATCAGCCCCTCTACCAAACACCACCACACACACACACACACCCCAAAGGAAAAAAGTAGGATCAGAAAAGGAAAAAATAAAAGAAGTTTTGTTCTCAGTTTCAGGCACATGTTTCTCAGAGGCAGAGATGACAAGGCTTTCATAATGTTTGCTGACCTGAAAAAAAAATTGTATTTCAAGAAGTGTGAAGGAAATCTGTTCCATTAATTCATTTGCATTTTATTCCCCATAACGTTAGGAACATAACCCTTTCTGTCTCCCCTGTCAGATGACATTCCATATCACAGCTAGGCTGAGGCCACTGTCATGCCTCATTAAGCATTAGTGGACTTTTCTCAGCCAAAACAAGTATTTAAAAACTCCCTAAAAAACACATTAATCAAACGGATCCACAGCTGTGTAAAATCAAAGTTTATAAATGTACCATATTTAATAAGAAATGGACTGTCAAGCACCTTCAACATGCCAAATTGGCATAGCTCATTGAATCTCCTGCCTTATGAAAGACATGTAGAAGTGCAGCCCCTTTGATATGCCTACCTTTTCTATTTTTTTGTTTCTTTTAAAAAAATTCAAAGCTAAAATCTAAATATAGAAGCACCAGACAAAATTTAGCACAGAATGTAACCTGAGCAGGGTCATAAAGCCCACGTTAGATCAGAATACAACTAATTCACCTGTGTGAGAAAACTAATATGTATATTCACATGCCCCATAAAATTTATGGCTCCTATTTTAAAACAAAGGTGACAAATACTTGTGCAATTTAGAAAATGGACCACTTTCATGATCTATCAAAGACACACACAGCATACTGTGTTCCAATTACAAACTAAATGGCACACATTCACTGGCAAATGGGAAACGGAAAATTATTTGCTTGGAATGCCTTGCATCATGAGAGAGAATTTCAAGTGGCACAGTACAGAAAACATCTTCAGTGTGTATTTAATCCACACAGATCAGTGCTTGAGGCTTCACACATGAATTAGTGACCAGCACAACATCAAATACTCCTGTCCCATACCACAATAATGGCATTACCCAGCCCCACAGTAAATCATTCATTCGTTCATTCATGAGCCTCTAGTTGCTCTGTTTTCTGTTCCTGGAAGCTCCCAGGAAGATCTGTCCCTTCTGAACTCATGTGTCTGTAGCATGTAGGGCATGGGCTCACCTTTAATGTGGCTGGTTGCAGCCAAATTAAGTCACATGAGGAACATGAGTAAAAGCCTCCCCAAGTTCAACACTGCAGAGAATTGTAGTATTTTTCTAGGGTGTGTCTGTCTTTCTTGCTTTTACCCTCCTGGGGCATTGGAGCAGCCCTAGATAACAGGCAGCAGAGAGAGTCAGACTGATCCCTGCAATATTGGGAGGGCTGTGGGGGAGGCAGTAAAAGAGAGCAACTTTAAACCAGTATCACAGGAAAGGCAATGGGACCAGCATCTGTTCCTGGGAGGTCAAGAGCTACTAGAACACTGCTGTCTGATTCTGGCTTACATCACTCTAACTCCTTGAGCCCAAGACGGTTGTCCCCCAGAAACACTTCACGGAAATCAAGGCAGTTACTCAAAATTTGCAGCAGGACCTGAATCTATCAAGGTACATCTCATGTGCATGGAGGTAAGAATATATATCATTAGAGGAAAGGCAACAAGGAAAAATAAGGGCTTAACTTGCTGAATAATCAAGAGAAAGCAGCACTCAAGCTGTGTTCATACCCTCCTACTTCCATGCAAATGAAACAAACCTGAATGTTTGCCTGAATGTGAAGGAGGAAAATGCCATTCCTCACATCTACCTTGCATCCAGCACCAGTTTCATGGTGCATCTTCCTGCAGCATCGTTAACAGAGTTGGTGAAACAAACAGAATATGTATCCTGCAGCTTGTGTTTCAAACACAAAAAGGTGTGCTCACCAGCAAGGGAACTGGTTTAGCCAATCCAAACCCCTGCAATCAGGAAAAACATGCACAGAGGCTTCTAGGAAAAAAAAAGAAAAACAGTACAGCTTTAAAAACCCCTGCAGAGCCAGGATGGCCCCAAGACAAAAGGAAGGTGCTGGAATAACTCCACTGTCCTTTCTTGTCATCATTTGAACTGAGAACAGGAAGGGCCTGAGGCAGAGCTACCAGCCAGGAGCATAGGCAATGGAGGAGAGAGCCTGCAGAGGAGGACAGCTTGTGCAGAGATGCTTGGACCTCACCAAAGCAACAGTTCAATGCAACCCTTAGGTGTGAAGGAGAGAGACTGTCACTGGACTGGTGAATATAAGCACAGACAGAAGATAATTTGGGGGTGCTATCTTGTTCTTGTCTCCTTTCACTGACAACACTGGAGTATGGAGTCTGCCAAATAAGATCAAGCTACCAGGACTTCTCACTATTTTGCCCCTAAACAAAGGCCAGTATCAGCTACATCATAAGGAAATACGTCCCCTCCCCCACAAAGTTCCCAAGTAAGTTGTGCCTTGCTCTGAAGTGGAAGAACAGTGTGTCACAGAGGTGAGAATCAAACAATACTTGATGCCAAAAGTTGAAAAATTCAGCTTTGTATTATTACATACATTAAGGGTGATGGTACGTATTCCTTCAAAGCCCAGTCTCTCCCAGGTTCTGAAAGTCCCAGACCTCCCCACCTGCTTTCACAGAAATGGAAAATCTCAGAAAACAAATGCAAAGATATCAAGGGGGGGAACATCGTGCAAACCCATGAAAGCCTCAGCCATTTCCCTGGACTTTTTTTCATCCATTTTGCCTTACAGCACAGTACAAATTGCAGAGCTAAAGAAACTCCTGATTCTAAAGATAAAAGCCCAGAGTGACAAGACCATGGTCTGAAGGATCACTGCTTTGCCTTTCTCATATTCAGACAATCCTTGCTCTGTTCTGCGTAGAGAAGGAAACTGTCCACCCTGTTCAGACCACATCCTCCCGGACAGATGAGCACCCAACATATCAAAGTGGCTTCCCCCAACACACTCCCTGAATTTTTAGTTATTTAAAAAGAACAACAGCAAACAAAAGCTCAATTGTGAGTGCATCCTGAACTCCCAATCGTCTAGAAAAGACCTTCCTTCATTCACTGCTGTAGCTTTTTTACTGCTGCCAGCTAAACTGCAGCGATCCTGGGTAAGTCACAAAATTCCCCATTCTCTTGAGACAGGAATAGTTCAGCTTAGAGAAGGAACCACTGTCTGTGTGACTAGAAGCATGTACCTGATATCAGCACCGGCTTTGGGAAATAGGAAACCAGGTCAAGAGAGAAGAGGGAGAACTTCCCAGTAATACAAACACACCCACATCCACAGGATTTGGTTTAGTATCTCTGGCAAGAGCTCATTACAGAGGTACTGCAACAGCACTTCAAGATTGCAGCCACATCTGGGACTTTGTGGTATTGGATGTGGTACAGAGATTGTCACTGGTAAAAACAGTTTTCATGCTAAACACACAACCCAGAGGGTAGGAAGAGAAATGAATAATTTGCAGCCACCAAACCAGGACTGTCTTAACAGAGTTGGAGGACAAATGTAGCTTTCTGTTGTATGCAGAGGGACCAGCAGGCATCAGAGGCAGTGCACACCACTTGAGGGCCTCGTCCCATGCACCCATACTTAAGGAGCTTCATGTCAGCATGGCATATGAACCAGCAGGTCAGGGTGGGAATAATCACTGTGTATCACAACCTTCATAGAATCACAGAATGATTTAGGTTGGAAAGGACCTTTAAGATCGTGAGGTCCAACCATTAACCTAACACTGCCAAGTCCACCACTAAGCCACGTCCCTACACCTACATGCCTTTTAAATACCTCCAGGGATGGTGATTCTACCACTTCCTTGGGCAGCCTGTTCCAATGCTTGATAAGCCTTTTGGTTAGGAAATTTTTCCTAATATCCAATCTAAACCTCCCCTGGCATAACTTGAAGCTGCTTCCTCTTGTCCTGTCACTTGTTGCCTGGGAGAAGAGACCGACCCCCACCTGCCTGCAACCCCCTGTCAGGGAGCTGTAGAGAGCAGCAAGGTCCCCCCTGAGCCTCCTCCTGGCCAGGCTGAACAGCCCCAGTTCCCTCAGCGGCTCCTCATCAGCCTTGTGCTCCAGCCCCTTCCCCAGCTCCGTTGCCCATCTCTGGACACGCTCCAGCACCTCTGTGTCCCCCTGGAAGTGAGGGGCCCAAAGCTGAACACGGTGTTCCAGGTGCGGCCTCACCAGTGCCCAGTACAGGGGGACGGGCACTGCCCTGGTCCTGCTGGCCACACTGTCTCTGATACAGGCCAGGATGCTGTCGGCCTTCTTGGCCACCTGGGCACTGCTGGCTCACGTTCAGCCGGCCATCAGCCAGCACCCCCAGGGCCTTTCCTGCCCGGCAGCTTCCCAGCCGCTCTGCCCCAGCCTGTAGCGCCGTGTGGGGTTGCTGTGACCCGGGTGCAGGACCTGGCACTGCTCCTGGCTGAACCCCATGCAATTGGCCTTGGCCTTTTGGTTCTGCCTGTCCAGATGCCCCTGCAGAGCCTTCCTGTCCTTCTGCAGATCAACACTCCCCCCCCATCTTGGTGTCACCTGCAAACTTGCTGAGGGTGCACTTGATCCTCTCATCCAGATTGCTGATAAAGATATTAAATAGGACTGGCCCCAACAACGAGTACTGAGGAACACCACTTGTAACTGGTGGCCAACTGGATTTGACTCCATCCACCACCACTCTTCAGGCTCAGCCATCCAGCCAGTTTTTTACCCAGTGAGACGTACACCCATCCAAGACACAAGCAGCCGGTTTCTCCAGGATATGCTGTGGGAGATGGTGTCAAAGGCTTTACTAAAGTCTAGGTAGACACCGTCCACAGCCTTTCCCTCATCCACTAAGCAGGTCACCTTGTGATGGAAGGAGATCAGGTTTGTCAAGCATGACCTGCCTTTCATAAACCCACACTGGCTGGTCCTGATCCCCCAGTTTTCTGTACAAGCCATGTGATGACCCTCAGGATGATCTGCTCCATCTGCTTCCCTGGCATCGAGGTCAGGGTCAGTAACTCTACTTGCCACTTGTCCATATGTGTGTTACCACACCACACAGAACAAGAGTTAAATTTTTTCATCAGACCAGAAAGAGACACAAATTCCCAACCACCCAAACACAAAAGCTCACTCTTTGATACTAAGCTCTTGTAGAATGGTTTCTGAGCCAACTTCAATACTGTAAGGAACATTTGTGGTGGTATGATTATACTTCACAGGTTGAGCCCTTCGATTGTGACCTCTGGAGAACAACCAGAGCAATCAGGCAAACTAAGGAGCATACACACATATGGGGGACATGAGGAGCTTTGCACCTCCATGACAGGTTGACATCTGCACCTCCCAGTGCCTGTGGTAGCAGGGGAGTCAGGTTCTAGCAGCAGCAGGGTGGGGATGCTGGGCAAAGTGGTTTTCCACCATAGCAACCGTTTCTATAACAGCATTTTCAGAAACTGTGTATCTTAGTAGGATGTTACACCTCCCTAGTAAGGAGGTAAAGGGAAGATAATAGGAACCAAATAAGCCTACTCACATGTTCAAAGGCAGAGAATGACAGCCTGTAGCTCTAGTACAAAATGGCAACTCCAAGCCTCCAGCTGCTTTCCCTTCCCAAATGTTAGCAGTCATCTGCTATAAGCATGCATCACTGTGGTTTGCTATCAGGCATCAGCAAAGGCTGCAGAGGTGGTAAATCTGTAAAGAAAGCAGAGATGCTAGGACCAGGACTTATGTCACTGCACCCCCCCTTTCCCTGAGGTCAAGGACCAGTGTTACAGTCTACTGGGAAGTCCAAAGGGGGGTAATGAATAATTAATATCATTAATAATAATTTTAGTTTAAAAAAATTGTAATTTATTTTACTATATTTTCATGTATTTTAGTTTAATAAAATTGCCAGTTTGATTTTCCCACAAAGATGATTCAAAACTAAGCCATACATGTTTAAAAATGGCAATAATTTTATATTTTTTTCTTATTGCTTCCATTTTTTCCCACTTCTGGCAGTCTGTTCATATTTACACAAAAGACTGGGGAAGTATAAAAGTTGCTCACTCCTCCCACCCCTCTCAGAAAGTTTAAAACCCCATATTTTTCAGAAGGTAATGAGAACTTACTTAAAAGCTTTTATGAAAAACAGCTTTCTATTTATAATTTTTAGAAGTAACTAAAAATTTCACAAGCAAATGTGAGGAAAATCACTATTCAGCAAAAAGTTTTCCATCAGAAAATTTTGACTAGCAGCCACCAAAATCTGGCAGTCAGGATGCTGTGTGGACAAGAACTTATCTCAAGTTAACTCAAAAGCACCCAAGTTCCTCCCCCAGACATGTCTTTACCCCTGTGCTGTATGTAGCTTGAAGCTCAAGAGTCTTTTGAACCTACAAGGCATAGCAGGGGCTACATATCATTACACTGCAATGTCAACCTTCCTCAGCAATTGTCAGGATAATTTTTTTCGTTCTTTTTTTTTTTTTTTTTTTTTTTTACTCTGAGAAATGACTCATTGCCCTGTTGCTTTCTTGCAATAAAGGCCTCATCTTTAGGAATAAGTGATACACAGTGAGGTGCTGGCAGACAGTGGTGGGAAGATTACATTTAATTTAACTGCTTGAGTCCTGAGGTGGATTTTTATGTCTGCATGAAGCAAGATTTACGAGTAAGATACCTTGTGATTAGAGATAATAAGCAAAAATACAGCTGGGTAATTTCCAGCAACCAGAGTGGCTACGTGCAGAGGTCATCTGCTTTTCAGATCTCGCATTTACATATTTCAGATTCTGCACTCTCTCATGTTTGGCCACGATGTGTTTTATTCCGTGCTGAGGTCAGGCATCTTCATCACTCCTTCTCAACCTCTCAGTCTTTACTTTCACCTCACACCTCCAGTAACCTTCTCTCTTTTTACTTTATGCTGCCTTCCCTTCTTCAAAAAGCCACAACATGCGCACATCCTTTGTCCCCTAAGGTCTGGGGTTTATTTCCCAGGACACATGCAAACACCTGACCCCTACTTAAATTCATGGGAGTGTGGCACCCACTTAGGTTGACGCCTAAGGCTTCACTCCATCTCTGAAGCCTTCATTGCTAAGCACTTTGTATACCCGGGGTTTGTATGAATTTTGCCTCTGAATAGGCCTGTTTAGAGCAGACTGCAAACTCTTGCAGTCACAGAGCCTGCTAGGCACATTGCAAATCACAGTGTCTGCACTTGCAGTGCCCCACAGTTACCTAACATGTCAAAGGCTTACAGGGGTGGCAGGTTGTAACCAGTAAACTGGAGTCCAGCAGTAGCTGTTCGGTATGCAAAGCCATTTCTATTCTGGATATATCAAGAGTTCTGCCAGTAGTGTTTTTTGGATACTTCTGTCTCCCTCATGTGCATTTTGCTATAAGCTGACAGTAGTCATTGTGATGAAAAAAAGCCCTACTCAATTTTGCCAGCGTAAAGGACAGGCATAGAAGAATGATAAATTTGCTGCCGGCTATGGCTTCACTGAAAGACTGGTGGACAATACACACTAAGCAAACAACCATGACACACGAAGATGACAGTAAATACCAGTTCTGATCAGTAAACCTCAAAGCATGTTTCAAAGAAAAACACTTTTCAGCATTATTAACTCAATTTTGTAGAAGAGAAGGAGGGGGAGATGCTTTACACAAGGTGATCCATCAGGCTTGTGGGAAACCTGGGCAAAAAATCAGAAATAGCTCAGATCTTCCCAGTCTCCATCCAGTGATCATGCAGCTAGGCTGCAGCCTTTCGCATACACAGGAAGGCAGTGAAGGTAAATTTGATCCACTGTGAAATTCTGCACAACTTATTAGTGTAGACAAGTTCAAGGATTGCTCCTGGCCTTTTCTTTTAGTTTCCCCTCAGTATGGTAGCGTTCATCAGTAAGTACCAGGATTGCAAAGGCTGCAAGTAGAGATATGCCAGAGGACATAACCTACAGCAAAATGGGACAGAAGTGAGCTAGGGAAAACTGCTGTCTCGGAGGCTCTCCCAGTAAAAGCAGCAGAGCCATGTAATTTGAAGGATGTAACAAAACATTTCATGAACGGCAATCATGTAAGTAGAGAGGCTGAGATAATTCCTGTTGGTAGAGGCATAATGGAGTGATGGGTTGTTCCCAGGAATAGCTGTGCTAAGTATGGAGTGTAGGAACATATGGTAGGACTCCACCAAAACCAGAGCTCCTCCTTAGTAGAAGCAATCATTTCTTGTCCCACTAAGGGGGCTGCTAGTCATCAATGTTGTTGTTATCCTGCGTCATCTTTCATCTTGAGGAACCTCATCCTCCACAGAGGAACTTGAATTGCAGCCCTGGGGCAGCAAAAAAGAACACACTGAGTCTCCTCCTGAATGCAAATGGCACACTACGTGGAGCAAGAAGGTAGCTGAAAGAGGCTTTCTTCTCTGCTGAACATCCTTTCTTCCATCAACACCAAGCCAACAGTATGGCTTTCACCTATGTGAGCTGCCAGTGAAGTGTGAAGCCCCAGTCTTCCCAGTCAGTGCCAATTTCCCATCTGGCATTTATCATGTGTGCTGTGACCAATGTATCCAGATGGGAACTCTTCCACAGGCAAGCTGTTCTCAGTGAGTGACAAACACATAGATAAATCAGGAGGATGAGTAGTCTACAGATTAAAGCAGCCAAACTAGTGATATCGCAGCTCCCAACATTTTTTTGCAGGTGTTTACAACTGATTCTGTTGAGTTAAGCTGATGGACATTTACAAAATTACAGCTATTTAATTTGTGAATATATTTGCCAAGAGGAGGGAAGGAGATAAGAGTCTGATGTGGTGCCTACAGAAGCCAGTTACCATATGTAAATTTATTGTACATGGGTTACTCTGTTGTTGCTGCCTGTCTACATGTTTTTACCTTGTGGTAAGTACGAGGTAGTTTAGACCATAGTAAAAGTGAAGCTGATGTTCTATAAATCCACATCTTATCTAACCTCAGCGTGACTTGCTTACACTGAGGGAAGGGGAAGAAGAAAGAGGAAGGAAACTACCAACACTGCAGCCAATCATTTCTAGTCTTTCTCTTTTTAAATCAAAATCAAATAATATCCTGTGCTAGCTCAGGGTCACAGAAACATCTTTATCAACCAGGGCAGTACACAGTGGGACTATGTGCATTGTCATAATTTGCAAGCCCAAGGACAGAATTTCAGCAGCTATGAAAAATTTTGAAGTGAAACTGTCCTACCAGAAAAGAAATTATATACGCTGCGGCCACAGCTCCCCGTCTTAGGCTGCTAGAATTCCCTGTATTGATCTACATAATATAATATTTCATCTCTGTACTTCCATGCTTGCATGAGCAATGAGACAGTTGTCATTGCATGTGGACTGTGTAAGGCACTGCACAGACATCAAACAATAAGATACCCTTACGATATAAAACCAAAGACAACAAATGAACTCGGACAGGTTATAGGGGAAATGGCCTAAACGTGACAGTAGTGGGGAATAACTGATGACATGACTATTTCACATCAGCTTTCTTCACAAATACTCTTTTCTTGGTTTAAATAATCTGGCTGGTCAGCAATAAAGGTTGCAAATGGAAACAATGCTGTGTGCCTGCCTGCCTTCACAGGGAGTTCTAGTCTGCTACAGCTTTTCCCTGTGGGGATGATGTATTACTCTGTAGCTGTACCCTTTTGCTGTGGAATGCCCCAGTCTGAGCCCTCTTAATCTGGCAACTATAACTTCATCATCCAACATGATCAAGTCCAAAAGACTTTCCAAACAAAATAAGCATTGGTCCAATACTTGTTGGCAGGTTTGGACCAGCCCTGGAACATGGATAGAGATGAATGCATTCATCTCTGTTATATACCCATGAGTGTAAATCAGCATGATTTCCTTGACTTCAGTAAATCTCTTCCAATTTTTGCAAGTTCAGGATCCAGGTCACAGTCTGCTACCATGGCATCAAGCACAACCAAACAAGAGTTCTTGCACACAGAAAAGATGAAGTGGTGCTCCTCCTTGGCTGCTCCCACTCTGTCAGATTAATATGCAGATTGATGGGACAGGAGGACAAGGACTCTTACATTTCACTCTCAATAAAAACCCCCACAACAGAAAAAACTTCCCAAAATAACCAGGCTGGCAGTAGAAGCTTACCAAAAATCAAGGTTTTTAGGCAATTCTGCTGCACCACTGCTGGGACACCTGCAGGGACACTCTGTACATTTTGCTGTATGCTCATCACGTTGGACAGCTCATGTCTCTCCTCAAATATTTATCTCCATCTCTACATCTTTTAGCACACAGAAGGCTTTTCTTTTCTGGTTGTACTGAATATGTCATTTTGTGTGAAATGGTCTCCCCTGTCACTGGATTTCACATAAGGATAATGCTTTATCCTTCTTCTAAGTAGGCTATTTTATGTAGGTGCAAATTATTCCAGGCTCACATAAGCTTCTGATGGGTCAGTGCATATTTCTCTTCCAAACAACCATATTTCTTCATCTTACTTAGAGAAATAAAGAGAATGAGTAAAGTCACCAGGGCAAGAGAGCTCAGGAACTTGACTTTATATCAGATTTGCTAACTACTTTTAAACTGAAGGTGAAAGGATTGCCTGTATACCCCCAGAAAGGAGAGGAAGGTTCCTAGGGAAGGGTTCTGGATACAGCTAGATGAACAGCTACTTCAGGGAGGACACAAGAAGCAACCGTGAGCCCCAGGACAGGGTAGTACAGAAACACAAAACCAGAATTGTACAAAATCAAACTGGATTAGATTTGGCAAAAGAAATGGAAACCAGGGACTTCATAGAAAGTGGGTTTCTGCATTTGAAAGGCAAGCAAGGTTGAAGAAATGGGTCCACAACAAACGTGGGGTAAAGATTTACAGTGATTGGGACAGACCTCAAAACAGAGTAAACAGTCTACCTCATTTTTTTTTTAAAGGTTATAATAATGAAAAAAGGGTCAAAACAATGTTTGGAAATACACACACAGAAGATTAAGTTACCAGTTCCATGGAAAAGAAGTAAAACTCTACCTGTTCTTCTTGTGCCAGTCCGAGAGATCAGGCAACTCACGAATTCACAGACGTGACTTCAAGGACTTTTATTTGGCTTCTTGATTATCTAACTGCTAGAAGGAGATTTTCAAGAAAATTTATCTAGGTAACTACAGGCCAATTATTTTGGCCTCACCCGTATGCAGGATTTTACAAACTTTTTGGAAGAAAAAAATAATCCAAGACAGATAAATTGAAGACAGACTTTCCCAAAGCTAGATCTAGAATGTTACAATAACTGTGTTTGATAACATAGCCACTTCCTCTGCAAAGGTACTGGAGTAGATCTCATCTACCTGGACTCCAAGTAAAGCATCCACTTCAGTGCTAAATTAGAAATTGGTAGGCAAGATGGAAAAAAGGGGCATTTGGTCAGGAATTGCAAGAACTACTGACAAGGGAAATGGCAATAGGTGATACTGAACAGGAAAGTATAAAGATGGAGGGGATTTACTAGCAGATTCCCACAAGGACCCGTCTTGCTCTGTGTTTCCATTTACAAAATTACACTTAAAAAGTAACAGAAATTCGTCAAAGGCAGGAATTGAGGAACCATCATGAGTGCACTGAAGGATCATTTGAGGCAAACAGTTAAAGACTAGTAAGAATTGTGACTTTAAGCCAGGAGCTACTCAAAAGAAAAGACAGAGCATATTGCATTAGTTGCTCAGCAGATGACACCAACAGAATGCAGGAACAGGGAAAAAAACCATCACTGTGACACATGAGGTGCCTTCTTTCCAGTAAGGGAGAAAGCTGTTAGACCATTACAGGAACTCCTCCCTGGGGTAAAGCAGACAGTGGCTGTCACCTACAGTCACAATGATCTACTAAGATCCGAAGTGGTATAAAATGGGGCTAAGAGTATGATCAGGAAGAGATAAGTCTATCCCACAAAGACAACCTAGTTTAGAAAAAAAAAAAGGGGGGGGGAGGGGGGAAGGAATATGATTGCTCTCCTGTACAAGTCTCAGGTGATGAACACTCTAAGGAAAGAACTAACATGCACTGCCATTTAAGCTGGGGAATAAAGAAAGATTTCTAACCACAAGTGTTGGACTATGGAACAACTTTTTAGTAGCAGGCACCCCTAGCTTGTTTTAAAGTGAGTTTAATCAGTTAGTGAAAACAGTTAATACTTTTGACAGCACAGACCTGGACCTCTTGACACAGAAGACTCATTCCACGCCTTTGCTTTCATGTTTCCAGAGTTCTAAACGCTAACTGAATCCATGTTTTCACCTGATGGCTTGAAACATTTGTTCAGTGATGATATTCTTCAAACATTTATCATTGTCGTCTGTTCATTAAGTACTGAATATAGGATTGCAGCTCTACCAAAGAAAGAAGGTATTTAGGCACTTCCCACCTAAACAGAATGCTCTTTCATCCTTTTATATAAGTTTCCTTCTCCAAAAAGGAATCTCAAAACACTTAAATGCCACGCACTGCTTTACTGTAAAGAAAGATTTACCAATTATAGCATGCAGATCCTCTAGGGTGAAATGCATCAGCCGTTTTAACAGCACATAATAAACATGCATAACAGACAAGAGCATATCCTGCTGAACATTCAAAGGAGATTTTCTCGTAGACAGGCTGGGACTACACTAAACTTGGACTCTGGCCAGCACTTCATGTCTAACACCAACAAATGGTCCCATAATGTCTCTGAAGCATCAGGGAACTTTGTTTTAGGCTACATCCAAATGAGGCTCTCTAGTGTCCCAGACAGCAGGATAGCACATAAACGGTCTTTGAAAAAATCTGATAAATAAGCATTAGGACCTAGGACCACCAAAAGGTAGGAAAAGGATATTTTTCCCAGTTTACAGATAAACCAAGGCTCACTGTGTCTAAGTGACTTCCCCACAGCAGCAAAGGAAGTCTGTGGTGGATTGAACCCCAGTTTATACCCCAATTGTTGCTCCTTTAGCTGTTCACAAAGCTGCCTGATACTGCGAAGAATAAATGTGGGGTTTATCCATGGGAGTGAAAATCTCCCATACTTATAAAGTGTCTCCGCACAAAACCCCAGACTAACTGCTTGGGTTTCAGCAAAATCTGTTTCACCATCTCTAGTATCTGAAGCACTCAAGTAGACTGTCCTTTCAACACAAGCTGCCTCCATGCATTAGTTTCCATGTGAGCCTTGAGACCATTTGTCCATGTACCATCTAAACATAACAGATTTACTGTTAGTCCAAACTATGCCACAAGTAGTGAATGTATTTTATCCTCCAGAATAGCTAAAATAAAAATCTGCACTTTCATGGCTTTACCCATCAAAAGAACTCCAAATGCTTCACAAACACTGATGCATGAGGAGGTCCATCAATGAGATCTACTCCATAACAACAATGCATATAGACTGTGACCAAAATCTCCCCATGGTGTCATGAAGGGAGCACCATTTGCAACCTCGTTTTAGAGCAGGGGTAAGAGAGATCCAAGAAATGTACTGGAGAACAGGGAGTTGAACTTAGATTACTCAAGTCATATGCAAAATCACTAAATACTGGATCAACCTTCCCTTCACGGGAAAACAGAAGGATAGAAAAGATAGTAATGTGCTCAGGTGACAGCATTATACCTCTCTAGATTGCGTATATTTTTAACTAAAAGCTTCAGATTATTGGAAACATAGATGTTCCCCAATGTCCTTTGATACCCTTACTCCTCCTCTCCCCTCTACTCCACTTCCAAATTCCACTGCATTTCGAAATGGCATCGTTCAATTGGTGACACATCCCAGCCATGTGGGATGGCAGCTGAGTCATGTCCCTGCTGTAAACGTGGTGTGATGGTGACAAGCACCTTACAACTACAACAACTACATGCTCCTTTTCTGGGCACATTGTGTTGGAGGCTGCTCGCCAGTTCTATAAAAAGGGATGGGTGGGAGGAACAAATCAGGGTGGGAGAACTCCACACACATAAAGGAGAAAGGAGGGATTGGAGGTGGCCCTAGCAATCAAATTACAACTTCAAGCACAGTGGAAACCTAAAGGGCACCTAGAGAACCAGGCACAAAGACTTAAAAACCAGGAATGAGTCAGACACTCATTTGGGTTGACATGCTGCTGATGTCTACTGTAGGCACTGAATTAAGGTGCTCTGCACCTCCTAAAGCAGGGGTCCTCAAACTTTTTAAACAGGGGGCCGGCACACGGATGGAGTGGCAGGCAGTCATCTGCGGCTGCTTGGTTTCCCCCCCCCAACCCCCAGCGGGAAGGGGGGGGGGGGGTCTGTAAATACCGGGGGCTGGACTGAGGACCCTGGCGGGCTGTACCTGGCCTGTGGGCCATAGTTTGAGGACCCCTGTCCTAAAGCATTTATGTCTCTGCACAGATTCTGTGGAGATATTGGGATGTAGCACCACATCTTTGGCATTGTTGCTGGCTTCTAACATTCCCCTCTTTCCCCCAACTCTACTTCTTCCAGTTCCTGAGAAGTACCTCCTCTTCCAATACTCAGGAAGATATACTTGAGAAGCAGTATACATTCTTCTGAGGTATACTTCTAAGGCTGTTCATGGGGCTGTCCTGGAAACAGGACAAGTAAATTATCCTAATTAAAAATGTCCCTTTTGTGAGGGAAAAAGAGCCAAAAATCCTACCGGCCAGCTTCACTATTCAAGACAACAGAACAGTACCTCAGATCCAGATTTCCTACAGTCCCCAAATAGATTTCTGACCGTGCCCTCATACCCATACCAGAGAATGTTTTACAAGGTAGATGATCATACAGCATCCAGGATAATTACCACTACCTAAAGAGCAACGGAGAAACATTGAAGAATCAGACTGTTCAGTCTAAGCTGGACTTTAATGTGTAGGTGGGGAAAAAGATCTTCCAACAGGTGACAGCATGTTACCCCAAGTACCCTACTTACACATGACACGCATGGGTTTGGTTTTGCCTTGAGTCCTTGAAGCCCTGAGCCCCATGTGTTGTTGTGTATGAGGGAACCTGAACCTGTGGTGCAAGCTCTGATGCTGAACATCTGTCACCAGTGACATCTGTCACTCCTGCATTGCTGCCCCACTTGATGTTACAGTCCACCTGGAATAGGGAAACCTTGCCATGTGTCTTTATTCATTAGCTCATTCTTCTTCAGAGTCTGTCAATTACTTCATCAATCAATTAGCAGAAAATCTCAGCGAGGGAGTAATAAATCTACAGTTCAGTAAACCTAGACCTGCAAGAGTAGTTTCAAGACCTATCCAAAAGCAGACATGATTTCATTTTCTTAGGAATGAGTGCTTCTGCCCAAGTGTGTGGCACTTGGATCCTCATACTATTATACTCTGCCACCCTTCCTTCTTCAGGTGTGCTCTGCATTCATATTGTACCTGTACACCATGGGGAAAAAAACATTAAAATACACTGTCCATTGCCTACACTGTCCAGAAGGCTCTTTTAACAAAGGGCTTCCATTGCTAGTATGTCTCCATTTGCTTCAGGCCAAAGACAGAGGCTGCCAAATCTTGTCCTTCGTCTATCCCACAGTTGCACTTCTACACTGGTTATGGTCTTCTCTCTTAGCAGGAAAATGTGGATCCACCTGTTCCACCAAACCCCAGAAAACTAACTTGTCTAGATCCTTCCTCCTCAAGGATACATTTGCTTATGAAGTCAGCAGGATGGCAGATCAGCTATGTACATCTACTTCACTCTGTAATGCTCAGCCTGGTGTTGGGGTCTGCAGCGGGTCTGCAGATAAGTTACTTGACTTCAAAGACTTAGCCGCGTACCTTTAAGACTGCCACAAATTGTCAGGTATGTAAACAGGATGTGAAGAATCGGAACTTAGAACCGCAGCATACGGGCACCTACAGCAACAGCAAATAGCAAGCAAGAAGAAGGACACAAAAACCTATCAGGGTCTGACACCTGCACTGTCTAAGATATATAAATAGTTTGTATAAACAATAAAGGCCATTTTGTCCAAACCCAGCCATGCAGACATAGTGTTTCTTTTAAGTCCGCCTCGACTTGCGTCACCACATTTGGCGACCCCGAAGTGCCTATACGATCCCAGTAAAGGGTATCAAAAAGAGATTCTGAGACTGTGCTGATGTAGACCCCGGTAAGGGGTGTCAGGAGCGATCCTGAACCTGTGACCAGCAGGTTGCTGGGGAGGCGGAGCCTGGTGAAGCGGAGTAGCGCAGCGAGCGGCTGCCAGATCCCGGGAGAACTGACACAGGTAAGGTGAGCCACCAGGGACAACATGGGGAGTAAGTTATCTAAAGAAGATACCATGGTGCTATCTATGTGGAAATTAGTATTAAAGAAGCGTGGAATTACTTTACATGGGCTTAGGTTAAAAGATGTATTATTGTGGGCCAAAACACATGGAGTGGAAATGTCCCCCGTGACTGCTCTTAGTGCGTGGACCTGGGACAATTTAGGATCAACACTGTCAGAAGCCCTGGAAAAGGGGGACAAAGAGGCGTCCAGGTTTTTGCCTACATGGGGACTGCTTAGACATGTTGTAGGGGGCTTCAAGAATCCGCAAGACACAAATGGGGGCTTGAAATCAGCAAGATGCGAATGGAGGCTTGAAAAATCAGCAAACTGCGATTGGGGGCTTGCCAAGTCAGCAAAATGCAAGTGGAGACTTGCAGAGTCCGCAAGACGCAAGTGGGGACTTGCAAAGTCTGCAAGACGCAAGTGGGGGCTTAAAAAGTCAGCAAAATGCGAATGAGGGTACATCGTTCAGACCTCCCCTGCATCCCACTCCGGAATACAGACAAGAGGATGAGGGGGTGGGGGAGGGGGAGAGTCTGTGTCCCTTACCAGACGCCACTCCCCAATGCCCTGAATCCCCTAAATCTCTGCAACTGCATCGACTTATACTTGATACTGATTCCGAGCACGACAAGCAGAAGCCTCGGTGGACTGATCCCAGCCTCCCTGCCTCCCCCCCGCCCGCACACCTTCCCCGCTCAGTTCCGGCGCTGCCCGCGCAGGGTGGAAATGCCGAAAACCCGGATTCAGGTCCAGCTATGACGACGTTATCAGTCCCAGGCAATGAAGAAGGTGGAGGTGGTAAAAATCCAGTTTCCAGTGGTACAGTAATGACGCGCGACCCTCGGCGATTTTGGCAGGCTATAAGAGATGGGGCATTAAAAGACGGGAACTGGAATTTAGTAGAACTGATAGGCGGACCGCTCCTTGATCTTCCTACTCCTTCCACTGATGCACCGCATGCATATCCTATTGTACTGGGAGATGCGGCTGCTGGTAATCCTCACGTTCACACACCATTTGCTTGGAAAGTAGTACCGGTCTTGCAAAAAACTGTTTCGCAGTACAGGGCGACTGTGTTCTCTCACGCGGAAAAGCTGTCTATAATCTACTGTATTACAGTGGTTGAAATGTATTTTACTGTTAAAAAAAAAAAAAAAAAAAAAGGAATTGTAGAATTGTACGGAACAGAGGCAGTGGGTTGTTTTGACATTGATAATGTGCAGTTTTGGCCTTGCTTTGAATGATGTGCAGCTGAGATCCTTCAGTTAAGAGTTAAATAACTTTAAGGGAGTATGAGTAGAAACCAGGATAAGATGGAAGCGTGTGAACAAGTAGTTTTAACCTATCACCTTTTAAATAACAAAGTCTGCGTAGCATGTGTATTTTTAGCTGGGGGTACACATTGGTGTGAGTCTATTAATAAAGTGTCACTAACTTAAAAAAAAAAAAATAAAAAAAAAGGGGAACAAAGGGAATGACCCCAGAGGCACGATTACAGAAAGCATGAAGGTGTCTTAGTACACATGAAAGACCCTCGTACCGGGCATTGGTCGGGACCGCATGAATTATTAACTTGGGGGAGAGGTTATGCTTGTGTTTCCACAGGTGAAGGTCCATGATGGATGCCTGCTTGCTGTGTACGGCCTGAGCTTAGCGTGCCGGATCGTCGGAGCGTTGCTGCCAGCAGTCAACCCAACAACTAACGTGTGGCCTCCTTACTGAACCAGTCCTTGTTTGGTGTGCCCTTCCTTGAAACTGACTTGCAGACATTGTCGCAAAAAAGTGAATGTATGCAGGGAATGAAGAATCTTACTGAAAGTCTTGATATTTTCGATAATTGATTACCTCTGTATAATGTTAACCCAAAAGAAGTCAATATTGTTTGCACTTTGAATGTCGATACCTTGTTTGTTAGGCAGTTAAGAATGCAAGTCAAATTTGCCACCATTATATACAAAACAGAGCAACTATTGGTTTTTGTTGTTGGCTCAAGAACATGGCTGTGAGGATTTTGATGGTATGTGCTGCATGGATTTTAGGCACCCCATTGCAGCAACATGTTACCAAGATCTGAGAAAATGTCAGCCATTTTGGCATCAATTCACTCAATTGGCAGTATTGTTTGTTTGCTATTGCCGTGGTTGCCGTCATATTTGCAAGGGCCCTGCAGAACATGACAAACCTAGTACTAGCTGTTCAAAAAACAAAAAGGGGGAATTGTTGGGGTCTGCAGCGGGTCTGCAGATAAGTTACTTGACTTCAAAGACTTAGCTGTGTACCTTTAAGACTGCCACAAATTGTCAGGTATGTAAACAGGATGTGAAGAATCGGAACTTGGAACCGCAGCATACGGGCACCTACAGCAACAGCAAATAGCAAGCAAGAAGAAGGACACAAAAGCCTATCAGAGTCTGACACCTGCACTGTCTAAGATATATAAATAGTTTGTATAAACAATAAAGGCCATTTTGTCCAAACCCAGCCACGCAGACATAGTGTTTCTTTTAAGTCCGCCTCGACTTGTGTCACCACAGCCTGGCAGTTGTGTTTCCTAGATTTGAAATGATGCTTTTATGCAAAACATAGTCCAGAGAGTGTGCTACCTGGCTAACCAAACAAACCTGGAACTTATCACCAAATGGTAACCTTTTTGCCCATTTATTGGTACCTTCTTCCTTTGAATTAGAAGTATATGTAAGAAGGATAACAGTTCTAGATGGCATAACGATATCCTGGAAATGTTTCCTGAAAGCATTTAGAAAAACTTTCATTTCCTCTTCAGCCTGCACCTTGAAAGATGTATATCCTCCCACCAACTGGCCCACCAAGTCACTGGACCTTTTATCAGCCTGAGGTATGATTATCTAAAAATAAACAGAGTAACTACAAGCAATGCTAAAACATCACTGACAACTAAGGACAGTTAGGCAGGACAGTTCTTCTAGTGTTCACCACTTAATTACACGTCCATTTACTGTGTCATGATGACCTGAAGACCCATATCAGATGAAACTAAATGTCAGTTATTCTCCTCTTCTATTCTCTACTTCAAGTCAGTTCAGAATCAATTTCAAATGCTTTTAAAATAAACTTTGTACAGGAATCATTTATTGTCACATTCCTGCAACTTGAGTTGAGCAATTCTTACTGCAGAGGCCATATCAAATATCTGCAATGGGTTTGACCTCACAGGATACATCCTTTATGTAGTCTTTGTCCAGTTCACCCTCCAGGGGGGTCTGAGGATAGGAAAAAGTGTAAGAGCAAAAAGGCAAATTCAGTGCATTGAAGAGCGTTCTCCCTGGAGCAATTGTCTTGCCTGCACAAAAGCAGGGAGAACCTATTTCTGGGGCTTCTGTAAGAATCCCAGCTTAACAGTTGACCCTTTCATCCAGCCTAGTTACAAAAAAGAGCTACACCATCATTCACACATCACTTCCTCACCTCTGGCTGAAGTAACTGGAAAGGGATCAATGAAAAAGATAAAACCTGAAAAATCAGACATGTATTCCCAGATGGCCCAGGAGTTACATTTTACTTGTATTTAAAAAGCCTTGAGAAATGTTAGCTGTAAGTCAATACAGACAGTGAAAAAAATACAGCTGGACTGCCCCTTGCTCCCAGGAGCAGGCAGATGATACAAGGGCACAATACTCACGCAGTTAAAAGAGATCCGCAGCAAAGCTAATGCTTCTCTCAAGCTTGCAGCAGGCCACAGTGTAATTGTGAACCCAGCACGTTGTTTGAGCTGCTGTAAATCTGGCTAAAATCAGTCACTCGATTCTGCAGGCATCAGTGTATTTGGCACCGCTTGTCCTGGTTTTGGCTGGGATAGAGTTAATTTTCTTCCTGGTAGAGTGCTCTGTTTGGGATTTAGGATGAGAATAATGTTGATAACACACTGATGTTTTAGTTGTTGCTGAGCAGTGCTTACATTAAGTCAAGGACTTTTCAGCTTGTGGGTGCGCAGAAGCTGGGAGGGGTCACATCCAGGACAACTGACCCAAAGTGGCCAAAGGGTTATTCCATACCATATTATGTCATGCTGAACAATACAACTGGGAGGAGTTGGCCGGGGGGTGGCAGCCTGCTGCTCAGGGACTGGCTGGCCATCAGTCAGCAGGTGGTGAGCGATTGCATTGTGCATCACTTGTTTTGTATGTTCTCTTAACATTAACATTATTTTTCCCTTCCTTTTCTATTCTATGTCCTATATAATCTGTCTTTATCTCAACCCACAAGTTTTAACTTTTTTCTGATTCTCTCCCCCATCCTACTTGGGGGAGGAGTGAGCGAATGGTTGCGTGGTGGTTAGCTGCCTGCTGGGACAAACCAGAACGCCACAGAAGACAAGAGTGTGGCAGTAAGCATCAACGGCAAAACCGTTCCAGCAGCCAGCTTCTTTAAAGCCAGGGTCGCAGTCCTGGAGAACCACCCATGTGCAAGCCTCATGCAAGCCAGCCAGCAGACCCAGCAGCAAGCCTGCAGACTGCATGAAAGATTGCATGATAGGAGAGGGACACCGTGGGTTCCCAGCCTTCCACCATCCCAGCCAAAACAGAGGACCCTGCTCAAGCCCATAAGCTTGATAGCTGGCTGTTATTGACAACAGTAACAGTTTTGTTGCCCTGATGCATCTGCACGGTTGTATGTGCCCACATGCTGCCTCCTGGTCAAGGAACTGCAACTACAAGCTTTCAAGCCAAAAGTAAAGAACAGACAGAAGACTGGAGAATGCCAAGGAGAATTGCATTATCTGCAAGCAATGGGAATGCAATACATCCTCACTAACCGCCCTGTTTTGATGCAGTCCTGGTAACATCCCCTTTAATGGGATCGTGGACTGTGGGGCTGAACCTAGAACACAGGAGTTTTATTTAAAAGGTGCAGACTGTGGCTTACATTGACGCAAGCTGAAGGTTTCAGGTCTGGTTCTCTTCACCAGGGCTCCTTCTTACTCTCTTTTCATAGCTAGAAACAACAATGTCAGCACAACACAGACCTGCAGCAGTGTGCTGCGGCTCCTGAGAAAGCAAGTCTCTCCTGGAGCCGTGTAAGGGTGAGTGTAGCATCCCACACACAGCCTGGATGCTGACCTGTGTATGTAGCAAGAGCTGTTCTTCCAGGAGCCTCACTGCTGTCCTACAACACTGATAAGTGACCCACTCCAGAGCAAGCTACTTGCTAGGAGACAAACAACAGACGAGGGCATACTCAGCCCCAACAGCTGCACACAGCACTGCCTCCATCCTGAAGCCTTCTGTCTGCAGCTGCAGGAGCTGAAGGTCAAAGTGCCCTGCTATAATGCTCAGTGGAGCTCACCGGCCACTTCACATGCAGAATCCCTGCCTGTGTTGGGAAAGAAGGTCCTGTGGCACCTCCATATGAACAAACATTACTGAAGAATCACCAGACTCCCAGCAGCATCTGGTAGAGGACCCCCACTGATTACATTTCAAACCTTTATGCAATGTCATCCCCCATCCTCAGGAATTAGTCTTCAGTGTTTACTATAGACACTCCTCTTAAAAGACTTCTTAATTTTCTGCTCTTTTTGTGTCACATACTTAATCAAACCTGGTAAGTTTATTCTATAGTCCCTTCTGCACCCGCCCTCCCTGTTCAAGATAATTTTCAAATGAGTTTTTTTCCAGCATCTGCTCCTTCTTGTTTCCATGTCACTGCTGTAAATGGGATTTTTCTTCTCAACATCAAGAGAAGCAAAATAGGGCTTCCTAAGATAGTTTTCTGGCTGATTACACAGAAGTAGCACAGTAGTCGCAAGCAACAGATAAGTAGCTTTAGCACATCATAGTTTCACTTCTTTGGGCTGTAGAACAATGTAAATATGTTAATAGACCCGGCTCTGTGCTGCTCCTTGCCCTGCAGAGCTCACTGCAGCTCCTACCCTCAGCTGCAAATGCACACACACGCCTCGGTGGAAAGGGGTTCTGCTCGGTCTGCCCCGCACCCACTGGCACCCACCAGCACCCACCAAGGCTGGCAGGGCTGACAGTAGCATGGCCCAAGTGACCAGGATCTGAAGGGGATCAGCGATAAAGAATAGCCTTTAACTGCCTGCACCAGTCACGCTTCCCATCCAGATCATGCTGCCTTCCAGGCATACTCCCCAGACTTACCCACTCGCTGATTTATTTTCTTTTATTAAAAAAAAAAAAAAAAGAAAGAAAAAAAGGACGCTCTAGTGCTCCCTTGTGTTCATTCATGTTTAGGTAGCAAGCAAACAGGCAGCTAGAAAAAAGAACCAGTCAGGTCAAAAAGAAACTTTTGCAGAGGGGTTCAGGCAGCAGTACAGAGAATAATTTCCTGAAAACAAAATGCCTTAATTTGCTGGCAGCCGAGAGACCAGAAATTGTAGCATTGCAAAAGCATGCAAACTGCAGTTCTGGTCAAAGAGGCAGGGCTGGGTGGAAGGATGAAGGGATAAACAGGAGGCTGGAAGGGTGAAGAGAGGTGCGGTAAAAGCAAAGCCCTGGTCTGGTTTTGGCAGGTTCAGAAATCTGCTGCAGAATATTTTATATTATAATGTTACATATATGCGTATAGAGCTATGCATTTCTTTCCTATGTGACCGTTATGGAATTGTCATAAAACAAAGTGTTTGTCAGTAAGGAATTCTTCTGGAGAATAATTTACAGTTACGTACGTGAGTCATCTACTAAACTGCAGTTGCATCTAGACCTCCATTTCTGTGCTGGTTCATAACATTTTCATGCAGTAGCACAATTTTACTTGTATTCCTACGACTGCAGGCAAATGTTTAAATATTTTACAAATAGAAACCCATTTTGAATGAATTTTTTAAGCCAAGATGTAATGTTTCTATTCCTATTTGCTTTGAAGAGTTTAATACAGTTAAAGAATGCCCCAGGGCTGGGGCTTGAACTGAGAAAGCAATGGCTCTTTCAGTTGTTACAGATACAAAAGGATTCTGCACTGAATGCATGTGATCACTTTTGAGATTCTGCTTACACTGGAAACACTTAATTACAAACATATTTCCATTTTATATTCCCTTACTAGCTGCTTTCCAACTCCACAGAATTCCCAACTTGCCCTCACACAAATCTGAGCATTCAGAGGTGCAGACCATAATTTGTATGAGAACCAGACTGTTAATGAGGTGCCTAAAAGGAAGGAGGCAGTTGGCAGGCATTAAGCTATTTTCAATATAGATTTTGCATCCACGTCCTTTACCTGATGAGGGCCTACACAAGTCTGAATTAGGAGTTTCCTCAAAAACACAATCCAAAACTAAGAAACTGACAGGTAATTTGAGAACAAAAAAATATACCCTAGAAAATGGATCAAGTTCCATGTTCCTCCAACTGTACCAGGCCACAAAGCAGGAGAAGAACTGCTAAACCAATCCAAGCCCTGCACAACACTTGAAATAATCCAGGTAGAAACTTCTTAGAATCTACTGAAGTAAACAGAAAGGAAGTCTGAGATTTAACAGCCTTCAGCCCCTTACCAAAAAGAATCCCCACTAAATAAGAGGTTGCTTTCATCCTGAAGTTCTTTGAGCACTTTCAGTTCCTGGCTTTTGCAGGGATGTAGAATTTTAGCAAAGCTCTTGAGGTCTCCTGTGTTCTGTGGTACTTTGCCATTCAAAAAAACTGTGTATATAGTACCAAAAGCTTGTGACAATGAACTGGAGTCTTTGTGGAGGTGTGGTGGAAAGGAAGAATGAGTCTTCCATCATCCTTGAAGACCACATAGCTATAACATTTGCCATGGCTAGAAGCAACTGGATTTGTTGACCATTCAGTCACATGTTCCTAAGGGAAGAGCAATTGATATCATCTACCTGGACTTGCGCAAAGCAATTGACACTGTCCTTCACGACATCTTGTCTCTAAACTGAACCACTTGGTGGGCAAGGAATTGGCTGGATGGTCACCTTCAAACAGTTGCAGTTAACAGCTTGATGTCCGAGTGCAGACCAGCAATGAGTGGCATTCTTCAGGGGTCAATACTGGGACCAGTGCTGTTTCACACCTTTGTCTCCAACATGGGCAATGGCATTGAGTGCACCCTCAACAAGTTTTCCAACAACACCAAGTTGTGTGGTGTGGTTGACACACTGGAGAAAAGGGATGCCATCCAGAGGGACCTTGACAACAAGGCTTGAGAGGTGGGCTTAGGTGAACCACATGAAGTTCAACAGGGCCAAGTTCAAGGTCCTGCACCTGGGTCAGTGCAATCCCAAGCACAAATACAGGCTGGATAGAGAATGGATTGCGAGCAGCCCTGAGAAAGATCTGGGGAAGTTGGTGGATGAAAAGCTCAACATGCCCCAGCAGTATGTGCTTGCAGCCCAGAAAGACAACGATATCCTGGGCTGCATCA
Source organism: Falco biarmicus (assembly GCF_023638135.1). Lineage (NCBI taxonomy): Eukaryota > Metazoa > Chordata > Aves > Falconiformes > Falconidae > Falco > Falco biarmicus. The sequence goes on from NC_079296.1 coordinate 25,088,175, forward strand.
AAAGAAACATGACCAGCAGGTCAAGTGAAGTGATTCTCCACCTCTACTTTGTTCTCTTGAGACCCCACCTGAGGTACTGTGTTCAGCTCTGGGGCCTCCAACTTAGGGACGACGTGGACCTGTTGAAGCAAGTCCAGAGGAGGGCCACAAAGATGATCAGAGGGCTAGAGCACTTCTATAAAGACAGGCTGAGAGTTGGGGTTGTTCAGCTGGAGAAGAGAAGGCTCTGGGGAGACCTTATTGTGGCCTTCCAGTACCTAAAGCAGTCCTACAAGAAAGCTGGGGGAGGGATTTTTTACAAGGGCATCTAGTGATAGGACAAGCAGGAGTAGCTTTAAAATGAAAGAAGGTAGATTTACATTAGTTATTAGGAAGAAATTCTTTAAGAAATTGATTTTTAAGGTCCCTTCTAACTCACACCATTCTATGAGAAGTTAGCATTAAGATTCACAGTATGAGAAAAGGATACACAAGTCTGCCAGTTTGCTACAGAACTCCCCTCTGGTGTTCAAAGTATTTTTACTTTCAAGAACCAACTTTCACAGAACAATGTATATTCTTTCTTTCTTTCATGCTTCCTTGCAAACACTGAAATCAATCATGTCCAGAAACCATCTGATCCAAATAGGAGAGGATTATGCGACAGCATGTCACTAGTGAACCAATATTGGCTGACGAGGCCATGTGCTTGTTGAGGTTGCATTGTCTTTAATGCCACATTGGTGTAGCTGGCCTGCCTAGCAGATCCAGCCATGCTGCAGTGTCTACTGTTGAAGAGGAGATGGTTTTCCAGTCCCATAGACTGACTTAATAGTAACAAAAAAACCCCCCAAAACTGTAGAGCAAACAGTATCTTATTGAGTAAAGAGGGCATTTCTGGAATTCTGCTTTACTCTTTGTACAGGCGCGCTGTAGCCCATACAGCTACATTTACTCTAGGAGCACACTACCAGTACACAGCATTATTACGGAGCTCTGACACTGCTATAGATAAACCACATTTCTTGCTAGGCTGCAGGATGCTTGGTAGCTTTTTCCCCCATGACAAGTTTCCACTGTTCATCTGAACCCACTGCTCACCTCCACACATTGTGCCCAGCCCCAGCAAACACCATTGCTACGGTAGCTCCTGCTTCCTCTGGCTGGACACACACAGCTGCTGAGATACTTCATAAAATCGTGTCTTCTGAAAGTACAAGAAGCTACACGGACTTGGCACACAATAACCATGTCATTCTTAATAGGAAACTGAAGAGTAGCACGTCTCTAGGGTATGATCATAAAAGTTGCAGCTTTGGCCATCAAGAAGTGGTGCTTATTATCCATTGGGTACACGGCTGGAAGTAAAACTGGACCAATTCAATAGTGTCAGGATTGTTAATCACTGGGAGTTACCACCTTCTACTTTTAAGTAAGGGAGTGATTAAAACTTGTCCTCCTAATCTTTCATGGCATGCCATTTATGAAATACACTGAAGAAAAACAGTTCAGAAGATAATTATGTGAAGGACAATAACCAGAAAGCTCTATATTTAATAACAGATCTTAGTGGTGCATTGCAGAATACAAGCTCATAGGCTGGCAGCAAAGACCAGGCCCAGCAAGAGCTGGGAATTAAAAGCCATTTCACACAGGAATGTTATGTCACGGGCTCAAGAGTGGTGTCAGATATTCCAGCAGTATTGTACCAAATCAAGCCAGGGAGCCAAATCAGGGTGCAACATGGGAGTGAGATTGTTATTTCTAGGCAGAGTACAGGCTGGTGGCGGGCAGAAGGACCCCACGTGCCAAGCAAAACTAGTTAGCCAACTGTCTCTGTTCTCTGAGTGTGAACATGTTGCTTTTCTTCTGCTTGGATGATATATTTTAATTTTTTTTTTTAATAAATGCTGTCCCTAACCTAGGGTACAGCAGCTCAGTTCTCAGTGATGCTAATAAAAGAACTTCCATTAAACACAGAATTTAATAACAAAAAAAAGGCAGTAACATAGGTAAAAACAGCAAGAAGTGGCTAAGGGAGAAGCTGCTGTAGGAAGTTTGGAGCAATCAAAGATCACAAACAAGGTTACTTATCCTGCCAACCTAAAGGTACAGGAGGAAAATGGTGAACTAGTTCCCCTGGTTAACACCTGACTAACAGTTGTATCACTATGAAGCAATGACAAACAATTGAAAAGGAGAGAGAGTCCTCATTAAAACAACATAGATGAGGACAAAAAGATTTTTAAAAATACTTTTAGTTAGCACAAGGTTATTCCATTCCCCAGCAAGTGAGTAGGGAACAGTAAAGCACTCTGAGAAGAAAGTCTGGAGAAACAGTTCTCAGAATAACACAAGTACTATGTCCCTTTCTGCTCTGTATGAGAACCCCAAGAACCAAACGCTGACTTTTTTAAACAACTCTTTTCAAAACCCATGAGCTGATTACATGCACAGCCTGGTCCATCTTCGATGTCAGTTGCAGAGTGAATATATAGGCATGAATAGAATTCTTACAATGATATCTGTGTCATTGTGCTTAAGCACAAGTCCCTCTTAAAAGATTAGCAGGACCAAATTTTTGGAAGAGGTTGGGCCTCACTTTCATCGCATCCATTGAATATTAGGACTAGTCTATAAATACCACCAAAGCCAATGCTCCTGCCATCTACATAGTGCCTTAGTTGAATTAACTGAGTAACTACTTAGACCATAACCAAACCCCTACCTTTAAGGGGAAGGTTTAGACATGTGTTTAATATATTCCCACTAAGTCCTTTCTGCCTCCTAGCATTCCAGTATTTCCAGCAATATTACTCACAAAAGCAAACTCCTCGCCATCTGGTGCTTTACCCCAAGAGCAGAAGAGTTAGACTAACAGTCCAGTGAGGACTCCTCTGGAGCAAGGCAGCCAGAGCAGCACAGCAAAAGACTGCTCTGGCAGAGAAGGGACCTCCCAATTAATCACTGTTGAGAGCTACCTTATTATCTCTCAAGTTAAAGCAGTGCTGCAACATGTTCTGCTTTTAGCAAAATGAACTGAATTATCGTGCTTAATTCAAAGCAAACCAGTAAAAGCGTACAGACAAACATCTTCCCACATACATCTCCTGAGATAACAGCCACGGTTGACTTTCATGTCATCCCAGTAAGCAGAGGCTCTCAGGAATTCAGTTCAATTTATTGTAACACCTCTGCAACAAGTGCATTGCAGCAACCCAAGCATCAAGCAAAGGCAGCTACAGTAAACCCCGGTATCTCCACTCTAAGTGCACAGTCCAATATCAATGTATCTGGAGAAGAACATTCCCTGGTTCTAAAAGTATTGTCTGCATCCAAATCTTACTCTGGGCAGTACAGGTTAATGGTATTAACTCACCCACACCATACGCTCTCTGACATGCTCTTTACAATTTGGAAATCCCTTAGGGAGTGCCTGGCCAGCTGTCCCTCCTGCCACCCTGTTGCTGTTGGATTAATTGGTCATTTTCTAGTTTCATGAACCAGCGAAGGCTTCAGAAAGATGAGCTCCCTCAAAGGGGTTTCAGTACAAATAATAGGACAGAGGGTAGATCCCCAAATTAATGTATCCTCCTGGGAAGGGTTTTCTATTAGACATCAGAAAATTCAGCCCTTCCTCTCCCTGGCCCCAGTCACATGGATGGAAAAGGCAGAAAGAGACAGTCACAGCCATGCTGGAGAACAGTGTTCATACCTTCTGCTGTTCCTGGTACAACTTCCTGAAAGTTAAGACACCTCCTGTGAGAGTGATTTCAAAGGTGCAACTAGAGCTTGGGTTTGGGGTACACAGAAGAGTGAGCACACACACAAACACGTGGGCTCCTCAAGACAAGCTACCTGGTTTGTGAGTCTGGAAGACAGGTGGGCAGGTATCACTCCACTATTGTTTCCAAAGGCTTTGCAGGCATGAATTTACAAGCTGGGTTTTTTTTCTTTAAAACATCATCCTCCAAATAGAGCAGCTTCTGGGAGAGGTCAGGCTGACAATTCGTGTAGCAGTTACAGCGGGAAGGTGCACATAATGGAGACAAGAGGGAAAGGTGCGCTAAGCTCAGAGGAGTTTCAGTCGCTCATGTTTAAAAACAGCAGGGCAACATCTCGCACTGAAAGCTCTCTGTGGCTGGCAGCTGGTGCCAGCTCTGCCACTGATATCTTAAGGTTTTTTTGGCAATTAATTTTGCTTTGTAAGCCTCCCATTTTCCTATCTGTAAGACAGAAAACAGAAACCAAAGCTGGTTGTTGACACAAATACGTGCAAGTTCCCAGTTATTAGCCCATCAGCCAAGGACCTGAGAAGTCCAGTTTCATTTCCTTGCTGTGGCATGAGTTTCTTGTACCTCCTCTGGAACCAAAGAACTTCTTGGAGTTCTACTGTGGTGTCTAAAATCAAAAGAATGATGAGTAAGAAGCTACTGTAGGGCTTAATTTAGATATTGTACCTGTCTTTTTCAACTGACTGGTAGCTAGGAGTTGTCCAAGCTAATCCCTCTGCCATATCGCAAAATACTGATGACTTGAGTAAGTATACTAATGATTGAAACTAGAAGGATTACAGAGAGAGAAATGACGGTGTGAGAAACATAAAATTAATTAAGATTAAGATCATACTGTATTTGTTAATGTTACATATATAATTTATTGTAATAATCCTTAGTTCTCAAGTAATGCTTTCTTTATAAAGGGTTAATTAATATGATTGTCTCAGAAATTAAAATGGGGAAAAATATGGCAAAGTCAGGAGGCCAGCAATATAGGCTAGGGAACAAAAGTCAGATTTTATCTTGTATCTTTGCTGTGGGCTTTAGCCACCAGCAAACCACAGCTGAGCCATGGACAGCACAAGCCTATTATGAACATGGACATTGTGTGTTACAGCTGGCTATGCACACCACTGAAGAAGGTCCTTTTGATCTGCTGGATAGGAAGATAACATTTTAATAACCATTTAATTAAAACAAATTGTTTATGAACTGTTTACAAATTGAAACTTAAAGTGTGACTAAAAATAATTGAGAGAAAATATTTTCCTGTTCAGTTTTAGAGCAGAGACATCTGTAATAAGTGCTATCAGCTAGCAAAATACAAAATTAAAAATCCAAAGATGATTTGTCTATTAAAGTTGGGAGGAATTTATGATATTTCATTTGCACAGAGCTTTATTGGTTTAATATCTATTAAGTTGCCTGTGAATTTTATGTAAAATAGATCAAACAAAAAAATCCAGATTTTTACAGCCTTCTAGAAGTAGCGCAGACTATACTCACTTGCAAAACGCTGTCTATCATATCTCTGTCTATCTATGTCTATCATATCATGTCTACCATATTGATCACAGATGAACAGCATTAACCAACTCAAACCCGATCCTCCAGGAATGGCTGTTTTCAAACTGTTGGGGTATTTCTCCTAAGCTGCTCAACAGAAACAGTTACACATCTCAGAGAGCAGAGCAAGTTAATTCATGCTGGTAAAAATGCTCCAAGATTCCCAGAAAACAAAACTAATTAAACCCACCAGGCCATGAATACAGTCAGCTCTGTGGCTTTGCTTCATGTGCACTAAGCAGCAAAACAGAGGCCTAGAAAGCCAGGTTTTTTAAACTGAGGAGTGTTTTACCCAGATGTAGTTTACTTGGCATTGTGAAAAACTAAAAGCAAGCAGAATCTCAGCTGCGCAAACAACCCTGAAGGATGCTAAAGCCTTCAACTAATGGAGACATTTTTAACCACTCTGAAGTGATGGAAAGAGTTCACCATAACAGTGTCTAAGGACCACTTCCACTGGACCTGACAGCAGACTCCAGAGCAAAGACCTCCATTTCTATAGCATAAGCTGTCTGATTCTGTAGGTCAAGCATCATCACAGCTCACTGCAGTCAAAGGCAAATCAGACAGGGTTTACTGCCTGAACCAAAGCTCTTTTGCTGGGGAGGAGACATGCAGAAATTTTTCCAGCACCCTTTATCATTTATTAACTTCACTCAGTCTCATGACCTATTTCTGTCATTCCAGACAGAATATACAGCCAGATGTAGCCTTCCTATCAATCAGTGCCAAACAAGTGGGAAGATGTTAGTCCTCTGTATCCACACCTCTTTTATTTCCTAGATGTATTAAGCTAGAGGAAGTACCACACTACAAAATAACAGCATATTCATCAAAATTCCCACCTTTATCATGGGGGGTTATCATTGCTGTTAAGGAAACACAAAATCCTTGTTGAAAAATTTATACTGGAAGAATTTAGTGTTGGAGGAAAATAGCCACGTCAGCTCACAATAACAGAAAGCCTATTCAGAATGGGAGAATTTCTTGCATTGTACCCTCTCTTCACTCCAGAGCTACTTGATTTAACAGCTTCCAAAAGCAGCAGGGAATTTTCTGCTTTAAATTGCTTTCCATGTGCTCCTGTGGATCACTCCTACACATGCTCAGCTAGGCAAAGGTGAAATCTGTCCCAAGGGAAGGTAGCTCTAGCCTTGAAATAGGGCAATTATGCTGCAGAGCGAATAGTCAGTTGCCTTTAGCAGAAGACTGAGTGAAGCTTTCCAAGAGCACCAGGGTCATTGTGTTATATCACATCTGCCAGTTAAAGAGGGGACAGTTTGGGGTTTTGAACATGACTCGCTCTGGTGAAGTAGTTCATGGGTTTCTGTATGAATTTACCATATTCTGAACATTCACCAGGCTAGAAAAGTCCTCAGATGACAGAATAGGTTGGACCTTATTCATAAATCGTATATATATTATATTATGTTATATATTATATATATAATCCTAGTCATAAATCAGATAGACCCAGTGACTCTCAAAAAGCGACAGCAGTTTAGGAGATGGCCCTTGTAAAATGCCTGAGGCCACTTTAATCTTGCATACAGACCAGAGTCCTGCTATACAGGTATAGGATTTGAGCCCTTCTACTTTAAACTGATAGCTGCTAGCATTCAAATTCACAAGGGAGCTCCCTTGAGCAGTGGGATGTGCAGAACAAGGGGAACCCAGCCAGGCAGCTCTGCTGCTACCAGGTGGACAGCTGGGGCACCTACCTACCTCATACACCAAACACCCTTATTTCACAGTGCTGTCTTTCTGCAGTCATAAGGGGACCACCCTTTCAAAGAACACAGGGGAAAGATAGGGATGAAGGGTTTAATACATCTCAATAAATCTGTTCCTTTCCTTAGCAAACTGTCAGAAATCAATCCGCAGTCAGCAACAGCTCTAACTGTATAATTTAATCTCAGGGCTCCTTCCTAGCTCATATGACAACAGCACTCTGTCCTCCTGTGGACCACATATCGTTCAGCACATTGTGACAAAAAGCAGGGGTACATTAAAAATGGATGAGATAAAGTGTATTTATTCTGAGTGAGAAGAAAAATAATATTTTTTAATACGTTGCCTATACAAAGTCTTAGAATTAAATAATTTTCTATATGCCAAGGTCAAAAATATGGTTATATTTGAGATCCTTTGTTTCACTGCCCTCTTGTTTTGATCTGTAGGTGTTCACATTACTTCCTAGGAGACTGGTTTGGTACTTTTCTTTCATTTAGGTGGAATGAGGGAACCATGAAATGTCCCTTTGTTTAGTGAAAGACAGGGAAGTCATGCCTCGGAAGCTAGACTGACTGTATATTCGTGCATGGGAGGCTCTACAAGTGAGTACGTATGCCAAAAGGAAGAGGGAGCTTTGGGGCAGACTGCTAGCTGAAGGAGCGGCTTGCACACAGCCACTGTGGATGAATGCAATTGCATCAGGAAAGTGGTTGGTCCCACCAGCATTTTCTTCACCTAATGTAAACAACCTTTAAGACCTCAAATTCTGACTAAACACTTGAGCAAATCAGGAACTAGCAATCCAGGTATAGACCAACCTGAAATAAACAGACATCTTATGATACCTACAGGACTCAAATTGGACTAGCTAAGTTCTCCCAACACCTGTATTTTTGTGCTGTGTTTAACAAAGGTTTACTAAATTTAAAACGTGGAATTTTTGTCCCTCTTTCAAAGGAAAATGTTTAAATCACTGATCAGAATGTCTCTTTCAAGAAATTAGATACCTAGTTTCTTATGAGTATCAGCCTAGCTTATTTAAAAAAAATTAAAACAGAAGGACAGGTAAAACAATGTACAATAAATGTAAGCTACCCAGCAGGTCACTGAGACTGATACTTTCAAAGATGGCCACAAAGAGATATTTAAATTCTGCTGGAGTTCGGCACTTTAACCTTGAGGCAAAATTTGCTTAGTGAGTCAGATAGACTTTTAACTACATTGGGCCAGCCCTGTTGAGTTATTCCAAGCTGACAAGTGTCAGCATGGCTTCCTATAACGAGCAATATCGCAGCCCTCATATTGCTAAGAGCTGTATTAGGTTCTGCTTTAGTCTGATAGAGACCAGCCATTTCAAAGCAGAAAAGTCCACGCTCCATTCCTCCACTAACATGAGTTTCCAAGTCAGCAACCTGTATGGCAAGGCAACATAGGAAACGGAAAAGTGAGTGACCAACATTTGTTACAGCTTCTTCAAATTTTTCACCCATTCCAGTTTGTAACAGTGTTAATCCTATAAAACATCAAGCTCCGGGCAATGAAAGAGAAAAGCCCAGAAAGGTCCTCTGGAATCTGGCTGGAAAACGGGCAAATCGTAGCCCAACAACACACGAGAAAACTGAGGCACAAAGTGATGATACGGTAGTCAACATGGCAGCATAGTCAGTAAGTCAGCAAGCAGGCCAGACCTCAGCCCTCGTGCTCTGATCAAGCAGTGTCTCTGGCTCACAGTCAGCAGTGGGAAAAACAGAGCAGCACGCAGCACAAGTGTTTGATTGTCCTTCTTAAAACATTCAGTTCAAACTCTAGCCTTGTTCCATACAGACATATTTCAGGGGCACATCCTCCCATTACCAGAGGCAAAGGAAACAAGAGCTTTGAAGGTGACCAAAAATAAACTGCGTGTTAGAGAGGGAGAGATCATTATATCTTTCAAAAAACCAAGACATTAGGGGCTTTGTTTCTCTTCATTTGAAGTCTAGTATTTGATGTCAACACTTCAGAAAAACACAACTAAAGTTGAGGGGTTTTTTCTTTCTCTATATAATTCATTAATTTCCTTGCAGCTAGTGGTGTTATAAGGGTCTCATCAATTACAGGAAACAATGTTTCTGTCGCCATAAATACTTTGCAAAAAAGATAAGGGTGGAGTGCTTTGTAGAAGCTGTAAGTATTTGGTGAAAAAAAGCCTGGGGATTTCTATACCAAAGACTGTCTTAAGCAGTATGTGTGTTTCATGTGCATTGTCCAAACCTTTAAATGTCAAAAATCCCACACAGTTTTGTTAAAAAGAGAAACATGTCATGCACTACTAATTGAGTAAATCAATACACAGAGAAGGCCATGAAGGAAATGAAATGTTTTTGACACATACAAGCAATTGTTTTCAATGTGCATAAGAGGATAAAAAGCCTGCTTGCCCTTTATGCTTTAATTAAGACAACCTCAGGAACACAGGGTGAAAAACCTTTCCTCTGCACCCTCCTCACCATTCTGCTCTTAACTCCCTGCTGTCTGACCATTAGTAGTCGTCAAAAGCCTGGGCACATAAAACAAGTCACTGTAGTCTCTCAGAAGGGATTCAACCAGCAGATGGGTTCCCACCAAGCTCCAGAAACAGTCTCAGAAAGTCACAAAGAGAAAAATACGTGATAGATTGTTGCCATAACAGGGGCTTGCTACAAAGTGTGTTTGTAGGTTCCAATCACATGAGCTATCTGAAATATTTGGTAATATTATAATTTAGAAATTTCTACATTTTCTTGGAGATAGTAAAGCCTCCTTTGTCTCCAGAAAAGCCTTCCAAGGAGATTCTTACAAGACTTTTGCTGCCAAAGGACTAACAAAGGCAGCATTTTAGGCAAAATTTTTTTCTCCAGAACCTTTCTCTGGGCTTGATAAGCACCCATGAAATAGCCTAAGACAACTTGCTTTGAAAACACTATAAGGAGCTCCATGGAAGCACAGCTTTTGAAGCCACTGAGGCTTGCTCTTTCCTAGAGCTTTTCTTGTAATGCAAATCTCACTCTGCTGTAATGCAAAGATGAGCAATCTTCTCTGGCAGCTGGAGCTTTGTGTCTCTGTTGAGTTACACTTGGTGCAGTGCTCCTCTGTCCTGTTTGTGCCTCTCTGGAGGTCAGGCAGTGAAGCACCATTCCTGTGAAATGCTGTGTTAGCAAACAGCAGAGTGCATGTATGATGCATTATGTGATCTGCAGCTAGTTTCTCGGTCCCCAGTAGAACCATTTGCAGAGATTCATATTCCCCAAGCACGGTGCTGGCTTAGATTGATCTAATACCTTGGAGGTCTCAGCCTGCTTTCCTCGTGCAAACCACATTAAAAAGGCAGCCTAGTGTGGACTGACAAGAAGCCATTTCAGTCTTCCAAGGACTTTCATCCTCACCTGTGATCTTTTGCTTACTGCTAGCTCTGGGATTGAAAGGAAAAGCAGTCTTAAAGCAAATTATAGCAACTATAGGCTGAGCTCAACTAAGGCTTGCCTGACTGTTCCTACAGCTGGACAGATAAGGGACTGACGGACAAAACAAAAATATGGGGGTTTCTTCCGGTCAGAAAAAGAGATTAAGAGACCAGAATCCTGTGAAGAAGTGTATGACCAAGTCAACAAGATACGCTATGGAAACTGAGAGAGCTAGCTGTGGCACAAAGCTAGAGTGAGATAACACCAAGATGAAACCTTCTCTTTCTCTCACCCACCACAATTTGGGGTCAATAGGAGGCTAGATGTTTAGAGCCCAGTCCTGCTCTCACTACTGATTTAAGTATTACTTGTTCTAAAAAAAAAAAAATAGAGCATTACCTGCAAAAGAAGAGACTCTTCCATCAATATCTGGAGTCCTGTTGTTGGCATCTCTGCACATATAATACTCGTTAGTGCCCTGACACTTGTCCATAAACTGTTTGCACCACCATTCAGAGTGCCTGTGGCTGCCAAGCATTCTTGAATCTGTTCAGGAGGGACATTATCCTCTTGCAATTGTTTACACCTTCCCCTAAGTCAAACCCTGAAGTGCTTCCTTGTAAGGACAGAATCAATGCATTACTCAATACATGCTGATAACACCAAAACTTCCATGTCCTTCTCGCTTTGCTACCCAGGCAACCCCACTGCTTGCCACAATTTAGCTAGAGTATAACTGTAGCTGAAGACAACAAAAGTTTGTTATTGTCCTGGATGGAATTTGATCCTGAAGAGACCAGAACTGATAGAACTTGCTTTGTGGTAATTATCTGTCCAACATTTTGAAGAAGAAAGGTGATCTATCAAAAGATGAAACCCACTTGCTTCAAGAGAATTACATTGGAAGCAGTATGGAACATCTTTTAATGTGGCCAAGATTTAACTCAAACCTCTGTTTTCTAGCCAAAGGTCCAAGACATAACGGATGATTTCAGTTCTCTGCATGCTAGGGAATTACAGACAGCAAGCTTAAATGACTAGTCCAGCATCATGCAGAAAACCAGTAGCCAAAGCATGTGCACTCATTCACACTTCTGCAGGACACCAAAGATGAAACAATCCTGTTTACCTGATGCAGCTCACTGTATCCATCAAGCACCTGGTTCTCCTGCCACTTTCTTAATGCAATTATTTGGTGTCATGAGCTCATAGCAAAATCCTAAAAAGCCCCTTAAGCTTTTCATTTTTATGACTTCAGACAGCAATACACAGTCCCAACTTGACTTTTAACTCCCTAACTTTTCTTGACTATGAGTAACATCAGAAAATCTCATACTCTCCATAGTCTTAGGAGCCTTGGGCTGAGAATGCTGGCCTGGAAATCCTAAAGGCAAAAGTAAAATCAAACTTTGTGATTTTCTTAAACAGAGCTTTCCTAAGCATGAAGTCTTCTCTCTCTCTCCAGATGTATTTCAGAACTGTGCAAAGCTCTTCTCAATAAGATAAGACTTGGGAAGTGAATCAACAATAGTTTTTCAACATAGCCAAAGCTACTAGGAAGGCAGAAGAGATAAAACTGCCATGAGAAGTATAATGATTTAACCCAGCTACTCTTTAAATACTTAAGTACTTTCATCTCTGCTTGTGTAATTAAAAATTAGTATTTAATGTCTCTTTAGATCACTCTAAAATCAAGACTTAATAAATCAGACAAATTAAAAGTTAGGCATAACTTCAACAGTGTAATATGAGTAACATGGATCGTGTCTTCTGTATAGGCCAGCTGATTAACATCTCAATGTAACGTGTTCCAGCAATGTGCCTCTCACTACTAACCTTGCCATAACACAAATGAGAAAAAAAAAAAATCACTCAGAAGACCTGACTATTCTAATATTTTCACATCCCAGGATACAGTATGAAATGAGAGGCAATCAAAGAACTACAGAAGATACAGCTAGAAAAAGATCTCATTGAATCTATTTCTATACCCTCAGGAATATCCTGGTGGGAGTCTGTTATAGACCACCCAACAGGATGAAGAGGCAGATGAAACATTCTACAGGCAGCTAGGAGAAGTCTCAAGATCACTAGCCCTAGTTCTCATGGGGGACTTCAACCTACCAGATGTCCACTAGAAATACAACACAAAAGAGAGGAAAAAGTTAGGAGGTTCCTGGAGTGTGTGGATAACTTCCTGACACAGCTGGTCAGTGAGCCAAGCAGGAGAGATGCTCTGCTGGACCTGCTGTTTACAAACAGGGAGAGACTGGTGGGTGATGTGGTGGTCAGAGGATATCTCGGGCATAGCAATCACAAAATAATGGAAGTTTTGTTTCTTGGAGAACTAAGGGTGGGGGTCAGCAGAAAGACTACCTTGGACTTCCAGAGGGCCAACTTTGGTCTGTTTAGCAGCCTGGTTGACAGAGTCTCTTGGGAGGCAGTCCTAAAGAGCCAAGGGATTCAGGAAGGAAGGCCACTCTTCAAGAATGTAGTCTTAAAGGCACAGGAGCAAGCCATCTCCACGTGCCAAAAGACAAGATGGCAGGAGAGAAGGTGAGAAGGCCTGCCTAGCTGTACAAAGAGTTTTGGCTAGAACTCAGGGGTAAAAGGAGAGTTTACCACATTTGGGGCAGGCAACTCTGGAGGACTATAAGGATGTCGCAAGGTTATGCAGGGAGATTAGAGAGGCAAAAGCCCAGCTAGAGCTCAGGCTGGCCACTGCTGTAAAACATAAAGTGATTTTACAAACTCATTAGCAACAAAAGGAGGGCCAAGGATAACCTGCATACTTTATTGGATGGTGGGAACATTTGCCATGAAGGATGAGGAAAAGGCTGAGGTACTTAACATGCTCTTTGCCTCAGTCTTTAATAGCAAGAAGAGTTACCTGCAGGGTACTCAGCCCCCTGAGCTGGAAGACAGGGAGCAGAAGCAGAATGAAGCCCCCACAGCCCAGGAGGAGGTGGTTACTGACCTGCTGCTGTGCTCAGATGCGCACAAGTCTGTGGAGCCAGGTGGGATCCACCCGAGGGTACCGAGGGAGCTGGCGGAGGAGCTGGCCAAGCCACTCTCCATCATTTCTCAACAGTCCTGTCAACCCAAAGAGGTTCCAGAAGACTGGAGGTTAGCCAATGGGACACCCATCTACAAGAAGGGTAGGAAGGAGGACCTGGGGAACTAAGACCTGTCAGCCTGGCCTCAGTGCCGCAGAAGGTTATGGAGCAGATCATCCCAAGTGCCACCATGCAGCACGTGCAGGACAGTCAGGAGATCAGGCCCAGCCAGTGTGGGTTTATGAAAGGCAGGTCCTGCTTGATAAACCTGATCTCGTTCTATAAGATCACCTACCTAGTGGATGAGGGAAAGGCTGTGAACAGTGTATACCTAGACTTTAGTAAAGCCTTTGACACCATCTCCCACAGCATTCTCCCAGAGAAACTGGCTGCTCATGGCTTTGACGGCTGGATGGTTGAACCCAAATAGTGGTAGTAAATGGAGTTACATCCAGCTGGGCACAAGTGGTGTTCCCCAGGGATTATTGCAGAGACCAGTTCTGTTTAATATCTTTATCAAGAATCTGGATGAGGGGATCAAGTGCACCCTCAGCAAGCTTGCAGATGACACCAAGTTGATGGGAGAGTGTTGCTGATCTACTGGAGGGTAGGAATGCTTTGCAGGGGGATTCTGGACAGGCAGAACCAAAGGGCCAAGGCCAATTGCATGAGGTTCAACAAGGAGAAGTGCCAGGTCCTGCACCCGGGTCACAGCAACCACCCCACACTATACTGCAGGCTCTGGGAAGAGCGGCTGGGAAGCTGCCGGGCAGGAAAGGCCCTGGAGGTGCTGGCTGATGGCCGGCTGAACGTGAGCCAGCAGTGCCCAGGTGGCCAAGAAGGCCGACAGCATCCTGGCCTGTATCAGAGACAGTGTGGCCAGCAGGACCAGGGCAGTGCCCGTCCCCCTGTACTGGGCCCTGGTGAGGCCGCACCTGGAACACCCTGTTCAGCTTTGGGCCCCTCACTTCCAGGGGGACACAGAGGTGCTGGAGCGTGTCCAGAGACGGGCAACGGAGCTGGGGAAGGGGCTGGAGCACAAGGCTGATGAGGAGCGGCTGAGGGAACTGGGGCTGTTCAGCCTGGCCAGGAGGAGGCTCAGGGGGGACCTTGTTGCTCTCTACAGCTCCCTGACAGGGGGTTGCAGGCAGGTGGGGGTCGGTCTCTTCTCCCAGGCAACAAGTGACAGGACAAGAGGAAGCAGCTTCAAGTTATGCCTGGGGAGGTTTAGATTAGATATCAGGAAAAAATTCTTCATGGAAAACGTTGTCAAGCACTGGAACAGGCTGCCCAGGGAGGTGGTGGAATCACCATCCCATTGCTGGAGGTGTTTAAAAAAACATATAAATGTGGTGTTTAGGGGCATGGCTTAGTGATGGACTTGGCAGCCCTGGGTTAGTGGTTGGACCTGAAGATCTCAAAGGTCTTTCCCGAACTAAGTGATTCTACAAATGACCACCTAGATCTAAATCAATCCCAATAGATCTTAATTTTCCTTAAGGTTATTAAAAATCACATCCTTCAAATCATTCAGAAACAGGTCTTCCAAAGCCTTTGGAATTAAAAATTTAGACCAGAGGCCTTTAAAGAATTGTCCCTCCTGTAAGATTTCCAACACTTTATACTTCCAGTGAGGATTAGCATCTTAAAATCAGAGCTTTCTTCACAGCTAAGAGTCAGAATTTAGCGCGTTCACTTCAGGACCTTGGAGAAGTCCCTGACCCAACCCTTCCTCTTCAGAATCACACTTTGCCCCGGTGTGGGTCCCCCCGCGGCGCAGCCCCTCAGGCCCAGCCGGCTCCAGCCCGGCCCCCCCGCGGGGCCACAGGCCCGGCCAGCAGCTGCTCGCTGCGGGCTGCCCGCGGGTCACAGCCCCCTGCGGGCACCCTGTGCTCCGGGGGTGGGCCCTGCCCGGGCTGCCGGGGGGGGGATCGCCTCCGCCGTGGGCCTCCATGGGCTGCGGGGTGGGGATCTGCTCCACCGTGGGCCTCCACGGGCTGAGGGGGGGTCTGCTCCACCGTGGGCCTCCATGGGCTGTGGGGGGGGGGGATCTGCTCCATCGTGGGCCTCCATGGGCTGTGGGGGGGAGGGGGAGATCTACTCCAGCATGGGCCTCCATGGGCTGAGGGGGGAATCTCTCCTCCATGGGCAGAGGACACAGCCTGCCCGGCCATGGGCTCCACCATGGGCTGCTGGGGAATCCCTGCTCCGGCACCTGGAGCCCCTCCGGCCTCCTGCACCGACCTGGGGGGCTGCAGAGCTGTTCTCTCACATAGTCTCAAATCCTCTCTCTCATTAGTGCAGGGGTTTTTTCCTTGTTTTTGTTTTGTTTTGTTTTCTTCTCCCCACCTCCCCCCCCCCCTTAATATGTTATCCCAGAGCCACTACCACCATTGCTGACAGGTTTGGCCCTGGCCAGTGGCAGGTCCATCTTGGAGCCGGCTGGCATTGGCTCCACTGGACATGGGGGAAGCTTCTGGAATCTTCTCACAGAATCCACACCTGTAGCCCCCACCCACTACTAAAAACTCGCCATGCAAACCCACGACATACCCAAGAACACAATGCTGAATTTATACAATTATTCAGGTGTACTACAGTCTTATTTCTATTCTCTTTATTCTCTGGGAGCCTAATGGCTTCTTCCATATTGAATGCTAGCATAAAGGGGAAATAAATTTAGCTACTTTTTGAGTAAGACCAACTATTCTCTATCCTAACTGGGCCCAGTTAAAAAAGTTGCGAAAAGGCTTCACCATAAAAACTTTCTCGTACTACATCCTCTCTGGAATGCGGTGGTTGGATTTGCCCCCTTCTTTTTATTTTACTTAGTAATGGAAATGAGAAGTAGGAGGAACCCAGGCTAAAGCTCTAAGGAGGCGTCTCTTATCAAAGAGTGCTGTGCAGTGTCTCTGAAGGCCTCCAGAGTTTAGGAGCCAGCACCCTGAGGATAAAAAATTATTACAAACAATGTTGTGTTTTAAATACTAACGTGTTCCAGGAAGCCTACTGACAAGAAAATTAATTTCTTTTCCCTTTCTTTTATACACTGAGATTTGCCCCAGAGTATATTGTGCTTGCAGCCATGTCAGTATGTACTTTGACTGAATCAGATCTCAAAAGCTAAGCAGAGTTAAAACTAAAGCAGGGAATGATTTTTTGAGTCAAAACCTGTACTTCACAAGAAATTGTCCGTTCAAACTTTTTTTCTTATTAGTGTGTAGACATGGACATGCACGAAAACCAACACACCTCAATCTACCAGTGGGTGAATGTGAGGGCAATCTGTGATGAGGTCTCATCTGTATCTGTTTCAGACCTGGACCTTTGACATTTTTTTTGTGCAAGCAAATACTTCAACTACTGGCCTGTGGAATCAGCATAGGGATTGTCTAATTCTCCATATAAGGAAAAGAGTCTGAGAAGAAGAGGCACAGAAACTACATCCTCACAAGCACATCATATATGGGGGACACTGAAGCCAAGATCCACGTGGCAGCCGAAGCCTTCGACCTAAAGCCTCACAGGCTCTGGTCACACATTCTGCAATGGTTTGCAGCAGGGAACTTCCTCGCCTACCCATTACACACACTTCTTTCCACCAAGTTACACTGGTCATTCTGTCACCAATACATCCAGAAAGTTCTCAAAGCAGAAAGCTTTTGAATTTCCAAAAATGTAGTAGGATGAAGAAACTACCTAATCAATTCCAACCAGAAACTATCCACCAACTTCAATCATAGCTGCTTCTAGCAACACTGGAGATACTGAAGGTAATTTAATGGCTTCTAAACCAACTATTTGGTAGGAGAAATGAATTGCACTGGAGACATTGCCCTTTGAGAGCTAAAAGTCAAGACCATTAATCCTGATAATCAGAACAGCAGTGTACTAATTGAAAGAAGCAGGGCATAAGCCTTCCTCTCCCAAACAGAATTTAACCCTCTGAACCACAGTTTTCTAAGTTTCCTCCAATTTTGACTTATTTCATAGCCTTGACTCCCAGAGTCAAATCCATGTGATGCAGTCACCCACTGTTTAGCTACTGCCATATTCAACATTATCAGATTTACATCAGCTCATATTGAGTGTATTTCGGAGGGGGTGGGGCAGGTGGGAGAGAAAATAGTCAAACAACAGATTGTCAAGAATTTTTTGTAGAAAAAGGAATATGTATTTTTGGTGGGAATAGTTTTACACAAACCAGACAAGACAGGAAAATAAAAAGCACTTCATTTTAAAACAATTGCTGCAGCAATCCTTCAGTTTTTAAAATATCTGCAAATTTTTCTGAAACTTAGCACTTCTCAGGTTGCATTTGAATGTTAGATTTTTCACTGGCCCTAGTTAGTACATCCATCTGCAAAATGCTGTTGGAGTATTTGAGAGGAAAAGCTTATGCATATGAAATCATTTTTATGTATGTACTTATTAATCATTTTTATGTATGTACTTATTAAAGAGGCAAATTCTAAAGTCACTTCCAGCATGTCAATGACATTTCTTCTAGAGCATAAATTAATCTAATGTTAAAAAACATCTTTGCTATTCTATGATCATGAATCACTTTCTGTGTGTTCCAACTTCAGAAATACATATCTACTTTACTTGAAGTGTTATATTTAGACTTAATTGTAAGCTTCAAAATTCAAAAAAAAGCTGCTTTAAGAAGAAATGCGTGAAATGATTTGGAAACTAGAAGCATAACTACCCACCCTTGTTAGCTGCCATGCTTATGGAATTAGAGATTTTTCTAAAAAAAAAAAAAATAAAAAATTGAAGCTACTCATTAAAGGTAACAGGGAGAGGCTTCCACAAAACTTACGCTCTTTCTTTTTCTTATTAACCGTGGAGTGCCCTTTCCAAACTGCATTCAGCAGCAGGAGACATCTAAAGGCTGAGCAACATACTGCAAGCAAGCATGTAATCCCATTCAACAGCCCACTTCTTGAGCACAAAGCAGCAAATATGCTTCAGATTATTAGGCACAGAGTCACATTAGTAAACCCGTTGAGGTTTGGAAGTACTTAGGACAATCAATACGTTTCTATCTATATTGTTGGATTTTAAAATTCCCGGATTGGGGAGTTAGTTGGAAGAAAATCTTATTTCAGTTCCTTGTGTCTGATCCTATTTGTTTCATTCCCACTTTTGCCAAATCTAGAAACATTGACATGACTAGAGGGAAACAATTTTTAGAGATTCAGTAATTATGAAGATAGAAGAGGCTCATACAGACACCTAATTGATGACATTTCCAAGGTACCGTAAACATCTATGGAAACACTCTTATAGAAAGAGTGATATCGTCTAGCACAGTTTAGACTGCTATGAAAGGAGATTAAAATGAGTTGCATTTTCTTTTCACCCAGCAGTCAGGGACAGTCACTGCAGCTCAGCTGATGTGCAGGAATTCAGGCCAGTAACCTGTGTGAGGATCCATACCTCACAGCCACATCACAGGTGGCATAAATCAGCATGTTGGAGCAATCCTCACATCACCAGCACTTTAGCAGCACAAGGCAGCTGAAAATCCAACCTCCATCCTGCAGATCTGGACCTGAGCTCCAGGCTTACAAACATCCCCAGGTTGCTAACCTCCCTAGACAGAGCAACTGCTCTGTAGCTCAGCAGCAGTTTCTGTTTCAGAACCCTCAGATTGTCGGTGTGCAAATACAACCCACGCAAAATAACTGAAGTTACAACCACTGTCCATCTCCAAGCTACATAAGTCTCACCAGTGGTTCACAAAACAGCAAATCCTGGGGCCAGCTGTGAAATGCCGTCTCCCAGTTCAGATAGTCATTGCGTATTTAACACCAGATAACCAACTTTTCACTAAAATAAACAATTTACATAGCACTCTTCCCTATGAGAAGAGAGAGAAGGTGAACAGCATCCCTCCACTCTGGGTTTTGCTGCTGGATAATTATTCATTTGTAGTTTATCAGCTAATTATACACGTGCCTTGGCATTTGAAGACATGGGAGCGTACTTTATTTAATGGCTAGTAATTACACAGGACTCCTCTGATCCCTCTGCTCTAACAGGAGGGCTTTTCTGTTTTCATCCTCATGCTGTCAGCTCTAGAGGTTAAAGATCCCTGGACAGCTGGTTGTTATCTTGTTGCATACAGAAGGCAGCCTCATACTTCATGTGATGATACAGGCCTCCCTCATAATTGTCTGTTAATGCTACAAATTATTTCCTTCTGAGCTGAATGCTGACCTCACTTTGTTCAGAGTGTGTGTGAAAGCAGGTTTTGTTGCTGTGTCTAGGTTAAAAACTACCAGGTGTGCAAAAGGCAATGTGAAGACCCATTAGCTGTTAATTTTTCTCTGGGAACAGGCCAATACATGGGCCTCATGCTTCAACATCTACGCAGCCCACTGCTGCGGTTCTCAGCCTCGGTATGCGGCATCACTGGGATGTCCCTTTGAGACAGGGCACAAGGCTCAAAATACGTCAATGTGGCAGAGATATGGTGAGATGCAAAGGATTCTTCTTAACTTGGCGCAGACGGTTGAAGAGTGCAGTTGGAAGGAACGAGACTTCAGGCAGGAATGCTGCCAGAGAGGGGAAATATTGACAGCAGTTACAGTTGTGAAGAACAGGTTTTGAATTAGTTGCCGTTGGTGTCTGCAAAGGAAACCTCAGCCTTAGGGTTATACTCAGAGAACTGAGTACAAGACTTAACTGTGGTCTGTTTCATTGTGGGAACGCTCAGAAAAAAATGAGGTGAATCAGCAAGCGGCACAGAGGCAAGGCACATAAATTAAGGTTCTTTAAACTCCCAAATGGACATCACTATTCCGGAAGTTTTTCAAGCCACTCATTCGTCTAATCTAAAGCCACTTTTTTCCCCTGAATAAGGGCATTCATTTGAGCTTAGGCGGCTAATTTATTCTGTTAGTTGGTTGATACCCTGTCCTCCCCCGAGTTCACTCCTGCAGACAGGCTCTGTCCCAGCTGTTTATTACTAAAGAACCTTTAAAGTTTCTGGCCTCCAAACACTAGAAAGAGATATTTACATACACCTTTCACAAGCGGGAGCTTCAGAGATTGTGATACCCAAATCAAACTCTTGCATCTCTAACCCCTCCTCAGAACTATGCTACCGAACACCTCTGATTTTGGCAGTGGATTAACTCTAGAGCAGAATAGAAACTTGAACCTACCACTCTCATCCCAGCTGGTAGTTAAACCATTTGCCCATCTGCAATCCACACTAGATGAATCAATCAACCTACACAAATAGCAAATGATCTGCTAAGCTTTTTATGATGGAAGCATTTCTTTCTCACTTGAGGCAAATAACCTTTTGGAAACCATCCTAAGCCAGCAAGACTGCAGCAGCATCTAATATAAGCAGTTAATACTGACAGCTTAATTAAAAAAAAAAAGTGCCTTTCAAAAGTACTGGGATCAAAAATAGATAATGCACCCCAACTTCCTAGTTACTCTGACTTTTGAGCCTGTTATACTTCCTAATTTCAAGCTTTTCTGTGCATCTGTGATTTTTTTTTTATTTTTGCCAAATGAAACAAAAACCAAACCACTTATATAAGCAACTCATTCTGGGTGCTCCATGACTCACAATTAGACAGTAACCGTAGCACACAACCTATGAAAGAGGATTTGTTTTGAAGCTGTCCAAAAATGAGCAAAACAAATATTGTGGTGTTTTAAAGGCACTGTAATAAACAGCACTGGAACAATATGTGTTTATGACTTTACATTATGGTTAAGATTATAAAATATGTAAAATATTTAAATACCTAGAATCTTTTACTAACCAGGTAGATCTGTAGATTCTGTTATTTGGAACAGAGACTGGAAAAACTTGTGCCCCCCACCCCCACCCCCCGCTTTTTGACAGAAACCTTCCAGACCTGAGTCTGAACTGTGTTGTGAATCCCTTCCTATCACTAGAATAATTTTGAAGTTTTACTCACTCAAAAATGAAGGACACCACCAGCACTCAGCCCTAAGCAAAGGGAAACAGGAGGCTTAAAAGCATCTCATCTCTCCTATTTTAAGACATTTGCCCTCAGTTAGGTGTGCATCACCCTACCCCTCACCAGTGGTCCAGAATAATAATTTTTGCTACTAAAGGAGGGAACAGCAGATGTTTCTGCTCTAGTGGTAAGAATTCCAGATGTTACAAGAACACTCTTGGGTCCACGTCCCCACGTGCCTCACCTACACCTCTTTTAAGTACCTCCAGGGGTGGTGACTCAGCCACTTCCCTGGGCAGCCTGTTCCATTGCTTGATAACCCTTTTGCTTAGAAATTTTCCCTAATACCCAATCTAACCCCCCCCCGGCACAACTCAAGGCCTTTTTCTCTGATCCTATCTCTTGTTAGTAGTATCAGAGGCCTCAAATTGCATAATAAGTACATCCTTGTATATAGCACGTTAAGAAGAGAAGACAATATTCAAAGTAAAGCTGTAAAAGGCCAGCATTTACTTTACCAGCTTTTGTATTGAATCCCAGTAATGAGTAGAAATGTTTCACAGTAGATCAAAGTTCACTGTGTGATGGAAAAAGCAGTTTCTGAAATAGATTCTGAAGGATCCTATTCTACTCTCACTTACTTGGTCTGTAACTTTGGGGCCTTTCCATACTTTATGTTATCAGAAATAAGGCCACACAGAGAAAATACAGGGAAAGCTATGTATATGTGTTCAAGGGAATAACAACACAAGAAGAGGGAAAGGGTGCTGCACTTCATGACAGTGGTGCTTGCTTGAAGTTCAGAAACAGGCGAAATGTCAAGCTCTGTTCCAGATCTCTTGCTTTAGAGAAAGTGGGGAGGAGGGGACGATCCAAAGAGGTACAAGTGGATGAGTCTTTTCTGGATAAATAGCAGAAATATCACCTTTCCTGAAGGATTTTGGTTACTCAAAACAGTACAGTAGGACACAGAGTCCAAGTTCTTCATGATGGTGACAAGTCCTTTTTCTAACAGGTGAAGAAAACTATAGGAAGTAGGTGGGAAGTTAGATTTGATTCCAATAAGGAGAAACTGTTAGGGACTGAAAGGTGGAAGGCAATGCACATGGAAGTGATCATAAGACAGCAGAGGAAAGGAGAAGAGACCAGGAGAATGAGGACAATGGACCTCAAAACAAGAAGAAAAAAGCAGAAGACTTCAACACGTTCAGAACTGTGAGGCATGGTCTCTTGGGAAGATAATCTAAGGTAGAGAGGAATGCAGGGTATCTGGTAGTGCTGAAAAGAACTATGTCAAAAGCACAATAGCAGTCTATCCCAGTACAGAGGAAAGATAGTGAACATAGCTTGAAACCAATATGGTTACATTAGGAGCACTTTAAAGACCGAACAATCAAAAAGCAACTCTATAGAAAGTGGGAACAAGGACAGGCAACTAAGGAAGAGTATAAAGGAATAGCATAAGCGTGCAGGGATAAATCGGAAAGGCTAAGGTATAAGATGAATTACAACTAACAAAGACATAAAGGCAACAAAGAAGGCTCTATAAATACATTAAAAGTAAGAGGAGAGCAAAGAAAAGCATAAGCCCATCAGTTAATGGAGGAGAACAAATCTGATGATGCCAAGAATGCAATATTATCTCTGCCATAGCCTCCAGAAAAAAAGGTTACTTGTGACCCAATACTTAAAACAATTCCAATAAGGAGATGAGAGAGCTGGCCAGAACAGGGGCAAGTTGAAGACTGTTTAGATGAGTTCGGGCTTGCTTGCCCAGGGATACGAAAGTACAGTAAATTCAGGTGTGAATTTACCCCCGCAACCTTGCACTAGCCAGCACCTGCTTTAAGAGTGATGCATGTCTGTACCCACAGAATAAGTGGGCAGAGGTGGTGTATTGTTCCAGAAGCTGGTTGGTGTCTGACCTTGATAGGAAGTGGGTGGTGCCACACCCAGGATGTCTCTAGAGATAAGAAATACATTCACACAGGCAAATTTCATCACTCTTGAGATTATTTTTTTATTTTTTCTTTTTGGCCAGTTCCTTGAACCTGTTCAGCTGCAAAGTACGCAAAGGACCTGGGTCAGGGCCCCACAGCTACCAGCTCTGTGCAAATGGGCAACGCCAGCTTTGCTCTGGCATATTCCATGAAGAATAGCCCTGCAAAAAAATGCTAGCAAGAATTCCTACAGTCAGAAACACAACCCCTTGGTGTTATGGGGGTTGTGTTATGTGTTACCCAACAGTTTCTGCTGCTCAGTCAAGGTACAGACAACCTCTCATACTCTGAGATCTTGTCACCTCTCTCCTGGCTGACCAGGATGGGTCCCTAACTACTGTCCTCTATATGGCACAGACCAGATGAAGTGTGTGCTCTCAGGACTCCAAGTTTTAACTGTCCTCTATTAATAACACAGATTCTTCTTTCTGCAACACAAAGTGACTCCGCAGCATTTTCTGGTAAGGGAAATTATAGCTTGGCATCTGTTCTTTTCACTGCCAGAACCAGATTGCTCATCTTATTATATCTTACAAAATTGCTCAAGACCTGCAAGGAGAAAATTGATTTTCAATATGGCCTTTTTTTTTGTTTTAATAGGCATACTTAAGATCATGAAAAGCACTGTGCCAGTTCCCAACGCACCACATTTCTTTTGCAGGGACACCCATCGTAAGGGCATTAGGATATAAAACTGAGGAGCTTCAAAACATGACATCCCCGCACTGAATGATACCAAGATCTGCTCGACAAAGAAGCTCTGTGCAGTGTTGTCCCATTTCAGTTCAGCTGGGAACTAGTCTACCACTTAACCCTGGGTGGTAAGCAAGCACAGGAGAAAACATCCTTATACCACAAACTGAGGAAGACATTGTGTAGCTATTCCCTTCTCCTGCAATGTCTTCATTTACAAGTGGATTAACTGGTATTTCCAACTGAACCAACACAGTACTAGAGACACTGCAGAACAGCCTTCGCACTTTTTTAAAAACGGCATAATGGTACAAGTTCAAAAGAGGAAGCACCCTGACAGCCAGGATTGATATTCGTATTCACCATCACCCATGTCAAGGGGTGGTAGCACTGCACAGCCAGGAAGAGCCTTATATCTGCATTTAACTGTGCTGTCTACTGAACAGGTTATGTTAAGTCAATAGAGCAGATCATTCCCAACTTTTATCCTGTTGCCACACCTTGCCAGCAAGGCAAAGGTGACAATGGGTTACACATGACTTTCCTAAGCCTCACGCTATGAATCAACAACAGAAGTAAAACTGTAAGACATAAGGATCTGTGGAAAATGGCATACCCTTGCAGGTAATGTGCCTTTTATAACAAGTTCACAGAGCAAGAGAACGTCTCTATTCCTAGAAGTCATTTGAATTTCTTTATAGGGCAGTCCAGCTGTTGTACTTGCCAATCAGCAGCCAGAAAATAGATATTATTAATAAATGGCCATTATCCATATAGTTCTTATTTACTTGCACCTCATGTACTATTGCCCCTGCACCACAAACCTGCACAGCTTGAAGACAGCCTATAGCTGGCCATGCCCCAGAAGCATTTCCAAGAGTCAGCACCTGCACACAGACCCAGGAGCTGTAGACAAGCTCAGAACAGAGTCCAGCTCCAGCACACAACAACGATTAGCCTTTGGCTGCTGTCTAGAGTACCAAAATGCAAAAGCCAGGAGAAGGAAAATCATCTGACTTCCAAGTCGAACTGTCCCCCTCCTCTTAGGCTTACAATTCTGATTTAGTCTGTTTACATGTCCCCTTTCCCTATTTCCACTCAGGCCTTAGCAGAATCTAGAAGGGAGAACCACAAACTTATTATGAGGTTCTAAAAGAAAATACAAGCCCCAAAATTGATATATCTACATCATTGAGGAACTGATTGCAACAAACCTGCCTAGAGGCTCCCTTTCTGTTACTTCCCTGCATCCCCCAGTTCAGCAGATACATTCAGCTTGGTGACACCTGTGATTAATAATGTTGCATCCTACTGGTTGCGCACCAGCTGAGCACAGAGTTTTCCTCCCTGTGCTCGAGTATCACAGAGGGGGCTTTCACTTCCAAGGGCAGGGGAAGGAGCAGCTAGAACAACCTAGTAAAGCAGATGGGTCAGGGTGAGAAGCAGTTTAGCCTATGGAAACACCGTCTCTATTCAACAGGCACATTGTGTGGCTTAGCTAGTTAATGTTACTGTGCTGGTTTGATATATAGACCGTGGGTTAGCACTTTTATTCTGTCTGCAGGGCACACAACTAACCAACACGGTGCAGAGTTTGCTTTGGCTCAATAGCAGAGCTGCTGTTCTAAGGGCATTATGGGGAAGTGGCCAGGGCACAGCACAGTAGATATTCCCCTTCAAATTGCCAATGAATATCTGCGGAAAGCCATCCTACTTTTTTCCTCATTTTTAGGAATTGGAGAAAGGACTGCATATGGACACTGAATAACTGAGTGTTCAGAACCTCTCCAGATTTATTAAAGTAACTTTTTTTAATTCCTCACCATGACCTTTTTCTTTGGTTTCCCTCCCAGTTACTTGGAGATAACAAGGACCGGGATTGCTGCCCACAGCCAGGGCTATGTACCAATCCCTCCCAAGCGACTCTAGTCCATTTTTTTCAGAAGACATTATCTAACCTTGCAGCATTTGGTATTAACAGATCATTCCTTCAGCAGTTCCATCTCCCCCTGTCACTGTCCTTCACTGGCCTAAAACCCCACTACTACTTCTCTTAAAGGACTCCAAGACCTGCACTAGTCTTCACATGTTCAATCACATCCCTACCCATACATGCATAAATTCTGTGTTGTACTGAACAAGCTGGGGATGCAGCATGCAGAAATCTTTCAGCATAAAGTTGATGCTTCTTATGCCAATAAAGTTAAGTTTAGCCTGAACTATAGACAGAAGATCCGTGGTCCTACTCCACAGATCCATTTCCTTTTGGGAATTTTACAACTCAGTAATACTGAACAGAACACGTAAGCACTGCAATAATGAAAGGCAAAACATAACAGGAATCACAGGAGCTGCAGCTTCAAGTGGCATTTGCCAAGGTTGTGCTGACCAAGATGAAAGCAGTAAGTATAATCTGCTAAGAAGCTCCAAGGAAACAGACACCTGTAAGCAGTTTGAGAAGAGAAGCCACTGAAAATAAGAAAAGAAAAAGATTAAGGTTGAGCTGAGTTCAGGCACACAGAAAATATGGGACCAATTCCAACCAAGACTCAGCCCATGTAGTCCCACCCAAGTTTAGAGGGACTGATGATGCTCAGAAGTTCACAGGCACCAGATCTGAAGACTCTGAAAAGAAATTACGAAATCCAGAGACCACCTCTATCAATTGATGATGTTTTCATTTAATGCCCTGAGAACCCCACCATTTAAATAAAGCCACATATTGAATGATTAAAATTGTTTTTGAAAGTCAAATTTTGATTGCAAGAAGGTAATCTGGAAACAGTCTGCAAGTCTGAATTAGGATGAGTCATGTGTATTTTATTTCCTTCTTCAAAGGCAAAGGCATGTCTAAGGTATTTAAAGTTTTGTCTATTGCCAGGCTGCTTTACTTGCAGACACACAAAGGGAAAGGGATGACAAGAAAACTACAGCGAGACAGTTTTCTCAGCACTTGAAATCCTGAGTATAGTAGCACGGTATATGTAGCAATGACCCACATACCCTAAATGGTATAGAAAGAGGCAAAGGGAAGGGTAAACAGTCAAGGAGAATGGAAAGAAAAAGGAATGTCCTTCATTGTGACTGGGATGAAACGACACAGGTTTAAGACCCAGCTGTATTTCTGTCTTGCTGTGTTTACCTTCAGCTACCTTGATGTTCTCTCAGTGCAGAACAGGTTCTGGTCTCTTGAGTATCTTGAGCACCCTGAAGTTTCATCCAATATATGGAAATAATTTTCCAGTCACAAAATACTAAAACACAGCCATCGTGCCCTTCCTCTTTCCCTGATCCTGTGACTGATTCCTAGGTGGGACGTTTGGGAAGTTAAGCAGCACAGGAAGCTTGGCAGACGGAAAATACATGGGGAAGGCAGAAGGACGTTCACAAAGTTTCCTGTCTGTTTTGCATCACCAGATATCCCAAAACCATGAGATCTAATATGAAAACAATCTGTCTGTCTATTTGTGCCTTGAAAGAGCAGCAAGGATCATGCAGAAAGAGTACGTTGGCACAACCCAGCCAACAGGTGTAGCAGTGACAATGAATTACCATAGCTTTGTAAGAATAGTTTGCTTTGGGCCAGGTCTCAGAAGAATATCCTGTCTGAGAGACAGAAAAACTCAAGCCATTCTAGGGAAAGCAGCAAGCAAGTTTCAGTTTGGGACTCTGGGCTCCACACCCATTCTATCTCCTACAGCACCAAACCTTTCTCATGGCCAAGAGGTCTGGAAGAAGGCCAAATCACTGAAAATAATAAATGAGTCTTTCCAGTAACACTACTCCTTTTCACCTAGCCTTGTTCCTAATGAGTAGGAGATGCTGCTCACAGAACAGTAGGCATGAGAGATGGAAGGAAACCAAAGGATCAATTAGGTCATTAATCCATCAAGTTGACAGAAGATTAGTCCTTAGAGCATATTTCTTACTGTTTCATCCGTTTACTTTTTAAACCACTCCAGCAATGGAGAGTCTGTCACTTACCTTGAGCGTATTACCCACAGTTTGTTAAAGATCTCTCACCAGGACAATTTCAGTTCTTTCCAGCCTATAGTTTCCCCTTTTCTTAATTTTACATTACTGCTCCCAGCAACCTTTTATGGCCTGCTTTGTAGGCCATTCCCCAGCACGCATTCTATATGTGCGCATGCATCCTTCCTTATCCTCCAGCCATGTAAACTATACCCCGCATTTTAATCCTTTCCAAAGGCATCTTCTTCCAGCCCTTTAGATTTGGGGAAAAGCGGTAGCTTCTTTTGGGATGTTTTCTGAACTTCTCTTCCACTGCTCTCTTATGTTCTGCTGTCCTGCTGTAGTTGAAAAGCTCAGACTGGCACACTGATCTGCTGAAAGAAATAGGACAAAAAGACACAGCATATGGAATGGTGTCAATTGCACCAAATTCCTTCCAGAGGGGAAAATAAAACACAGATATTTTTCTTCTCTGGTGAAGCAATGGGATGGGAGATTGGCTGGCTGTTTACTCTTCTGTCAAGAAAGAGCTGTCCTTTGAATGTGCCTTTACCTGCCTAGCAGAAGGATCAGGCTAACTTCTGGTACAGAATAAAAAGGCAAGCATGAGCACAGAAAAAACACTTCGAGGCAAGCATACTCCATATTGACACCATTACTACATTTAGCCACAGCAGATTTGCATCTCAAATCACCACCCCCATCTCTGGGTGAAATCGCAGCCTCCCCATGTGCTGAAATGGAGAGCAGCTGCAGTGACCACCTGTGGGACAGCTGACATCAGTCAGGATCTGGGCCACCCTTTTGCTAGATGCAGAAAGACTGGCTACATGCTGGTGGAATCAGTGGAGACAGAGTTCCTTCCAATCTGAAGGCTGGAAATCACACTGAAGATTAGGAGGATCATGCACCACAGAGCCCCAAAATGGAACAAACAGTTCCTACAAGAAGTTTTTTGCCTAAGTGAGATATAAAGAGTAATTTCTTAGCATGATACCTAACAGAGTTGCCACCTCTAAGTACAGACAGAGGAGTGCCACAGACTGCACAGCACAGCCCTGGATATCCCCAGGCGGAGATTCCTAATGGAGCCGGTCATCTCAAGGCAGTTGCCTGCTGACTTGCCCAAGCAGATATATTGCAAAATACACTACAAATTACTCCAGCCCCACTGAATCAAGAAGCTTGTACAGATTTACACCTGATGAAGGTCTGGCCAGGAGAGCACAGCCACACAGGTCATTGCCCAGTGACCTCAGAGGGAGTAGCATTGCACCGGTCAGAGCACACCTGGGCAAGGGTGAGCAGGAGAGTGGGCTCAGGCTGCTGTGCCTGTCCACTGCAGGCCACCTTGTTCAACTGGAGAGGAAAAGAAAACAGAGGTTTTCATGTGACTGGAGAGCCACAGACTACTAGGAAAGGTCAGAGGTGGTGGTTCAGTCTCAGGCTAACACTGAGCTTTCCACAGAGGATAAACAACAGCTTCCTCCTTGGTTCCTAGTCGATCAGGAGTTTAGGATCACGAGCAACAGAAATCTGCTCCTGACTATGCCAGCTCTGTCTCTCCCTTTAATGGGTGGAAGAGATCTCACTAATGCATTTTTACACCACACCATTATAATCTCTCTTGACTTTCAATGGCTGTGAACTACAACCACACACCTTGAAGAGCTGAGATTTTGCATGCCTGATAAACTCAGCTTTAAACTGATTATTGAAATATCCAAGCTGTTCATGCGATGACTGCCAGCTGAAGCTGCACTCTCTTCACTGCTTAATCTTCACTTACAGTGTCAGAATCCATTTGTTCTTTCCCACTGCACTCCCTGTTCCCAATTGTGCATTCCCAAGCCCTCACACACACCCCTCTCCCCACCTCCACTGAGCACACTGCTTACAGGGTTTCTGGAAAGGGATCATTCAAGGGAGAGCTTATTTATTTCCGGCAATAAACAAACAAACAAAAAAAAGCAAAAGGAACAACTCAATTACTGTTTACTTGAAGACAGAACTAGAGCATCTCTGATACCTTTGTGTGCAGCACAAGGCAAATTTCATATTTAATTCTTCTTTACTTGCTCTTCTGAATTCCTAAGCAATAGTAAGTAGTAATGAGCTCTCTAGTCTGCCAGAAGTAATTGCATTTTCGAAGTAAATTGTCCCAACAAACATTTAAGTAGAAAACATAAACATCAAGATGCAGCTACCATGTCCAGCAAGGCAAATGGAGCTCTTTCACCACCACCTATGGCTTCAAGCAATGCATGGACTTACCTGAGCCATGAGCCCAACATCTGAGCGAGAAATCCCCACACCTCTACCATGCTGGACAAGCTCTTCCTCTAAGTTGCCTCCAGCTCCTTTCATTCTCACCCCAGACAACATGCAGAGGGAAGCAGAACTCAGACCTCTCAACCCAGAAGCAACCTCCACATTGCTAAACCCTTGCTGCTCCTCCTCCACGTTGCAAATTTAAAGGATTTCTTCCTTTGCAGCTGTTTCCACTCTCTCCTGAGGGCCAGTGAAGCAAGGGCAGACAGCTGTGGCCTTTCTACAGAAAAGGGCATTTGCTGCTTAGTTGCCAGCTGAGGGACAATATCCAGCCCCCTGAGAAGGACAGATACCATCTCCTCTGTGTGACATTTGCACAGCACTTTGGAACACAGCTATGTAAATGTAAGACAATTGGGGGATATTGTTTAAATCCTGTAAACCTATCTGAAGCCAAGATGGTAATGCCATTCATGCCATCCAAGTATCTAGGTCTGCATAATTAACAATTGGAGATGAAGCAGTGGGGCTGTAAGCAGTAAGGCAAGGTTTACTCAGGTCTGTGGCCAGCACTTAAGCACAGTTTTACTGAAAAGCAAAATTCTGTAAGCACAGTTTTATTGAAATGCAAAATTCTGTCAGAAAAGAACAAAATTCAAACCAGTTGAGGGATCATCTGACACCACATTTGTCATTGCAATGGCTGGAAAATTATCCAACCCGTTGAACGGCACGAACAATCTTTGCAGGTGGGTCAGAAAAAGCCTAAGGCACAGAACGGCAGGTACAGTAGAGGTCAAACAGCACTGTGATGTGGGCACTGAAGCCAGCAGAAGCTGTGAGCACACATGGGTTTGAGGACAACGCTAGGCAAAGCGGCATTTTCTACTTGTCTTCCACTGAACCCATGGGAACACTAACACTGCATACTCCCCGGCCTTCCCCGCCCCAGGTAAGTCCCAGTTAAAAGAGCTGGTGTTTGCACAGCCCCCACGTGCAATACAATCAGATGGTTAGAAACACCCCGGAGTCCTGAATTCCAGATATTGTATCTCCTTATGCTTTTTCCTGACAAATCTAAAAGCTTCTTCCACACATTTCCTCCTACACGACACAATCCACTGGCCTAAGACATTTACCTTTATTAATAAATACTACAAGGATACCCTGATAGTCACTGGTGCTCCACAGGGCAATGCATGTGAAATACTCCAGTACTTTTTTTTTTTTCCAGGGCTTTCCATGCAGCTCCCTGTTTAATGAGTCCATCACCAGGTTTAATGACTTGACAGAGCTTTAGAAACACTCTGCCCTCCTCATCAATGATTCACATGCAGTCTTAAAACTGTGCAGAGATTAAAGAGGCTGCTGCTCTCCCACCTCGCTTCAACCCAAAGCGGCTTTAAATATTTCATTTCATCATGGAACTCTTCTGTACACATCCCAAAGGTGCTCTGAGAAGCTCTCGCTGGGAGTCCGGCTCTACCTGGCAGAGGGCCTGCTGGCACCACAAGAAAGCTGTTGCTGCCAGGCCTGCCCACATCCTTTATTTACTTTCTTTAATGAGTCCTGCGTGACCCTGGCTGTCAAGAGCGGAGATAGGATTTTCTGAGGTGGATGGTGCTTTCTATTTATGGAAAAGCAGATGGAATCCCTGATTGCAGGGACAGAACAAAGGACCCGATCCACAATTACCTGGGTCAGCAGCAGCCTTCCTTCAGCTTCAAGGGAAATGGAGTCGTGACCTTCTTTTCCTGTCAACTCCACTAAGATTTAAAGGGGACCAACAAATGCAGAAACACAGGCAGTATCTTATACTTCCCAGATGAGCACATGAAGGATGGCCAATGTTCTAGGATACCCAAAACATTCTTGCTCTTACTCTCTTAAGTAGCTCTTACTGCAAAGCAACCCTGATAATAACCCAAACATAGGAAGGACATGCACATGTTGGAACAAGCCCAGAGGAGGGCCACAAAGGTGATCAGAGGGCTGGAGCACCTCTCCTATGAGGACAGGCTGAGAGAGTTGGGGTTGTTGAGCCTGGAGAAGAAAAGGCTCTGAGGAGACCTTATAGCAGCCTTCCAGTGCCTGGAAGGGGCTGACAAGAAAGCTGAAGAGGAATTTTTTTACAAGGGCATGTAGTGATAGGACAAGGGGTAATGGCTTTAAGCTGAGAGAGGGCAGACGTAGCTTAGATATTAGGAAGACATTCTTTACTACGAGGGTAGCTAGGCAGCAGAACAGGTTGCCCAGAGAAACTGTGGATGCCCCATCCCTGGAAGCGTTCAAGGCAAGTCTGGATGGAGTTTTGGGCAACCTGGTCCAGTAGAAGGTGTCCCTGCCCATGGCAGGGGAGGGCTGGAATTAGATGACCTTTAAGGTCCCTTCCAACCTAAACCATTCTGTGATTCTACATGAGAGAACTCACAGTCCAGACAGCCACAGAAACTCCCCTTTGTGCAAAGCAAGACTGTCCTGTGATATAATCCTTACAAACATATTTTTGGTCCCCAGGGTAAGACAGCAAAGTAGCCCAGGGAGAGAGAAAAAGATCTAGAGCCACTCCTCAGCTTTGCCACCAACGGCAGGATGCTGCTGATACTAGTCTCAGCCACCACTTCATCTCCCAGATGGGAATGCTACCAGCAGATCTCACTGTCCAAGGTATTTTGGGATTTACAGATCCCTCGCACAGTACAAGCTATTACATTACTGGGAACAGCCATAATTATGTGACACTGCGACCAGGCATGCCACACACTTCCAACAGGCAGATGTCTGCCCAACATGCTGGATTTTGTTATAGATGCAACTCCCCCACAGTTTCTCTAGACAGATTCCTACAACTTAATACTTTTTTTTGAAGTATTCATTTTCATGTATCTGCTACCTTAGGATTATATGCAAAATAAACAAAGAAATAATTAAAAAGGTCAGGAAACATAACGGTAAGAATTGTCACAGCCCTCTCCAAACTAGCCGGCTGCAACAAGGTCTTTTACCATCTCATACCAAGATACTCTTCATGCCAGTCCCTCTGCTGCTTCCTCCTAGTCTCTCTTCCCAGGCATGTGTTTCCTCTACTCCTTCCTCCTCTCTCTTCCTCGGCTGCTCCCTCTTCACTGGCTGCCCAACCTCTTACCTTAACCAGCCACAGCTGCACCTTGTCTACATCGGCCAACCCACCACCCCTGAAGCCAGCCCACAGCTGTATATTGTCAATGCTAATTAACCCAGCTGCATCCCTCTACAGGGGAGAGAATGACACCGTGGTACACTCTCTCACCTGTTTATTTTACTTTGCTCTTACCCTCTTTTTACCAGCAGTGCACAACAGATCGCCTGCTGGCATTTATGGGTAGTCTCCGCCCAGCATTTAGACTGTTAATAGGTCACTAATTTCATGATAAATCCATTTTCCAGCAATTTAGTTAGCTCTACAAAGAGACAAATGGCATTCTTTAGATAAATAACTTATATTATATTTTTTGATTGGCAAATCATTTATGCACTTTGGTTTTTTATAGTTAGTCAACCAGCTCTCAACACAAAGAAAAGGAGAAATCCGGGGAAACAGACATGCAGAGAGATAAATGTGCACATGTACAGACACAAAATTTTCTTTGTAGCTGCTTCAGCAGCTCTGGATTTCTGCCCTCCTTTTGGTGTGTTTCTCACCTAGACACCTTGGAAGAGGCAGGGAGCAAGTTGCAGCCACCTGAACACTGGTGCCCATATCTTTGCTTTCCTTTATCGAGGAGTCAGTTTGATTTCACAGCCTGTAGGAAGCAGCATCCAGCCTGCATTTCCCCAGTGTTTTACAAAGGGAGTTTATTGGCAGTGGAAGGTGCCTGCTGAAAGCGTGAGGACTCAACCTTTGTCCTCACAACAGGGGTACAGAACAACCTTAGTCCGTGCTGTCCATCCACCCTGACCAATGGGGACAACCACAACTCCCATGTCAAAGTCAACCCCAGGAGCATTTGGAAAGGAGGCGTTCATCACCATGAGTTGAACTGTAATCATGTAGGTTCAGAAAGGCATTAAGCTGTAGTGACTTTTTCTCCAGAATGCATGAGATCCAACAGCATAGGGCCACAAGATCTAACCACTCATCTCAGCCACACAGTTCATTTTCTTCGTTTTCAGCTAAATTGTGATGGAAACAGGGAAGATCTCAAAAACTTCCTCGTTTTCACACACCTAAAAAGCTGACAGCCTAAATCCCCCAGTCCCTGTCTCAGTCCATCTCCCTTGGTTTCTGGGTCTGCAGCACTCCAGCCTCTGCCAGCTTGGTGGTCCATGGCTAATAACCACACTCAGTCTCCATATGCCTGTGGTCATCCATGGCATAGGAAAGGTTCCTCAGCAGATCATCCTGGGGCCCTCCAGCGAATTCCTGACCTTTGGATTTTCATTTAAACCAACTTAAACATTTAGGACCTCCCACAGAACAGCCTGCACCTGCACAGCTCCCTTTACAGTGCCCGTCCATGGTCAGAATTGGGGGTGAGGGACAGACAATCCCCCTACACCATCAGGGACAGTACAGCTGGCAGCACTTGGTCACATCATTTCCTTGTCCTTGTTTCTTCTCTCACCCCCTAATGAGAAACGAGGCCAAAAATCCTCAAGAAGTGAAAGGGTATCATCAGTCCACAGCAGATATGGCCAAATCACGAAAATGTTTTTTTTGTTGGAGTGCTCAGAAAATGAAGCCTTGTTTTCTTTACACTTCAGACTTTTCCATATGAGGAGTGATGAGCTCTGTGGGCCTGCAAAGGGTAGCCCTGCCTGACAGAGAAGACAAAGATCCCTTTACTTAGTGCAAAACAAAACAAAAGTGGGCAATAAAGCACTGCAGAAAATGAGCAGGTAAGTACTTGCATTTTATCTTCAGTCAATACCTTTTCAGCATGGCTGATCTTTTAAATCTGATTTTGTCTTGTACTGCAAATCCATACCCCCTGGGAAGCTTGCATCCCTCTTGCTGAGCATTAGCTCTCACTTCATTTGTCCACACAATCTCTACACAGCTGTCATGATGACATCAAAGGAAGCTTAAACAAAAACATAATCTCTCTATAAAGCACACCTCTATACTCGAACAGCTTTTGCTCTCAGGTGTCCCATTCCATGAAATCCATCACCAAACCACGTTGCCTTCCTCTTTGAAGGGAGGATGTTACAAAGAAGAGAGCTCTGTAGTGCACTATAGGCTCAATTTATTGGGGCTTGCTGTCTCTCCTGGCTCACTCTTATCTTTTCTAGGAGTAGGAGGGCCATGGTGTGGGTCCTTGGCCAGAGCCCCTGCAGCAGCCACTGAAGGATTCATTGTACATCCTCAATGTACAACTAAGCCATCATGCTAAGATGTAGCAAGAGAGTACTTTCAGTTAAAGGACTGTGCAATGAACAACTAGGCCTTGAGGTGAATGCAGGAACCAGATGATGAGGTGATAAAGTATCCATTGCCATAATGCCAATTCACTCCCTCTTTCTTTCACATCCCTTTCTTGTCTAGTGACTAAGGACATTCAATAAAAGTGAACAGATCAATGTAGTTCAGCTGCTGTTAAAGCTGCATCCACAAAACATCATGTTTCCCCTTTCCCCTCTGTCAGCTTCAGCTCTCTTACTACAGTTGCTGCAGGGTGAATGTCCACATTTCTGTATAATCCCTGTCCTAAAACCCTTGGAGTTTAACCACAGCAGCAAAGTGTTACAGAATCACTGAATGGTCAGGGTTGGAAGGCACCTCTGGAGATGATCTCATTCAACCCCCTGCAAAGGCAGGTTCTCCTAGAGCAGGTTGCACAGAATCATGTCCAGGTGGGTTCTGCATGTCTCCAGTAAAGGAGACTCCACAGCCTCTCTGGGCAGCCTGTGCTGTCACCCTCAAAGTAGAGAAGTTTTTCCCTCATATTCAGATGGAACCTCCTGTGTTACAGTTTGTGCCTATTGCCCTTTGTCCTGTTACACCAAAGGAAAAGATGCAGGTGCTGAGACCATTTCCAGACTGTCTTCCACCCTAGCTGTCTCCAGTACAGCTCAGCCAGAAAGCCATCACCACAGCCTTCCCCCAAGGATTCTCACTGGAGTAACAGTGCTAAAGCATGGGCACCACACTAAACTACCAGAGGCATCACGGCTCCTAAAGCAGAGAGATGTCAGGTACCCACTGTGCTACTTAAAACTCGTGCACTCAGCCAGTTTGAGTCATATGAAAATTATGCTTGACAAATCATGAAGATTGAAATAGCATCTCCGCCCCTAACAGAAGCAGGGTGACCTTAAAGAAATTTTGTCAGGATTGAATTTAACCCAGGTTGTACAGAATTGTTGCAGTAGTCTCAAAAACATGAAACATGGGTATGAGAAAGCAATTATATTAGTTAATTACACTGAGGAGTTAAGGGTAGTGGAATGAAACCCAAGCTGGTATGAATCATCACAGTTCCACTGGAGGGAACAGTTACATTATTTACTCCAGATAAAAATCTCTTTCACTAAGTTGAACAGAACAAGGGCTATAAACAGAATCAGACTTATAAAACAGTAAACCACAATTTTCTGACCTTAA
This sequence comes from Falco biarmicus, assembly GCF_023638135.1. NCBI lineage: Eukaryota > Metazoa > Chordata > Aves > Falconiformes > Falconidae > Falco > Falco biarmicus. The sequence continues at coordinate 25,125,191 of NC_079296.1, forward strand.
AGTAAATCTCTCTCCCACACTGGATTTCAAATCTGGTGGTCATGTCAGGTGAAAAGCAAGGTCCCCCATTTGCTGACTTACACAAGAAAAAGGATGCAGCTTGATGATGCCTGTCAGGTATAACCCACTTGTCACATCAGGAAGCATGGCTCAAAGATCAACGGGCTCATCACTCCCACAACGACCTCAGACCACCATTTAAATCCTATCTCCAAAGCCAGCTCCAAGTACTGCAGCACAAGTACGGGATTTCGGAGGCCTGGGCTCCATCCTTGCTTCTATCACAGCTACTCCTCAGCAAGGCTTTTAGGTTGTATCTTAACCAGTCATCTTTCAGGACTACCTTGCACTTACACCAATGGATATCTGTGGAAAAAACATCCTCAGCTGAGGTTCAGGAACTGGTACCCATGACACTGGATGCTGCCTTTCTACCCACCCCTTTCTCACCTTCCTGCTCCACCTCTCTTCATTGCATTGTTGGAAACCCCCTGCCCAGAGGTCTCTGCTACAGGGAACCAGGATCAAGAGCAGACCTGCAACTCCTTATACCCAGCTTTGCCATATCCTGCTGCTTCATGCAGCCTGGGAGGAGGAAACTCCTGCGAGCTCTGCTTTCTGAGCAAGCAGCACACTGCAGGTGCCTTGGTGTGCTGCAAGGTGTTGTATAGATGGGAAAATGCTAGCAGTTAGAGGTAATCTAACAATTAAATCTTCTAGGATGTGGGGTGGTGGGAACAGACAAGCTCTTGAGCACATTAACCCTTGTCACATCACTCTACCTACAAAAAGCTTAGGCATTCCAGCCACCAAAGCATTGCTGATACAACACAGATGATGGAGAGCTAGAAAACAAGGACAAGCACCTTGACTTTACAGTGCCATGTAATGCAAACAATTTACATTGACCTGAAGTGGTGAGCCACAACAACATTCAGCATTAATCCCAGAGATCAGGTAATGCACAGCTCCCCTCCAGCCTCAACCCCCTACAACAGGGGTAGCCATTGCATGTCAGGGCATTAAATCAGCAATTCCCTACTTCTCTGATGCTGTCATGGGATTCTGCTGCCCAGCTTTCCCTGCCACAGGAGTCTGATTCACAGCTCTGGGTTCTTCAGCTATGGCTGTTGAGCTGATCTGCATGTTAATCTAATAACCTTTTGCAATTAAAAATAGGGGGCAGGGGGGAGCAGAATGAGAAAGAAAAGATGAAGCCCTCTGCAGATGTTGTCCTCGCATATGGTCTCCCATATGGTCGTGTGTGACTGCTGCTTCGCTTTATAAGATCTCTCTTCAGAGAGTAACTCCAGCACCTTCCATACAGCAATCAAGAGATTGATTAAGAAACAGGTAACACTGCAGGCCACTTTGTCATTGCTGATAGAAGTGCTGAACAGCCACTGCTAAATTACAGCTATCAATCTCCCAGGCTGTACAGGGATACATTAATTATTTCTTCCATTCCCCACAGAGGCAGATGCTTCCTGTTTTCTTGACATAAGCTGTGTGGATCACCTGCCCATCTGGCTTCTCTGCATTGTTATAATAGTATCTCTCTCTCAGATGTGATCTTTCAATTTCTAATAGCCTCCATCAGGAGACAGTATTATTACTTAGTATTTTAAAGGATATGTCTCTAATCCTCCAAAATTTGTTAATTCACCCTGAAATTACTATATTGTGTTGGGATGTATTATTAGCCCAGATATACAGTGTGTGTGTAAGGCCAGGAGTTTGGTAGCAATGACATGACTTGCCAAACATCACAGTGAAGACTAGTGATAAAGTAGACACGCCAGCAGAGATTTTAAAGTTGGATTTCACACCAGTAGGTAAAGATAAGAAAGAAAGAGAGACATGAGTCCATGACCTGCCTGTTTAGGAAAAATAGAGTCCACATGCACAAAATGGTATGGCTTGAGCTATATTCAGGCCCAAGGAAGATGCTGTTTCTTTACAATCATTCGGGATCCAAATGGGTGTGAAGCAGCTGCATCACTGGGTGAAGCCACAATCACACCTGTGGGGCCACCAGTAGCATCTTGACAGACTTCACAAGATCTGACAAGTCCCCTGCAGACACAGAAAGCTCCAGGGTTTCCGCAGGGGTAGAAAGCCCCTCAGCATGAATTTCGTCAGCAAAACCAGAGCGCTCTCTGACTAGCAGATAAAGAAAGGAGCTGGTTCAGGGGATTTCCATTTCAAGTTCACACCTGGTCCATAACCCTTGAGGGAAAGATAGCCGTAGACGTGACATTAGAGCAATTCTACAAACGATCTCTCCTAAGCATCAGTTTCTCCGGGCAAAGAGGAATGGGCAGTTTTAATAGCAGTTCCTTTTTTATGACTCACTTCCATGTCATTATACCAATAAGATCCTGCCTCTCCAGGGTGCTTTTCTCTGGTGATTAAAGCTGTGAGCCTTCGACCTTGTGCCTTATCAACACTACACAACACAATATAACCACCTAGAAACTTGCTGCCTTTCATCCCTTATTGCTTAATAAACTTGCCAGCAGACCTATTGCAACAGAATAATGAAGCCAAGCAATTGCACTCAGCTCAGTAAATCTGGGAGCAAAGCCTGTTAAAAATAAATAAAATAAAATTAAAAAAAAATGAAAACGAATTGCAGAAATGTGGAGTGTTGTGAAGGGATCTCATCGGTTCAGCCAGAGTTCACAAACCACTTGCTCCTGCTATTTCAGCTGCTGAGAGGAGCAGCAGCGTGAGAGGAGATGAGGGTAGGGAGCTACATAAAGCTAGAAGAGGAGCAAGAGGAGGTGTCGACACAGATCCACACACAGTCTGCACCTTAGGGAGCTGCCGCAGGGGTTGCAGGCAGCCTGGCCTTTGGCACAAGGTGCTCGAGAAGGGAAGAGATGGTGCTCAGAAACAGGTGCTTTGGCAGACTGATGTGGAGAAGGCAGCCTAACACCTGGCTCCTGGAGTTTCAAATCTGGTGAAATTGCAGGCAGCTGACATTAATAACCTGCAGTTTATGTTGCACTAGTGCTGTAATTGGGCCTTTGCTGGCACAAAGCAGGTCCTCTTCCAAGGCAAGGCATGGGCAGGACATAACAGTAAGGCACAGGGCAAGTGCTGCATTTGCAGGAACATCCAACATTTTGCTGCACTGAGCAGTCATAGTCATATAATGGCTATTCAGGTCCAGGTGCCTGACCCAGGTGCTGAAGGTATGGCCCTTTCCCACCACTGCCTATGTATGGAGCCATGGTGACCACATTTCCACCTCTGGGTACCTTGTTTGGGTCTTATGGACAGGCCCACAGAATACCTAGCCTGCAAGACCACACATAGACATCCCACAGGGCCCATTACGCTACCTGTCACATGCTGGGCAGCCTGAGACCGTTAGCATGCAAGACTAAAAGCCACAGAAATTTATTCAGTCCCCAGCAGATTATCTCCAGTAGGAGAAAGCAAGAACAATGCTCACTCCGATATCCAAGTCTCTCCAACAGCAAGGAGCTCATTAGGGAAAAATGCCCAGATCATCCCAGGGTTACCTACAATTACATTCAACCTCTTCTGCCGGTAGAGCTCCCTGACCCACTGCTTTACCAGCATATATCCCTCCCTAGAGAATAGCATCACACTGCAAGGTGGTCTTATTGCTTCATTTCTGCAGCCAGCAGCGGGGATCAGAACGGGAAGCGCTAACTTCTCTATTGGTGGAAGGGCCTTCTTGACCAGACAGCTTGCCAGGACCACAAGGAAGCATGAACACAAGGAGACCACACTGTTTTTCATGCAATGCTAGAGGCAGGTCCTGAGGGTTGACCCATCCCAACAAAAAGATGTGAGTTCTCCAGGATCCAGAGTCATCATAAGGCTCCAATGGTTCCCACCACCACCATGACCCCAAAGTACCTTCTCCAGCTACCGAGTCACTTGTAGCTGAAGCTAGAGCTGTGTCTGGCTTCCTGGGAGAAATTTCTGCTGCAGGTGTAAGCTACTGCTGGGCCTTTCCACCGAGCTAAACAATACATCTCCCAGACAGACAGGGAATGAGAAGAGGGAGTTTCATCACCACAGTGCACTTCACAGTAAGCACTACAATTTATAGCACATAAATACTGTATATATACTGCAGCGTTTTGCAGACATTATCATCTCAAAGGGTAGGTAGGAGGCGGGAATAACAGCTTGTAACAACTGTAGCATAGACAGCTGCTTTCTTTGCCATGTCTAATGCTGTTTGGGGAGGTAAAATAGGTCTACCAGCAGTGCCTCTGCTTCTGCAGGCATACACTGTATCTCCACGTGGGGCTTCTGCTGAATAATTAGGTTAAAGGAAGCACAATCATGTAAACAATCTTGTAGAGGCTTTCTGGGAGAAGTTTCAGACAAAATGATTCATAACCACAAGCACATCCATTCCCCAGAAAGCAGAGATGTCCTCACACTGGGATTTTGCAAAGCATTTAACAGTCTGCCTGACCCAATCACTATGCCTGAAGATCTGTGGATGAGATTAATGCCTGGTAATACTAGGTGCCACAGCTAATGGCATGCTTCAGCTGCACACAAGATTATTTAGAAGTTTGCTGCCACCAGAAAAGTCAGTCCTAGTCTTCCTGCCCCTCCTCTTCCCTTTCCCTGACTTGATTATCAGCCGCATGGTCTCACACCCTCCGTTGTCCTTGTGTCAGACCCTTCACAGAGCCAGTTCAGCTCACTAACCTGATAGAAAGTGCTTCCTTTATTTTATCCTGGGGGAAAACTTCTGGCCAGGTTTATTTTTCTACCAGCTTAGTGAGTTGAATCATCTCAGCAGGAGCTGACTAGCAAACCCCAAATCAAAGCCGACAGTACCTGTACCACCAAAGACATCCTTGTTCAGGAACAGGAAGACATTGGATCAGCTCAGCTGCACTACTGAACTGCACCCTCCATGGAACGTGGAGCATCTCAGTTTTTACCTCATTCTATTAAATAGGTAATTTCTTTCCTGTAGCTCACAGGATATAAAAAAATATCTTTTCATTGGTCTAGTTTATTCTACTTGCTTCATAGCAGCCAAAAAATGTAGCTTTTTCTCATTTGTGCTCGGGGTTTGCCCTGAGGAAGTTTGGCAGGGTGCAGCCGTGACATCTGTAATAGTAGCAGCATGGGAAAGGACTGCCAAGGTGATCCTGTTTTAGCGAGTGGAATCACACTGGACTTGCACAGCCTTAAAGAAACCATAACCTGGCCCAGGATTTTAGCATATAGATAAATGGAGTCTTGAAGCTTTTATCAGAGCTTTTGCAAACCAGCTGTAGCTGGGAATGGGACCTATCTGATACTGAACAGCTGCCACACAGAGACACCCTGTGTCTGGTTCCAGAAGCCTCTGAGACCACCAGAAACACAGCACAGAGGTGAGGAGAACAGATCACTCTCTGCTCGCCCTGTTCTTGCACAGGTGTTTGCTGCTGGTCACAACACAGTGTCATCACAGATCTCTGCTCTGACCCACCAGGGCTGTCTTCACATCTAGCCTAGAGACCCTGCAGCCACAGCCGGACAGTGGCCAGAAGCCTTTCTCTACTCCTTCCTTCTCTTCTGCTTTGAGCTCTCAGAGCAAAGAAAGGTTTGCTTTTCCCTTTAAGGATGCTGGACCAAGAGTCTTCCACATTGATGGTTTGTCTGAGCAGCAACAGAATTGCCATGGTTACAGCCTCATTCATGGACTTAAGGAGAACAGCAGGATTCATGGAGCCAAACTCAAAAGCTCACTTATACATCAGAGCTCCATAACTGCAGGAGAGTCAACATCAAAAGGAAGAGAAATTGCTTCTCCCACCACACAAAATGCCAAAAGGGACAGGCAGGACACCCAGCATTGCATCAGAGCTTTGAGAAAGACGAGCACAATTACTCTCATTAAAAGGCTTAGGGAAATACCTAGCCATCACCAGAGCAGGCGTGCAGTTGCAATCCAGCACACTTCCTCCTCGGGGCAAAGTCCAATTATTCTTTTAACAAGTGCAAACTCACTCCCTCAAGCAGTTCTCTTTGCTCCTTACTTTGTTTCAGCCAAAAGTTGTGAGGTTGTAAAGGCTCCACGTGCCTCCTGGCATCTTTGCTTGCAGCGGCACTGAAGGACCTGCAAGAGGAGCTCAAGGTAGAGCTCAGCCTGGGAGACACTGCTCACCTGCCAGCCTCCAACTCACAAGTGTGACATGACAGTCGCAGCACAACCCTTCATGTGCTGTGCGACCAGGTACAAGGTGCAGCAGCTGAGAAGGGCGGCCACGTCCTGGCTGCCCCTTTGGGTAGTGCTTCCCTCTCAGCCGCTGGCTGCTGCATGTCCTTGCACAAATGAATGGCTTTGTCTGTCCATGCAATGTCACCACCATCAGCCCAGGCTAATACACCTGTAGAACTAGAAAGGCTGTTCCCCTGAGGCTGGAGCACGAGATCCCTCCATGCATAGCAGTATGACCAGGTACCAAGAGGTCCCCATCCATGGAACACCCCTATTTTTGGTGGTAACTTCCACTGTGATGCAATTTGCCTGCAAAGCAGATAGACATGCACCCATACTCCAGCTGTACAGCACCACCAAAGCCCCTCAGCACCGAATGTCCCAGCAGCAAAGCCTTTCCAGTGGCCCCGTTGCTGAAGAACTGGCCACATTCTTGGGGGCAGTGCAAAATGCTGCTGTAGCAACATTGCTATTCAGGGCCTCAAGGGATGCTTCCCGCCAGGCGGGTGTTGCCCTGCAGGGCTGTGAGCCAAGCCCAGAAAGCAATCCACAAGCTTCTCTGTTTGCATTGAAACAGAAACCTCCTCCAACACCAGAATACAGACTGATTTCATCAGTCAGAGCCCTTGGAAAGCATCTAGAAAGAAACAGGAATCTATCAACACTCACTTCTATGGGTTGCTGTCCTCAAACTCCTTTTTGAGGCTTCTTCCAGCACAACGTGATGAAAAACAGCCTCACCTCCTCATATTGCACTGGTCAGATAAGCAGCCTAAGTATGCAGAAGAGCAACAGAAGACCCTTCCCTGGTGCAAGATGCCTGACCTCTGCCATGCTGCAGATGTCCCTGTGCAATCAGCACTGTCCCTCTGAAACCTGCTTGCCCCCCCCAAGGCAGTACAGCAGCCTACAAGCTCAGAGAGCAGTTCTGCTGGTGTGAATACCCCTGCTTTGCAGGAAATCAATGTATTTACAGCCCCAATTTAAACTGCTATAAGCACTTTCACTAAAAACATATTTGTGTTATTATCATTGCACTGCACAGTTAATTGCTATACAAATATTTGTGTTGCTCACATTCATCACAAGAATGCTGCTGCCTCGGGGTGAACTTACTCAAAATCTGATATGTTTTCCCAAGACTGGAAATCTTAAAGGGGATGTGTCTATTTTTCATACTTAGAGAAACACCCTGATCCAAAATTCCCTACCACCAAAGTGGATCCAGAGCAACAGGGACCATTTGCTTCAGAGGAAATGTTGGGGCAAGATGAAATCCAGACTTCCCAGGCTATATTTTTGGACCAAGAAGTGAAGCTGCATTTACCTTTCCTCTTGTCAGCTCATTGTGATTTGTTTAGATTTATCACTAGTCTTTCCTACTTCCCTCTGTCTCTTTTCTTTCTTTTTTAATTAGGCCATTGAGGCCTTGTTTTCAAAAACTGTCTGGATCCCAACAGAAGCTTTTAAGTCTCAGACATCAAATGGCAGGCAGTTTACTATAGTTAATTATGGTAATTTTTGCTTAGTTGTAGCTTCCCTCTGAAGAGTCAAAACTACTTAGAAAAAGCCCCAGCCTCAGGCATGAATTTCTAAGAACATATTTTTTTTCCGTTTATTATTCTACAAAGTTAAGTAGCAGCAGAAAGTTAAAACCCAGAAGGAAAAAATAACTGACAGAAAGAATAAGCTTTTGGGGGCTACACACTATCACGTGATACACACCCAGACCACATCTGCCTGTCACAGGCATCAGGCACCGCTGTGCTGAGCTACAGTACAGCATCTGGGTCTCCTGCAGTGGCCTGGTGGCCTGGCGTGGCTGTGCTCTGCTGTCAAGGTTGCTCTGAATCGCATAGGAAGCGCAGACAGCCCTCCAGCCAACTGCAGAGCAAGAGGCTACAAAGGTATCCTGAAAGCCCAGGCAGCCTGGGCATGGTGCCCAGGTGGGCTGTCACATGCAGAGCTGAGGGTGTCTGGCTGACCCAAGCACCCAGCCCCACAGGGATGCTGGCCCCTCTGGATGCAGGCGTTCCGTGACCCACTGCATTCAACCCCTGCTGCATACAACCAGGACAGCCCATGCAGCTAGAGATCAAGATGATAAAAATAACAGAAACCCACCCCTAAACACTTCTATAGGAAGATCATACGCAGCAACAGGGCTTTCAAAGTGCCCTGGCTAAAGCACACCCTGCCTTTTAGCAAGAGTTAAGCCTGTGGGCGAGACCGTATTGGATGTTAAAAATGGCAGGTCCTGTGACACAAATGCCAGGTCACACATCCCGTCTTGGTTACTCCAAATAAATCCCCTGCACAGCCCAGGCTTTGCCCCAGCCCCTCGGCAGCAGCACTTTTACATGCTGCTGGGTGTCTTACGTGTGCAGCTGGTTTACCTAAACTTTCAACCCAAGCTTGTAGAGCGGTATGAACACAACCATGGCACTCACAACAACAATCCATTACAAAGAGGATGGAGTCAGTTTATGCAGGGAGGTAAGCTTCTTGCACAAGGAAGATACATGTCCACTCCCAAACCAGCAAGCCAGACAGTGAGGAATTAAGAGTTACTTTCACCATGTCTGGGCAAACCATCCCCCTGCTGCCTGCAGACTACTCAGCCTCACACGAGTTAAATATCTTACTTTCCACCCCCACTTTTTCTGTTGCAAATCAAGGGTATTAACCTCTATCTGTTTTCCTGAATTTTGTTCTAGGTTCTCATATAATTTTTTTTTGTTTTGAAGAGACATTAACCAGGTGGAAAGGAGAGGAAAACAGAGGGAGAACCGACAGTTTGCCTTTGATTTTTATGACTACAGAGTCTGCCCAGATAATCTGGGGCTTTAATACACAGATTCTTTCTTTTATGAAGGGTCTGAAAAGGTGGCACTTTTATCAATTACTGAAATATGTAATCTTCAGGTCTACTTTGCTACTGCAGAGTCTGTTTCATCTTCAGGCTCCTCTTTTAGGCAATTTAGCATTTCATCTGGGAATCTAGAAACCATTTGGAGCAATTTAAGTCAAACTTTCAAATATTTATTACAAGATAGGTTCAGTGGTAGGCACAAGAATGTAAAATACACATTCAGAGCCTCCTGTGTAACTCATCTCAGAACTGGAGGAAGGCGGGGGCGCAGGGAAGGAATCTGTATTTCTAATTTAATCAAAGGCAAGTACCTAAGCATTCACTATGGTCCTTTCCAGAAGTTCTCATTCTTTGGATGTTGCAGCTGTTTGTTTGCCAAGTGGTTTGAACAGCTTAATCATTGTTTAGTGTAAAAGGAAGTAATTGATTTTTGAAGTTACATTAACTGAGACATTGCACAGCATTGAGAAAATTGCTTAAATTTTCAAGAACATCTTTTTAAATACAGTTTGCCTTTTTCAGCAAAGTAGATCTGGGTCTCTGCCCACTTTCAGACAATGAAATTCTGGCTCTCAGCAAGCTTCTTTATATGCAAATGTGACTTGGTTTCAGCTTAGATATAGCTGGTGTTTTAAATCAAACTGATCCTGCACAAGAAAAGTTAGGTGACCCTCAAGGCCCCTTCCAGCTCTATTCTGTACAATTCTGGAATATATACTCGGGTTGTTTCTCCTCCCACCACCCCCTCCTCAAATACTACAGTCAATCTAGAGAGCTGCCAAGCAGCAGACAAGAATTTGGCATTTGGGACTCACAGCTCCATCAGATATGTGGCTTCACACCCTCAAGTCACACCAGGCTATGTGTACTGCTTTGAGCATGCAGGCAAGCCACCAGAGGCTATGGGACAAGGGACAGGCTGGCATGCTTTATGGATTTGGGGCACTAAAGAGAAAAGGAGCAGTGAAAGCGATGCCAACTGGCAGGGATAAAGCTGAAGAGCTCCATTTCCCAGGCCACACAACTTCACTGCCTGAGCTGAGACTTTTTCTTTCAGCAGTCATGGACCGTACCATTTCCCTCCTGTGCCTCCTAAAATAGTGTCAGTGGTAGAATCAGCTGAGGCAGACAGAAAACAACCATTTCTCCCTGGCAGACTGCAAAACCCATCTAACTCCCAGGAACAATGCCCAAGCTTCACACCTCTGTGGTCTCTTATGCTACAGAGCCAGCTCTGCTTTCCCAGCACAGAGCCCGTCTCCTGTTACACTCCTTTGCCACAGGTTTTGGGACTCTTACCACCCACCCCAACCCCTGACCCAAACCTCACAGGGAAGCACAATGATCAAAATGGCAAGAAAAGACTCACCCTCACTGCATTAACCATGCAGTGAACAAAAAAGTCCAACAAAGGAACAGTGGGAAAACCTCAGATAGCCTCAAAGTCCCCCTTGAAGAAGCCCACAGCACCCAGCTGTCCAGATGTGCTCACTTCTACAAATCCAGACATGTCGAGAGTAATTCCTGAAGTACCACTTCTCATGTCACACTTCAAATCTTCCACTTCAGGACCAGAAGATTAGAGCACATTAAAAAAATTATAAAAGACATCATGCTAATACCAAGCTCTTAAACGGTGCTTTTCAGCCATAGATCAAGGTACTTTACACAGAATAGCTCAAAGAAAGTTATAACAAGGTCCAGGGTTGTGTGAATAGTCAATGGAGAAATCTCAAAGTGCTGTGTAGAGATGCTTATGCTGTGGGATCAGCACTCACACTGGAAAATTTCAGTTCTCTTTCCCAGTTCATGATTCCCAACTTCCACAGTGCGCATTCAAAAGCAGGTGGTGCAACATCCAATGGAAACTTTCTTTCCAGATGTTCACCCTCCTCACAATCTGCCCCACTGCCACATGTGGCTTTAATAGCCAAAAAACAAAAAGATGACATGAGTTGGCCATTGCCTGCTGGGTTGCCATCACAAAGTCCTCCTTTCTCATTAATCAGGCTTTTCCTCCGTGCCACCGCCAACCAGAGCAAAACCAGTACATTAAAGAGATGCAGAGTATGACTTTCTTCTCACAGAAGAGCTCGAACTAACAGGACTGCCTCATATCCCTCACAGCTGAGAAAACACGTATGGCAAGTCAGAGCAAGGTTTCCCTTCCGGCATCCTTTCAGCAGTGCCCTTACACTCTTCTCGGCCAAAACACGCCTCTTGGGTCCAGGGGAAAGGCTTTCCATGTATCCCAGCTCATAACATCCATTGGGGATGGGGACATAAAGATACAAGGTCAAATCACTGTACTGGTGAAATCGGGGTGTGCTTGCCTGTCCCCACACCCCACAGCTCTGCAAGGCCTTGGCAATGGGCATCCGAAAGTCCTGAGGTTTGTGTGCAGCCAAAGCCATTTGTCCACAGAGCCAAAAACAGAACAAGGAAAGAGAAAAGCATTTAAATGCATGGAAAGTGAACCGTGTACTTCAGCTCTCCCTGCTCAGGATCTGTTCAATCTGAGCCTCCAGACCTCCTTCACAGGTACAAAGGAGTCAGGTTCTCCTCTGGCCAACAGCAGCCAAAATCTCGTCTGGAGCTGAGCCTCAGCACAACATCCTTGGACCAGCCAGCGGCTGACACCATCACACAGCTCCATCCCAGAAGATAAGTCTGAGGTGGGAAACACCATTCACTTGTCTGCTTTAGTATTGTTGCCTTTTTATCCGCTGCCTTAGCTTTTGTCTGGGGCTGGGCTCCCCTCGCTCCACGCCTTGGTAACAGGGTTGCTTTTATGGCCAGACCTAAACGATTGCTGCGCATACAGCAACACCAAGGAGAGTTTGGTCAATCAACAACATTTACCTGATGCCATGCTCTCTTTTGGCATGAACGTGAGTTCAAAACAGTTTCCAGCTGCCAAGAAACCAGTTGTGGTGGTTATAGGAGATGCAGAGGGGAAAAATACAGGTACTCTCTACAGGCACATGCGCTGATTACAAAGATTTCCATCCCATGGCCATGTTGTTGCCTGCCAGCTCTCCTGCCTGTACAATACTTCCAGCAGGGAGATCTATGCGGTTTTCCTTAGTCCAATTGATGAAAAATCAGCCTGAGGAGTCTCAAGCTCATTTTGTGGCTGCATTTGCTCAGGCTGGCAGACTTTCTATGCAGCAGATAAGAGAGCGCTCAGGTGAGCCCTTCCATCAGCAGGGCAGAGGCAGCTGCATCCCTCTGAAGGACAGATAATGGGATGGGTAGCATCTACCACCCAGACTAGCAGATGTAACAAAGACATTTCCCTACCCAGAGGGCACTTTAAACTCTTTAAGCTTGAAAAATAGTGACTCAGGCCCTCCTCAGACCACTGGCTGCAATGAAACGCATCCACTCCCTGCTCCCTGTGCCACCAAGCCCCTCCACAGCCCCGTGCAGACCTACGTCAGCAACTTGCATTCCCCACGAGCAACTACCACCTGAGGACACTTCTTATGCCATCTGGTGCCACATCCCAGCTTCTGATGACCATTTTGGGCCAGAGCAGGGTGGCTAACGTAGAATCACCAGGGTCTCCCCTTTGAGAACACTGGCTCTGTGGCTACCCCTTACCCCTCAGAGCACACCATTGCAGAGGCCAGACAAGCAGAACAGCCATTCTGCTTGCTCTCCTCAATGCCACCTGTAAGAGTCTCCCCTCTCCTACTCAGCTGTTATAGCACCACCTGGCCACCAGAAGAGCCATCTACAAAAGGTTCACACTACTGCTTCAGGTTTTTTCTGCTCCAGAAGCACAGAAAGATGCTGTGAGATGGTAGCTGCCTCGATACCGCACTGCAGCGCTGAACCCAAGTCTGCTGCAACAGCAAGTCAACATGGGTCAAATCACTTGAGTTCCCCATGTCTCATCCAACAATCTGTCAAATCAGGTTGATATCTCACTAGGTTACGGTGAGACTTAGTTAATTATTTTAATGCACTTTGAGATTTCCAGATATTTGTTAAATACACACACACAGGCAGAACTTCAGTAATTATGTGAGTGCCTTGACTGAGTATGTCAAGAAGTCTCTAGCAACAGGCAGGTGGCTATCAAGTAGGAAAGTACCAAACGCATCTGTGGGCAGATGGCAAAGCCCCCCATCCTCACAGGTACCTATCCTGTATTTGGGAAGTACCCTACCCATCCAGTCAGTGACTGTCTGGCCTACAAGCAAAAGCATCCCCTATCAATGCAGCAAGAGGATGCTCCAGCATAATCAAAATTAAGCAATTATGTTGTGCAACAGCTAATTCACTTTGATGTGCATATCTAAATAATTATTGCAGGTGTATGCAAAACAGGTTCTAGTTTAATGGGCTCCCTATTTTGTTTGGTTTTGGCCAGAATGATTGCCTATGAAGAAAAATCAGAGAGCTTTAGGCAGTTGTTATTGTTAAAAAACACAGTTTGCAGGGAGAAAGGAATTTGCAGTGGGGAAAAGAAGTCTCATTTGAATAACAAAACAATTTTTGTTGATTTTGTTGTTGTTTATGAGCTATTTAAGCCATGGGGTGGGTAGAAAAGGGGAAATAAGAAGAATTTATCTGTCAAACTTATTTTAAACAGATAGTACCAATGATAAAAATCCCATTTTAAGTTTGAGCAATGAGTAGCACATCATACAGTTTCTAGGAAGGAAATTAAAATAAAAGAGAACTTAATGAACCATGAAAATATTGTAAAAAGTGGTATGTATTTTTTAAAATAAACACAAGTAACATTTCATCTCCATTTAAGCACTCAAATCTCAATTTCTCAGCCAAACTCACCACCATTGCTGTTAGAAAGGTTTGGAAAACACAATGACATTTAGCTTCCTCTCTTCAAGTCACAGGGAGCCGTGTTTCCAATGCACAGCTTGAAGCACATGAGACCCCCCTCTGACCCCAGCAAACCTCATCCTCTCTTGCTCTGCTTAGTTTGTAGAGGCTGAGAGTTGTGCCAAAGACTCAGTCCTTGCTCCAACCGGCTCTGCAGCTCACAAATAGAATGAGAAATAGCAACCTGCTGTCGCAAGCAGCCAGGTTGGAGATGCACAGAGAAAAGGAGGCAGCATGAACCAGCGGTGGCCACAGAACAGCAGCTGCCCTCACAGCACAACAACTTGCAGAGCAGAGACCTCTGTGATTAGGACATTTGTAATGTAACTGAGATATCTGTGAACAAATAATGCTCAGACACTGTGCACATGACATCTCAGATCAGTTTTCAACTCTACCATGAATCTCTGTTGCTTGAAGTCTGTCTTGGTCCTTCACTTCAACCATTGCTTTCTGCTTCACCATAAGAGCTCATTTGTCATTTCTACTTACTGCACATAGAATAGTTTTGACACCAGCTCTATTTCCATCTTTTGGCTCCATATAAGAAAATCCACACTCTAACAGGCCAGCATTCATAGCAGGCAATGAGCTAGGCACCCAAAGGTCACAGGTATCACACCTGAGAAGCTCCTGTATTAAACCTGTTTCTCATAACCAAGCAAGGAAGAGACCAGAGTCACCTCCATCACTTGCACGTGCAGCCAGCCATGGAAGTCAACAGTAAAAAAGAATGAGGCAAAAACCCACAGATGTTGAGATATTTTCATGGAAACTTACATGCATGGAAACCTTCAGAATTCATAGAATCGTTTAGGTTGCAAAAGACCTCTGAGATCATCAAGTCCAAGGACTGCCAAGCCCACCACTACACCATGTCCCCAAGCAGCATATCTATGTGGGTTTTTACAACATTTTCAGGAATAGTGATTCCACCACCTCCTTGGGCAGCCTGTTGCAGTGCTTGACCACCTTTTCCATGAAGAAATTTTTCCTGATATCTAATCTAAACCTCCCCTGGCATAACTTGAAGCTGCTTCCTCTTGTCCTGTCACTTGTTGCCTGGGAGAAGAGACCGACCCCCACCTGCCTGCAACCCCCTGTCAGGGAGCTGTAGAGAGCAGCAAGGTCCCCCCTGAGCCTCCTCCTGGCCAGGCTGAACAGCCCCAGTTCCCTCAGCCGCTCCTCATCAGCCTTGTGCTCCAGCCCCTTCCCCAGCTCCGTTGCCCGTCTCTGGACATGCTCCAGCACCTCTGTGTCCCCCTAGAAGTGAGGGGCCCAAAGCTGAACACGGTGTTCCAGGTGCGGCCTCACCAGTGCCCAGTACAGGGGGACGGGCACTGCCCTGGTCCTGCTGGCCACAGTGTCTCTGATACAGGCCAGGATGCTGTCGGCCTTCTTGGCCACCTGGGCACTGCTGGCTCACGTTCAGAAGTTTGTCACTGTTTCAGAAAAATAAGATGTCCCTTTTATACTCTGAGGAGTTAGTCATGCTTGCTTTTGCGTTTTGGGGTTTTGTGTGGTTCAATTCTATCAGTTTAAAGAAAACCACAAACAAGATTTATCACAGACTTTTCACAGGATACGTTCGCAACATTTAAATTACAAAGACCTATCATTCTTCATTCTTGACAGGCATCTTCAACAAGTTTTGATTTAGAAATTTAAAAGGATAATTCTTTATCTAAAATGGGAAAAATAGATTTCAGGTAACTGCTTTGCAAGTGGTAACATGTTATAAATGGATCAGTGTTTGCTTCCAAAGAAATACCCACAGATATTCCTAATTAGCAGTAAGCTAATTACTACAAAGCCTCCCGTGTTGAGCAGTGACATGCTAAATCACCCTCACTTACAATTTCTAGAGCTTCAGAACAGCCAGAACTGGGAAGAAGGAGCAGCAAGGGGAGTCACCGCCCGCTCACCTTGGAACGAGCTGCTGCTCCCACCTCACCAGGAGGCCAGTCCTGGTGGGCCCCTCGCACCCTCCATCCCCTGCCAGCCTTCCCTCCCAGCCACCTCCGTCCCCTCATTCTCACTGCTTGTGCTATCACAGATCTTTTCTCCCATTTACCCACTTCTGTTTTCACTGTCTCAGTTCGAGCTGCTATGAGCCTGGGTATTCCCAACAGCACAAGCTGGCCAGAGCCTTTCTTTAAAGGCTTTTCTAGACCGCCCATCAGTGAGCACAAGCTCCCCGCAATTAGACAAGGGTATTGTTTCTTGCACATAGGTGCGTGTTACAGCCAGGGAAAAAAGAAGAAACAGAGCATTTAGTGCGGAATATTTGAAAGTTTGCTGTTTTGCTTTTTTCTAAAGACTAACAGAAGCTCCCAAAGAAGCAATCAAGTGAACAAAAAATAAACCCATTTTGTTTCCATTTTCAAAAGCTGAGTTATTTCAGGATATCCCCATCAAACCCTATCCTAATCTTCACAACCTGGAAGAGCAAAAATGAGGTAAAGAAAAAGGCAAGAAATGAACCTGGAAAAGGTGGAAAAGTCAAATAGTTTTAATCTCAACATTTGCAATGCAATTTTGTTATTTAAATAGAAACAAATCGCTTTTGACTTTGTTAAAATATAGCAGGAAGTTTCGGTGGAGATGAGAACCGCATCATGACAGTTTCTCTTCCCTGCTCAAAATCAGGCTCAGCATTTCTCCCTCTTGCCATCGTTTGGCTCTTGAACCACTAAGCTCAGGGGAGCGCCGACCATGCAGCTGGCTCTGCAGGAGTTTCCTGACTCATAACTGCTCCCGGATATAAAGCAGGATTATTAGGAGGTTGCCTAAATTGCAGATTTTCTGGGGAATCCCAGATTCCCCAAATCACCATCATATGACACAGACAATGGCAGAGGAGAGACCTTCCCCGCGGTGGGCAGGTGCCCCCCTTGGGCTGATCCAGCCCCATGGAGCTGGAGCACCCCAAGACCCCTGTTTCTCACAGCCATGTCTGGGCATCTATCTCTGGCCCAGCTGTAGCACTCGAGGCTGTTGTAGAGATGGGAACTGCAAAGTGAGTTGCCCAGGAGGCTGATTCAGAGAAAGAGCTTAATTTATCCTCTCTGAATCACCCTGCAGAGGAGATGGCTGCTCTCTGACTACAAAAAGAACTGGAAAGATTAGCAGAAAGTTTGCTTCTCTGAATCCCCATCCCCAGTGTCACACACAGTCTGCTTCAGGGCTTAATCCACATGGCTCAAGTCTTAAACTGTTGCCGCAAGCACTATCAAGCAAACAAAACAAAAATAGCTGGGACAGAGCAGAGAGCAGCAGGAACCACTTTTGCTACAGCACTATGCACTACCTGACTTAAAGCATCATTAAAAGCAGCTCTCAGTGCCTCCCAGGACTCATCTGCACTCCCAGGCCAGGGGAGCCCAGGGCTGCATTGGAAATTCAGGGACAAGCTCAGCGGTGGCATGGACACGCAGCAGCCACAAAGCTTTCAGAGACAGGGAGCAACCCAGCAGCCTACCAGTCACCTCTGTGTCCACTTAAAAACCCATAGAAAGTCAGGGCTCATTGGTTTTGCTGTTTTGTATAAAGGATCCTGAGGCGTTATTAAATCACAGAGAGAAACTTAGAGGGGGGGGGGGGGGGGGGAAGGTTCCCAGACTCCAGCTCTCTGATGTGAGGTCAGCCTCTCACCTCCAGAACATTTTCTTGCCAAAGAAAAAAAAAAAAAAAAGCTTGATAAGGGGGTTAATAGCTGGGACATGGACTCAGGAGAGCTCTCTGCGTTTCCATTTTTTTCTGGAAATCTACCAAGAGGTTTCCTCAGGTTAATAGGCTTCAGGAACGGGGTTTGCATGCTCACACTGTCTGTGGGTCAGTCTGCCTGCACTCCCCTTTCCTTTTATCCTCCTTCACAACCTTTTAAGCTTGACAGTCAGTTTTGAACAAAACTGATGAAGGAAGTCAGCTCTCTGTCCTCCCCAGAGCCGTGCAGTTATGACTGTGGCTGCCCGTGCCTCACAAAACCTGTGCGCTTCTACCGGAGGCACATCCAGAGAGAAAGGGACCTTGTTCCTTAGTGATGGGCTGGTCAGTCCTCTCAACCCCTATGCGTTTCTATGGGCCAAGAAACTGCCACAGGGATGCTCAGGGCTGATGTGGGGACCACAGCCCTCTCCTCTGCCCAGGGGCACAAGCATGAGCAAGGAGAAACCCAGCAGCTACTGTCAGCACCCTGTAGGGAGCCAGATTTCTCCACTCATAACAGCGTTTGCCCACACATAACACTGAGCGGTGGATCGGGGCTCTGCTGTGCAATGAAAGCACAAGGCAGTCTCTGAGGCTGCGTTGTCTCTGACTGGGTTAGCCCAGGGTTTTACTGATCTGAGCTGCACTTGTGGGGTCTGATCCACTGCTGCAACTCCAAACGTGGGAATTAATGTAACCCTGATTTCTTTTCAGAGAGCCCCCTCCACGCCTTCTGCCTGCGTGCGCTCCTGTAATGCTACACTGAGGCACGATGGGCAGCTGCTGCCATCACCATAACACCAGTGAACTAAAACTCCATTTAGAAGCTGCACCACATGCTCCACCTCATTACCTGAAAGAATCCTGTGCATCATCTTGTTTTTAACCAGCTTTGCTTCTTGCAAATGATTGGAAGTGTAAAGCAATCTGAAAAAGTGAATGTTTTGCAGATTATATACTGCTCATCACAGAATGTTACAGCTCCTAAATTATTAATAGTAAAAAATGAGGTGTCCCAGAGCTGTTCATTTCTGGGTAGGGAGAGTGGGAGGGGGATAAGAAGAAAGGATTGTGTTATTACAGGTTATTTTTATCTAATGTTCCTATGCTTCTGTCATTAGCTAATTGATGACACAGCCTGTTTAATATTATGTCTGCCTTTGGTATTTATAGCTCACCAATTACTGTAGTATCTAGGTGCTACTAACAAGCTGCTCTCAGATGAATTCGGATGCTCATGGCTGGACTCTTTGGTGCAAGGATGCACAACTCCCTTCAAGCCCGCTGTTTTACACTAGCTGAGAATTTGTCGTCTAGCCCACTTAATCATGTGTGGCGATGCTGGATCCCAGTTCCTCCAGTACTGGGATGCAGCAGCAGTAGGGACAATGCACCATTTGCACAGTGCAACAGCAGCTGCCCTCAGACACCTCCGATTTCTCCTGCACTTGCCACCAGGATCCAGGTCCTCTCAACCCAGGATCCAGGGCCAGGTCTGCAGTGGGACACCAAGTGTCATCACTGCCTTCAGTGGGGCTGGGAGCAACTCAAACCAAACTTTCAGATATGTGATGCAAGCACCAATTCCCTGAAAAGAAAGAGAGAAGAAGGGCCAATTTCCAGGCAACTGTCCAGTCAAATATCTCTCAAATACCAACGAACTCTGTAGCTGAGCACAGCACTGAGCAGCGATATCAGGAGTTGGCTGTGGTCTTGCACTCGTGGCAGGTGGCACTGACCTATGGGCAATGCTGCTCAGTGAGAGAAGAGCAACCCCTGAATGTCAAAACTGCTCTCAGCTGTGAGACAGACACCAAACAGCTCAGTTAGACCTTTGTCCAGAACTTCTCATTCCTACAGTACATTACCAGGACAAAAATATGCCTCAGTACATATTAATTTCTCTTTCCACCCCCTACCCTACAGCTTCCATCTGATGATGACAAATGCACAGATCCAAGGACACCGTGTTCACAAAGAGCTTGTTGTTTGAGACTCAGGTCCCTTGGGCTGCCAGCCATCAGCAGGTCCTGTCGGTCTGTGGGACTAAGCAGAGCTCAGCGCAGGGATTTAGCAATTCAAGACCCACCAGGAACAAGCCTCGGACAAGAGCTGGTCTGCTTCCAAGTGCTATAGGTGGCATGCGCAGGAGTGTTTAACTACAGTAAAGTGGCAATTTTCTGCTAATTGTAAACAACATTGGTGCCTGTGTATTTCATTCCTGCCTTTACTGAGTAAACCTGAGAAGTAATGAAACCTGGGGAGAACATTTGAACTTTTATTGTACAGGGTAAATGCTCTATAACATTAACAAATCAAAAAACATTACTTCCCGAATAGCAAAATGCCAGGCCATTTAGATTAGCCATGCTCAGATTCCCGCTGTGATCAGTGTGTAATTGTCCACCAGCAAAGAACAATCTCTCAAAATTAGTGCTTGTCACAGAGCTCCAGACTGCCTAGAGCTGCACTTAACGGGGCTTATAGCCAAAATGCACAGAAATCTGCTTTTAACACCAAAATCAAAGAATAGCCTTTCCGGTGGCATTCTCTCTGAAGCTGCCCCCTGCCTTCTTTTCGCTGTCCTTCACAAGGAAATCTAGTTTGGCCTTAAAAAGCATCTTTGTTTTATGAAAATTGGCACTTCGCAATGCAGCTGCGCATGACCCACTGATTGTTCCCACCACAAGACCCAGGGGGACTCCAGGAACAGATGTATCCTGCTTCAGCACTACATTACAATGGACACATGCAAAAGAGAAGTCATGAGACAGAACCAAGGGTCAATGACAGCTGAAGGGGACGTCCCTGTCCCACCACCAAGCGAGTTCCTCAAGGCACCCGCAGTTACAGTGGTTGGTCCAGCCAAAGCATCCTCCATTGGAAGCAAACACCCCAGCACCAGGGCATTATTAGCTGCCCAGCTCCTTCTCGTCCATTTCTATCCAGAAATTGTCACAGAGCTGAGAGCACCTTGCCATTGCAAGTTTTGCTAAAATAATTTTCAGTTTCAACAAGTCGGCATACTCTGCTATAAAGCATTTAGCTAGAAAACTCCCAGCCCGTCGTAATAGCATTCAACATTTTGATGAAATTTCTTTTTCATTCATAAAGACTGTCTGCATTTTTAAGTTAGAAGGTGACTGCGAAAAGTTTCTATGCCTCCAAGACTGCATTCTTCAGCAGCAGCTCCTCAACAGGAAAAACAATAGCCTTAATTTTAAAAAGAGAAGGGGAAGGGCTGCAGAAACATCAATGGGGAAGATTAGGTGGGCTGGGGAGAAAAACATCACAGTTAGCTCCCGTCTGCACCCAAAAGCTTTCTGCAGGCTCTTCCAGGTAAGCCAGTAATGAAGCAACACAGTCAGACTGCTTGGAGAAAACAGCTTTGTCCTTCTTCATACCCCAGCACACAGCTTAGTGGTGGAGCCTCATCTCCAGAGTTTGTCCATGTTTTCAGGTTACCCTGATTCACACTCCATTTTCCCTGGCTCCTGTTTTATTTCAAGCTTCCACAGTCTCTGAGTGCACAAACACCTGGAGGACTGTCCAGAAGCTTACAAGCCACCCACAAATACCCAGAATAAAGTCATCTCTAGCAATCAGATAGAGACATTTTGCTTTCTTCAGTCAGTTGCAGAGGGAAGCAGAGGAGTGGTTCTGCATTCTCTGCACAGAAACAACAGTTACCAGCAGAGGCATCTGCACAACAGATCAAAACAGTGGTTTGAACAGCTGAACGGCCTCTACCCAGACAGGTATTTCAGGTGAACGAAATCAAAGTAAAGAGCAAGGTCCTACAGAACTTATGAAATTCTCTGCTTTAGCAGCTCGGTCTTAATCTGCCAACAGCTCCCCTACAAGATACATAAGAGAATAAAGTTCGAAGATGATGGGAGCCCTCTCGAGTTTGCTCTCCTCACAGGCAGATAAAGAAGGGCTCAGCCCTCCATGCACTCAGGCCTGAGCATAGCACAAGTGAGCTCAGAGCACGTCCACTGTACTATGTGGCAACGGGGAGCAGCTCCCGAGCCAGACAGTGAAATGAAAAGCAGCTGCTGCACAGAGAGCAGCTATTTTCTTTCCCAGCACGTGGCCTTCCTCAGCCATTCCTTGCCTGCCATGCTCACAGCACCCAGGCTCCCTGTGATGAGTCCTGTCACATCTTTAACATCAAAAGCAGTACCGCAGGCTCCGATCCTGCTAGAGCAGCAGGATCAGCACCTGCCTTGAGCCTGGAGACAGGCAGATCTGCTGTGGCATCAGTCCCCTCTGTTCGTGCATGGTGTCACCGGCTGGAAAAAAAAAATGGAGCATCTGAGGACAGCACGAGTTGGGCCTGTCTGTCTCTTTTTTCTGCTGCAGTCCCAGGGCTCAGGCTCAGCAACCCTCCACGAGCCACCTGCACAGAAGGCACAGTGAGGGACAGAGCATCACCTGTGTCGCAGCCTTTCTGCCATGCTGGGCAAAGAGAGATCATGCCAGGGCTCCAGTAACCCGTTCACCCAGTGTGCACACAGCAGCTTCAGCATAAAGCTCGTGATCTCTCTGGGCTGAGGGTGCCTTGTTTAGAAAGCACTATTCATCACCTCTATCCAAGCCCTACTTCCAGGTGGACGTACAGGGCAGGACACGAGACAGGACAGTCCAGCTGCACCAGGTCAGGAGGAGAGGGAAAAAGGACAGAACAGAGCACTGCAGGTTCTACTTCACTCTGACATGGGTTAAGCCAGTCCCTTGAGCTAAACAGGCATTCGGAAGGGCTGGACGGGGACATGCTGACACACCTTGGCACTGTTTGATAGAGGATGGAGAACAGCTCCCCCGTGGGCTGTACAAAAGCCGCTCCCCACCATTTGCCTTAGATTCTGGGCTTGGACTGACTCAGACACAACGCCCACCCCTGACACCACAACACCCTCATTCCCTGATCTTTGGCCACCATCCTCTGCTCTGGAGTTTATGCTGGTGCAAGTCAGCAGAGCTGCACTGACAGCAGTGCCGAGCATCCTGCCCTGTCTACATCCCAGGCAAACCAGTACAGTGACTGGAACCTGAGCTAGCTAAATGGCCAAGCTATTTCTCCAGATGAATAGTCTTTAAATATGTCACATTAGACTGCCACAGCCTCCATGGCTGGTGAGGTATTTGCTGTCTCACCTCATTGGAAGTCAGGAAAACGGAGCAGCTGTGTGAGGTGTCCCATTACTTACACAGTTTGTACTGAACCCGCAGTACCTCACAGGAAGGCAGCCAAGATGTCACCCTTCCGTTTCAACAGTCCTGCCCCTTATCATCATTTAAGAGTCTGAAGCATTAAAAAAGAAATCCTTTACAAAGACAGGAAAGTGTCCATTACTGCACTATGCAAATTCACTGTTTCCACTACAGGAGCCCTGAACACATACATAAAGTTTTAAAGGTGCCCTTTGGCTATAAAAGAGATTTTGCCCAGAGTTATGTCAGCAGCAGGAGACACGTCCAATTCCTTGCACAGATCTTCCATCCTGGGAATGCTTTGGGCTGGGGCAGAAGAGGTTAACTCCCTGTTAAATTCATTACACCACAGAAGCTGGAGGAGACAGGGCTGTAGCAGCCAAAGCTCAGAGGATATTCAGTGCAGTGGCTGGGCGTCCAGCGCAGGGAGACAAGTCTGGGTTATGGGACGGGAGGGCCAGCAAGGCTGCAGGAATGCAGCTCTGGAGAGGTCAGTCCCTTGCCCACACTGGGGCTCTCTGGGGATGCTGGGGCAGCAGGCACCTGGGGCTGGGAGATGCTAAGTGCAGTGACCCAAACCTTTCTAATTTACCTGGGTGCAGTTTGCCCCACTTTCAGCTGGTGAGCTTGGGAGGTAAGAGCAGGGCCAGAGAGAAGCCTGCGCTTGAGATTTCCAAAGATGTCTGATGCAAACTTCAAACATACACATCACCTGGTCTGCATTTCATCCACCAGGAGGGGAAAAAAATAAATAAATTCAAGAGGCTTTCAGAAACCTCACAAGAAACAGCTTCTGTAGGGACCAAATGACAGAGAAATGGCACAGGACTGCTGGTGATGGACGAAGGTGGACCCTAGGGCCAGGGCTGGTCTCCATCAGCAGGGCTGCAGCAGAGCCAGGTAGCATAACCAAGTCATGCCTTCACTGCAAATCAGAAAACTGTGGGGAGGCAGAGTAACTTGCGGCTACAAGGACTCAGGTCCTGCCTGATGCTGTTCACATAACACATGCTGGAGAGGAGCATGGCAAAAAGCCTCAACCCACCTCATACAGGAGCATCTCCTTCAGTCAGCTCCTCCTGCACCCTCAGACTCACACAGGCTTTGACACCTCCACATTTTACAGTGGCCCAGGCTGTCCAGCCCAGCAGTACCCCGTGCCCTGGCCAGCAGGAAAGCCGGGTTTGTAACCCATTGCATTTGCAAAGCACAGCATACACACAACTGCCTGGGGCTGCAAAAGGGCACAAGAGCCCTGGAGAAGGCTACAGAGGTGATTATCTGGCAACAAGCACCATGGGCAAGGGAATAAATCAGGTGGAAAGCCTCCTGACCCAAATCTCTGTTGACCAGCCAGGCCTGCCGCTTCATTTTGGACTTCAGGATTTGGTTTCTGAACACTTTTCACTGGGCTTCAAGCAAGCCTTCTTACTAGCTGTTGGGTTGTTCTCATCAGTTTTAAGGCAGAGATAAAGTCCCTCCTCCCTAAGCCAAATTCCAGTTACGTATCAGAAAAGGAATGTGCTGAGCTCCTGCTGCTAAAATTCATCACATTTGGTACAGGCACCTCGCAGAAAGCCTGGCACCAGGCAGCCACGGTCCTACACGTAGCCTGAGAACAGGTGGGGACCCCTCACTCATACAGCATCTCTGGGACATCCTTGCTGCATGGGAGATGGCACAGCAATGGGAAGCAAAGAAGAAGGAGGTGGGGGACCGTGCCCACAGCCCCTCTGTACACAGTCCATTACTGAGACAAGATACAAATATTTTGCCCATCTGCTTTAAACCCGGTGCTAGGCTGACCTTGGGTCAAGCACCCAAATCAAGGCTGGAAGACCACAACCCCTCCAGGCTGATGGTGTTACCAGCATACCCCACAAACACCAGGAAATCTTGACAGCAGAATAACACTAGCCTTGCTATCCTGCCTTTTAAATACGTGCTGTAAGCTACCCATACGTCCATCACCAACATTATTATCTTTTAAGCATTTGTGCCATTTGCTGCAGTCCTCCACAATAAATCAGGCTGCAGTATCACTGTCAAATCATAAGGGAAGATCGTTTTATACAGTAAAGCAGTGCTTTAAAACTGCTTATGGCTGCTGTATTAAAAAAATAAGAAAAACCTGCCCATAGTTCCAAAACAGTAATGACTTTGCCTTTAAAAATGAATTTGATATTAAACAAATTTTATAGCCCCAGAGGGGATAATTGCAAAAATGTAACAAAATAAAATAAAATTAGGAAGAAGAGTAGAAAATATACCTTCAGCTCTAATTCAGAGCAGCTTTCCCATACCGAACAAGCAGCAGCACTGAGCAGCAGCACATTGTCACAGCTGTGCTGTTTCCCTTGCGCTCTTAACACCAGTTTTGGTTAAATTAATAAATAGTGACATTTAGAGCAAGTGTGTTCTGTGCCCCTGCCCAAGCAGCTGGGGAGGAAGAGTCCTGTCAGCAGCAACATGGTGCAGTCATTTCTCATTTGAGTGTACAGTGGTCCTGGGTGCCTTGAAGTCCCCAGTTGTCATCGCTCACCCACACACAAGAACCAGGGAGATACACACCCCAGAGCTAGGGAGAAGCCTGCCCTGTCACAGCAGCTCTCATGCAGGGCAGTTTAGGACAACTCCTAATATCTCTCCAACGATAGACAGTGATGCTGTTTCCTTCAAGGATCAAGTTCTCTGTTATTTCCCATCCCATAATATCTGGTTACATGTAGGACCTATCTTGAATGAAGGAGAGAGGACCCTCTAGGAGAGAATCCCAGTGTTTGCATATCAGTAATAAAGACAAGTGGTGCAAAAGAGCCAACTTGTTTCTACCTGCAGAGGCCTCCAAAGCAATGAATCTGCCCTGAGATAGCAGAGCAGATCCAGGAAGGTCCCATCACCCACACGACTCCTCTGCAGGACCAGAGGCCTCCTGGCACAGAGAGGGAACCAGGACACAGCGACAAAGGGCCATACAGGATGGAAGTATCTAGTGTCCATGGAAATCCTGAAAGTTGGAGCCCTCGGTCAGAGCCTGGTGCTCTTAGAGAGAAGATCTTAGAGATCCTCTTCTCATCCAACTCAAAAGGCTGAGTACTTGCAGCTCATCTGGATACTTCAGACTTGTTCGCGGCCACAGAAAGTCTGCCCTGGTGGCTCGGGCACTGCCCATGACCCTTTGTACGTTCCTTTTAGCCTGTGCTCTCCTGAGCATAATTTTAAAATTTTGAGACCATAAGGTCCTTGCCAAGTGAGGCTACCTCTTGGCTCTACATTTGGATGGTACATCGCAAATCAGATAAGGCTTTGCAGCCCCAGCACAAAAAGAAGATGCCCCCCTCTTTGCACTAGACCTGCTGCATACTTTTTTCCTCCCTTCTTCTTCTCCCCCAGCAGAGATCACAGATCATTTTTCCTGTGCAGATTAGGATCATTACACTCACACATTGCACTATAAAAGAGGAACCCAGTTTTGTACTGGAAATGCTCTTAACCAGTTCCTCAGGGACTGGCAGCTTGCACCAAACCTTTAATAACAGCCCTGTAAGAGTTATTACAAGGCCTGTGGTTAGCAAAGATGGAAAGACTCTGGCATTATGTGAGCAGGGCTGCAGGCTCTATGTTTGCAGGCATCAGCCCGGGACACTTGAGGTGGGACACCAGGAAAGGAGCAGCACAGGGTGGCTGCAAGAAGACCAGACCCCGCTTTTGAACAAAACTCAGCCCACAACAGGCATGTCACACCCTGAGCAAGGGTACTCTGCTCCTCCTCCTGCCCAGGGGAGGACTTACAGGGCTACACCTGCCACCACTTGTTCTTATAGCACACCCTGGCCAATGCTGCTGTCAAATTCCGTTACCGCACAGGTACAGACATAGCTTTTCCTACCTAAGGGCAGTTTTACAAAGTGCAATAAGCCTGCGAATAATGCCGGAACAGTCATATGGCACCAGGTGCCTGTCCACCCAGAAATGGCAACAGCCTCCAGCAAACAAAGGTCAGTCCTCGCCCCTGTGGTTGCAGCTGAGCAGCTCAGGACCTGGTATAATGGTGACAGCATCCATCACACAGGCAGAACCCTGCCAAGGCCACCGCCAGTGGCTCCAGAGAGGAGCAGCAACTCTAGCAGCATCCCAGCAGACCCCAGCTTACACCAAGGCAATGCTAACACCATTGTCATGTCCAGGAGCCTGTCCTCCTGAGGCACACGTGGCGGGATAAACAGCTGGCACCGAGCTGTGTCACCGGCACAATCCTGCCTTTTCTCCAGTGGCCCTGGAGAAGCAGCAAGTGAGCAGAGCAACAGAACGCCTTACAGAAACACGATGGCGAGGCGCTATGGAAGTGCAAAGAGAGGCTGCAGGGGGCAGGGAGAGCAGAACATTATTACAGCAGTGTTCAGAGGAAGAGTTTGTGAAGTTGTCAGGAAGGAAACTTTGGGGATTTGGGACAAAGGAAGTTGTTAAGATTATGCAAATGTTCCTCATGGGTCGCCCAGGAGTCCCTGGCTTTGCATTCCAAATTCTTCTGGCTCTTCATTAGTCTATCTCTATCCCCTACCCACTGAGCAAGCCAAAATGTCATCCTCTTGTCAAAAGATACCACATATCACAGAGGAAACACGTTCCCTCTCCATGCTCACTCTCTGTGCCAGAAAAACTGACCACACCTGTCCTTCTTGTTCATTATTTTAATTTCCCCAATTGACACCATTTGGATTCAGGCTTTGGCTGTTTTTTTGTTGTTTTCCATTGTTGCTTCTGCACAGCCTGGCACCATGCACTCCCTCCACCCTCTCAACACCGGCAAACACAGTGGGCCATAAGAACACCTTCCTGCCAAAACCACACAGAAACTTCTCCCGTGTGGTGCTCCCCAGACAAGGCAACGGGCATAGCTTGAAGAACAAAACCCTGAACTCCCCCACAAAATAATTCAAAACCTTCAGTGGATTTCAGTACTGCAGGGCTTGGCCCTGGGCCAGCACAAAACCACAAGCTGAGTTATTAGTGCTTCTGTGGAGCGAGATGTGACCGACATGCACCCAAAGAGGGGGATCCGAGAGATCTTCCCATCCCATGGGGACCAGGGCAGCTTCACACCCACTGCGGCAAGTGAGGCCCTTTCCCGGCACCGCCAGTTTGCAGAGCTCTTTGGCCTGGAGGCAAAATGGGCACGGAGGAGAAGTCCTTTTGGAGGATGGGCAGCTTCTGCCAGCGCTGAACTCTGCAAGCAGAGCAGGGAAGCCCAGGAACCTGGGGGAAAAGGCACTTTGGCACCTGATCTGGACAGTACATTAAGTTTAAAGGAGGGAGATGGCATAAATGGGCTGTAAATGCCCCACAGTGATTACGTACAGCGCCAGCCCTGACCTGTGGTTACAACCCCGTGATCCAGCCAGCTGTGCTTAGCACCGCAGCTCTCGCTAAACTCTTGTCCAGTTCTGGGAGCAGTTTACCTGGAAAACAACTTGTGCTTCTCTGATCACCATGTCTTTCACTTTTACATTTCTTCTTTCTCTGCCTTTGTTTTTTTAACAAGCATCAAACTCTTTGGAAGTCCTAATGTTGGCTTAGGCTCCCAGCCCTTCCCACCCTCCATGCTGCCCTTCTCCTCAAGGGGCTTTCAGTCTGTCCTGTTCTAAAAATAATTCAAGAGAAATTACAGCAGAGTTATACTCCATCTGTCTCTGAAAATGGTCTTTGTGCTCATATTATTTGCCAGCAACACTCCATCACCACAATTACCACTGCTATTTTATCTCTCTCTGCCTGTAATGCTGACGAGGGAGCAGCAGACAGTGCTGGTGTTTAAGCTGAATAAGTCACTTAAATACATTTATACCCCCAGATCACTACATACAGCATAAATCTAACCATCTATCATGCACCAACTTGATACGAATACTCACCACAGTATCAGGCAAAGCAATCACAAGAAAAATGCAGGATGATTTGAGCTGCAGCTGCCTGTAAGTCTTTGACAAGGGTATTACATGAAAAAATTCAAAAAAGGGATGAAGCCATCTCACCTAGACATGGATTTTGCTGTGCTGACTCCACAGGGAAAGCAGCGACTTGAAAAACTTCTTGGTAGATTTGCAGCTATGCTTGTAATATCCTAATCCAGCAAGGAATTGCCCAAGGCTCAGAGTTGGAACTGGGTTCTTTTCATGAGCAAATCAAAGAGGAAAAATGCCTGAGGCCAGGATGCTTGGTATGGGGGACCTGGCTCAGGTCCTGGCTGCAAAGCACCTCCCAGCTGCCCTCCCCATCTCTGCTCCACTGCCCCATCTGTGTGCCAGGGCTGGAATGTCTGTCCCCATCACTGCTGTGCCAAGCAGCAGTTAAGAATTGGGAGGAGCTTGGAATCTGACACAAAGGTCCTGCACACCTTATACACTTCTCTGAGGGACTCCGCCATTGACTTGACTGGGAAGAAATCACCTTGTGCTTCCAGCTGCCTGAGACACTATGCAGGTATTTCTCTCAAGCAGCGTTGTTATAATGTGGTTGGCATTGGCCCTGTTCCCTGTAGTATTCATCTGGAACGTGCTAAGAGAAAGATGAAATACTGTTACAGACATCACCATGTCTGGAGCCAGATGTGTTCTGTGAAATCCACCACCTACCACACCACCACTGAACCAGAGGACAGCATGGTGGGCAAGTATCCCCAGGTACCCCGAGGGGCAGATAAGCTCAGCAGAGCTCAAGTACTTTGCAACGTCCAGGTGAACAACTTGGTGGCCACGTCACGGTTGTGATCCTAGGCAAGAGCCATTCTCCAAGCAGGCAATTAACCCGACACTTTTATCCCCGGTTCCTTTCTTCAGCCTCAGCATGTGCCCAGGGCCATGGTCTGGAAGCTTTACACGGTAACACGCTTTTGCCTTGCAGGTTCTTGGAGGGGAGACTGATGAAGGTACCACACACTCAAATTAGGGACAACAGCTTCTCATCCACCCCAAGGATTTCTGCTCCTAACACTTGCCTGCTCCCTGAGAAACATTTTGTCCACAGCACATAAATATATGGACTGTGCTTTAAGTGGCAGCATTCCCCACTGGAAACCATTCAGCAAACCCAGTCTTACCATTTTTCCGAGAGTCCAATAAAACCCATGGAAGGGTTGATTTTTCCCCGTAGGATTGCCAGCTCTCCCATCAGGCAGTGTCCTGAGGCCAGCCACCCTGCGTGACCCCAGCCCTGGGGGAACCCTTTCCCACTTGCACTTTGTGGCACGTTTAACTAAACCCCCCTGGCTGCTCAACACACCCAGCCTCTCCGGGGAGCTGGGGGAAGGAGGAGAGGGGTGCCCTGCAGTGAGGGCTGGCAGCCCTGCCCAGCTCACCTGGGAGGATGTGTCCATGCGTGCACCAG
The DNA here is from genome assembly GCF_023638135.1 of Falco biarmicus. Taxonomy (NCBI): domain Eukaryota; kingdom Metazoa; phylum Chordata; class Aves; order Falconiformes; family Falconidae; genus Falco; species Falco biarmicus. Next base: position 25,155,448 of record NC_079296.1, read on the forward strand.
GCTGTGGGCAGAGGTGATGGGAGGGAATCAGGCAGGTCACAGCGTCAGGAGAGCAGGAGAAAGCTGTTTGGTCTGATGCCAGGAGGCAGGGCTGTAACACAAGCCCCAGTACTCCTCTGTGCTGTGCTCAGGTGAATTTAGCTCAAGATTTGGCACTAGAAGCCTTGGGTTCCCATCCTCAGCTCCAGAAAAAAGAAACCACACACACACACACACCCCTCCGTGACTTCTCTTGCCCTTGGTACCCATAGACCACCAAAGGCAGCACATGGCCACCAATTCCTGCTTCTCTTCTTTCCTCAGATTCAGCTTCAACCCAGGAGGTGCAGTTGCCTGGACAAAAGCAGAGGCCAGGCCCCGTGGTACAGCAGCGAGCATCGCCACTTTTCCCCCAGGTAGACCCCAGGCTCTTTGGGTGCATCAGCTTAAGGGCTGGAGGCAGCCAAGGGCAAAGCAGGTGCAGCCATAGAACACAGGATGGTGCTGAGGAAACCACAACTGCCAGCACGTAGAATAAAAGAGAATGAAGAAAGCAAGGGCCCAGCTGCAAAACTTTATCAAAGCCCAGCAGAAATCTGCACACTGTCACCAAAGGAAATAGGCAGGGGCAAAGCACCAAGCATCAGAGGGCTTGGGCAGTATGCCACCAACTTCCACTAAAGTAGATAAGAAAGAAGAAGAAAAAAAAAAATCAGTTATCCCTCAGCCTGAAGTAAATTACAAGATGCATCCCTCAAGAGCACAAGGTGAAGCTCCTGATCAGACAAGAGATCTTTGTGCGTAATTCCCCTTGATATCGCCCAATTTGAATTTTAGTCCTTGTGAAGGGTGCATGACTGACAGCTCTGGAAGCCACAGGCATGTATCCCCATGCAAGAGGAGCAGAACGCACAGCCCCAGGCACGAGCATCCCTGCACCAGCTCGGCTGCTGCCCAGAGCCACAGGGAGAAGTTGCACATCTGGGGAAAGAGGACAGAGCTCATCCCCTGCTCTGTCTAGCCCTCACGCACCCCAACAGAACTGGGCACATGGGGGGCAGCTGGTGCCTTGTGGGGACAGTCATCTGCCCCATTTTAGACAGGTGAAAATCAGGTTTGTCATCAGAAGTGTGAGATCTCCGAGGGCTGAGAATCACATCCTTCTGACAGCTCCCCGCACCACGAGAGCTGGGTGGGAACTGCAGAGGTGGGAGTGTGTATTCAAATATTGGCCCAGTACTAAAGAAGCAGTCTTGAATATCCGCCCTCCTTCAACACCCCTCCACTGCAGGACCCAGCATGGGTTCTACCAACAGCTAAACCCACCGGAAACCCCACCACCACCAGAGCACCCATACTTGTTAAACAGAAGCACCTCATTTCTGATTACAAACCCCAACTCGGAGCATTAGGCTGCACGTCCCATATTACTGACCATGGGACAGCAATTGGCCCAGGAATGGTTTGCGTGCCATCAACATTCAATATCACTGGTAAAAGTCAGAGGAAAAAAAAAATAACATCAAATTCAGATCCAGTAAGTACACATCATACTAAAAGAGGGAATTGTGCCTGATTAGATGCAAATGGAAATACGCTAAACCCTCAGCTAATGTACTCAAGCAGAGATCTGTTGACTTCTGTAACCAAAGTTCACTTAATTGCTCACTTCTTCCAGTTAATACACATAGCTCTAACCTGTCTGCTGTGCCACATACCAATTAAAGCAATCATTTCTGCAACAGTGACAACAGGATCCACTCGAAAACCAAACCACAATGAAGGTTGCTTTAAGGAATTTTGAGAGTAACTTTGGCAAGAAAAGCTGCCTGTTGAAGCTGCTCCACATTCCGGACTGGTGCAAGCATCAGGACTTAGCAAATAGCTCACCACTAAGCAAAAAAAGCAATGCAAGGCTGTTAAAGAAGGCTGGTCTGAGACATTTCAGGTCTGCCTGTCTTTTTCCTCTACAGCAGCTGAATCAAGCAAGGGACTTGGTAATTTTGGAAGACCTGTGTGCATTCAGTTAAAACAAAACTCCAGTGATGAGTTTTCCTAACCTGCCAAGAGGGAATACATCTGAACGATAACACAGAAATTGCAGGGGATGAGGTAGCTCAAACAGGGATTTGGAAGAGAGAACATTTATTACCCAGCCAGCCCCCAGAGTTCACCCTGCCCGTCAGCCACACGCCTCTGCATCCTTCAGCAAAGGGGGCTGCAAAGAGGCACAGCTTTTGCAGAGCAAAATCGAGCAGTTCTGGGGATGCTCACAAATTTGTGAGCTGCCACCCTTCAGGTGAGATACAGTAACTGAGCATGTATTTGCTCATAGTCTGCCCTGATTGCAGGGTAAAACAGGCTTATTTAAACTGCTGCTTCAGGCACCTTTTCATTGGAAGTGACAAAGAGGGTTTAGGCAAATGCATTTTACTCTGCAATTGGGGCCAGCTAAGAACGTACCTGTGGTCGATTCCTGCAGCTCAGCTGCTACAGGGTAGCTTCTGGCATGATCACTTGAGATCACATGAATGTCAAAGCAGTCCTAGAAAACTGTGCTTTCCCACAGGAACTGGGCACAGCACTTGAATTTCTTTTATTTTATTTTTTAAACATTATGTGTGTTTTATCCAGAAATACTCTGTGCTTCAAATAAAGTTTCAGGATGTTCCTGGGGAGGGGAATCAGAAGCACATGTTGACCAGTTTCTTTACATTTTCTGTTAATCACCTGCATTCCAGTGCTGATCCCAAACACACCACTCCCTTACTATTTTTGCTTTTAGCACCCTACAGCTCTCAATGGTGCTGAGCTGTCAGTGTGTTTTGCCACTCTACAAGCATACCTTTTTTTATGCAGGGACTCAGAAAATTAAGAGGGATCAACAGAAGTTGCAAATACATACTTCACTTGAAGTGCATTCAAACCCCATGTAGAGATTCTCATTTCAGATTAAAATGGCTTTAAATTGCTGCTTAGTCTTCTGCCAAGAAAGAGCCCTGAGAAATGGTTCTTGCTGTGAGGGACTGTGAAGTTTAAGTAGTCAAGACTGGCTGAAAGCATAGTTGTTATATCCACTTCACACCTGAGCAGATTAAAGTTCCCACCACCAGAAAGAAAGGCTCCTGGCCACCTTGGAGGGAAACTCAGATCTGCCAAGATCCAGCCTGTAAAAATAACATCCTCCAAAACAACCTTTGCACCCTTTTATCCTCTCTGGATATTAGGTAAGCTGAAGAGCTAAAAACCAAAAAAAAACCCCACCTGGGATTCACAGAAAGGGAGCAAGACTGCCATTAACGACAGCACAGAATGTGCAACCAGGAAATTCACAGTTAGGAGAAAGCTCTGCCCAGCCACAGCAAGGTCAGCCTGGCCAGCCTTTCATCATCCCTGAAGGATGCAGTACCTCCTTGTAAACCATGGGATCTCCTTGAAAGCACTCAGGATATAAGACAAGAAGGATCCCAAAGAGAAATAAACCATAAATACATCCTGGTTAAGAAACAGTTCTACAGTTTGCCCATGACTTACAAATTTGGGCTCATTGTTGCTCTCTCAGAGGAGCACTGCAGGAGAGATGAGCACTGTGCCAGGTAGCAAGGCAGCAGAGAAACCAGGAACCCCAGCAGCAACAACAGCAAGAGCTATCAGGTACACAAACACGCCGAGAACACCAATTCCTTTTGAAAACCAGGTTAAAACCATCCCTGTGGAAGCACCCCTCAACACCACCAAAGCTTTGGCCAACAGCAGCCAGCCTGCAGAAGGCCAACACTAATGGCGTGGACCCCAGCCCTGTGATTAGACGCAACAACCTAAGGAATTCAATTCCTCCTCTTCAATAACACCCCATTTACCCTAAAAACCAATGCCTCTGCCCCTCCTGGGCATCCTGCTTGTGACCACTCACTGCCCGGCTAGCGCACAGCAGGGACACCCACCTCCCGAGCTGCATCACCAGGCAGCCGCAGCGTTGTTCTTACCCTGGGCAGGGGGGAAGGGGCAGGGGGGGGCGGGGCTACATTACAACAGCTGCTGAGTATACGGAGACCCCCACTCAGCCTCTTCACATCGGGGTGCACTGAGGGCAAGGCTGCACCTTCACCTCCAGACTGCCTCATGCCTGCAGCTGCCTGCAAGGACCAGCTGGTGAAGGCAGAGCAGACCCCAGGAGAGAGCTCAGCACCCTGCACTCGCCAGCCGAGACACAGCAAAGGGCAGGGGAGGATCTCAGCAGTTTTGGAGCCTGTTCCAGCCCCAGAGCTGCATCCCACCACCCTACTCATACTGACTTGTCCGAGTGGCTCTGTACACCTGCGGCAAGGTATATAAACCCACTGAGGTCAGCAGAGGGATTAAAAAGTATATGGGTTCAATAAACCTACATAGGCCTCCATTCCAGGGGAGGAGGAAGCTGAAGGGTAAGGCCGAGCAGAGGAGCAGGCAGCTGCTTTGACCTCAGCCACCTGCAGCATGTCCTGCGGGTCCTGCCCTGCCTCCTCACACCCGTGTGAGGGTGACACGGGCAGAGCTTCACCTCCTCCGTGGAAAATGAGGCTCCTCAAGCAAAACCACAGGATAAGCTCCTGACATTTTACTGTACGCTGCACAGCGTTAAGTAGCTGATCTGTGTGAGGCTGCTTGAAAAGCACCCAAGTAGGGAACAGAAAGAGCATCAAAAACAAACTCCTGCTTTTAGAAACACACTAAAAATACACTCTGCTAGAGGAGATGGCACAACAGCAAAACCACCTGCTAGGAAAATAATGCTCAATTGCTGAAGTGCCTAAATTCAAATGTACATGATTTAGTTACTCTAATTTTGGTAAAGATAGTAAGGATGGGACAAATTTCAGGAAAAGTCATTAACACTTCAGTGATGGCAGGCACTGGTTTTGCTGCCCAGCCTCCTTCTGACTCTGCTGCTAACTTTACCCTCTAGTAACTTCACATGGGTGACAGAGAGTAAGTCGAGGAGCTATTTCTCTCCACTCTTCCTCGAAACTTCTTTAGGGCACAACAGTTTTACCCTAACGCAAGGATAGGAAAAAAGCAACCCGAGACCTGGCACTGTGGACTCACATGGTTACTGGCAACCCACCTGCAGGCAGTGCTCTGGGACCCCCAGCTGAACACCTCCTCTGCAGGATCTGGGTGGGGGGAAACCTTTCCTCTTGCTCGCCTGGGCTTTCAACACCCACAGCACTGTTTCCTGTGCAGTCCGTTCCTCTCCATCCCAAAGCAGCTTGCTCTGGGAACAGTACTGGGAAAGTGGTACTAAAGCTGTCCTGCTGTCAGGGTGCAGCAAGGGCCAGCTGCTCCCCAAAGGCCAGGAAGCTCCTCTGCAGGGCTGAGCTTGTTAAACGGTGCCCCTGAGCCCAGGTGGAGCTGATCAGCACCATTAAGGCCCATTAGTGCTCCAGGGCCCAGCACCACCTGCTTTGCTCGCAGCAAAGCTTCTGCTTTGTGGTGCTGCTGAAAGCCTGTGGGTGCCAAGCACCTGGGCTTTGCTTCTGCCTCCCTGGCCTGCCCTGGTGCCTGCAGCTCTCAACACAACCAAGCCTGAGCTGGGACCTGTTTTCCGCTGCTGTTGGCTCAAAGGGTGCAGCAGGACATGTTAATAGGAGTGTAGTGTGTGCTCCTGCTGCTCTGAATTCATGAAGTTAGTATGAATTTAGGGCTGGATTCCTGTGCCATGTCTTTGGTAGCTGACAGGTGATCTCAGAAGAGTTGCGCTCCTTCCTTTGAGCTTGGTAGTTTGGTGTATGGTGTTTTGTGTCATGCTTATACAATACGCTGCAAACAGACCTGCCAGACAAGATCAGAGCTTAAGTTAGATGTGAAGCTACTTAAAATGTTATCTGCATATTGCCAGTGCTCTGAAAATGACCAATATTACATCTTTTGCTTACTGAAAAAGACTCCAGGAGAGATTTACTGTGCAAGCTACTACAGCTCCAATCCAAACCAATTAAAGTGAAGAAGGATTTCCTCTAACTTAAGTGCCATGGATCATAGCCCTTCACCTCCATCTTTTCACATGTCTTTACAGGAACAAGAAGTTAAAGATATGCTTGCTACTTCTAGGCTTACATCTTGCACAGACTGGAATTCAATTAACATTTTTCTGCAACAAAACTTCGAGAAGCACTTCAGAGCTGCTGCTCACAATGCAGAAGCTACTGAACAAATGATACTCTCATTAACGCTCTGCCTTTCCCTGCTGTGCAAGCCAAATCCTTGAACACTAAAAGCACCTCAGCATCAGCTGGGTTCACAGACATCCAGAGCAATTTTTCAAGCTCCCTGACTTTTATAGACCGGGGGGAAGGGATTTGGTGTACTTTAATCCATTCTATTATGTGAACTCAGAAATGGTTTTCACTCTCTAGCACTATAAATTAAGCTGGCTGCAGTTATTCTATTCCTGATTATGCTGAAAGTTACTGGCAATAATTTGACAACTATATTTTCTTGCCCTTTTTTCTTTTCTTCTTTTCCCAATTAACCTGTGAATTTAGTTTCCATGGTAGTAAGTAAATAATGCAATAAAACTGGAGATAGTAGCCAACACATTCACATCTGGATGCCTGAAATTGTGGATGAACACAGTAAAAGCTCCTATATTTTGCAGGAGGAATTTACTGCGTTCACTTCCCAGCCGTTCAGACCGGAAGACCAAGTTGTATGAGAAAATCACATTTGTTTGCACTCCTCTGTTTTTTCAATCTAGAAGACTAATCACGTTTTAAATGTAAGTGAATTCACCTTTGCGAGTCATTAGACAAATACTATCCCACCCCTTTTAGAGACTGGAAAATTCAGGTCAGGAATCATTTAGGGATGGAGCTTCTTACCCTAAAAATAGTCCAATCTGTGCAATACGAGCTACTATTAAATACATCTAAATATGGAAAATAATCTGTTTTATTAGTGTATTCATAGAAATTTATGCCATTAGGAACAGATTCCATCCACTTGGCTCCCCTTCCTTTGCTCTGACCGTTGTGTCACCTTGTCTCCTAAACCCTGATACCAAACAGAGAGGAGGATGTACACAGACTTGGATTACCTCTGGATAAGTTAGGGGGACACTGTACAGCTCAGAGTGTCATAAATAAGTTGCTTCTCTACAGTGCGATGGTATTCTGGGAGTCTAACTATGCCTCTTATTCATGTGAATTAATAAATGTGACACTGATGATTTATTTCAGTACAAATTACTTCCCAGTATCAGTAAGCATAGCAGAGTCCTGCTCCAGGCTGGATACTGAGGATTTTAGCAAATACTGGCTTTTAAAAGCTTCAGTAAAACCTACCTGGGATCCCATCAAACTCAAGTGCCCATGTCAGTTTTCTCAATTATTCTAACGATAAGGACATGTCAGGTACACAAAAGACACAATTCAGACAGCATGACTGCTCTAAAATGATAACTTTAGCATAATGCACTTGACAGTGAAAAAGCAGTAATAGCTATTTTGGGAACAAAAGAAAAATACAATGGATCTGATGACTAAGTGTTCCGGTCCCCAATGTAAAAGCAAAGTAGATCCCTGTCGTATTTAACTTGATTCCTTTGAATTAAACACTTCCATTAAAAGTTTCCCACAGAAGCTTTAATATTTAATTATGTATTCCACCAAAGGAAAGAACAAAATCTTTGCAAAAGGTTTTTTTGTGCATGTGAAATATTTATCAGCATATCTCTTTGGACAAGTATTTTTATCCCCCAGGCTGGGAAAAAGCTTCCATGTACAAATCAGTTTCAAAACATTTTATTTTACAGCTTGAAAGTTTTCTATACTTCAGCACCTCATGCCGTGACTTTGTTATTTTACTTGTTAATGAATGGTAATTAAATCTCTTTTGGCTGAAAAGGTTGGAGGGCTCCTGCTGTATTACAAAAACAATTTCTGAAAGTTACAAAAATGCCCAAGTGTCTAGAAATTAAAGAGTAAAGTTTGCCATGTTTTGAGTCCAAGTTTGAATTGCTTGGAAGGATTTATGCGGGAGAACAGCATGTCCCAGTCAGTGTGTACAGTCTCCCCAGTTGAAGAGACATAATTATGTCACTTGTCGTCTACCAGAGTAAACAGAATTGCATTCTTAATAATGTACATCGTGGCCACAAACTTCCTTGATCTTACTAACAACTGCAGCAAACACTGCATAAACCCTATTAGACACTACCTGCACAAAGAACTGCTACATGTGTACATCTAAGTAAAGACTTGTTAATTTTGCATTTGCTCAGTAGGGCTTGAAACATCAGCCTATTAATTTTTCTTCTTTTCTGTTTTCCCATTTCTTTCAGGTGCTTTGAGTCAGAAGATAAGTGGAGCGAGTGCTTACAACAAAGGTAGATAAAGGGGAAATAACTACATCACATTAAGGCATTTTGTGGTGTTACAGTGCTAAATAAAGACACAGTGCTGAAGAAGAAATACCTGCATGGTCTTCACTATTCAGTTACACCAGGGCAGGCTTCTGCTGGAATCATATAGGCAGACTGGGTCCACAGCTCATAAACCAAAACTACATCAATTCTACTATAAAATCCCTTTATTTTCCAAAAGAAAGACAGTGATTACAGAGGGAAAGTTGATTCTAAATTTCTTTTAAACTTACAGTTTCTAAAACAACCCAGGACAGAGTTTAGTAATAAACTGGGAATGTGAATGTGAATGTGATGAGTCCATTCTTATGCTGTAATTTTGGGAAAGAGTCCTTTGAAAGGAAAGCCCTCTACACTGAAGAGACGAACATCAGACCGGTGGCGTGGAAACACAGGCTCCACAGCAGTCAGGAGTCGCTCCTCCTTCTCCCTTTAAATAGAAACAAAGAAAAGGAAAAAAAATATTTAATTCTGCAGTCCAATGATGTTTACAAAGTAAGGAAATCTGTGTCCTCCAAAGTTCTTTGATGCAACCATGTATCTAGAGACCATTGAAAAATTGTTGATTAAAGCCTGTTAGGCTAAACTGCCAAGACTAGGTGTCTGTTTGGATCTAATTACAAGCCTACTGATGGTTTTTTTTGAATTATTAAAAATTAGAAATAAATGAGTTCTCTTTGTGCTACTCCCCAAAATGGTCAGAGCATCTCATTAGAGCAAGTTTGTACATGAGTTCCATGACTTCAGATTCTAATCACCGTCCCCTTCTAGCAAGTATATGCTTGTTTTCAAACAGCTACATTCATCAAAGGCACAATGGGGAGATATTTTTTCTTTGTCAAATTTCAATGAATAAATAGTGTTACCTGTCTTCACATTTTAACAAAGTTCTAGTGATAATTACCCTGCTTGTGATATTTGCAGAAAACTAACAGTGTGCTGTGGGTGCACTGATAGCCCCAGGAAGTTGCTCCATCTGAGGATCAAGGAAGGCTAAAATTTCATGGCCTTAAGAGAAGGGAACAAGGGTTAGCTGGTTCCACTCTTAGGAGGTTGGAGAGGTAAGCACAGCAGAACAAATATGAAGGGCAGTATTTCATACTCACTGTGATACACCTGGAGCTTTCAGAGAAAGTTCCCGAGATATTTAAAATTAAACCAGTAATTCATAAAGGTACACTTGGTTATCGTAACAGCATATGTCTCAAGCCTTTACAAAGAAGGTCACTGCCATTACTTTTATTTTACAGTCATTGAGACTGAGACACAAACATCAGTGCAACCATGCTTTTGCAAAATCTAGCCTTGCCATTTTAGAACCCTTTCTCAGTCCCCAGTAAGGAAAAAAGCCTCACTTCCTAGAATTAACGCTTTTCTCTCTGTCCCTTAATAACTGTGTCAGGAGAGGAGGTAGTTCAGAGAAACCCTGTAAGGTGACTAGTTATGCTTCCTCTTCCAAATTTAACCTGTATGGACATGGAAGAATAGGCAAAAGATGGCACAGATGAACTTAACCATAAAACCCACTTACACCTCTTCTCAATTGTATCAATGTAGCACTCATGGATGTGCCAGCTGACAGCACTAAAAACTAACATGCTATATTTAGATGGCTCATCCTATCTCAGTATTGGGCTTCCAACTCCGGAGAGAGAAAATGATGCAGAGTCCATGCTCATTCTTTCTTCATGCTCCCATGGAGACAGCCAACAGATGTACTCATCAGTATGGAAAATTCTATGCAGCTGAATACTGTAATATATTATGCAGAATTAATGTGCAAGCAGCCACGTGCAAAAGCTCCCAGTTACTACTGACATCCCTCAGCGCAGTTATTTACATATATAGGACTGCAGGATCAGGTCTCTGGTGTGGATTTAAGCTCCATCTTTCTCACTGATTCTTATCAAGATCAAACTGGAACCTGAGTGCTAGAAGCAACAAGAAAAAGTAGTGAAGCAGAAAGGGTGCAAGAAGCAGGAAAGAATGGGAAGAGTAAGAAAAAGAAAGCCTAAGATATCTGGGAAAGACAACATTCAGAATCAGAGAGCAGAAAAAGAGGATTTCAAATTCACAACCAAAATCTTAAACATTGGATTTTCAGCTTGAAACAAAACAAAGCTAAATTCTTGTTGTCACTCATTATATTCCTTCAGCATCCCATGGAAAGCTGCATTGGTTCAGTATCAAGACTTTAAATCACAAACCAGAACTGTCTTGTGCAAATCAATAAAAGCTTTAGATTATACCTTTGTGTGAGGTTGTCTGAGAGTATCAATTCTCTTTCATACCAGGGTAGTCAATAATACTATTAATGCTATTGTCCTAACAGGATCCTCTTTTTATTAGCAAAACCAGCCACATTTATTTCAGACATGATGTTAACATTAGCCAGCATGATAGAGATCAAGTCAGAGGTTTTGTGTCATCTGAGATTTAGAGCAACCTGAGATTGTACAAATCAAATGGGCCCTGGTTCTTTGGCCAGCATCTACACACCATCAGTGCCTGCCCAGCCCTGCCCAAGGCAGCAATGATGTGGAATGGCTGTATGTCAGGGGTGGAATCTCCTTGGGGAAGGATCTGGCTGCACAACACACTCACTCTGTTGCAGAAAGCAAGACATGTCATGCACAATTGGCAGTTTGGAGAAGGAAGGCTGCACAAGGTTGTTTCCTTCGCACCGCTGCTGGGCAACGCAAAGTACAGCCTAGAGATCACAGAAGCTGCAGTTATCCAGAACTGATATGCCCAGTTATGTCTTGGAGTGGGCATATCCTTCAAAGCAGGATGTAGTCTAACAGGTTTGACTGGGGAACAAAACAATGAGGGACAAAGGAGAGCAGAGCCCAGCAGGTGGCCACCGCTTGACTGCCACAAAGACAAGAGAAGTGCAAGTCAGGGCTGGCAGCACAGTGCTGGTAGAGTCTGAGCCTGAGGTGGGAGTAATGAGATGCTATCATCCTGCAGAAGCGCCGCTAGCAGCATCTGAACTTAGCTCCAAAACACAGATGTCACAAAGGTACGGTGCTCATCCAGCTACAGCCATGCCTGCCCACAACCACCACTTGACAAGCTGCACTAACAGCAGATACCCATCCCGAACCTATAAACAGTGTACTGAGTACAGCACTAATTGACCTGCAACACAAAATTCCATTCACCGTGTATGATTAACAAACCCAAGTTCAGTCACCATCCCTTTGCACAATATTCTCGTTAAAGCAGTTATGATGCTAGCAACTTGGATTTTTTCAACAGTTATGACAGGAATTAATTCTAGGTCCAATATAACAACAAAACATGGGTGAATTTCTTCTCATCTGATGAAAAAAAAAGAAACATGATGCCAGGGTCTGAAATGGAAACATTAAAACTATTGTGAAGAGGATACTTAGCTGCTGGAAATGGATTATCAGGCATTATGGTAGCCTCACATATTGATCCTAAAGCTCCAGGAAGACCATTAGCACTGCACAATTGTTGCTAATTCCAAACATTAAGGTAACATTATGCAATTTCAGGTGGACAAAAGTCACTCTTTATCACTGACTGTTTTGCTAATTTAGTCATCAAAACTGTTCGCTGGCTGAAATACAATTAAGGAAGAAATAGATACAGGCAGCTTTGAATTATATACAGCAATGTAGCAAATCATTGGCTTTAGTGTGTGAGGAAGGGACAGGCTGAGGATGGAAAGGAGTCAAAAGACAAAAGGTATACACAGAAAAACTCAGGAACAGATTGTGTCATCTGACCACAGAAATCTAAAAATCTTCTCCTTAAAAGTAAAATTCAGTAACTCCATTTTCAGAAGTGACTCATAGTTTTGGTGTCCTAGTTTGGAGATCCATTATCAGAATAGTCTCATCTCTCAGACTCTGCAAATTAGGTCACGTTAACGGGCCAGAAATTGGGCAACTGAGATCCTAGTTGTTTTCTTTTAATCAAGAGGAGCAGCTGGATGCTCAGTTGTGGACTGAGAGTAGCAGGGAGATGCCATCAAACTGCTACGGGTTAAGGATAGACAACTACCTACAGGAAAGCTCTTAGGCTTCATCAAAAGATAAAGACATCTGACAAAGCCAGACTGAGCATTGCTCGCTTTCCTCCATCTGGATGTAGAAAGGGAACAAGAAGTGTATGGGGAATGCTCTTCCCTGCAATATCTGCCTCCAGAAGGTGACAGTCATCAGTCACAACTACCACATTTTGGAAACAACAATGGCATCATTCTTACACCAGGATTACATAGTTGCCACTTGCAGAAAGGTGGGGACAACAATGTCAGATGCTGTTTCACTGTAATTATAATTTGTAAAATGCATTGAGGTCCTCATAGTGTTGGAGGATCTCTCATAATATTTGAAAAGCCATGGCAGTCAGATGAAGTCCCTGGTGACTGGAATAAAGGAAAACATTGCACCCTTTCTTAAAAAGAGTACAAAGGAGGACCCTGGGAACTACCATCCTGTCAGCCTCTACCTCTGTGCCTGTGAAGATCATAGAACAGATCTTCCTAGAAGCTATGCTAAGGCACATGGAGGACAGGGAGGTGATTCAAGAAAGGCAGTATGGCTTCACCAAGGGCAAGTCTTGCCTGACCAATCTAGTGGCTTTCTATGATGGAGTGCCTACATCACTGAACAAGGAAAGAGCTACAGATGTCATCTCTCTGGACTTCCGTAAGGACTTTGACACAGTCCCCCGTAACATCCTTCTCTCTAAATTGGAGAGACAGGGACTGTTTGATGGATGGGTGCATCCAGAGGATAGTGGTCAACAGCTCAATGTTCAGATCAGTGATGAGTGGTGCTCCTCAGGGGTCCATATTGGGACCAGTACTGTTTAATATCTTCATCAATGACACAGACAGCGGGATTGCGTGCACTCTCAGCAAGTTACAGACAACACCAAGCTGAGCTGTGTGGTTGACATGCCTGAGGGATGGGATGCCATCCAGAGGGACCTAGACAAGCTCAAGAAGTGGGCCCACATGAACCTCATGAGGTTCAACAAGGCCAAGTGCAAGGTCCTGCACCTGGGTTGGGGCAATGCCCAGTACCAATAAAGGCTGGGGGATGAATGGACTGAAAGCAGCCCTGAGGAGAAGGACTTAGGGGTACTGGTGGTTGAAAAGCTGGACATGGCCCAGCAATGTGCACTCACAGCCCAGAAATCCAACCATATCCTGGGCTGCATCAAAAGAAGCGTGACCAGCAGGTTGGGGGAGGTGACTCTCCCCCTCTAGTCTGCTCTGGTGAGACCCCACCTGCACTACTGCATCCAGCTCTGGAGTCCTCATCACAAGAAGGACATGGACTTGTTGGAGCAGGTCCAGAGGAGGGCCACAAAAACGATGAGAGGGCTGGAACACCTCTCTTATGAAGAAGGACTGAGAAAGTTGGGGCTGTTCAGCCTGGAGAAGAGAAGGCTCTGGGGAGACCTTATTGCAGCCTTTCATTACCTAAAGGGGGCTTATAACAAAAGATGTGGACAAACATTTTAGCAGGGCTTGTTGTGACAGGACAGTAATGGTTTTAAACTAAAAGAGGGTAGATTTAGACTAGATAGAAGGAGGAAATTTTTTACAATCAGAGTGGTGAAACACTGGAAGAGGTTACCCGATCGGTGATAGATGCCCCATCCCTGGAAACATTCAAGGTTGGATGGGGCTCTGAGCAACCTGGTCTAGTGCAAGATGTTCCTGATTATTGCAGGGGGGGTGGAGTAGATGACCTTTACAGGTCCCTTCCAACCCAAACTATTCTGTGATTCTCTATGTGAATTTCGATGTGAGAGACCAAACACTAATCTGTGTCCTCTAGGCACCATCTCATTGGTATGAATAATTTAACTGGACTGCAGAAGATGTCAGCAATATCTCTGCTGGATGTTCTTGTCCTGGCATAGATCATGGTAAATCTAGACCAGACTGAAGTAATATGATGGATAACTTTCAGGAAAATTAGGCAACAATACCCTATCACCTCTGTCAAATTTGGCCATGGCTGATCAGAAGTGTAAAGAAGAGTCTGAAAAAAATGTAGTTTATGCAGAAAGTTGTGTAAACAGACTGTTATTTTCCCATACTTGGCCTGAAGTACAACATCACCCTTTAGGTAATGTTGTTCCTTGTGTTTCTGAGCCAGATACTTCTTTTTCACATCCAGAAGTTCCTTGGCAAGTCTTTCAATTTCATGTTTGTATTCTTGGCTCTGTGATTGATACATATTCCGTTCTGAGGACAAAACCTAACAAACATAAGACAAAAAGGAGAAACAGGAGATGTTAGTTTCACTTACACGTGATTTAGTATTTTTACAAGCAATTTTTCCTTTACGTTTAACAATATAAGACATCGCCATTCTCCACCACATCTCATTTTCTATCAGGATGTTTCATTTGATCACCTCTGCTTACCTAAGGACAATCTACAAAATTAAGACTATGCCATTTAACCACAATAAAACATGAAAAATATGCCCCAAGCATTATGGGAATGGTATTAATACATACATTGGCTCTTAATGTTCTGGGACACAAATCTGGGTGAAAACCCTAAATGAAGGTCTTAAAAAATAATAAAGCAGAGATTTATTTAATAATAATGAAGTTTATTCACAGGGATCCACTTTGTTACGTGAAGTAATTCAATCCACACTGGCAAAGTAGTAACAGGCAGTGTAAATATGAATACAATGCCACTTTCTTGTGAATCAGCAAACCTTAAAGAAAGTAGTAACACGCACAGTGTGTTCTTCTTCTTTAAGAAGAAGAATAGCTTGACCCGGCACCACAGAATGGCGCGCCTGCCAGTACACTACAGTATACTGTGCCTGAAATACACAGCAGCAACTGACTGCATTAAGGACAAATGGGAACCGTATGGAAAACTTCAAATCACATTCAGCTTAGCTAAACTTTGGCTTCTATTTTACATTTTCTACATTGTTTTTCTAAAAGCTAAGATTTGCATAACAGTCTCTTTGTTTCCTAAGGGCCCATCTGCTCCTGCATTTTTTTCCTCATGGTTAGTATAGACGTGACTATGATGCTGTGAACAGGAGATGATGACTTCAACAAAGAGAGGAGCTGCAGAAGCAGATGAACTCCTGAGGAGACTGATCTTTCGTGCAGGCAAGAACAAAAGAAGATCATCTTATTCTATCAAAGAATCACTTTTTAATATCATCCTTTTAAAGTTTCCTATAAGATTCCTTCAGAACCAGGAAATCCTCCCTTCTAGTGACAAGGGGTTAGGACAAGTTACTCCTGTCAACCATATAAAAGTTGAAAGTCTAATAGAGGTGAATGCATTGCAAGATAAGTAATAAGAATTTAAGACTGGATTCTCAATATAACCCCACTAGTTTGTTAAAAAGAAAACAAAATTGGTTTGATTAGCTTATTAAAGATCTTAACTTTAAGAAGTTAAAGATCAAGAAAAGGGAAGAAGAATAAGCTTAATGGAAAACCAATAGGTTCCCAGAATGCCCAAAAAGCATTTACAGCATTGTGCTGCACACTCATATTCTAATAACACTTTTCCTCTATTTTAATGAAACAAACTAGCATAATGTGGAAAAAAAGTTCTACATCTATTGGTTCCCCCTTGGAGAGATGCAGCATAAACCTTATTTTCCTGAACTAATATACTAAGGCACACACACTGTTCATCAAAAATCTTCCTGAAGTCAATCTGCAAGCCTGGCAGCCCCTCAGCCAGACACAGAGGACATCTCTTACTTTCAGCTGTTTAGTCTTCTCTCGGAGAGTGTGCTGGTAATGCTGCAACTGCTCTGCGACTTCAGGACCAGGCTGCCGGGCCAAGATGTGCTTCAGTTCCACATACAGTCTCTCCTTTTCCTAAGAAAAAGCCAAGAGGAAGAGCTCTTATAAAACTGCTATAGCAGCAGCACAACCTGTGATGAAATCAACCTCACTGAAAAATGCAACTCAGTCAGGAAGATATTTGCAGAAACAAATCTGCCTGTGCGTCAGTCTTTGCCCACTAGCCATAAGGTATTTAAAGTTGTTGTGATAGCAGTGGGAGAGCTCATTAAGAGAAACATCCAGCTACTTCCAACCACGAATGAAATACTCTTAAACACTGTCATCAGTGAGCACGCCTCACCACACAGAATATAAAAGTCACTGGAAGAGTATCCAGGGGTGGGAAATTAATTACTAGTAACTGTGCTTATTGCAGTCTTTCTTCTTATGAGCCACACTGCCTTACATTAAGGATCATAGCTTCACCCAACAGGATGTGAGCAGGCTATAGAGATGTCAGGGAAGGACTGTATGAAAGAATAACTTCTTCCAAAGAAAATCCTGCAAAACGCATCTACACACACACACATATTTCAGTTTAACTGCAGGGGTCCTGGGAAAGGGACAGAAAGTATAAATGGCAACAACTATGATGAGCACAATTACCACCAAGTAATTTCTCTTGGTCACGTGTCTTCTCTTCCTTCAAGTTGGAACAGTGTGCTTGTGAAAATCGGATATAACCATGGCCAAACAAAAACCACACCACGGACCCACTTACAGCTTTCTGTACCAAAATGCTGCTTTCAGCTGTGTTTTGAGGAGGTACTTGTTTTCAGTCTGAGGAATACAGCTTTGAACAAAACCACCTTCATAGCTTTGCATATTACAGTATTTTTAGTATCTACTCTGTCAGACTAAGATTATTATTATTATTTAACATTACTTAGGAAGATCCCACCCTTGTCTGGTACCTGGAGAGCTGGAATTAAAAAGGATGGTTATTTGACTGGAAGTCAAACTAGCAGACAAAAGATATAACTGAAAAGACAAAAATGCCAAGTAGGATGTAGGACAGGTGATTATTTACACTTGCTTTGAGAAAACCCCTTTGTGTTGTCTTTTTTATAAGCTCTGTCTGCAACTCTTACCACAGAAACCTTCTGTTGATGTGGGAAACAGTACCGTCACATCACCTACAATTGCTACGTTTGGCCTTGCTCAGCGGTTGAGCCTGGATTTTCAAAAATGGGTTGTTATTTTGAGTATCTAAAATTCCAGGTGTCCAATCTTCAAGAGCATACAGAATCCAGAGTTTTTAGACCTCAGCATTTTCCAAAACCCGTGCACTATAATGGTCACAAGTTGGGACCCAAAAATGGAAGCCTCTCAAATCATAAATTACTTTTGCAAGCATTGCCCTTAAACTCGGAATATTACTGAGGAAGAGCTCCTTATAAATGGAGCTGTTCACAGTTTACCTCTGGAAAAATCAAAACCTCCCGAGACTCAGACTGAAGTTTGCATAGTGGCAAAAATTAAATTGAGAGTTTATTCTTAGTTAAGTCACTACAAGTGGTTTCCACTACCACCTTTTCTTTCTGAGGAAGCAAGATTTTATGCAAGTTAAAAACAACAGCGAAAGAAAAATCTGCCTTGTCAAAATCTGGCTGGTCAGTATTAACATTCCACCCCTGAATGTATCACAAATTTGTATTTTGGAAGAGTGTAATGGTAATTTGGATAAATATGGAGCAGTTGATAGATTGAAGGTCTTATGTGCAATTGTTTTCCAATTTATTTCTCTTCTAACCCTCTACACGGGCCAACCAAGCTCTCCAAACATTGTGCAATGGTGTGTATAATATCCTCATTTAGAGACAAAGCATGCAATTCTATTATAAGGAGAATCTATCTTATGCAACAGAGACTCGTTAGCTGTCCAATGTATATTGTCTCCATAATCCAACAGAGGCAGAACCAGCTGTCTTATAATGTATATCCTGTCCTTCCTTGCTAAGCGCTGTCCATCTCTTTTACATCTAGTCAATTAATTTGTCACTAGGTTAGAAGCACCATATGTCAGTGAAACATTAAAAGAAAAACCTGGATACTTCTTTCCTTATCAGTTTGAATTCACAGGTTGGTATTTCTCTAATTTTATACATTTCAACCCAGGATGAAGGAAAAAAAAAAAAAAGAAGAAAAAAGAAAATCAATTAATTTCAATTAATTTTAAAAAAGCAACTGCCAGAGTAAATCTAAGTCACTCACAAGGTATATGTGATACTAAAACCAAAAATGAATCGCTTACAGCAGGTACTTTTATCTCTTCATATAAGAAATCAGGAATGCCCAGGGGGAAAAAAACCCAGCACAAATTAATAAAGAAAAATTTTGGCTTCTACAATACCCTAGCTATATTCAAAGGACAGACAAGCTGGGCAATGTGTATTACATGCAGATATCTTATAAATAGCCAGCTATCAGATACAGCACAGAATGTGTAGAAAGACCTGTAGGGCTGTCTGATGCATGAGTTGTATTCAAAATAGCTTTCAGTTGTAGTGCATAAATTAATAGCCCCAGAAGATGATCTATGTTGCTTTTTTGTTTTGGAAACAAGTAAAATGCATGTGTATTCCTTAAAATGTCTGAGATCCCAATGGGGCCATATGGAGAGAAGGTATTCTGACACCAACAAGAAAATCCTAAGTCAGCAACACTGATCAGCAGTACAGCAGTAATTCAAAAACAAGAAGGTAAGATGATCTGTTTGGTGCCTATTGGAAGTCAGTTAACATTATTTTGACCAAAGCAGAAGTCAGTAAACATATATTTCTGTTTCTGGCTGCGCAGATCATGTTGGAGAAAAAGCTACCCGAAATCCTACACCCATTGGGCGGGAATAAATCCACCGCAGATGTGTAAGATGGGTTTCTTCAGCTTATCCCAAACTGCCGCCCCTCACACTCCCCTCCATCCACGTGCCAGGCTGCAATCACAACATACATCTTGCTGGAGTTATGCGTTCTTGAGATGAAAAGAAATTAAAGTCAAAGACACTGTGAGGTACTACTGTTCTTGAGGAGGTGAAGGAAGATCCATCAGATCTCTCTGTAATTCCATGCTGTTAAGCCTTCACCAGCACGAGTAATGTACACGTCTTCATATCAGACCTAGGCCAGTACCAAAGATTTTTATGTGATCCTTCCCATGGCAAAATTCCCATAGAATTCAGCAAGTGTTTGACTGCAGGACTGAGCCCATAATATCAACCAGCTTCATTGGTTTATGACATACAAGTAAGTAAAGCTGATGGTGGAGAGATGAGGGCACATTCATTTTGTGTATGCAGGGCACCCTGGGAGACTCAAATTGAGGGTTACTGTCAAATTTCAGGAATTCCAAAGAGAATTTCAACACCTCTGTGAATACCTGCTGTAAAAATTGTGTAAATAAAACTCTGCACTATTTTTAGAAAAGCCCTTCCTGTCTTGGATTTGTTTGCCAGGGGAGCTCCAAGGAGCCCACAGATCTGCCTTTAGGCCTGACCATGACAATAAGTTTCTGCATCCTTAAGTCTCTCATCCATTAATTGGGGGGGTCAGGGAGGCGAGTGGTGCTTTCCCCTAAATTTACCTTGCTGCTGTCTCAGCCAGAATCCAGAGTTCTCCTGGCCTGCTTGTTCTACAGCGACTTGAGAAAAAAAACAACTTTCTTCTGCAGAGGACTGGCTGGTGTTTGGCAAATTTCAATTGATTCTTCAGGACCCAGTGGTCATGAGCTGGCTCAGTCTACAGCAAGAAGAATCACTTTT
This sequence comes from Falco biarmicus, assembly GCF_023638135.1. Classification (NCBI taxonomy): domain Eukaryota; kingdom Metazoa; phylum Chordata; class Aves; order Falconiformes; family Falconidae; genus Falco; species Falco biarmicus. Next base: position 25,175,424 of record NC_079296.1, read on the forward strand.
GCCAGCACAATCCTACCTCAAAAGAAACCTTCTGCTGACCAGCACAGCCCAATCTGCTCATTTTTCCCTGCCAGAGGGACCATCAGCACCATCAGAAACACTCCCAAACTGACACTAAGGCATTTCACTCCTTTGACAAGGAGTGGGAGGCAATTACCAATGGTGGGACAGAACAACTCGCTTAGTATTAGCTCTAAAGATGTGACTCCATTTTATGTCATCTCCCTCACCATGACACCAGGAAATTCCTGAAATGATCCACCTTGTTAGTTAGCCCCGGCTACCATGCTGAACGAGAGACAATGGATGACTACATTTAATGAAGATCTATCCACAGCAAAAATAGGCCATGAAGTTCCAGCTTCCTCATTTTTACCAGCTTCTTTCTCAAAGCAGATAATTCAACAAATTTACCTGGCATAGCAGCACACCAACAGCTTTCTCCACCAGAACCATAAAAATCCTACTGCGCACCAAAAGCTTGCTATCACACAAATTATTAAATAAACCTACAAACAAAAAATCCCAAAGCCTTTGACTTAGAGTAAATTTCATGTATGTTAACTCCTGTCTGCAGCAACTGAGGTAAAGAAAAAACCCAACAGGATGAAGATGTAGAGCAAAAGTGCGCAACACAGCATATAGTGGCAAAACCCCAAAACTAGCTAAAAATCCTTATTTTAATTAGTAAGGTGGAGAAAGTAACACAGTAACTCTGTAAGCACACACTACAGTTCCTCATGGCTTTGGTGAGGAAAACAAGTCCGTTGATGTGTCACAGAGGGTTTTCTTGTTTATCAGCATTATGTCAGCACTATGCTCAACTCCAGAGCCATTCTGTTTACAATGCCATGCAGCAGCAGCAGAGCATCCTTAAGGGGCTGTGAACACTTTTCAGAAGTGTTAAACAGGACACTGAAATCTGGATTATATACATTCATAGACATACACATCCTGTATAGTCATTTTACCTGTATAAGCTGCAGGTTTATTTGTGTGTATGTGTACACCTAACAGTAGCTGTTGGCTCAGGACAGCTATGATCATAAGTTTTATGAGGTGCAGAAAAAATTAGCATATGGTAACCTTCATGAATTTTACAACAATAGAAGTTGCCTCCAGCACTGAGAAATGTGCAGTGTAAACTTTCTCAATAAATACTTTCCAAAAGTCCCTACCCTTTCTTGTCTATCCCACGCCCATCAGCAAACACCTTTGCAAACATGCAGTTCTCTAGAACAGCTTGTGTTTTCATCATCATCTAGACCCTCCTTTAACCATCCAACGTGAGGGGATTTGGGGACTAAATTAATTCAGGTTTGAAACAGGGCACTGAAGCCCTTTCACAATGTGGCAACACTAACACTGTATGAGACACTTTGGATTTTCTTGTTAAAATGCTACCACCAACCTGAAGGAAGGCATGGGATAATCTCCCCACCCTTAGCGATATTTGCACCACTCTAGATGGAATTAAATTAAACCTGTCTTATGACATATCCCTCCAGCTGATGATAATGCTTCTCAAGAGCAAATCCATTTCCTTTGGCACAGAGCAAACTGCACCAAATTGACTGGCATTTTCAAAACAGCTTAATGAGAGAGGAAAAAACACCTTGGAGCATCTGCTAAGGTCTTCACCCTTGACTCTTTTTGTAACACAAAAAGCTGAACGTTGCTTTATTATCACCTTCCAGGAACAACAAAGTACAAGTATTTCCAGCTAAAGTGCAATTGCAACTTACTATCATTTTTATTATTATTGCTAGGTACTGGTACTACTGTATTTTCTTATGAAGTGTGTGGAAAAACAGTTTTGGGGTTTTTTTCCAATGGACAAACAAATAGGCTACATATCCTCCTTTCAAGTTCTGAACTCTGAGACACAAGGATAACAATCTATGAGAAGAAAATGGCATGGATGCCTCTTGCTGAAGTAACAGCTGCAATTCCCTTTTTACTATTGTCATTGCACAAGAGTTTATAAAATCATTAATCAGAGTAGCTCATTTAATCACAGTGTTTATACTTTACATTGCAGAAAGCAATCAATTAACTATCCCCTGTTCTTCTATATGAGTGAACAGAAATACACATGCACACATATACACACAAAAGAGAAGTGAGCTGTTCCTTGAAGGTGAGAATTACCCTTGACATGGCATGGATTGATGCAAATGTTCCAGATTATTTCCATGGTGCCTGCAGCTCAACAGTTGGGCTGAAGAGAGCTCTAAACAAACCTTTGTTTCACAGTCTACTAAGCAGCTTGTCTTAAAGTGTCCTGGAGGAGATTCAGAGGTTAATACAAATCTTATCAACAAGGAATCCAAATATTCTAAGTGAATACATCTACAAAGCAAACAACAGCAAACATTTTACTGGCTAGTATTTACTACATAGAGGGTTTCAAGCCCCCCCCCCAAAAAAAGTCTCTTCTTCAAATAGACTATATGACTTAAAATCTCTGTATTTTAACATCAGTTTAACACTGTGTATTTTAACTATTCAATAGCCATTTAGATTTTTTAAATATGAGATGAATCAAAGGAGAATTATCACAGCTCTGCTGTTAATGATTAGCTGTTCCTGCAGGTGGATGCTTGGCATGGGGATTCCCAGCAGACCCAGCTTCTGCTCTCACTTGTGACTGACCTGACAGATGACCTCAAAGGGTTAGAGAAACTGCAGAGATGCTTCTAGAAATACCTATCTGTAAGTTAGGCACCTACATCTCTTTAATCACCTGCTTGACTTAGATCCTTAGATTTCCCTGAAAGATGAGAGCATTTAGCTTCAAGTCCTTTGGCATTCCGGAATTGCTACCTCTGAACAGCTGTCTCTAAGTCAAACTTCCACTTACACCTACAAATACCTGTCTAACAAGGCAGTAAAGCCTACATACTTCTTTCTGACAGGGTAGCAGAGTTTCCCTGCATATATCAAGTACCTCAGGGAAGAAAGACTGGCCTCTTGTTACACTCTGGAGCCTATGAAGAAATAGCAGTACATCTAAGAAACACACATGGCAATTCTGAAATCATGAATGTTTTAATATATGGCTTCCTTCAGACTCACTGTAATTAGAGCTGACCCTCTGCTATCTTTTAATGAGTTCTGTTTCAGCTCCCCTTGCCTGCTTCTTAAAACTCAAAGAAACAGCAACAGCAGTAAAGGAAGGGGAATGACTGAATTTTAATGTTCATGTAAAGACAACTGCTGTGCCCAAGTGTGCCATCCCCTGTTTAAGATTACAGCTATATATACTAAGACAGGTATGGGAAGACTTAGAGCTCTGAGCCTAGAGGATGCGGAGCAACTGGCTGACTGATGTACCTGCTTGGCAGAAACTCTCCTTACATGGGGTTCATGGCTCTGGTGCACTCGGTAGCTCATGTATGGCTGTCTCAGAGTGAAGAATGGAGGAACAAGGTTCTTTCTACCCCTGTTTGTGCCCTTATGTGTCCAATTGTAAGCTATCTTTTTTTAAAAAAAACCACACACCACAGTGACTCTGCCTGCCTGCCCTGGACTGCCTCCAAACAGCCTTAGCCTGCTGCATCTTTCTGCATGTGTTTTCTCAACAACGCCACCATCCACACTCCTATAAGAATGAAAATAAGTGATCTGAAATAGATAAAATCTAGTCTGTCCCTGTGGAACGTCTCTTTTTATTGGGTTTTGTTGTTGTTGCAATTATCATACAAAATAATAATCCATCACTGAACGGGATGCTGTAGATTGTCCACATCTTGCTGATGAGGGAAAAGCAGAACACCCTCGCCTCAATGGAAGAAAGCCTGCCAAAGGGTACACCTGAATAATAAAGATTTGCAGCTGGCTCTGGGCCACACTATATAATATGGGCTTGTGAATGTATTGCTACACTGCTGTTGCAGTCCTCCAGTATTTTAACTTCTCTAGCAGCTTCTGGATGGCTGACAGTCAGTAGCGGATTGCTAACAGCACTGCAAAGTTTGTGCATTCCAATGTATTCAGTTAGCGCAGCAAGTCATTTATTTTCCCTTAACAAGATAACTGGTTGATTAATATACTTTACCCTGGGGTGCGCAGCAGATTTATTTCCTTCCCAGATACATGCTGAATACAGGAATGAGGAGTAAACAAGTTTGTTTTCAGTTATTTGTTATTTACTGGAACAATTCCTGAACTTTTCACTCAAGCATTATTCTAGCAAACTATCATTGAAGCTAACGACAGTTTTGACTAAGAACTTTAGGAATGGGTCATTTTACAAAATATTTTAAATCTAATGACACAAGGTATCCATGCTCAGGATTTCTCCGTTCAAACCAGATGTAACACATTTGAATAAAATACTTTGGTGATCACTGTTTCTGCTTTTCTGACTCAGATTACAGATAACAGTGATACATCTTGGGTACTCACATGGCCTCCTCCATTCAGTATCTGAATGCTGTTAAAACTTTAATGTCCTGTGGTGGGTTGACCTTGGCTGGATGCCAGGTGCCCACCAAGCCACTCTGTCACTGCCCTCCTCAGCAGAACAGTGGGGGAGAAAACAAGATGGAAGAAAAACTTGTGGGTCAAGATAAAGGCAGTTTAATGAAGCAATAGCTAAAGTCACGTGCGTGGAAGTGAAGGAAAACAAAAGATGTTATTCCCTACTTCCCATCAGCAGGCAATGTTCAGCCACTTCCCGGGAAGCAGGGCTTCAATACGCACAGCAGTTGCTCTGGAAGACAAAAGTTGTAAATAACGAATGCCTCCCCCTTCCTCCTCTTTTCTCTTAGCTTTTATATCTGAGCAGAGGTCATACGGTATGGAAGATCCTGTTGGTCACTTTGGGTCAGCTGTCCTGACTGTGTTACCTCTCAAGATCTTGCCCACCCCCAGCCTGCTGGCGAGAGGAGTGGGGAAGGTTGGAGAGACAGCCCCAATGCTACGCCAGAACTACGCAGAGTAATCAAAACCCTGGTGTGTTCCCATCACCTTTCAAGCTACCAATAGAAGCAAAGCACTGTGAGGGCTGCTGTGGGGCTCAGCCAGACCCAATACATGTACTTATACTGAAGTACTGCTTTCACCCAGAGCAGTGATCCTCTTCTCATTCTACAAGAGGTCTGGACACAAAGAGTTGCTATGTGAATTGCCGAAGTTCACTAAAACTCCTCAAAGTTACACAGAAATTAAACTCAGCCCCCTCAAGCTCCCAGGACCACAACGCTGAGTAAACCAATACCTCTGCTCCTTGCTTTTTTTCAGAAACACCAGGGCTAGACTACAGCAGCAGGTTAAAAGCATGGGAGAAAAAGTAACAACCATAAACTACAGTATACTTCAAGCCAACAATCTCTTCATGCATGCTAAAATTCATGGACCAAGAGCACATGTATTAGAACACAGGAAACAAATTTGTACTTGACATTCATCTATTTTTGTAGACGGTATTTGTATAATTAAATCAATCTTGCATCAGATGGAGGGATGGCATCTGATGGCCCACTAGAGTTCTCTTTCAAGCTCAAACTCCAGTAAATGTATCAGTTCTCCTAGAAAACTTTAAAAACTCGTTACACATTCACGTACATGTACATGTACCTATATACTCTAAAGGATTTTTACTCCACCCACAACTTTCTCATCTTTGTAAATGGCAACAGAACATTTCTGACTAAAACACCATTAGAGCAGCTAAAAATGGTGCAGATCCCCAGAAAATACTTTGATCTGTTTTTTTTTCTAATTTCCCATATAAATTTACACCTTGCTTCTCTCCAAAACCATTTATCATGGGAAAACTGTTTTGTTTATGAAGGCAATGTAGTTCCACAAAGATTCAGAAAAAACTAAACTTTTCCATTAAGAAAATTTTTCACCAAAAGTGTTTTGTTTGATTGCTAAGTAATCTGCTTTGCTTCCTATTTCCCAGTGCCAGAAATATTTGCACTATTTTATTGGAAAATTATTTTCTTTAAAGAGCAGCCAATTATCTTCACCTGCTAATATTAAAGTGATCAGCGCTTTTCCTACTTGGTTTTTCATAACGCTGCTTAAACAAAACATACTCTAAACAAAAAAAAAAAATACAAACAAAAAAAGAAGGCTATTTTCCTGGGAAAACTATTCTCTTCCATTTGAACTACAACATATGTGGGAGGAGGGAAAGAACGTAAATGTCAGTGTGGTTTTAAGAGCAGTTTATCAAGCTGTAAGTTTCTATTGCCTAGAACATCTTCTAATTCTAAATGGACTGAGATTAGAAGGGCTAAAATAAACTAATGTACCAAGAAGCATATTCAAAATATACAGAAATAGAAATCAACTCCTTTCCAAGGAGGGCTAGGGCAAGAACTCCACATCTCTCAAATCCTTATTGAATTCTTACAGCTTACACAAAACTTTCAGGCAGATATGTAGACCATCAATAGACCTTCACACAGGTGACTCATCTTTCCTGTTCATGAGATGTGATTACTTACTACATCATCACAGGTTTGCATACAAGTCCTGGTAAATTGCACTGAGAATTAACACAATTTGTTCAGTGTGAGTGGTTCTACACAACTCATAGAACCCTACTGGATACACAATCAGTTTTTTTTAAAAAACAAATAATTAAATTAATTTGAAAAATAGTACCAGTGTCAGAACAAAGGGCACTAGAGAAATTCTAATTGTATGGAGAAATCATCATGCCAGGTTATTAAATCACTGAAAGACACTAATTCTTTAACTTCACACCAATACTAAAATACAAAACACTTCCACTTACAAAGTTAAAATCCCCAATCAGAGCCCTACTTCAGCAATGAGCATTTCAAGAACAACAAAGGGAAAATAAAAGGATGGCACAAGAAGGAAAGAACCTGAAAAAGTAGTACTGAAAGATAACTCAATGCATAAAGTACCTCCATATGTCACTTTGTACTGCATTGGAGACTCCAGTTCAAATCAGATTCAAGGCACTGGATTGACATTAATTTGATGGCACTGCCTCAGCAGACTGTTGTGCACCAAAATTTTGTGCTGATAATTAGATACTGCTTGTTCATCACTAGTTAGAACTGGGTTACAGCCAGAGTTCATGGAAATACATATTTTTTTTATTTGAAAAAAGAACATAGATTCTCTTCAGAGTCCAACTGTAAAATCATGGCAATTCTTACAGTGTGCCTCTGACACACTAGTGCCTAATTCTGCACAGCACTGGGGAAGTTACCATTTTCTTATGATTCATACCCAGCTGAAAGCCAAAAAGTAAATGTTAGGTCTGAGTCCTTACTGTATTTCTCACTTCTATATTCTGATATAAATCTGTTGAAATTCTGCCCACCAACTTAGAATTGGAATCATAAACTCAAAAACCCCACTCCACCAGGTACTGTTTTCTCTCTCCTCTTTCTTAAGATACGTAACAACCCTTAGGTTTTTGTAAGGACAAGAAAGCATTTTTCTGCTTTTTATTTTCCATGTCAAGAAGCATTTGATCAATGGTAAGAAGTTTTGCCAGCTTAGCTTTCTCAGTTAGTGATGCAATTTCTTTGTGCTGCCATGGCTATGGCAGCTACCAGTTATGCAATTATACTGGCAAGAAAATCTTCTGCCATTCAAGAGCTGGTATAAGCTAAATCAGAAAAGTTACTTTTTTGCCAGTGGGAACGGTACTTTTAAGTGTAGAAAAGGCCTAAAGCTCAATATACTCACCCCTTTAATTGAGGGCCGAGAGAACCACTAGCTTGAGCTGCAAGATAGGGTGTTAATCCAGTGTTTCCAGAGGAAGTCAAATCCTCCAGGAAATAGAGACAGAAAAGAGCCAAGTCCTACTAAAGTATAAAAAGCCAAAAAGAAAATTTCCCTTTTCATTTTCAGATGGTAAAATCCCTTCAAAAGGCTGACTTTATATATAAATGATAAAGGAGCAGTAAAGAAAGGACTGTATTTTGGCAGTGCATTTTGCAGTTCACCTGTAAGTTTCAGTGCATACAAAGCACTCTCCCAAACTACCTCTGTTAAAATCTCTCTAAAGGAAAGATGACAGAGAAACAATAATGGGCAGGTCAAAAGAGACTCTCAGGGATTCTACAGTCGTTAGTTTCCTGGAGTGAATTGCAGTTATTATTATGAAAATAGAAAATTCTGCCAAAAAAAAAAAAGTATCTTCAACCCACACTATCTACCCTACATGTAACACGTAAGCAGGTTATACTCTCAAATCCAAGTCGAATCTATACTTGGCACTGAAAATATATAAAAGCCAAATTTGAGAAGGTAAAGTAAATCTCAGCCATTTTGAAGATGTACAGAAAATACCTAAAATAAAATTGAACTGAGCCTTAAGAACACTAAAATAAAGACAGGTAATAGGAGAGTATTCTCCTGTTTTCCCTAGCAGGCTGTCTGATGAGAAAATCTCTTACTCAGCATTTGAGCACACTTTTCTGTGTTACGTGCTGTATAATGAAAGCTACACGAGCACTGCAAGAGCAATGAAGAACCCAGCAGAAGCATGCTTCATGAAACTGCCAAGAAAGAAATTATATTCAGGACTAGGCTCTCATGGACTGGGCTGATGAAAATGATACAAGATTGGAAAAAATAGTATTTTAGGTAATAAATGGGCAGAAAAATTTTGTATAACAAATACATGGAAGCAAATCCCAAAGCTTCTCTGTTATTTGGGAGAAAGCTTTGATCTCAGTAGCTGCCAGCCTGCATAAACCCACAGGGTAACACACTGTTCTAAAGTAGATTTCTTTCTGAAACTATAGTACCAGCTATGAGAAATAACGATGGCTACGTATATGTTCAGATACTATAGCAACAAGCACCTCAAAATGGATAGAAACAGCTCTACTACCAAGTCAGCACAAATGAAATAAAACATCTGCCTATTTTGAGTGTTTAGCTAGCTATTGTTACTACTGAATTGAGTCATGTCTCTAATATATTCATTCACACACCACTATAAAAGTAGAGGTGATTTATTCCCTTTTTACTTGATGCGAGGCATGCAAAAGCTAAGTAACCTGCACAAGGTCACAGAGCAAGTCTTTCACTCCTCCCTGCATCTCACAATACCTGAAACGAAACTCTGCTGATTTATGCTGCAGACAGCAGCATCCCCTCTACTCCTCCTACCCTCTGTCAGCGGGACCATCAGTTCTTTGAGGGGATTGAAACTTAGCTGAAAACTTGGCTCGATACAAGGACACGTGGGTGTTATCTGGCTGTAATCTCTGAGTCAGATATGAGTTAATCATGCCTTTTGCCCTTGCACTCTTTGAAACTATGAGCACAAGACATAACAGTCTGGAAGCATCACATCCCAACTGCCCAGTCCTGGTCTTTGTTGACAACTTAAAACAATAATGATTAAAAATACATATATACAGGGAAACAATACTTTCACTACTACATGCAAGGCTTAAATGAGACGCACTTGTCTTTGCCTCCCTCCAAAAATAATCGTGGTTGCACATCTCTGTTACATTTATGAACAACCTCCTGAGATAACTGACAACAGAGGTTACTGACACGTAATGTGAATCTTCCCGCTGCTATCCATTCCAAGACATGCAGCTGAATAAAATTCTGCTCAGTCAGACATAAAATCAAATTAGAGGAGCTCACTCTGAAGAGGAAGAACTAAATCTGAAACAAATAAAGCAGTGCATAATTCACTTTTAATGGGTTAAGTTCCTAAATCCACACTAATCATAATCCTAACAAGGTAATACACCACACTGCGAGCTGACCACATTGCTGTTCAGTATGCAGCAGAGCTTCAGTCACACGAGGGATGTGCCCCACATGCAAAGTGAGCAAGTATGTGGGGTGTTTTTTCAGTCAGGATTTGTTCAGCAGAGCACTTTGTTTATTAGCAATTATACCTTATGGCCATACAACACATTTAGTTCATACCACATGTGCTCAAAGACCTTCAGTCTTCATTTAAATCCCTTGGTTAACACACAATGTATTCCTCCAAAGCCGTGCAGTATTACTCCATGGTTTAGAAAATCAAAAACTGCTGCATCTTGACTGAACAAATTCAGAAGGAAGGTAATGACTCAAACATGGAAGTTGGCTAACCCTGAATAACATCTCCTATGTTTGGCAAAAATGCCACTGGATTTTTATTGGCCATAAGTATTCAAGACCTTGGGTTTGGATATGTTTTTTAAGACCGCGTGTTTCATCAGCACAGCAGCTCGCAACTGTGAGAATGCTTGAGTTAAAGGAGAAAGTATGACCACCTGCTTTGCGGTGACTTTTCAAAGTCTCAGGATGTCCACCCTTATTCAGTGTATGGGAGCTGACAGATTATAACCCAGGATGCTGTGGCTACAGGGCACAGATAAGTAAGAAACAAGGAAACAGTTTAATAATTTCTATAATATGGGACATCTTCCTACAGCTTTATTAAAGTATTCAACTCTGAAAAGTCATTCTAAAAAAACCAACATGCAACATGTTGCATATTCAATACCTCTCACTAAACATCTGATATAAAAAATGTGCCCTGCTGACAGGTTAAAAGATATTTTTGTACGGGATTCTGGAGTCAAGCTGGGTTCTTCCTGTGCTGTCAGCAATCGAAATTTTCTCACTGAAACATAACAAATCATTCTTTTAATCACATAGCACGGAATGTAGCATGCTTTTACAGCTCCATCATTTTTAAAGAACTAACAGGTGAGAAATAATGGAAAAGTTAATAAAAAGGATATTATCAAACATACATCAGGGGCAAGTAGAGCAAGCAGATGCTATTCTACAGGAATCTATACATGGTGATTCTTTCTTAGCAAAAATATCCATTTGTATATCCAGCTCACTCTGAAACATTGTTCCCTGCATAAACCAGCTTTTATTTAAAAGACCATTTACAAATAAAAAGAAAAAAAGTAACAGTCAGGAGAACTACAGTGCACACAATACAAATAGAATTCTTTTTTCCTTATACAAACATTATGACTCTGCATGAGGATGCAGCAAGGTGAACACCCTACAAAACAAGCTGCAGGTTGCTGACACTGGGCTCAACCATTTCCAGACGTGGGTTATTTCTAAAATTCAAAGGTGGTTTTAATACTCAATACCCAGTCCGCGCAGTGTTTTTGCACTCAATTTTATTACTACACTTTGATGTGAGGGAATTTAAGTTACATAATATGCACACACTGAAATCACAGGCAGACACAAGCTTCACTTTTAACAAATATCCTATTTGCCAGCATGATGGCCACACACATGTAAAAACAGTGAGGTATGGCAAGCAAAAGATTAAGATTGTTATAAAGCAAATAAACACAAAGGCTATGCCCTTATGACAGGGCAAGATGTGGATGAAGACAACTGGGAGTGAGGAGGTGTGACTTATGCAAGCAAACACAGCACGAGGAAAGCAGTAGTTCTCTAACCTAACAAGTTTGTATACCTCAGCTCCTTCAGTCTCTGACTCCAGGTATGGGAGATGTTGCACAACTAGGCACAGGCCAAGTTGTCAGCAATTTTCCCCACTCCTGCAAATAAGCAGAGCCTGGACTGGACTGAGCTGACTTCCAGGAAAGACACATAAAATATGTCGAATACTTATCAGCATGAGGGGATTTACCAGGATTTTAAAAAAGAAAAAAAGGAATGATCAGACTTTATGGGCGAGCACTGCCTTATACACTGGCTCTTACATTGATCAGACAGCAAACTCACTAAGCAAGATGAATTACAGTGAGGGTACAAAAATTAAAAATTCCAGAAGTGGGAGCTAAATTTCTGCTTTTTTCCATATTTCTAAGTTTCAGTCAGGATCAAACCCTACACCTTCTGTTGAATAAGGCTACACTGCCCAGAAACGGGTCTGGTGAAGCAACCCTCCTGGTGCATGCAGCTCAACTCCCTCTGGAAAGTTAACATTACTGCTCTCTATTAATTACCTTCTGCTAGAGATGTTCCTCAGGCTCACTCTTTCACCAGAGGAGTCTGGAACATGACTGCATGAGTTTCATAAGTTATTAGTGAGCATTTTGGTTTAGTGAGTATCAGAGTATCACTTTACAAAACAGATATTATCATCACACTAAGGAAAACCAGCCCAAAGACTAATAAAATTACTTGTACAAGGTTATCCAGACACTTAGCAGAAGAAGGTCAGCTAGCGCAGTTAACTTGCAAGCCCTATACCAATGATCTATCCAGAAGGATACACAGCTCTTTGAAGATAGGAGGTAGGGGATGTCCTTCATCTCTGGTTACCTCTCCTTACCCACACCCTGCTATGAAAGATCCCTATTTCAGTCACTGTGGAGGACTCAAAAACACTGTGGCGAAACAGAAAATGGCTCAGAAATATTGACAGTAAAGCCCTGAACAGAACGTGGAGTATGGTATTCTGGGCCTTTTCTTTACCATCAGCCTCTCTGAGGGAGACCTTAATTTCGGTATTGTTGCACAGGATATTGGTGCCTGAATTAAGGACTCAAAGGATCTCATTAACAATTCTAGCTATAATAATTATATTTTTTTTATAGCCAAACTCTGGCTTAAATCTAGGAAAGCAATAAATTTAAAAATAAAAAAAAAAAGTAGAGCTGCCACAGAAGGACTACTGTATAGCCAGAAAGATTGTGCCAATGGCTAGTATAGTAACATAGGCTCAAATACCTATTATTTCAAAGATTTTCTTGGGAAGGCTACTTAATACCTCTGGATCTCAGTTCTTCACTTCTAAATAAGGATAACAGCTAAATGGGAGCACACTAAGGATAAGGCAAGATATGCAATAGAGACAATGTAAAACTAACAGAATTGGGTTTGTGTATGGAGAAAGCAGAGTAAATTTTAAGCTATTTTTGCTACATTTCATTTAAGCTAACAAACTATTTCACTGACAGCATCTCAGTGCTATGTAACAAAGATTACGTTTTTCCAAGCAAAGGCATAATACACCATACATTACCTTCAAATGAAATTGCAGATCATTTTTTCCTACAAAAACAATAAAGGAGAGACAAACATTGCCTTGATTACACATGCTGAGCTTCTTCTCAAGACAGAATGAGATTCAGGTCATGTTCTGCTCTCCATTGAACAATACCCAACATAGGCAACAAAACAGAGTATTTAAGACCAAGATGTTAAAATCATACCTCAAGCTGGCAAACTGAAGGTAGCCTTACAGTCACCAGAGAGGAGACAAATTTCCCTGTTTTACACCTATGGTTGAAGCCCAAAGACAGCTTTTTTTTTATTACATTTATTAGCGATGTTTGTACTACAGGAATATGGTCTCTCCTTGGTTTTACAACATAAATCTCATTGATAATCATTGAGTTTAAAAAAATTCAAAAAGATAAACTATCACAAAAATTATTTTTCAGCAAAGTTCAGCACAAAGACCTTGAAGTCAAACATGGCCCAGAAAGCAGCATGTCTAAATCACACAAACCCTGTAGGATTCCTTCTGCCAAAAGCCAAGCAAAGCACAAATGGAATTAAACAAGGATTTTCTCTCATGTCCTGGTCATAACAGGCATGTTTAAAGGGACAAAAAGGCCTTTCCAAAAGTCTATAACCAGAATAGTAAAAATCAACTAATCAGATGCTATTTTTTCTCTTTCAGTGAGCCAGTGCTGCCACCTAAAGCTATCTAAAGGGCATGCAGAAGAACTTCAAAGGCATCTAAATATTCAGGAAGCGCATCTGAGTAGGCAGAGAATGCAGAGTAATTCAAATAGGTTAAGAAAATACCACAAAATAATGATGCTGCAGTACCTGAAGGAGCAGTTCTTTCTCTATCACTTCACCTGTCTTGCTGATAAGCTGCTTCTGTAGTCTCTGTATTTTCTGAATCATTTCATAGGTACTTGGGTCACTGGCCTAGACAAGAGCAAAACAGTCTCAAAAATTATACATTATAACAAGTTAGTGTTTCTTACTTGCAAATGAAAACCATAATTCTAAGTGTTCAAAAGTGACAAATATAAAATGGCATGCTGGGGTTTTTTAAATGGCACATATACAAGCAGTCCTGAAACTGGAATCTGCCTCTTGAAGATCAGTTGGAGCATGCTCATGTTTAACACTATCACCCCTCATGAATCCACCTCAAAACAACTAATAAAAACAGGAGTCCTTCAGAGCTTAACTCCCAAACCAACAGAGACTGGTAGAACCATGTGACAGGGAAGGAAAAGGAGGTTAGTATATCATTTTTAGCAGAAACTGAAACCGCCCACTAACAAATGAAGAGGACTGCAAGTACCTCCCACTATTTTAAGAACTTCAAACAGTGACAACTGAGTTTTAAGACCAGGAAAAATTTTCTCTTGAACAAACGAAAGAGTAACTGCAATGTAATCTTGAAACAGGTTGAAAAGAGGAACAAATTATGGGGTTACAGTAGTGAATTATTATGAGGTGTTAAAGTGCCCATATATGTGGAATCTCATTCTTCAATGGAATGAAGTGCTTAAAAAGAAAATGGAGTGTAGGCACTATACTGCTGCCCTCTGTCCACATCGAAGGTAAAGACCAGGAGCTAACAGATGTCTCTCTCTCCTTCCCTGTTCATTCTTTTGTCACAGCTTGCATGTGGAGGAGGCTTTTAAGGAGCAAAAAACAATTATGTGAGGAACAGCCAGCAAAGCTTACTTTCCCACAACTATTTATCTTCTTGTTTGATCCTTTAATGAAGGGCAAACAAACTCTGACTGAAGCTTTTCTCCACTCAGGGATTCACACCTCTCTCCCACGAGGTTTCTCCTCTCTTATGCAGTGTCTCATAAGAATTAAACTCACATTGCAGTAAAGGCTCCAATAAAGTCCTGCTCTCTGTATATTTGTTTGAGCTTATAAGAAACGTGGTATCTCGTGGCTCAATCTTTCGTCCGATTTTATCTAAATTGACTAATCAATTCAAGTGTAACTGGGACACTAACACAGATAGGCATGCAGTGCTCACAACACAACATCATTTCCTGAGAAATCAGGCTAAAAAGTAGTTCAGTCCTCATGACCCACTCAGTCCTTGATTTTTTTTATAGCGCTGCTCAAATGTGGTGCCAACTTGTGACAAGTGTAGTGATATGAGAGTGTGTGTTCATTAGGAATTGAACCAAAACCCCCACCAGGATTATTTCATATGGATCTTCCCATCTGCTGGCCTTCCTGTGTTCCAAATACAAACCAGTGACCTAGAATGGAATGATGTGATTTCCCATTATCAGTCTCTTCTTATATTCATTTGCCCAACACTGGATGTTTTGACTGGCCTGATTTTCCTTTGTTACAAGGTGCTGCTGGAGATTGTACCTAGATGTCTTTAACCTAGTTCACCATCCTGCATTTTATCTCCCTTCCATGAGAAAAGCTAAGCACACCATTCAGCTTTAAGCTCAGTACGGAAGGATCAGAAATTAACTGCTGTGCTAGTAAGCACAGCCAAAATCCTCAGCTCTGCTTCTGTAGGGACCAGCATGTTACTACTCATTATTAGAGCAGCTAAACAACCCAGGCTGGCATCAGATCAGAGATCCATGTAACAGAGAAATCTCAGCTGGCTCTGACTTACTTCAAAAATATCCAGTGATACCAATTGATGTTCATGTATTTTGTTTGTCCTTGATGGATTTTTTTCCCCCCTTCATTTGGCAGATTCAATACTGTGAAAATTTAGATTTGCTGTTTACGTTAACAGTTGAACTCACATTACCTGGATTGGCTATCTTTGGGGAGCCAGCACTGTTTATGTGGAGGCCTCTTCCTTTTCTCACAGATGTAATTTACCTTCTGACTTCACATCTATCCATCCCCAAGTCTACCTGATCTATGACCCTTTCTAACTCTGGGCTTTCATCCCATCTACATCCCCTAACTGGTAAGGGTAGGATTGTGTCTTTCCCCTATCATCTTCTTTCTCATCATCCATGTTAAGGAATCACCCCTTCTAAATTCACCTGATGCATTCTTATTCCCTTTAGCATTTGACTGGCTCTTTACAAATCCCTCTGCAATTTTTCGTTGAGAAAGTGACACAAAAATAACACTGATTGCATTGTGCAAGGAAGCCATTCAGCAGTTAACCGTTCCACCGGTACTATGGAAATTTCAGTCTGCCTGCCCCTCCACATAATTTGCATAACAGTAAATGGAAATAGGCTTTGTGCTGTGTCACTGATTTGGTAGTATGGGCTTTGGGAACTTGAAATGCTGACACATCACCTCTAATTTTCTCCATCTGTGAACATTCAAGGGATTCTCCAGTTCTTTTTCCAAAACTTTGCACCGAGCCTGTTCCCTTAATAGTTCCTTCTGCATGTGATGAACTTTCTGTCTTTAAAAAGAAAAAAACCACACCAAAACCACATCAATATGACCAAGGCACTAATACAGACATTTAGAAAACATTCCCTCATCCACTACCACACTAGAAAAGTGACTCTTGTGATTAAGAGTGAAGACTGATACCACTAAACAGATGGAACCAGAAGATAACACAACTAGACCTCTTTGCTCACTTTAGTAAGAATGGCTCAAAAAAGGGACTTTTCATCAGCTCTGGAGTTCTGTGGGAATCTGCTCCACACAACCTACTGGATCTCACTGTCCATATCTCACATACATTAAGGCCAGAAGGACAGTTAATTCATCTCAAGTGACCTACAAATCAGTTATAGGGTCATATCCAATTACTGCTGTATTGAATCTAACAGCTTCTGTTTGAAAGGTTTTAAATCTACATGGCTCACACAATCCAGAAAGTAAAACGCACTCTAGAACCCAAGTTTCATTTCTTTTATTGTTATTACCTTTCCTCAGGAAATTTCAGGGGTGAATTGTTGCTGGATTTAAAATTTGCTGAGCACTCCCAGGGTGTTTTGACAACTAGGCTATTACAGTGGGGGTAGAGGATGAGGGGCAGGAAAAAAGGGCACATTTTGCAGTGGTCTGACCCTTACCGCTTTAGTGGGTGGATCCTGTAGCTTCTACAAGTTCAAAAGGGGGTGGAAGATCACCATGTGCCTATTCCACCACTGAATCTTTTCCCGCTAAGCTTAATTTAGTTCACTAGAGAGAAAAAGGCGTTTTTGGAACGGCGAGGTTGGACAAGGTTATGGAAGACAAAAAAATCCCACTTCTCCAATTGGCAAATCAAGAAAGCTAATTAGCAGCACAAATGATAAATGGGGTCTTTCGACAGGCAGTTTTCATGATGGTTTTGGACTTCATTAAAGTATGTGATTGCTTCTGCAGTTAGCAAGAATTGATCCACCCATCATGGCATGCATCGCACTATACTTCAATACCGTTACTGAGTTTCAATACAGTAACAGACTTTCAGCTGAATGCATTTGGGCAGCAAGTTCAAATCCTATTCCTGTCTGCAATCAGTCGATGAAAACTGCAATTGCTAATGTTTTATGCCCAGCTCTCTTTTCTCTTACATGAAATCAAACTGGCATAATTCCACTGAGGTCAACGGGACTGACCACAGACTGAAGATAATTTGCTCTGGTGAAAGCCACGGAATTAGACTGATACAGTAAAGCTAAAGATCTCACCCAAAACCTGCAGTATCTACATAGAATTACTATGATGGTTATCTGCAAAAAAAACATAGCCGCCTCTCCTTACAAACCAAGACAGATTCTATAGAAAATGACAATAGTTTCCTATCAGCAAAGAATACATCTCAAATATGGAAGCATTTAAAAAAAAAAAAAAAAAAAGGAAGCATTAAACCAGAGGAAAAAAATAAATTAGGCTGGGGCTATTAAACTTCTGTTTTAAAGAAACAAAACCTTCAATGAAAATTTAACTAAATCTTTCCCAGAGAGCAAGTCTGCATACAAATCTGGAAGGAAAGAGCACTGAAAATGTGCAGAGGTTTGTTATAAATATATCAAGTGTTCCTCTGTCCTCTGTGGATTGCTTCATAAAAAGCAGTTCCACTAATTTGGGCCTCGGGTACCACTAAGCAGTTCACTGAACTATGAACACCTTTTCTGCAGCTGTCTGTCAAGTTTATTCTGTAGGCAGTAACTGACAGTACAAGGGGAAACAGAGAAACTATTTCAGCTTTGGCCAAGATGCCTTTCTTCCTTCTTTCCTCCTTCCTATATTTTATTTTTTCTTAATTGCTGATAAATTGTTTTGTGAATTTAACCCAGTATGTGTTTGAGGTCAAAGCAAACAATCCCCTTTTCCAAGGTATAATGTTTGTTGATACAAATCTTCACCATGCATAAAACATTTTCCATCTCAAACACAGAATCAGGGATGCAGTCACTATGGAAATATATTTAATCAGCTTTTCTACCTGAGCTCCTCAACTTCAGACACACTCTTGCCAAGTACTCCCTTCTCACACCGAAGTCTTTTGATCTCCAGCTTGAGAAGTCGGATGTCTTCCATTCTCTGTCGGTACTGGATTTCACCCTTGTTTAAGATGGACTGCTGGATTTTTGTCTTTTCATAGAGCAAAGCCACTTTATCATTGCACCGAGCAAGCTGGGACCCTAGGATGTTTCTCTCGCTGATAACCTGAGCATGCAGGGCAAAGCAATAATCTCAGTTACAGTACACTCCCGAAGTATTTGCATCAGTCAAAATCATGTGTATTAAGAGGTTTCACTGTTATTAGTGAAAGAATTATGACAAGGGCTGAAGTTTCCCCTATAACGGTTCAGTCACACGAACAATATAAACTATGTATTCTGTTCACTGTAGCATCTGAACATTCGCGTTTCAATGGCACTATAAAGCTTTAGTAGTACCACATTTACAGTAGCTGATAACACTGAACAATGAGGGAACAGAACGCAGTGTGTTTGAAAAGCCAAGAGATTTCTACCTGGTCATATTCCTTCTTCTGCTTCAGCCTCTCAGCATCAGCTTCACCAATGATTTTTAGGAGGTTTTTCTCTTTTTCCTCCTGACTTTCTATAAATTGTTTGGTTTCCAAAGCCTGTTCTTTCATCTTAAGCAGTTCAGCCTATTGGGAATCAGAGAATACAGGTAAACTGCACTTGGTAACAACTTCCCATCACATAAACCTGGGATTAATAGTTAGGATTCTAATGAAGTATCATACTTTTTTGTTTGTTTCCTGAAATGTACACCTTTTCTTAGTTTTTGAGAACACACCACTAAGACAAGCAAGCATGAAGACCCATAAAGAAATGGTGTGGACAGTATTTTAGTATCATTGTGTTATACAAAATAGAAATTTGAATGAATTTTTATCTACAACAATGGTTGTAATTCAGAGACACCTCATTTAAAAACCATTTTTTTTAACTTAAATAGGTCACATTTGGAAAGCTTTTCAATTGAGTTGTTCAAAGTCAGTCTGGGATGTGAGAAGGGATAGTTCAGCCTTGCTGGAAAGGGTAACAAAATATCCTTTGTAATACAAATCAGCATCAACTTGGGACATCAAATATGGCTTCAGAATAACAGAATTGGTGGTGAAGATGGCAACCAGGCATGGAACAGTAAAATTAAAGAGCTTTAGCACTTTTTTTAGTAGATGTGTAGATGAGGAAGACTGGGAAAAGAGGGGCTGTCCTTAAGTACAGGAAAAGTAATACACTGTTACAGTGATTGCACACTACTAACGAACAAACGCTGGAATGTGCCGAATAATGCTACCCTCCTGTGATGAACTCTATAACTCAAGCCATGTATGTAGATAAAAACTAATAAGGTCTTCTTGGATTATTAGGTATTTCTATCACTGCTAAGCAATTAGTTAGAGCCAAAATAGAACTAGCTGACTACAGTCCATTTTCATAGATATGAAAACTTTCAAGCCTTGACTCAAAATTTGCCACAGCCCTGACCCTTATAAAGGATGGTGTTCAAGCTGCCTTTTGGGAAACAGCATCACACAATGCTGAAAGAATGAGGCTGCGATGAAGGCTGCACCTGAAGAAACATTGATTTAAGACAGAAACAGTTCCATCATCATAATAAAATAGCTTGTTCCATTCTTATTTTCTTTAATAAAATTCTCATTTTCCCATATGTGCAACACTCATATTGCTCTTACTCAGTGTTAGATGTTCATCAGAATCCATCAGCTGAATAAAAATGCAAGCCACTTCATATTGAAATGCAATCAACACTGTGCTAAAGCTGTCTACAAATGTAAAACTGCTCATGTGTTCAGCATTGCTGGATAATATTTTTTTAATATATCAAAATTCTATGTTCTCCTTTTGTCAGAAAAAATATGAGTTATAAACAAGAAGTGGCATTAGATGTTGACAGCAAACATTCATATAAACAAATCTCCTCACTGGAACACACTAAGTTAAAATAAATCTGAACCGCCTTGTACTGTATAGAACATAAATACTCTAAGCCACACAAAGGCCCCACAAGCTAACAGGACTTTGAATTAGATTAAATACACTAAAAACTACAGTATGAGGGCCTGTGTACATTAGAAAAGAGAAAAGGAAATTAATGAACACAGTCACTGTGCAAGCAGAAAAATGGTCAGGCCTGAAATTGCTGTAAATCAGCACAGCTTATCTGAAGTTGGTTCAGAGAGTTTGTAAGAACTGAAGAACAATCTGCAAGAATGAATAATTTATCTGGGACCTATGCTGATATCTTAAACATTCAAAACAGATTCTTGTTTAGATTTTGAAATATTAGCATAAGTGAGGAGGGGTGGTTTTTTTGACCTAGAGGTGGGAGCAAAATACAAATTTTATAAAAGGTATAACAGGCTAGACAGAATGCTGAAATAAGAAGTCAGAGGTTTTACATCCAGATTTCTAGAAAACACTACAAAAAAAAAAAAAAAGGCATGCTTGAACATCTACAAAAAATATACAAAAGCACTTGACAGCACCTCAAACCTGGAGGGCCATAGTTCTTACAGCTTTCAGACATATTTTTCAACATCCAGATGCTTTGTTAAACCAGTCCGATCCACAAGCTTGTATGAAAGCCAACTGAAACCAAAAGATGGCATTGTACTGGCTGTTAATGAAGCCTGGATCAGGCATCCTCTATTTCATTTACCATGAGTACACATTTTTAAGACCTTTATGCCAGCTGAGGCAAGCATAAATCCAATGTCTGTATAATCTCGCTCCTATGAATCCCAGTCCTCCATGACTTAGCACGTTCTTTAAACTGAGTTCCCAGGAACAGCTTGCTTGTTTCCTTCACATCAGCACAAACAAGACAAACTGAACCCAGCTTGCTACACAAATAATTGGGTTCTTTTGTGCCTGTGTCAGTCAGTTCCCTCTCTGAATTCTATTCTGCTTTAGTATGCAGCAAAGACACTCAGGTGGAAGACCACAATGCCCTGAAGCTAGTCAGTAATGTGATGT
Source organism: Falco biarmicus (assembly GCF_023638135.1). Taxonomy (NCBI): domain Eukaryota; kingdom Metazoa; phylum Chordata; class Aves; order Falconiformes; family Falconidae; genus Falco; species Falco biarmicus. The sequence goes on from NC_079296.1 coordinate 25,196,765, forward strand.
CAGTGTATGGACATACTTGCTAGTGAATAATTGAGTGGATAAACCATGTAGCAATCATATGTTTCTCAAATGGATGGCGGACAGTTCTGAGGTGATGAGACAGAATTGGAGACTAGTTAAGGCAGAAAGCTGCACACAGGAAATGAGACACTGTTTGACTTCTCCATCACTGATAGGACAACTCTGAGACAGATCAGGTACAAGAACACCAATTCATCACCTTTCTACAAAGCTCTATTGACATCTTGTCATAACTGTAATGTGCTGAGAGAGGCTAAAAACTCAAGGAGTCATTGCAGCATAGCAATAAACTGACAGAAGAAAACATTGTGGGAAGTGGCAGGGGACTTCTGTTTTGGGGAGGTGTTGTTTGTTTCCTGGGTTTGTTTTTTTCTAGTGCTTAGCGAAGAGAAAAAATAAGCTGCTGTGGACACTAACGCCTTAAATCTTTCAAGAGTGCAGCAGACTAGTTTGAGGTATCACCACACATTAATAGCTTATCTAACGATGGGCTGTAGCCAGTGCTGAGAAGAAGCAGCAGAGCTTCAAGCTCAGATTTCCTTAGATTTAGAACAGATTCTTGCTGCTTTATACCACAATATTAAAATAACTTTCTGTGCAGAGGGACCTACTAAAAGGTACTGCTTAACTCCCAGAAGACTAATGCTTGCTAGTCACACAGAAATACAAGATTGTGAAGTGTAATATAATGGGGTTTGCGCTTATAAACAGCAGAAAGAAAAAAAGATTTTTAAAAGAAAAACTTGAATTATAAGGGTCTACATTTAAAAAGTTTGCTAGAATCAGGCTATCCCGAAAATCCACATTTCTGCAAGCAAAATGGAACTTTCTAGTACATATGTTCAGTCACCAGGAGATTTAAAGCTTCTAACAGACAATCCAGGACCTTTCGACTGTAATTACAGGCAAAATTTAGATTTGTCTTATACACAGAAGATTTGAGTAACTAATACCTCTAAAGCATACTGGCATATTGTGCTTCAATTACAGAATAGTTTACTAAAATACAGCAAAACCACCACAGACCAGGAACAATGCAGTTTGTGAAATTATGGAAACCTTCCTTTGTAAGAAGGCATACATGTAAAGGCTCTTACTTTCAATGATTCTTCCATCCTCTCTATTCGCTGATGTTCTAGACGTGCTCTCACAAGGGCTGCTTCTTTGTCTGCAATCGTCTCTTTCAGCTCATCCACCTGATGTGTCACAGTTTTCAGTTGCTTCTTCATTTCTGCCACCTCATCCTAATAGGACAGGAAGTGCAATCACAGAGAGGGAGCAAAAAAGAGCAGGTTTGTGATTCAGAGTTCAGACTCTTTTAATGTTGGAAAGATGTAGCCACAGTGCTCGAGAGGAGACCTGTTGTACATACCACAAGACACTACTTTTTAATCCAACAGAAAAAAACAGTTTCATTAAATGACATTTTTTTGTTTATGCCAGTATGACACTGTAGTAAAAAAGCCTTTGAAGCATTGACAAAAATAATGACCAGCAATTGTAAGTATAATAAGCCATCTAAAGTGCTAGACACACAACAAGAACTAGCAGTCAATGTAAATTAATAACATTCTGATCCTACCCATCTGTTTTCATGCTTCTAGTAATGTGTTTTTCAAAAAGGTTGTATGCAGTTGGGCACAAATATTTGGAGAGAAGCTCGTTTTGTGCAAATGAACATATCCTTAGGTAAGATACCCATATGCCTGCAAAGGAGTATGGGAAATGCTCGTCTCCATTTTGCCTATGCACTAGCTTGCATACAGGTGCAAGGGGGGAAAAAGTATGCTCACAGATTGAGAAGTCCCTGGTATGAGAATATTTATCATACATTTTATGCTCAAAAAAGAGAACAAAAATCCAGGTAGCACTGCAGAGATCAGATCACTAGGAGTATTTCTACTCACAGCACAGAGATGCCTGCATGTACAAAATTAAAGAACTGTTTCAACTCATTGCAGTGACAGCACAGTTGCGACATGAAATGGAGGCTATTAAATTCAATGCTTAGACAGACGTGCTCTTCTGGATCTAATGAAAGTAGCTTTAGAAGCAATTATTATTCCTCTGCCAGAGGCTGCCACCTCACAGACATACCCAAATACATTCCTAATTCTTCATTTAATGAAGAACAGTAAGAACACATAATTTTTGCAAACAGCTCTCCTAATCAACTTGCTTAAACAAATGAGCTCATAACACTAAAAGAAACCCCAAGGATTAAATAATCAGATATTTATCTCATATTAACAGCCTGCCAGCATATCTTTTCCAAAAGATTTTACTGAGCTGAACACTATAGTACTCTGGAGACCACTAGCAAGGTGGGCAACAGGGTATCTTTTCACATTAAGCAATCCAAAAATACTTACAACTAGCTTTACCTAAACAACCTTGTGCAAATTTGGTTTACTTCCCCAAAGAAAAAAGAATTTACCATAATTTTTAACACAACCACATTTTCTTTTTCTTTCATGGCTGGCTGACATGTTACTGAACTTTGAATGGCTATTTTTTCACGGCTACACATAACCTTGGCCAAAAGATCTTTTGGGGTCAGCTACCTACTCACACAGGACTTGCTAAAAACATTTTATGGTAAGCCAAGCAAGCTATTAAAACCTAAACACCAGCCTCTAACAACTGGAACTGTAAGCAGCATTGTGTATACCACCACATAATATTCAAAACCTGAAAAGGCTGATAAGTTCATTGCCTCAATTTGTAAGTGCCATACATATGTCACACATAAGTGCCAGTTCTTTTTAAGTACACAAATTTATGTTGTACCTTTAAAAAAAAAAATAAAGTCATCAGTGTTGCAATTTTTCACCCTTATTTCTTTTGAGAGATTTTTTTTGAGCACCAAGAACCCCAACACCACATCCAATGATGACAGGCAAACAAAGGTCAAGTGAAGTGTCTCATATAAATGCCAAAATAGTTCATTCCTAATCAAGTTCAGCACACAGCTGGATATGAACTTAAGACAGTTAATTCCCATCTGCTTCTCAAATAAAACATCTACTTATTCAAACCAGAGTATGAATTTGTAATCTACTATGTATGTTTATGTTATAAATTTTTATTTTGAAATAACCCAAGGCTGGAAATCACAGCTATACAAGGTCCCAATCTCTGCCAATTACGATAGGATTTGTGTAGTATTCTAGACATTTACATCACAATAACAGAATGTATCCTTAAGTGATCTGTCCTCTTCCTCCAGCACTGTGAGATCTCCAAAGAAGAAATATAAATGGAGAGAACCATTATCTGAGGAAAACTACACTCCCTGAAAGGAACAAGTGAGATGGAAGCATTAAGTTCCGTCAGAAAATCCCGCTTCAAATGGAAAAGTATTCCCTCTGCTTTCTAATTCATGATTCACAATAAAGTACAAACGTATTCAGGGCTAAGGAGGGAATCTTATTCCCCCTCTTCCCTCTTTCCCATACATGCAGACAAACCCTAAATGAATAAAACAGACTGGAGCCAAGATGGAAAGGAAAAAAATTTCTTCCATTATAGGGTTTTATGATTCTGTAGCTCCAGCGTACCATGATTTTATGCATGGTTTGAAGCACAGATATTGCCACGATGTCTGAGGACTCATGTTTCCAGTCCAAATAGAAACCTTCCAGATAAAATGTCAGAGACCTAAGATATTTATTTCCTCAAAACACACAGGAATTAAGAAACCACTTCTGCCATTTATACAATGAGTTTTCCTTTAAATAAATAAAAATTACATCAGAAAAAAAAATGAGCAGAGAGAGAAACACAAGGAAAAATGTATTACTACCTTAGCTTCAACCAGATTTTTACTGTATAGGTTCTTCTCTATTCTCACAGCTTCACAGCGGCTTTGTTCCTGTTTTAATTCAACCGCAGACTCTTCTATCTTCTTCTTACAGTCACGGATCTGCATTTCCCGTATTTCAATATCTTTCATGTGCTGCAGGATCTAAAGCAGAAAGAAGGAAGTGAACATGATTAAACCATCATCACAAGATTGTAAGGATGGGGCAGAGTTCATGATTTTCTAAGATAACAAGTTCAAATCCCTGTGATAAGAAGTTTTAACTACAGCTAAAAAAATCACTTCAGTCCCAGTACAAGTTTAACCCTTCTGGATTGCTTATGTGGGACAATATTTTATTTTAATCTGATACCTAGGTTTTATTCAAGGCTCAAATTTATAGATGTGCACATATTTAATTTAAGGAGCTATTGAAAATACTACAACTGAGCAGATTCAACAAGATCAACACAAATGGCTTTCATCAAGAATAGCCTTAGGTTATTTATAGAGCAAAGTCAGATTTTGTATGTTGTTTTGAATGTCAGCTGTATGATAAGATGAATAAAAACACATGTTTTCCCAAGCAGCCCTGCATGCACTTCTACATTCCAATAAGCCAACGTTTTTCTAACGAACACATGATCACAGTGTTGATATATAATTATAACAATAATAAAGTCAGTTAATGTAACTTACACTTGATCTAAATAAGTAGGTAATCACAATTAGCTGCTTCTAGGAAGGATTAGAAATAATGATGTGAAGATTACCTAAAGAGAATGGAGTATTGTACACTGTAGGATGATATGATCACATGCATTATCAATAAACAAAACTTTACAGACAACTTTATTGAACAATTACCACCAGAACAATACATAGGAATTACTATGTTAAAGGAACAATAATACAAATAGTTGTTAATCATTATGATGGGCTTCCTAATTATTTTTTTTAAATGCAAGAGCCCTCCTCCTGCTGTACAAACAAGCAGTATTCAAACAGAATCCAGCATTACAAAGAAGGAAGATTATAAGAAATAAAAAGAAAATTAAGGAGTACACACATCAAGAATATAATTTTTCCAGTTCACTGCCTGGGGGAGAAAATAATGCCACCCTTAAAGCTGGGAAAAAGACCAAGCCTTAAAGAAAAAGCTGAGGAATCACATGGACAAAATCCAGGAGAAAAGTCAATTCACAACTGCATTTCATACCCAGTTCTCCTGACTCTGTTTTTGAAGGTAGCAGTTTAAGCTAAGATTTATGTTCATATGTCTAAACAGAAGAATAAAAAATGTTTACATCAAACAGTCAATAACTGCAAAGTTTGCAGTTGACAGTGTTGTCCCTTGCTTAGCTGTAAAGCCTTGAGGTTTCACTGTTTGGGCAGGAGCTTAATTAATTGATCATTCTACCTGGTACCTCCAACCAACTTTGAAGATAGGGAATGGCTAAATATAGAAAATTTTATTACAGCAGCAGGAATACGATTCCAGCACATTTGTAGCTGACTGCAGAGGATCCCAGGGACTGCTTACAGTGCAATACAAAAACACAGTCTCAAGTTTATAACCTGCTCCCACCTCTTCCTTTTCTGTTAAAACAACCTGCCAATACCAACAGCAGGGAGAAGAAATCAATAAGATATGTTTTCTACCCACACTACGGTGAGCATAGGCTGCAGTAAGATTTGAAAATAGGTCACTGCATTTGTAAGTCTTTTACTTGGTTTTGAAACAACATCAGTGCAATAAGCTTGTGGACCAAGTTGTCTGAGTTGTGCTCACAGGCTGGATGCTGACTCTGCTTTTTCAGGAATGATTAAACCCAAATAATTCTCCCTTATAAATACAGAAAGGATACATGCAATGTTTCCCAGCAGAGCCCTGTGGGAGGATGAGCATCCTCAAATCTGATTCAGTTGATAGCACACTACACCTCTCAGATTTAGCAATGAGGGTCCAAAGCTAAGCAGAAAGTATTAAGATATTCATAGTTTTCTTCTGTACCCTTCACAGGTTTTTTTAACTGTATACTTCACTATCATCTGCTGTTGGTTACCTGCTCAGATCAGCAAACCTACTCAAAATCTCAGTAATGGTGTGTCCTTATTTGCTTACTTTTATTTAGCCATTCCAGTAAGTGCTGTCATGGTCTTAATGATATGCCTGTTGAGCATTAAGTTTTCCAAAAAAGTATGCAAATGTATAAAAGAAATTCCCCCCCTGCCCCCAAATGTGTTGTTGAACTGTGAACTTTACATTGCAAATGGCTTTTTTTGAAAAAACAATGTATTAGAGACTGGTTTTGTGACCTCTCATAAGGTGCAATCAGGGAACACTTCAGGTGAGACTGGAGGGTAATACTTCACTGTTCCCTTTTCAGCAGCTTAAACTTTCCACAGGGAAACTAAAATTTCATAATCTAAGAATATAAATTCAAGAAATACATATTCTACAAAAATTATGACTGAGTAATACAGGCTACGCAACAAAGAGCCAGATTTTTTTTCTTATTTGCACTGGCTAACCTAGAAGTAAGACTATTCAACAAGTGACACCGGCTTAAAAATGGTAGAAATGAGCGGTCAACCATGCCAATAATTAGAAGAGCAAGTCTAGCACAAATTGTCACCACTGAAGTATTCTACTGTTGTGGATATAACTTTGCTGACTCTGTTCATCAGTTACTCAGTACTGAATGATGATTTTGAAAGAGGAATTCTGCTGCTCTATAGATTCTCTGCTGCTGTAAGTAACCAGATAGCTTTCAGAGCCAGCGTAGTTCTGTCTGCCTTGCAGGAGTTCCAAGAAGTCTTTGGACTTAGATGGATTTGGCTCTTTACCAGCTCTTACACAGTTCGGGGGTGTGCAGCAAGCTCCTTCAGAGCCAGCTAGATAGCAACAGAAGAGCATTGACTGGCCATATGATTACTGCCCATCAACAGCTCATTCCCCACCAGTTGTGAAATGGCTCCTGTGGTTTTGCCACAGCTTCTTGAGCCTGCACGGGTCAGACAGCTAACCCAAATATTACTTATTGGCTATAATAATCCTGATCTTATGTCCTCCTTCTACCCTGTGTTTTGCCCCATCTTATCCTTCCAAACAACATGTAATTTCATGTAGGGAACCTCTGCAGGGACAAGACTATTGTCTCACATACTCCTGTACTCAGAACTGCTCCGCCTGCTCCTCACCTGCAAGCTGAGTCAGGAATTGCCCCTTTAGTGAACTACAGAGGCACGCAAGTCCTTCAGAAACTTGTAATCACAACGTAGGTGTCATGATACAAACAGCTCAGGTGTCATAACCTGCAGGAGCGGGCTGGAAACTAGGACCATGCGCGGCAATCAGTTAGCTGAGGGGAATGTGCTCGAGCTTGTCTAGACTATTAACACGATGAGGCGTGTTTACAGAGCACAGGGGAGTGGGAGACGGATGGCGCCAAGGAAAGGTAACACCTTGCGGTTAATTGCTGGTAGTTAACCACCAATCAGGGATTGCCTAGTATGCAATGCTTAGCTTCAAGAACCAATCTGTTTAAAACGCGCAGCTTCTGAAAGTGTATAAAAACGCGTGCTTCTGTACAATAAATTGACATTTGCTTGCATCAAGCTGCGTCCTGTCTCTTCATTTGCCGCAATAACCCATTTACTCAGGCTCTGCCTTATAAGAAACGACAGAAAATTTGCACCCAAAGTGATGGGGGAGGGGGGGGAAGTCAACAAGCAAACATTTATCATTTTCACCCTCATAATATTGTGAGCAACCCTGATCAGAATTGAAAGCAAAAGCCTTGTAGTTCTGAGTGTTATGAATTACTCCCCGGCCCTAGTTTACAATGTTCTTAACTCATATTCATACCGTTAGAAATGCACTGTGAGGGAAAGATGCAAAATATGACTTTGCAACAAAGACAAATCTCACTTTTGTGGAATATTATTTCATGGAAATGACAAAAGGTATTCTAGACAAGGGAACATATACCATTTGAAAATGATTTAAAAAACCCTGGTCACACGAAGTTGGAAAGGATAATTTTAAAGTGAAAAGATAGCAAATAACTTGTGAGTTGAAATAGCTTGAAAGCTAATCCCAGTAAATCAATGAGCTTCTTGGAGGGCCCTTCAATGTGATCTTCAGCAATTAATGGAATATGTTACAACCATTATTCCTGACAGTATACTCAGGAATAAAGTTGTACATAGTAATGGGTAGTGGGCAACACAAATTTTATGCAGTGTTTCTCAGCAGCTGTTCCTGGAAAACTTCTGTTTTGCAGACTAGCCTGAACTTGTTCAGATGCTTTCACTTACTGGGACAAATCCTTCAAAATGCTGAGTCTCATACAAAGATGTCAAGCACTGTCAGCTCTCACTGGCCTCAATCTGAGGACAACACTAGTATGCAAGATAAGGTCCTTTGCAGGTAAGGCAGAACAATCAAAGAGTAATTTCTAGTTGCGTATCAGTTTCAATTGTGGAACTCGGATATAAGAAGTCAGAGGTCTTGGTCTGAACTCCAGCCCTAGTTCAATTTCCCAAATGACCACTGAATAAGAGAAATACATGGCTGTACTCCAAGTCTCTCACAGAATACACACCCATTGATGAGGTTCCCCCAGAGACCTTTGTAAACTGTGTGAAGACCACTGAGCCAAGCTTCCTCTCACTGGCACATTAGGAAATGAATATATCTCTACATTTTGAGTAAGACAGGAAAGAACCACTTGTACAAAGAACTGTTCCTACCTTCTCTTTGAGCTCACTGGTTTCATTGATGAAACTATCTCTGTCCTTCTCTAATTGGTAAATAATCTTCCGTTGTTTCTGAGCTTCACTCTTATATTTTTCAATTTCTTCTTCCAAGCTCTTCTTTGACTGCTCATGGATCTTCACCAAACTTATCTGTTTCTGAGTGGCACTGTTAGCCTTGACCAAGTGCTACAGGGAACATAAAATAATGACTCTTGAGCTGAAAAGGCAACACTGCCACCACTATGACAAAAACGTGCCATTGTCTAGGTGGATTATGGACTTCCCAGTGTTATTACTCCTTATCTAATTTGTTCAGTTGAAATACTTGAGCCTCACATCTGATTTAAAACAAAACTAAATCTCTAACAGAGTTGCTAAATAGTGTTTTTTTGTGATTTGAAGTTAAAATACTAGTATCTGCATTACAAAATAATGGATAGGATTGTTTACAAGTGGAATTAACCAAAAACTGGAAAAACCTTACCAGCTTTAAGGCATTTAGATTGTAAAGCATGCCAATAGCCAGTAAAATAAATAATAAAAACAAATAACCAAATATGCTTCCTTCTCATGTCCCAAATAGCAATTTCAAACTGGAAATCAACCAAGCTTCATTTAAAATTATGCATAAGATTAAAAAGAAAACAGCGAGGTATCATCTTTACAAAATCAGCTGCCTCATCCCACTTTGAACTTTCTTTCCCTGTACATAACAGGTATTTGTCACCTGCCAAATCTAAGCCTCTGCTGGAGTCAAGATATAGAACAGTGAATCTATACCAAGTAAAGCACCTCAGAAATCATCTTTTAGCATTGAATTTACTAGATTACACTTCAGGAATGCCCGTAAACATGAGCTGCTATCCTGCAGTACAAGAACCTTGGCCTGACAGAAAATGATTGGTATGAGAAATAGACCTAAAAGCAAGGATTACTATTAGCACAGCCTGCCACGCTGCTACATTGGTGCACCAACATTTTGGTTTGTTCTTTTACTAGCAACGACTCAGTTTGCTGATATTAGTATTAAACTTTGTATGCTAGAGAGTGTAAAAGTATAGATGTAACAAACTCTTTGGATATCAAGTAACAGGTCTGCAATAAAAGTAAACACCTGTAGTATTTTTTAACTCCCTGATGGTTTGTTTGTACATTAAAACTTAGAAACTTTCATGTGGCTATGGGTACTAATGCTATTTCAATACACAGAAAAGCAGCAGTGTGAGCATCTGCTTAAGGAAATCTGAATGCTTTACTTAACATTACTTATTCTACAACATTCCTGTGTTGCTGTGAGTGTTTAAACTAGACATTTCATTCCCAAGCTGTGAGATTCATTTTTCATTATTACTAATGCAAGCTCACCTGGTTTAGGAGATCCTTTTCCTTCACAAGAGCATCTATAGCTTTCTTGTCGATCTCCGCCTGCTTTTTGGCAGCCTCCAACTCTAGAGAAAAGGAGAAAAGTGAATAAATCCTTGATTCAAACTGTACAGCTATTAAAAATGCAGAAACAACTTAGTGGACTTCTTAAAAAGCCTTAACATTACGTGAACAGTTCAATCATCTGTGACCAGGTTTTGCAACCTCAGGTATCAGATAAAGATGTTAATACTTATTTTGGTACTCAGAAGAACTTAGAAGAACTCAGGCACGGTAATTAATGGTATGAGGGCTTATTATATTTGGATGTTCAAACCAAGATACCACAAAGAAGTTGTATTTTCAGAAATAGCTAAGCACAGTGAAACTCAGAGCCTGTGAAGAAGCTTGAACATGAGCATCAAAAATTGAGGCACTTTCAAAAACAGGGACTTCCACAATTACCCTAATTCCTCTATGTGAAATCCAGTTCTCCTTTGAAGCAGTGAGATTCTACTGGCTTCAGTGGAGTTAAAACTATTTTCTATGGGTCAAGATGAACACTGGACCCATACTGCTAAAAAGATATTAAAAATTGGAGACATGCATTTGCACTATATTTTAAAGTTAATTAAAACCTGCTACGCTAACTCTGCAACTCAGGAAATGCAGTACATTGGAGTGCTAAGATCTGTCAAATACTGCAAAAATACATGTTAGTAGTAGCCCTCCTCAGGCATTCCAGTACGGATCTGAATTGCTTAAGTTCCTCCCTTCTTTCTAGTACAGAGCATGACCTTAAGAAGTACTAGTAAAGCACCTGTGGGAAAGGTCCTCCACCCTCACAGAGCGAAAAGCAGACATGACTTCCCATAAATATAGTTACATGTAAGGATTCATATCTCATACATTCAGTCTCTTCAGGAGACAAGCTAGAAACAAGTGAGAGCAGGGAAAGGCATTTATACCAGCATATATCAATTTGACCTAGATGAAGTTTATAGTAAAGGGGTTTTTTTCTGCCTCAAAAAGTAAAGTCTCATAAACTCAAATATTTTGCCACCTTCATAGTATTATTTTAGGAGGGGAAAAAAATAATAAACATTTTTTTTTAAATGTGTCTATTTTTATTTCAAAACATATTTGACTTTTAAACCTATATGTATTTTAAAGTTAAAAACAGAAAGTAGTTTTAAATGCTCAAAAATACCCAAAAAGTTGTTTATTTAAAGGTAAACAAAATATTTCATTAGACCCAAGGCATTCTCTTCCAAAATTTCCATTTGGCAAAAATGTTGAAAGTTCATTCTTAGTTTTCCAGATCTGCTAGCAAGTCAAAGTCAATACTTGGACAGCTCTAGTATCCACACTGACCAACTGAAGTCCTAAACATATCAGAACTAAGTTTAGCAGTTTACTTGCACATATTCATTTCCAGGCTGTAACTATTCAGCAGAGACAATAATAAGAGCAGAAATAAAAGTGTGTCCTAACCATGTCTGATTTCAATAACCTCTGAGATTGCTTTTCTCACAGGTCAGTGCAGAAGCAATAAAAGTGGATTGAGGATGACTATGTGACATGGCACAAATTGGCACACCACAAACTTCAGTTATGCCTGTTGTATTTTCACCCCACATATACTACATTATGAAAATTCTGTAAGTCTACAAGGGATTTTAAAATCCTGCTGTAGAGTCCAACTGTCTTTTATACAGGCTTATACTACACACTAAAGGAGAATGATCCTAATAGGAAGATGTATACTGAATTAATAAATTATGAATCAGAAGACAGATCCACACATCAGTTAGGCACCTACCCCTCTCCAGTCCAATTATTTGATTTTTTAGGGTGTTTCTCTCATGTCCTGCATCAACTTTTTGTTTCTCTGCAAAACACAGCTTATCCTGGAGAACATCTCGTACTTTGCTCAGCTTTGAAATTTCAAGGTGCGCCTGAGTCACTTCATCACCTCTGGCCTACAGAAAAGCAACAGGAAAAGGGGAGAGAAAGTATCCACAGAAAGAAAATGCCTCTGTACTTAGTACATAGTTATTCCTTTAAGTTCAAGAAGCAAAGGTGTAAGTGCAGTGGGCCACCTGAGAGAAGATAATTAGCTAATTGAACAATATTAAAAACAATTTAAACAAAGCCAGTTAGGGCAAGGAAAATTATAATCAAATCTTATTCTTTAGGGCTGAAAAATCCCCAGCTGCAAACCTCACACAGCACTACCCAATTAGCCCCGCAGATTAAACACAGGCAGCTCTAATTTCCTTTGAAATATTAAGAACAGTGACTGTGATGAGAAAGATAGCTAGGGTCTGGTCTGATTGCATGTCCTTAATAGCAGGTATCTGTTACTCCCATCTCTTTTATAACCTATGGCTTTTAAAAAATAAAAATAAATGTAGAGTTCATCTCATTTGCTATACAATCAGATGATAGAATTATCAATCAAAACACTGTATAATTGGTTACCATGAAAACCAATTAATAATCACAACAGAAATTAGTCTCTTTCCTTTTAAGATGGAAATATAGCTTCCTCATATAATTCAGTACCACTGTTAGGTTTTACAGACTACAGCCTCAGATACTGATTCTGTGAGATGGTGAATCCTGCTATGTGAGTACCCTTTGCAAAGATGTGAATCTCCTCAGTTCTTACTGACAATAACCTTGAAGAAATTTATGAGTACTTCCATAGTTTGGGTTGCCCAACACCATAGTGGAGGCACTCAGCACAATGCAGGATGAAACTCTAAGTGCAGTGCCTACAAAAGGGGCATCTCAGATCATGACTGGGGATCTTAGAAACTTTAACAATTAGCTTAGTTACTAACTGAGCAGTAACTTCTATTTTTTTGTTCCCAGAAGTTTGTGTGCATGACTCCACAAGTTCCATCAACTCTTCTTGAAGTTAGAATAAGATCATAGAATCAAAATGCTACTTTTGACACTTCAGAACCCCAAATGTAAGTCACATTTGAATGCAGTGTTTGTAAAGCTTTAAACAATTATGGTATTACTAGAAGTAATGATACAACCAGATAACCTGGAAAAAGTCAGTAATTTGTTTTTCAAATAGGTAAGAAAAACATCCTCCAGACTGACTAACAAAATACAGCAGAAAACAAGCTCCTACCACATAGCCCGTTAAGGATCCATATCAGAATCATCTACTACGTAAGTTATGAACTGAGCTTTTAATCTGTCACTGGTTAACTTTTATCATTCCAACTAACAGTTCCCATTAAAAAAAAACCAACCTCTATTGGCAAGCAACCTTTTTATTTAGGTGGATTGGTTATACTTGACTAAACTTTGATAAGATAATGATTTTCTACCTGAATTTCATAACGTTTAGTGTTTAAACCCCAATGATGATACAAAATGCAAGATACCACAGACAGAGTAATAACATCTGTACTTTATCACAAATGCTCTCAAAGTATCCTAAAAAGCAATAGCAGGAATCATTTAATCCTTCCCCAAAAACTCACCTGCTTCTGAGTGGTACAAAACAGCTGTTAAGACAATGTAAAGTCAGGCAAGAAACCCATTTAGATCAGAAAGTAAACACCATCTTAGTTATTTATATTTAACTTCCCCAACTGATACTGGGAGGGGGAAATTTTAGTGTTGGAAGTAGCTCCCTTCAGTGGAAGCTATCCAGGACACTGTCATTATAACCTTAACATTTTTCAGTGGGTTTTGGCAACATTCAGATTATTTTAATCACAATAAGAAAGGAAGTCGTTGCTCTTACCTGAAGATCTCACAACCAAAAAAACCACCTTACACCTGTCAAAAGTACCTTTATGCATCCTTTATGAACACAATATGTTGAGCATTTTAGTTTGTGTCTTATGAAACACAGCTCATTCAGCACAACAGGTGCTACAACGTCAGGTGATAGGGTTGGAGACTGCACCATGGTACTGCCATTGAAAGAATGGCATCTAGTGACAGCCAGATCTTTTCCTAAAAAATCCTCAATTTCCTCCAAAACTACTTATAGGGAAGTATAAGAACTGAAGTCATCCCCATTCCACATAGTAAGGCTGCCATCAGAGTGATATGGCTGATAGGCTGCCTGCACCTCCTGGCACTTACTTTCAGTTCTGCTGTCTTCTGCTGGATGTCCTGCTTCACCTCTTCAAGCATCACACTTTGCTGCTTGCTCTCTTGCATGAGCTTATTATTTCTCATCTGAAATTGCTTAAGCTCCTTACTAGCTCTTTCATTCAAGATCTGTCAGATTAAAGAAAAATCCTATTAATTCTTTTTAATCTCATTACAATATCTACATATACATGAAGACAGAACCTTCCATCTCCCCAGGAGATAAAAGTTGCTACAGATTGTAGTCTGCTTAAAAACCACTCTTCATTGGTGATGAAATTACTAACATGAAATATGATACATGTTCATATTGACTAGGGGAAATGATAATTTCTAATGAATAACACAGCCAGTGTCATTTTTTTTCTGGGAGCTTAGCAGGTCTCTCTTGCAGGTGATAGATAAATATTTTACTCCTTGTTAGGCATTTGGCAAGCATCACGGTAACACAACTTGCTACATATCATTATGGAAAATGAGTATGAGATTCAAATTGCTTCAATCAGCAGAGGGCACGGGAGCTCTGTTTCTTAAAAAGCAAATCCTACATTAATACGCTGATAACATTTCTCTGTTACATGGCTGGCTGAAACCAGGACACAACCATTTTCTTCTCTAATTTGTCTTCAGTCAAAAGCCCAGAACAGCAGTTTCATGGTTTCTGTGGAGAACATAGACTTCAGTACTGCAGCTGCCAGTCTTTTCTTTCACTTGATGGGACTTCCCCTAACAAATACTACTCCATAAGTGAGGAAAGAACAACCATCATATTTTTCACTTGAAGCATTAATGTGTGATAAACCAATGAAGTCAATATGTACTATGCCCTTAACAAACATTAAAGGAAGAGAAGTGGAATCTCCCTCTTCTGAATGCATGCAGAAGCAAAGACAATGTGAAAACAAGAAATACTGATTCTTGTGTTGCAAATGTCAGGATAACATTGTGTTTAAGGTAACTCTTTATCGAGACTTTGACTTAAGGAGGATGCAGCCTATAGTAGCTGTATCAAACCATCAACACTGTCATGCAAGCAAGGATATTTTACTTGAAATTTCGGTAGCATAAGAGCAGGCATCACAGCCAACTACAATTCAGTTGAGAAACAATAACCCAATGATGCTGCAATGGCTGTGTCACCTTCTCTTGCGTATCTCCACCCTGACTCTTGCACAGTTGGACAGCCTGTGTTTTGGACAGAATTTTTGCAAAAGACAATACAGGGCATCCACAGACACCTTCACGACAGCGCAGGCAACACAGACAGTGCAGTAGTCTGGCTAATTGGTGTAGGCACAGCACTTTATGTGAACTACTGGTTTCCAGGACCATTTGGACAATTGAATATCCTTAAAGTCTGCACTTAGAAAGGTTGAAAGGGACTACAGATAGGAGAAGGAAGAATAGAACAGAACCAGGAATTGTAGATACCCTATTTAAAAACAATGTGACTGTCCTGGCAGATCACGGAGCTCCCCTCAAAAGCTGCATCAAATCAGTGATATTCAGAGAAATAATCAAGTCTTCCCTGTATCTCTTTATGTGAATGATTTTACTAAGACTCTATGTTGACAAAAAATTGTCACAGACCTCTACCTTCACAACTTCAGGGACCTGAAGGGAAGAAAATGACATCAAAATCATAAATTTACAAGACAACTCCCAAACAAGTTTCCTTTAAGGTAGGACTGTCTTACAGTGATGAGATCTTCCCTGCCATTTACTGAAATTGCTTCTCTGAGAGTTTCTCAAAGTCAGGGGAAATGAACTGAAAACCCGAAAATTCAAACACTTGCAGAATGCTACGTTAGGACACTTCCAGATAAAGTTTTTAGAAACAGAATGGGGAAAATCAATCAAAAAGGTTTACAAAGACAGTTCTCTTCCCTTTCACAGAAACTCTTCCACAAGCTTGAGAGGTAGATAAAAATTATTGTGACAGAAAAGAAAGAAAGGGTCGGGGGTAAAATGACTTTACCAATGCCACTACCGTCGATCAGTGGTAAAACTGGCAATATATGTCAGAAGTCCAACCTGGCAATCTCCTGTTACTACCACTAGATCATCCACGCTCTCCACAGACTTTGTCTCATTTGCTATGATCTTTCCAAGATGACCTCTAACAATATCATTGCAATCCACTAGATGAAACCTGCCAGCAAGCTTTACATATTTATTTATTAGTAAAGTAGTATTTATATAGAAATAAATATTTATTAACATTTAAAAATAATCTCCCTCCCCTCCCTCTCTCACCAGGAAAATCCATTTTCTTATTTTGATATCTGACCCTAATCTTAGACCTGATAAATGTAGTGTGCCATTGCATCCTACCTTCTGCTCTTTTAGATGCTGTTCCAATTTCAGTTGTTCCTCTTGGCTCCTCTGTATATATTCTTGTAAATTCTTGATCTCAGCTTGTTTGTTATCCGTTTCAACTAGAAGATTTTTCAGCTGCTTCTCCATTTCTTCCTTCTTTTGAGCTTCTTGTGATGCCTTATTCTGATGCAGCAGGATTTCTTGCTGAAGCTATAATAATAGAGAAGACAAAAGTTTTAAGATCTGCTGCCTTTTATTCAGGAAAACAAGGCCTCTTACCTCTCCTTCTACTATGCCTCATGCTGAAAACAGCAGCTTCTGTACTACCGGACCCACTACTACATGGATTATGCCAGATCTTCTCAGAAGTATGTTCTCAAGTGGTTGAACAAAAAATCCTGCATGAGGGAACTTATTTATTGATGACAAGAATTTCTTAAGCACCAGTCAGCTCACCCACACAGAGGGGTCTGATGCAGACATAAAAGCAGTGGCACAAATGTATTTTCAGTTTTAAGTTGTTTGTAAAGTGGTACTTTCTGAATGCAGCATTAAAACTAATTAGGGCTTGGTGTCGCATTGTGAGGATTTTCATTTTGTTTTTTCTCTCTCACCAGCAGAAACAATTATTGCACTGATATTAAAGGAAAAAGAGAGATGTCAGACCAGCATTCATTTTCACAACTGCTCTCAATCCTTCTGCTCTCGAAGCTCCTCTGTGAGAAAGCTGAAAGAGGTGCTTTCATATTTAATAGACTGTCTTGTGACTTTGGCTCTCTCCCTCCCCAAAAATGTGATGGAGCAGAATCTGCAGAGAGGAGACACAGGGGGTTGATCCACATGGAAATATTCAGTTCAGCCAGGGACCAGCAATTGAAAGATGTTCTTCACTTAAACATTCCTCTCCCTTTGAGCCCACAGATGAAAAGTTGCCAGAACTGTCAGGGTCTTCAACAGGCTTTTCAAAAAGCCATTTTCATTTAAACAGTCTGAAGTGGAGAATAATTTCGTACTGGGAGGACAGGAGGTGGTTACAAGTTCCAAATGCTGTAACAATCCCATAAATTTAAGGGCTGAGGAAGTTAGTATCAGAAGATTCAGTAAGTTTTGGCGGGAGTTTCAATCCTCTCTCTTTTCTCCCATGCCCACAATACTGTCAGAAAAGCAAGGATTTATATTCTCTTGTAATACATTCCCATCCATCTGCTTTAGAAACAGAAACAAGTTCTATGCATGAAACCCAGGCTGATCATTACTTTCCTATTCGTGATTAATAAAAAACTGTAAGCTAAATGCTACTTCTAGTTCTTTTCTGTTCTTTGTGTTCTTTTCTGCTTTTCCTTTCTCCTGTTATCCTGCTCCAGCCCCTATTTATATTTTGCTTTAAATTCTTTATTCCTCATTATTATGTTTTTAGATTTTGATGTATCAGAGTTCAGTATCCCATCTTCCATCCTGTTCTACTTTCTCTCCATTCAGTGGGTATCCTATCGATCCTCAGTCTTCTGTATCTCTAGCTGCCATACACATTTAAAGGAAGCTCTACATATTGATCAGTAAAGAAGAACTGTCTACTCAGATGGTCATAAAAGCAGAGAACCTAACTTAGGAGACAAAAAAAGTAAAGCTGGGATTGAATATGGCTGCTCTCTACAGACACTGGTGAGGTGAAAAATTATTTAAGCTGAAAAACAGTAGGCAGGAATCAGTGTGAAAAAGAAAGTCAGAGGTCTTTAGACATTAGAAAAGTGAGGTTCTGGAAAAGTTTCCCATAAGAGGTAGGGCAGAAAGTAGCCTAATTAGCTTTTAAGTCAGAATTTGATACATTCTTAAAAATGACGGTATGGCATCATATGACAACCAGTGCCAACAGCAAGGGACCTAGCATACGCATTCCAGGTCTATGTTCTAAGTGGTTCTTTGGAGGAATAAGGATGTACAATGCAGAAAAAACCCACACATCTCCAGTATGAAAGATAACTACTATTCAAGCAAAAGAACCTTGACTTCATTCAGGGTATGGGGAAGCTATGGAAGCAGCTGGTATGAGACAATACACTTTGCAAAGGACATAGCCTAGAAGTAGAGAAAAATCATTCACAACAGACTCCTTTCTGAGCACTCCCGAAAATGTTTGAGATGTGAAAGTACAGGTAGTAGCATACTAGTTAAAGGAGATAAATTGCAAGTGTGGAAAATGGTTCAGGACAAAACTTAAAATCACTACCTGGTGATCTGTACAGACCTGTGTAATGGATTGATCTGCCTCATTTTTTGCCTTCTCTGTATCCTGCAGCTGCTCTGTGACTTGAGCTAGACTTTGACGTAACTTCGCAACCTCTGACAACAGTTGGTCTCGCTCCTTTGTTACCCCTTCTTTACGTTTTAGCAAATCCCGGATACTGGAAGCAAGGAAATAATAGTCAAGCAGTGTCACAGGCCATTTCTGTTGTTCCTCCTATGCCAGAGCAAGATCTTTTGTGAGAAACAGGAGTTTAAAAGTCATTTGTTTCATTTTAAACTCCTCTTGGATTAAGGCTCTGCTGGGCAATTGAATTATATGCTCTATCTAGTATGACTGTAGTCTGCATCAACATAGGCAGCTTTAAAAGTTAACCTAGTCCAATAAATCACTCCTTCTTGTTATATCACATCCTCATGGGTCTCAAGAAGCCTTCAGTTTCCCCAAAAGGTAACAGTGAACAAAATTCCTTTTCTGTCCTGTAAAATTACTCGGGGACCAAAAATGTTACATTGTTGTAACCAGTCTCTCTGCAGCTTACCTGACTGGGCACCTAACCAGGTTATGTCATATAATCACCTAATGAAAGAATAAAGCAGAGTCCCTGTTTGGACACATTCACAATCTGAAAGAAAGTCCAAGCGGTGTGGATTCAAGGTCAACCTTAAAAACCAGCCTTATAGTTCTAAAAGACTGTCGGGTTTTCAGCCCCATAGGGCCGAAGGACAAAGGAGTTGTCTGGTCCCATTGCTTTGTCGCTGCACAGAGTATTTAAGCATGGAACTGGAGTGCAATACAGAAGGAACTTATGAAGAAATTGTAAGCAGGCAGGTCTCAGCAGTCTGGGCAGCATCTGGAAACACAGGAGTGAGGTCTTGGCAAAGTAATGGCTCCGGGCTCTTGCAGGAAAATGCAAAAAGCAGCCACCAGAGAGCTAGCTGCCTTCAGGGAGAGTTATACTAGGGAAAGGCTTAATGACCAAGCTTTTAGATCCAGGGAAACCTGTTAACAGGTCCAGAACATTTTAGGGACAAACAGTAGAATAGATTTCTCATGCATCCAGGTGGTTTATGTGCTGGCACATTCCATGGAGGAGAGACACTTGAGCACACTAAAGGCCTTGCTCACAGACCCAAGCCTCGTTTATGCAGCCCGGATATACAGTGCACAGGGAGACGAGCATTCCCCATACATATCCTGAATGCATAATATAAATAAATAACTTAAACAATGTGGAAATTTCAAGCCAGAACTAGCTGGGCCAACCATCGGCAATCTCGACAGAAAGTGCACAGGTCATAGGGTCAATATACTTAATCTCATCTTGGAGTTCACACTTAATATTACAGCATAAGCACAGCCAGAGGACCTGACACAATAAACACTTGCTTTTGGAGGCATTTTGAGCAACTCCTGAGGATCATTATTATTTGCACACTATAGCAGCTAGAGGCTCCATCTGAGACTGGGTCCCTCTATGCATAAGTGTTCAGTAAAAAAAACACACAGTCTTGAAAATGTATAAATATAAAATATAAACAAGAATACAGACAGTGATAATGCCTTATAACAAAGCTGCAAAGAGAAATGAAGTCTCCTGCTTCCTTGACTTATCTACTTGACCCTGCTCCCATCAGATGTAAAAGTGTTGACAGGATCCTATTCTCAGAGTACGTTGAAGTGCTAGTCAGATAAAACAATATGACAGATACTGAGAAAGTGCATAATATTGATTTTTATTTGATCTCTCAGCTTAATCCAATACTGAATGAACTTGCTCAGAGCCTGATTCTGTACTTGCTCACTGCATAAACACATAGACCAATAAATGTGTACTCATGAGAAAAGTAAAAGGCAGAAAAGACCTCTTTTTCTGTTTTCCAGTGGTTTTGTACTATCTAAATAGCTAAACAAGATGTAGAATGATAGATAACCAATCAGGCTTTCCCCCTCCCTGGGGAATACTTACTGGTACTCCTCTCTCAGAGATGGTCCAGATCCTTGTTTCACTAAATTATTTAGGCGCGCGGTTTCCTCTTGCAGTGAATTAATTGTTTCCTTCATTTTCTTTTCCTTTTCATAGGCTGCATCCACCATTTTCCAGGACTTTTCAATCTCCTAGGAACAAAATGGAAAACAATTACATAAATTAAATTGGGTTGAAAATTAACAACAAATTAAAAATCATCTTGCATTTTGGTTAATTAAGAAAATAGATTTTCATGCCTTTTCATGTTTACATTCACAAAAGTTTGTTGCGAATCTTCACCAATTGTCTTTTCTTTTGGACAAGAGCACAGCACACATTCTGAGCCATTCAGGCTATGTCAATTTACACCACAAAAGCTCTAATACATTTTCTTCTACACACAGATCTGAACGTTATCAAATCTCATTCTGTGAGGTTTTGGTTGTGTAAGTCGCACTAATATCTAAAAATTTACTGAAAAATCAGTGCCCACAAAGATACCGTCTACTTAAATATCTCACTTATGAACTTATTAGCTTATTACGACAATGAACATCCCATTTGATTTGGATGAGAAAAAAAGATGTTACTCTGGGCTTTTATCCTTCTTTGTTCATTTTCATCTGGGAGGATCTAGTGTATTTTGATTTTAACTATGTATTTAGAAGAGCCACAATTCTCAAGCCGAATTTCAACACATGGAACTACTTGTCTGCTTGACTCATGTGCCTCTCACAAACCCAGGGTTTGATATCCACAAACAAGATAGGGGAGGAGGGTTCACTTGTATTTTTAACTTCCTCTAGATCTCTCTCCATTGAATCAGATTATTAAGAAGCACACAGCAGGTTTATTCCTTGCCAGGTTCAAACCAAGCTTCTACCAATTCTGGAATCCTGTCCTAAAAAAAAATGCATAAATTCAGAAAGCGACTGGACTGGAAGGAAAGTTCCCCAAGATTCAGTAAATAACGAAGCACTTATTTTGACACTAGAAGTCCCTGGGCTGCAAATCACAGCATGATGTCCTCTCTCTCATGCTCTTTTCTCAGCTGGCTCCTGGTGGAGTACTGGACTTGATGGACTTGTACAAATTTAGACTCCAAGTGTGGCTGTGCAGCTCTGCATTAGTTCTAGGGTCTCCCCAAGCAGAGTCAGACAGAACCATCATTACTTCAAGCCATAATGTCCCTTTCAACTCCCACTTGCATCATATGAAAATGGGAGCATGGAAAAAACAATTAAAAATTGGTCCACAATGAAGAATATCAAATAAGTTATATCAAATTGTTTACAGCAGTTCTTTACTGAAATTAACATCTCTAGTTCTAAAGAAAATCTGTTTAACATTAAACTCAAAATTACACCTATATTATGGTATATTGTTAATATATTTATTGAACTCTTTAAAATCAAATAAATGTAGTACTCAAGCTGCTTACTGCCTAAATTAAAAAAATCAACCTATTGAATTAGCAGAAGTAACAGGCTACCAAAATTCACTAAAAAAATAACACAAAATATAACATCTGTAGCCTCTTGAAACTAGAGAGGGTATACATTTTCATTTTATTTATTCAACTAGTCCGCCTATCCAAATTTGAGAAACCATCTGGAACTTAAAGATCAGGAATGTTTGCTCTTCATTTTTTCCCCCAACTTATTAATAAAGACTTAAACAGTGGGCTTTACTTGTTCAGAAATTCTGAAAGAGATTATAATCAATTAAATTCACTACATACAAACACTATTTTCATTACTTAATAAACTACTTAGTTCAAAATTTAGTTTGAAATTGTGCTTTTCACTTATGTATAAAGCATATTTTAGACGTTTTAAATATTAAGTTAATTTTTACATTTTATATATTTTGAGTTTTAATTTCCATTCAAATGCAGCAATGATCACACATAAAGCATTAAGTATCATCTAGTAAATAATAAATTTTTCATTCATTATTGTCTTACATTAAAATGTTCAGTTATGAAATTTAAATAAGTGCACACTAGGCTGAAATGATGACATGAAGACAGTGTGTCACCTTGACTGGCAAAAAAAGCAAAAAATATAGCTGTAAATAAACATGTTTCAGATTTGCCAACCAGTAAGAGGCAACCAGCCTTTCTCTAGAAAAATGCAAATGGAAAATAAGATTAAAGCTGATTACTTAAAGCTTTCTGCTGGCTGATTAGACTGTGATTAAATTGGTGAATTGAATCATTATGATTGAAGTTCAGGGGGATGGAACTGGCGAATAAAATCAATATGCCCTCTGAGAGGTCTTACTGGCTTCAGCGAGTATTTTGTTCTGGTGAGTATTCGCAAAAGTGATCCCCTGAAGTCAATGAGGCCATTCAGATGAGCAGTGATTTCAGGTCACCCTAAGCTGTGCTTTTTGAACTTTATCTTGCGTTTGATGTGTAAAACCAGTTGTATTGAATTTGTATTGATAAAACTAATTTCTATCAACAAAGTTGGCAGGCACAGATGATGGCCCCATCAAGAAGCAAAATCTAAATAAGAATTTGCTACAGTCTTCAGCATCAGCAAAACTGGGCTTCGTTGCAGTTGTTTCTTGGTTGTGCCCTTTGAACAGCAGATCAACAGATTGCTTCCTTTAACTTCAAAAGTAAAGAGAATAAAATTCTTGATGGTGGAAGCCTTCACTGGAAAAATATGCACGTTATTATTCAGTGAGGAGGGGAACTGAAAAAATGCAGTCTGTCAGTATCACTGGGTAACTGCAGTGTGTGGTTAGGTAGGTAACATGCATTGCAGTCTGTTGTATAAAGACAGAGGTACACTAGATGTTTGCAGTTAGAATAATTAAAAAAAAATCTGGAATTCTGGAAATTGTGAAGCAGAATTCATAAAGTGTGACTGCCTTACTTTATTTTCATTAAATACCCCAGAAGATCACATCAGTTTCACTGCTCAGAAATGGAGAATTACTGAAATGCTTTCTTAGTATATTGCATTGATACCCCTAGAAACTGAAAACTTGTTAATTCCAAGCAGGGGAATACAAGTTCCTGTAAATTCCCCTTCTAGCATTCTTCCAGCGCAGCCTCGTGTATCAGTATCCCTATCAATGAAAAAAAGAATTGTATCCCCTTCATGTTCAGCTTGGGCCTTTGCTGCTTTGATAGGACTGTAAATAGCATACTATTACATACGGTTTATTAAAACTACAAAGCAGAGCACTGAACAACCACCAGACAGTTAACAGCTATTGATTATTATTGACCTGGGTTCTTGAACCACTCATCTGTGTAGTTAGCCTCTGCCCCTAAACAAATCCTACTGATTACAACCAAGCTTCACATGGAGGAAAATTTTTGCTTCTACAACTTTTATTTGTATATGAAACAATGACCTATAAGAGGAAAGCTGCACACTTGCTACCCTTATGACCCATTGAGTCACCAAGATTTATGGCCTTAATTTGAAGCAACCACACCGTTTTTACAGAACAGCCCCACCAGGATTCTCCTATCTTTTATAAATAATGAAACAGTGGAACAGATTATTTAATTTAGTGCTGAAGAATATAATCTTTGCTATTTTAGCACTTGAACTTTCCTCAACACTTGCCTAACACACTTCTTGAATGTTAGCAAAATCGTAGTGAAATACTACAGCTGTAATGGAACTTCCCTTCAGAAAGGAGGATAACATGAAATACGAAGCGTATACCGAACAAAACCCCAAAACATGACAGAAATATTTTAAACAATATTCAAATAATTCCTGAACATTTAAGGGAAAGACTAATTCTCAAAACCAAACTGAAAAAGTATCAGTGCTGTTTACCTGGCTCACAGAACACCACTAGAATTGAAATGTCACGTGTTGTGCATTGCATGTTATTTCCAATAGGGTCATTTTCTCAACCAGCTTTTTCACTACAAAATCTCTTAGCCGGTTCAACAGTAGGTGGTATTGCCAAGCCATATCTTGCCTTCAAATTAGTTGCTGAAATTGGAAAGACTCTTATTTTTCCTACTCTTCCACTCCTCAGTTTTATGACATTACTAAGACAATGTCTCCTCAGCTTGGGAACATCTTGAAAGATTGCCTCTGCTACTGTTTACCCTCCGAGTATTGCCGTGTAATAGCAGAAAATTATAAGGATCATCGCAGTTTGTGACACCCATCTAGCAGGTTTTGATTTGCAGCAGTGAAAAACAAGATTTTCTACACTTAAGAATGCTTTGAGCGGTAACATGAGCTTGCAAGCTGCAGCCATAGGATGACAGCACTGCTACTTAGGGTAATATTTCCTCTGAGTGTATTTTCTTCATAATTCTAAGGACAAGAAACTTCACGGCAAAGAATTTCTATTTCTGTAGTGCTCATGGATCACTCTGAATTATTACACTGAATTTATTTTACTGGGACAAAACACTATTGTAAGGCACGGAGGTTTCTCAACTAAATGCTGAACTAAAGCTTGTGTAGGTACCACAGCCTAAGTTTTTAAACCATCAGAAAGAAAAGAAGTTCAAAATACAGTCTTCTGATCATCTGGCACCTTCAGGTTTCTGGTAGTCAAACCTTGCTGTAAGGCTAAAAACATTGACTGTTTTTAGTGAGTCAAGCACTTTGATTTGACAGAGTTTAAATCAATAAGAACAAAGAACACATCAGAGTAAACTGGTAAAATCACATTGAAATGCTATATAGGACTCCCTTTCAAAAACACTGTGAAACATTTATTTGTATCAGTTGGTCTCAATCCATATTTCAGCAAGTAGATTTTTTTATGTTCTGGCAATACTTAACATCCAAGCAGCCCTTCAAAAATACTAACGAATCAAAAACCGTATTTTAAGTTGAAAACAGGTTATTCTACAGAAGGAAAACTGAAATAAAAACTATTAGTGAGTAGTTGAAAGCTGATGGAATTGGTTTAGTGCAATAAACACAGAATTTGACTAGGACCTGTAAAAATACCAGCCTGAGGAAACAAAGCGATTGGTAGCAAAGCCGGGGTTAAAGAACTGGAGATGCCAGCTCTATACTTAGTCCTCTGG
Source organism: Falco biarmicus (assembly GCF_023638135.1). Lineage (NCBI taxonomy): Eukaryota > Metazoa > Chordata > Aves > Falconiformes > Falconidae > Falco > Falco biarmicus. The sequence continues at coordinate 25,222,410 of NC_079296.1, forward strand.
CTAGCTGTCTACATAAAAGGAAGTGTTGTTGCAGATGCTCCTCTTATTACCATGTTTTTCATCAACAATTTCAGATCATACTCAACACTTTACCGTCTTCATTGATGCTATAGTTCCCTGATCCTCTTTAGAAAGCTCTGTGAGCACAGCTACTTTAGACGAATTCACCAGAAGCTCAGCATTCAGCTGCCTGCATTTCTCCATGAGACGCTTCTCATTTTCATGGGACTTCTTCATAACAGTATGGAGCTTCTCATATTCTATTCGATATTTTTCCAGAGTTTTATCAGCCTTAAGTAGATTGATGACATCTTGGAAGCCTTTTTCCAGTGCTTCAAATGCACTTTCTTCTAGATACAGTTTGCCATACTTTTCCTGAATGGAATGAGATACATAATCAACAAACAGGAGGAATTCAACATTTCACTCATGACCCCAGAATATAAAAAAAAAACAATATACTGAGTGTGTAAAAGCTGCTAAGAAATCATGACAAAGTTTTCTGAAATAACAGTTCTCTTGCTATCATATGATATGTACATTGCAGGCTATTTTTCAAACAGATCTCCCCCTATTTTACTGAAATAACTTGTGCTTTAACAGTCAGAATTCCTGTAATTGAGTACCACAACTACTTTAAAGATAGGTCTATAAAACATCACCATTGTGCTAGTGTTTAAAAAAGATATCAACTACTCAAGAAGCCCAGTATTTCAGTCTCAATTTTCCCCAGTTCTCTACACTATAAAGTCTGATTAGTTTATGCCTTCTATGCAGACAGTGCCAGCAAATCACATGCAGATAAGCGTGTCCAAAAGTTCCAGTAATGCCAAAGCAAGCCAATCCTTCTTCTGTAGGAAATGCATGCTACCGTTAAATCTTTAACGGGACATTTTTGATCTAGTGCAGTTCTGACACCAAATTTTGCCAGTTGGGTTGCTGGACACCAAAGTCCACCAATATTTTTCAAAAGGAGCTTAAAATAAGCCTCCATTACAGCCTCCAACAGAACACAATCACACCAAGAAGAGGCAGTATGGCTGCTTCTCAGGAGTTAGCTTCATCTGCTAAGCAGCAAGATAAATCAGCCCACAGGACACTTCCATACTGTCATGGATACATTGCTGCCATTACTCAAGCTTGCTCAAAACTGACTAGAACATCTTTACACTGCAATCTGAAGTCTAGGTATAGCCTCATAATCACATCTCAGAGGTGGACTCACTTGGACAGGAAAACAGCTCTCCTATTAGCACTGGCTGTGGCTGTATGGCAAGCCCCCCTCGCAGACCAGAGGCGATGAGATGCACACTTCCCACAACCTTAAAAATCTGCCCTCGTATTTCCCCCCCAACGAACGGATTACTATTGCAAAAACGGTTCAGGCTCCTACGCACCGTTTGAACATAAACAGTTTAGAGGTGAGAATTTTCAAAATAATAACAATAATAAAAATATACCTGAGAGCAAAACAACACACTTGTTTCATTGGGTTGGTTGGTTTGTTAGGGTTTTTTTTTTGGGGGGGAGTGGGAAGTACATAAGTGCACCCTACCTGGAAAACCTGAAATTAAAAGGGTAAAAGTAAGCCCTGACGACTTGAAGGTCAGGCCATGCAACGCATGGAGGCAGAGGCACCGGCTCCAAGCCCCCTTCCTGCCAAGGCTCTGATCTGAGGGGTTTTTTTCTGTGTCACAAACTTTGATGGGAACACAGCGAAGGCAACGCTGAGGGCCAGCTCTGGTGGGCGGGCTGCTGCGGCTGGTCTTGGGGGGCTGCATGACGCCTTCGACCCCGCTCTGGCCTGGCCGCACAGCAACAGACCCGGGTCTCTCTGTATTTCACCCTCCTCCCGGGTACCAAACCTTCAGTTCCCATCTCGCTCACGTCTGGGCCCGGTATGGGCACACGGGGGATCACACCTGCGATCTCAAAGCAGCAGGTGCTCCCGACATTTCGGCGTGATGGCCGCCCACGGCCACGCTGCCCAACAGCTCCTACTTTCAACACAGGCTCCAGCGGAGCCCCGCTCACAAAAGTAACTCAACGCAGAAACACCGTCTGTAGGTACACGATGCTGTGGGGCTTATCCTGAGGCGCAGCGCTCGCCCTGCCCGAGCGCCGGGCGGGCCGGGCGGCGGCGGGGGGCTCACCTCAGCCATGCTGCCGACAACGACGCCGACGACGCTGCTGTGGCGACCCGGGCCGCGGCCGCGCGGGGCCCCCCGCTCCGTATCGTAGCAACGGCGCGGGGCGGGGGCGGGGCGGGCGCGCGGGGCGGGGCGGGGCCGTAGGGGCGGTTGGGGGCGGGGGCGGTTGGTGCTGCCGGCGCCGTGTGTCCCCGCTTAAGAGGGGGGGGGCCGTGTGTCCTCTTGATCGGGCCAGGGGAGCTTGACCCGCACACCCGCGCCCGCCCCCCCGCTGCTCGGGCAGCCTGCTGTGTTCCTCCCAGGACACCTGGCCTTGCCTCCGCGCCCTGCAGCCTTCCTTTTGTGTTTAGCTTTGTCCAGGAGCTCCTTGCTCGTCCATGCAGGCCTCCTGGCATTTTTGCCTGACCTCCTCTTTGTTGGGATGTCATTTTCTTGGGCCCCTCGTCCCTCCAGGGCTTTGTCCCGTGGTAGGCTACCAAGAGATCCCTGAAGAGGCCAAAGCCCGCTCTCCTGAAGCCCAGGGCAGTGAGCCTGCTGTGCACCCCCCTCGCTGCCCTAAGGGCCTTGAACTCCACCATTTCATGGTCACTGGAGCCCAGGCTGCCCTTGAGCTTCACATTCCCCACGAGCCTCTCCTTGTTGGTGAGAGGCAGGTCCAGTATAGCACCTCGCCTTGTTGGCTCCTGTATCACTTGGAGAAGGAAGTTATCACCAATACAATCCAGGAACCTACTGGATTGCTTATGCCCTGCTGTGTTGTCCCTCCAAGAGATGTTGGGGTAGATGAAGTCTCCCACAAGGACCAGGGCCTTTGAGTGTGAAGCTTCTCCTGTCTGTCTATAGAGGGCCTCACCTGCCCAGCCTTCCTGCTTGGGCAGCCTGTAGCAGACCCCACTACAACGGCACTGGTCCCTGCCCTCCCTTTAACTCTGACCCATAAGCTCTCAGTCAGCTCCTCGTCTGTCCCCAGGCAGAGCTCCATGGGTCTCCAGCCAGTCACTGACACAGAGAGCAACATCCCCTCCTTGCCTCCCCTACAAGTGCTTCCCAATGTGCTTCCCAATGAGCCTGTACCCTTCTATTCCATCACTCCAGTCGTAGGAGCCATCCCACCACGCCTCCATGATGCAAATAAGATCACAGCCCTGCAGGGGCTATTTATGCAGTTTTGAGGCACAAACTACATTTGGAGCCTGGCTGCTGCCGTTGCATTGCACCTGACTATTCACTCTAGCTTGTCTGTGCCTGTGAATGAACCCGTACAAACCATGCTGCAGAACAAGGGAACGCGGGACCGTGGCTCTGCCCTTTCAGAGCTGTGCCAAGCAGCACTTGCTGCTGTGTACTCCACTCCCAGCCACCCCTTGAAACAGTTGTTTTTATCTGCATGAGGTCACAAATTGTTTCATCTGATAGCTTTTTAGGGCAGGGAATGGATTGTACAATGTATACACTCCCTAGCAGAATGGATGTTGGTTATGACCTTAAAGTACCACTTGAAACTAATAATTACGATGGAAAACGTCTCTTCCTGGTTTAATGAAGCCTGAATTGTAGCACTTCGTTTTACTGATTACGTGGCAAAATAGGCAATTTCAAATGGATGCTTTCAAATGGTCTGATTTTACTATTAGAACTGGAAAATATACATTTTATAATGTATTTTCTATATATATGACTTAATTTGCAAATTATCTCACACACTGAAACATAGTTTCAATAATTTCAAAGCACACTTTAATAAAAAAATCAATAAAGTTCCTTCTCTAAGTTTTGCACTCTTCTTTTTCCTCGTTTTCTTTTGTACTGATGTTTCTTACAGAGTAAAATTACCAGGAAAAGGTAAACCCCTTGATTCTAGGATTTCAGATTCTCAAGAGGACCAAACTTTTAGATCCTTAAAAGAAAACAGCTGTATGTGTAAAGAAACAAAACAAGGTCGGATTTTAATTTTGTTAGCACAATACTGCTGGAGGAAGGGGATATGGTCTAGAATTTAAAAAAAAAAATATGATAAAAAAACCTTAACATTTACATCTTAAATATATAACCTTGATATTTATTATACTCTTTCTTATGGCTTTAACAAATATAACCTTGATATTTATTATACTCTTTCTTATGGCTTTAACAACAAATCAGGAGTGGAAACTTACAAAGGGAGGTAGTTACCTTTGTGCTTTTGGTTCATGCTTGCACTTGTGGGTAACAGCATAAAATGTGTCCTCAAATGACAGCCGTTTATTGAGGCATTCCCAGGAACTTTCTGATCCACTTGAAGATCCCCCCGTTCATTGCAGGGCGTGGGGTGAACTAGATGAGCTTTAAAGGTCCAACCCAGACAATTCTATGATTCTGTTCTATGTTTTTCAAACTTCTGGTGATTTGAGCCTTGTGAGACCCTCTAAGGATGACTGTATAGGCTGGTCTTCATAACAAGTGCCATTTGAGTGAAATTCATTCAAATTTGACAAGTTCACCATCACGGTAGCTGCACCACTAACTGCAGCGCAAGCATCGTAGGGTGACTGCGTTAGGAGCCCGTGATAACTCATTCTGAGGTGTATTCTTGATAAGCTAGCCACCATGCCTTAAAACGTCACAACTCATAGCACACAGTTTTAAGTGCGACCACAACAGACATCTGTGACAAGATTCAAACACTTACTTTGAAATAATTCTGCAGCAAGCCTACAGAATGCCTCAACAGGTTCGTGACCAAGGAGCTGGTGCAACACTCAATAGGACATCTGTGTTTCCAACCTTAGCAAGAATTTCCTGTAGCTTGGGACCACCCACTTAAAATTTCCTCTACTTTATATTCATCAGTAAAGCAGAAATAACCATATCTGCCATCCTGCAATAGTGTTGTGCTGTCACGGCTGTAAACGATGCACTCATATCATAGAGTGAACCTCTAGACAAGGTGGAGCTCTTGAAGTGGGATCACTTTATAACACTCCCTTTTAAGCTGAGCCAATGTTTCCAGCTCTGGGAAAACCTTTCTGCTAGTAAGAGCAAAAATCTCCCACAGCCACAGAAGAAGAAGAAAAAAATCACCTTAAATAAAAATAAATAAATCCGGCACAAACCAGACCCAGAATGTTTCAGTTCATTGAAAAGATTGTTACTTATTTCGCTGAATATCTGACTTTGTTCAAGAGACACCTGTACTATATGGTAAATAAGCAGAATCACCTGTTTCACCAGCTGCATGAAAGAGAGTTTTGCATCAGTGGGGTGTGTTTGTGTGGGTACAGAAAGGGTTACTAGGGAAGAAGTGCTTGCTCACTGATTTATTTGAGGTCACAACCCTCAGGCAGTTAATTTAATGCATGTTTTAAAGTGTAGTGGCATGAAAATGGTAAGCCATCGCTTCCTGAGTGTAAGGACTGATGGGCTACCGCAGAGATACAAATAAATGGAATAAAATCTCATCCTGACATCAGCCAGGAGAACGTAAGCAATTTGGGGCAGGGACCATGACATTACATGTCTATTGAAAAGTGGAAAATGAACCTGTAGACACAGGAAAGTAACGATAAAAATTGATAAAGCAGAGCCAAAGGGAGGGGGTGGGGTAGGTGTGAAGTACGTTGCCAGCCCCAGCACGCTGCGCAGGGACGACCCTCGCTAGGTGGCACTGCGCCACCACAGCCGTTCGGTACACTGCCCCCCGCGCGCCAGCCACCTCCGACCCTGACAAGCTTTTCTGGCTTAGACGCGTGTTACAAATACTAATTAACACATGGAGACATAATGGTGGGGTGAACACGTGTTCATGGATGAGGTCCTGTATCTGCATACCATTTTGCTCAATTGACTGAGATAATATCATCAATGGGAGATTGCCACTAAGGAAAGCAAAACTTGTCTAACGATTTACTCATGTTAAAATATTGTTTTATACACGTTACAAACACGTTACATAAATATTATTTATGTAACTGCAAGACTTGTAATTACCCCAGCGATATGGAAATCCATCACAACCTCGTGTCCTCAAACACTAGTGACACTACAGACGCTGTCAGGGGGCTGACATCCTGGGATGTCATACCCTGGAAACCAGTTTGCCTTTCAGAGTTACATCAGGTTTGCACTATTAAAAGGAACAAGAGCTTACTAAAAAAACTTATTTTACTCCAGTGACAAGGAAACGCTATGCGGTCCTCAATTGCTTAATTATCTAACTGATATTTTTACTATATTCCCTTTGAATGTCCTCTCCTCCTGTTATTTTCAAGCTAAATGATAGTCTTACAATGTGAACAGTTGTTCAGTTTAAATTGGATTGAGGTTTTCTACTTTGTTCATAAAGATCACGCAGCAGATCTCAAATAGCAGTAACCTTTGATCATGTTTGGCACTGGAGTTGAGCCAATGATCTCAAGAGGAGGAAACATTACCATTTTCATGAAAAGTTAAATCATGGAGATGTTTTGATTAATAGAAACACTCAAAAAAGGAGCTCATTTAGTTCTGAGACAGAAGCTAAAGCTGACAAGCAGTCTGGGTATAATGTACAATTACATGCTCTACATAAAAACTAAAGTAGATTACAATTATGGAAAGCAATTAAAATTAAGTCAATAATCCCAGAACTAAGATGAACTTGCCATTCCCCAGCATGGTTTGAAACTGCAAAACAGTTTTCTGTCTCAGTTTTTTCTCCCAGTTCTGCAACTAGGATTATGTTGGCCTGCCACGCTTTAGAAAGTTCCTCTCTTCTACCCTTCTCCAAGCCAGAAGGGGATTCTCCAAGATTGCTGGAGGAAAGCAATGCTTTGTGAATCCCCATCACCGCCCACTGCAGGCTCTGAGCACCACCAATATTACGGTTTATGCTACCAAACTGACCTACAGCTTTGGCGAGTGACATGGCAGGAACTCTTCCTCCTACATATTTGGAGGAACAGTCTGGTAGAAGTGACCTCCTTCCATCCTGGCTGCCAAGCACCATCATCTCCAGAGAGGCTATGAAGAAAATCCTACAAGGTAACACAAACACACTTGGCCCTGCACAGCACTCAGGTTTCCATCACCTGCTTACCAGTTCTGACCCATGGCTTTTTAAAAAAAAAAAAAAAAAAAAAAAAAATTCAAGCATGAACCTTTGAGCGTATTTAAAAATTAGTTTCAAATACGTCCAGAGTTATCATGTGTTCATTAGCAGCAACAACTTCCCCCCGTGCCTTCCAACAGCCTTTCAGTTCCAGCAGCAGAATCCAGGCCCTAATCTCTGATTCCTGCTCCCCTCATATTTTATTCTTCAGCCTTTTAATTCTCAACCACCAAATCTTTCCCTAGCTGAAAATCTGTCTGGCATTTTTCACTACTTGATGCTTGAGTCCTCTGGGAGGAAGAAGCTATTAAAAGACATCTTAATACCCTGGAAAGGCCACCGAAATCACAGAGATTTAAGACGTTTATAATCAGGGGTAAGAGGGTAGATGAGGACACCATACGGTGAGCTGCGAGGAGGTGACCCCATCTCCCTGCGCATTTCCTTGCAGGGTAGCTAAAGGTGTGAAATATTCCTGGCTGGAACTGAGTCTGCCTTTCCCTTCTCCCGGTGGTCTGCTCCTGCTCTGCTGGGTCACATTGAGCTGTGCCTGTTCCAATACTGTCCTGCCGCAGTCTCCTTTAGGCTTACGCACACACTTGCAGTATGAAAGGCAGGGCTCCAGCAAGGCCTGGCTGGAACAAGATTATCATTCCCGCTTTCTCTGAGTTAAGTGTTAACGTGATCCCTCTGTGTGCTCCAGCTTGGCAGCTCCCTCCTGAGTTCCTTGTGAAGGTGACAGCTGGAAGCTGTGTGCAAACCTGTTTCACTGCTGCATACCCATGGCTTCTCTATTGTACCCCTGTTCTCTCTTTGTAGATCTTGCAAGATGATGGGTTTTGGTTTGTTTTGTCTTGTTTTTCATTTACTGCTTGTAATAGTTTAAGAAAATACTGTTATTTTTGTAATGGATTAGGGATACTAGTGGAAAGAATAAAATAATTCCTCTGCCTCCTAACATGTCCAAAAGCAGCTGAGAAAGATACCTAGAATTTAACTCTCAGCACAAATCTTGCTCTTGCCCTGCTCCTGCTGCTGGGATCTCAAAAGTCCATTTTAGAAATAATATTATTATATCCAATTCCTGCTGCGGTAGCAGCCATGTCACAGAGCCACAGGTTCTGTCTCTGTGTGAGGAACTGTGGCATGGTTACTCCACTGATCACAGCTTCAGGTCCTGCCCAACATCTGAGTAAGGATAGCGGAGCTTGGCTCATTATCAAATAAATTACTACCTTTAGCAAGATAATGATCTTAAGCCATCTGCAGTGCAGTAATACTCAAACAATGAATCATGTGCCGGTGTTGTCAGGATATGTGCTTCTAATTTTCCCTCCTCCTCTTTCAAACTGCTGAAATGCATCAAAAACCCTTATACAAATCAAATAAATGTGTCTTGGTTTGACTTTTCCATTTACATGTATTGTATTGTTATCATAATTTTATACCATCTGAGTTAGCACAGAAAGTAGATCCTGAATGGGATAGTGGATATGTAATATAATCTGTTGGGATGTAAGCCTTCCTTTGGAAAATGTTCAGGCCTTTTCCCTGTATCCCAGGGAAAATTTGCAGATGAATGTAAATTATAGTCACTGTAACTTACAGTGATTTGTACTTTCTAGCGTGTATATATACATATATATATATATATACACACACACGGTCAGAATCAGTAATTACTACCTTGCCAGGCTTTATGCAGGTGATATTTAGTAGACATTTTCCTTTGGCTTAGGTGATGAATAGCTGTGATCTTGGAGAAGGAACTGTTTTCTCTCCTCCTGCTGCTGTGAAGTTCCCAAGGGAAATAAATAATGCAGCAAGACAGGCCGAGTCCTGCAGCGCAGAAGCGGGGAGATTCCAGTACTGCTCTTGCTAGAGATGATTTTCATAGATTATGGCATAATGAGAAAGGAATGCACTAACTACACCCAGGTTGCCAATAAACCTGAATAAACTCGATTCAGGCACCAGGGATATAATACCCATGCAGACGCATTTATGAACGCAAACCCTCTGAATAACATTAAAACTGCTAATTCAATAAGCATTACAGGAAATCCAAAGAACGGGCTGACTTAACATTCCCAGTTACCACTGGGCCACTTCGGTGCAAAGCTGTGCCGCCACGTTTGCCTGGTCCCCTCTTGATATTGCAAAGCCTTAGCGCTGCATAACGTGCAAGTTGTCTCCCACTGCAGCACGTGTTCACCACCTGAGCTTAAAACAAACAAACAAAAAAAAATCAAAGCAGCAGTGGTGGAGAACATGCAACATGCCACACCAGTGGTAACGTAAGCCAGTTGTTGCAATGCTGTGGGAAGAGGAAGGGTGTAATAAAGGGATCTGTAGCTCCCCTAAATCAGAGGGATGTTACTATCCTATTGCTCAGATCTGGTGCCCTTAAGCATCTTTGTGGAAGTGAGTTGTTGAGCAAACTTATTTCTTTGCTAGCTCTGTAAGATGCCCTTTGTAGAATGAGAGGAGCGTTGGAGAACACTTTTTTAAATCCCTTACTGTGGCCTTTATTATTGAGTTAACCCTGCAGTGCCTCGCCCTCCCTACCCCTACGAGGAAAACGGTGCCACTTCTCTGAGCTATAGCCCCCAGCACAGCAAAGCATGACTGTGGGTTGGGCACCCATGATCAATCCAGTGAATCTGATTGTTCATAAAGCATCATAGAAGTAAACAAAATCATCAAAACATCAGTCATCTCCCTGTTTTAAACTACTTTGCAGGGCAAGAAGATACCCCGTTTTCAGCCAGTGATGCCATTTCCGAGAAGATACTGTTCCTTCAGCCTCTCTGTTTGACAGCCAATACTCTGCTGAAACTTTGGGCGCCAACTTACAGCAGTTTTCAATATATGTTGAATACTTCAGAGCATTCATGAAATTCACCAGTTTCTCCTCGTGCCAGCCCCGAGCAGGACAACGGATCAGCCTCCCCGGGATCTGCCCTGGTGAGAACTGCAGGGGAGGTGACGCGTTTCAGCTGCTTCCCTGACTCTCAGGCACGACCACCAGGAGGTCAGAATACATCCGAGGAGCAAAATGAGCGCATTTCCTCTGCGCCCTCGGTACAAAACCGTCGGGGAGGCTAACGGGGGAGCCGGGAGGGTGGCCCGGCTCCGAGGGCTGGCCCGGGAGCTTTGGAGGCGGAGGGAAACAAAGCGCAGGGGAGCCCGCCGCGGCCGGGCTGGGCGGACCGCCCGCACCCCGCCGAGCGCAGCCGCCGCCCCGACCCGCCGCCCCGCGCCGCCCTCCGGCGGGCAGCGGCGACCCCGGCCCGGCCCAGTAAGTCTCGTCCGGGGCGGGGGGGCCTGGGCGCACGGTGGGGGCGGCCCGCCGCCCCGGGGAGGCTCCGCCGCGGCGCTGTGGGAGCGGAGCCGCGGGGCCGGGTGCGGCGGGGCCGGTGTCTGCCCGCAACAGGTCGCGGCGGTGCGACTTCTGCCGGGCTTCCGTTACGGAGAACTCCGGCACCGCCGTGCGCGCCGCGCGTAAGTGACTCGTCTCGGTGGGCCTGCGGGCGGCGGGCCGGACCGGGCCCCTGAACCGAAGTTCCTGCGGGTCCCTCGGCTTTGCTCCGCCCGCAGCCGGGCCGGGGGCAGGGGGCAGCCGGCGCTCAGGGCCCGTCAGCTGCCGGGGGGCGGCCGCAGCCCCCATCAGTGGGGAACCCCGGCGGGACCGAGCCCTGCGGGGCGCAGAGCCCCTGGCCGCCCCTTCTGCGGGGGCGGTGATGGGCTGCGGCACGTACAGCTCCTGCGAAACAGCACCGAGCTTTGCTGCTTGTGTTCGGTGTGAAGGGGCTTGGGCTTAGCTTATTGCAAAAGTTCTTTGCCTTTCTTCTGAGAGACAGTATGTCTCTGATGGGTACAGAGAGGAGGAGTGATGACGTTTTTAGTAGAGCTGCTGTCCATGTCTGTGAGCATCTTTTTGAAGATGGCCGGTAGGTATTTGTATCTCAAACCGGAGTGAATCGGGATGGGGATGCTGGAAGTTCTGGGCTATAAAACTGACACACGGAACTGGAGCCTGACTGGCCTTGGCATCTTCAACTTGGCCATTTGAAGCAGTTCTCTGGGGAACTGCCATGTAAAAAGCCTTCAGGAAAATAGGACATGTTGCTGTTGGTGGCTGTTATGTGGTCAGACAGGATGAGCGCCAGCAGCATCTCTCAGAAAACTTTACTATTAACATGGTTTTAATGAGTGCTATGAGCCTAAACCATGCCCAGCACATCTCCTTCAGGCGTGTTCAGTGTGAGCTGCCAGGCAAGCAGTGCATGGACAGGACAGCAGCAGCAGCATAGTGTGGCTTCTTTTGTGAGGTTTTTGGGTTAGGTTTGGTGGTGATGATAACGTTCTTCTGCAGCTCTGGCTACAGTGATTCTGTCTACCCTTAAAGGCAACTACTTTTTAAAACCAGTTTTTCCTTAATGTACATGAAAGGGGTTTCTTCAGTCTTTGAGGAAAATAGAACATGTAAGTTAGGAATGGAAACTGGAAGTCTTCTCTTCAATCTTCTTTTCAGCACAGTAGATGCTTCGCACTGCTCCCACATGGGAAATGCACGTACTAAATGTGATTGCCACAGATGCAGAGGGAGGTGAACTGATTTGCCAAAAGTCGGAGCACCAGTGTCAGTACTGGGATCAGCCCTGAGGGCTTCTTGACTCCCAGCTTGTAGATGACACTTTTTTTTTTTTTTTTTTTTTTTCGGGGGGGGGGGCGGGTGGTATGGCTTGGGTGTGGAGAACAGCGTGATCTGTATTTGCACCAGCAGCATCTGTAAGGAAGAAGTGACTTGTGTAGGCCAAAGACATTGTACCTGTTTATCAAGACCTATGGTGGTGGCCCCTCCCCACCTAACTGTCTTCCTGTTTTTGTTGCTTAGAGCATTACAGTACACTAAGAACAGCCTTTCTGTTTTTTCTTCTCCCCCCCCCCCCCCTCACTTTTTCTGCCCTTCCCTCCCTGCCAGGTCAGACTAAATAGCCCTTACTGGGGGATCAGCTTTTCCTGAGTAATTGTTTTGCGCCTCTGACTGCTAGGGCCATGAAAGCTGCATGTCCTGCATGCCCCCCCGCCCCGTGTTTTGTGGGTGCTCTTCTGGCAGTAAAGGCTCCCGTGTGCCTCTGCTGCACCGAGGTCTCAGAGGGATGCCAGTGCTTGTGATCCTTCTTATGTGGCAATGACTAACAGGGGAAGGGAATCTGAGCCACAGAAACCTAACACTGGTATTCCACGAGCTGATCTAACTAATCTCAGAGTTTGCTTTTTAAGCAAAAAGTGTATGTTTTTTGAAAGCACAATTCTAGACTGGCTTTTGTGACTGTTTACCTGTTGACTGTTTCAGTATCTGGGAGCATGCCTGCAAATAAATTAACGCAGATAATGTGGTATCAGGAGTCATGCTTAGTGGGTTGTATTCTGGTGTACTTTTTTTTTTTTCTTCTTTTTTTTCCCAATGGCTTAAATTAGTTCCCCGAGTGCAGTGGGTACACAGCTAAAAAGGCAGTTTATTTCTCTGGTTGTGGTGTTTTCTCTTAACGCATCTGCATCCCCTCTAAAACAACTGTCCTGGCAAAATTTAAGTGGAATTCAGCCTCTGTCAAGGTGAACATTAAGAAGCAGTTGTGCTGTGGAGCACTGATAAAGTATGTGAACTCCATGAAGAGTCTGCACTAGTCTCCCTGCTGTCCGGTACTGTCCTGTCCTGCACGCTCCGGTCTGCGGAACTGCAGTCTATAGCAATGGTGCAATGGAATAGAGCGCTGAGAAAAAGCTACTGAGTTGTTCCCTTAGATCCCTTTTAAAATGGGCTGTTGGGTGGCCCAACTTTTTCTCTCCAAGTGTTATTACAATTCATTTATAGTGGGGGGGGGAAAGCAGGTTTGCTGCCAGGCAGCATACTTTCCATCAGCACATGTAATTGCTGGGTGGTGGAGAGAGGTAGAGACTCTGGTTTTCAGGCTGGAGGGAGGGAGCATGGCCAGGGTGTGCACTGGGCGGCATCATCCTGTGCCTGACCGTGAATTCCAGATTTTGCAGGGATGTGGGCTCAGCTGTGTAAGCAAAACCTGCCCATTCACCCCTCAGTGTGGGCAATAGGAAGGGAGTTCGGTAGCCAAGCTTCAAGCAGCTTGAGGGACAGAGGGCTGGCTCAGGGGTGCAGCTGCCACAGGCCAGGGGGGGTTGTTGGTGAGGGTTTTTTTTAAGCTTGTTTTGACTTCCTTGCACACGTGGGCCATGCAAAGTTGGCTGAGACTGGCAGTTCAGCAAAATAAATGGGTTTTACTGCCGTGACCTGAAGGCCAGACTAGGTGCTGAGCTTCACTGGAGCAGGGCCGGGTTTGACTTCTGGCGCAGAGAGGAGGCTCTCACATAGGGCTGACCCCCAGCAAGCACCGTGCTGTGTTGCTCGCGCTGCCTCCGAGGGAGGGAGGGGAGGTTTATGCCAGCATGTGAGGATGCAGGGCAGACATACCCACTGCTGAGAGGGACCTTCCCATAGTGACCTTAGACCGTCCCCTGAGGTTCAGTCAAGGTCTGTCCAGCGTCTATACACATGTAGTAGAGGGAGACCTTGACTTACATGCTGTCAGTCATTAAAATAATTTTTAAATCTCAAAAGAGAGTTTAAGTCCCGTACAGCAGTTCCTGCGTGGCACATCATACCTTCTCTCCTCCAGGCACCTGCTGTACCTGACTGGCCCTGAGCCATCATGGGTCCAGTACCGAGGGCTAACAAACATCCACTGGGATATTACAGTGTGGATCTAGCACTTTTAGGATTGGAGTGTCATGCTCCTGTGCTCGGCAGTCTGTGCCGCTCTTGGTAGTGTCATGGTGCTGGCTGAGCAGGGGCACGAGCAGCCCCGCAGGCTGCAAGGCGCTGGGAGGTCAGAGCAGAGCCCGTTTGGCCTCACAGTTGAAGACTGAAATGGAGAAGTGAAACGGTACACACTGTCTGGGCGGAGCAGGTACGTGGGAGGACAGAGGGCTGGCTGATCCATCTCCTCCCCAGCAGCTGCCAAAGTGAAGGGGTTCAGGAAAGCAATGATGCATCAGCCTGATGCTGAGCCTTAAAGGATCCAGCTCCAAAGCTCAGCTCAGCCCACGTTATTTGTAATTTTATCAGGCTTTGGACCAAGACAGTTGGAAGGTTTGAAGTGGTGATAGCAGCTGGTAAGGAGGGTGGTGGCTTCCTGCTCCCCAGACCATTTGCATGCAGCTGGGTAACATCTCCCTTCGTGTGCCAGCAGCCAGCTTGTCGGGCCCACGCTCTCCTGGTTGGAAGACTTTGCTTTGTTTCCTGTTTCATCTTAAACTTCTTAACTTCTCTCTCCTAAAATATGGTAGTTTATCTTTTTGCGGTTCAGTGTTTCACATCTTCCTGTGTGCTGGAGACTTACTTCCTGCCTCTTCTGTGTTTTCTGTTTCTCACATTAGCTCTCTAAACCCAGCTCTCCAAGCAAGTATTTCTACCTTGCAAGCTGCTTACAGCAGCTGGATGCCTTTTCTGAAAGAAACCAACCCCAGACAAAACTGTCCCAGCCCTTGCTTTTATGCAGCTGCTAATTTGACCCTAATCCATTTTAAAAGGAGAGGGCTGGTGGGTGAGGATGGAGTCAGAGCAGGGAGGCCCTCTCTTGCCGGCATGCCTACAGTGCCGACAGATCCGCTTTCCCATGGGAGAATTTTAACTCTCCCCTGATGGCTTCAAAGCTGATTATTTCTGGTTAATCTCTCTTTTAATCAATCCCTAATTTAGATACCTGCATTATGTACCCGTCTTCTGCCTGAACTTCCTCATTTGTTCTCTTTGTGTTTTGCAGGCTTCCTGGTTGTGCTTCAGCGGTGGGTGACTGAACATCGTCTTCGCTGCGTCACTGTGATAGCAGTAATGTGAAGTTTAATGAGCACTTGCAAAGTCGTATAGCAGGTAAGTGCTCCAGGGGTCATTCTTCTTTCCAGATTTGATGTGATTTAAAAAAGCTTCTTGATGGGCTTTCACTAGGAGATCTCAAGCCTTGCAGCAGAAATGCTGGAAGGAAGGTGGTGTGGCTCATATTTTAGTAAACATGCCCAGCAGCAAGAGTCAGACAGCACTTGTAAAGCGAAAGTAGCAGAAGGTTTAGTTTGGAAATGGCTTCGGTTTAGAAGATCAGCGTTAAAAGCCTCACTCCTGGTGTTCGGTATAAAATTGCTTTTATCTGACTGCTTGGTACTGTTGGGGTGTAGTCAGGGAGCGATGGCAGAAGGGAGCCAACAGGTTAAAGTTGCACTGACAGCAGCTACTGCTGCGTTTGCTGCTGTGCAGGAAAACTTGCCAGAGATACTTTACCCAGACTGGGAAAGCACTAGATCCCCACCCCTCTTCCAGGTGTTAGAGGAAGAGCAAAGGCCTGGAAGTGCCTGAACAGCCTCCTGATGATCAGGAGTGAACAGCAGAGGCGGCTGGATTGAAGGGAAATAGTGGCTTCTACAAGCCAGCGAAGTGTAGAGCCCTCATGTTTGTGTGAAACCCCCTGGAAAACCCGCTGAAAGGTTCACTGCCAGGTGAAACCCAGATGTCTGGCAGTGCTGCTCTGCGAGCGTGTGACAGGAGGCTCTGTGGGTAGCAATGGTGGGAAGAGAACTGGAGCTGATGGTGGCGGGAGCCACCGGGACAGCAGTCCTGGCTGCCACAACGTGATGCTACAACTCGCAGTACCTGTTACTTCATGCACTCCATGTGATTGTTTTTCTTCTTTAGTTTGGGTCTGTGTTGGCTGGTGTCTGTCCTCTTCTTCCCATCCCAGGCAGTTCAAACGGCTGCTCTGCTCTAGCAAAGCTCAGCTCACAGTTCCCCGGCATGCTTCTCCAGCCAGCCCCATCAAAGCTGTTAGAGCTGGCCTGTTGCCATCCTCCTGTGTGTAAATGAAGCTTTCTCTTTTTCCTTTCTTCCCACCATCTTTGATTATTATCCCTCTTCCAGAGGCAGGTTTTTCTGGCTGATCTAGCATGTTATTTATATCGGTGACATTTGCCTCAAGGCAGAAACGCTTTTTCAGCATATATAGGGAAAACATCTGATGCACCCTATTGCCATGCATGTGGCTTGGAAAAACCAAGCATGGTATTGGCAAGCATGAGGACCATTGAGGCCAACTGCTGCAGAATCTAAGCCGTGTTAGGCACAGTCTCCGACTCATATGGTTATTTCAGTTGCTTGGCAAAGGGAAACATGCTGTTCCTTCACTTTCAAAACCATGGGGAAGAGCACGTAGAGAAGGTTCTCGCGCCTGAGCAGAAAACTGACATTGGCTGTAAGGTGTCACCTAAGACACCTGTGTAACCAGCTCCATCTTTCTCTGGGTTGTCTCAAGGGGTGCCTTAGTTGAAAAGGTAAGAGTTTGTGGCCAAACCCAAATGAAAACAATGAAAATCTGCTTCAGAGTGCCTTGCTTTCAGTCCTTCCAAATTGCAGAGCATTTGGTGATGCCTGGGGAGCACCTGATGGCGTGGGAGCAAGCAGTTCCCACCTGCCTGCCAGGAGGGAAGTAGTTCCCCAAGACAGGATGCTGCCTGCATGTGCCAGAGTCCCAGGAGGGCTTACAGCTTGTTTTGGAGAAGGCCAATGCAGCGATAAGGAGACTTTCCTGCAGGTACAGGTAGTTAAGCAGCAGTCTAGACAGCCTTGGGAGGCAGAGCTGGAGATGTGCTGGAAGCTTTTCAGAACATAGTAGGGAAAGACTTGCCAGAAACTATCCAGGCGCAGTGTAGGCCATGTGTGTAGGCAGAAGGGGGAGACTGTATTGCTTTTTCAGACCTCTTTTTTGCCCTATTTTTTAAGCTGTTGTGGAATGTTAATACATATCAGAGATTGAGAACATCTCCTTGGCTCCAGCTTCAGCTGTGACACTTGATGTTCACAGTATAGTGCTTCTCAGAGGGGCTTGTGTTTGTGTATCTGCACCCAAAATGGTTACATCCTAAGCTGTGCCTCCTGCATGGTCAGGTACCTGACTGCCACTGATTTCAGACGAGAGTTTGATTTCTAAAGGCTTCTGGAGACTTAGCAACCAAATACCTTGGGACTGCTGGAAGTGTGAGAGAAGACACTTGGATTTTCTGCAGCACAGCCACTTCTGCGCTACAGATTTCAATTATCATGAATGGGTTGCAGACTCTTACCGTTTTTTTTTTCTAGGGTAGGAGAGGCAAGGATGAGATGGGTGTCTCTATTTTGGGTAGTTGGGATCCATTGGCTGACCCTCCCCTACTGTGATATAAATGATCTGGCATACTCGGTGCCTTAGGGACATAGAGCTGTACTGTGGTCCTACCTAGCGAGCTGGCTGTGCTCGGTCTAAGTATCATGACCATGCTCTTCTGCAGCCAAAGTCAAAATTCTGAAGGTGCTTGGCTGATGTCCATCCCACCTCTCTGTTGAGCCTTAGCTGCTTCGTGCTCTTGGAACGACTGCAGGGTTGTGATCTCAAGCTCTGAAGGGGTTACAGGAAGAAATGTGGACTGCAAGGGACGTGCTTGCGCTATAAGTCATCCGCAGCATGTGCTCTCAGCTCAGCCTTGCGTTTGCTGCTGGTCCTGGGCGCTTTCAGTCTCCCGTGCGGAGCTGGAAGCTGTCTGTGCTCACTGCTAAGCTGGGCTCCTTACCTGCTGCAGCAGCGGGGATTTTTGTGCCTGTGAGCAGGGGCCCCACAGCTATGACTCACAGTTCCCATTACGTTGTAACTTAAGTCTTTTAAGTGTGCAGAGAGGCTGTCCCTTGGCTTTCAAACAAAGCCTGCCTTTGTTGTGCTTATGTTATAAAGGAAGCAAGTGTATGTGTTCACCCCACACATCCCAAATGAAAACCACGTGTCTTCACAGCCTTAACATGTGTGTTTGGTGCTTTTGTTACAGCCGTGCATGTTACATTGGTGTTATCCCTTTGAATCTTTTCAGCATTTTTCTTCCCAGCATTCAGTTTACAGACTCTTCAGGGAAAGAAAGAGCTTAAACATGTTTTCTTTTGTTGGTAAGCAGAGGGGACTGAGCAAAGAGCACATGAAGATTGTTAAATATGGGTGCATGTGGCAGTAGGCTGGTCTCTGAGTCATTCCCTTGGGTGGAAATGGCTCTGAGTTAGTTGGTGGCCACGGGTGCTGAAAGGATGAGCTTCATGGAAATATTGTACAGAAGGGGGGAAGTTTGTTTTCTTTTATGGCTTTTTTTTATTCAAACTAATTTTGAAAAGCAGGGTTAGCCAGCAGTATGCCGCAGCCAGCATACTTGTATGTGTACGTGTCTTGGCAGTTTTTAGGTTTATGACTAGCGAGCCAAGACTGGGCTTACTGCTTCCCAAGCATTTGTGGCGTTTCTCCTGCTCTTTTTCTAGAGCCACCAGGTAATGAATTAGGAAGGCCTGATTCTTCCCACAGATGCTGGTATGCAATGCGGAGTGCCTGTACTTAGATCAAGGAGTCATCCTAGTGAGAGTCAAGGAAACGGGGCATTGCAGTAAAAGTGCTCTTTCTTGCTCTCTCCTTCCACACCCGTCCCTGCAGGGGCTTTCACAATATTTTTGGGGGGTTGGTTGGGGGTTTTTGTTTGGTTTTTTGTTGTTGTTGTGTTTATTGGTTTTTTGTTTTTTTTTTTTTTTTTTACTTTAGGAACTATATTGTGTGTTATAAAAAAATCTGGGATTTCAGGCAATGGAATAAAGCATTGCTTTTCATTTCTGTGGTGACATTTTGCCTGTAATAGCCAGCTTTTAAATACTGTTCCTCCCCAACTGTTTGAATACAACCAGCTGTAACTAGTTAGCAAAACAATAGTCCAATCATACAAACCTCCAATCCCATCCAGTGTTTTTGAGTTCTGTTTAAGCAGATACATGGGTCTGCAGGTCTCCTGATACAGGTGTGTGTCTTTGTCACTGAGTCAAGACTGTGATGGAGCAGAAGATCTCAGATCAACCAAATTCCCAGCCTGCAATGACAATTTATTTTTGTTGTGTTATTGTTCAGCATCTCAGTGTGGAAGGGTCTGGCAACTACTGTGCTTTCTACTGTCTGTAATACATAAGTGCTCATTGTTACATGACTGAAACAGGACTTCATAGTTCCACATGTAAAACATAATCATGATCATACATTGTTGTTGACACTATCAGGCTCCGGGCAAAGCAGCAGGGGGTTAGTGTCCATCTGTGCTGATGAAAGATTGTGCAAGGGAATGACCAGCTATTGCCCAAAACAATCTGCAAGCCACGTCTGAGCTGTGCCAATATCCACATGTGCTCTTCTTTAGACGGGCTGGAGTAGTGTATCCTTGCTGGGAAATCAACTTTCTAATAATGTTTCCACCAGCCTTTTGAAAACCAAAGCATTCATTTCAATGAATGTACAATATACAGTGAAGTTGGATGTGTTGTGATGTAGGGCATAAGCTTACCTTAGGATGAGGAGGGTCAGAGTAACCACTGCCTGATTTAACAACACTGGTGTGATTTTTCCCCACCTTGTTGAGAATTAAGTGGGGAAAAGGGGGGCAGATTTAAACAAACATTTTGGTAATTGAACCCTTTCTGTATTCTCACCACCTTCCCTGAGGTGACTGCCACATTGGATCAATGAGCCGTGGCTGCCTGCATGTGCAGAGAGGTTGTATGGCTGAGGGTGGTAGCCAGAGTGGGTCCCAGCGTGAGCACCAAGCGGAGGCCAGAGAGCGTCTGTGCACTGATGTTGCTTCATACGTTGTGGTTGACACTCTCAGGCTCCTGGCAAAGCAGCAAGGGGTTAGTGGACATCTGTGCTGATGAAATATTGTGCAAGGGAATGACCAGCTATTGCCCAGGTTCCCATCACGTTGGATTTGTAGGGGAGGGAGCTGGTGAGGTTGGCAAGCCAACCTTTCAACTTTTTTTTTTTTTTTCTTCCCTTGCTGTGTGTTTGTTTATTTTTTTTAAGGAGGAGAAAACACAACTCAAAAAAAAAAAATCCATACCACAAAAGTTCGGTCTACCTCAATTGTTTTCTCACAATTAACAGACAAAATTTATTTGGCTTAAAAAGCGAAGCTGTTCCTGGCTGGGATCCTACCACAACAGCTCAGTACGTGGGTGGGAGCCACATGCACACTTCCTACCTTTCCCCTCACTACCTCCCCTGCAGCCAGACACTGTGTTCCAATTTGTGAAACCCCTTCTTGGCTGTAGCAGGGGGAACCCAAGGCACCGCATAGGCTGCCCACGTGCTGCTTGCCGACAAAAGCAGAGCTGGCTTGCACAGTCAAAAAGCAAAAAACCCACATTCAGGCAGTGGGCAGGGTGCTGAGTAACGCACTGCTCCTATGGTTAGCATTGTCTCTTGGTCTCCATGGGTATGCTGTCTTGGGTCCATCCTTACAGTGAGTCCTTTGGGAGCGTGATGTGGTTCTGTGTTGATTTAGTAGTTATTATAGCTGCCTTTGGCGGTGGCTGCTGACTCCTAGGGCAGAAGCGGGGGCCAGAATCACCTTCTGGTTAATGGTGTGGTACCTGTATGCACTGAGAAATAGTGACTTAGAAATAACCAGGTAAATCCCCCACTTCCTGATGAAACTGAGTATCTAACAGGTGCTACGTCTCCTTTGGCTTTTGGAAAAGAGCCCTAGAAGGCAAATACCTAATTTTGAGCCAGAAAGAAGACTTTGTACTGTCTAGGCTTTGGGGGAACGGGGGCCGTGGGATTTTATGGCAACATCTTACAAATGCTTCTATGTACTGTGAAAGGTGAGGCAGAAGGGCAGGGCCCCTGAACATCTTGAGTGCTACTGCAAGAAGAAAAAAAAGAATCTGTCCTACTTTTACCCACGGTGGTCACTGGAAAGTTAGGGGTTCAAACTGCAGCAAGGGAGTCAGAAGCATGAGAAAAAGCTTCCTGATGGCAAAGATAGGGAATGACTGGAAGACATGAGAGACACTCCCTGTCCTTCCCAGGGCAAGTCAAGCAATCCTCTGCTTGGAGAGATGCGAAATCACTCCTTGCTTGGGTCTGGGGCTGCACAGTAGCATCTGCCTCTGTCTGAGCAACGTCAGTGCTGCTCACATGCTTATCCACCCTGAATCTGCCTATCCGTGGGAAGGGAGGGCTGCCTGGTCCTGTACACAGGATGAGCATCAGCATTTCCTTGGAAATACCTGATCTGGTGACCCCAGGAGGAAAATATTGCTTCCGACAGTCCGCAGCAGACCTGTTGGGCAGGATGTCCGACTCGGGCTGTGCGACTGACCCTGTTGGCACTGCAGCAGGACTGGGACAGGATGTCCACGGATGTTACAAAAGGCTAGCATGTTCTCAATCACACGGCAAAACAATAGTTATCAGGCGAGTGGCCTTGTCCAACTGCTGTCCTGTGGCCAAGCAGCTGATCTGGGGTGGAGCTTCCAGGCATGTTCTGAAAGGCGGTTGCCCTGCCGTACCTGTCTTTTGTAGTCCGAACAGGCCAGCTGGCTTGTTCTGGGTTTAAAGATGGTTGTGGTACCAGCCTCAACATCCAGACCTCTGCACCTCGTGTGTTGGTGCGTTTGCTCCTTTCCACTGGTGGCTTTGGTAGAGAGCCAGAGCCAAAGCCCGATCCCGCCAGTCTGTGCTGAACCAACTGTGACTGTGCTGGCAACTGGAATTTGGTACTTTGTCTGTAGCCCTAATTTAATGCTCAAAAGACAAGTCAGAGCATGAATTGTAGCTGCTGTGGCTGGCACTGTTCTGCCCTAGTCAGTAGCTCATCACACCAGCATCCTGTAGGCAAGCTTATTTCATAGAGGGTGAAAGAACAGCACAAGTTGGTGCCGCTCAGGCTCTGTGCAGCGTTTTTGTGGCTGCTAATTTTCCTGGCTGGGCTGTGTGTGCTACAGCTGGCTCTGTGCTCAGGGGATGGGAGAGCAGGAGCCTCTCCTGGCTGCCCCATGCTGTGTGATCTCTAGGTGGGCTGTGCTGGATGCTGGCATAGCTGACGGTGGAGCAGAAAGTGAGAGGGTTTTGTGGCTCTGTACAGGTCTGGGGACATGTGCTCACTGCAGCAGTGGGGGCTTAGTCCTGGAAGGTAAAAAACAGCGGGGGATCCTCATCTGAGTGTCTGGGCTCTTGCTGCCTGTGCGAGGTGAAAGCTGGGCAGGGCCACATGCACAAACGCGTACGTAGTGGAGAGGGAAGGGTAGACTGGCGCGATAAACCCTTAGTCACCCTGGGGTGTGTTTCAGTACATGGGCCCGGAGCATTGACCTCGGCTGTACGGGCCCTCCAGCCCTGCCGAGGGTCCAGGGCCTCGCCAGCCCCACCTTGCAGACTCAGGTGAACATGGAAGCTCATGCTTGGAGATGCAGTGCTTGAGCATGATGTCTCCTAGGAGCTGGCAGCATCCATCACACCAGGGTCCTGGATAACCTGCAGGCTCCAACAAATGTGGTGCTGACCTGGGAGGAAAACTCACTTGTTTCTGGTCTGAAATTCTTCACCAAAACAGGACTTCTCCCCTGTGCCCACCCCAGGAAATAATTCTTCAGTAAAAATGGTCTCAAGAACAAAACAGGTTTGAGTGAACCAGTTCCTCATGTCCTGTGAAAGCCCAGGTCAAACCTGAAGAGCAGAGAATTGACCTGAAAGCAGCCAAGCGATGAGGGCAGCAACCTCTGGGGCTGGGAAGGAGACCAAAGCTTACAGTACTGTTACTCCCTCCCAGATTCGGAGGAGAGCCTTCAACAGAAGTTTCTGTCATCCTAACTAAGAGATCAGACTGTAAAGGCATAGACGTGTGCTCTGGTTTTTAAATATGTGCATATAAAATTAAAACCTGAAGTTTTTATCATTCTTCTCAGTGCAAGAGGCAAAATTTAAACAACGAATCCCCAGCAACTAATGGCAGATACCAGTCTGATATCTTCACCAGGGTATTGCTCTCTGGTGAACATCCATCCAGCATATGTCTACTCCTGAGACTTTAAATGTAGCACCTGGAAGGAAAACTGCCATCAACATCTGTCCTGAGCCAGAAAAGGTCTTTCAGCTGTTCTGTAAGTGTTGCTGAGGAGATGGTGGAAAAACAGCACCATGGTATGCAGTTGACTAAAGTGCATCTTTCCAAGTTTTTGGCAGGAACAATAATACTGACGGGCATCTCTGCAGTCCCCATTTCTCTTTCATTATGTCTGTTTCTTACAATTCAGATCTTGTAGTCCCCATCAAGAGGTAACATAATTTCTTTCTGCTGCGGCCAGGCATACCTCTCAATACCTGCAGAGGTGGCAATGGTATTTGCAAATTGGAGAAGGACATAGTGCATTACAAAGGGCTTTCAGCAAACTTTTTGTCTTGCCTAGATCTTCATAAATTCAGCAGAAGCATTTTCAGACTATATACTCCAGGGCCTGTAGGCAGTTTGTTTTCTGTTACAGCAAGGGGACGCTCCCAGAAGCTCAGCCAAGAGGGAGTACAGCTGGGCTGGGCCTGAAACCCCTGGGCTTGACACTCACAACTTCCCAGTAAGAAAGTCCCAAGTGCAGGTTAGTGGCTCTTTTGGGCCATTAATCCCTCTGGTCAAAACATGCAGCAGAGTCCCTTCCAGACCTCCTTAGCAAAAAGTCTCAGAAGTCGTATATGTTCCTATGAAAATTCTAGTTTCAAAAACTTGGCAGCTTTCAATGAAAATAGCTCTCAGACAGCTGTAGTTTCTATCATCTCTTCAGATTGCCTCTTTTCTTGCAGCCTACCAAAGCAAAACACAATGGGGCAGCCACCTATTCACTGCCTTCTGTATCAGCCAAATTGCAGGAAGCAATCGAGTGTGTTGTAAATGGTGTCTTGGCGTGTTCCAGTGCATTACTGAACCACATTCAGTGACTTGACTTGGGGTTTTCTAATTTAAGAATCAAAGCTTCAGCTCACTTCTATCTGGTTTATTGCTGAACACCAGCCAGAGCATATTTTGCTTCCCACGATTCAAAATTTGAGGGAGTAAAAAGGTGGAAAAAATACAGCTGTATGAGGAACTCTTGAGGGAAGAAAGGGACCATTAATGAAAGGGAAATGTCTTCAAAGAAGATGGAGAGTTATCTGGGCTTAGACTAAGCACATGAGCAGCCTACAGAGGCAAGTTGCAAGCTGCCATTTAAATCTCTTCCTCTTCCAGATTCAGCAGGAGACAAAAGGGTCTGAAGCTGCTGTGGAAGAGGGTGTGAGAGAGGCTTGGGGACATCAGAAGCTGAGCGCATTTTAGCTGGAAAGGATGGGACATTGTTTCGGCTCTGAGCATCATCGGCTCTGTGAGGGACTTGGCTGCTTATGCACTGGTGGCTGGTAGGAAGCGGGAGGTGACACACTGCCAAAGGGCAGCGGCTGTCGCAGGTCAGCCAGCATGAACACCACATGGGCTCTGTGATGCTCCCAGGTGAGGCGGTCATCAAGGCAGAAGCTGAAGGTAGAGCCAAGCTCTATCCCCACGCCACATGAAACATCACTAAGTAAATCTGCTTGCAGTAGCATGCACTGCATTCATCTTCACAGCTGACTATGTTCAGGAAACAGTACAATGGCTATTTTCATATTTTCTTGCAATTGTCTCTGCAAATGATTTACTTCAAGGCCACTTGTGCAGCAACCCAGGTGGCACAGGTGACGTTGAGACAGTTACTGCAGAGATGCAGGCACAGCAGATGCTGGCTTGAAGAACTCAACACCAGTGTTGTGGCTTAGGGGGCTGCCTTTGTGCTGGTGAGGAGCTGCAGCTCTGCCTTTGCACCAGTGCCAAGGGTCTGCATATGGGTGATGGGTCAGGTCACACTTGATGGGCCATTTTCAGAGATCCAGCCCTTTTCCTCTGCAGCCTTTGGCATGGCTGGCACTGCCCAAATGTGGCAGAGGAGAAGAGTCTTTTCCAGCGGCAGTTTTGGGGCAAGCCTCTCTGGGCATACTCACCCCTTGATTTTTATGATGTCTATGCAGGGGGATTTCAGCCAGCTCTCAAAGTCCCCGTGCTTCCCCTTCCTTGCAACACTCTACCTGTAACCGTGCTCCAGGCAAGCAGGTGAATCCAACATTACTGAATTGTGCAGCAAAGAGATTTCACATCAGCTAGTGTGACAGCTGGACGACTCCTGCATGTGGCTTCGTGGCACCAACCTGAGCTGCGTGATAACAGTGTCATCTTTCCCCCTCCCCTCTTGGGGCTCTCCACCTCATCCAGGACCTGCTGTGGGGCTGATCAGGATCCTTCAGGCTTGAAAGAATGACCTAACCCACCTGGGAACTGAGGGTGGAGGGCTGCAGGTACTTTGAACAATACCAAGCCTTTGAACAATACCAAATGTTGCAGCATGAGCTGATTGTTGTTTCTGATCGGGCAGCAGAGCAGTCAGCTGCTTTTATCTCTCGGAGCCCTTGTTCCCCAGCTGGAGAGTGGGATGGTGCCTGCCCCCTCACTTCCCAGGGTCGTTCAGAGTGGTTGTTAACCTTACAATCGGTGCAGCACACAGTCACCAAAGCAGTAAGCGCCACACAAGAGCCCAGAAGGAAACTAATTCTGGTGCCAGAGGCAGGTTTGAACAAGCAGCATCCCATGCTGGGCAGAGGCAGAGCTTTACATTGCAGTAGTGGGGCTCCATGTAGTGTCTGGCCCTGGCCCTCCTCCCCTCCCCAAGCAGCTTTCCTCAGTGTCACTGTTCCTTTCCCTCCTTTGTGCCCATGGGAGCACAAGAGGTGGGGTGTCTGCTGTCTCACCCGTGGAACAGGGAGGTGACCTGACCGTGATGTGGTGAGGACCCCATTGGCATCCTCCCTCAGGGGGGCCTTTGGAGCCCTGGGACTGCTGCAAGAGGGTCTGCAGAAGGTGGTTAGATGTAAGCCTGTTACCAAGTGTGGATGTTGTCTGTACTTCAAATGGCCAAAACTGGCAGGGCCATACATTTTGAAAAGGTTGAAGACCTGCTGTTTAAAAACTCGTGAATGCTTTTTTCCCCCCCATACTTGAAATGCTGCTAAATTTGATGTGTGGATGAAACAATGATGTTTCGCTTTGTCTGCAGCTTGGAAACATTTGGACTCTCTCCTTCTCCACACAAAAGCCGTCTCAGCCGGAGCAGGTGTAAATATTTTTATCAGGCTTAAGTTGCTTGGGCTGAAGTTAAAAGCAAGGGAAAAGAGCAGCCTTTGTTATGGAAAGCTGGACTGCTGTAGCAGGCAGTGCTGCTGGTTTCACCTGTATTATTTAGTCTTCCCATATTAGCCAGGAAATTTGTGGCCGATGAGATGTGGGAACACTCAGCCTGTGTCACCCCTGCTGCTGTCAAGGCCAGGCTCCACTGACCTTGGTCACTGAGCACCATTAACCTTAATCCTTAACTGAGGTTAACGTTTGGCTTAATTTTCTGGTGTGAACAGCTACAGTAGCAAAAGGGCAGTTTTGACCAGGAGAACTTCCTCTTTTCAGGCTGAAAACAGACATGCGTCTTGAGAATTGATGTGACCTGAAGATGCCACTTCCAGTTTTCATCCTGATTCTCCCAGAGGTTGATGCCTGTATGGTTTGCTGGGGGAAGAGGTTGTGTGCGTGCTTCCTAACCTACTCCTGCAAAATCAGGGGTAGCCTAGACTGCCAGAGTGACCCGGAATGAATTCAGCTGAGCCACCCGGTGATGAACTTGGGGATGTCTGGCCTAACCCCTTCTGCTAGCAAAGCTTTGGGGCAGGTAGCCTCTGGCAGTGGTGTGCCCATGGGCAGCTGGGCAAGAGAGTGTCTTGAAGGGTACAAGGAGATCCTAAGGAAGCTGACTTCTTTCAGCCTTATGCATCTAAGAAGTAATCTATTAACAGTAAAACATTTCGTCCACAGGGATAGAGGTCTAGCAGGGCAGAGCAGCGGTGTCGTCCTGGTCAAGACTGCAAGAGGAGGCACCTGGCCCCTGGCCATGTTATTTTTAAGCGTGGAAAGCACACGTGGTCTGCAAGAGCGTAGCACTAAGGAAAGGAACTTGCCGGTGCTTCCTGCCCTGCCCCGGCAAACTGATAAAGCCCTTTGCAATGCAGGGCGACCCCAGTTTATTTTTAAATGTAGCCAGGCATGGACCTCACAGAATAACTGAGACACCCAGTTTTGGGCATTAATTCAGCTTTAATTCATTGCCTAATGAATTAAAGAGTTAATGTAAATGTGAAAAGGACAAGAAAGGCTCGCAAACCATCTCCAGAGCAATGTCTGCGTAAGGGCATTCATCAATGCATGTACATGGGATCTAAAATGGGTAGTTGGTAAAAGTTACACAGGGAGGGGCATGTAGCATTATCCCGAGTCCTGTGCTGCTCGGACAGCGCATCTCAATCCTGTTCCCTTCTCTTGTTATTCCAGTCCCAGCCCTCTAGTCAGCAGAATTAACTGCATGCCGAAGGATATAGTTCCCATGTACAGTAAGTGCTCACACTGAGGAAATCTAAGTTCTTGCAATTGAAAACCAGCAGTTCGTTGTGCAGTAATGATAACAAGGCCCACTGGGATGGATCTGTTTTTATTGCATGCCCTGTGGAGGCATAAATGAGATTGCCAGAGATGTCCTTCTTCTTGCCCAGATGCTGGGACAGCAGGATTGCCGTGGCACCAAAACACGCTGTGTTCAGGCCAGGAAGGAGCTGTTGCAGGGGAGGGAATTACAGCCCTCAGCTCCTGGTGCACACATGGTGCCTCACCATCTCTTGGCTTTCTGTAAAACAGTCTCATTCCCACAGCAGGATGAATTGGTTTGTTAGGAATGAGATTAGTATTCTGGTCTGACTGATTAGGTATTTTATTGATGGGCTTTATTCCTGTAACAGAAACCCTTCTTTCTGAAACACACTCTTGAGGCATTAAAGCAGCTGCATTGAAATGTCCCAGCTGGAAGAATACATACCCCTGCTTCTCCATCTTGTCCTTCTGGTCTCTCTGTCAGAGGACTGAGGGGCAGGTGGGGAAAGAGGGACTGGTGAGCTTGCTGTCACAGCAGTGGGTGACAACGTCATTGTCTTGCCCTGAGCAGGCGCTTGGGATCTTGATAGCAATGCCAGCCCCCCCGAAACAGAAATGCCACCTGGGAGGAAACATCCCAGGTTTTAGCCTGAGCTCCCTCTGGCCAAGCCCACTGGGAGGACTTGTGAAAGCCAAGCAGATGCCCCACTAATGGGACTGTGTCCTGGAAAGCTGGGAATTAAATTCTTTCATCATGAGCCCCATGGCATGGAAGGCTTCCTTATGTGCGAGGTCCGAGCAGCAGAGCAATAACCACAGGAAGCAACTCCAAAACACCATAGCAGTCTTGGTGATGCCACGGGCCTGTGCAAGGGGTGACATGTGGGACTCAAGCACCGTGACACCAAGGCCTGGGGTGTTTCTCAGCCACGTTGAGGTCACTTCAAATAGGAGCGAGCTAGCTGCAAGCACAGCTGCTGGAGGTGTTTGGGGCACAAGTTAGATCAAAGCTATAGTGTTTACTAATGTCTTCCACAGATTAATAGTGAAGTAAGCACCAAAAATAAACAACCTGATGCTTTTAAAACCAGTGGGCTAAATGAAACCCTTTCCAGTTTAGCAATCTTCCTGTCTCTGCCCTTTTTCCAGGGATTGCAGTCATGAGGCATCCCGGAGGCCAGGAAGGTTTGCCACAGCCTGATCCTGATGGTGCTGAAAGGCAGGAAGAGCTTTGCCTGTAATGCCTGGTTAGAAGCAGAAAACCGTGCAGGCTTGTTCCCACCTAGGTGCACATAACCAGCACTGGCAGTGAGGATCCAAGCAGGCTGTGTGGGTCCCCAGACATGCTTAACAGGGAAGGTGGCCAGGACAGCCCTGCCTATGCCATTGCCACATCTGCAACATTAGCCTTTACGTTGAGAGAAAGTAGTGCTCATTCCCAGTCCTACTTTTTTATGCCTGGGGAGGTCCTGCCTGCTTCTTTCCCTTTCTGTCCTGAGAACTTTAAAGGAGGGAGGAAGGATGTGCCCTCCCACACTGCCCCAACAGCATCACAGTGGGTTAACAGTAGCAAGTGCCTTCACGGTTCTGTTCTTCAAAGTTAATTTGCTAAGAGGACTCTTTTATCCTCACCATCTGCTGATAAAAGTCTCTTTGGGAAGCTTGGTTGATAACTTGCAGAAACAGGCATGCGCTTAGAAGCTTCAAGTCTCAAGCAGTTTTTTCAGGCTGGAAGGGATGCCAAAACTTTTATTCAAGTGGAGAGTTTCTTTATCTTCTTGAGGGAGTATGCTCTGCATTGTGGGTCATTCTACCTCTCTTTCTCTTCCAGGGAAGGAACTGCCATGCCCATGGGAATCTTCCGGGTGTGCCTAGTGGTGATTACAGCTATCGTCAACCACCCGCTCCTCTTCCCTAAAGAGAATGGCACCATCCCTGAGAATGCAGAAGAAATCATCCAGAAGATGAAGGAGCGGGAGGAGAGCCTTCGGCTGGAGAAGTTGCGCTTAGAGCGGGAAATTGCAGAGCAGGAAGCCACACATAAGGCTCTGGAAAAGGCTGAAGAGATAGTAGAGGAAAGCAAAGAGGGAAAAGTCCAATGGGATATGTGGACTGCCCTTTCCATGGTCATCTTCCTGCTGATTGAGCTCTGGAGGCAGGATTTCCAGGAAGGGAATTGGCAGGACACAGGAGGAGAAGAGGATGACATGGCTGTCCTGGGGAAAGCATTTAAAGGAGTGGCCTTCCCTGACAAGGCCATCTTGGCCAGCTTCTATGAGAAGCGCATCTTGGGTACCACTGGAGACATGGCCAGGATGCGGGAGATGGTGGAAGGCTTTGCAGATGACTTGCTGGAGGCCTTGAGGAGTGTTTGCAACCGAGATGCTGACATGGAAGTGGAGGACTGCATGGGTGTGGGGAGCATGTATGAAAATTGGAGGGTGCGTAAACCTTTTGTCTGTGATCTGATAGTGCCTTTTGCCCCGCCAGAGCCATACTGTTTTCAGTCCCAGACCTGGTGCTCTGGTGATTCTTTTCCCCCCGATGAGCAAGGTTATGGCACTATCAAGGTATGCAGGGCAGATGAGGATGTGACAGGTTGCATCTGTGACAAGACTAAACTAGGGGAAGATATGCTGTGCCTCCTCCATAGCCAAGCCAATACTACCAGGCTCAGCAGTGAGATGGAAGACCTCTTGTGTTTCAAAAATACACAATATCTGGATGCTGACCAAGTCATGAAGTGGTTCCAGATTGCAGTCACCAAGGCCTGGAACAGAATCTCCCACAAGTATGAATTTGACCTTTCTTTCAGCCTCCTGGACTCACCAGGAGCCCTGAAGATAAAATTTAGATCAGGGAAATCGATTGCCTTCAATCTCACGCCTGTGGTGCAGTATGAGAACTCTGATGTTTACTTCATCTCTCATTTCCCTCGAAGTGGCCTGGCAACAGACCTCTCCTCCAGCACTCACTGGTTTCTCACCTTCGCAGTGTATGAGAGGAGGTTCATCCAGCTGGTCTCCAAAACACTGCCTGTCAACGCCTGCCATGTCAGCTGCCTGCAGATCCTCTCCTTCCTCCATGGGAAGCAGTGCAGCCTCACAGGTCCAAGCGGGCTTACCAACTACCACCTGAAGACAGTGATGCTGCATCTCCTGCAGGCACGTCCCAGTCAGGACTGGGTCCCAGAGAAGCTGGAGGCCCGTCTACAGGACATGCTGAAATTCCTGGAGAAATGTTTGCATGAAAAGAAGCTCTATCACTTCTTCATTGGCAATGGGAAGGTACCAGCAGAGCTGGGCTTCCCCATCATATTCCAGAGGGCTGAGCCTCTCAACCTTTTCCGTCCCTTTGTGCTACACAGGGACATTTACAGGAAGACAGTGGACACGTTCCACGAGATGCTCAGGAACACGTCTGCACTGATAAATGAGTACACAATGCACATTCCCCTTGCACAAACCAATGGAATCCATAAGGAATCCCTTTAACCAAAGCCAGCAGGAAAACACTTGTTCCTCTAAGCACAAGTACAGACGGCAGCTTTCCAAAGCCTCCTGGAGAGAACTGACTTTGCCAGTACCAGCTTCTTGTCTGCAGCTGAACCAGCCCTGGGCCATGGTTTCTGCAGCAAAGGAGAGGGGATGGGGGGAAGATAGGGAAAAACTGGAAGACATGGTATAAAAGTTTCTGCCCCACTGGTGTGCTGCCTGGATTTTACACAGCTAAGAATATATTTTTCTATTGTGCATCAGTCATGCTACAGTGGTGGTAAGCAACAGATGTGAGTAATTCATTCAGCTGCCTGCAGTGGAAGTGGTGGTGGTAGCCAAATACTTCATTTCCTTTGGAAGGGGGAGATAAGAAAAGGGTGGAGGAATCGGAGACAGGATCCTGCGTGCTTGCAGGGGCTCTGCCACCAGTGGGAAGTGTGGCATAAGACTGGACGCTGATGTGAGGAGGAGGAGGACCATGCGCAAGATCTGGACTAGATGGAGATCCTAAATCAACCACAGCTCTTTAATCAAAAGGGAACTGTGGTTATTTAAAAAAACCTTCTTAATAGGACTTGGAGCTTGTCCTGTCCTTCAGAAACACCCCTGCACATTTTTCCCTGGGGAGGATGTAGCAGAGCAGGCAGCAGGGTCTCTGTCTTCAGACCATTTCATTTGAGTCTTCTGTTTTCTTCATGGTAACACGGCTAGCAGGTTATATTCCTGGCCATTTTCCATGGATAAATGGACAGGAAACTTTTTTTACCTTAGATAAAAGAGAGAAACACCATTATTCTGGCGTTTTGGTTTATTTGTTTGTTTTCTTTACCTCAGGGCAGCAAGGCTGTGAACAGCCAAGAGAGAAAGAACTGCTGCAGGTTTTGCTTTCATAGAAGAAGCAGTTCTCCAAAATTATCCTGTAATAAATTCAATCTCAGCACTCTGGTAGCAGGAGGGAACAATCACCCTCCAAATGAGAGTGTGACTCTCCCAGCATGTTTTTAATGAGGCCGAGGCCAGCAGGATGGCTCTGAATTCAGGGGAGGGAATGAAAGTGGTGCACATGCAGCAGAGCTTGGCAGCACTGGCTCTGCAGCTGCCTTGTAGTTTGTGTCACATCCTTTCTGCCCCCAGATACCCAGGCAAAAGCTACCTGTTTGCCTCCATATAGGGTCTCCTCAATCCTTTTAAAGACCGCTGCTCTGATGAGGCTCTGATGCGCTGCTGCTAGCAGACTGTCATTTGCTGAGCCAGGAATGCCATGGGGAAATGACCGCTTCTGCAGGCTTTCAAGCCAGGAGAGAATCTCAAGGCATGTGCTAAAAAACCCGGTGCAGAAAGGGAGATGCCTGAACTCCCTCAGGAAGCAGCATGTCAGTGCTGTGCCAGTGGGCTGCCCAGCCCTGGCGAGGTGGCTTTGCTGGAGGAAAAGGCTCAGTAGCTCCTCACCCTCTTTCATGTGCTTCATGCAGGATCCAAACCAGGGCCTCAGTGCAGATCTGCTTTGTGCTGGTCCTGGAATCCTGGCTTTCAGTGCTAAGGGGCCTTAAGTCTTACCATTTTCTTACACTAGGGTTTCCTGCTGTGTTTTACACTAGGGCTTCTCTGAATTCTGTTTACAAGAGGGTAAACAGTTCTGGGTGGTAAGACCCATCAGGGGTGTTACCGTCACTCCACAGGTCCCTTTTTATCAGTCCTCTCTATCACACGCATCAGAGAGAAGATTTAATTCTGTATCACTACTGGGGACACATAGAGCATGAGGCTTATAATCGAGCTTGTTGATAAGCAAACTTTCCACAGACGTGTCCTTTCCTCCCTTTTCCTGGTAAAAACCATTTCACTACCTCCTTGATGCCTGCTCTTGTCTGTTCCTTCACCAGCGAGGGACGTTCCATGCACAAAGGCAGAGAAAGCTGTAACTCCCGTTTCCACACGTGTTCTGTAAGAAAGCAGAGGTGAGGACAGGGAACTCCCTGCTCAAATTGCTGTTCTCCTTGGCTTTTATTATCAATACTATAGGGTGGTTAAGTAATATATCTGAGCAGAATGTAAGGGGTAGGAAGCAAAATGGGAGAGAAGAGGCTGGTGGGTAATGCCAGTAGCAACGACTCTCGGATCATCAGTGCTTGCTTCAGCACCCTTGGCGATGAGCCCCTGGGAGACTGCCAGGGCTGGCAGAACAACAGGGCAGGACTAATTGCTAACGCTAACAACACTAACCTGTAAGCCCTTGGCTTTCATTAGTCCAACCAAGCCAGCCTTCCCCAGCAGGAAAGAACAGGAGCAATCTCAGGGGACACAACAAGCAGGTAGTGACAAGCAGAGGTACAGGGAGAGTGGGTGAATACTGGAGCCTGGAGGCTACATTGGAAGCTGTGGAAGCTGTTAGCAAACCCAAGCAATCTACCATTTTTACCTGCCCAGGTTCACTGTACGGTGCCTGTGGCAGATCCAGCTTTGCATGGGCTGGTGGCAGGCAGGTCATGCTGAAGCAGTTGTGGTTGGAGTTTCTTCTAAACGTGTTCCCAGCCCAGCCAGAAAGAAATAAAGATTTCTCTGCCATTTCCTGTCAGGAGTCTAAATTTAGACTGTCCAAAGAACAGAAACGAATTTGTGACCCAGGTCGCTCAGGAAATGACATTCAGGGTTGAAAAATAACTTCTATATAAGGTTGAACAGCGGGAGGATGAGAAGAAAGGGCTGTTGAGCAAAATAAGGTAACTCCCCTGTTAAAATGTCAGAACAAAGCTTTGTAACGCCAGTCCTACGGGCTTGTAAACATGCCTAAACTCGTCTTCACACAGCTCCAAGCACTGCTGCTCAGACTCAAAGGGAACCTAAACTGATAAGTGGATTAAATCTTTTTTTCTTCATTTTCTGTATCTGTGCCTGTTTTCTCTTAAGCCCAAACTGACCCTGAAGTGTTCCCATGGGGTTTAGTTGAACCCAAGTTGGAGCTGAACCAAGGAATTTATGGATTTGATTTCCCTGAAAGCAAATCGCTTGGTTCAGTTTTCCTGCATGCAATATGCTCATTTTGCCCTGAGCACCTTTTAAGAGGTCTGTTCTGTGCATTTAGGCTGTGAGGGAACCCCCTCGTACCTGTCTCGGGGGGAGAAGTGCTCTGTGATTGTAAGCTGTGCTCCAGTAAGCCTCAAGGCAGAGATCTTTGTAAGCCATATACCAGTATATATACCAGAGGTATATACGTGTCCCATCAGAGGAGATGTGGGTACACTGCATTTCTCTGGATCAGACCTCCACAGTGGTACTAGGAGGCCATGATGTGAAGCACGTCATTCCTTGGACTGTGTTGTCTCTCTGTATTGAATCTTTGCCCACCGAGTACTAGACCTAGCAGTAAAAGGCCACACTCATATTTCATTAAAAAGGTTTATAAAACGGTTCAGCTCCATCAGCTGTCAGCCAGTAAAAATGTCCTAAGACTTTCTAGTGCCACCCACATTTAGTTGTGCCTTGATTGAAGTCTGGCTGGGCATTCACGGGAAGCAGCTTTAAAGCGTGGGGGTGGAAGTGGGATTTTGTGGTTCTTTTAATAGAATAATGTTCTTTTAAAACCAAACAGCATATGATATGTGAGTAACAAACAGCATCTCTTTGGTAATGTCTGTATGTCCATGAGAGATCCTAGGGAAGAGTAAATAGCCTGTCCTGGACCTCTTTCTTGTGTCTCAGTGCTTTTCTTGCTATTTGCTAACTAACAGATGAACTCCTGTTGCCTTTTGCTGGTTTCCAACCACTCCCTCCACCTTCCATTTGTGGTTTTAATGTTTCATTATAGGCTCTGTCACAGCAATAAAATTAGTGATGGCTTGATAGCAGCCACTGATCTACAGCATAGCCTCACGAGCCGTTTGCCTTTAGGAAAAGTCTTGATCTAAGCTTATTATTGCTGTTCAGGAGCTGAATGTCTTCTAAGGGGAGCTGTTGGGAGTTTACGCTTTAGTATGTGGCAGCCACAGAATATGGCTTCTTCCCCTCTGAGTTGCTCTGTATACAGGTCTTATGTGGATATAAAGATGTATTTTAGCAAAAGGATCCAAAACTTGTATCCAATATTCAAGCAGCAAGGTTTGGTGCTTGTTCACCAGATGTTTTTAATGCAAAGCCTTTGCAATGTTTTCTTTGTGGTGAAGAAATGAGACTTTACCCACCTGTAACAGCTTAGCTGCTGGTATTGAGGGGTTAGCTCTCATAGGATCCTACATAGTAAATAGCTTTATTTATTACTTGTTATTTTTTAGGATTGGGGGGGTGTGTGTGTGTGTGGTGTGTTAGCTCAGTAGCAAAACTGTAGTATGAAGATCAATCTTGGCAATGAAGCTGAGATGGGCAGTAACACCAAAACCCTCCAGACGTAAGGTCTTCCTTGATTAACAATACTGTACTCAAACCGCTGCTTTTATAGCAGGACACTGTTGAATTTATATAAATCTTCTCATGCTGTTTTATTTATAATAAAAGAAGCCTTGTACAAAATCTAAAGAAGCGTGAAGTCTGTTTTGTTTCTAGTTCCCCCCAAGATGTTTCTGAGCAGAAGGATGTAGTGGGGGTATGCCCAGTGCAATCCTAGTGCAGCAAGCAAGAATCCCTACGATTTCTGCCTGCCTGTCGAAACGGCTCCAGAATAAGACGCAAAGTGAACATAAAGTAGAGTAGCTGTTCCAGAATAATGCCATGGATATAGGTCTTCCTGAGAATATGAATCCACAGGAATTCAAAGTAATTATTCTGGATACCTCTGCTCAATAAACGCCCTTTTGTGGCAAGCCCTAAATATCGCTGGTTGCCCTTATTGGCTGAACCAGAAATCTGAATGTCTAGTTCAGCTATTACCTGCTTGTTTTATAGGTATCCACAGTTCCAGCCACCACCCACCACCACTTAACTTAACCCCTTTCCCTGATTTGAGGGAGTGGCACCTCCTTGTTAACATTCTAATATGCTCTGGCTCTGGAAGGAAATCCAAAGCTAGTTATGAATTCATATAATAAAACCACCACTGTGGTGACATGTCTTCCAGCCCCACAGAATGCTCTGCACACCTTTAATTAATAACTCTGCCTTCCAGTGATCACTGGGGCTTGAATCAGTATTGAACAGGTCTGAGAAGCAGCTGGCTTAAGAGTTGCAGCACAAGTCTACCTAGCCAGGAGTTAGAATTTCCCTAGGATCAGCCACACACTGTGGTAAAGCGAGTTCCATAGCCCAAGTTCATCAGCAGTTCTGGCTGCTTTAGTGCAACTTCGTTATTTAAAGCAAAACACACACACACACAAAAAAAAAGCCCACCATGCTTTAAAGCTGTCTGGCAAGCTCAGCAACATTTTCTCCATAGAGCTGCTGATCTCCTGGAGCATTTTTTTTTTTCTTTTCCTCATTTACTCCTTCTGTATTGCTAGGTAACAGAAGGGGGAATGTCAATATAAAAGACTTTTTCAGAAGGGCAATTGGCAGGTTTTTGGTCCATGCTATGCCCATTACTACAGTATTATCTGGCACAGGGCAGACAGATGCAGAGACAGGCCAACCCCAGCCACTAGAGATTGGTTTTGGCCTCCTCGTAGTAAAACAGTTTTCCTCTAGGCTCTGATCTAGATTCTTTCTTCAAAGATACAAATTTTTGTGTTTTCCTTGTTTTCAGGCCTTTTTAAAGCCCTGATTCCAACGTGCTAGCTTTCATCAAGCCTAGCAGCCTAGAGTTTTGGCATACAATTACGGCAACGCTGCAGTACATAAATGTGCCTTCTGCACCTGTAGACAATATTCCTAGAGATGGACAAAAGCTCCTGAGGTAACAACCACTCTGCAGCGCAAACCTTAAATGTGCGCTTTATGGCTGGAGATTTAGCTAGTGCACTTGGACACAGCTATCTGTTTATGCTTGGTTGGTGTGTAAAGTCACTGTCCTGGGAAGTCCTTCACTCCTCCAGCAAAGGGACAGATCACTCCAAGCTTGGCTAATGAGCATGTGAACTTGAACTGAAAGTAAACCTCTTGGGCTTGTCCTCTCAGTCTCATCAATATACAATTGCCTTTCACTTGCTGCTGTATTTATAAAAAGGAGCTGCCTTTTATTAACGACTGTACTCCACCAGCACAGTATAGGGTTTGCGGACTGAAAGCCCTCTGTTGTGGACCTGGAAACTGGATGCATACCAGCCATTCCCCTGCTGCTGCTGCATGGTTAACTGCCCTACATCATATTCCAGGTCTCTCTCTCTTAAATACTTAATCTCTTCTAAAATCAAAACTCCCAGGAGAAACTTCACCAAAAAAAGATTTAGGAAGCAGCACTCTATTCCAGCTAGAGACATCTCTAATCTCAGTTTTTATTACCACTTTAAAATGATCCCTGAGAAGAGAGATGATTTGGTAGTGGTGTACTTTTGACATTTTTTCAGCATGTGGAGAATAAACAGCTGAATATGAGGAAGCTACACAAAGCAAATCAAGTCTATCACATGCCAGAAAAACTCGAGTAGCTCCTGGCTTCTGATGCTGTCAGGCCTATGTGGGAGGGTGAGCGCAAGATTAAAACAGCTAACACATAGCAGAGTATCTCTGCTGCCCTAGTTTAGTAGATAAACAGACTAAAGACCTGGGCATTTTTGCTTCCAATACCCATATGTTGTTTAAATGTTTCAGATGGCAGAAGCTGACTCAACAATTATGGGGAGAGGTTTTAGGCTATTACAACTTCTCTTTTGTGGCAAGAATGCAAGTAACATTTACCTCCTGCTCCCTTATTGTCCAATAAAACTCCTCGTCTGGTCATTAAAAGCTTCCTATAAAGTCTCCTTGTAACACTTTAAAATAAAGACTTTGCCGGTTCACATCTGTGTCTCTAAGCTATAAACTCACAAGTCACAGTAACTGTCTATTATTCTGTGGCCCTGTAAAGTTGCTGTGACATTGGGCATTGACTGCTGCTTCATCTGAAAACTTCAAACCAGCATTTCAAATGCTGGAAATTTGGAAATAGATCAAATAAAAGAACATGAGACTGGCAGGTTAACTGTGAAACTTTTTATTTTAATGAAGGTTTTCAAACACAGTTCAGCGTTTTTTCAGTTTCCAAAAATTCCTAAAACATCTGAGTTCACTGAAGGTCATCATTAACCCTCTCGAAACCCACTGAGGGGTAGAAACCTCTCTCAGATTAGTTCTTTCAGACTGGGGGTGTTTCAGCTGCTTGCTATCTACTAGGAGCTCTCTGGCAGACTGTCCGGCCAACAGGCCCAAGCTGAGTCATGTCAGCGTTTAGATGAATGTACTAGCACAGATCTCTGTAGCACATCTCTCCAGTGTGATGAGCTACTGTACTTGCTACAGCCTGGTCCTCCTCTTTCTACACAGGTTTCCCCATGGCATTTAAGATTTAAATGAAGTTACCTCTGTGCGATACCCGATTCTGGGAAAACTCAGAAAGGTCACGGAAAGCTCATGAATGCAGGTCGTCTGCATCCCTGGTCCCCCAGCATGGTAACAGACCTCAGTGGACAGGTAACACTTGCAAATGCAATAAGCAGCCTTTTCCACAAGCGTAAGAAAAAGACCTCCTTTTATGCGCTGACTGGATATGTAACTGATATATTGGGCAGGTCTTACAGATTTGATATGAAACACCTCTGTATCTCACACCCTTCATGGTAATCAGATACATAATTCTGATGTGTGGCTAATACTAAAGATCTGCAGACCTTCGAAAAAATTGTTCATTCCACACAGGAATGCATTTCTGTTTCCCAACTCAGCACAATGTTGTTTTGCTACTATGCAAATCAGGGTGATATTTGCGTTGATACAAATTAGCACTTTTCAAGCATTAAGTCATCCAGAGAGACAGGCAGGACAGTAAAGGCAGCAGAGTAATCTGCAGCTAATAATTTATCTGATGACTTTATACCACTCAAGGAATATCCACCAGCAAGGGCAGAATCTCCTTTATTTCAAGTAGGCAGAAATGTCTGTTATCAAAAAAGCAAGAGCAACCTCAGAGGACATGGTAACCTACAGGAATGCTAACATTAATTTGGTCAGGTACCACTAGCAGTCAAGCTGGGAGCATGGGTCTCAATGTGATACTGCTCAGGATTTGCCCACTATCTGAGCAGGTTTCATTGTCTCTGCTCAACTGCGTTATGGTTCTTCACTTGCAGATCTAAAAGCTAACTCAAGTCTGTCACCAAGTGCCACTGGCACAGTATCATATATGTGTCTTGTATTTATCTGGGATGTGTTTGTTTGGAAAGAGGATTCTCAAGGTATTGGTTCAGCAGCTCCAACCAAACATTTGAGCTGTTGTACCCCTTCCAGGTAAATTTTGAAGCAGTCCTGCCTTTTTCTAAAAGGCATTCACATTGCGGCAACAAACTAGGTTATTTTTAGCCAGCTTCCTATGCAGTCAGTGTGTTCATGCATATGGGGGGGAGGAAGAGGAGGGTCTATCCCTTCATCTCCTGCCAAGTAACTTTTGAATCCATACAACTTTAACTAAATTTGACAGATCTGTAGAGAGCTCAGAGACACTCAGCTCCAACAAATTTTAGGCAAGCAGATGGATAAAGAGCAGAAACTCTAGTAACACTGAGAAAGCACACAGATCTTTTCAGATGTCCTCAGTGTAGTAAAAGGGAGTTGATACTTACGCATTCCTAGACCTGAAGAAATAGGTGGTGAGGAAACAGGGTTATGTTATTTCTGCAACTCTCAAAATGATCCACACAACTTTGTAGAGGAGCCTTGAGAGAAGATGAAGGCAGCAAACAAACAGATATTCCTATCATATCTATTGGACAAGTCTTCTCCCAAACCAGAAATCTGAACAAGCCCACGCTGTGGATCAACTAATGTTACAATGCTCTTTCAAAGAAACTTCACTTTCTAGTTACGTTATATTTAGGAGTGTCATCTTGGACTCCTCAGCTGCTAGAAGCAAAATCTCTGGCTGCAAAAGCTTGAGGGACTCTATAGAGCAAAGCTTTTCAGTCATTGTTTGCAGAGGTACTGCTTTTGAATAAAAGCATTGAGTTTTTAAGAGATTATGAATGTCTAGCTAAATCCAGAGCTTATCTGAAGTGTTAGAGAAGAAAAAAAAAACAAAAACAAAGAGTCAGCAATTTCTGTCTTGAAGGTAGATCTTCAGCTTTACTGATTATTTATATAAAATCTCAGCTTTATTGATCTGCTCCGAGGTGGACATGCAGGAGGTACTGAAGTGAAAATACAGCTTAACTGGTTAGGCATTTGAGCACTTTTTAAATGTCTGACTGTGGCACCATTTTAAAAACTGTGCAAAAAGAATGAAGATTAAAACCTCAATGAAGTTCTTAAGTGTCCTAGGTGCTTTGCAGGGAAACGAGCCAATTTCAGATGTGAAACCATCTTCAAACCCACCATCAGACTCACAGCCATTAATAGTCTCAACTTAGCAAAGATTTTACCATGTGTAAGGAGCCAAGATTAAATTTCTGTCTGTATTGTGCTGCTTTCCAGAAGTGCCACAACAGCATCATTGGAATCTCAGTTGGGCACCTTTCTGCAAACAATCTAACATTCAGGATCCAACACAGTATAATACAGGCCCAGCAGGCAGAGCTAGGCAGAACCGGGATCAGTAAACTACATTGTTCACAGCCTGACTCATCAGTTTCACCTCCCCAGGTGCATCAAGGCAGAAATCCATTATATTGCTCCTAAACTTCAGTCTTGCTCTCTAGCCCTCTGCTGGGAATCAAACAGCACAGAGGGATTTCCCAAATCCACAGGGAGACAGTACATAACTTGCTAACATGTTCCAGGTCTCACGCCTGCCAGCTCACACCAGGCAGGGCAGAGCAGCCCTGGACGGTTCCCATGACTGTAAGCACAAGTGATGCATAGTGGCTCTGCCTGGCCTCCGTCACACAAGTGTTCCCATGGAACAGAGGTGTTCTGCACTGTCAGCACGATATTCCTGCCAGTTCAGTTCACCTTCAGGGTTATGACATCATGTCAGTATTATGAATCTCCTGCACGCAAAACTAGAGAAAAGCAAGACTTGTCCACATACAGGTTTCTAACAATGGCCCCACAACAACTCTCTCCTGCCAGAGCCACACCTAGCATAGCTTTGGAGGTGAAAAGTTTGATCCAGAGCAGATACACCAGCACAACACAGCCCAGCTACATAAAGCATACAAACAGAAACTGAGGCACCAAGCCTGTGGGTTAAGACATTGGTTATATCCAAGCTATCTTCCCACAAGGAGAAACAGCCTGTTTTCCCACAGGAGAATCACCATGCCTTAGCTATTACAAGTAAGAGGAGACAGACTCTGCTTCCAAGCCTAAACAAGCACAGAAGAGAGCTGTGTGATAAATGTAGAGGAGAAAAAAAAACAACCAAGAAACACAGCCACACTCCAACCTGTGGATTGGCCCAGAGTGCATTCTTGTTTAGAGCTCCCTTCTGAGGATGGTTTTAGTGACAGGAGGAAAGGCACAACAAAACCATCCTTTGGGGAAATGGGAATGTATGCAGAACTGTGGGAGGGGCAGCATCAAGCCGTAACGTCTCACTGTTGGTCCTCATTTGATTCATCAGGAATGCTGAAGTTGACAGGTTTTTCCTCCCTTTCCCCCAGCCCTGCTATGCCTTTGTTGTGCAGCCACATAGGTGACTTGTGTAAACTGCAGCTTACAGGAAACACTGCCTGAGCCCTGCTCAGCTTGTGGCTGTTCAGTGCCCTTTTTCTTAGCTCCATTTCCCCTGGAGAGATGGCTTTTTCCATCAGGTTTGCCAAGAGCAGTGGTTCCAAGATGCAAACCTGCAGCACATGCTCTAGTTCTCACAGAGTGCCTCCCGTGCATCAGATGGCTGTGAAAGGCACGGAACAGGCTTGGTACATTGGTCCATTAACAGGAGCTGCATTCTACCTACCTCATGGACTCAGATACGCTGTGACTGCACACTGCTGAACAGCTGTCACCCTCCACCTTAGACACAGCTGCATCTCACAGATAAGTTTTAAAAGTCCTGTTTTA
The DNA here is from genome assembly GCF_023638135.1 of Falco biarmicus. NCBI lineage: Eukaryota > Metazoa > Chordata > Aves > Falconiformes > Falconidae > Falco > Falco biarmicus. Next base: position 25,264,640 of record NC_079296.1, read on the forward strand.
ACAAATTTTAGGAGGGAAAAACCGTAACATCACATGGCATTACTAATTTGCTCTGATACATCAGCAACTGCCATCCCTGTTGGCTTTGGACCAACAGTGGAAAAGACTGCTTCCGTTTTATAGAAATTGGGGACGATTTAGTAAAATTGCATTCAAACTCATGACCATAGAGAGACTATATTTTTTATCAACAATTCCCAAGTGAAATCAGTGTCCAAGGAACAGCGGTGAAATAATTGGGCTACTAGCAGAGAAAGGAGGGAGAACAAGAAACATCCAGTTCTTAAAACCTTGATAATGCAAGTGAACATTATAGATACCAGGACACTGAAAAACTGGGGAGACTGGGGCCAGGAGATGTAACACTGTGCCAACAACACGTGCCTAGCACATGCAGTCACACACAGCCAGGCACCTCTGACGAGCAGGACAGACGGCTGTTAAATGAAGTATGGCAAGAAGCTGAGACTAATTGAAACACAGCAAGAAGCCAAGATTTCCTGTTCCTTTTTAATTGATTAGAAAAAGCAACAAAGCCACAGGCATCTGTATGGAGCTCACACAAGTGTTTCAGGTGTCCCTAGTATGTGACATTTGAGACTTTTTCAAACCAGTATCTCCAGTTACTACTATTTCCACCACAAGAACCACAGACCCTTCTAACACATCCCTGAACACTTCCCTCAATTTCTAAAGCAAGAACCTTCTATCATAGCCACAGTCCCATTCCCCCAAGTTCCCACTCAACTTATCCAAAACTCATTAAACCTCCCCAGATATGATAGCCTGGGATCCCCATCCCTCCTTCCATCTTGTCTCCCTTCTACCTTGCTCTTAAGTTTCAATATAAGGGGTCCTATAATGACTATGAAGAACAAGAGGCTGGACCACATCTTGCATTATGGCACGTAACAACCATCTCAAGACATCAGTAAAAGTATAGGGCCATGCTACAAATGCAGGGCAGAAGGAGGCACAATGCCTTCCTAATCTGAAGTATCTACCCATCATGTTCCTAAACTCACTATTTTTACAAGACATACTCTGTCCTTTTTTGCTTAACACTTTTTTCTTTTTTAACCTATGCTGAGAGCAGTTATATTTCATGGTACAATGACAGGGCACAAAAAAAAATAATCAACATTGTTTGTAAAAGCAATTAGCACCACCAACAACTTTCAAGGGCAAAATATGGAGTAGAAGGTAAGTAAATACAGTACATGCTGTACAATCTGATCCACAGGTTTTAAGGAGAGCTCTGACCAAAGGGTTAAGCTTTTTATCTGCTTGATCTTTTTATTATTGACTTACATTTTTTCCTCTGTTGACCAAAACTGAAGATAGTAGTTTTCTTTTCTTGGCCTCCTTAATAGGATGTATCCTTCACAGGCATCCCTCCTGAAAGGAGAAAGCCACTCAATTCCACCTAACTTTTCCTTTCCTTTGAAGGCTGGGCCAAAGTGTTGCATATTCACTGCCACATTAAAAACACTTTGCCTGAGGCCTGCATTTCTTGGTGTGCTGTAATGAGTTCAGGACCCCAGCTGTCTGCCTTGCGATTTAGAACACTGATATTTAATAGTAAATTATAAGGCAGAATATTACATTTTACTTTTTTGCTGAAGTAGCATGTTTATAGTAGTACACCCTACAGCCACTAAAGATAGGGAGAGCATATCTTTCTGTTCAGTCTCTGGGTTACCACGGCCTGGCCCTAACCAGTTCGGGTTTTGGATGCCAGCCTCTGCTCTTAACACATTATTGGATCTCCCTAATGTCACATCTTCCACTAGTGTCCAATAATACCTGATGCAAACTGCGACATATTCCCAGCATGTTTGTGGAAGCCAACTATACTAACAGCTTTAACAAGCCCTACAGAAAGCAGAGCAGCTAATAAAACCAAAATCTTCTGCAGTTAATCCTTGGAAGTTTGCCACTGAGATCCCAGCAACACCATTTCAGGGACAGTAGTTTCATAAAGCTCAAACCCTGGTTTCGACTAATGAAACAGCCTAGATGCACATTTGACAACACACCTCACAGCTTTATGCTTCCTCTGGGTTCTCTATGAAACATGTATAAGCATCACATTGGGATTGGAAAGATTTTTAAAGAACATCAGCATTCTGGAAGGAACAGCAAAGTAATTAGTATTTCTTTAAGTAGTGCCAGATGTGTTTAAAAGCCACAAAGATAAACAGGAGGGGAAAAGCTGCATAGTTTGAATTAAAACTAGTAAGAGCATAAACAATCCCTTCTAATAGCCACAAGCTGACAGACCAAGCTCCTGCTAATTCTTTTTCCTCATCAAATCCATCTTTCATACCTGCTTTCCTACTTGACATTACACAAGCATGCACCTCCTCAGGGTTAGCGTGCTGGGGTAGAACATGTTAAAAGTAGTAGTATTAGTCCAGTTTTCCTCCAGAACAGCTCCAAAACACTCGGTGCCTCAATTACCAGGAAAACCATGAACCACCACCTTCTTCTATACTACCTTACCTCACTGCAGTGGGAGACGGATAAGAACAGCCTTGTGCATCTCATGAAAACTGCCTCAGCACCACAGGAACCACAGTCCTGTCCCTGAACATGCTGCTTTGCCTTATTTCTTTCTGCATGCTTATTCCCTGGAATCATGGCTAGTTTGTGTTGTTAGTGGTCTGCGAGAGAAAGACATACACAGCTAAGCAACATCAGAATGGGGCATAATTCTTTAGATCCTCTATGCAGAGAGAACAAAAAGAAAAAAGAAAAAAAAAAGAGAGAGGAAGAAGTCTTTCCTGTGTCTACTTTTAATTCAAATAATCTTGTCCCTACTCTGCTATATTAGCATAAGGATAGCTTCAAAAGATGTCCAACTGCAATGCTCTGATCCTGCCATTTACCTGCTGGAACAGAACATTTTCATTCCTTCAGCAGCAGCAAGACACCACCAGTACATAATGCTCTGACTGAACTCCTCCTACTTCAGTTCTCGGATTTCACCTACATCTTGACATGTATACCAATGCTTTGAGTTCTGGAGCGGAACAGAAAATAAATGTGCTTCTGCTGGGTTTACTCCCTAATCCATCTTAGGACCTAGAATAATGGGCAGAGAAGGATTATAACCACACACTCCCCCTTAGCATATCTAGCTCAAACTGGACGCCATTACTAGATGGTCCCTACAAACATGATTTCAGCAGGGATAAGGGGGTAGGTTGCAAGTTCAGTGGTTTAGCAATAGCACTGTTTAAAGAGGAGGACAGTTTAGACTAGGTTACCACATCTTAATTTCAGAGACCACACTATCTGTTTTAGCCTTCACAATGCCTCATTCCTCTCTGCACAACCAGTCCAGCGACTAACAGCTGCCTGGAAAGACAAAAGAAAAACTACATTTAAAGACAACAGTGTCTGCTTTTTATTTATTTTCAGGACACCAGTATCACAATTTTTAAACCAAGTAACAGAGTTAGCTCAGGAAGTGCCCACCACAATGCCTGCAAAAAGGCCAGAGATAACAGACCATCACCTCTGAGTAAAGCCAACATTTTTCCTTCATGCAATATACATGGCCAACAATGACTTTCTATCTCCTGCCTGAAGCCAGCACATCCTCCTCCTGACAGGAAGGAATGGAGTTCACAGGCAGCTTCTTAGCCTTTCCAGCACAGATTTATTCCCCGTTATGAAACGCAAACACAGAAGAACCCATACCAAATTACACTACATCCCCACAGCTCACACTGAAAAGAAGCACTGGCACTTCAGCAAGCATGTGCCTACTGGCACCTCAGAGCCCATAATCACATGCCTCAGGGCTGTTCTTCAGATAGAGCTCAAGGTAATCCTTGAATATCTGTGGGTCAGTCATTGTAGCCTTGACAGCAGGGTCCTCCTTCATGGCCTCCATCCAGCGTTGGAGCTTGGGGGTGTGACTCAAAGAGCTATGGGAAAAGGAAAGAGACTGAGTAATGCAAACGGGAAATGTGGAGGGCATCAAGGAAACAAACCTACTTGTGTGGTTCTATTTTACTGCTTGTTTTGCTTTCTCCCTCCCAGAATAATGTTCAGCTCAGAGCACGTGATGGAAATACGTATCAGATCACAGAAGACAGACTACCATTTGCAAAGTGAAAGAGTTCTTACAGAGCTTGTGCACTGCAAAGCTGAGTAAAAACACAAACAAGCACTTACTGTGCCAGATACCAGCATGTTTTTACTTACATTACCCCTGCTGCAAGACACGGCTCTTAATTATCATCTGCTCTGAGTTGAGGCAGAGGCTTGTGCACCACTGCTTCCCTCCGGAATGCCTTGTTAATGGCAATTCTTGAAGCAAATGCTGTGTGCAGCGGTTGAGTTCTGCACAACCCACCAACTTCTCTCTCTTGCATACCAAGACAAGCTGTGCCGTTTGTCACTACCCTGCAACCCAGCAGCTGAAAATGCACACAGCCTATTGAGGAAACCGAGGATTTGACTAACAGACTAAATCCACAAACCCACACAGACACATTTGAAAAAAAAAAAAAATCACCAAGACCACTGCGTGGCAAACAAAGTTTAAAAGTTTAAATTGTTATTTTCATTCTCTTCTAGCAGACTGACCAAAGTACTTTGCATTACAGTTTCCAACTCCCAAGTTGATGCATAGCTTGCCAGGTAACTCCTAACCCTTACCCACAAAGCATCTTAACATACAATGGCTCAGATCCTCAGTCATTCAGATACCTTAATGACTCTGGACTTATGCTCCTATATTGCTTGTAATATTTCCCCTTCCAGGAGACAAAGTAGGTCAGCCATCCATCAGTATCGTTCTCATTTTACAGCATCCCAGAGTTTCAATGGTAAAAATTCCATGTGTCTTTCTTGTTCTTCAAGAATGGTTCAGGCACCAGGGTAATACTAACTGTTCTATACTCATCTTATGCTTTTATTACCCACCTCCTCATACAAGCTGACTCTTTAGTCCAGTTCTAAGCCAGCTATAAAATAGTTCTCCTTTGATACCATTTCCCTACATATTAATGCAATACCATGGTAACTGGATCTGTTTAAGGATATAACAGACCAATACATTTGTTTATATATTAAAAAAATGCTATTACAAGAGGGACAAATCTATTAGCTACAGCAAGATAGGGTAACAGTTCACCCATTTCAAAACAACATCACTCTCCTTTGTCAACTAGGATTTCCAAAAAGAAGCAGAAGACTGCATTTCAACTCTTAAGTTTTGGACCAAGAACTTTGAATCTAGGCCTCCACAACTCCATCCCCTTCAAACAAAGATCATTTTCATTTATGATGTTAGGAATGGGAAGTCCTGTACTTTGACCACTTCTTCCAGATCTGTCAAAACTATTTCACAGGAAAACAGGCCTGGTGAAAGAAAGTTTGTTTACAGAAGATCCCTGAACAACTCATCTCTTTGAGAAGATGCTTCCCCCAAACTGTTACACAATACAAACTTTCTTCAGCAGCTCCCAAGAGTGGCCCACTGCTGCAAAGTGTATGCAAAGAATATTTATGTTGAGGCACTTCAGTACACACTAGAAGCTAGGCAAGGTACTCACTCCTTCAGCTGGAATGGTTCCAGACGTTCAAACCATGGCCAGATCATGTAGTCAAGCATGGAGATTGAGTCCCCACCGTAAAACACAGTGTTGCGTTTGGACAGAATCTGTGAGAGATGATAAATGCCCTCAGAAGGAAAATTACCACAACAGAACACTAACAAAAAGCTGTAATGGAATGCAGGCATACTGAAGGGATCAGACAGCAAATAATGGAGATACAGCGCATTTCTCCTGTGCATGCAATATCTGGGGAGTCAGAGCTAGTCAGTAAACCAGCTGCAGTATCAACCTTAACTATTTCATACACTGTCAGTTCAGCTCTTCTCCAGAGGTTCAAAAACTGTCAAAAAATATTAATCACTAGTGAGGCTGCAGTCTTTGCACAAACAAAAAGGAATTTAGCTCTCACAATCTGTCAGTTCATGATTTCTTACCTGTCAAAAAGCATTAACAGCACAGACTAATCAAACGTAACAATACACATGCATTTCTTGAGCAATAAATCTAGCTAAATTTAACATCCAGGTAAATTAGAACTCCATTTTAGCAGGGACTTTTCCCATGGCACTCGAGGCCAAGTGGTATCAGGAAAGCATTTCTAACATTACAGCTAGAGCTGGCTTTGATTCCAGGAGCACAGGGAACAGAAAGCAAGAATAACACACACATACACCAAAATGAGTTCCCCACAGCTCAGCATAGAAAGCAGGGCCACAAAGAATGCAGCAAGTTCTCCTGTCACATTTATGTTTCTGATACATTTCAAGTGCCGTGGTCATTCAAATTTAACATCCTTCAAGGATCCTCCAGAGCCTGGTCTCTTCTGTCATAAAACTAGCTCCTCTGTTTTCAGGCACTTTGGCATTTTAGAGGTAGAAGTTGAGAGACCTTACAAATCTGTCTTTTTGGACACACAACACTATACTCCTATGGCATTTACACCCTGTCCCCTAATCCCCACGATCTAGCAGAAATTTTAAAGCAGTCCTTCAGGAAGCATCAAGCTCTTTGAATTCCCAGGCCTCTGGCAGAATGTAACCCAGCAGTTGCACAGTTGCAGAGATGGGAACACAGCTCCCTCTGCCGTATAGCAGCAAACTAAACAAACGCGTTTGAAAACACCTCCCTTCTTGAGTATCTCTCGCAGTAGGCTGAGTGAAGTTTGAATGGCTCTGTTCCTTCCTCCCATCCTCAGCCGACCTTCAGCTGATGCTGCAAAGCCCTTCAGGGTATAGCAAAATAGACACTGACACTGAAGGAGCAGCAAGTACTTCACAGCATTAATAAAGCAGGAAGAAGGTTAATTCTTCCTTAATGTTTGTTAGATCTGTATTTCACTGATGTGAAACACACATAGCTTCCCCCAACAACTCATTTGTCATCTGCACTACTCTAGCATCAGCCTGATCAGACAGACAAGACTACCCTGAAAACAATTTTACTTTGGCAACTCGAGGGGCTGAGAAAGCAGAATGCACAGGGCTGTTGGGAGAACTAGGAAAAGTACTAAAAAGCTACTGGTAGCTTTGCACCAGAAAAGAAACACTCTGGAGGAATGCTTCTTGATCAAGACAGACAAGCATTAGTCATGGCTACTAAAGACACAGAAGAAATGGGTTCATGATAAAGGCAAGTCCAACAGCTGTTCAGACTAGCTGAGAACAACTGCTGACACAGATTGTTACTAGTATGGCATCAAAGCCACCCGACACTTTCTGGAGCTCTGCTAAAGTTGCATTACACCACCAGCAGCAGAACATGGCCCAGGGCTGCATTTTTGCAAGTGACAGATTACATTCTGCTTCCCCCTACCCCAACAAAAACAAGCTCTGGAAGGAAAAAGATTTTATATCATCACCAGGGTACCTGCACTCATTTCAGCAGAGCTACAGCACAGATGCTCTACAGCAGCTCCAACTCCTCAGCTCTTGCTCTTAGAACATGCTGCAAGGTCTCCTTGCATTTAAAGCAGAATATCTAAAACAACAGTCAGCTAGAATTAAAAAGAACTTCACAAGGACACACAGCCTTCATCACAGATGAAGTTTAGTTTAGCTACTTGGAATTTATGCTAATGGTGCTGTTGTGTATCCTAGGCTGGGGGGTGTAAATTGAAAGATTGTTCCTTGCTGTAATGAGAAAAGATGCAGTCCAAAGGACAAAGCACGAAAGAAAACAGGGATCATACAAAGACAGGCAACCTGCTCATTATCATGAAATACTCTTACCTCTTCAAGTTTGCCAAACTTTTCAGCAATCTCTGCTTTCAGTGCCGTGGCATCCTGACCATCTTTGACTGCCACAAAATACTTGAAAACTATGGGCGTTATCTATTCAAATGGAAGTATAAAGTTTTTAATGTTCCTATTACAGTAATACAAGCAAGTCAGTCAGAGCTTAAAATGTTAAGTTAGATGTTAAGATACCAGATGCAAGTTAAATCTTAAAAGCTTTAACTTTATAGAGTTAAAGAAAGTCTACTAATAAAAACCTTTTATACTTCAGAAAAGGTAAGAAAAGGCTTAAAGGAAGAATGAATGCAAATACTAATGGATTTTAGTCTTGTAGTAAAGAGAACAATGAAAAGAACATGTTTCCCATTTGTACACGCTTACCAAAAAAGTAGCAAAAAAAGGTAGCAAGGCGCAGAGTGGTACTCTTTTCCCAGTTACACATTTCTGAAACCCAAATGCACTTTAACTATCAACACTTAAGGTACTTTAAGAAAGAGACAGGCAGCCCAGGATATGCAAGCTTCTACAAACCTGTGCATTTTCTGATTTGGTAACTGCCAGAGAAATTATCATACAGCACCAGAAAGTTGTGCAATGGCCAAACTTAACACATGTTCACAGACAAACATTTTTCTAAGATGTCATTCATACAACCAACACTCAGTGCATGTTTGGGTTCTTGCAACGTGCTTCCCTGTAACCCTCTTCTCATCATGCTTATTCAGAAAGACCTATCGTAAATATATACTCCTTTCTACCCCCTTTTTTGTCCACATCTCTTTGCATCTTCCATTGCTTCCTTATATCTAAGCTGACTTCTTTCACTTCCTATACCCTTCAAAGCACATGCTTGTACAGAGGTTACTTCCAGTCAGCCACAGCTGCCCACCTCCAACCCCTCCGGAAGGCCAAAACCAGTCTTCTTATATACGTCCCATGTCTATAGCCACCTGACATCTCTCACCCATGGTTGTAGGCTCTCTCAGGCACTCTTCACATTCCACATTCACAATGCACTTCCTACAGAAAGACTTGGATTAAAATACAGCAGTTGTCACTACCTAGGTCTCAAGCAGTCAGCTGGTTTGGTCTACTAACCTTTGCCCTATTGTAGGATGCTCAAAATCCTGCCTCAGTCACATACTTTCACTAGTTTGGCTGTTCTCCTGCATCCATCCCCACACATAAACGCAGGGAGCAATTCAGACACACCATGGTTTGTAGGTGCTCACAGCAAGAGACCGCAAATAACCCCTCCAGTTATCTGAATGCTTTTCCCAGACGTAAGACCTGCCTTAAAGCATAAAAGCAGCATTGGCAACAGAGCTGCAGTTCTTGATGCTATGGTAAGGTAAGAAACTGAATCCCACAATGATCATGCAGTACCTTTGAGAAATGTTCCAAGAGCATCTTCTGAAAGGCTCGCTCATACGGGTCCGAAGGCATCAGCTTCTTCCCTGGAAATGCTTCATCCAAATATTCGCAAGTGATTGGCGACTCATAAATCAGCTGGCCCTTGCTGGTCTCCAGAACAGGAACCAGCCCAAAGGGATTCTTCTCAAAGAACCAGTCAGGTTTGTTCTTCAGATTGATGTTGATTACTTCATAGCTAAAAAAGGAAAAGAAACAAGACCTAAACAGGCTCAGTCATTACACCTCAATAGCTACAATACTTGAGAGGCTGAATCCTTGCTCCCCTGCTCCCCCTTGTCTTCACTGAAGTCCTTTGCAGGACCAGCCATTTGAGAGGTAGAATTACTGCCGGGGGCACTTCTGTTTTCTGGAGAAAATCCGCACTGAGTTACAATGAGATGTTTGTTAAACTAATAAAAGACGTATGGACAGTCTGCAAGCACAAGATAGGCAGCCTTTATAATCATGCTGAAAACAAAGGTCAAGCTCAGAATGCAGCACTTATCACATGCACGTTCTTCTAAGAAAGAAGCATTTGACTGCAAATAAGCTACCCTCTAATTAAGAAATGCAGCTAAACTTTAACCCGACATTACACCACAGAGCAAATCAGGAGAGCATCCTACCTACCTATCTCCCCCACCTATGGCCTCACACAGAACAAGTGTTTAGGGAAAGGCAAATAAGAGTTGATAAAAAAAATACATGGGACATATGCCTACGTTAAATTAACAAACCATAAGTTACATGCTGCGTTATATGCATGACCCCAGAAAATTCCTAGTAAGCCCAAAGGTCTCCTAAATACAGCTGAACCTTCAAAACAACTAAAAGTTACCAGAAAGTGACTGCCACATTTAGATAGCCATAAAACCCCTCCAAAATCACTATGCTAAAACAAATGTCCCAGCTCCAACAATCAGTTCAAAGACACTAAATAAAGACAGAATTAAACTGAGCTAGTTTCCATGCACCTACTCCTTTGAAAGAAGACCCAAGAAGAAACAAAACAACACTCATCTTGCTGTCAGCAGAACTGAGTGGTAAGCATTCACTGCGCTAACATGAACTCGCAGCCCTGTGCTGGTAAACAAACTGTTGGCAGGCCTGGGACTGGGTGGGAACCAGAAAAAGGTGGAAAAACCTGTTACTCTAAAGCTGTAAACTGAAGGAAGCATTAGTACCCATCGAAAAACACTGAAATGATATGGCTATCTTGAAAATGAAACAGACACAAGTACTTAATGCCATTAACTTACTACAGCACAAGAATGAGAAAACATCACATTGTATAATTTTATACATGTTATATATATACACAGTATGTTCCTCAAATTTTTAAGGTGCTGCTTGCTCACTGTTGTGTGCTAGTATGCAACAGTATAACAGAAACACTGCATATGCAAATCTCCCAGGATTTTCACTGCATCTTACATCAAAACTAACAACAACATCCATTAAAGCACCAGTCACATTTACCCAGGACAAGTTCAAATGCCGTTATTGTAAACATTCCGGATGTCAGGTGAGAAAAAAAACCCATCAGCTTGGAGTTTTTCCCTACAGATTTACATTGGGCCTTTACATAATGTATTTCATACACAGCCTGCCTACTTCCCACTTCAGCAAGGCCCCTCTCCAAAAATAAAGTCTGAAGAAGATCGAGCTTTACAGCAAACTCAACACAGACACCTCTTTTCTGCCAGCTCTTTCAGGGATGTTTTGTTAAAAACCATTTTGGAGGCCCAAGGAAGAAGAGAGGCTTGAGCCGCCCCCCCGGTCCCGTGGAGCCCCCAGGCCCTGAGGGGAGCAAGGGGCGCCGCGCCGGCCCGCCGGGAGGCCTCACCTGATGCCCTTGGCGCGGAGGACGAGACGCGCCCTCTGGGCGAAGGGGCAGAACCGCATGCTGTACAGCCGGATCACCCCCTCGGGCACCGGCCCCGGGGCCGCGCTACCTGAGGGGAGAGGAGACCGTTACAGCCCTTACTCGCCTGGCGCACAGCCCCGCGCCCCCTGCGCAGGCCGCCCGCCCCCGCTGAGGCGATGCGGCTGCCTGCCCGGCGGGGCTTACCCTTGCCCAGGCTGCGAGAGTGCTCGCCCGCCATGGCGATACGCTACGGCGATACGCTACGGCGCTGTGCCGCGCCGTGCCCCGCCGCACCCCCGCCGGCACCGCCCACAGGGCGGGACCCTCCGCCCCTCAGCGCAGCGCGGGCCGGCGGCGCTGTGGCGGGGCTGTGCGGAGCCATGCCCGCCCCCCAGGTGGCACTGCCGCCGGTGGGTGGCCCTCGGGGGGGGGGGGGGGCGGGGAAGCTCGGGTTGCCCGGGAAGGAGCATGGTGCACGCCGGTGGTCCCTCTCTGAGCTGCCCACCCTCCCCGGCGGACATGCTGACCTGCTCGCTGGGGCAGGCACTGTTACGCTGCTCTGAATACTCTCCTTTATAACCTCAGCATAACCCACCCCAGCTGGCACTCCCATTTAAATAGGAAACCTATGGCAAAACACCCCATATGCCTGGTTTTTGCTTTTTTTTTTCCAAGTGGTGCCTCCAGCAGCTGGTGAGGCACCAGGCCTGCCTCTGCTTCCCTTCCCACCTGGACAGGGTCTTCTCCGGCTCCAGCAGCACTGCATCACCTGTTGCCCTTCAAAATCCAATCAGTCCTACCCTGAGGGTAACAGGGAGAGTTTCTCTTTCCTACAGCTATACTGTTTCACAATGAAAACCCAAAAGGAGGCAACAGATAACCTAACGGGCAAGGGGGCACACCAAAAGTTAGATTTAATTTAATTACTACCTTGCAGCCATGGAGGGATTCATGCTTGCTTCTGCAAACATGATCTCTGTGAGCATCAGTATGTGCATAGAGGAAAAAACCTGAAGCACAGACTGAAGTTCTCTCCATCCCTTTTCCTCCCTCTTCAGCAGAGATAAGGGCACCAGGGCCTTCCTTGTACCAGCTTTTCCCAGACTATAATAGTGGAAATTGAGGAGCTTTCCTCTTAATGCATTTATTTCACTATGTCCAAGTTGATCTATGGTCCCAGAATTAAAATGTTTCCCTTCATGGGCCTCCACATACTTCCACGCAGCCTCCAGGCCAAAGCTGTATGTTATTAGGAAACAGTACACTTGTAGGCATCAGAGGGCTGGGGCAGCCGAAGGGAAGGAAACTCCTGGCCTTCCTAGCAAAGGACACCTCTCTGCCAAACCCCCAAGGCTAATTAGAAGAACTGGAGCATCTCCAGTCTCATCACTGGATCTGTGCTTGCCCAGTGAGGAAATTTTGCCTGTTGCTGACTTTTGGTTTGGTTTTGTCACTGGAGTTGGGCCTCAGGCATTATGTCACAGACACCAGTGTTTTCTGTGGTGATCTCTCCTGCAGGCAAACACTGAGAAGGCTGCTAGTCAAGTGACCATGAACCTAACACCATTATCCATTTGAATGGACGAATAACGTGATTTTTTGTTAAGTCATTGCTGTTTGATTATGTAATTAATAAGCAGCTCAAGCAGTGAAAGGGAGTGGTAATTGACTGCACAAGCCTGCCATGCCCCTGGGCAAACAGAAGCTATACATAAGATGTCCTTTGCCAACAAAATAAATTTCTCCTATAAAAAAAAAATGTTAGAGGACTAGAGGACTTATTTCTCATTCCTCTGAGTGCCTGCCCTTAGGAAAGATTCAGCAACATTTTGGGTCATGAAAAAAAGAAAATTCATTTGAAGTTTCTTTCAGCAATTAAGAACAACACAGGCAACCTGCTAACTCACAGCCTAGAGACAGGCACGCAGGAGCCCAAAGCAGCATCACAAGATCTGCCTGCTGCAGTAGCTCCTCAAAGGCACCATGGAAAAATAAGTCTATTTCCTCACCCCATCTTAGTTTCGCATGGCATACAGAACACCTGCAGAGACAAGAGATAAGGTACAGGGTTTGTCCTGCTGCCTCTGGACAGGAGTGCCACCCTCCATCATGCTGTATAGCACTGAGTGCACAGTAGTGTCACAACACTGCACACTGTCACCACATAGATAAGTAATAATGAGCCAATGTAAGCAAAACGCTAAGTAACATTTCTCCCTTTGGGACAGGGAAAAGGAAGTGTTACTACTAATTCTGCTTTTAAAATACTTGGAGGTTCCTACTGTCCCTTCTTTCCAGTGGTCAGCTTCTCAGCTCTCCTTGAAGCTTCAGGAGCACCACCTTATGCACTGCAAGAACAACTGCAGTACCTCATGCAAGGAAAACCACAAGAAGTGAGGGGAAAACAGGTGTAACTGCCTCACCAAGCAAAAGGCTAAACACCACTGGAACCAGAGCAGCACATGCATGGCCACAGCAAGGACCCGTGGGGTAGCAGAGGAACAGAACCCATGACTACTCCCCCAAGGCTGGCCCCTCTATCTGATAAAACCACTGCTTTCTAGACACAGCAATAATGATTACCCACGTTAAAAGATTACAGATGTCACAGATGTCTGTGACTTACAGGCAGAATTACCGCATTAAACATAGGTCGCTGCCTATGTGAGACAGTTAGGTATGCTACCGACTGCGCGACTCGACTCAACACATCACAACGACCCGCCCCACCCGCAAACAAACACCCTACTGCCCCCTTCCTCTGGCGCTGCTGGCCCTTTAAATACCTTCCCGTGCTGGTTGGTTGGCTGGCGCACGGGGGCAGGCCAATCAGCTGTCTGCTTTAAGCCTGGCGCGAGGTGTCGCGTCAGCTAATGGTAGGAGCTGTTCTTGTTTCTAGGAGACAGGTGCAAACAGGCCGGCGGTGTGGGGCGATGGAGGCGGCTGATGAGGAGCCTTGCGCCGAGGCCCCGGGCGACCGATGCTGCTCCTCAGCGGAGGAGGCAGCGCTGGAAGTGAGGTGGGGGCCGGCCAGGACAGCCTGCGCCCTCCGGGCCTCTACATACACCTCTGACCTTCAGCCCAGCTGGGCTGCCCCCGGTACTCTGGGGGCCTCGCTCCTCTCGCCATGGTCAGCTGTAGGCAGCTGTCAGAGAGCAGGGCCGGCCTGACAGGGAGGGGAAGGGGGGCCGCTGTGCTGTGGCTCCGCGTCAGGGCGGCAGGTAGTTGCGGGGGTGAGAAAGAAAGAAACTCTTGGACTGCAGCATATAGTGGGGACAGAGCCATTGGTGGATTTAGATGAAACTTAGGTTCTCTGCCCTTAGTATAAGGAGGCTCAGAAACAGGGAGTAAGCAACCCTGACTAGTTTCAAGCTGGAGCTTGGTGAGTTGTGTGGTACGAGTTGTTGCCTCTTCCTGTGTAGTGGTTCTGGCACCATGCGGTTCTGATGAACTCTTGGAGCATGCTTTTTTTTCAGTACCTGCTCTCATGAACCCAGGCAGTTCAGTTCTGTTTGTGTCCATGTTTTTCTTCTGTTTTACCCAGGCTACTTCAACCTCTAGGATTTCCGTGGCTGTTCTGTACCTCTTAAACCCCACTGTCACAGTTTTCTGCTATTGCTTTTAACTTTCCTGATACTCTAAATCCTCACTCGTGTCTTTCTCTCTCAGCATCCTAATCTGCATGTCATACTTACAGATTTTCATTTTCCACAAACATGACCCACAGTACATATAGAAAAACACTTCTCTTCCAGAGCTCTTGGTAATCCAACAATTTGCTTTCTGGTTCTGAACAAATAGGAGCTGTAATGAGTTAAGCCCTTCATGCTCCACCTTGATTGAGACTTTCACAACAATCTAGGATGTTCAGAAATTTTTTTTCTGTGTAATGGGACAGATGTCTTGACTTCCTTGCCCACTCTAAGTATTTCAGCAGTTTTATCAACGCTTATGGATAGTATGGGACATAGGTCCATAATTCTAGGTGCAGCACTTCTTAGAGGAAAAAATTATTTGTTCCAGTAATGTGAGAAATATGGTTCAGCCTTAACCACTCTGATACTTGTGGAGTAAAAAAGGTAGTCTGAAGCATGTCGTTGCTATTCAGAGGGGGTCCCTTGTGCAAACTGGTGTTACTCGGAAGAGCTGTGATGCAGGTTTTCTTTGTGAAAACACCATTATGAAATGAAAATATTATGCAAAACAAAACAAAAATGTAAGCCCTTTTGAATGTGAAACAAAACCTATTCCCATAAAATAGAAAAGTTTAAAGTTTGCCTTATAAATTAATATGAGTAGTAGTATGTATATTAGTTTTAGAAGAAAGTGACAATTATTTTGTAGTGGGCAATTGGAATGCATGTCTTCAGAAAACAGAACTTTAACAAAACTCATGGCTTCATAAAATCTGTTTTGTACAAACTAGCATTTTTCAGTGGAAAAATGCTTTGTAAGGAAATTTCTAAGCAGCTCTTAATTACTTTGCTCCATCTACATTTCACCAACTGGCAAAGTTCATGACTGAAATATTTTGACACAGTGTTTATACAAAGCTGGAGACAGACACAGCATGGAAAATGTGAGCAAGCTATGGGTAATTACCTGACTGTGTATAGTACCACTCAAAGGTGCCATCAGATAACAGCCTGAATCCTTGTTCCCTTAAGCCTTTACTGGTTATATAAGGATGATAAATTTCACTGTCATCCCATTAATTTATCCCTGCATACATACTTTCTAGATTTCATTTTATCCTTGCAAACAGAACTTAAAATATACTTCATTCCCACTGATTCAGATCTAGTGTTGGGGAAAAGCATAGAGCTGCTCCTGTGAGCATGTTCATAAAGGTCTGCTTATGTGCCATGGCATGCCATGCATCTAGTTCTTGCATAAAAGGTCCAGAAAACATTCATCAGCTAAAATGTCTCCTCTTTGTTGCCATGGTATTCAGTTCATCTGCATGAGCACGTGGTCAGTGTGCTCCTGTTCTGGTCTGTAGCAAAAGAGGCCAAAAGCAGACACTACTCAAAAAATGAGAAGTTACTGCTGGACCTAAATATCTTAAGACTAGTCATTTAAAAATGTTCCTAATTATGAGAGTGCTGAGGCTGTAATATAGTCTAGTAAGAGTAGAGGATCAGCAGCTGAGCTGATCTTACAACTGACTTATGTTTGTGAAAGGAGCAAAAAAACACTGCTTGCAATTGCAGAGGACAAAATTTTTTTTTGAGTCAAATGCTCTTGTTTGGAAGAAGAGAAGGAATGGAAAGTTTCTGAATAGAAATTAGAAGAGAAGGTGCTAACAGCAGTGTTGTACATGGAGGGTATCTGTTACACTGCTGAAACTTTTCTGCCATCGTACTACCTGGCTATGCTGTGGCTCAGTCAGACACCTTCACGTAGTGGTAAATGCAAATCCCTTTGATAAGAGGACCCTGGTGTTTATCCATGCACTTCCTGAAAGGTAAACACATCTGCAGGCAGTTATGTATTTGTTGATACGTTGTAAGTTCATAAGCTGACTCCCCTTCAGTAATTTATTTCAGTCCTTGTGTAACACATCTTGTTTATATACCAAAGTTTTACCATGTTAAAGTACTAGTATCTTTGAAGCAGAACAGTCCTCCTGGTTAGGTTCATATAAACGCAAGCTGTGCTTTGTAGTTTTTATTTTATGGGGATGAGATGAACTATGAAAGTGTAAAAAGGTTAAACAAAAAATTTGGTCCCAAGTATGGATTGTACCTGTGTAATTCTTTCAGAATAAAGGTACACTCTATTACTATGATATGAGTACTAAACCAGAGCCTGTGGAGTGGCTAACTATTTCTAGTGAAAACTGAAAGAAATATAAGCATCTCTCCATGTTCTTATTACAGTCCTTTGTACTCTATCAGGATAAGATTGACCCTATGTTTTTGGATAACGCCGAATGGATGATACATAACACTAGATCTTGAAGTAATTGTGGTTTTGCAACATTGGTATGAGGAGAAGTCTTAAATCCCAAGCATCAGTTCAGTGTAACTTAGGCTACAATATTCCCTTTATTACAGTATTTTGAGAAATGTGTGTCTTTGATTAATGTTTTAACATTCAGTTACTCTTTCTGCAGTTGGGTTCAGGGATTCTCAAACAAGAACTTTGGCTTTATCAACAATCAAACTGTCTGCTACCCTTGTGGCAATTACATCCTCTTCCTGGACATTGAAACAAAGATGACAACAGTACTGCACTGTCAGACTGGCCAGGTGGGAGCCTTTGCAGTGAATGGGAACAGGCAAGTGCTGGCCTTTTCAGACCGGAAGCTGAATCCCATCATATATATCTACACTTTTCCAGAACTGAGTAAACTGACGGAATTAAAAGGTAGTGATGTGATAACCCTCCCCTCACCATTTCATTAAAACAATAGTAAAGTCATGCATTTTCTGAAGGGTTTTTTTGATAAGACTTGAAAAACAGTGTTATAGGAAACTGTCTCATGACAAGATGCATGGAAAACAGTAGCAGGATTTTCCACTGCACTACTTTTAGTTAAGCTCAGGCTAAGGAGGAGTATGACAATACAACATGGAGCTGTTTTAAAGGGAAAAGAAATGGAATGAAATGGAATTCCTTCTAGGAAAATATAGTCAGAATAACGAAAAATAACATACTGCAGTAGGCTTCCAGGCAGACTGCTGAAAGCCACCCTGGGAAATCCGAGATGTGAGAAGAATGAGAGTTCTTGCAGTTAAACTCCGGAGTCTGGGATCTAATGGGTATTTCTGGCTGCCTCATAACATTTCTCTCCTTAGTTAAGTTGCTTACACTATCCATGTTTCAGTGCCTTGCCATTTAAATAAGGATCATACTGCTTGCTTATTTCATCCATATGAGTAAAGTTATGACTGCAAAGGATTTCAGGGTACTTGGGGGAAAAATACTGTACAAAATCAAGGTGTTATTGAAAAAAATTTGAAAAAATTCCAAGCAGTGAAACATAGGGAACATTTTTATGATCAAATCAAAACAATAATCTGGAGTGAGGCAAAGGAATCAGGGACTTAAAGAATGTCTCTGAAAAGTTAAAGTGGAACTGAGAAGAGTACCCTATCTGTGATAGCATATGGTAAAGTCCAGGGCAATTAAAGACCTTGTTCTTTATTTTTACATTTCAGGTAATGCTCAACTGGATTACACCTTACTTGCATTTAGTTTCACAGGCCCGTATCTAGCCAGTTACTCTTCAATCCCAGAATTTGTTCTTTCAGTATGGTAAGAGTGAAAAAAATATCTTTAATACCATTTACATGTTGTTCATACTTTGTGTGTGTACTGTTTTAGCATGAATTAAGTAAACAAATGTGGAAGACAGACTGGTTGCCTTCATCTCTTTTTTTTTTTTTTTATTGATCATTGTCTGCAAACTTTCTGTACCAAATTTGCTGTTTATTTTCTAGTATTAGTAGCCACTAGTCAGAATGACTGTTACTTTGCTACAGCTGCCTTCTACCTTCTTCAAAATTTTGTGTTTTGGAGTACTTCTAAAGTCTTCAGCATCAGCTAATTATCTGTTCACCCTAGGAAGCTGAGAACCATGCTGTTTGTGAAAGAAAGTTGCCTGCTGAAAAGAGGAAAAGCATTCTAAAGCCAGTTTCTACTTTTCTGTTCACCTGGAATGTTCAGTGTTCCTCTTAATGTTGTGTTTGATCTTAGTTCTGTCATACAGTTTTGCTCAGTGATTACGCTACCATGGGTCACTGGGTTAGATCATAATTTTCTGCTCATTGTCATGAAAAGAAATACTAGATAATACAGTGCAGATACAGAAAGTTGGAATATTTAATTTTTTTAATTTTCTGCAAAAATATAATCCTGCTCTTGCTTCCATTGCTTTCATTGACTGTAGGTTCTGAGCACTTCTTCAAAACAAATGGGGAGGGTGTAATAGGAGGAAGGCAAGCAAGGACACGTAAAGAATATTCTGTATACCCCCAATTTAATGATGACCTTTCCTTGTACAATTAGCGAAGAGGCAGAAACTCCTATAACTCCAGAATTTTAGTAATGATAGTAGATACTATTACAGATGCCGCTTCTTTATCTCTTGTGAAGAAAAAGAATGTTTGCTCTGAACTCTGTACACAGTAGTTCAGGAAGGATGTCTGCGTGTGTAGCACAGTAGAAACAAGCAAGACAGCCTCACTGGCCTGATGGGCTTACATGCTTGTAACTTACAGCAGAAACAGCACACCTGGGCTAATGTGTTCCTTGTGTGCACTTAAAACACCACCCTCTTGAAAGATTTCTCTAGTTTATTCTTAAAAATGGAAATATCTAGAAATGTTTAAATGCTTTGAAGTAGCGGCAGTTTCCGAGGCCAAACAATTTAAATCTGTTTGAATCAGCATGAATATGACTATCAGCAGCTAATTGTCATGAAAGAACCATCCTAGATTCCAGTTAGAAAGAATTTAGTTACAAAATGGAACCAATTTACAATACTACACTCAGAATTTCTAATAACTTGAACAGAGGTGTGTGAATTTACTGTGAGATCAGGACCTTCATTTTTGCAATTGGATTATATTGTGCATTCCTTGTAGAAATGAGTGTGTATGGATGCAAGAAATCTCAATCCTTAGCATTCTTAATGTGTCATTATATGATGATTGCACAGTTTCTGTATTTTAAGCAGATAGTTTGAAATCAGAGGTATAAGAGATGTTTTGAAAGTTATGTCAGTCTCAAAATACAGAAAGCTTATGGATAACCAAAAGCTGCCTTTCATCTTTTTCTGTTCAAAGGAGAGGCTTAATGCCAGATTCTTTTTCAGGTACATGTACTGTATAGTTTCAGATCTTAATAAATTATCTGCTCTAAAAGAGCATTGGCACTATCTGTTAGGTATGAGGTGAGAACATGCTGACAGATATTTAGAGAGCGACACGCTGGTATCTTTTAAAGTCAGAATTGCAGCTTATAGCTTACTGTAATTTTAATGAGAGTTACTGTGTATGTGTGAATACTTCTCATTTTTTGCATATGCTATCAATATTAACCGTTGTCTTGCATTCTGATTTGTTTTTGTGAGTGAATTTATTACAGGCCAGAACAACAGGATTATACAAATCCATTTACAGCAGTGTATGCATTTCCTCTCAGCAGTAATGACAAATACTAAAGCTATAAATGTTATTTAGATTAGCAATCAGATATAATGTCCAAGAAATTAAGAAACAGTTTTAACCATTTTCTTCAAATGATGATAATCAGTTCTTGGACAGCACCTAAAAATGCAAATGCAGTCAAGAATTAATCTGGATAATGGAGAAATATGCAAATTAGATGTTGAGAATATAAAATAGGTTACAGTGGACTAAAGAAAAGTCAGTGGAAAGCAGATTCTCAGGCTTTTGTTAGCTATACATAACAGCCCCACACAAATTCTGCCCTGTTTTGTGCTCAAGTTAGTTAATGTAGCCATAGTTTGTATGTCTGCATTCACAACACAGTTACTGTATTACCTAAGTAATTCATCCATAGATAATCACGAGCAGACTGTGTTTTATTTCCTAATTATAATATCTTCCAAGTTCGAGTATGCAAGCCTTAAAATAATTGTTATGGACTGGAAAAGCAAGGCTGAGGTCTGGGGTGCTGAAGAGTTGTCTTGCTCCATTCAAGTAGTCACTGATGGAATGATAAAGAAAAAAACAAGTGTCTTGACTGTTGGTCTTTTCACAAAAGGAGGTGTATGATAACGTTTCTAAAATTCCATATTTCAGAATTATTTTTTTATTCAATCTTTTTGTAACAGTAATAATTTTGTGTGGCTAATTAATCACCTCCTTTTCATTCTCAAGGGGACCTAACTATTTTGCAGCAGAAATTTTTGTGAGTGACAAAGTTTTTGTTTACTATACTTGATATTGAATGTTAGTCACAGTCACATCCAGATCTTTGGCTTGAATGTTTTTAACTTATTTAATGGATTTGATTTTCTTTCACTCTCCCTAATGAAGGAACTGGCAAGAAAGTATCCTCCTGTGCAGTGAGTCTCGGCCAGGGGTAACAGCTACCTCTTTAAGTTTTAACCCTATGAATTGGCAACAACTGTGTGTTGTTGATGAGAGATCTGTTACTATCTGGTGTATTGAAAGGAATAATGATGAGCATCATCTTAAGCAAAAGTAAGTGGAACACCCTTCAGGTTAAGAGAAAAATCTAGAAGTATTTTTGCTAAGACTAGTAACCTATATCTGTTTGCAAAGAATTTAATCCAATTTAGTTCACCTAGCAACTGCAGTCAGTAATTGCTAAATCACAACCAGTGTGAATCTGTCTAGTCAATCAAGTGAACTGAATTTATGATTTCATTTCTTAGCACTCACATGTCCAAAATTATGCATCTCATGAAGGTAATACTAATCAGCTGCTTTGGCAGCCTCTATCAAAAGCTACATGAACAAACTCATGTACCGCCTGGACTACTTTCCTGCAAGTGGCTATGTTGAGCCTTGCTTTTGTAGCTATGAAACCACTAAATTTGGGTCAGGTTGCTTCCTAGTAAGCATAGTTAAACAATATGTTGTTTTAATCACAAATTGTACCAAAAGCGGTATCAGTTTTCTGTGTAATTTCCAGCTTGTGAGGCCGATTTACAGATCCAGAGCAGGTGGCCCTGTCAATGCAGTTCACTGAGCACAGCAAACCTAGAATTTATGCTAAATTTTTTTTTGAGGCTGGTATAAAAGTAGTATGTATTATTCAGGTTGGAGTCCTTGAGGTGTAACACCTATGCTGTTTCAGTGGCAACTACTCCACAATTCCCAAGTGTGTTTAATCTTGTTAACTATGACTATAACCAACATATTGCCACTGATGAGGTTATACTAGTGAAAGTACAGACAAGGCCTTAATTTGTGATCTGAAAACCATACTGAAGGTTTTTTGCTTTTTTTTTTTTCATTATATACATATGAAAATACATATATACTCCTTTTTCCTCACTTTTCATTCCATTCGATTGAGGTTAAACCTCCACTGAGAACTGTTCATTTTACAGAAATTTTTTCAAAGTCATAAATCAACAGTTTGTGGATATAGAATCCTCAAGCCAGTCATATGCTGATTACCAGAGTGCATCATGCAAATACTGCTGCCAATCTTTCATGATCGTTAAACTTTCTCCAAATAAACATTAAGCATAAATCCTTGCAGCATATAAAAGTTAGGAGTGTGACTATTAATCCTGGTTAATAAGGAAACAGTAATGTAGAACAGTTGTTTATACAAGGCAACAAAAAAAGACACTGAGCTAGAACATGGCAATCCATTTCTGCCAGTTAGGAACATTTTATTATTTTTTCTTGTAGTAGAATTACTATTACTTTTCAGTGAAATGGTATGTGGCATGTAGAATGATTGTTTACCACAATACTCCATTACTGTTGCAGAAGTAAAGCCCATTGACTGCGTTGGTGTCTCAAAGTTTTGGAAATGTGCTCCTCAGTTTTATATCAGCATTTGCTGTTAATATTTCTTCTCAGACAGTATCTCTTGATTTTTCACAGCCCTGTGAAACTCCCTGGTGGACAAGGGTCCATGAGTCCTCACAAGGATTGGTTTTTTCCGGTTTCTCATAGTGAAGATCCATACCATGGCCCTGATTTGCCAGTTTCAGCCATTGCTGGACTCGTAGGAGATGAAGCAGAAACATACATGGTAGTTACTGATTGTTTTCCTTTTTACTATTCCAAGTCATTATACTTTTATGCAAATAAATTAAAATTTCAATAAATTACATTAATAATTTTAATG
Organism: Falco biarmicus; assembly: GCF_023638135.1. Taxonomy (NCBI): domain Eukaryota; kingdom Metazoa; phylum Chordata; class Aves; order Falconiformes; family Falconidae; genus Falco; species Falco biarmicus. The sequence continues at coordinate 25,287,541 of NC_079296.1, forward strand.
TCTGTTAAACAGATAAAACCCAGTAAATAGATCTGTTTTCTCAACAATATTTTTAAAATCCGTTTTGACAGGCATGCTGCTACTGCACAGTGCAGTACAATGTAGAGATTTCTGACACAGGCACTAGCATAGTAATGTATGTGTGCAGTGGGGGTACTAATCTGTGTCCCAGAAGCAGTATAAAGCATGTATTTAACCATATCCAAGCTATTATGACCTGCTGGAACCTTGAAAACCTATTCCCAGGTTACTTCCCTTTGCGATTTTTTTCTTTTTAACTCTGAAAATGTCTCAGGCTATGGAAACGTTGAAAGCTTTATTCCAGACAGCAACGCCTGCTTCTGAAATACCTTGCCATACCAATGTCAGTGTTGGGACCTGGCCATTTGTCTCACTTGTATTTGATCATTTACTTGTTAGACTCCCTTGAGATGCCTTTTTTGAGAGGCTTCAAAAATGTTTTCATTTTGTTTGGAATTTACTTTCATCTGACTACCAACTAGAAGCATCTGCCAATGTGAAAACATTTAACTTGCAAATCTAGGATTCTTTTCTAAGATTAAGACCATCAATTTAGATTTTGTGACTTAAGATATATATTACACACCAAAACCACCATGCATAAGAGTATACCACAGTTTTCTGCTATAAACTTTATTCTTATAAAGCAGAATAAAAAATAGGGAATGGTGCTTTGCTGACCTTATCCTCTTTTCATGGCTTCATGCATTCAGATTCACAGAGGTTTTTAACTGTGTAACTGCTGATGCCCTTGTTTTCCAGGATAATTGATAACTGCAAACAAACATCCTCTACTGATTCTGATTACACATCAACTGCTTATATTTCAGATCACTTAGAACATGGAAGATGAAGATAATAGATGCTTATTAGGGGCATTGAATTTTTCTTCTGCTTTATTGCCTCTTACATTATGTGCAGATGATGAACTGCAAAAAACATTTTGTTCTTTAGCCTGTGAAGTGAATTAAGAGAGTTATTGGAGGGAAAAAACCAATTGTCATATTAGATCTGTAAGGCTTAATAGAATTTGTCTCTTCTTGAATGGATGCTATTCCAATCAGGAATGGTAAGTTCTTATGCTTGAACTTACAGAACCATGTTGTGAACTTTTCCACACAGAAAAGTTTGTACTTTCAACCATACTAGATACTACTATAGGGTCTTTGCATTCCCAGCTGCTTTCATAAAAACCTAGATTTCTTTTTAGGATCTTCAAGGTGCTAAATATGTTCTCCATATTTATATGTTCTCCATATACATAGAAATATTTCTGGAGTAAGAGTAGATTGTTCTACTAGTCTTTGACAAAGATTTCCTTTTCTTTCAAATCAAATTGTAAATATTTTGATAGTTTTTTGCAGTCCAAATTCCCTAGATGCATGCATTTTGGTTGTGAATATTGACAAGTTAATGAACATCAGGTTATTTAGAAATGAAAGTTTTTTTGCAGAAATACAAACTGGTTTTGAGGTGCTACACTACAGTTTAGCACCAGGAGGCACTGAATCAATTTCTGGTGTATTTTCTTGCTCCAGATTAGCTGAGTAATTTTTTTGAAGGACTTGCATTTATTGTGCCTTGCAGTGCTAATTCTCCCCTCTGTGCATGCCTGCCGCACGTATGCTCCATCTCTAACCTAACAGAAAAACCGAGCCACTACTGGATCTTGTAACCTTGGGGGGGAATTGCATGCATATGCCTTTTCAGGTTAAGCACCCCCTTCCAGCACCCCAACTCGGAACATAAATTTTTGGTAAAGCAATTCCTGCGTGAGTTGATCAGAATATAATTGATGGAGAAGATACTTCTTTAAAATACTGTTTCATCAAGACCCTTGTGATGAAAAGTGTCTAATGTAGCAACTGTGAGATTGAAATGACTGAACTTGCTGAGTTCCTCAGATACCCAGGTATCTTTGGATTACTTTTGCTGTAATGGACTAGAGTGTCCGAAATAGAGGTACTGTAACTACCATTCTTCAGTGGGTTTATAAATTGACAAGCTACTGCAGCAGATGTATCAATGGTTACTATCACTGATGATTTGTATGCCTTTACAAATGTCTGTGAGCAGATTGGCCTAAAATCTGTGCCTCAACATTAGTAAATACCTTGGAGTTACTTTCCTCTCTACTATCATCAATGCTTTTTCAATTAGTAAGAGACAACCTGCTTCTCTTGTGGTGGTTAATGAGGTGCATTTGGTTGAATCCACTGGGAACAGTATCATGGCCTGATGAAGCTCTACCTGTCTCTGCAGAATTCAACAGAAGGATTTTTGTTCTTTATCACTAAATCCAAATCAGTTGAGATCAATGATTTTCATATTGATGCAAGCGTCCAAAGTGGAGAACCATTTATTTACAATTTAAAGGAATCGTCTTCCGCCTGTAGTCTTTAGGCCTTGAAGGCTGTAGCCTACTCCTAAAGAATGTGTGAGAGGCATGTAAGAAAAGCGAGACCATCCCCCAGTACACTTGTTCGCTGCTTTGAAATGTGTTAGGGTTCCATAGTCTGCAGGATACTGGGGCTGGGTATGTACGGAAGTGTAACCACAGCGGGGCAGCAGAGTGAAAGGAATGGAAATATCCTACAGCTCTCAGTACTTTTCTTTCTAGCATTAGATTGATTTAGTTTTGTTTCAATATTTCTTACAGCTGGGACCTGAGCTTTCTGAATATGCTTTACCATGACAAGCCCATTTGAGTCCACTCTGTCCCCAATAACAATTTTATTCCATTGTCTTTTAATGAAAACTTTCATGACAAGGATTGATCCATCATGGATTTTTTTTCCCTAAAGAGATGCTACTCAAAAGGGAGAGAAGTTAAAAAAAAGATGTTATTATCATTATCGTTATGATGATGATTCAGCACTGTACCAATGCACAGTTCAAGAAGTGACCTGGTTTGGGATTTACATAATCTCATCCTAGGATTAACGGATTTATCTAGGTTATGTGTAAAGGCAGTCGTGGCAGCAGGTACAAAGGAACATTGCAGGAGCTGTCTTTACATAGGAAGCTTCTGATTCAAAGCAGTTCTGTTACAACTGTCCCAAAGATTTGTGATATTCAAGTCTCATAGAATCAGTGAAAATGACTATATCAGATTTTTCTCTGAGTGCTATAAAGCCCCATTTGTTAAAAGATTTATTACTGTTTAGTCCTAATTGATTTATAAAGTAAATGTTGGTATGTTTTATTTCTGTAGCAGCTTCCCCCTGAGAAATTAAAAATGCTTTGAAGGCATAAATAGAGAGTAAGTTACTTACCGAGAATCATACAGCAAGTCCTTGGCATATTTTAGTAATGAAATCTGGGTACTTATGAATCTCTGCCCTATGTTTTCATCACAAGTCCATCCATATTTCCTCTTTTTATAGAACCATTACTGAGACAGCAAGTGTTTTATAGAATTATAGTCTTCTGGTTTTTTCCACCCATTGTATTATCTAGTGTTCCTCACCATTTCTGCTCACATGCTTGGTTCTTTGAATCTTCTCTTTTAAACATTCTCCCAAGATTTTCTTGTATTTTGTTCCCCTCTCCCCATCCCCAAATTCTCTTCAATCTAGTTCTACCATGTTATTTATGGGGTCTCTGTTACTGTTGTATCTGAACTGTTTCACTGTCTTTAATAATATTTGGTGGAGAATCTGTTCTTCCTGTTTTATGGATGATGGTTTTATGAGATTTATTATAGCAAAATGAAATTCAAGGCACATGGGAAGTCTGTGGCAGGGATATTTCTAGAATTTACTTGCAGAAGATGCAAAGGTTGACAGAGCTCTTTTACAGAACAATTTGGATTATATGCGAAAATAAATTATTAAAAAAAACGTGTTTTAGTACTGCCAGGTATGCAAGACCACATGTGCAGGTTTTTTCTACAAAGTGAAAGACTGTTCTGAAAAGCATTTGTCAGGGTGAGGTTGTAGTGGGTAACCATTTCAATTTGGGCTTCCAGTACTATTCTGACTTTAAAAAAATCCCAAAAGTCTAGGGGCTAAATGTGTTGAATTTTATCTTAACTTAATCATTAAAAAAATTGGGAGACGACCTGGTTGTGGTGGGCCAATATCTTTGTAAGGGTAGGGAGGATAACAGAGGGATTTCCAAGTTAGAGGACAAAACTGTAACAGATGCAAATGCTGGAGAATAAATCCAGATAAATTAAAATTTAAAAATATCTAATTTTTCAGTGAAAATATAATTAATCATTTAAACAGGTTCTATGGAGTGAAGTGAGTTCTGCACTGCTATCTCTAGACAGACTTTTCTGGAAAATCTTGTTGTTTCTTAAGTTACTAGCCTCAGTGAAGGAATGACTGAATAAAATAAAGCTGATGTTGTACAAGTGGTCAGACTCAATGATGTAATGATATCTTTTTTTTAATCTTAAAATGCATGTAACTGCTTGTACAGTGTACACGTGTTTGTCAAGTGTTGACTGAAGTTATTTTTGTGCTGAAGCCTAGAAATTATATTAAGCCTTCAGTGCATCCTACTGCCCACTGCTGGACCACAACCTCAGAAATTTACATGGGCTGTAAAGAAGGATGTATTTTGGCAATTGATGCTGAGACACGCAGTGTTTCTGTTCTTCAACAAAAACCTCTACCTGGTAAGAAATAGCTGCATTGTGTGTTTTATTCAAGTAGGGAGGAAAGTGGATAGGTGAAAGCTTTTTTTTGCTTTCTTCTGTTCTGCTATTCTGTACCTTACAGAAATTATAAAGCTATATTGTAGAACCATATTTCTTTTATTACTGTGATAAACATTTAAGAATGTCTTTTGAACTTCCGTGTGGGTTTCTTCAGCACCCAATAATGGGCTTTCATTTTTCTTTGGTAAAAAAAGGGAAAAAGCTCTAAATACATCAAAACTGATAAAGTAAGCAATAGTTGCAGAAGCCCAGATCTTGTTAACCAGCCCTACTAGACTGACATTAAGCTATTAATATACCCGCCATACAAAGTCTTTTTACTATTAGTTAAGCACCAATAATTTATTTTATTTTGCATGAAAGATTGACTTGTCCACATTTGGTATGTTAGATAATGTTAGAACAGATCTTTGAAGACTCGTGATGAGTCTTCAAACAAGAAAACTGAATTTAATGTAATGTTGCTTAATAGAATTCCTTGAGGTCAGCTCTTACATAAACAATTTTCTAATGAAAACAAGGCTGTAAAGACTTATCAGGCTTTACTGCAGAAAGTATGAAGCACACAGAGTGAACAGAAGGTGTCTTTGGCTTCAAGGAAGTCTGCTTTTAATTTATTCTAGAATGGGAGGACCTTGGATTGATTGCAACTTGCTGAGGCAATTTATCTGCCCTATATATATTCCCACCTGTCTTTTTTCATGGGGACCTTTGGCAAGCTAGTGACTGACTAAAGTTTTCTAGCAACAGCCACCCATTCCATACCTTTTTTTTCTGGGAATCACAAGGTCTCTCCTCTGCTGCCACCGCACACTAGCCTTCTGTGCCCATTCAGAGAACTCCCAAGATAAAGGACAGTGAGACACAGCCAGCATAAACTGTGCTGGCAATGACAGCCTGTATTCTATCATCCTTCGTAGGGATGGAAGTTGTCAGTCCTGCCATGCACATGAAGTTCACTGGTTCAGTCAGGTCTAAAAGGAGTACTGGAATATGCTTCTCCCTAACACTAGTGCTGGGTAATATCCTGTGGTAGACCAGCATAGCACAGTTGCTGTAATAAGTACTGAATCAATGGTAATAGATGGGCTGGTGATAATCTTGCTTTCTTCTTCTGCTATGTAATACATTATTTTTTAAGCTGCAGCAAGTATTTCTGACTTTCCCAAAGTACTGTATCTCTGTTCATTTTTGATAATTGACACAGAGACGGGAGGTTGCTCTTAAGAAACCCCAACAAACCAGCATTATTTCTCTGCATTTGAAATTACCAGAGTTTTAAGTTTACCAAATCAAGAGTTGGAAATCATCAGTAAATAAAAAGCAGAGGTGTGATCAGAAATGTTTATGCCAGTTCAATAGAACACAACAAGAATATTTGCCATTCAGGCTTTTCCTTGGCCTGTATATTCTTCTTTGAGTCTTGTCCTAAAACTGTAACTGAATTGTGTGTATTCATATTGTACTGAAGCTTCTGCTTAATTTAAAACATATTGCAATCTGTATGTATTTAGCAGAATGCTTAAATGCATGTCCAACTTTAAGCACATACTAAATTCCTGTTATGGTGTTGCAAACAGAATCATAAGCAGCTACAACTTTTCACTTGGGCATGTTCTTTAGACTGACTAAAGTTTCCTTCATAACTACATCGAATGAAAAAAATCATAGTTAAAAATAACAATACCAGAACTTAACACTAGGAGAAAAATAAATCTGCATCTGTACCACTCTCCATGCCAGGTATTGCTGTCTCCCTTTTACAGCTGTAGGCTGAATCACAGAAAGATTGTAGCTGCTGAGTTGCATAAATGACAGAAATTGTGGATATTGAGGAAGAATTCACATTTTTGATTCAGTATACTGGAGCTGGCCTTTTGTTCAGTAGACTGGAATACAATGCGTTTTATTGCAATGTTGACATATAAACAAGGTTGATGTTATAAATTGTTTTCTTTTGTGCAGATTACATGCGTAAAATATCGGACGTGGTGTCATATGTTCGTAGAGAAGTACAGAAAAAGAAAGGTATTTCCATGTTCAAATCAAGCTAATAGATTTTAGGCAGCACCAGTGATGCCTGGGAGTAATAATGTATGAGTAGAGCTGAAAGCCACCGGTTAGAAAAACTCAGCTCACACAGACCTCTGTAAGACACATTGATGGCAATCTTTTATATGCTTACATGACAAATGATTAATAACTTTTGTGCTAATAGACAGCCAAATTAATAGCCTCAGGAGAAACTGTGGCAGTGAAATAATTTCTGATCATTCTAATTTAAATTGGAATAAGTGATGCAGTAATAGGTTCCCTACTGCTCAGTTTTAGTAACTTTTTTTAGAACTGCAATCATTTGTAATTTAGTTGAGTTAGGATTTAGGGATTGTTTTGAACACTTTGTTTTGGGCTCCACAGTACAAAAAAGATATTCACATAACGGGTGAAGTTCAGCACAGGGCCACAAAGATTATTGCAGAGTCTAAGTACATGACATACAAAGATGGGCTAACAGAACTGTGTTCAGCCTGGAGAAAAGGAAATGGGGGATTTTACTATTGCTTCAGCTACCTAATGAAAGGTTACAGAGAACATGGAACCAGACAGAAAAAGGACACAGTTTGCATCAACAGAAATTCTGTGTAGATATTAGGAAAAAAAAAATACTTTCTTGGTGAAGGTAGTCAGACACTGGGACAAGTTGCCCAGAGAAGTTTTGAAATGGCCATTCTTGGGTATGTTCAAACCTGGATATTACTCTGGACAACACGGCCTAACTTTGATATTGATTCTGAGTTTGAAGTTGGCTCTGTGTTGAGCTGGAGGTTGGATCAGAGGACTTCTAAGGTCCCTTCCCACCTAAATGGTTCAGATTCTATTACTGACAAACTTTAATGGGGCTATTTAGCAGCCTTTACAAAATCAAGTAACTTCTCATATTACTTTCTAGTTCATCAGACAACAGTAGTACTATCATTTCAAATTATATATACCAACATTTTCCTTCATTATCACAGCAGAAAGTCCAAAGATATACTCACAAATCATCCCAGATTTAAAATTGAGACACATTGTTGCAATAAATTAAATTTTATATTTTTGTCTTGGTTTTGTTCTCTCAGGTGGCAAACCAAAGGACCTGCAAAAACCAGTTTTGTTTGCCATGACATTTTGTAATGAGGGACTGTACGCAGCTGGAAGTGTAAGGCATCCTTTATGCTTTTAACTTACTCTTATTGCGTGAAATGGAGTATTCAAATGGGGTATATTTGCAGAATTCACTGCAAAGACAGGAGTTAGAAAAAAAGAGAAGGGCCACAGAAGTATAAAGGTTCTTTCTGGTGTTGTATATATTTTGTTTGTTAACACTTGAGATGAGAAATGGGAAGGGAGCAGGGTGGAAAGAGATTCCATTTTTGTAGTCAAAGAAGCAACAAAAGAGAACAATTCTATTTTTCACAAAATACAAGGAATGTTCTAGAGGAACAGGAAAGAAGGATGGAAAAAAATAGGAAAGGAGAGAAAATGGCCAAGAGAACTGCCAAATTGTTTTGTGCAAAATGTAGCTCAGTGTTTAACCCAAACTGACAATGCCATTGTACATTACTGCTTAAGAGTGGGACAAATTCTTATACTGTCTCAAAAAAAAAATAAATTCTTAAGTATTAACTGATGAGAGAGTCTGTTATCAAATATGAACTGTTACTAAGACTTGTATGAAAGAACACTTTCATTTTTCAATAAATTTCTTATCCAGGGTGAGTCCTCTGGATTTAAACGTACTGGAGGCAAATGAGACCATTAGAGATGGGATACAGTTAAACACTGTTACTTTAGAGTTTTTCAGAAGTTCTTGCAGTTCATTTTGCCAGAGTGTGCTAGGATAAATGACTTAGACCTTATGTGGATTTGTACTTTTATCCACAGGAGGGCATTTTATTCTTCTATCACATCAGAGGTCTGCAGTATGAAATGAAAATCTGTGCTGATATCTTACAACCCATATCCAGCCTCATAATCTCTCCTGATTACACTGTACTTCTGCTTGTCACTGACCAGGTATAGCATTTGAGATAATAATATTACATGATTGGATGTTCCTGTGATTCTATATGTGTATGCTGATACTATTAGCATGGAATGTCTGTAATGTAATCATACAACTCAACAAATTATATCAGAGGTGAATTTAGTCCCACTTGTGTGTTTAATGAAAGATTGGAAAGACTTTTCATGAAGCACAGAACAATTATCTCCTACAGATGGTGGATTATAAAGTACCTAATGCTGAGATTTCCCAACAGAAATACTTGTGTGTGTACAATGGAGTACATGTTCAGGGTCTCCAATGTGTCCAGGTCACGTGGGACCTACCGAGCATGAGCTTTAGGCTTGATGTGTGCCTGCACAGTGAGAAAATTGTAGCTTGGGTACATCAGACCTGCTGTGGCTATGCAGTATTCTGCATATGCATACAGAACAGGTGTTCTGTATATGCACCTGAATTTTTATGGCAGCCCTGTTCAAGATCCTTCTTTGACCAGCCTGATGTCCATAAATCTTGCATAAGGGTCCCAAATCCTGAAATTCCACCTGTTTTTCCAGTCCTTTAGTCATTTAATTGTCATTTTTAAGGCTCTTAAAATGTTTTTTGGGGTATATGTGTTTGGATGTGAGTCGGGAGGTTCTGTGTTCAGGACAGAAGTGCAATGGTAACTTTGGTCACACTCTCTGATTTCATTATCCTTTTGTAAAATGAGTAGAGAAGTTCTAAAATCTTTGTCAATATTAGTTAGGAATTGTTTCTAAGACACTTTGAGACCTTTAGATAAAAACTTCTCTTAAAGCTTGATTTATGATTTCTATTTTATGTTGGTCTAGAATATTTATTGATTCCTGGAGTAAAATGAAATAGGGTGGTTTAAAATTATTTTATTAAAGCAATTTTGAGAAACAAAACTTCTTTAAAATGTGAGTAGCTGGATCACTCTAAAATGAACTAACCTGATCTTCAACTAGTGTAAATTAATATGATCCACTAAATTCAGCTGAATTCTACTGGGCATTTTTTACCTCAGTTTAGAGTCAATTACAAAACTTTAAAGAGTGGAGCTCAGAAAGATGGGTATTTTTTGTTGAAGTCTTCAAAAGCTTTTAATGAAAAGTTTCATAGCCCAGTGATGGATTATTTGTCTTTGTCAGGGCACAGTCTATGCTTACAAACCTGCCCACAGTGGAGAAGCTGTCAAACTCTTAGATGCATGCAGCAGTTTTTTTCTGGCAGCTGATTTTCTTACTCCAGGGAACAAATACTGTGTGGTAAGAAATGGTATTCTTTATTATATGTAATAGTGGCTCTTTTCAGGTAACCAATATCTTGCTAAGGCACAAAATCAAAAGCCTTGTAGAGATTGGGACTATCCTGCTATTTGTTAGAGTTGTGTAACTTCTCATTAAGGAAGTAAATAGCATTAATCCAGATATGTCCTATAAACTGGTCAGAACTTTTTCTAGAATGCAGGGTGAGTAATTCACAGATTGCTAAAATGTCATATTGTTTCTGCTGTTGATTTGTGTGACTCACTATTGTTCAGGAATGTAGCTGAGCAAAAGGTGGATTAAAATCAGAGAACAGGTGTTGGAACAAGAAATTCATACTGATCTTTCCAGCCTTCAGCACAAATTGGAACAGCCTGAGAGATACCTCTATCCTGGGTCCAGGGACAAAGAAGGCCTTACTTATGGATCTGTCCATTCTGAGGAATTCCTTGCTTTCCTCCTATGTCTTTGACTCCTGCAAGACATATATTTTAGCCAGCAGTTCATCTCCAGAACATGAATTCTTCAAGTAGCCTGCCTAGGAACCCTGGGATCTTAATCAATTAGGTCTGCTGAATCAGTTTGTCATTAGCATGGCAATGATAAATTTTACCTGACTCTGAATGAGTAATGTGAGGGTTGATGGATCTGTAGCCATACTTTATTGTGGAATTACAAAATAGCCTGGATATAAGAACTCAAGCACCATTATGATACGCATAATTTTTCATGTGAGAAAACAAGATTTCTTAAGCCTTTCCTATGAAAAGAAAATTATAAGCAGTTTTTCTATTGCTGGCTGAATGATGGGAGTGTTAATACTGATCAAGCTTACATGTTTTGCCCTAGATTCTGCTTAAAGACCATTCCTTTAGTTGCAGCAATTCACAAAAATTATTAAACATTTTCCTTAGGCGGGCATACCTTGCAGCAACTGGACTTAAAGGAAAAGCAAGATAATTCCAAGCAAAACTAGTAAACTTTGATCTGCTATGCACAAACATTATTTGAATTTATATTCTGTAGGAGATCACTAGCCACTTCCAGACTATGTGGTTATTCCACCCTCTTTTGACTATGTTTTTCTCTGTTCAACAGTCTGTAACAATTTCAGGTGAAGTACAAGTTTGGTTTCTGGAAGATGGAACTTGCCTCAGCAAGCTAAACCTTGATATTGAGGTACATGTAACCAGGAGCTTGTATAGTGACTGATACTTAAAATTTTCCTTAATATTTTTCTATTCATAGCATAATATTCCACAGATTTGGATCAAAGCTCAGTAGTGTCTTTGAACAACCCATGAAAGATGAAAAAAGATTATAATTCAGAATGTTTCCTTGAACTAATAATTTATTTAACTTGGTCATAAAGCAGAGGAAACATTTCAACCTAATGTCCTAGTGATGTGTCTTTAAGCACATATTTGAAAATAATGATCTAAATTTTTATGATATTACTCTATTTTTTATATTTAATGAGTGTCAGACTAACAGAAAAATTTCAAACGTATAAAAGAAATAAATGCCTTGACGGATCAGAAAAACAGGTTTTAAGAATTGAGTTGATAAAAGTATTTCAAACTGCTAATGCTTTGTCCTGATTTAAGTGCATTCAAACCCTGAAATCTGACATAGTAAGAAAAAAAATAATCCCTTTCTATAACAGCTATACATGTAACAGTGCACTCACTGTTTTATTTAGGTGGACCTTCTTTCACATAAAATCTGGATAGTGGTTATAATTCTTTTTTCTAAGGTTTGCAGAATTAGCTTTTGATATGTAGATACAGAGCATAGGTATAATTCCTAAGATGCCTCTAAAATCCTTTGTTAAAAAAAAGAAAGCTTTTAATATAAACCACTTAGGCTTTCTTCTCCAAATTTTAGGGACTTTTAAATAGTAAAAGAAATTGCATACTAACATATAGCATAATACATAAAAAGGTATGGAACTATTAAGTATCTTTTACTTCTCAACCAGGCAACAGCTATGGCTTGCTGTCCCTCCTCCAACAGTGTTGCTGTAGGGACCAAAAGAGGTCAAATCTATTTCCTTGATGTTACCAAAGTTGAAGCTCCACGGGTTGTTCACAGAATTTTTCTTTCCAGTTTTCCAGTGCTGTCTTTGCAGTAAGTATAAAGTAACAAGGGCAGAAATATTGTCAATTTGTTGCTTGAGTAAAGCTGTTAGTTTAACAAAAGCTTTGACAATTTTATTCTAAAAATAACAAAATAAAATATTTTAACAGCTTCGCTATTTTCCAACATATTTTGAATTGCTTGCAACAGGAGTAGTAGCAGGATTTATATGAAAGAGATGTAGTAAACCTGTATTTTAAGAAGGCTTAACCAAGCACTGAAGATAGTGATGTATAAGATCCTTTCTGACAGATCACTGTATGCAGTAATTATGCACAAATCCATCTATCTGGATTAGAAGGTTATTTCTCACTGAATGTAGACTTAAGGTTTGTAAAGTTAAGTTTAAGCTTTTTGGTCATCCATTCTTGTATGGTGGATTTTTATTACCATTGTTAATTATTCATTTGCTTACCGTTCCAGAATTTACCAGTCCTCTTGTAATTAGCTCTAGTGATCTAAAAGGCTTTTTTTGTTTGTTTGGTGGTGGGTTTTTTTTTTTTCAATTACTGAAAAATCTGAGAGTGTTTTACTTCTATTTTTCAATAAATAGAATGGATTTTGAACTGTTAAACTTTAATATAAATCTGCCTGTTATTTGGAGACTCAGATGTGATCTCGTTTCACAGTTACCTAAGGTAAACCATTAAAAAGATATAGAAAGAAACTTATTAAAAGTCAAATCAATGCAAACAAAGACATGTCTATTCAAAATAATAGCAAAATCTGTACGGTAGTTTTATTTTTTTAAAAGTGAACATCAAAGAAAGATTTAATAGAGTTGTTAACATAGACTGCTATGGAGTATCATTAGCTTTAGATTGACCACCCACTCAATTAGAAATTGCACTCATAGCACTGGACTTTATATCAGGCCCGAACCCTATAAACCTAGAAGCTGAAATTTCAGTTGTGTTTATGCTCTCTGAAGTTGGAAGAGTTATGGGAGTGGAATTATTTGACCCTTTTTATTGACTGTATTGAACTGTTTTCTGCTTGGATTTATATTTTACCTAGTTATGATCAGCGTGGTCAGTTCCTCATTACCAGCGCTACAGAAGGACATATCTTTATTCTAGATGCCCGGCCTTCAAAATTATTTCAAGTTCTTGGATATGTAGGTAATATATTAACAACATTAATGACATCATGTTTTCACTATTTGCGGTATTTTAAGTATCCTTGCTGATTATGCTAAGCCACTCTCCTTCATTCTACTTTTTTTTTTCTCACATATTGTTCCCACCTATTTCTCAACCATATTTTGTCCTGGCCAATATTTTTTTTGCCTCTGTAATTTTAGTTATCAAATGCTCCAATATTACTTTTCTTCCACCACATGTATAAATCACAGGGAAGAGAATGCATTAGCTGACCAACTGATCACAACTCCAGCAGAAAAGTTGTTGCCGTATGAGAATTTAGACTAAAAGCTTTAATTTAGAATTTAGACTAAAAAACTTTAGATAATGATAGCTGGGTGCAATCTCCTCTTACAAATGTCCGTCCCAGACATCTTTCAAATGGGGACTGCTGAAATTGTAAGCTTTCCTGGTTGATACTGAAAAACGAAATATGATGGAATTTTAACACACAAAAAAATTATTCTGAAATTTGTAAATTTGTTTATTTAGTCTCTCCATTCCAGTACTGTTATACTTACAGATCACACCTGTGCATGTTGATCTTTATCATAATTTTAAATATAAAGGACACTATCATTTTAATTTGTTTGACAAATATAGAATTACAGCTCCTTAGATAATTTTCAGAATTTGCCTGATCATGTTCTCATTGTCTGGCTGGCTTCTTAGAGGAGAGCTTTTCTCTGCTTTATCTGGTGGTTATCAACAGACAGCCTCAAAATTGCTACAATTCAAGCTGGATGTAAACTCAGATTTGAATGTTTAATGTAATAACACTCTGGTACTTATTCTCAGCACCCAATGCCTCAAGCTAAAGTTGTGTGCACGCAGCACTTTCTGAAACCAGGTTTTGGCTTCTCTGACATTTTAATGCAAGTTGTAAACTGCGGTTGAGCTGAGATGGATTCTGAACAGGGATCTCATTTTGTTTCATATGATACCCTAGTAAAAACATGCTACCATGCTTCAGTAACAATTTGCATCTACCTGCATCAGTTTTGGCAGATGAAGTACTGGATCTTTCTGTGGTTTCTGACTTGAAGAATGACTTAGTTGAAGTGGTGGCTCTTCTTAATGCAGCAGATGCCCAGCGAGCAAGACTGGAATCTTTTTATCTATCTCCAGCACTCAGAACAGGTAAGAATTGAAATATATACTATGTGATCTTTTTCTAAGGCAAGAACACATTATTGCCATCCATTGTCACAAAATACTAACAATCTTAATCTCTTTCTTCTTCTTATCTGTACATTCTCTGGGGACATCATTTCTCATACAGCAGTCTGTAGACTTATGGTCAGCTGAATCATTTCAGCAGACAGACTGTGATATTTTGAGTGAAAGCCAAGGAAGGAAGAAGTAATTCACTCTCAGAATCACAAAGCCACCACTTAACTGCTACTACTACTGGTTGTTGTTTTTATTATTACTACCAAGTGGCCAATGCCCAAAGCCAGCTGCAAAAAGGCCTTCGGCTTGGCATCACCCATATGCTGACTAACATATCAGGTTTTCAAAGCAGAATCAATCTCACCAGCTTCTTCAGCGGATTATTATAGGTATATAATAGCTCATTAGGAAAAGGTTAAAAGTTGATACATCTCAAAAAATAATGATTCCCTGTCTTTGTTATAGCTTTTCTATATAAAAGCACCAAGGGAAAAATCCACTGGATTTAAAAAATATTAACTTGTGTCCCAATAAAGAATGTTACAGTGAAACAGTCTATGAAAAAAATGGCACTATGAGGAAAAGGGGAGAATTAAGGGCACTTAAGGATGGCGTACCTCAGTTCACCTTCTGGAAATCTGATCCTCTGTTTCTGCAGTGTACAATGTATGTATTGGGACATCACAGTTAGAATTTCTATTCATAATCTGGAAGTGAAATGAAGAGAACCTGTTTTTCACTAAATTGGGTAACCCACACTAAATTCTAAGATACTGTTCATGATTTTTTTTTATATATGCCGTCCTCAGCTGTGAAACAGCTCAGTGTCATTCAGGACACAGCTATAATATTGCAACATTTTAGAAGTACTGTAAGCAAGAAAAAATGGACCTGTGTGTCATGAGTGATCATAGAACTTTTAATTGTGTCTGATGTTCTAGGAATATCTAAAACTGATATCCTAGGAACGCACTGATTTGGGGCACTTCCTGGAATCAGCTGGGGAACTAGTTCAGTTGTCATGAAAGGGCTTAAATACATTAACTTAACTAAGGCACAGTGCAGAGTAATGTTGCACTTGCTGTCCTCACTATGCAGCCAGCACAGGACAGGCTTGGTTGACAGTGGCACCATGCA
Organism: Falco biarmicus; assembly: GCF_023638135.1. Taxonomy (NCBI): domain Eukaryota; kingdom Metazoa; phylum Chordata; class Aves; order Falconiformes; family Falconidae; genus Falco; species Falco biarmicus. Next base: position 25,303,141 of record NC_079296.1, read on the forward strand.
CTTCCAGTGTGTCGTCCACGTAAGAATTGCCAAATCAATATAGTTTGAGGTTTCAGTGATGTCTTCTATCACATTGGAGCAAAAGACAGCCTGTGTTCGTTTATTAGCATAATTCTATTTTTATACCATTTTACTCACATTATATGCAATTTAATTACTAACAAAGTATTTTGTGGAGAAGACTTCTGTAAAACTGTTAGTAGGCCTAGTGTCAGATTTTCTAGTTATTTACATTTAATTTTTAAAATACCTCACTATTTGAAAACTTTTAGTTTTCAATGAAGTTAGTATTTTCTTTATACACTAAGATTGGGCTTCTTTTTGTGCCTGCTTTTAGACATAAAAATGGGGCTTGATTTTCAAAGTTGCTGAAGATCTACAGTTATTGCATCAGTCTGAATTTCAGGTGTCTCTTTAAAACTCAAATTAAAGAACCAAAAGAAATCAAATGTGCTTTTGAAGATGTAAACTTAAGTGTTTTAACCATTTACCACCCAGGCTGTGTGTACTTCATGGCAGAGATGCCTCAACAAGTTCTAGATGAAATTGATGACATGAACCTCCACATAAACTAATTGGCACTGCGTATGTAATACCCAAGAAGCAGAGTATTTCAGTGTATACAAATTGTCACATCACTATGGTTAAACTGTTTCTAGTACATCTTCAGAGCTAGTAGAGCTATCTCTCAGCTTCACTGCAGTGTGCTACATCAGCAGAACCCACAGAGTTAGTGTTAAAGCTAGGTATCTTAATTCTCAGTCTCCTTGAAAATTCACATCATGCTCACTCCTTGCTAAGATTGGTTTTCATAAATAGTTGATAGATGAAGCACCTGCATTAGTGGTAGTGATGTCTCTTCTCCCCTGTTTCTTTTTTCAATCTTTTAGATAATGATAAATATGTTAATGAACAAGGAATGCTTAATCCTAGTGCTATTAAAAAGGAGCAATATGATCTGGATTACCCTTTGAGCTCAGCAGTCAGATTGAAGGATAACATTGTGTATGGCTACTGTACCTGTGCACCTTTCATATGTAAATACCGTCTCTCTGAAGAGGTAATTCTCTGAAGTTGCTTTATTTTGGGTGGTGGTTAAATACCAGTGAACAAAGGGTGTAGATGAAGTGACTATAGCAGGATATTATCTTAAAGAAATCCTCTCTACACTAAAAATACCTACTCCATCCATAAACATAAATTTTCAGTATCCTACCACCTGTTCAGAAATCTGGCAAAAGCAGTCTCCTTGTTCTGTTACACAGAAAGCCAAATACTGATTCCTAACACTAATACAGTTTGCAGACACTTCACATGTAGCTTCTGTATTGGAGATGTGCTTTTGTGCAGTCTGCTGTGTAACCTGAGCAGGCAGCGGTTGAAGGATCTGAGCCCATGTGAGCCCATGACTAAGACCCAACTGCAAACCCAGCCCAGCCCTGCCTCGTAAGGAAGTAATGGGGGCTTCAGGAAACCACTGTCATTGCCCACTGATGAACTGCAGCTCTCTGCAGCTCATAGGTCTCCCTCAGTTTAACAGTCAGGTCAAGCAAGAAGGTGAATTCCAAAGGTGAGCATTTCTCCTTGACATGATCTGTACATTCTGAGCCAAGAAACTCCGGGCCCAAATGTACTGAATACAGACCCTGTTGAAGAGAGAAGCAAATCAGCAGCATAGCAATGGTACTGCTTCCTGAGCTCAGTAATCCATCATTTTAAATTATAATGCATGTGGTAATCCACAAAGCTCTCAGTCCTCTCAAAATGGCATAGTTATTTCCATCATTTGAACTGCTGCTAATGTTTTTTTTGTTTGGCAGAATATGCTGGAAAATCCATCAGTATTTTTATCAGAAAGGAGGACTCCTAGCAATCAGTTTGGTTCAGGTTTCCTCCGTTTATCACCCAACAGCCAGTGGCTGGCAGCAGCAGCAAAGGATGGTGTTTTGTTCATCTATCATACTTTTACTATGGTAGGTAGGCATCCAGGCTCAGGCTTTATTTGGTTTACATGAGAAAGAGGTGGGAAAACGACTTTCCTCTACTGTAAGCTTTTGTTCACTTGAATATAAGGTGTTCCAGAAAAATTTATCTTGAACATTAACTGACATAGCATTATAAAGTACAATTGTTTTTATAATTACTTTGTATATGATCATACAATCTACTTACTTTCTTCTCCTGTATATCTTAGCATAATTTTACTACTCTTCTTTTATCTCCTGCAAAATCAATATACTACAAACTTGCCCCATCTGTAGTCAGAAATTCTAAACTCATACATCCTAGCCTTTTATGTATTTTGTATTGACATTTTTGTTTGAATTTTATGTAAAAATAAAGAAGCATGATTTACAGATATATTCCATTAGAAAATGTATTTGCTGATACTGTTTCTATGACTTTTCTAGGATGTACTTGCTCAAAAGCATTGTCACTCATATCAAGGAGGGGGAATCAGATCTGTGGTATTTTCACTGGATGGCAAGTTCATCCTCGTTAATGGTGAAAATGATGGTGCCCTCGTGTGTCTAAAATGGAAGTATGTACAAAGTGGCAAACAAATATTGGTGATGTAAATTCTTGTATCCTGACAGACTAATTTTTGCATCTCCTTGTGATACTAGACTTCCTTTTTATTAGTCTCAGGGTAAGGAGAAAAATTGGATAGAAATAAAATCATTCCTCTCCTCATTATAGGCGGTTCCCCTAGCTCATGAAAAGTCATGTACTTTGAGTATGGTTGCAGTACAAGATACAGGAGTATCTTCTGGTAATTATTACACATAGTGACCTTCTCACCACTCTCAAACCATCTGGAAGGGTCTTTCTGGGGGACGTAAGGGATGTAATCTCACGAGATACCATTTTATCTCAGCAATTAGGAGACATCATAGCCTTAATGGGAATTCAACTGTGGCTATAGAGAGCTCTTAGCAGACATTAGGAATAAGAAATACTTCCAACTACAGCTTTTCTGTCATAAAACAAGTGTTCAGGTAGATGCATAGATTAAAGATGACTCCATCAGAGCAATATTTCTGGTAATCCATCTTTCAGAATTTCTGATGCTGTGGAAACTTCACTAATTCATGCAATTCTAGAACTCAAACAATATTGACTCATGTAAAAATATTGAATAGGCATCTGTTTCCTTTCTGTTTACTAGGAAGATAAAGAAAATTGAAGTTAAGGAAGCTGCTTTTCATTGGCAATCTCTTCTTGCTGTACTGAATGAACCTACTTCGAATGAAAATGTTGTTTTAAAATCTATGGCAGAATGGCAGTTTGACCCAGAATTTACATCAGAATCACTTCCAGAAAAGAAATTTAAGGTGTTTTCTTTGTTTTTATGGGGTAAAAAAGTTTGATCATTATCCTAAAATTACACATGATAAAAACTGTCCTCAAAACAAACTCTGATCCTTTTGTAAAAATAGAGTACCCCTGAGGATAGGCCAAATGTGATTTTTTTATTAATTTGTGGAATAGTGTTATTAAGGAAATGGAGTAGTTACGGAAAGATGACATACACCGCTTCAATTTCACTTGATTACTTCAGCCACAGAAAACTCTGTGACAGTTTCTCCTCATGTGAAGCTGTGTCATTCTCAGTGTGATCTTACTGCTATACATTGTGTGTTATGAGTTGTATATTTTTCTGTTGAAATCAAGCAAAGCTGTGATTACAGAGGTTAGTACAGTCATCCCATTTGAGTCAAAAGGCTTTGCATAGTAGCAAGGGCTTGCAGGATTAAATCTGGGGACTGCTTAGGGAATAAAAATGTTGTAACACACTCTGGAATTTGGTGGTGATGGTGTTGCTTCTAATGTGAGCCCATTTTTTCTTTCATTTATGCCTCTCTAATTTTCTCTAAGTACCTGAGATGGATATTTATATCCTTAATTTCAGGAGGCACCACTGAAATCTTCCAGTCTAGAGATGACAGAAGATGGAAACGTCACCAGTTTGTATTCAACCGGTACCAATGACATGACATGGATAGGTCAGAAAATAAAGAAGGTACTTTCATAGAACAAGTATGAATCAAAGGCTGGGTTTTCAAGAGTTGCTAGTGATTTGGGGTGCCAACTCATATGCTGTAAAGGAATCTAGTTTCTAAAGCTTTTCTGACATTTGGACCTCTCTTTAAGGCATTATGATCTAGACTTTTAGAAATTCTATGTCAAGGTTCTAAACACATCAAAGAAGGTACCTAGCACAATAGGAGCTCTAAAGACCAAAACACCACTTCTACACAGGGAGTAAACTAAAAAAAAACATTGCCAGAGAAATTGGCTTCCTTTAGAAACTTATAAAGACATTTTTCTTCTAAATGGCAAAATGTTGCAGGGAAGATTATTACTAGAAAGCAAGCAAGTGCTGTTTTCCTTGCAAGGGCCAGAATAACAAATTCTACAGCACTGATAAATCAATACTAAACAATATGACATTAATACAAAACCCCTGAAGTTTATTTCAGGTTAAGGTTGAGGTGAGTGTGTTATGTAACCGAAATTTTTTTATAAGTAAAAGTGCGTCAAAGATCTAACTGTCTACAGAAAGGGGATTCAGCACTTTGTGAGCCTGGAAACTGCTATGTTAATGTTAATATAGTTTTTCCCCCCCCAGAAATATGAATTTATGGATGCTAGAAGGTTCTTTCTGGGATGAGTCAGAGCTGTGTAATTTGTCCAGCTTTTGAGGTTTAGTGACAGGGCAAAGCAAAATATCATTGCTTTCTGGGTGATCAGGAGTGACTTCCCAAATTATGATGCAGTTTCACAAGTGGCTCAAGTCAGTCTAAGACATACTGCCAGCATCTTCTCCATCAGTCTCCCAGACAGGTCTTCCTGTTTCTGCTTTGATGCTGGCACTCATGCTTTGGTGTCTACTGGGATTTTTGGACAAATCCATGTGACTATGCGTACATGAGTACCACATGACTGTTAGTATCAGCTAGGGACAGGTGATGAGAAGCAAAGGTTGAAGGGCACCAGTGTGGTCCTAGATTGTTTTAAGGTGCTCGTTAATGTCCTAAGAGACTTGCATCTGATTTGTAGAGGATGGAGCCCATCCAATGTCAGAATGATACACCTCTTCCTTTCAATCAGTAGCCATCATCCTACTTAAAGTTGTTAACTTATTTTAGAAAACAAATTCCAGAGATGCAGACTAATTGCAGAATTATCCCAAAGAGATGAATTGGCAAGGCTGTAGGGGCAAAGAAAAATTCACAGCTTCCAGTATTAGTAACATGTTGGTTTATATTTGTCTTTAAATGTCCTACTGGAGATGCCCTAGTGACAATGAAGAATCTAAGGATTATGAAGCATTTAACAAATTCTGGCAGTAGGCTTTACGCAGTTCAATATGTCTGTAATTATTGCACTTGTAATTACTTCTTTCTTTAATATTTTCTTTCTTTTAAGCTCTATTGCTGTACAACCAGTTTACAATGTGACCTGGTTGTATAATCTTTTTTCTCTTGAGTAATTCTGAGAATCATTCTTGAATTAGGATTATGTCTATTTCAGCTATTAATCCCTTTGGAGTTTTGTTTTCTGTACAGATAATGTTCCTTTAGATTATTTCAATCTTTTTTCCTCTTGTGTATTTTGTCTTTCAATAATATATTTCATGTATTTCAGATCATTAAAGAAGAGACTCAGAGGTTTGCTAACCAGAAGAAAGAGCTGCAAATAGGAATTAAAAAGCTGCGTAAAACTGTGAGTTTCTTACAAGGGTAATGGCTCAGCTTACCAGTTTTGTTTATAAATACACTTTCTTTATGGGTATCAGCTGTAGTGCTCAGTTACATTTTTGTCATAAACTCTGAGCAGACAGGTAATGAAGAGACATGATTCTTCAGGGACTGTACACTGAACCTGACAGGAACTACTGTGTGGTCTCTTTGCTCCAAATACGTTTTTTTTGTACTACTGTCATACCTTGAGTAATCTGTCCCCTCAGCAGACTGGTTTATGCCTGTCTAACAGCATCCATTATAGAAACTGCTGTCCTCCCCTCTTCCTTCTGTTTCCTTCCATAAAAGCTGCTATCTGTGAGAGGATGAGCAGAGGGTCACCTAGAGCAGTCTGCCCAGGACCGCGTCCAGACTGATTTTGATTGTCTCCAAGGATGGAGACTCCATGACCTCTCTGGACAACTTGTTCCAGTACTCAGTCACCCTCACAGTAAAAAAAGTGTTGCCTGATGTTTGAGTGGAATCTCTTGTGTTCTGGTTTGTGCCCATTGCCTCTGGTCCTGTCACTGGACACCACTGAAAAGAGCCTGTCTCTGCCCTCTTAGCACCCTTCCTTCAGGTATTTATATACATTTATGAGATTCCCCTGAAGCCATTTCTTACTTAGGCTAACAGTCCCAGTTCTCTCAGCCTTGCCTTATATGAGAGATGCTTCAGTCCCATAATAACCTTCACTGGACTCTTTCCAGCATGTCCATGTCTCTCACATCCCTCAACCTGCTAGCAACACTCTCAATACAGCCCAGGATACCATTAGCCTTTTTTGCTGCAAGGGCACATTGCTGGCTCATATTCCACTTGGTGTCCATCAGAACCCCCAGCTTCTTTTTTGCAAAGTTGCTTTCCAGTTGCTCAGCACCCAGCGTGTCCTGGTGCATGGGGCTGTTCCTACCCAGGTGCAGGATTTTGGACTTCCCTTTGTTAAATGGTATGAGGTAGATAACAATTTAATAAAATAACAACTTAATAAAGTGCGCAGAGCTAGGTGCAGGATTTGACAGTTCCTTTTGTTGAACTGCATGAGATAGGTAACAACTGAATAAAATGACAATGACTTACTAAAGTGCTCAGAGCCAAAGAATAAAGAATTGTGTACTACAGGTTCTTACAAAGTATATGCAACTTTACATATAACATCCAAATCTATTTTAAGAGAAAGATGAAATATATTCATGTAGTCACTAGCTACAGGCAGCATATTCTACCAATTACCATGAAGCTGTTAAATGTGGAGGCAATTAAAATAATTTTCCCTGATATTGAGTTCTATAGTGTTAAAAATAGTGTTTTCTCTATTCACATTCAAATTACTTTCTATTCCTTATACTTATTTAAAAAAACACCCAACAGATTCAGAAAATGATGCATGAAAATGAACAGGTGCCAGACATTGAGAAACTGGAGCAGCAGGAGTTCAACTTGGATCTAGAAGAACAGGAAAGAGCGCAGGCAGAGGCTGAACAAGAAGTTGCCCGGGTATGACAGAAGGCGGGGAAGAACATTTAAAAACTAGCAGTGAAAAGTAGAAAGAATGATTGAAGAACAGAGGATGATCTCAAAGTTGCTGTTCACTGCTTAGAAGCACAAAAACTTAAAAGTATTTAAAGTTACCTTTTGAAGCAGGTGAATCTGCTGATGCAGACATTGCTGATTGGAATATGATCTATGCTAGAATTTATAAATCCGACACTGTGGCCTTGGGCACGTTGCTTAAGTTCTAGAATGCTTTTCTTCATATATAAAATGATGCCTTTCAGTAGTATGCAATATAGATTTTGGAGAAGATCTGTGATAGCCCAAGAAGATGAAATATTGCTAATCCATTTAATCTGTTAGGTGTTTTTCAATAACTCAATACAAATTGCCCATCTTGTTATTTTCTTTTCTGTATCTTGAAAGGTGAGGATGGAGATTGAGATGGAGAATTTAGCAAACCGCTATTTGCAGGATGTCATCAAACATGAGTGCTGGGATGCTATGTGTGTAAAAGAATGTGCAGTTAAGGTAACCTCTACTTTCTAATTCCTTTTGGAGTAGTTTAGTATAGGTATAGGCAAAAACTTAACTTCTTCCCGAGGCTTATGCAAATCTTTCATTCTGTTCATTTTGTCAGCCTGACTGATTTTACCTTCTGGTGGATAAGAGTGCTGATAAGAAAATGAGTAACTATTTAATTCCTTGATCTCAGAGACTATCTTTATGCAGTACTGCTAGAAGGGGAGAGAATATTATTTTTCTGTGTGCAGTCAGTATGACTTCTGCTACACAGAAGATAAAGGCAATATCTGACCCTGATTTTCCCAGTTTTAAACAGAGGGAGAGTAGGCAAATTGATGATACTGAATTATCTCAGGGGTGGTGAAAGACCAAGTCATTTTACAAAAAATCTAGTTCTGGTTGAATTCTGTGGATAAAGAGACCACATCCACAGACTAAAAAAAAAAAAAGAAAAGAAAGAAAAAAGCAAACTTGGAACCAACCATTTTCACTACGAAAAAGGCAAGTGTTTTTGTCTTACCCCTGTATTTTTACGACATCGTCTTTATTAATTGATCCTCAATTTTATTCCTGATTTTAAGAAGACTTTATAACTGTTTAGCATTCAGGTATTGAAGAAATGAATTGATAGATGCATTCTGAAGAACTTTTTACTTTGGGGTTTTGTTTGTGTGTTTATTTTTACATTTGAACAGTGCTTCCATATGGCTTGTGAAGTGAAGAATTATCCACTGAAGGGACGTAGTGAAGAAGAGCTGGAAACTTTGGAGAGAGTTCTCCAGTTAAAGAAGATTGAGACAGCTGATCTTAAGGTACAATCTCTTTGAAGTACTGCATAAAGGCATGTTCTGAGTTGGCATCTTAACCCTTCTTTACATAGTTACATTTCTAAAGTCCATTTTCTTGCTGTAGAAATTGTCAAAAAAAATTAAAAATATAAAGAAAAATGAAATGTTGTGGTTTTACTCAAAATGAATGTGTTAGTATTAAAGAATCACAGAATAGCTGGGGTTAGAAGAACCCTTTTGAAGTCATCTAGTCTCACCCTCCTAGAGCAATTTACTCAGGGCCATGTCCAGTCAGGTTTGGAATATCTCTAAGGATGGAAGTTTCCATAACCTCTATGGGCTACCTCTTCCCATGTTTTGACAGCCCTCACAGGACAAGTGTTTTATTACGTTTAAGTTGGATGTCCTGTATTTTGATGTATACCCTTTTCCTCTCAATCTGTCACTGAGCACCACTGTGAAGAGTCTAACTCTGTTGTCCTTACTCCCCACCATAGTGTTTTTTATATGCATTACTAAGATCCCCTCCCAAGCCTTCTCTTTCCTGAGGCTAAACAATTCCAGTTCTCTTAGCCTGCCCTCACATGTTAGGTGCTTCAAATCCTTGATTGTATTAGTGGCCTGCCACTGGACTTGCTTCAGTATGCCCAGTCTTTCTTGTACTGTGGAACCTACAAATGGACCAAATATTCCAGATACGATCATTTCAACTTGTATTATTTAGATCACTGACCTTAATTAACCTCTAGATTTTTTTCTTACATGTACCACTGCATCATGTACAAAATTAACGCAATTATCACATTTGTGATATTAGGGTCAGAAGAAAAATCTTGCGATTGAGTCTGAGACTGTATTATCCAAGGAAAAAGGAGAGAAGGCAGAAGAAGTAGTGGCTGATGATAGTGCATCTTACTGCCTGCTTGGAAGTCTGAGCTCTCAGTATGGTGGGGACACATCTATCCTATACCACCAATGGGACTTGCATACCAAGGAGCAGAAAGTCAATCAGATAGTATTATTGAAGGTGAAGTCTTCTTAAATTTGTGCTACTGCAGTGACACTGTCATATCTGTTTGTTCTTATAGCAGTCACAGTCACTGTTAGATTTTGGGCATATTGACATTATACGATGGAGGGTTGCAGAGGTCTCTGAGTTACTGAGATGAAAGCAGATAAATACACATAGTGCAGCAGAGCACCATATGGACTTGCCAGCTCAGGTCTGGAAGGAAAACATTTTTATGAAATTGGTTACCCAATTTGAGGGTATCTGTATTTGCCCAATGGTGCTTTAGTTTAAGAGTGTATAGTCAAAGCTAGCTTGTACACCTCAGCACACCCTGTGAAAACATGACCTCTTTCCCTGTTATTTGCTGCTGAATGAAAGGTCAGCTGGATACTCACCCCATTTCCTTTCTCTCCAGTCTTACCATACCTTCATTTAGAGTCTTCAATGTTTCTGTTATTTATTATTCATTGCTATCAAACTCACTCACTTCTTTTACTCTGGCCAGTTTATTAAGTAGTAAACATACTACAGAATAAGCTTTTTATGAAGATGATCTACAAGGGTAGAAATGGTTAAACTACTATAAAGCATCGCCTCCTCAAAGCTCTTTAAGGCTGTAAATGGTAGCAGAGCTCAATGATTATACATTGCAATACATAAAATCTACTAGGTATACTAGTGTGTAAATAGATGGGAAGAAACACAAGGAGCACTTTTAGATGTAAGATTGGATGTAACGAGATCTTTCTGCTGTATAGCTTTAAAGCCACATATTATATATTGAAGTGTAGATATATCTTCAGTGTTCTGGGCCAAAGCACCGAGCTGGCTGAGAGCTAGATGGCTGACTAGCCATCATGCACAGCCCTTTTTCTCCCAGCAACATTGTACCTTATCTGCCATTTTGCCTTATTACATTCTAACTTACTATTAGCTTAGAAATCAGTGAAATAATATGGACACAGATATTTATTGTAATACAAATTGCAAATGGCCAAACATCTCAAAACATGAAGTTTAAAGATAGAACGGAAATCCTTTTCATGTTTCATTTTAGTAAATTGACACAGTAGGAAAGACACATGGTTTTCTCTCTTTATAGTCTACTTTTATTTAGGATAAAGGAAGAATTTATCCATTAAGAATATATGCTTTTAAAAATCATTAGAAGGTCTCTGGTGTTTAAAAAAAAATCGTTTCCAATGTTTGTTTACTTAATGGTCACATTTTACTTACATATCTCAGACAGAAAATCCCATGAAAGCATATTGAAACTGCAGGTTGCATCACTTAAAAGTCAGGAAAGTATGTCCTTCAGTCTGCCTCCCTGCACCTGTGATTTACAGTCTCTAGGTTTACAGGTCATGTGTTTTTTTCTTTGAATCCCCTTCTTCTTTCAGCTGAAGAGTGAAAAAAACAGCAAATAGGTGGCAGCCTAATTTTTTATCTAGTTTTGGCAGCAGTATGCTTCTTTTAGAATCTTTGTCAGATGGCAAATATGTAGAAAAAAAGGAATAAAAATTTCTAGGGAAAAAAAGAGAGAAACCTAATATTTGCCCACTTCCATTTAACAAAGCTTGAATTCTGCCCTTACAATTTTCATGAAAGGGCTTTGCGAGCTTATCTCCCTGTCACACAAACACACACACATTTATGATTGATGGCTAGAGGAGTGGTATATAATCATGGATGGGTGTCAGCTGTGCAGTATTGCTGTTTCCTTTTTTGGTATTTCAGGACATCATTTACAAAGTGAAAACTGCTTTTAATAAGGAATTTGACATAGTTGCACAACAGAAGGAGCAGGAGATAGCACGGGTGAAAGAAAGAAACCTGAGGATCCGAGAAATCTTGGCACAGCTTGACGTCCAAGTGGAAGTGTGGGAGCCAGCTCTTACAGATGATGAGATACCAGAGCGAGCGCTGACTGTTCAGGATTCAGAGGTGTCTGAAAAATAATCTTTCACTTTCACTCACTGAAATACAGTTCTTTAATTATTCTCATTTCCAGACATTGTGTCAGTACTGAAAAGCCTTAAAACAGATGTGTCTGCGTACTTAAAATTATCTTTTTGAATCTTTTGCTTCCCTTCCCTTTTTAGGGAGAAAGCTCTTAAGTCTATCTGAAATTAATAAGATATATACAATCTTAATTTTATGCTGTTAAAAGTTTTTAATAGCCCATAAATTAGGTAAAAATTCCCCCTGTTCCTGAGTATAATGTTCAAACCTGGCTTGCAGGGATTACTTCCATATGTAAGGGTTTCTGTGTTCTCTCTGAGCACCATTTTGAAACTAAGTAATTTCAAACTAAAGTATTTAGGCACTAAAGCATACTTAGTACTGTATTTATATATTCAATTGATAATTTATAAAGAAGCGCAATATTTCTTATGCAGTATAGTCCACTGATTTCATCTGCTCTTTTGGTCAGTCTGTCCTCACTTCTCTCTGCTTTCCCACCAGTTCATGTTATGCCACTATCAGAAAAGCTGTGCATGAAACACAACTAATATCAACAAAAATTGATGGCAGTAGCATTTTTTTAATATAGCTTTTGGAGCTGTTCAAAATAATTTTCTTCTTGAGCAATATTATCATAAAGCAGAAATATAAAAAGTGTTAACAATTAGTATTACACCATTGTCATGGTTTAACCCCAGCTGGCAACTAAGCACCAGAGCTGCTCACTCCCTCCTCACCCCAATGGGATGGGGGAGAGGACCAGAAGAGTAGAAATAAGAATACTCATGGGTTGAGATAAGAACAGTTTAATAATTGAAATAAAACACAACAATAATAATAATAACAACAACAATAGTAAGTTGTAATGAAAAGGAAAATAACAAAAAGAGAGAGAAATAAAACCATAGATAAATAAGTGATGCAAATGAAAACAATTGCTCACCACCAACCAACCAATGCCCAGCCTGTTCCTGAGCAGCAGCCCCCTGGCCAGCTCTCCCACTAGTTTATATGCTGAGCATGACATCATGTGGTAATGAAAATCCCTTTGGCCACTTTGGGTCAGCTGTGCTGACTGAGTCTTCTCCCAGCTTATTGTGCACCCCCAGCCACCTCGCTGGCAGGGCAGCATGAGAAGCTGAAAGGTCCTTGACGTAGTGTAAGCACTGCTCACCAACAACTAAAACATCGGTGTGTTATCAACATTCTTCTCATCCGAAATCCCAAACACGGTACTATACTAGCTACTAGAAAGTAAGATAACTCTGTCCCAGCCAAAACCAGGACAACCATCTTTCCAAATGTTCTTAGCCCACATGTGACAATGTTTGGAGAAAAAGAACCCTGACAAGAACCTCATTTTCTTCCTTCCTTCAGATTAAAGTTGAAAAATACTTGATTCGACAAGAGAGAGAGAAAGCAGAAATGCTGGCTAAGCTTGAAATAGAAAGACGCCTTGCTGCTATGGTATTTAAAGTAGTATCCTTTTTACTGACTAGGCCTTTGTCTCTAGTTAGTCTTATTTATGCTGCACTGGAATATTCCAGTTATGTAGTATGGGAGAATAAATTTAGAATAGTGGGTAACAATGATGTGTGCCTTTTCCCTCTTTCTGTTGTTTACAATCAGAACTACACAGACCAGCTGGGAGAAGATTTAGTGTTAGGCTTCAAATTTTAAACATATGTGCTTAGTGGCAATTGAAAATACCGTACCAGGTAACTGGGGGCTAGATACATTTCTAAATGCATGCTTCTGCTCCATGAAGATGAAGATCTTTCTGCTTGATTTGTGTTTGTTGACTGAGCGACCTCTGTTCTTCAGGGCTTAGACTAGAAGATCATAATGCTTTGCTCTGCCTTTGAAATGCAACTTAAAAAGCCTAAGATGGTTCTGGCCCCAAAGGAGCTGCACAATAAGACAGTGACACTGTAACTTCCCTCATCCTTACCTGCCAACTGGCCAGCAGTCTTTGCCTATGTATTCTTTCCAAAACTGCCAGAATGGCAGTTTTACTAGTTATTTGGTATATGAACTTCTGTCCACCAGAAAAAACTCTTGACACTTTTAGCATATTTCACACACATCACTGAAGAACATTAATCTACTAGTGACAGACAGAATAATTGTATGGGTGATCTAGAGGTGAACTACCTTATTATCATTCCCCAAACTACACAGTTAATTCCAAGTACTACACTTTCTTTTGTACCCTAAAATATTTTTTGTGGTCGTTCCCAGGACAATAAAAGACTGCGTGCTCTTAATGACATGATGAGTGGAGTGCTAGAAGTCAAAAAGGAAGACATCTTGAAAATTGTGAGCTGCGTTTCTGCCATATCATTTAGGTAGCTTATGAGCTTTTAAGGAAATGTGAAATTCAGCTAGCAATTTTTTCTAGCCTAAGTGATAGAATAAAGTCATAGAACTGTAGAATTGCCTTATGCCTAGATAGAATCTGTAAGAGACCATACACTGGACTCAAAAGAGACCACAAGATTCTAGTGCCTGCATATGATTTACCCATCAACACCTGTCCCTATCACAGTGAAATACCATAGGGACATAATCTAATATTACTATTACAGCAACTGTGTTGCTGGGAGAAGGGTCTGTAATCCGTGGCTGTGATCTTACACAAAAATACTGTGTTCCAGTTAACTCAGCAAATATAGATAGTATAGTAGTAAAGGAAGGAAAGAATGTGAAGGAGTGTCCCAGAAAAAAGATAGCGCAGACCAAAGGGCTCTCCCTGGAATTGATCTGTTTTGGAAAATTAGGACTCCACTTAGAAGTATACATTAGCATGGTATTAGATTTGGGGTTCTGAAACAGAAAATGTGGCATAAAACAATAGTATGTTTGAGTACAAAATACTTGTATTTTATAAGATCCAGCAATGAATTTCTGTAAACAAGTAAGAGAGAACAAGCACAACAGATACACACCACAACTACTGCTGGAAGTAACAGACCAGAGGAACAGAACACATTATACAAGGCTTGTTTAATTATACTTAAGTCTTGTACCTTACTTACCACTAAGAAATACCCTTTCATTAGATTTGGTGCATGCTATAGTTTGTTAGTGTGCTGATAGAGACTTAATATTGCTTTTGAAGCATATTTGTCATTAATACTTCCAGGATATTCCTCCACCTCCTTTTATATCCAAGCCTGAGGATGTTTGGAATGATGAAGAAAAGAAAATATTTAGAGAACATGAAAAAAGAGTCAAGGAACTGAATGAAGAAAAAGACAAGTATAGAAGGGTAAATTAAAATGAGAAAAGGAGTGTTTTGTTCGCAGTGCTCATGACCAGTTTCTGATATTCCTTAGGAGCTACTTCTAAAAATGAACACTAATAAATAGAATAAACAAAAACCAACCAAACAAGAAAAATCGTGTGGCATATTAAATAAGTCCTAGCTTAGACAGCAAATTAAGGCAATCTCTACTTACACCAATTAATAGATGCCAGCACTTGTGATATCTGACAAAAGGTAACTTTCCTTCACAAATGTACCAGTATTCCTAAAATGTTTTTTTCAGGTTCCATTCCCAGAGCTGCTGGTGCCATACACAAATAATACAGTTGTATTTATCCTTCAAAGTGGTATTTCAATGACATAACTTGATAGGCTGATGGCACTCTCCTTCCAAACCAGTAATTTCTGGGACCTTTTGCCTGAAGGATACAGTTCCATATTGTGCATTCTTTAGCAACTGATATACTATATCAGAGCTTATTTGTTCCTCCAGATGTAATATTGCTGCGCCTGTCCTTCCCTTCCCCAGGCACTGGAAAATGAATTGAAGAAACTTGAAGCTTCTATCCAGGAAACAACACAAAATTTTGATGAGACTGTGTGCAAACTCTCTGAAAGGAAAATGAAAGTAGAGATGGTCATCTATCAGGTATCACAAAGAACATTAATTTTTCATCTCTGTCTCTGTGCAGCAGGAATGTTAACATTTTTTATTACAATCATTTCACAGGAAGAACTCAAAATAGTCAATCTCATTTATGCTTTACTGTTGGATGAAGAGTTGGACACTAGAGAAGCTGGACTTCGTAATTTCCTTATGAAAAAAGAGAAAGAAAAAGTAAGTTATCATCTGGAATGCTGTTCTTAGGCAAAGTGTAATATTTACAGTACAGTTTCTTGTGAAGACTACTTCTTCCAAATCAGAATTTTGCCATAAATGATTTTCTGTCAATTTGCAGGGTCACTGATTTTTTTTCAACTTGTACAGTTGACGTACATTATAAATACTTATGTTTTCTAATAGATATCTGTCTTGGTTCATCTGGAGATCTTTGGTAAAACTCCGTACATTCAGAAGGGCATGCTTCTATTTCTTTGGTATACATAATATGTTTTAGTATCCAGTATCAAGCTGGAAGCACTACTTATAATGCTTTTATGGCAGGAAAATGCACAAAAGAATATGTAATACCATTACGTTTTTCACTGAGGCCAGGGCCATGCTGACTTGTGTTTGCCAGTTCAAAGCATAGACAGAGGTGGTATGTGAGTATCTGACCACAGAAGCAGAACATACCATGGCGTACGGTGCTGATAGTCTTATCAACCAATTTAATCTCCTGAAGACTTTACCCATCCCTGTCAAACCATATACAAGTCAACAAAAGACTGGAGAGCACAGGTGGTAGATCTGGATTTCAATACAAGTGCGTACTGCCCACAGTAATAATTTTAGAGTGACATTTCTGATTCCTGTGTCCTGCCAATACTTGTGCGACTCAGGTGATCTAAGTGGTGGTAGTCTGCAGTTGGTTCTGGCTCTTGGGACAATAGTATCCCATTTGCCCACTTTGGCCTTGTGAAGCTGTTCCTGAGTCCACAGATAATGCACCAGTGCCTCCCCATGTCAGATATCCTACTCAGCCTGTACAGACCTCTGTGTCTGGAGCTGCAAGTAGCTATCTGTACATGAGCTACAGGGAGAGGTTCCACAGTAGGCATCTAGCCTCTATCACTAAACAGTCTGAACTAATTTTAAAATTATCTGAGGCCAAGTGTATACCAGCTTACACTTTTCAAAATACATCTTCTTTTTTTTTTTAAATCTATTTTTTTACGTTCCCATTGGTATATCTTTTGATCTGTGCAAACTGTCAAATACAACAGAACGGTCTCCCCAGCACAGTATAAGCAGTTAACAGCCTTGATAAAACAGATCAGTATCCTGATGTGTAGCAGAGCTGTCATGACAATAGGGAACCTGCATTCTAAAATGAAGAACCCTCCACTGAACAGATTTGAGAATTTTTGACTCGTCTTGAACAGGATTTGAGAATTTTTCACTGGTCTTACCTGTGATGACGTGAAAGGAGAAGGTAAGCCCTATGCAAGTGAAAACAAGTATCAACATAGGTCCATATATTAGAAGTTTAAAAAGAAGACTTGTAAGCATTTGTATAAGATATTTCTTATAGAAATTTATTTTCTTAAGCAGTGTACTAGTTTAATTTTACACCTGCTCACCTTTTAGCAGTATCTACAGGTAACCCCCTGAAGAAGACATTATATTGTTAGTAAAAATAGCTCACAAGGTTTTCTCTAGAAATAAGAAAGTGTGAGCTGCATCAGTGTATTCATCAGATCATTCAGTGCTTCTGCTGGCTGAATTTCATTCCTGAAATCTTTCGGTTTTGCTATAGGTCAAGGCTGCAAGAACAATCCAGGCTACAAAAAATAAAATTGAGGCTTACACAGACACCTATGAAAATGCAATATTTGAAGAGAAGGTGAGACTCTTGACAAACACAAGGAGATTCAGAAATTAAAAAGTTAATGCTACGTGTTGGTAATGAGAAGAATATACTTCACTGTAAGTATGGGATGAGTTGTGGTCAACTTGCTGATCCTTAAAATTAAGCAGTAAAGGACAGTATGCACATAGAAGAATTTCTGAAATAGTCCAGATCGCCATGATGCTTGGGAGCACTTGGAAGAGCACCATATTATTCTGTATTTCTAAGATATGGGCTGGTTGATACTTTTTTAAAAATAACATTGTGGTAACAAGAAAGCTTTCTGTTTCCCTCCTAGAATCTGGAAAGTGGTTTTACAAAGGAGTTTTCTGACTTACCTGCCAATCTGCTTGATGAACTTCTCCAACTTTACAAACATCGACCAAAGTAAGATCCCCCCTGATTCCGTCTGTTTAAATACTAATAATTCTTGTGAGTCAAGATTGAGAATGCTATCTATTTCAATAGTCTAAATCATTTTGATAATAAGTAGACTGCCTGCTTTTTGTTGCATAGTTAACAATGGTTGATTTCCTGTCATACTAACGGTTGCTATTTTGAGTACTTACATTTCCTTATTCACCCCACACAATCTATTTTAAATGCAAGCTAAACAATCGTCAGGTCTCAAAGACATATATTCTTATTTTGTATAAGATGCATTCTTACCTATTCACTCTTTGCAAGAGATTGACAGCATGAAATGTTCTTAGTTGTTTGTGAGCTTCTTTTATGCAAGAGAAAATAAAAAGTCAATACTGTATGTACTGTGTGTGTGCACTAGGATGAAAATGACAGAAATGCTCCTTGACACAGCTAACCCGTATGGGAATTGTTCAGGCTTAGTTGAAGATCACAAAGAAATGCTTCCCCTCTTAATGAAAGCCATGGATGAATTGGATAGTCCTGAGCACATGCCTAATGGCTTAGACATGTCTACATGGGAACATTTTTGTTTAGCTAGACGAAATAAAATGGAGAGTGAGGAGCTGGTATGTAAAATTCTTTATTTTGCCAGTGTACTTATTGGTATTTTCAGGTCTTAAATTTCTGTGGAGTTCAAGGGTAGGGTCAAGCTAGTGGTGAAATAATAATAGATAAACTGTGAGTTTGAAAGTTTCCTCTGGACACATGTAATTCAGAATAATAGAAATGTCATCAAGGGAAACCAGCTTTAGTTCTCCTTCAGAGAAAAAAATAGCATATTAATTTGGATGAATTTGATCAGAATGATTGTGTCCTTGATATGATTTCATTTTAAAAAATGCAGATTTTCCTTTTCTCTATCCATACCAAAAAACTGTTAGGGTATTTGATTGCCATCACCTGTTCTCTCCCATTGGCATTCTACATTTGCACCAATACATTCTCATATTTTTCTAGAACATCAAGAATAATTCTTAACGAAGTGTGTTTCTTGAAAGTTCTAGCAAGCTATTCGTTCAGTTTAAAAGCATGAAGGTGTAAATCTGAGTTATCCCGAGAGAGATACATGAAATTTGACCAGGAGAGAAGGAAGCATGATTTCTCTTCATGTGAATAAACTATGCATAAATGAATATATAAATTTCTGAGCAGTGAAAGGACTGTAACCTCAGTGTTTCATGTGCTCTACTGGGATTCTCAAAATACCAGGCTGTGTGTTGATACATACAAATGTCTTCTTAAGAACTTGTCTTCTCTGTTCTTGAAAAGGCTTGCCCTGACATATTGACAAAGTTGAGAAAGTTTAGAGTGTCACCATGTTGCTTGCTTAGGTGAAATGGAAGGCCCAAACACTGGCAGAGATGCAGGCATTTCTCCAGAGAAGAATGGATGACAATGAGAAGATTAAGTCAGAAACAGAAGACATTTTCCAAGAACTCACTTGGTAATTTTTTTTTCCTATGTTCAGATACATTTTAATATTCCACCAAAACAGAAGCAAAAGTTGCTTCCAGAATTACACACTACGTTCTCCAACAGCCTTTTATCTAGGATTCTTTTAAGAGACCTACAATATTTCTGAAATGAGGTATGATTGCAGCACATGTGTGCAGGCCAAACCAGTCTTAATCTACCATCTTAAGTAACAACACCAGTAAGGATAGCAGCATGGTCTTCAATGCATGCTGACTGCCCCAAAAGCTACATCATACAGTGAATCCCTCAAAACCTTTCAAGGCCATGTATGTGCTAGCTTGCTCAGTTAAATTTTGCTTGTGTAGGCCAAAGAAACAGTGATCACTCCTAACTGCAATAGGCCACGTGACACCTGATTTCATTGAACTGCTTGGACTTGCAATATTTCATTTTTTCGTGTATATGACATAATGTTCGCCATTCAGGTACAAACTCCAGGATAAATTACATACAAAAACAGGTGCTGGCTGGGAGTCTCCTCCATTTCCTTTTCAATTGTTAAGATTTCTGCTCAGTAACACCACTTTCTCTCAGAACATCTGCTAGAGTATGTTAAACTGAATCCAGTGGTCGAAAACTTCATGTATGGAAATAAGTTGCAAATTCCATAGTCACTTTTGGAGCAAATAGAAGACAGGCTGTCAAAGAGTAACCCCTACATGCACATAATATTATATAATATATACAACATATAATATAAAAAGTAATAAATATAAACATTTTGATAATCATGGGAGGATTTATATAATTCTGTTGAAATCACTAAACATTGTTTTTGTTTTCTGCCATTTTAGGCTGCAGGAGGAAAAGCAGAAACTTCAATTGAATTTGACTGTCCAGTTTTTGCTAAAACAAGGACAGGTAGAATTGGAAAGTACTGAGATCCCAGACTACACTGATGCCATTCTCATTAATAAGAGTGTTATTGAAGAACTGAATTGCTCTATCATGGTAATTTGCATTATCTGAAGGAAATGTACTTTTTAAACAAATGTATTGTCCTACCGCAGCTCTGCTTTTTCTCCAGGTTTACATCTAGTTTAAATTCATTACTACATACCAGTAGGCTCAATTGTAGTCTAGGAGCTATTAAGAATTCTGTAATGTCTCTTATCAAAAAATGCAATACAGCCTACTTTCTTGATGTCTGATCAATACAATTTAGATCAATGAAATGGCAACAGCTTTTAGATACACCATCACTTACACACCCACTTGTAAATAGATGCTGGACACCACTCCAAAAATTCCCTCAAGGCAAACTTAGTCATGTTAAGAAGCGTTTGAACAGTAACTTATATTAAGATTTTAAAAATTAATACACTTTTTATTGTAAGGTGAAATTGGTGATCAGTTTTTCATACTCTCATTAAATGTTCTTTTTTTAGGCATTCTAGCTGTACAAAAAAATTGCTTGTTACTGCTATTGCACAAAGCTTTCAGTAACAACTGCAAAATACCTTATACAGAGCAAGCTTGTATTTGTAGAGCTAAAATGCCTTTTCATTCTTATAAAAGACAGAAAGGTGGAGAGAGAGGTTAGTTGTAATTTTCTTCATCTCCTTCTATGATCCAAGGCTGTGGCACAGAGCATAAAAGGGAACAAAATTCCACAAAAGATAACCATCTGGAATAAAGTCTGGATAGAAACTGCAGCATAGCATGTTTTCCTTACTAAAATTATACCTTTGGAAGCTTGCCCATCTTGTTGCAAATAACTACTCCATAATCTGTAATGTGTGCTAATTAAGATTAATCTTTTTTTCCAGGCTCAAGGAAAAAAAAAAATTGCTAGCATGGTGGAATGTAAAGAGTTCTCTAAAGGGATATTTCAGCTGGAATGGGAACACAAGAAAATGAGAATGCAGATAGAAGATCTGAAACAGAAGGCTCGGGATATTGTAACACTACCTATTTCAAAAGATCGCCAGCTAGTGAGCTACTTTCTTTAATTTATATTTTCACTGCAGAAAATTTTGCTGCCTATACCTGTAAGATTGTGTATACCTCATAAGTCTCTTACTGCTACGGAGAAACCTGATGCCTAATAGGTCAACAATTCAGCTTGCAAAGGGGAAGTTTTACTCTTGAGATTGATCAGTGATGAAGTTCAGTGGAATGTTCAGGTGTAAATGAAGGCAAAATTAGCCCGAACTCTTAGTGTTTCAAAATTGGCACTGAGAGTGAGGAGTCATGATTTTGCAGCCACAAGGAACCTACCTTTTAAATCAAGCACGGTAACTTCTTTCTAAGTGAAAGGTCTGAGGTGCCCCCGTCTGGTTATCTCACAGAAATACCGTAACTTTTGCTCAGTATACAAAGATCGAGCATTCCTGCAAGAGCCTGTGAGCCACTCTCACTGCTATTTGTTGACTCAGCAGCAGAACGACAGGGAATTGTTTGCCATACCTGGCAGGCAAGATGCAGCAGCTGGCCGCCCGTAGCTTTGAACAAAACTAGCTGGCAGGCCAGAAAACATAGGTAAAGGTTGTGGAAGAGAGCCAAGGACAGCTGTGGGAGAAGAGAGGAGGAAGAAGGGTTGTAGGGGAAGCCTGAGGGTATTGCAGTATGGGATGTAGAGGACTGCAGGGAAAGCTGACGGTTTTGTGTCGATGAAGTGAGGGGGCGTAAAGGTTTGGAGTAAGGGATGTTGGAGGATCGGTAGGTAGGTTGGAGATACTGTAGTGGAGGGAGCTATAAAGCATGGAGAAAATTAAGAATGTTGGAGAGCAGGTAAGGATATTGCAATTCAATCAAAAGATTAAAAAAAAAATAAATCCAAAAGATGTTTTGCTCAGGCTTCATTTGTTTTGCTGCTCTCCAAACTGCTTGTTCACTTCTGAATCACAGCCAAGGGAATTCCATAACTAACACCAACAAAACAGCTCTCCAAAGAGGTGATGTGACAACACATTGAAAAGTTCTTGCAGCAAATTGATCACCAGTGTTGCCGTTAGCTCAAACTTCATTTAAACTGATGAGCAGACTGTTGCTCTTCAGGGAGTTAGATTTGCCCATATACCAGTTTAATCCGAATTTGAATGTTCTGAGGGGCTTGAGTTTACTTCGCTTTTTGAGTAGAATGTGAGGGTTAGTAGAAGAGATAAGGCAACAGAGACCCCAACAAAGAAAAATGGCTTACATAAATGCATGCAGTCAGAGACCTGAGAACACCTGGAATGAGGGCCATTAATGAAGCAGTGAGTAAAAGCAGCTTGGTGCTGCAGGCAAGGAGCCCGCTCGGTGCTTCCTGTTTCTCCTTTTCTAACTAGAGCACTCCAAAGAATTTTACCTGTAACTTCGGTGGGACAGTACTCTGGAAGGATGAATCTACATCTACAGAAACCTGTCTACTGCCCATTATGGGTCATACAGCCTGTTTTACCATTTGTCATTTGATAAAGAGGTATTTTAGTAGCAGTGTGTCCAAGAAAAAAACGTCAATAGATTCTCTGAAACCTGAATTACTAAGCAGATATAAGAACAATAAAAGAAGTAAGAATTACTAGGAAGCCACTTGACAGAAAATAATCACTTTCTTCTGGGGCCTAAAGACAGGCTATATAACACTTTGGCCTCCAGCTGTGTTAGCTTAACGGCCTTATAAGGAAAAGTATAGTTTGGGTTTTTTGACAACCTCACAACAAATTTGCTTGGTCTTTGTTTCCATTAACACATAATAGATAACATTCTTTTTAACAGCTGTACAGTTTAGTATTCACACAGCATCCAAGAATATATTCACAATGTCCATTTATGAACACTAGTAAGCCTTTGCAATGTGTAGAATTCTAGCTTTTTGAGTTTCTGAGTATGATTATCTTTACAGAAGTGTAGAATTGTTGAGAACAAACAGGTTTAATAAGATGGTTTCTTTCTGGTTTTAATTCTTCAGTTCCTAACTGTGCTGAACCACAACAGCCACATCACCCACCATATTTCAGTGATGGAGCAGAGTCTTGGCATCATGGATAAGGTAAATCCTAAGTGAACCACAACATTTGAGAGACACATCCTTAGTTCAACTTCTTCATTAGAAAGAGGTGTTTGTAAGAAATAACTGCAACTGATATAGGCATGCTACTCAAGGACTGTCTCTCTCTCTCTCTCCATGTATTTATTTTTCTGGCTTTCAGTAGTTTCTTCAACTTGTGCTGAGCTGTCTTACAACAGCATTTCTCTGAAGTCTTTGGAAGCAGTCATCATACATGAATTGCTGCCTAGATCAACCCTATGGAAAGAAATCTACTTGCTCTATTACTGGAATTAAATGCTTTCCTTCCTGAACATCTAAATGCAGATCTGCTTATCACTTCTTGCACACCAATGCCTATAAAAGTCACTCTTCCGTTTCTAATGAAGCATTCTTCCAGTCTTCACTGCTTAATGTTTCTCTCCAGGAGCACCAGCCTGTTCACAATATCACTACCCCCTGCTATATTCAAAATAACAGAGACACAACAATCTGATTTGCTAGCTCCCTCATCTATTTCAACATTTGAATTATGATTATCCTTGGTTTTAAGTGATCCCACTGGGTTTTCTCCAGGTTGCTCTAGCTGGCATCAGCCTCCTCTTCCTTTTCAAGCTTTCATATTTATCTTGTCCCTCACAGCGCACCCGACAGCTTCAGCACAACCCTTTCTTCAGCACTCTCAGCTCACTGATTCCACCGACTTCCTTTCCTCCCTTTGCCTTTCATGTTTTTGTATCTCTTTCCCTGATGCACACCTCTTTGTTCTTTGTCTGCTACTTACATTAGAACTCCATAAAGCATACTGGAATGGAGTGTGGGTGAAAGACACTATACGAAGTAAAGCTAGAATGTGCTATTAGTCAAATCAAAATACATGAAAGTTTATTGAGCTACAATGCGGTGCTTAAGACTATAGGTTTCCATCATAAGTTTGTCTGAACAGCCTTTGTGTAATCTAACATATTTGCTTTATCCATTTGGAAATGGACAGCTGCACAAGAAGAATGTGAAAAACCGTCAGAAAAGAATTAAGGAGTTGGAGAAGTGCATCAGTTTAAAAGAGCAAGAAAACTACGAGCTCAGCCTGGAGCTGAAAGAAATGCTTGTCTCTGTTTCAGAAAGGAGGTCTATCTTTGAGGCAGCTGGTAAGTCACAGTAATGCACTTCAAGTCACAAGCAAAGAACATTCAGAAAGTATCTCCAAGGCTAGACAGTCCTGTTCTCCATCAGCATCAACTATGGGGCAAGGAGCGCCTATTCATTACTGTATGTGCACAATTAGCAGTGCCCTTTCTACCACATTGTTTCCTTAAGAGCATGTCTAGAGGTTTTTGCTCTTGTAACCAAAATTAATTGACTAAATTGCTGAAACTAAGTCAAAATATTATAATAATTAATACCTTCATTAGGCAACATGCTTTCATTCTTTCTCAGAATTGTTCAACCAGCTTCTTTCCACCCACTCAAGGGAACAACGGAAGTAACGTGAAGCTGAGAAGGGTATTCACTCTTAGGAAAACTGTAGTGACCCTTCCACTAGTGGAAACCAGTTACAGATTTTCAAAACAGCAGGCACTTGCTAGAAACTAAAGGAAGCATGGCCAGTGCCTTTTTGAATTTCTTCTGCTTTATTTGGTACTATAAAGATTCTTAAGCCCAAGTGTAAGCCTTTTTTAAAATGCTTGCCTATTTTATACAGAACTTGGAATAACCCCAGGACAAAGCCAATATAGATCTAGACTATGCATTCCCTAAAAGTACAGACTAACCCATATATTTTGTTTTATGCAGACACACAGCATATTTCTGAAAAGATTGCAAAGCAGCGTTACCAAGAGATTTTGAGGCAGAAACACCTACGGGGTCTTGTAAAGGACCAGGAAGAACAGTTTGAAATTCTTCAGGCAGAAGTTGAAAGACTGAGATCAAGAACATTCCCTATTCTTTAAAAATCAAGAGTCCAGGTAGATGTATAATACCATGGTCTGTCTAAGAAAAAGAGCTTGAACATCTACTTTTCTTCCCTGAACTTTTCTTTCCACAAATGATTTCTGCCATCATTTCTTTTAAAAGAACTTTAGTTTGAAAGATGCATGTTTGTCTGTTTTTTCCATTTCATAGTCTTATTCCCCTTATGTTTCAGTTCATGAAATTTATTTCTGCTGGTTTGATTATAAAAACCATATAGCTCATTACAGAAAACAAAGGGTACAATAAATTGTAGACTGATAGAAGAGTTGTGTTTGTACGTCCTTAGTCTGCACTATGCAATTGTACATTTTGAAGGTGAAGCACTGCAAGGAATCTATTAATTTGCATCTGCTAAAATTCCTGTCTGTGGCTTTGACTGAATTTTCCTTTTTAAAATATATTTACACCTGTGATGGCACAGGTGTAGGTTGCTGAGAAGATGAAGGTATACTTCAGCATGACCATGTATGCTACCTGGCCCAGTCCCAAAGGCTGGTGTGGTCTATAATAGCTTAATTACCCACAGCCAGCAGTAACAGTGGCTGGTGCAGCTGGCAGAATCATGGGAAAACCAGGTTTGGAAGAATTTGGTCCCCTGACATTGCTGCTGTCTCCTGCCCCCTTGCATTGACATGGAGTCTATTCTCCTGCCAGATCTCTCCAAGACAGCTCAGAAAGATAAAGAACCCTTAATAAAATTAACTACTGTTGGAGACTGATCTACCTGCTCAGGTATTCTCACAGATTTTTATTTCCCTCTTCCACAGTGTGTCTTGTCCTTCTTTCATAAATTCACTTAAAACCTAAACTCATTACATTGTGAGAGCATGAATAGCTCTGTTACCTTAGTTTAACAATATACTTCTAAGGAAAACTACTGTTGTGATCTTGTACACCACCTCCTTACAGCTGTACATCACCCCTTTTTGCTTTACCATCTCTAACTGGGGTCTGTAATGAGTCCAAGTGCGAGACTTTTTCTCCTTCCTGCTGAAACTTTCCTAGAAGCAGCAGAGTTCCAAATTTGCCAAGGATCTCAGGGAAGAGAGCCACCCCCTTCACCAGGCACAACCATCTTCTTTTTCTACCCTAAAAAGGCAGAAGAATTGAGTGCCTTAATACTCAAAATGTGATTAGGAATAAAGGTTGTTCTTCATTAATTGTCTGTAGACAGCAACAATGAGTATTCGTAACAGCAAGTTGTAGGTACAGGTTCAAGTCTAATAAGCCCTATCACTGGCAAAAGGGTCTGTATGATTTTTTATTTTCTTTCCCTTGAGATATGCAAGAAATTACTCCCTTATTAAGGAAACGTGAAATACCACTGTAAACAAAACAGTTAAGGTACAACCAGCAAGAAATGTGATCATATATAAAACAATATTCATGGCATGGAGAGGTGCAGTAGTTAAGATTTATGTGTTGTTACACTTGACAAGCAGCAATTTTAAGAACAAAAGCAGGCACAAGTCACCACACTGTATACATAGGCCATGGTGAGAAAATAAGCAATGTCAAGGTAAGATAAAAAAACATTTTGTAAAGACAACATTGATTGGAGGATAAATTAAATATGAACTTTTATTCAGCTTTATGATGCTGTATTAGACAAGGCCCTGTTTTTAATATTTATTTGAAGAAAGAAAACACCTTGGCTCTTGTAGTACAGTAGACAGATGTTGATTGCAGTTTTCTTGCCTTCCCTTGTATTATCTCAGGCTGTGGCAGAATGCCACAGAGACCGCCTCCTAGAAGACAACTGTCTGGGCTAGTATCTGAAAATTACTGCATTATGGCACATTTCCCTCAGTAATAATTAAAGCTATTGAGAACCTCTCGTTGCAGCTTGAGAATATTAAGATAACTAATTTTCATGTTGTTAACTTGCAAAATGCTGTCATTAACTGATGGCAGCAGGAAGACATTTGTAAAATGTGGATTTATCTATGCAAAGAACTAAACTTGTCCCCATCTGAACCACCAACAGGAATGACAATTAATTTGAGTTAGTTATTTCAATACAAGTAACCATGCAAAGACTAATCAAAGAGTAGACTGCCTTCTATCTGTTAAGGTATGACTCGATTCCATTTTATTAAATAACAATTCACTGATCAAGCTATTAAGACAGCTCTTCCAAGATAGCACGAGTTTGATCTTTTCCATTAAGTAATGCCTTTTACAGTGCCAACTGTACCTAAGTACCTAGTTTTACAAGTATCTCCCAAGAAAACCTCCTAATCTCAAAGCGTAAAGTCCACTGCCTGATTACCACTTCTTATGTGATCAAAATTTGTTCAGTCTTTCCTGCTTTTGCATGTGTGTAATTGAAAGCTTCGCACCTGTAGATTATGCATCTACAAAATCTTCCTCTGTTCTGCTGTAGTGCAGTAACTGGTCTTCTAATCCAAAAGAATCTATCAGCTGAGTGAGACTCACTTTCTTGCCGTCTGCAGAAAAGGCTGACTGTAGTTCGTACAGCATCCGTTGGGTACTACTTCTCCATTTCGCTATCAAAGCCTGCAGTTCAGACAGGTTGTTCTAAAATTGGGACAAAACAAAAAACCCCACCCTTTTGTTATTTGCTGAAATGAAGGTGTTTCTGCTAACCTGCACATCTATTTTTATAAAATACCTTGAACTGAGACAATATGCAAACACCACACACACACAAAGTGAGTCAGCACTATTGCTGAAGTTAACAAATGAGGATTACGCTATAAATTCCACTTCAGAGATTCACCTCACCTTAGATCGATACATCTTAACCAGTTTGAGCCTTCGAAGTAGTTCTTCCTTCTCTTGTACTTGTTTCATCAGCCTTACTTTTTCTTCCAGTAATTGTTGCTGACTAAGATCAACCTGTGGCACATGAGAATTCTCTGCTGATTCCCCAAGACCACTTTCCTGTACAGGACTTTTGAAACATGCATGTCCAGTGCTGTTTCTTTCCAGGTTTTTGGAACAGTCTTGTAATCGGGAGCAATCTGTACTCATCTTTGGCAGGCACCCTTTGTCAACATCAGCACAGTCTTTTTCTTCAGTGTCTATTTTGAGCCGCTTTGCAACTGTAAAATTAGTATTAAATGAACGTCTTGTTTTCCTTAATCGCTCCCTCAGAGCTGCACTCATTGGCTAAAAAACAAAACAAAAACCAAACAATCAAACATACAAAACAGAAGGATCAGAATAATCTGGTTTTTGACCAAATTTCAAAGAACTGTTTACCCTGGTTATTATTTACATAGAGTATGTCATATATGTAAAGACCATTGTAAAGCCAGACTTCCCGATTCTCTCTATAGCCTTCACAAACTTGAACAAAGTTAACTTGTTCCCTTCACATGTATTTGCACACACAGCTGCAAGGTGGAAAGATGTACCTCCACATTTTCCAGGAGGAAATCCTGTATTCTGTTGAGGCAAGCCTACTCGTCTAGTCTTTGTGCAGAAGATACATGGCATATTTCTACCTGGCTAATTTTATTCCATCAAGTTCAATTTCCCTCTCTAGTTTAATGGGGATATGGGTTGGGCTTTTTTGCTGTTCTATCCCACCACACAAACACTTTCTCTATTAGCACTAGTATAAAAACATCTATATTCTACTTGAGAGAATTAGAAATGATCTGTGTAATTTTTCACTTGCTCATGCTTTGAGATTCTTTACTGATAAGCATCTAAAAAGTGTTGGTTTTTTCTTCAAAGTAACTTAATTTTTTTTTTTTTTTTATAATCTGTGTCTGACTTTTACCTGTGAAAATACATTAAAATATGCGAGGGAGGGATTAGTTAAGGAACACTTGCAAACTAGCCCTATCCTGCACAGGTCTGGATGCTGAGTATGACAGCATCACCATCATGTGCGCTAGGAAGAACACCAAAGTAGAGCCCAGCGGTATGGAGAGCATACAAACTGAAAACAGTGTACTTTGTTCAAGTGCAAGCAGAAGTCACACCAAGTGACTGCATACACAACAGCCCAGCAAACTAAGATTTAAGAAAAGTGACGATGACAGATTAACAAAAAACCCCATGCACCAACCAACAATAAAACCCACCACAAACCCTAAATAGTATTGAAATTTATTAGTATGGCATTTGGGTTATACTGCTCCATCACTTTGTATTCACAGCAAACATCTGCATATTCAGAGCAAAGCGTACCAAGTACAATCTCTTACCTGGACAACCTTGTATCTATCTATGGGTATTTTATATCCATCTTCATCCTTCCTGCAAACAGTATCTCAGTGATTTCCAACTACTTGATGATTTCACAAGCATTCTTTTTCTACAGGGTCACATTATTGGAAAAAAAAAAAGTAGTAATTTTTCTTACCTGTTTCCCTGAACTAGTCCGCTGGGGAGCTGGTGTCCCAGAATCCTTTGGAGTATGGCACAAAGATGGCAATTTCTCAAGCACAGTTTCTTCCATCTCGACATGGATAGACTTGCTGTTGAAAGACAGAATGAATTATGTATGGTGCCATTTTCACCCTTATATGAGCCATGTGGCTGCAGGAGTGAGTAAAAAGCTGTAATACGAAATACTAAGGCTTATTTGTTAATTGGTAAGTTCAAAAGAAGACATCTGCATAAATTACACAACTGTTTCACGCGCTAAGTTGCATCTTGCTTTGTGAATGGCTTTTCTTCAAGAGGACAAACAACTACTAGCTGGTATAAAGTATCTCTACTATGAATTGTGTATATTATTTTTGCCCTCACTCAAAGCTCTATGGAATTTTTTCTTTAAAAGATGAAAAATGTTATAACAAGTCTTTCAGGTGTTCTCCATTGTTTGTTTTGGGTTTTTTTTTCTATCTGATATCCTCTCTCAAGTGTTAAAAAGCAGCAAGACAACTTCTGAAGCAATCAAACACATTACAGCATGCCTATAAATCCAAGGTCAGATCCTGCAACATCAAACTCATCAAAAAAAGATCACTCCAAACAAACTGTATTTTCTTAACCTGAATGACCCTTACTTCTTGTCTAACTCAAAGGAATAATCCTTGCTGAGCCAGGTTCTGAAGAACCAGTCCTTTCATTTAACTATATCCCAAGTAGTGATAAAAGGATTGTTGGGAACCACAAGATTTTTATTGTCTACATGTATGAACAATTAATCTTTTCTATAAAACAAAATAATTGGATACCTAGGTCTGTGAAAATAAGCCACTGTCTCATTTGATCCTGGGGATGCTGCTTAAAAAGTAGTTACTCACATAAGTAGAATTTTAGATTAAAAGTACGCATCCTCAGTTCACTCAGAAAAGCGCTTTACTTAAAACATGAAGTCATACCTCCCAGCATGTACCAACTTCAAATCAATTTGGCAATGTTTAGCTTAGGTTAGCACTTGTGAACCATCTGCTAATAACCAAAATGCAGCTGGAAAATCATCAGCTACACCTTCGAAGCCTCTGAAAAATAAAAACCTGCAAACAAGTCACTAGGCAACGCCAGACTGGCATAAGGGGCTTCCTCTTCAGAGATGAAACATACCAAAGCTTCAGTATGCCAAAGCCTTACTAGCTCAGCAACCCTGGTCTTGCTGGCTCTCTGCCAAGTTTATCTTAAAAGTCAACATTCCCCCCCCCCCCCGCCCCGTTGTTCAAAATTCAACATATGGTATTCTATATAAAAAACCAACAACCAACCAGACTTTAGTAAAGCAAGTCTGGTTAATTGGGTATTTTAGCAGTCTATTAATTAAACAGGTAGCCCACAGCACCCATTAAATATAATGCAAGTTATCAGTATTATTTCTTAACATAAGGAAGAGCTAGAAAAAGCTACATCATGCCTATGCATAAGCAAAATCATTTCAAGCCTGAGACTTCAACAGACTTGTTCAACTTTTTAAAAAGGATGCCCTGACTCTCCACCTTTACGTTCTAACGCGGATTGATCTTCAAATGACCAGGACTAGAGTGAATACTTTTTCCAATGGTTCGCCAATGCTGTTGCTTTAATTCTAGGAGCATATTCACATGGATCTCCTGCACTCTTAAAATCCTTACCCAGTATCTCAGGCTAAGAATCCTTTAAGTTTTCAAGCAGCCATGCTATTTATCACACAGAAAAATAATTTTCTCCAGCAAGTAAGAAAAACTTGGGCTAAGACGGGAAAAGACAACTTTGCACTTCAGTACTTACTCGATTTTTTACTTTGTTTGAGTCCCGGATGTTACGTACCGTTTTCCCGTTTATAGTGACATTATCTAACAGCATTCACTCCTTGTAGTTTTCCTCTCACCACCCGAAGGCTCTACTGACACTCTAGAACAACTTTTCCCTGGCTAGCTTTCCACCCTACAGAAAACCAGAAAGAAGACTGGGCAGCCCACAAGCAGAACCACAGATCCAGGGCGCTCTTTCTGAGGAGACGCACCCCGGAAACGGAGCGCAGCAGAGATCCGCAGCACAAGCGCGGACCAAGGCAGGGGCTGCTCACTCGCCGTGGGCTGAGGGGAGGCTCCCCAGGGAGCACAAGGCCCGCAGCCCTAGCGAGGCCTAGCCCGCCCCTGGGAGCCAACTGGGCCGGCACCGGCGGTGGGGGTCAAGGAAGGAGGCAGCCCCAAGGGACCCTCTCCTCTCTCTCCTCTACCCCAACACGGCCAGGTAGAGAGGCACAGAACCGCTCCCCTCAGACAGAAGGGAAAGCAGCTAAGCGGGAACAACCCTCCCAAAGCCGCCCGCCCCGCGCCGGCCCCAGCGCTTCAACCTCCCGCTTCCGGCGGGAAGGGGCGGGGCGCGTAGGGCGCCCGCAGCGCGCCTGGGCCGTGCAGGGGGCCTCGCGCCTGCGCGCGGCGGGAGGCGGGGCGGGGCTGCTGTGCGGGCGGGCGCGCGAAGCTTGTCCCCGCGGGTGGGCGGGCGGGCGGGCGGTAAATGGGGTGCTGGGGGTCGCTGCCGCAAGGGTGGGGGGCAGAGCAGCGCTGCTGCCGCCCCTGCCGGCCCTGGGACCCTCGTACACACTCCTCTTGCGGCTGTGCGGGGCCGTTCTGTGTTACTTAGGCGAGTGTGGGCCTGTCACCCCATGGCTGGGGCCTGCCCGAGGCCAGGTGTCCTCTCACAGCACGTGCCCCTGTGGCAGGGAGGGTGGCCCACAGAGTGCTCCCCACCATGGCTGCCAGGCCCAGCCACGGCAGCCACAGCGCTCCACCTCAAGCTACCCATCGCCTCTACCTCACAGAAGGGGAAGAACTGTACCTGAGGCATGCACTGGGAGAAGTGCGATCAGCGCAGCACAGCCTTGGTTGTGAGGGGAGGAGGAAGTGAAAATGAAGAAACTTGGCTGGAAAAAACAGGCAGATTGGGCTGGTGACAAGGAACAGCCCCAGCTGCAGCCGCAGTGGTGTGGTTGGGAGCAGGACTGGAGGGCCGCGGCACTCACGGGCACTGCCGAAGTGAGTGTGCTTTTCATACTTGTATCAGCAAACTTCCCTTCCATGCTGCAGACCTGGGTTCCCCATGTGGATTTACGTTTCTCAAAACTGATTTGTATAAAATGTTTTTCCGAAATAACTGGCAGGACTGAGAAAACAAGCTGTGGAAGCCCTAACAGCGACAGCTCAACAGCCCGCAGTGATGATGTATGGGTGGTTCCTCCAGCGGTGCCCACAGCCCAACGGCTCCATGCTGCGCATTGAGGCCTCGCAGCTGTGCTGAGCCACATATGGAATACGTGCACCAACACACTCTTGCTAGATCATGCCTTTAATTTGTGTAGCAGAAATGCATTAATTTCCTGCCTGTTTCTTCCTCACAACCACGGATGAGGATGCTCAGTTTTCTCTTCACCCAGTGTAACTCCTGTCTGTATTGTGACAAGATACACTCTTGTACTGAGAGGTGAGTAAGTGCTGGGTGTAGGTGTGATAATGTGTTAGCAGTTTGACCATAAGTATACACAGATGCACTCACTTCAAATAGAATTTCATAAGGATGATAGCAACCTTTCTCTCCTACCATGAAAAGTATCTAAGCATTCAAAACCTATCTAGAACAAGTCACTTTGGGAAATCTAATAACTTGGGGGCCTTTAAATTACTCCTTGTATAGGAGTTGATCATCTGCAGGTGAAATTTATTTAGAAATAATGTTTTCAGTAGCAAATGTGGGAAATCGGATTATGTGGCTAGGTTGTATGATCTTTTATAACCATCTAGTGAAAAAACTTGCACGATACCTCAACTGTTGAGGCAGTTTGGAGGCATTTTTTAAACCAGCCCCTTTTCTGTTGGGTTTTTTTTTGTGTGTGTGTGTGTTTTTTTAATACCTGCAGCAAATTTAATGTCATGAATATTTTATTTTTTAATATGTTAAAAATGGACTCTTGAGTGCAACTGAAAGTGCTAATAGAACTTCTGCTGCAAACATATCAAGTGGGTTGGATCTCAAATACACTGGGGCTTTGAGATGGCATGTCTCCAAGTTCACAACATTTCCTTTAGTCTCAAGAATGGTCCCTGCTTTAAATTACTCAAGCTCTGTTGTACAGACATGTTAACAGACATGTTGCACAAGAACAACAGAAAGTTCGAGATTTTAGATCGTTTGCCAGTTGAGATTCCAGTAAGATTTTACAGGCACATAACACATGAAAAAGTCATCCTGTGCATTATCATTGCTGCTTTATTAGAGCAACGCCTACGTGCCCCACCCTGAGTGAGGATTACAGTATTTTTGAGACTGTGAATATAGGAAGATGGTTCCACACGTTGGGTTTATTGGTTTAATGTACGACACATAGGGTAGAGAAAAGGAAATATCATCAGTATTCACTGATGGGTAATCACTCTAGGAAAAGATCCTGTTTCAGGTTGGTAATAAGTGTTTAGCTGTGTTTAGCACATCTGCCCATTTACAGGTTTACTTGGTGTTTACACGTAGTACTGCAAAAACATGACTTGTCCAAGACCTGGCAGGAGGCCCCTGACGGAGCTGGGAACCGCAGTGTCATCAGTCACTACCCAGTGACTATCCAGTACTTCTATTGCAGAAACACAATAGTGATGGATATTATGTTTCCACAACTTAATGATCGCAAACAGGAGTCAGACTAAAACCTTTCTCTCAAAAAGTGCACATCTGTTTCCCTTGAGGAAAAGAGGTTATCCGTGTGTTATTGATGCTGGCACGTTTATGGCACACTGTGGAGTGTTTCTCATACTGTTCAGTTAAGCTCACTGGTACATGCACATAGCTAGCAAGTTCATTGCAATACAGTTTTTATTAAACACTATAATGCTATTTTTTTTTAAATTCCTTTTGTGATCAGCATAGTTTGGGGAAACAAAATAAAAGAAAAATGCATAGGAAATTATGCACTGGGTAATAAAATTATTGAGCTCTATTTGCTGAACATACTGCTTCCCTTCAGAGAAACTTGTTTCCCCAGGGAACCTGAAGAAAAACGTGCTTCCTGGTTTTATTTTCTGCAATGTTTCTGTGATGACATTTTAGTGATTGGATTTCCCCCCTCCCCCAGTTTACACCATTTTGCCTGCACAATTGAAAGATATTCTTTATGTATTGTCTCATTCATTAATCCTATATTACCAGGAGAGCACTAAGGCTCACGCATCAGCAGTGACAGGACAAGAACATGTTACATTCTTCTATGGTCATCATCTGCAGTAGCAAAGCCAAAGTGGAGAGTAAAACTTTGGCTTTAGAGACTCCAGTTTGACCTTCATGGGTTGTCCTCTTCCAGAGTGACAGGAGCATCACAAAACTTCCATGTAACAGCTTGCTGGGCACAGCAGCTAGGCCTCTTCTCCCTAAACATTGCAATGAGTAACTGAGATGTTAGTCAACAGAGTCTTAATGCACATACATGTTACCTCCTTCTCTCATTTTTCTGAAATCTGTTGATCTTCTTTAAAGCCAAATCTTGACGCATGAAGTACACTCTGCACTGTCTGCATATTCTTTCTTGCCTAAGGCAGGAGGGTGGAGTGTTTTTATGTGCCTAACCACTAACTGCTGCAGAAATTTTTTAAATCCTACCCACATCAGCATGGGCCTAGGGCTGTGTTTTTGCTGGCTGCATTTCAGTCCTCACAAAATGTTCTGACTTGCTTATAGCCATGTAAATATATCAAGGGAAGGGCTTTATAGACAAGATTCCTGGAGTAAAGCCAGTTTACTACAACAAAACCTGTCCTTGGGAGATAGGTTCTGCTCGCATAATGGTGCAAATGTCCAGTAATTACAGTGAAGTCACTAGAATGACATCAGCATGAAGCTAAAGCTAAAGTAAAATTTTTTTGCCTTTTCTGCTTTACAGCTGGGGCTTGCTTAGACTATTCCTTATTTTTTACTTCAATTTTTAAGGTACCTGTCTTGAAAAGAAAAACTGACATAATTTATTGTAGCTGAGGGGCACTGCAATTTGCCATTACAAAAGATAATGTAAGAGGCAGCAGAGATCGGCTTCCTAGTTCTCGCTGCTGCATGTGTGAATAACCAAGTGGGTGAGGCACAGGGCTAATAAAAGGGAACAGCATAAAACTGTCTCTTACTTTTGTGTCTGCTCATGGGACTTTCTCTGACATAGTCATGCCAAAAATTACAGTTTGAGGTCTTTACGAGACTGTAACAGACAAAGGAAACAATAAACAGACCTTCAGTGTTCTTGTCTTTGCTGGAGAACTGATTGCTCATTATTTTAAGAAAATTCAAGCCTTTTAAATCCAAGCCCTTGCCCACACTAGTCCCTGGTACAGCTTTTGTCATCTGTGATGGTCTGAGCATACTTTGGTGTGTTTGGATTGTACTGGAGCTTGGAGAGTTGTTTCATTTTCTCACATACTTAATACAGAAGTTCATTTCATGCTGTGCACGTCTAACTCTTAGGTTGCTACTGAAATTGGTGAAGCTGCAAAAGCAGACATGGTTTATTTGCAAGGGCAGAGGAGCTCATTTAAGGGCAGTTGCCCATAGTCTAGACACCTTGGGTGGACCCAGTGGATTAAACTGGGGTACCAAACAAGTCACCCAGAGAGCAGGTAAGCACAGGTGGAGATGCACACCTTACCTTCTTCCTGGACTCCTGGGGGTTTCACTGTTGCTCTGAGTGTCCATCATCACTTCAGCAGCATCACTGGTTATCGTTTCGTTTTAGAACAAATAACCATTCTGCTGAGCACACCTCCTTCCCTACCAAACTCAAGCATCAGTGGGCAGGATTTAAAAATACACTTCCTCCCTGTTATTAAGAAACAAATGAGGTCATTTACCTGAGGCTAGAGAAAGCCTTATAAAGTAAAAATCTAGAGGGATGAAATACAAATGTGGCACTCATGGGAGTTTTCCATCTCTCGATAACTGCTCACAATAGTCACATCTAGAGGGCTGACATTTCAGTGTAGCTATGTTATCAGGCACCGACCACGCTTCTGTTGCAAACCAGGCTCACAGGTTAATACACTCATGTGAGAGCTGGCTTAAAGCTCTCTCATGTTTTTCTGTCGGTTAGTAACACAATGTTTTAAGTGTGCATAGTTGTTGTGATACAGGAGATATGTCTGTGTATTATTCATGCAAACAAAATCACGTCTAAGGACAGTTGCCTCAGGACTGTGGGCAGGCAATTCACCAAGAATTGTGAGCGGGTATGAAACTCTCACTTTTTAATATAAAGGTTGAAACAAGTTCTTTAAAAGTCAAAAGACTTAAGGTACTCACAGACAATGGAAACTCAATAAATACTTGCTTATCACCCCTCCTGTCAAAATGCTCTGCTATAGGGAAGGCAACAAGAATATCTTTCCTTTAGCAAGTAAAATGTGCAGTGAAGCTTTTTGACTTCTCATTTCTTGAGTCAAATATGCTGTTTATGCCAGTTACAGCTCATTTCAAAATGGATACTTCAGTGTTTGTGAGCTGTATTGCTTTTGTTCCAATTATTTCCAAGGTGATTTCAGTGCAAATTTTCTGTTCATGTTCATATCTGAAACAACTGTATTTTGAGTTCCTTTCTCCACATAGGCATACAGAAGGAGCTTTACTGATGAGTGTGGTAATATTTTCTTACAACCTAAATGAATTGAAGTTAATATTCTTACATTATTTTTACTGTTGTCATGTTGCATTACTGCAGAAGGGCAGCTTAGCCCTTGTGATGTTTGAAGTTACTGAGAAAGTTCTACTGAACTGGAGGGAAGCAGAACTATGCTATCCTGATGGAAGCTAGTGGAAGTGTGGCATATGGAGTGAGCTAATGGTATGATTTCCTGTGGTGCTGAGATACTGGAATTGCAGCCGACTGCATTAGCATGAGTATTCCACACTGTTTTTAATGTGTGAGAAGGCAACCAGTCTTCCTCTCAACACA
This sequence comes from Falco biarmicus, assembly GCF_023638135.1. Taxonomy (NCBI): domain Eukaryota; kingdom Metazoa; phylum Chordata; class Aves; order Falconiformes; family Falconidae; genus Falco; species Falco biarmicus. The sequence goes on from NC_079296.1 coordinate 25,340,651, forward strand.
TTAAGGAAACTGTATTTCAGGTGAAGAACATTTCTCTTAAATGGAGTCCAGGAGTGCTCAACTGATGCTAAGTGAAGACAGAAAATTCTTTGGTCAACCACATCAGCAAGTGCTACCCACTTTAACTGGTGACATTTTCCCATTGGTAGCCCACATGGCTTTGAGGTTGTGTCCTGGCATCAGTGATCTCCATCATAGATATCAACAGTCAATGAACAAGCTCTCTTCATCATCAGCCTCTTTGATGGCAGCCATGCCATAACATTTCAAGTAACACTCCTGTAACTGGAAGTCTCCCAGTACATTCACAGCTGAAAGAGTTATTCTGGTTTTGATATTTTAAAGTTTATTGCATTTTTTCTTTGAGTTAATTACAAGCATTTTATGGGTACTGTATGCCAGAATAAGCTATTTCATCACTGTTTGGTGATAACTCAGCACATGGGTATGTATTGACAAGTTTTCTCTTGAAAGACTTCACAGGAGTTAGATCAGCAGAGAGGTCACCCTGGAGTTTTAGCTGTCACGTACCCTGCCTTTTCTTGAGTCTGTGAAACCAGGCATCACTAACCTTAAAACTGTCCATGTTGATGTCTGGATAGGAAGTCCTATGTAGGATTCATTTTTCTAGGATCAACAGTGCACATATGGGTGCACCCTACTTGATCATGTGTGATACATGGGTACAAAGAGTAATCGAGAATATCGTCATCTACTCCATGCAGTTTATTTTGTTGGGTGGCATCTTTCTTTTCCATTACTGTAAGGACTTCTGGGTCAGAATTTTTTCCCTTAAAGCAGAATTCTCACTTTCTAAAATCAAGCCCAGAAGCTGTGAAACTGCCTCTGGTCTAACACTTTATTGTCTTAAGCTTTTCTCTCAAACCTAGAGAGATGTGCATTCTCACAAATATTGCTATAATGCAGGAGCTAGTACTCCTCTGCATTACCAGTTAGTGTGCCTGTCTGTAACTGCTGATTTTCTAAAGATGTGTTAATATAAAAAAAAAAAAAAAAAAAAAAAAGACAATAGGCAGAGGTAGGAAATGGCAGAGGAGGATCTCTTCTCCAGACAAAATGTTTGTGCCAGTACCTGTTACTGGAAGGTCCTGGTGTTTTGTTGTTGCTTTCTCAAGGAGTTTCAGGTTCCACTTAGAATAAATGAATAGCTCTCTTCACCGATCTTCAGCTTCTCAGGTACACCATAGGTACGTCTTGCAGGTGAGAAGTACGAATATGTCTCAAAATCCAACACTGGTGAGATGCTGAAAGTTGATGCAACAACAGAGTCACCGCATAGCACTGCTGGGAAACCTGCGAGTGAAAATGCTGCCCTTTCTGCTCAGTGCTACAGGCAGTGAGCGTCCTTCAGTTCTGCCAGTCTTGTTATTTCAGATGTAGTATGGGTTTTTAACGGTCAACCCTGCAGTCTAATTTTGACATCAGGCAACAACCTGAGGTATAGGTCTCTCGACAGTCCAACAGGCAGTGGAGAAGTTCAGAGGACCTCAAGAAGCTGAAGAATTCATAGATTTTCCTTTTATTATGAACCTGAGTCCACCAAAGATACATTGCCATGCGTATTGCCAAGTCTCAGAAGCAGGCCAGAATGGTGAAGTCATTCAGTGATGCACTCTTAAGGCCTGGGCGTGTCACCAGAAGCATAGGAGCAATACCATTGAGGAAGAACAAAATAGTATGGACGTCACTTATGTATCTGTCTTACACAGAAATACTTATTCACCTTTTCTAGGTAAACCTATGTGCAAGAGCCATCCTCACAGATACAACAGAGAAGTTGCAATGACTTATCCAAAATGTGGAGGATCAAACCCCACACCCTGAATCTCCATCATAAACTCTATTGCTGCTATTAATTTTTGCTGGACATATTTTTGAAACAGCAAAACCACATGGGCCAATTTCATCTTTAGCTTAGCTGATTTCATGGGAACTGATGATTTTGTATCAACAACTAATTTAATTTAATTAATTTGTAAGAGTTTTTTTCATCTGCGTAACTTGGGTAAAAGGAAAGGAATAGTGGTAGGAAAAGTGGAATAAGATCAAATACTCCCCAAATGCTTTCTTTGTGGGAAGCAGCTAAGTGGGGGATGCTGCCTTCTTCAGTGTTTTGGCTTATTGAAACTATCACTAGCTCACAACTGCAATCTAAGATTCTTGTTACATTTATGCCCCACAGATGCAGCCATGTTCGAACTGATGCTGTAAGGATTAAACTGTGACTTAATGTCACTCTTAACCAAGAGGTGGTCACCAAATCAGGAGGCACTTTCATGAAGAGATGGGTATGTGTTCAAAACCACTGTTCACAGTATTTCCTGAATATTTGATGCAGAAATAGTCTGTGAATATTTCACATGCACACAGGTAGATAACAAACAGTTCTCTTGTATTTGATCATATGCTTGTTTATTGCTAAGTTGTTTATGTTGGGAGCAGTGCCTCGTGATTTTTTATTGTACACTTACTTCTATTGCTTCTAGATGCTGGTCTTTTTTTACTGGTTTGTTATTGTTCAGTTGTGCAGACACTGTGCATTTGTTTTAGGGAAAGCTGAAGGATTCTACTGACACTGCAAATAGCTACAGTAAACAGAACAGAATTCTAATAGTTCCTTTAACACCATTACAACCATAGTTCACTGTCTTCCCTCCTGTGAGCTGATTGCTCTTGACTCTGGCAGTTGCTTAGCCTGTTTCCATTCCATCTTCTTCCCACTTGGTCTCCGTCTGCCTAAGTTTTCATTATAATATTTTATTTGCATGTATTGGCTTGTTGCTTTCTTTATGCTTGGCTTGATTGCATACATTTGGCATGAATTAGCTACCACAGATGCTATTCTATCTGCCACGTTTTGTGTACTCAAATGGCGGGGATCGAACCTCTTTATTCTGGAGGATGGGGGTATATGTGTATATCAATGTCTCAGTAAGCATTAGGTTTTGGACATGGTTGTTTATTGGCAAGGGATTTGCTTCTAGACGTATTAGGAACAGCACTTTCCAATACACACTGTTAAAGAAATAATGTATGAAACTCTAAGTTAAGCACTGCCTCCTGGTCAGGTAGATGAGGTTCACAACAATTTGACACTGGTTGTCCTTCACCAGCAAAATATGGTAGTTTGTACCTGCAGTTACAGGTTTAAAGACATTTGCAAAACTTCCAGATTGTTATTATCCAAACAGTAATTAACCAAAGTGTCATGTAATTAAACTAGACCAGCATATGTTTGGCAGCTTTGGGCGGCGCTAAGAATGAAGTCCCCGGTTCAGCACAGTACTTAAACATCCATGGACCTTTAAGCATATGGATAGTCCTCATGAACACTAGTGGTAGTTCTCAGTGATCAGAGGTCTAGGAAACAGTATCTGAGGAAAGGAACACGAAGAGCTTACTCTGCTGTTGAAAACCCTGATGGCATACATGACAACAACATTCAAATACACGAAAGGTGATGGCAAGAAAGGAGGTAAATTACACTGAGAATGGAAGAGAGGAAGTGATCCTCAGCTGAAGTAGGAGATACTTGTTTTGGAACTTCAAGACATTTGGTAACCGCAGGTATGGTGAGATATGGACCAAATCACCTCAGGAGGCTCTGAAACCTCATGGAAATTTTAAAAAGTCTTTTAAAGAAAAATCTATTGAGAATAGTTAAGGTGGAGCTGGTTCTTGGGACAGAGATTGGACAAGATACCTAATTGAAGGCCTTTTCAGCCTTATTTTCTACAGTTGTATAGTTTTATGTGCTTAAATTTGCACATATACATCAAAATAAATGCAGACTCTCACAGAGTTCTTTATAGTCTTAGGCAAATGGTATTCTGTCAGAAGGGGGAGCAATGGATCAGTGTTCTTACTGGGCTCCTTGTTGGTGCTTCATCTTTCCAAAAAACGGGATTTAGTGAATTCAATGTACCAAGCTCCAGAAAATACAAACCCTTGCTGGTGAGGGTTCTTCACATTAGATCACCACCTATACTGTGTTTTATCCAGTATTTTTATCTTGCCATCATACCTAACAGAACAATTTTCTTAATACAGATTTGTTGTAGTGTGTGTATATGTGCGTGTGTGTGTGTAAATATTTTATTCTGAACTTTTTGATTTATGCTGGAAAGTAAAACATCTTCAGGTGGTGTCGTTAAAAAGCCTTCAGCTCACAACTTTAATCATGGATGTTATTAAAGCAGAATCCAAAGAGCAGTTTCTTTGCAGGCACTGGCTAAGGAAGGCAGCCACCATAACATGCATCTGACAACCCTGTGATAACAATAAATTTACCCAGAAATATCCATGCCAGCAGGAATATCTGAAATACGTAACACATGGAGTGAGGATGAGCCCAGCGTGCCTTGATTTTAATAAGAGAAGGCTGTGTGTTATCACAGGTCTCACAAACTGAACTTCTGATGGAAGCAAATTAATGAGAATCTGAATCTCCGTGAAATGAAAATTTTGAGTAGCAACTAAAGTTTCCAGCCAATGGTCTTGCTGAGAAGAAGTGACACACGGCAGACCTGGCTTTTGGGAAAGGCAATACTTCTGTGCTTTGGATAAGAAACAGGATTTTTCAAGCAGTGACATGAAAACAGAGCTGGGCACAGTCAGAAGCTTCAGAGCCAAGTCAGAAATAACTGCCAGAAACTGGAAGCGGAGGAAACTTAAATAGCTTGGATCCAAGTTTTGAGTGTTCATTTGCACATGTCTTACTCAGAACTATTTAAAAAATAATCTGCTAGTCTGAAGTCAGTGTTCAAGCCCTGGTATAAGCAAAGCACCAAAAAAGGCTTCCTTTTTCCCCAGGGTTCTGCCCTACCAGCTGTACAGCTGGAGCACAGTGTACTTGCCATCATGCCACCGTTTCTCCATTTACTTTTGATTTGAAAAACCTTCTTGGCACTGGAAAAAAAGATGGCTTGTAAAATGAGAATCTTTTGCAGGCAACATTATGTGAAGGAGTGATGGAATCACTGATGATCATTACTGGGGAGAGCAAGTAGTAAAACAGTAACTCTGAGCCTAGGGGCCAGATTATGTAGAGGCTTTTCCAGTAAAGCCAGCTACTGCTCATTATCTTTCTCTGAATATTCCTTGTTTATATCTTTGTTGTTTTACTCATTGCAACTGAAATTGTAATATTCACCTTTTGCAAAAATGGTGAGCTATTCCAGGAGAAACCCCACTGTGCCAGGTAGTGTGACTCCAGCCAGTTTAAGATCATCTTTTCCTTGTAACCATTGGGAGAAATGTGTGAAAGAAGTCAGCAGTTAAAATGAAGAAGCATTCATGCCTAGCTCTATAGAAATATAAGCCTGGCTGAAAAGAAAAGCTTCCCAGTCAGCTCTGGCATATTGGAGAGCTACAGTTGTCACCTTAACATTGTCGTTTTGATTGTAACAATGAGCTACAGATTAGTTAGATGAATTGTGATAGATGCAGAGACTTGAGACATCTGAGTTCTAACTGTGAATGAACTAACTGTAAGACCGTCATGCATGAGAGCTGCATGATTTCTATAGAAATTACTATTATTCTTACTATTATTACTACTAATACACCAATACACATGGATAGATACTCCACAGACTGCATTGTACCTCTGTGTTCTTACAGAGCAGAAATAAATAATATCAAAGGACCACAGACCTGCACTGATCTGTTCTTGCTTTTCTGGGCCACAGATCTTCTCTTTGTTTATCAGTCAACAAACCGTTTTTGGTTGGAATTAGCATATCACTTGTGGTGTTGTATGACAAAGGTGTGTCAGGCTAGAGATCTACTTACAGAAGCATAACCTCTAATGAATAAAGCAAGAAGCTTGGGGAGGTATGGGGGAATGGAAGCATAATGAAAATAACCATGAATGATGCTGAATACTGCTTTTAACCCACATAAGAAGAAAGCTGCAAACTAAAAGATGTTCTAGATTAAAGAACAGTGAGGGATCATAAAACAGATTGAAAAACACTTGTTAATGAGCTGCCAGCTATGACTTTTAACTTCTATAATATCGCTGAAATATTTACTCTCATTCTAACTATTGATGAATGGTGTCTCTCTAACAACTCTGTAATTCCAGGCACAGTTTCCAGCTTTTATGTATGCCTGTTCATAATTAACTCAGAGTCAAGGCAATAAACAATGTGCAGTGTCTGGTTTATTTTAACCCTTGTATCTGTTTTTTCCAAATGGTTTCTGAAGGGAAGTGTTGAGTCTATGTTGTGACTGTTCCCTGTGGGTCTGTGTAGTGGGTTTGCATGGCAAGGTTTTGGTAGCCGGGGGGCTACAAGGGTGGCTTCTGTGAGAAGATGCCAGAAGTTTCCCCCACATACAACAGAGCCAAGGCCAGCCAGCGCTAAGACAGACCCACTGCTGGCCAAGCCTGAGCTAATCAGTGATGGTGGTAGTGCCTCTGGCATAACATATTTAAGAAGGGAGGAAAAACAATCTGTGCAAAAAATCTGCAGCGGAAGAGGGGAGTGAGAATATGTGAGAGGAAAAACTCTGCAGCCCCCCAGGTCGGTGCAGGAGGCCGGAGGGGCTCCAGGTGCCAGAGCAGGGATTCCCCGGCAGCCCGTGGTGGAGGCCATGGCAGGGCAGGCTGTGTCCTCAGCCCTTAACAGATCTTAACAGACTGACTCAGCTTCAGATCTGCTCAACAGTATGACTCCTTTACTGCCTGTTTTTAGGGTGCCTGTACAGACACCCTGCTATGGTGTTTGTAGCTGTTATTACTCATGACAGTTTAAAACTTGATGACTTTGGTTGTTCTACGCTTTGTATCTATCATCTTTGTTGAAGGATTGAAAGTCTGACGTGTAATCATTCAGTCCATCCACTTCATTCCATTTCCTAAGAAATGGGTTGATGAATTTGAAATGGCTTAAGATTTTTGTCATATGGATTAAAGACATATAATTAGGAGGAGAAAGCTACTGTAATGGTATACAAGTGATTTAGAACCTGTGACCAAATCCAGCACAGCCTAATTTGATGTCTTCCACCATAAGCCTCGCATACCTCTGTTGAGGAGGAAAGCATTTGCCCTGCTTTCAGATCTGTGTATCAAAGCTGTGGATGCAGTATTGAAATCAGAATATGAGTTCCTGGGCTGTATTGCTTTAAAGAACTTTGATCAAAGTTCTCTTTTTATTCAAGGTGCAATAAAAATGAAGTATTTTTCATACCCTCTCACATATTCTCCCTGCATCCTTGCCATAAGCCAGCTTTGGACTTTATAGCCTCTTTGCTTACTGAAAACAGCATTTTAAAAAAATCCTTGGAACTGTTATATCAGTCTTTTATTCTGGACTCAGCTTTTTATTGGTGCTATAAACTACTTACTTCTTATTTGCTATAATCCAGTTCTTCATTTTGTTAGTATTTACTGAGCTGAAGAGATTTTGGATGGGGGGGTGAGTTAGAAAAGGCGTACATAGTAACCTTTGAAACACATATTGAAATTGATAATGTAACTGGTGTAATAGCTGGCATTACTAGATAAATGAATATAACTTATATCATGAATAAATACTTATCAAAACAGGTGTTATGCACAACATACCCCCTCACTATAGATCTGATGGTGCGTTTGCTTGCCCAAAGGAGTGAATGGCCTTCCAGCAGAAGTCAGTAAAGACGGTGATCTTTTTTTTGGAAAAGCTAGTCAGGAAAGCTAAAAATCTTAGTGCTTGTAAATGAAAGCTTCATGTATTGAATCAAAGGGTACAAACAATGCACTGTAATTTAAATGAACAGTTTTAATTTTCTAAATAAAGAGTAGCTCAAGACACCGTTGAAGTGAATAGACCAGGGAAAGGTACTAAATTTGAAAAACTTCAGTACAACAGCACTCACAACTCCACTGCCAGTCATGTGAATTGAAATAACACCTTCCCTCCTGTGACCACAAAACTTGGGAATTAATAAATTTCAATAGCTCCTTGGTAAAAAGAGAAGATGAGGAAAATTTGTGAAAGGAGTAGAAAGAACACAGTTAATATCTCCGTCTTGAAGAGGATAGTTAGCAGTTCTTGAAGAAGGGAAGAGAGAAAAAAGTGATGGAGGCATAATTTCAGGAATGTAAGAGAATGTTTCCAAGGAAGAGACAACTCTGAAGAAGTATTACTAGCTCTCAATGAGATTAATGCATTCTTTACTTCAGTAATTTTTACGGTGTGAGAGAAAAGGGTCTCCAAGGCACTCCTCAACCTCAGTACTGAGAACATGTAGAAAGCTTCCAGCTGCCACGTGAGATACATTCTGGAGAGTGGTTGTACCAAGAGTCTCATGTCCCGTCTTGTGCTTGCAGTCCTGCAGGAGATCAGCAGTCTTCTAGCCATGTATAGTGGATAATACTATTTTATGCCTCTGGAATGTATCCTCTAATAAAGGAGTGCCATTTAAATTGGGGCTTTGCAAGCCTGCACATGGCAGGTGAGGCTGTGTGCCCCAGGAAAAGCAGGTGCAGCATGACAGCAGCCAGGGAGAAGCATTCAAGCCTTTCCGAAGACCAGTTCAGCAAAGAAATAGCATGGAGATAGGAATAAAAAACAGTTTCACATGCCTTCATGCCACAAGCAGTTGTAGCAAGTGGTATAATGTTGCCTTCAGAACCAAAATAAAATCCAAATTGCTCCTTTACAGTTTGTGGTGTTAATCCAGATCTAGACAAATGGCAGCAGAAGGCAAGCATAATCCAGCTTTATGCTAATGGAAAGCAGTCTCTTAATTTAAATCTCTTTTGCAATACTAAGATAAGCGTATGTTTGGAAATTGATTTATAGTTTTGAAGCACCCAGAACAAAAAGCTGATGTAAGCTGAAATGCCCATCCCTGATATTGCCCATGGATCTTTACTGTGGTAAGTGCCAGTCCATGCTAAATCCCTAACAATCAGTGGCAATAAACAGGGCTCACTATAGAGCATGTTCCCTTAGAGGGAGCGCCTCAGTAACCCATCAGGGACTTGTCATGCTGTTGTTTACTTTGGCAGTGAAAAGTGAGCACCACCCTGAAATGCTTGAGAGCCTAATCACAGGAAGTACCTTCCTAGCAAAGAAGGAGAAGGATTATGTTGACAGGGTCCATCTGAGGAAAAAAAATCTTACAGAAGTCTGTAGTCTTCCATTCAAAGTCTGACTCAGGAAATTTGCTGAATGGCCTCAGTCTTCATCATGTCATGGGCCTGGGGGATAGTCAGAACTTCCCAGGATTTACAGAGCACAGCTGTCCTAACATGTTTGTACCAACCCACTTCTTTTTCCCCTCAGAAAAGTTACTACCTAAGGTTGACAATTCCCTTAGAAATCTCGTTATTTTAAAGGAAAAAAATTCTGAAAGCCCCTTAGGTCTAGGACAGACTGTCTGATCAGAGATTTACAGAGAACAATGTGTAAATCACAAGTTTAAATCACTATACAGGTGTTTGCATATTCCAAGTGAATATGTTCACCACTGGGCTGGCCTTCTTTTGCTTCTCCACAGAAAATCAAAATGGCTTGATTTCAGTTTGACCCAGCTTTCAAACTAAGGGGAGACTACAGTATTAATGTAGTGCCAGCCAGTATCTGCTACGTCATTTGGTCTCAGGAGAGTTGAAATACAAAGACAGAAACTCAGAGAGACAAGTTACTACTCTTGAGTCTAAGCTGTGAAAATCTGGCAGAACTGAGTGAAAAAACAAGCTTCATGATTGCACAGGAAATACGTGTTTTTAAAATGTTTTTATTTGCCTGTTAAAGGAGTGGAAATACAGTTTTGTGCTTTCACTTCACACACACACACATAAAGAGTGATCCCAGAAAAATGTTATATGGAAACAATGTCCAAACATTTCCACTGTTCAGATTTGGAAAATCAGCTGGTTTATGCTTATCTTATAATTTCTGAGTTTAGATTGTACCAGCCTCATTTAGCAGTGACTTTCTTCAAGTTCTTCCTAGAACCAGACTACTGCTTGAAAATGTTAGCAAAGAGCGTTCATAAATGGGCTCTACGTAAGAAAATGTTTTTAGATTAAATGCACGGTTTTCTTGGTTTGATTCTTAGTTGGAGGGATTTTCATTTTAAATTATAAAAATCAAAAAGAAATGTTGAAAGATGTTCTAAAAAGCTTTGAATTATTATTTTTAAAACCATTTTCTTTGGGAAAATGTGTATTCCCAATAATTCCTCTTACTGCCCTGGAAAAACAAGAGGAAAGGAACAAAAACATTTTCCACTTTTTGTCATTTTCAAATTCTATTGTAAACAAAAAAATCTTTTTCCTGTAAATTTTTGTTTACAATAGTGGTGTGAAAAACAAAATTGATGGAGAATTTTCAGCAGCTAATAATTTTGCTCCATCATTTATCTCCTCTACTGTAAACAATGGGGAGATAATCCTGATTCTGGATCTGTCTTTTCCCCTTCTCCTAAATGCCATATACTCTTGAGGAAAAACCCGTCCCTTTTTAAGCCACAGAAAATCTGCAGTAATGTTGCTGGAGTACAAAACCAGATTTGGCCCATTGCATTCAATGTTCTTTTTGTTTTCTAACTGAAACTTTCAACAAAGGCAGTTTCATGATCAACATACACATGTGCACAGGCACACCAACAAATGCAGGTATGCCATCCAGGGATTGCAAAAAGCCTATTGTGTGCAAACATAAAAAATGAAAAGCTCAAAAACTTTATATGGCTTTCTTTTTTTTAATGCCTTTATGTTTCCTAAACTGGCAGACTGGCATGCCATATAGACAAGTAAAGTAACAGACAGTAAAGATCTGTGTTAATAGAATAGGCTGAGCTTGAATCATCATTTACTTTCTACCCTGAATCCAAGATCGCTGGGTGCTTTCCATGTGTTAGGAAAAAGCCCCGCAGAAGTGATGAAACCAGACATACTGCACTTCATGTGCTGCATGTTCTATGCTTTTAACGTGTTTTCTGTGATCTGATACAGTAGTTCCCAGCCTTTTCCAACTTGCAGGCTTCTAAAAACTTTTAAAGGAGGGGAAAATCCCTCCATGGTGGAGCAGCATTGTTTGGCAATACACTTCTTTTACTTACCTCAGGTTCCTCAGAAAAACTGTAGCTGAAAATGGTGGATGAAATGTACTTCATCCACAATGAGCCCCAAAATGTCAGGTTACAAAACAGGATAATAAGCATATTGAATCCATTAAAATCTCCCTATACCTCAATTCCTTTTTTCCCTGGGTGATCATTTGCTTTTGTGCTAAATCAGAATCCTTGATAATTGAAGCATGTTCTCTTGGTGACCTGCAAAGCAGTATCATGGATAAATTTGCTAGAAGATGTGCTCATTGTTCTTGCTTCTGGTGCTGGGGTTCCCCCACTCAGAATCAGCAGCCCTGCTGTCCAAGAAGCTGAGCATGGCACTCTACACTTTATTGACACGAGTCTCTCGGGAAGCTCCCTTTTTCTCTTTCACCTGTCAAGGCTCTAGTCTACATAGACTGCAAGCACCATCTCAAGTCTAAACCTGTCACATCCATTAAGTCAATGACTTTCGCTCCACATACTTGGTTTTGTCTTGGTCTAGGACAGGGGTCCTCAAACTTTTTAACCAGGGGGCCGGCGTGCGGATGAAGTGGCAGGCAGTCATCTGCGGCTGCTTGGTTTCCACCCCCAACGCCCGGTGGGGGGGGTCTGTAAATACCGGGGGCCAGATTGAGGACCCTGGGGGGCCGTATCCGGCCCGCGGGCCGTAGTTTGAGGACCCCTGGTCTAGGAAGACAGTAGTTGGAGTTCGTTATGGCAATGCAGCGTTTAGGATGAGCCAAGTTCTGGAGAAGACACAGTGCAAAATCCCTAGCATATTGGTTAGAAAATTAGGAGTCAGAAAACATAGGGATGGCTGCTAGGCCTTTTGGGATATGTGAAAGCTAGTGACACCTACTTATATTTAACTGTGCATGCTAAACCAATCTGGACTGTGTGAGCAAAGGTTTGCTGGCCACTGCTTATGCTCTGGGCCTGCCCCCAAGCTGCGCTGGAGCTCAGGCTGATGCTGTCTTCTAGCACAAGGTTGTGTGTAAACAATGTGGATAATGAGGAAGTCTATTAGGAAAGCAAAGTTAGATCCTGACAATATAGCTATGGCTAGAGAGCTTGGGGATGGGATACAGAAGATGTACCGCAAGCAGTATAGACTCTTGCAGTTCAGCTGTCCCTGCAGCAACAGCTCTGGTGGTGCTTTATTCACATGTTGCTCCTGCAGTGATCCCCACTGCTTGACCAGCTTCCGTGGAGTGGGTATGAGCTATGGGTTTTATGCACAATCTTGTGTTTAATTTCATTCTCTGTGCCCAGGTGCTGTCAGATGTTCTTGCACTACATACAAACTCACCTGACTGACAGAGCATCAGTGGCACTTCTGTTCCTAAAGTCTCCTGAAAATCCTCTCTGGCTTGTGAAATAATCCTTGATCCAAAAATGATCCTTTGAAACTTAGTAGGGAAAAGGACTTGCAGGGCAGGAATGCAGCTGGGGAAGGGGAGAGCAAAACAAAACTGCACTTGGAGACTCTTCAGGCACCCTCCCATGCATTTCCCATCCTGCTAATGAGAATCCCTCGCTCTGTACAGGAGGCGAGTTGCTCCAAGCTGTAGTTAGGCCCAGCAGAGATTTTCCATCAGGACTTTTTGTTGATGCGTGTATTGAATTTTCTGTCAAGACAGCAGACAGAAATCAGACTTATTTGCCAGCACTTACTGTTTTCTGAGGCAGATCTCCAAGATCAGTGTTGTCTTCAGCTTTTGTGCTGTATGCACTGTTGTACTGCAGTTCTCCCTGAGTTGCTTTTTGTAATTGTGCTTAAACTTGCAGGCTTTGGACTGGCAGCAGGTAGAACTGGTTGAATTGTTTGTTTGAAATACTAATTGCTTGGAATTTTGACCATGGGTATGGCTGGTGAGGAATTCACAAATCAAATCCTGTTTTCTTTAGAGCTGCCAGAAAGGGGGTTTTTTGCATGCTGGCAGTTCTCTGTAAACAATTTGCTTTGACTTTTCTCCATTATTTATGTTGGCAACACCACAACGAGGTCATCTGGCATTGGTTGTGTCCCTTTGCTGCCTGGCTAACTGAAACATTTGATGTGCAATGTTAGAAATAATGCATTTTCTGGTGCATATGTTTTGTCTAAGACACTGGTGCTAGGACTATTTTAAGGGTTCACAGGTGGGCTTGCAAACAGTCAGTAGTTTTCTAAAAGCTAGGAGATAGGAAATTATTTGATCCTGTGAATCAGGCTTTGCATTCTCTTAAATAAAATATTCAAGGACTCAAGACCAAGCAGATCAGGCAGTGGGCTGATTGTAACTAGTGGCGTCAAACAAGAGACAGTCCAGCTCATAGCTCTGCTGCTGTATGCAGCATATGTTATAGGCAACTCTTACCTAGAGAACAAAGTGAAAGGTATTATTCATCATGCCAGCGCTGGGAAGGAGAGGAGTCTTAGAGACGAAAGTTACTTAGTTTAAACTTGCAGCAGTACCCCTCAGAGCAGCAGTGATCAGGACCATCTGCTTCACAGCTGTGTTCCCTGGCAGATGCTGTGGGTTGCTCAACAGCTGGAGTAGCTCCCTAATTGCCATGGAGGGGGAAGGGATGTGTGTGTGTGTGTAGCCAGAGAGAGAGAGGGAGAGATGACAGCAAGTCACCTTTGCAAGCAGGTCTGTTAGCATCCCGGCTTTGATGCCATTAAAGGTGAGTCTGACATGTGTGATAACTCCTGGCTTTGCCAGCCGTCTCCTGCTGTATAGCCTCACCTGTACCAAGATAAAATGTGCCAAAGCATCGATGTGCCTAAAAAGATGCATGGAGGACAGGGGGACTTTAAGAGGTCACAGGTGTTTTGTTTGGATGTCTGTTACCAAAGCTTACATTATCACGAGCAGTCTCAGACACACAAGACAGTGCACATGTCCATCCCCAGCCCTTGGGCTGGGCTGTTTGTTGATAGATATTAGGAAGTTGTATTGCAGAGCAGTAAGACAGTATCAGGGCCCTAGTGTCTGTACAGGCTTGTCTCTGAGCAGAGGTAGACAGCTGCCTACAGCTGCTGAAGAGTCCCACTCCTCCTGTCTACATGCTAATGGTAAGAGCAGCAAGCCCAAGTCTTCAGCCACCTCCTCCCAGTCTCTGCCCCCCACCAGAGCAGCCCAGGTTCACTGTACTCTCTGGACCAGTACAATTCAGTTTGTCCTACACTGTTAAGTGTTGTATAATGCTCTGTATGCATATATAGCTTTATTGTAATTGCTGTTTGCACTCTGATAAACCTTAGAAGTTGTAGCAAGCCTCCCATTGTGTGAAATGCTATATAAAGCCAGAAGGGGAGAGGAAAGGCAGATCTTAGCTGTACAGTTTTTATATTAATCAGAGCAAACAGCCAAGACATCTTCTCTTAATCACTGAAGTTACTTGAAACCTGGGAGATTGAGTTAGCAATGTTTTTTTGTGTCTTGTCATTACTCACCTCCCAGTACCCCAAAAGCAATGATCAGTACCCCACAAGGCTTTTATTCATGCCCGAGGTTACTCACAGTGAGTTTTTCAAGTGATGTGCAAACCGTGGACTCAGGGCATTGAGTCAAGGTTGTGACTCAGGAGGCTCTGGTTGGTTCAGTAGGTGCCTGGCTCCATTGTGTAAAACCAAGGCACAGGGGGAACTGCAGTTGCTACACAGAAATAGGTGTGGCGGCTTCTTCCCTGTGTGAACCATCCTTGTGTGGGCCTGCACTATTCCTATCAGCTTCTTGGCTGATTCACTGCCTGTGTGATTTATGCGTCGATTGAGACAGAATTAATAGACCAATGTACACCTTACTCTGTGCTCCACAGCTCCCTTTGAAGTTGAAGATAACAAGTTATCATCACTTGGCTGTTTCCAAACCATGAATGCACCTTAAACTGCTAGAGGATGGCCATGATAAAACCAGCTGGTTTAGCTTTGAGCCTTTATCTTTAGGCTCCCCTTGCAGAGTGAGGAGTGATTCAGATGTGCTGTAGCACAGCCTCCTTCCAGGTGCAGTAAATGTGCAGTGTAGAGTTCTGCCTCATCATCTCAGCTTCTTCGGTGCCAGCATCAGCTGCTGTAAACTTTTGGAACATCTTTCACCAGAGAAAATAGTACATTTGATCTCTATAGCTGCCAGATGGAGGCATCATTTGAAAGCTCAGAGTATGCAGCTTCTTCTTGTGCTGGGAATGGGGAAAGCAGCAAACTCTTCATCTGGTAAAATATTTCCAGGTACACTCAGCAGCAGCGTGACTCCATCTCTACAGAGACTCACCTTCTACACAAAAAATTGAGCAGGACAGATGTGGGATGGGAGGTGTTATCTCCAGGAGGAGCTCAGGACGCCTCCCTTGCTCTAACCACCAGTCCACACACCACCACTGTTACTGCAGAAGTGGCAGCTGATGACCTAAAGCTAGGTCTGCTGCAGTTCATTGCACTGTGCCAGCTAGACGTGTAACTTCCAGTGGCTCTGAATACCTGAGCCTGACCTACACTGACTTCAGTAAAATCTGAAGCAGCTCAGGACTTCTCTAAATTACGTCCTTGATGTTGACACTTGCACATTAGGAACTTGAATGAACTGATCAGTGTGTTTCATCAGGCAGCATCCTCAACTTCATCTTCTCCTAGATTAACCTAGATTTACCTAGATTACATTTTAAATGCAGTCACTGGTTCTCAAGATGTGATTTATTTTCAGTTTCCTTTTAAGGCATGTCATAGCCCACCACCACCTTCTTTTTCGTTCCAGTAGGAAGTTGGCAAAATGTCATGAAGAGATGCTCCATGAATACTTTGTTCTCAAGAGACATTAAACCAGTGTTTTTGTCACTGATGACATTACAGGGATTAAAATACTGTAATTTTCTTGTGATGGCTACATTTTGTTGATACATATATAAAGAAAACTGGTAGACAAAGGTAAAGGAGAGCAAAAATTGATCCAGTCATGAGAACGCTGCCTTAAAGTGAGAGGTCCCATCTCTTGCTCCAGTGAAATCTGTGTGCCATTCGAGCAAGTGTCTCTTCTACTGGTGGGTCTTACAGAGCTAGAGTAGTCCAGTGCGTTCAGTGTTGTCTTCTCTTGAACAACTTCTGTCTGAGCAGCCAGGCTGTGTCTGAGGCACGCAGCTGTGCATTGGTGCTGCAAGCAGACATAAAAAGAGATGACCAAAGTGCACGTTTAAAGTGCAATTCATATTAAGAGGAACATAACGTGCCACGTTCAAAGAGTGTGAAGTTCAAAAGGCTAAAGCCACTTTTATCCTTTTGGTCAAGGCTTAACCCAAGTGCAGTTTGGCCAGGTCCCAGGCTGAGCTCTACATTGCTTAATGACTTAATTACCACATGCAGCTTGTTTAGACAATAAAACGTCCTTTCATTAGTGTTCAGAAGGCAAACTCATGGATATTTCCTGCATGCTGAAAGGAAATTATGCTTCATAAATATTTGTTTGACTAAAGATAAATACAGATAGGAGATGCATTGATGAATTCTGAGGAAGTCTTGATGCCCATCAACAAACACAGAGCATAACCTTTGGAGTGGCAATGTAGTGCTGTAAACCTTTGGAAATGTCCAGTACAGAACTTGAAAGAACAGAGTGCAACCTTGACAGTAGGCAGCTACAATCCCTCGAAAGGTCTGCAAAAATATGCATGAAGCATCAAGTTCTTTCCCGTTCAGTGGTACAGATCTGTTAAAATCTGTGTAGGGTGAGAGAAGCCAAGGTGAATACTGATTCTTATAAAGAAACACAGGGCACTTAATGACAGTGTCACATTCAGTAGGAGGAAAAATCTTTACACAGGGTATAGTTAAGCTGTACAAATATTTGCTGTAGGACACTACATACTGAAATGTTGTACAGATTCAAAAGCTGTTTGGACAAATTAATGGAAGATATCCATCAAGGAATGATTGAAGTGCTGCTGCTTTTGACTTAGGAAGTCTCCAGTGTACACCAGGAAAATACCTGCATATGCTTGTCCTGTTCACATAGTCTTTCCAGGGCTGTTAAAATGGGCCATGGTGGAAGACAGGGTCTTGAGCTAGATGGAGTTTTGCTTTGACTCGCCGTGGCTGCTCTTCTGCTCCTGTTCCTATCCAGTGAGAATTCTGTAGATGGTATACATTTATTAATAGTGCTAACTTCTGAATAGAGCATAAATGTCTATGAGGTTGGCAAGGCAGTTCAGACCACTGACTTGAGTGATTTTCAGCCAGTTTGTGCTAGCTGGGAGTTTAGCCCCTTGTACTGCAAGCAGTAAAATACGCTTAGCTTGCAGCCAGCTTTGCAGAGACACCAGCAGGTGCTGTGTAACTTCCTGCAAGAAAATGCCAAAACAGATCTCAAATCATGTGTCAGAAAGTACTACCCTAACCGTTCATTTTCCCTGACATAAGCCTTCACACTTTTGTCTGGGATCTAAATAGTTAATCTACCTAAGCAAATAGGTAGGAGCATTTTTTTCTTTCAATAAAGTTTGATTCCTGGAGGCAGATCTTTTTTTCCAGTGATTGTCAGATAATTGGAAGGGTAGGGTGAGGCAGGAAACCACGACACGCCTTTGTTGGGACTTGTTTAAGATCACGGGAATAGAAGAGCAGAAGACGGGCGAGAATAAAACAGGTTAAATAAAGAAGAGGTGAACATTTTTGGATGATCACTCAGATTCCACACACCTTTGGAAGGACATGATATAAAGTGTAGGTGGCAAATTTTGGTAGAAAGGAAACGGTTGAGGAGAAAAACAGATTTTCAGTTCAGTAACCAAAGTACTTCAGGTAAGTTACATTGCTAAAAAAAAAAGAAAAGAAAAAAGTATCCTTTATTTTCTGTCTTCCGGATTCCTTGAGGAACAAGGCTGTACGGTCAGGCAAAATAGAGGAGATTTTTCTGTGGGGAATACAATGTAAAAATAAGACTGTGTAAGAGCTGTGCTATTTTAGTTTTGTGTTTGTCACTGAATACTGCCCTTTTAAAGTGAGTATCCAGTGAAAGGAGTATACCTGATGGGAGATAAGAAATGTGAAGGCAAGCTCTGGGTACATTTTTAATGCCTTTTGTGAAACTACCCTGCAAATAGATGAAGTTTAGCTGAATGTTCTCTGTTCTATAAGGGCACCAGCATGGTGAAATGCAGATCATCTGCTGGTTGTTTTTAAAACCGAGCAGATCTGAAGTGTGCTGGAGGAGTAATGATCGTAAATTGGAGCTTCAGATGGTGGGTGCAGGGTGTAATACTAAGGACTTGATCTCTAGTCCTGAGAATGCCTGGAACAGCTTCTGAGTGAAAGCTTGTGTTGCCATAGTCAAGCTTTGCTTTGTCTCAGGCAGGTGGGTTTATTTATCAGCAGTGACTCATTGATTATGAACTTTGAGCCACATTTTTGTCGTGGAAGATTAGGACGCACTGTAAGGTGTTTTTGAAGCTTTGCCACGGGAAGTCAGAAAAGTCTGATTTGAGAATTGGTTTGAATCCTTTCTGTAGCGGGTCTAGCAATTTGGACATAGTGGCATTAGTTAAAAGTCCTGTCTTCTTTACCTATCTTTGGACTGACATGTAGAGGTGACTCTGGGGAAGTTACTTGTCTTTCTGTAACTAATTTCTTCATCTGTGAAATGGCGACAGCAGCGCTTTCCTGTTTTGCAAACATTTTTTGTATAATACCAGATTGTTTGTCTCCCTTTCTGTGTCAGAGACAAAAAGCTTGTGCAGGTCAGAATGGCCTTGCTTTGGCCCGTTTCTCTTTGGGTAGCACAATTAAGTAGGGATGGTGAGGACACGCTTTTGAAAGGAAGGCACCTGGCAGTGCAGAGTAAACCTGGGCAGCACTTCTGATTGTGCTTTGGGAAATGGGTACATATTGGTGTCAAAGAAGCCAGAACAGCTTGTGGGCAGAGCGGAATTTGGTTCCTACAGCGCATCCAAGCTTTGGCTGGGCTTCTAACCTGCTTCCCTGGTATTAGCATCATTTTAGTGAGTCTACAAAATGAGCAGATTTGGAAGCGTGATTTGGTTGCTTTGACTCTGACTGTGTTGGGTTTGGTAGAATAACTGGAAAGGAACAGCTTTTAAAGCAGAATGAGAAGGTCAGACTCCTAGACTGTAGGGTAAAAGAGAGATAAGGGGCCATTTTTCAACCAGTTCTATTAGTCCTGGAACAGTGGCACCTGAAAGGCTTGATTAAGAGGAAGGGGCACCCTAAGAGACATTTGATATGACGGGAGACATGGCATTTGCTTTTAATATTGTCAGTGACATGGTTTGGAGGTATCTACTGAGTCTCAGAGTATTTGTCATCAAAGGGTTCCACTGACATTAAATATTATTAATTTCAGCACCTGCTGGTGCCTCTTTCTCCTAACGGAGTGTCTTACAGCAGGAGTCTTATTAATGGAGGGAGGAGAGAGCTGAAAGGATGTGCTCAGAGTGTAACAGCATTCTGACATGAAAACTGGAAGGACATTGTGGAGAAATAAAAGAATCTGAAACATGCCTGCTTTCATTTTCCCATTACAATATGTCTTTGTGGCTATTCCACTTGCTTTTAAAAAATGCCTGTAATAAGCTTTATTACCGTTGCACACAATGCCTAAATTCTAAAATAATAAGAAGAGTTTGAATGTCCCGTCTCAGATTGGCTTAGTGTCCTTGCCAGTGTGCTGCACTGCAGGCAGGTGGAACAGGGGGTGCAGAAGGTGGAACAGGGGGTACAGGAGGCACCCTGCAGCATCAGGCTTATGTGGAAAGCACAGATCTAAGCCTGCCTTGCAAAACTGAGCAGCTATTACTATCCTGGTTTTCAGTGCTGTACAGAGAGGAAGCAGTGTGCACAAATGTGGCAGGGCTAGACATCTCCTGGTTCCTGGCGCCATTAAAGTCTGCAAGTTCCCTGTTTTTGTGGGTGCCACAAGTGCAGTACAACCCCTGAGCTTATGTTAAAATGGCCATAGGGTTGCCCTGTCTTATGCTGCCTGCACTGTTTGAGAGTCATCCCACTCCACAAGTTCCCACTTGTTACTCAGAGATGATTGCAGGTGGCTCCTCTGATTCAACAGCGCTGCTGCTTTGCCACAGACATAGCCCACAGCTATGTCTTTGTGAATCCAGATAGGAGCTGGTGAAATGAGTCAGTCCTGACAGATAATGGAAATCCAGCTCAGTCAGCCTGCTGGAGCCTGGGCTGGCTTTTTCATTCATGTGGCAAACACACATACAACACAGATCAAAATGTACCATGTGCTGGGGCTGGGCTGTGGCATGTGGTTTAACCTCTTGCTGTTTTTTTTCAGATTGGTATCAAAGCAAGATACTCCCCTTTCTCAAGGGAAGGGAAAGATGTAGAAGATGCATTCACTCCATGGTGGTGCTGGCCTCTTCCAGCATCCACAACCAGCACCACTTCCCCAATAGTGAAAGGAAGTGGAGCTCTGGGGCTACAAAGCAGTAGGAGAGCAGTTTCGAAATACAAAGCTGTGCTCCCTGCCAAAAACACTGGCAAAGCCAACAGCGCTGACATTTAGACAAGAGCTTCCAGCATCTGTTTTTAGGGAAGGAGCTTGAAAGATGCTTTCGCTGTTGACACAATAAGGAAGAGCAGCAGAGATATTGCCTTTCCTTGGAGTGAGCGACCAGGAACCCTTCCATTGCAGGGGACAGTCACGCTGCTGGAGGAAGAACTCTCCTAATGCATATAGCTCTGGTCATGCGTATGCCTTGGATAATCCCTTGGATAATCCCTTGGAAATCCCCAGTGTTAGCAAGCACTGTAAGGGTTGGGTAGTATCCTGCTGCCAGGTTGTGTAAGGACTTGGATGTGGTCTCAGGAGCCCCGTTTACAGGGCTGTTTAGCTAGGCTCAGGGTCTGAGGTGCAGCCAGGGAGGGCACTGTGAGCGCTCTCTTCAAAGTTCAGCTGAGTCTGTGACAGGAGGCTAAAGTGGCTTCACTGACACTGTGCCTTCTACACTCAAATTGCTCCTGTCCAGCCCTGGGAATAGCAGGAGCTGCTCAAAGACAGAACTGAATCTGCACTTCAGATATTCCTGCAGATTCTCTGCTGCATCCTGCCTTGTGTCATTATTTATGCATGGGCAGTACAAAAGTAGTATTGAGGGGGCTACTTGGTAGACACTTTGCAGAAGGATAAGTGGAATTATGAGGATCAAACTCAAATGGTAGCTGAATTGGAGGGCATGGTCTTGGGTTCTGCCTCAAGCTGGGCTCTAAAACTGGGATGAAATTTTGTGCAAAGCTTTTTTTTTAGACTTAGCCTGTTAAGTGTGTTGGGTTTGGTACAGCCATGCCTTCAATTTTAAAGAAGAGTCTTCAAATATAGTGAAGAGTTTTGGCCTATTATCACCTTGTGAGTAAATTAAAATCTCTTCCTTCTTATTGTTGAAACATTATCTTAGAGAGACTAGGAGTGAGCAACTGTGTATTTCCTTCTGACAGAAGTGTCTTTTCTAGCTGATGTTTCTTTTTTGCAATCACAATGTTTCTTTGTGGTATTCCTGCCTTGGAACATAGTCATAGGTCTGGTAGAGATTGTAATTTTGACTAGAGAGGGATCCAAGTCATGAAGAAGAGTATACACAGCATTCACAGCAGTGATTACAGTACTGTGTAGACTGACCTGAGCTGGCATTAAATTAGATCAGATTCCAAAGCTGCAGACAGAGCCTCCAAACCATCCCTGCTTTGCCTGTAAAGCAAGATAAAGCATTTCCTACCTTAAGTTCCTTGTTGCCGAAAATAACTAGTTTAAAGGTACCTCCAGTGTTTCTCTGCTTCACTGAAGTCAGTCCTGTGGCTTTAGCATCAATGTACTCTGAGAATGCACACTATTGCTGTCAACAGTATCTTTCCTCAGGTTTTTCTGGCAGTAGTGGAATGGTGCAGGTCGCTTACTCCTACAGCTGCCTGCATTTCTGTTCCTGTACTGTTGAGTCCTGCCCAGAGCAGATATGCAGAGTGGTGTTTGGATCCTGTGGTTCTGATCAAGCCTTTGCAGGGGCACAACTGGAGACCATAGTGTAGTGCCACAAAGTCTGGATATGAATCCAAGTATGAAATTCTCCAGCACTGAGTGGATTTGCTTCAATTGCCCCGATCTTACCTGTTAGCTTTACAACCCCGTCTGCTGTTTCAGCTCTGCTGTGTTGTGCAGCATCCAGTTTTGTAGGCAGGTGGTGCTGGTCTGTTAGCAGTACCCATATGGCTCTGGAAAGGCACAGCAAACTCCCTGACACAGATGTCTTCCAGGCAGTCTAGTCCCCAGCTGAAGGCAGAAAAGCGGTGGGATTTGTGGTAACTGTTGTCATCTCATACTATTCACAGAGCTCTGAGTGCAGCCTCTCTGCTTTCCCTGCAGGTGGCAATGTCATGGATTCCGTGAAGAAAACGAGGCAAGATGGATCAGAAGTTACTGAAAGACGTAAGGAGAATATTTTTTATTTTGAAGTCACACACCAAAAATCCCAGAAATGGATTTTTGTAAGTTTTGTAAGGGACTGAATGCTGACCAGGGGTCCAGAACTAAATACTGCACCTGTCCCTGGTCTCTGTTGAAGTCAGAACAAGGAATAGAACTGGGCAATGTCAGACATTTGGACACATGTAGCATGAGCTGGTTGTTTAACCACAGATGATTGCCATGTAGTAACATTTCCAGCCAGTAGTGCAGACATTTGGATTCTTCTCCTACCTCTGATATGGCCTGTGTGGCCCAGAAAATATTCTTTAGATATCTTGTTTGGCTGTGAGTAAAACAGAGGATAAATTTCCTGATGGCATTATGGGAATTAGCTAGTAGGAGGTTAGTAAGGGGTCTGACCATGGACTTTGCTGTTACAGCAATGGCTGTGGTTCAGAAGCGTCAGAAATAATACTTCCATGTTTTACAGGGATCTTGTAAAGAAAAAGTCTTTCATGACACTGATGTTCTTAGTTACTGTAGAGTTAGACAGGCCTGCAAACAAACACACAGCATTGTGTGCTAATGAGAGTGCAGCCCCTAGGCAATGTGATCTTAAGGAACTTTTCTTTAAATGAGTCAATCTTCTTTGAATGAGTCATGCTCTTCAATGGAAATTAAGTAGAGCATTGGTCTTGTTTGGCTGTATTAATATGCCATTACCTCTGCACCCTTTTCTTTCCTCAGTTATTACAGAGACGGTAACCACAAGACTGACATCCTTGCCACCCAGTAAGTAGTTGTCAGACATTACGTTACTTCTGCTCAGTGTTCTGTGCCCCTCCACGTGATTTAACTGCATTATTTCTGTAAATTCCTGGGTACAGCAAGTCTGAGTGCAGAAAGACTTGCACCCAAAGAGAAGCTATTTTCAGAAATGTCTCTCCCAGAATACTTGTTAGTGGAGAGAAGTAGTATGTGGGGAGCCATCAGGGTATTGTCAGAAACAGAGCTGCACAAAAAAGTCCACTAAGACTGGTAGACCAGACTCTCCAAGGGCTTAAGCCCAGATATAGGGTCTCCAGTGGTGACAAGGCTCAAAAGTGATGGGTCTGCAGCCTCCACTGCTGGGGCTGCAGTGTATTTCCTTGTCATCTTATCCAGCTGACAACAGTGAGTGAATCTTTTCAGGTAATATCACATATCATGGGCGATTTCTACCTCTGCAGGGAAGTACAAGTACCAAGTAGGGAAGGATCCTACATGCTCTTTATACTACTGTATTCTTGATTAGCTTGCTGCAGCTGGGTTGGAAAGGAATTGCACTATCTCATTTATGATGAGAGTTAACAGGAACATCCTTCAGTCCATGTATGGAGCAAAACTTGAATACAGACTTGCTGGGTCTACAGTGTGAATCGTTATGTGCTCTGCCAAGACATTTCTCTGCAGTTCTGATGTCTCACCAGACATGAAGCTATGCTTGTAGTGAGTGTGAGGACAGCTTTGGTTACCTCCTGCCTTGCTCTTCTTACCCTGAGAGAATGTCTCATTTTGTGCTCATCTCTTCCAGAAGGAGGGAGCAGCAGTGGGCTCAAAACATCATCCCACACTGGAGGGAGCGGAGTGGAAAAGAGGTCTTACACCCATAGCAGCAGCTATGTGACTTCAAGTAAGGAATGAAGACATTGCACAGTGATGAAACAGAGAGCGAAGGCAGCAGAAATGGTCTGAGGAGAGATTCAGGGCAGGGAAGTAGGATGAGCCAGAGGTAAGGAAAACAGGGTATATGAAAGTAGAAGTGGCAAACACGCAGAACAAAGGTATTCCTTCCCTAGATCTGGGTGTGAAGATAGGTGAGTAAATGGCAAAATTCCCATTTTCCACAGGGAAAGCTTGGTTTCAGGAGAACAACAGCAAAAAATGCCATTCCCACCATTGTTAAGAAGTCATTCAGAAACCAAATTTCCCTTCTTTCAGGATTTCCAAATCACAATCTTTCTGACCATTCTTGTTCAAATTACAGTTTTGATTAATCTTTTTGTTGATCTTGCTGAGGTTAGAATATCATTAAAGAATTTCCTAGAAAATATTTTCTTGTGCATGTGTGTCCATGACGTTAGCACTTTCAACAGTATGCCAGATTTTCAGGACATGCTAAATCAGTAAGTGCTGTGTACTCCATAAACTCAGGGTTTTTCTCTAACAGCTTTCTTTGCCCAGCTGTTAGATTGTCATAGTAAAGGCTTCTGAAATATAAGCTTTCTAGCCAGGTTTCTGGCACACCCCTCTCTCTGTCCCCAGTGAGATAGACGGTATAACTATCTTTGTAGAAAACATCCTCCATGCTTCAAAAGAGCTGACAAACCAAAGAGAGTGAAGTTTGGAAGCTCAAGAGCAAAATTAGCCATACGCAATAGATCTGACAGACACCTCCATACCAATTACAGGCCAGAGTGTGGAATCATTTTGCCTCAGGGTAGATGTGAAGTAACTCCAGTGAAGATGTCAGTCTAATTGTCTGGACTAGCACCAGTCTGAGAACTGAACGCAACCTTGCAAACAACTCAGATGACTGTTCGGGATTGCCATCTTCCTTGTTATCTCTTTTCAGTGTGTGGAGGAAAAGAAAGGAATCTGAGATAATGAGTTCTTTAGAGATAATGAGTTCTTGAAGTTTCACAGACCGTTTTCTAATGTCTGCTTTCCCACTCTGCTTGCAGAATGCCTCTAACAGAGGCCTACTTGTCACAGTAGTTCTGCTGAATTACGTGGGAAAGTTACAGAACAAAACAGGGGAAAGTTTGCAAGAAAACACTTTGTTGAGGTTATAAGGGCACAGTCTTTTTGCAGGAGCAGTAAACAATACCCAGTCTGATCCTGCTGTCAGCATGGATATGTTGTACTTTATTACAGGGCTACCTTTTTGCTGTACTCTGATCATACTCCAGCATTAGATTTCATAGAAGAGTATGAACGCATTAGTTATGGCGGCTCAGTTCTTTCTCCCACAGCACTGATGTGAATTAGGAGGTAAATTCTTTCCTCTGTCTAAATAGAACAGCCACTAATAACCTCCATGCTGCCTTGGGCCTGACGCAGACCTCCATAACTTCTCCAGAAAATGAACTGACTAAGGCATGACTAAGTGAGAGTGTGGATAGCTGCTTTGGGAGGGAAGTGGACTCATCTCTGCTCTCCTTTATTTCATGAACTGTATCCTTCAGCACTATGAGTTTGGTTTAACAGTCTCCCAATTTCTGTGGCTTGTGTCATTTAACAACGGAGTTTACAGGTGAATCTGTGTCTGAACTAAAACCCAGCACCATCCAGAACAGATTTATTCCTGCTTAGGGGAGGTGGCTCATTCATTCCCCTAGGCCAAAACCTGCTGTCATATATATCATTGACAATATCTTTTTCTTGAAGCCACAAAGATAACCAGTACTCCTCTCTGCACTGAATATTGAGAACTCAGGACATCCAGAGCGTGCATCCAGAGCATACCTTCAGTTTGCTGAGGGCATTTTGTTTTGCCTATAGGTGGAAGTGGTAGATTGAATTCAACATCGTCATCCTCTGGCTACAGACAAACCCAGTCTCCCAGCTCTACTCTCACCAAATCACCTGGCTCAACATTTGAAAGAAAAACCTATGTCAACCGTCATGCAACATATGAAGGTATCACAGAACATGCCATGGAAAGGAGGCAATGTGTAGTGCACATTGTGAGGTCGCATTAATGCAGGATTGTCCCAAACAGCACAAGAATCCCATTGTGGTTTTGCTAGGAAATAAGCCATCAGGGACACATTTTAATGATTAAGTCCTATTTATAGTAATGCTCATTCCTAAAAGGAGTTCTGGCACATTTTTGTTGAAAGACATTAGCAGCTCTTTCATGTAATCCTGCATAGCTCTTTTTTAAAATGGAAATGTTTGTTGCCCACTGGGATTAGACAGTTACCAGGAAGACATGTTTTTAAAGCTTTTAATGATCTTGTGCAAAGTATTAATGAGCATCTTTCTGTTCTTTGCAGGGAGCTCCAGTGCAAACTCTTCTCCTGAGTTTCCCAGAAAAGAGATTGGTATGTTCTTTTTAGAGCTGTTCCTTTGAACATTATGGCAAGGCCATGTGAGTTGGTGACTACAGTGGCTTTTTGCACATCGCTGTGTCTTGCTCTACCTATGCTGCCTCTGTATTGCGCAGCCAGTACAGCTCCATGATTTCGGAAGAGTTACTTGGGATTTACATTAACAACTGACAGCAGAGTCTCTAGCTGATACATATTCAAACAGAGGGTGCATACCATATATCTGCTGCCCTCAAGTGCTTTTGTGACACTCTCCATGTGGCATTAGACACGGACAGGAGAACATAGATATGGGATGCCTCGTAACATTTCCTCCCCTCTGCACCCATAGCTGAGAGAACAACTCCAAGCAAGAAAGCCCAGACAGGATTTTGAGCCATTGCTGGATATACTTACCCAGTAGCTCTTTTCTAGGTTTCAACATGTTTATATGGAAAGATGAACTGTCTCTCAAGTGATATATTCTACACTGAACTTTGTCAGCAGGTATGAGTTTGCCCTGTCCAAACTCTAAGCTACTGATTTTACTCAGTGCAAATAGTGAAAAATATGGTCAGGCCATCTTTCTGGCTCAAAGAGGAGGCAGGGTTTCGAAGTGTCCAACCTTGGCTGGTGCGCTAAACAGGCCTATTGGCTTCCTTTTGGCCAGTTGGAATGGGAGATCACCGTTTATGAACAACATTTATGTGTACAAAAAGAAAGAGCAGTTGGTCCAGAAATGCTAAAGGTGCTAGTGATTCTTTAAGACACTTTAAAGCATAAAAGTGGCCTGGTAAAAACTTGAAGCATTCAGTTCCCCCAGCTGTGCCACAAGTAGAGGTTACTGTCTGAGTCTGAGCACTCTAAGAAAGATCTATGTGTTCATTTTCAGTGAGGTCACAGACAGTAAAGCCTAATACTGCTTTTCTTTCATTGCTGTTCACAGCATCTGCCTCCACAAGAGGGAGAAGCCAAAGTCGAGGTGAGTGATACTGTTCTTTTAGAAGCCTCCATTGCTTTCTTCAGTATGATTCAGGCTATGTTAAATGGACCTATTCTGTAGCTGGAATCAACCAGTTTAAGTGTAGAGCAGTCAGATGAGGTATGTGGTTTTACACCACTGCAGATGTGAACCATTTATCTGTAAGCAATTGCTTAAACAAGTTTGGTGTAAAAATTGACCTTAGTGAAGATCATGGTGGTTTGGACTGTGTCAGAAAGGAGGATCTACTTGGGTACCTGGACATCTGGGGGCATAGGACACAGGCTTCTGTCTTGTCTGTTCACTACCATAAACTCTGTCCATCCATGCTCTGTGACCCACCTCTTGACATATTTACAGTAATTGTATTCATGTTACTCCTACTGCAATCTATCTTGCAAACCATAAGGCCATACATACCCCAAAATGATCTTATGCTGGTAGTAGAGAGGTGGTGAGGAAATTATGGACTTGCTGTGGTCTGTTTAGCCAGCTCACTGTACAGCTCTGCATTAAGGCATTCAGCTTCTCTAATAATTTATTAACAGTGTTGGGGAAAGAAGGATTATATTGGTCTGTAAGAGTGTAATATCTGTTCCCAGTTGCTTGAAGAGGAAACTATAATGTCACTTTATCCAAGTTTATTTTAGCAGTGGATATAAATCAAAGTGTGCTCTTGCGCACTTCTCCTGGAGAGTATCACAGTTTCCAATTATTCTACCTCAGATCTTCACAGCCTCCTCTAGCACACTACATACCTGAGCTCCCAGCAGAACTAGGCCATACATAATAAAACAGACACCAGAGAATCAGCTCCAGCTTCTCATATTACTTCAGAAAATAATTCCAATCCATCAGCTTCTCCACATGAATGCCAAAGCTAGTGTTTCTTTTATAGTGCATGCACTGTCAGATTTCATCTTGAGTAGCATATATTGCATGTCCTGGCTGGCCAGTTTGCTTGTGGGTAGCAAGCTTAAAGGCTTGCCCCAGCCAAATCACATTAACTCTATAGTCTCTTGTGCTGGACAGTAAAAGTCAGTAATAAAATCAAGTACCTAGCGAGAATGTTGGCTTAAAACTGGCCTGGTTACATTCAGTGAGTCAAAAGACAAGCCAGCAGGTTGTAAGAGACTAAATCATACAGCCCATTGTAGAGATGACAGTGTGAATTTTACCCAAGTAAATTCCCAAGTAGGGATTTTGTGTATTTAGTAAGCTTCTTTTGGCTCTCTCAGTTTTTGTCCAGAAGGACAATAATAATAATAATATTTGTAGTGAGTGAGAATATCGATATGATTGAGGACTGCATAATTAGGCCTTGCGTATGTCTGGCAGTAGCAATGTTATTGACTTCAACGGAGGCTTTCAATGAGTAAAATATGGCTGTCTGGAATTAAAAGTATCAAAATGTGACCCCAAAACAAAAAGTCACCCAAACAAATTTACAACCAATCCACATGGGCCACGCGTGCTGCTCAAATCAAGCAGCAAGACAACAAGATGGAACACAGACATAAAGAAGGAAGGAATTAACTTCAACCTAAATATTAATTCCCAGCCCAAGACACAAATGCATCTCACTCTGTATTCATGATCTGCTTTTTCTCTTCCCAGAGAGTGAAATACGGGTCCGACTGCAGAGCGCATCTCCCTCTGGCAGATGTAAGTGCCATGGATTTTATTCCAGGGGGATCAGATATAATATAGAGGGTGTTGTTGCTCTGGGTGTGTCTGCAGCGTCTTTGGGACCCAATCTTTATGATGACAGCAGCATATCATTCTTTTTTTCCTGTTAAGAATATTCATTTGTCTCCCCTTTTTGAACAAGGAAGGATGCTGTGGGTTAGATGGCGGTCTTGCAAGGATGTAGTTGTACTTAGTCCCAGAAATGAGGCCTTGAAGCTTTGTTATTAAGTGGCATCCCCAGAAAGTACAGCTTCTTGGACAGGTAGATTCTACTGAGTGGTTTAGTGTG
Source organism: Falco biarmicus (assembly GCF_023638135.1). Lineage (NCBI taxonomy): Eukaryota > Metazoa > Chordata > Aves > Falconiformes > Falconidae > Falco > Falco biarmicus. The sequence goes on from NC_079296.1 coordinate 25,370,171, forward strand.
GGTAAGATTACAGATCAATGAAACAATGGCTTTTGGGTGAGCCTGGACACTTGCTTTTCTTTCCAGGGACAGAGTTGGATGATGTGAAACGTTTGCTGAAGGGAAGTCGGTCAGCCAGCTGCAGCCCTACTCGATCGCCATCAAGTACTCTCCCGATACCGAAAAAGGCTGTGGTGGAGACAAAGATGGTTACTGAAAGCTCTCAGTCAGGTACTTGGCAGAGGATGGTTAGCAATGCTGGAGCCATTCCAAATATTATTTGCCATAAAAATACCCAGTTGCTAAGAACAACTGAGTAAGAATATATGGTCTCTGTCCCAGACAGTGGTGGCAATACAGAAAAAGGGTCAGAATGCTGGAGGGCTGTCCAGATGTTGACCTAACAAGAGCCATCTTGGTAGCTTTCTAGTGTCTTGTCTGATTTCCTTAAAAGTAAGCCAGTTCATGCTGTCACCAGCTTTAATTCAGAGGCACTTCTGGCAGAGACAAAGAGCTCTAAACAGATATGTCTTAAAGTGATTTGATCTCTTATCTCCAAGCACGATGGAGATAGCACTGAAGACAACATTTGGGTTATTGTTTGATTTATTTGCCACACCACATGGTTCAGAGATCACTAGAACTCGATAGTAATGTAGTACTTAAAACACTATAACCAGCTTTTATTATTTATAAGCCTTACCACAGGGCTTGAGGCAGTGGTATTCACATTCACTCCACTGCCTTCCACCAGTATCTAGGAACAAGCAATACCTTTTTTTCTTGCACATGGCTCAAATCCTGTCCAAAACTTGGAATTCTACTCCAATGCACCAGTGAACAAATCAGAGCCTTATGTGGGAAGTAAGTCATATGTTGCATGGGCCAGGATGATTTATTAATAGAATGGCGGACCGAAGTGTTTTATTCTGGTATCATAGCATCTACAAGCAATGAAATCTCTTCAAGGTGTTTTATGAATGATTATGCTATCATGTCAATCTTTACACCACTGGTTAAAAATCAGCTGGGCTGTAATCAGCTGGCATTTGAGATCAGTTATACCATGTTAACCTGGAGTCATTGTGTTGACTCCACTAGGGTAAAATTTAAGGCAGGTGAAGTTTTGTGCCATGTAAACCTGCAATGCATGCTAAGCCTGGTCTCATTGAAAACTACTTCTGTTTGTTTGGTTTTTTTACAGTGTCAGGGACATACGATACAACCATACTGAATACTGCCCTCCCTTCATATATGTGGTCCTCCACCCTGCCTGCTGGGTCTTCCCTTGGTGGTTATCATAACAGCTCTTCCTTGATCAATGCTATGTCTCACTCTACAGGATCAGGTATGTTCCCTGGACTACCCAGGCTTGAAGGATGTAATTTCACTGAAACTGGGTCAACAGCAGTGCTTTTTTTTGCACAGCAAGAAGAACTAAAATGATGGAAGAATCGAGATGTCAGGGGACATGCTTGAATTTTCTCTGGTTTTCTGTAACTTGCTGCTCTCTGCTTCTACACTGACTGTATTTGAAAGTCCTTCTTTGTGAGAATCTATTGTCCTGACTGCCTGATCTGTTGCTAAACTTTGGTGATAATTTTATCAATACGGTCATGCTCACGTTCCCTATCAAAACTACTTTTAGACTCTAGTCGACATTGGATCATCCTGGCCCATTGTAAGAACTTCAGTCCTCATATATTAAAGATGTGATTAGTAAGTGCTGAGCGTGCTTCTATCTCGCAAGGCACACTTCTAAATGCCAAGGGTGCTGCATTTCCCAACCGCAGAGAAAAAACGCAGGAAACTTTATGGTAACATACTATTAAAAGCTTTGCTTTCTGATACAGTCTCACGATTGCAACTTGTCTGATGTAGGATTTTCTCCCCTTTGTCAGTTCAGTAAAAGAGTGGTGTGGTGTGAAAATGTTTAAGATTTTTCCTCTGTGCAATTATTGTGCATTTTTACTAATTGCATTTCCAAGTGACTCTGACAATTTCTGTGACTGTGCCACTGACCTTTGGGTGCTGGATTTCTGATTCCAGAGAAGTAGTAACATTTTACCTCCTCGTTTTGTAGTTTTTGGTGTTCCAAATAACCTGGCTCCCAGCAATCATACTCTGAACGCAGGCCTGAGCACTTCCTCTACAGGTCAGATTTTTCTCTTCTTCCCTTCACAATTCCACGGTCAAGGCAGACAAGTACACTCTGTTTCTCTTCTGTGCCTCATCTCAGTGTCAGCAGCTTGTATGCACGTCCCAGTTATTCATTGGTTGTGGTGGATTTATTCTGAGTTGGCCCTGTATAGTTGGTGTTACCTCCTGGCTATTTTTGTCTGGGAGGCAGGGAAAACTAGAGGATTTCTAAGGAGAATAATTTATCTTTTGAAAGACAGCTGTTAGGACAGCCTGTTTCTTCCCTAGAACAACTCAGGGTAATGTCTTAAAAAATAAACTCATGTGTCAAACTCCATAAAGGCCCACTGGTCCTCTGTCAGTTTTCTCTGTAAATTCCCTTTGATTTATCTGGCTCATGGCTTCTGGAAGACTCTCTTCAATGTCACTGAACCACTTCCTTTCGGTCACATACACTATGTCTGCACAGCACAGTGCCATCATGCAAGGTCTCTGACTGGGCCTGCAAAGAGAGCAGGGTGTATGAGAGTGGTCTGTACACTGCACTAATATTGCCACACTGATTCTGTTACCAAAGGTGCCACCTTCCAAGCCATTTGCTTTTCTCTGGACAGTACTTTGACACATACTGTGTACAGTTATCTCCTTAAATTTCCCAAGCGCCCCACCTGCAGAAATGTCCATGCAGCCATGAGAGTGGCTTCACATTCTATCTTGTGATAATTTTAAAATGGTCACTGTTATTGTCCTGGGCCAACAATAACTTATACAGCAAAATGATCTAAGCAAAAATACAATTTGTAAGGAAAATCTTTGAACAGAAGTGCTTAGGCCAGTGATGACTCCAGCTAGCTGGTGAATTTTCTTGGGAGAGGTTGTCATTATTCTCATAAGTCTGGTTTTGTTTTTAGCCAGAATACCACCTGCACTACAGGACTCCTATAACCCCCCTTGCGATCTTTTTCTTTGCAGTGTTTGGAGTTCAAAACAACCTGTCTCCAAGCTCTTCAGCCCTGAACCAGAACGCTACTGCAGCCTCTGCAGGTCAGCAACAGTTTAAGCCTGGAGAAAGTGTGAGGGTCACCAATGTGTGCTGCCTCCTCCCACCTCTACTATAGTGACTAAAAAGTTCATATTGACAGAGACTCCTGCATTACCATCTTCTTGTGGGGAGCAATGTGGTATGAGGGGATATTGAGGAACATTTCCTCTGCTTTGCATGTGCAGGGATAGCTCCCTGTGCTATGTAAGCACTAGATATTCGCTTGCTGGGGGAGCCCTTGCTTGTTTGAGTTGTCCTAGGTACCCTGAATAAGAAAAGATTTTTGAAATGGTGTTCAGCCCAAGGCTGGTCTGTGTAGATACCTTGTTATCCTTCATCTCTTCCATTCTCTAATTTCTTCATTGCAGCATATGGGATGAAGAACACTTCTCAGAGTAACACCGTGGCAAGTACTGGTGTGTCTGCCTCAGCGGGTGAGTGTGTCATTCACAGTTGTTTAGGCATGGCCTTGTAAGGCATATCATGATAAAAACAAGTTAGAGATTCAACCAGCTGTGTGACACTAATGCCTGGCTCCTCAGGAGCATGACTTGTCACTAACCAAGTCTCATACCAGTACCTTTCTGAAAAGAAAGCAAATGAGCCAGAAGCTAAAATGAGCAAATGAGATGGTCTGATTCAGATCTCTCCCACTCTGTGGTAACTTGGATGATTTCATTGCAGCTGTTTCTGCGCAACAGGCAGGTAACTGGATAGAAGATCGCATGTGTGAAATTGTGCTTCATTTGAAGCCAAAACACATGCAAGGTTGATTTTAGACATCATTTTGCAGTAGTACCAGCCTCAACCAGTCAAAAATCAAGGAACTGATTTACACATAATCAGAATTTTTTTTTTAATGAAAGAACCTGAGGTCTTTCTACTGACTTTTTGTCCTTGAACGATTTGGATTCATCTTTTCCATCTGGCTTTTGCAACTGAGAACAATAAATTAGTCTTTTTTTTGTGTGTGTGTAAGGGAAGCCAAGTTTCTTTTGCAATCCAGGGACTCCCAAAGATGAGGCTTAAAAGTAGATGTGAATACCACAGAAGTTATGATAACTTTTCTAACACAGGTTTACTCCAGGTTGATGCTAGAGCAATGGAATAATACCATTCTGGTTGTTTTGATTTTCAGTGTGTCAATTTGTGTGCAAATTCAAGTATACTGTTCCAGGCATATTTGATACTGCCTGATAGCAGAAGGATGACCACACTGATGTTTTGAGCCTTGTTTGGCCTGGGCCAAACCTCAGTAAGCTACAGTTCAATGCCTCATAGCCATGCCTGGCTCTCAAGGATATGGAGCGCTTTGTGCTTGACAGAGTAGGTCTGCTAAAGGTGCTCCTCAGCTTGAGCTGTGCTGGCTCTGATAACCCTTGGATGTCTCTCTCAGACTGAGTTTCTATGATTCTATAGTAAGTGTGTTTGAGAAGCAAAGAGGTCATTGAGCAAATAATTTCTATATGTAATTGATTCCAGATGCTCTCCGTTTTTGGTAGCGGTCACTCCCCTGCTAGTGAATACACATCTCTAAAGACATTTAATGACACACACTGCTCTCCTCTTAGCTTCAGTAACCAGTGTGTCTCTTACTGGGTGTTTATAGTAGTGGCAACCCCAATCACAATGCAAGTACCTGTTTTAATGAACAAAACTGCTGTGGCTTGTAGTTATGACTCAGTGGCCCACGCTCATCTCCTCACCTTTCCCATCTTTTACCAATATTCCAGGGGGAACTGTTTTGAGCTCCCAGGGAGATGATATTCTGCGCAAAGACTGCAAGTTCCTGCTGCTGGAGAAGGAGAATGCCCCAGCAAAGAAGGAGATGGAGCTTTTGATCATGACAAAGGACAGTGGCAAAGTCTTTAGTGCCTCTACCACTGGGCTTAATGGAGGTAACTTCTCTTCTTTGGGACACGTGGATAGGCTGAGGGCAGAGAAATAGAGACCGATCATAAGGGGAGTTCTGAGTTCAGGACACTACATCTGACTCCAAGCCTTGCAATCCAATCAAGAAACTCTGGCAGGCAGTTAGCCTTTAACTATGCCAGCTGCAATCTAGGTCTAGCTTTTGCATCTGAAGCTCTAGAGTTTGCCTTGGAAAATTTCACAAAGCTCAGAAGCTTTGAAAGCAAAAAGCTAGATCTGGTTTAAGCAGGCAGAGCTATTGTGTCTTCCCAATAAAAAATGTGCCTTTTGCCAATGAATCAAAGTAGGCCTGATTGAACTTCTGGTATAATGTTTTTAATTACATTTGGTTCTTGTTCAGGATCCTTTGTAGAAGACACCTTGAAGAAAGAGAAGCAGGGATTTTCCTCCTCTTATGCTACAGATACTGGCCTAAAATCAGATGCAAATGGTAAGAGTTTGTCCCTGTGGAAATGCAACAGACCTTTCTCCTTCTGCCTCCATTACTATCTTTCCCTTTCAAGCCCATGCTCTAAGTTTAATCATGCATATAAAGACTATTAAACCCTCTTTTTCTGCTATTAAAACAGGAGGACTGAAATCTGTGCCAACAAGGGACAAAGCAACCTATGCAGGTAAGTGATGCAATTCAGACATTCATTGAAAGAAGCACCAAAGCACAATATACAACAAAGCAATTGTCCTTGAGTGACATGAATCATCTCTGTGCAATGACATCAGACGGAGGGAATGTCCAGGAGGCTACTCTGTCTGTAATGAACAGAGCACTTGCCAGAGACATTGGTACCAGTGATTTGATTATGGATGAGTGGGCAGTTGGGGTATTTTTTAATTGCTGGGGAAAACTGGATAGCTGATAGGTGGTACAGCTGCATCCTGCTACCAGGATAGATGTATGGGAAGGAGAGGGCTCAGACAGACCATGCTGGCTATTGCTGTCATTTATGGCTCAAAACTGTACAAAAAACTGACCCCAAAGGGATCACATTTTTCATCTGTTATTGTAAAACACACTGAGTGTTGTCCCCTGTTGGAATTCCTATTAGGAATGCTGTTCCCAGCTTCCACCAGGACTAGAATTACACCCACTGTGTGCAGAGTGGGATGTAAAGATTTTTCTCCATATTCCCTTGTATAATGGATCAGACCTTGGTGTCCTTATTCTAAGACGTTCTTGACTCTGAAGTCAAGGAACTCTTCATTAACAAGGAGACTGTCCCTTCCCTCTTCCAGAAATACGAAATGGTGATGTGGGGGGTGCAATCGGATCAACGCCATCCTGGTGTCCTTGTGGTTCCTGCTGCAGCTGGTGGAAATGGCTCCTGGGTTTGCTGCTGGCCTGGTTGCTTCTCCTTGGATTGCTTTTTGGACTCATTGCTCTGGGTAAGAAATAACTGAGGAACAAAACATTGAATTGGATAGAAAGAGAAACAGAGGGTGTAAGCTGGCAAAACAGCCAAGTACCGAGATATCAAGCCAGAGAACTGAGGAGTACCTTCAGCTTGATGGTGACTGCTGCTAAGATACTACAAATGAACAAAAAGGATAGATAAGGAATGTAAACCTTTTATGAGAGGTTATATAGCCTTGGGGTGAGTATGATAGGAAAACTCCTGAGATTTGAGGTCTTACTTTTCCAATTCCAAAGCTGCCATATAAACTCCAGATATCCCTGCTAGAAAAAAGATGCAAAGAAGAATCTTGCAAAACTCAGTGGCCATAGCTATTTGAAAATGTTGCCTTCTCCCTGCTGTTAGATTTAGGTATTTCAGACATGCATCTGTGGCAGCATGTTCCCTAACATTTTCCTTTAACCTTCCAGCGGAAGAAGTGAGAAAGCTGAGATCTCGTGTGGAAAACCTGGAAAAAATCAATGGCGGACTCCTGACGATTAACCCAGGGAATTCAAATATAGAAAAGGATGTTTCAAGAGTAGACTTTCTTCAGGGTATTTCACCCTCCTCAACCTTCCCTTATGAAAATGAAGAGTCAGTCTGGTTGATGGTGAAGAACAGACTGAACAAGGAAGTGGAACGAGGTGAGCAGAGTCAGTCTGTGGTACTGCATGAGACCAGATTATTTAAAGGGGAGTGGGAGGATTTGCTGGCCCAAGGACCTAAAGGCCAGGGCTTTTAGAGTGCAATGAAGTCTGTCAAAAATCGTGCCCTCACCTGTCCTCACAGACAGGCTGTGCTGGAGCTCAGAGTGCTGCCACTAACACTGGTGGTGCATCTCTTAAAGCCAGCAGAAAAGGGAGAAGAAAGGAGTGGTGGGTATGCCATTCTGTGCCAGGGTGTATCGTGTTTGCTGTAGCAAGTGAGTTTTCCATTTTGAAAGAACTACACAGTAAAATGAACCCATGCTTTATTTCTCATGCTACCTTTTTTTTTTTAGCAAGGGAAGGATGATTTACTTCTGTTTAGCAGATGCCTACATTCTCCCAGCTTCAGAAGTTTCATGGATTACAGAAAGCAAGTTTCTGAGGAAACTACTTACAAAGCCATGCTGTGCTTGATAGCCTGTGCTGCCTGCAGCCTTCAAAATCTGAATAGAAGGACCCTTGTACGTGAAGAAAGTAGACATTCTGTTGTGTAATGCACTCTAACAGCCCCTTCACTTCCTGTTACAGGCTACTTCCGAGGGGAGAGAGGAGAACCTGGTGAGAAAGGTACAGCCATATAACCCTTGCCTTCCCTTAGCCTACTGCTTGGCTCTGGCAATGCATAAGTTTGGGGTGGATGTTGCTACAAGGGGCAATTGGTAGTGTGAAAGATGAAGCTGATTTACACAAAGAATCATAGAATCAGACTCATTTAGGTTGGAAAAGATCATTGAGTCCAACCCTTAACCTAACACTGCCAAGTCCACCACTAAACCATGTTCCTACATCTACACTTCTTTAAATACCTCCAGGGATGGTGACTTAACCACTTCCCTGGGCAGCCTGTTCCAATGCTTGATAACCCTTTCATGAAGAAATTTCCCTAACATTCAATCTAAACCTCCTCTGGCACAACTTGAGGCTGTTTCCTCTTGCCCTGTTGCTTGTTACTTGGGAGAAGAGACCGACCCCCACCTGCCTGCAAGCCCCTGTCAGGGAGCTGTAGAGAGCAACAAGGTCCCCCCTGAGCCTCCTCCTGGCCAGGCTGAACAGCCCCAGTTCCCTCAGCCGCTCCTCATCAGACTTGTGCTCCAGCCCCTTCCCCAGCTCCGTTGCCCGTCTCTGGACACGCTCCAGCACCTCTGTGTCCCCCTAGAAGTGAGGGGCCCAAAGCTGAACAGGGTGTTCCAGGTGCGGCCTCACCAGCGCCCAGTACAGGGGGACGGGCACTGCCCTGGTCCTGCTACAGTGTAAAGCTAGTTTGCTGCATAAACCATAGAGGGCCCGATCTCATGCAGAACTAATACAGGAGACCCAGTCTTGCGTTGTGCCAGTGTGAAAGGCCAGATCCTGTTTGCCATTAGTGGGATGGGTCTGATTCTGCACCATTCAAGTGTGAAGTGTCCCTGCTCACCCAAAACTCCTTCATGTTTCATTGAAGGTGGGAAAGCAACTCTAAACAAAATGAATCAGTAATCATTGGAAATGTCTCCAGGATCTCCCCTGATTATTTTTTACTCTTTTCTCAGGTGACATGGGAATGCAAGGTCCCAGAGGTGAGTCTGGAGCTACCTGCTTTCTCAGGTAGATTGGCAGCCTGCCATAGGGCCTGGGTAGCAAATGAATTCTTGTTACTCCAGAAGTTAGAGAAGCTGATGCATTCTGTAGTTCAGATATTGTTGTGATGGTTGGATTTTTTGCTTTTTTTCTGGGCAAAGACAACTGTAGAATTCACAGTAGAAGAGATAACAGACCTCACTTTGAATCTAGAAACTTCTTTCACCTGGATGAAAGTCATTCCTGAACCTGAGCTCTACCTGATTTAATCACAGAGTGTTTCAGAGGATTTTGTGTGGTGTGAATGATTCAATCCATTGCATAAACACAAGGGGACCAATGTGGCTGGAGATAGTAGAACTTGTAAACACGCCAGGAACATAAATTCATTTTTATGCGAGGGTGAGAGCTGGCCAGAGTGATAAACAGGGAAGACCTGTTCCCCACTGACTGTCTATTTCTTTCTCTCTACAGGAGAGCGAGGACTCCCTGGTGTCCCAGGTGGGCAGTAATACAATTCTCCTTTGAGGGGGAGTGTTAGTAACATTATTTAGACAAGAACAAATTTTGCACTGCAAACCTAGCTGAAGGTGATTCTCTAAAGAGTCAATATTTAGCATACACTAAGTCACTTGATCAGTACCTTGGTGCTGCGCTACAGACATAGCTTAGAGACTTTGTTACAAGCAAGGCCTTAGCCTGACTTCCACTTAGTCGAACATGCCTGATTGGGGGTTGTGAAGATCCCAACCTACCCCTGACAGAGTCCCACAGCTGCATGAGCACTTGGCCCAATTTCCTTTTGCTCTTATACGTATTGTGTTCTTCTAAAGAGATCCCTGTTCAAGTACCCACTTTTCCAAGTAATATACCCTTTACCCCAGCTGATGAGTCTCAAGGCTTCAGGTTCCCTTAATTTGCATGTTATTCTTTCATGGAACACAGACAAGGACTCTGAACACTTTGTGTGTTTTTCTTTCCAGGCATTCCTGGTCCAATTGGGCACCAAGGACCAGAAGGACCAAAAGGACAGAAAGGCAGCATGGGTAAGCATCTCTATCAATGCTGTGAGTCTCTTACAACTGATTGACACGGCATGGGAATAATGACACCAGGTTGGTGTGATCATTGCCTTCCCCCATGGAGGTGGCCACTCTTGCCCAAGGCCTCCCATAAAGACATCTTTATTTACAAGGCATTTGTTTCCTGTAGGTGATCCTGGCACAGAAGGTCCCATGGGCCAGAGAGGTCGAGAAGGGCTACCAGGGCCTCGAGGGGAGCCTGGGCCACCTGGATTTGGAGAAAAAGGAGACAGAGGTAGGGTCTAGGTGTACCATTCTTGAATAGGCAGAGATGGACAAAAGCTAGAGTATTGTCCCAATTCATAAAACACTTCAGTGGTAGAATTTTATTTGATTATTCAAATCCAGATTTCATTTCAACATTTCCCAGCACAGAAAAATCTGGCCTAAGGGATTTTTTTTCCCAAACTTAAAATCGGTAAACAAGGGTTGTTTTGGTTTTCCAGGTCTCTCAGTCATGTTTGAGTTTGGCAGAACCAAAACCACTTAGTATCAAGGTCATCTTCTTCCCTGTTATCCAAGTCACCAAAGCTGGGGGATTTATCTTGCTCATCCTAAATCCCAGTGAGATGGGGTTTTTTTCTTGGACAATGCATGCTTGTTTGGGTGTTTTGCACTGACAAGCAGATTATTCATGACACTTGCCAGAGAAAGAATAACACAAGATGGGATAATGGAAAAATGGGATCATAATTGTATTCTACAGTATCTATTCATGCTCTTATTCTGCAGGTGCTGTTGGTGAGCCAGGTCCTCCAGGGCCACCTGGTCCCCCAGGTTCTGCTGGCCTTAAAGGTAAATATGAAAATGGACAGAGAGAGCCTAGCAGACTAGTTAGGAGTAAAGGAGCACTCTAGTCTTTCTGTTTCACTTGTGTTGCGCTACAGTAATCAGAAAAGTGAACTAGTAGTCCTCATTTTAGGTAAAATTTAGTTTAGTAGGTACACATAACCTTTAGGCCAATAAATTCTTGGAGATTCTTAGTGAGAATGGGGATTGGCAGGGAGGTTTCTCAAAACACAAAAAGACGTGTGATGTTTCCAGCTGTTTTTTCTCTGCTTTCAGAAATAATAAGGTAAATTCCATAGCCCTAACAGGCTTCTGACAGAGTTACAGCTCTACAGTCCATGTAACTGTGATAAAAATTGAACTATAAAAAAAATAGTCCCAACATCTCAGTCAAGATGGAAGGTTTGAATCACTTTATCTTACTTTAGGGAAAACCACTTCCTCTATGTCACAAGAACTAAGCTGTGCAGATTTGTTGTCCCAGTTTTAAGGATGCCAGTGATGCAAATTCTCACAGTAGCTGTGGGAATTCCAATCTGCTAAACACCTAGTAGATTGTGGATGCTGTGGGGCAAACCAAAAGAGATTTGTTCATTTTCTAATAGTGGTGTTACTGAAAGAAAATCCATGTTCCTTATTCACAGGTCTGATGGGTTCTCCAGGTCCACAAGGTCCTCCAGGTGAGTGCTGCATTCATTTGCTTTGGCATAGTGATTGGAGAAAACAAAACCAAGAGTGATAATTTTTCATAGTTTTTCTTCTTCAGTGATGTATAGTGGTGAGTGGGATGAATTAAACTCCCCCATCTCATTTTTTCTGCAGGTCCTCCTGGCCTGCAAGGATTTAGAGGAGAAGGTGGCCTCCCAGGTGCTAAGGGTAAGCTTCTCTTCCTTTCAGCAATTACCGCAGCAGCTGATGTGCTTTTCTAGTACTTCTCTGAGTAGCAGACTTGGTTTGAGCATGTAGCATTTTGATGCTAGGGGCAAAGAAAAGCTTAAGGCTGAAGAAAGGGGAGGGAAGCTAAACTTAATGACTGCAAGCAAATATTGAGAAATACAAGAGACACGGAGGTAATAGAGCAGTATAGGTGAGGAAACATGGTTGGATGATGGAGCTGTATTGAAGAAAAGGAATTTCCAGTTTGAGTTTGTCTGATATCAAAGAATCTGTATGATTGTTCTTGATGCATGAAGTTTCTTTCACTTCCGACATCATTATTATTCTTCAATTATCCGTGTATCTTTCAGGTGAGAAAGGAGCCACTGGAGCCCCTGGACCCAAAGGTGTGTTGATGAATTAGATATCTTTTGTGCATATTTTCTTTAGTTTCCTTTTGATATGGATACTGTCCATGGGTATTAACCCTATGCTTCTTTTGCTTTTTCTTCTGTGCTTTTGTCGGAAAGCAGATTTTATCTTCTTGGATGTAAACATTTTACAATTACACAATCTCACAGAATCCTTCCGTTTTTTGTACCGCAGGTGATCAGGGTGAGAAGGGTTCTCGTGGAATGACAGGTTAGTGGATTGTTTTCCCAGAGTAACAGCCTATCTGTTTCCAAATATGTTTCCTCTGTTTCCTATGAGTTTCCAAATAACAGCATAGCCCAGCCATTCCCAGTTAACTTGAAAAAGGGTAATGATGTTATTTGTTAAAGGAGGGGGTTTTTTGCACCCAAGTTTTAAATAGAGCCACTAATCTTGGTAGTAATCTTTGTATTTAGCTTTAGGGAAATTCTCCTTCAGAGGCTATGTATTCACATCACTTGAGCTCTTCTAATGCTCAGAGACAGTCAGTCATGAATCATAAGGCCTGAACATCCTGTCAATGCTGGTTTTCGATTGCAAAGCACCAAATATTGTTGACAGTCATAAGCTTTATCTTCACCAAGATTTGTTTGATTCATTTTCATACCATTTCACTACAGGTGAACAAGGCTCAAGAGGAGTGCCTGGTCCTCCAGGAGAGCCAGGGGCTAAAGGACCTGTAGGTGGGTAACAGAAAACAGCTGTGTTTATAGGTGTGTCAATGTCATTTCCACCTAGAGTGTGTTTCTGTGAGCACAGACAAAGAAACAACATGGGAGTGGAATCAAACTGGTTGTGATCCTAGATCTTTTCTCTAGATAGCTAAGATTAGCTTGTATACTTGGAAAAGATGTTCTACAATTAATGAATTCACTTGAAAAAGTGAATGTTTTCTGGATCTTGAGTAACTGCAGCCAAGGTTTTTTCAGACACAGTATGGTGAAAAGCCACTCTCTTGTGTTTAGGTATGTGCTCTGCTTAGGAGGAGGATGGATGGCAACTGTGATGCTACTTCAGCTGTCCCTAACAGTCTCTTTTTTTTTTTTTTTTGGACAGGACAAGCTGGCCGTGATGGACAGCCAGGTAAAAAAGGTAAGGGATTCTTTTGAGGTAGAAGTGCATGTACTTTCTGATTTGGCTGGAGGCTGATTTGTAAAAAGGGTGGGAGAAGATAGCAGCAGATTCAAGTTCTGGGATCTTGCTGTTTCAGAAGCACTGTAGAGTCAGCCATGGAGCTGAGACATACAATGGAGCCGGCTTTAAACTTGTGACAGAGTTCTTCTCACTACAGAACTCTTCTGTCGTTGATGTTCACCTCCCAGACACTGAAACTGAACATGGCTAGTTGGCTATGAGGATACAATAGGTAGAAAATGCTGCAGGATGGCTGGTGGCCAAGCTTGAAAGGATTGGTAGATTGTGAGTCAGTGACTTCTGGCTTGTTAATGGTGATTATATCCCTAGGTGAACCAGGTTTTCCAGGACCCCGAGGCCCTCCAGGACCCTCTGGAGATGCAGGACAGCCAGGTAAAAGCACAGAGAACAAAAGTACTTTTTGCTCAGTTAGGAATACAGATGTCTTTGTCAACAATTTCCAGTCTTAATTTGAAGTTAAGGCTAGCAGAAGACCTTTGCATTGTAAAATGGTCATGAAAGGAAAACACACGGGGAATCTAGAGCCTTTGTGATCTCAGGATTGCATACACTGCAAACAAGAACATCAGCTGCTATGAGCCAGTTTACATACCAGGTGCTAGGCCAATATACACCACTTGTGGACTGTGTACTGTAATTTCAAGTAAATGTAATCTTTTTCTCCCTGTCTATACTTTCCCTACCTGAAATTTGTTTAGACATCTTAGAATGTTTCCTTTTTTCTGCCAGGTCTCACAGGACCCCAAGGACCACCAGGTAGGCTTTTCCACTGTGTTCCAGTTTATCAACGACACACTTTGATACGGGCTCAAAAAAACCTTGTACTTTTCCCTCTGCGCTGCTTGGGGCTTCCAGAGAGATATCCCAAGGTTTCTGCATCTCCTTTGGGTATTGAGTATTGAGACAGGTTTTGTGGTTGTTGTGTAACCTTTGAGCAATTCAGGGCCTTGGACTGTTGAAAATATGCCTCTTCCTAAAACATAGTTTGCAACAAATAAGATGTTTCAGTTCCCTGTGCATCACTGGAAAGTCCTAATCAGCAGCAGAAACAGAGGGGAGAGGATGTAGCAACAGAGGTGGAAACAGAGGATGTGATGTCTCCAAGCAGAGGCAGTTTGGGGAGCAAGTCACCAGGGAATTTATCCAGGAGCCTCAGGACAGGGAGCAGTACCTGCAAGGAGCTACAGATAAATCCAGGGAGCAGTGCTGTCATCCAGGGAGCAGTGAGAGAAGGGAAGTCCTTATCTGTTCCCAGAGATGCTACCAGCTCAGTCTACAGTCCACTGTGAATTCTTCCACTTGCTGTCAGGGACCTGCTCGTAAATGCTGATAGCCAGGGTCTTGAGTAGGGAACTCTTTCCATAAATCCACAAGTGAAACTCAACTGGGCTACCTAGAAAATATAAAGCAGACAATATTTGTACTAACCATTTAAAAATGTTTGTCTACCTCATATCAGGACTTCCAGGGAGCCCAGGCCGACCAGGGTCTAAAGGTGAGTTTTGTTTCTTTCCTAATACTCATTTTCTCTCTAAGCACGTCATTTTAGGGAGGGTTAGCCGCTCTGCTGACCAGTCCCTGAATCAACAGTGGCATCTAGTGGCTTTGGGAAGGGAAGGTCTGAGAAACAGCTGCTAGCCAAAGCCCCCCTGAGCACACACAAAGGCAGGGCATCTGCTGAGGCACTCAGCATGACAGTTCTCCTGTGAGAAAACCTTAGCAAACGTGGTTCTGCCCTGAGCAGCCCTGGTGGCTGCAATGTAAGACGTGTGTCTGCCTCGGATAAATTAAGGCTGTTTGCCTGTGCTGGCAGATGTAGTGCTTGGGAAGTTGATCAGAGGATCTCTCTGGATTAGCCGAACTCTGTTGTTTCCCCCATGACCTTCTAGTGCTATGACTTCTCAGACAGGAGATCAAGGGTAAAGAGAACAGAAATCCCGTGCTTAATAAGACGATGTCATTGAGCTAGTGACAAATCTTCCCCAAAAAAGAAGTTCATCTTTTGTTGCTTTGTTTCCTTAGGAGAACCTGGAGCTCCAGGAACAGTCGTAAGTGCTGGTATGTAGTGCTGTGAGAGTTCAAACACTTCTGCTTTTGGAGGATTTTCTCTTTTTTTTGTTATGCCTCCTAAATACATTTTGACTGTGTGTCAGACTAGTACTGGGACTCCCTGTGTTGGGAGCATACATATGCTATAGATGTGAGATTCCTGAAGGATAGATTTGTTACACGTTTGCTGGATGCATGCATATATGTGTTTGTGTTTCAGAGGGTTCGTCAACTATTGCTCTGCCAGGCCCACCGGGTCCCCCAGGCCCAGCTGGCCCTGCTGGACCCCCAGGTGTTCCAGGTGAGGCAGCTGCTCCTCTGCTGTGCTTTTTGCAGGCAGCTTACACTACTGTGCCACTAGTTCTCAATTTAATGTGTAATGCTTATTGTCTCTGCCAGGCTGGCCTGTCTGAGAGGCAAGATTGCTCAGGCAGGACTCATGGTCCTCACCCTCCCCTGCAGAAAGACCAAGATCTCAGGCTGAGTTAGAAAGGCAGCAGCCTCAAGGAAGAAATGGGATATGATCGTGGGAGGGGGGAGGACAGAAGAGAGGGCTGAGAAGATGAAGAAAATGGGAACGCTGTTCTGGTCCACACACAGAGACTCTGGCTATGCCCGAGCTTGGTCCTGAGACTCCTCTGCCCCAGGTCAGACGCTGCCCTCCAGCACGCTGGTGTCAGGCAGCAGGGTTCCTGAGCCCTGGGTCTCCTCCCAGCTGTATAGTTGGAGCTAATCCTGGGGCTGGTTTGGTAGAGCTAGCCTCGATTTGCAGCGGGGAATGCGAGAGGAGGGTTAGGCCTATTCCATTTCTATTGTGGTTGGTGACATTTCCCCAGTCTAAGAGGCACCAAGCACTTTAATTGCCACGTGATGGAAAATAAGTCTCTTCTCTGGAGCTTCAAGTAATACATGGGACATTGATTAATTCATACCCCATAGCAATTCCATTTACTTGTGCAGACAAATACTTTATTCGATAGTCTTCGCTCTTATAAAAGACCTATTGATTCTTTGCCCCTACTGTCAAATACAACCAGGAAAATCTAATGCACTCTATTTTTTCCCCTTTGAAACCAGGTCCTGTTGGACCAGCTGGTCTCCCTGGACAGCAAGGTACCGTTCTCCATCAGCTTTGATTCTGCTTCTTAAGAGAATGGAATTCATTAGTTTTCCTTTGTTTCTAATTCTCTCAGCCCTTGGTACAATCCCTCTCTTTTTTATTTGCAGATTTCTTCCTTTCAGTTCATTTTGCTGCATTATTTTGGTTTAATTAATCTTGTGAAGAATTTCTATTCTTTTTTTCTTTCCCGGGGGAAGAAGAGGGATGGTAAGAGCCAGTGTGATGTGGATGCTGCAAATATATTTTTTTTTTCCTTATGTTATTCTTTCCGGAGGCTGGTATTTCTCAGGCACTTCACAAATGCAGTTGCCTTTTTGTGGTAGGAAATCTAGTCCAGCTGGATACCTCCTGCCATTTTGAAAGGTGGGAAAACAAGCTATGGGTATCATGTCACTGTGAAGCCACTGCCAACTGGACAGACATCTCTTTGGAAGGCCCTGAACAGAGCTGGCTCCTAAGAACCTTTCTTCGCCATTTTTCTATGATCCTGTTAAGAGCAAATTGTGCAGTAATTTCCACATTTGAATACAGTGTCCCTCAGAGCCAGGGACTGAGTTCATGCTCCCAGGGCACATAAGCAAAATCTGAACCTGTTGTCAAGGAGGTGAGGAGTGGGTGCAAAACGTCACCTTCTCTCAGGTATATAATTCGCTTTCTCTCTCTCTCTTTTTTTTTTTTTTTTTTAATCCCTGAAAAAGGTCTACGGGGCGAGAAGGGATCCCCAGGTGAAGCTGTGATAGAAACTATCAAAACAGAAGTCTCATCATTAGCATCTCAAAGTAAGTGGGCCTGCCTTTCCAGTCCTTTGCCTGGAGAGGTGCCAGAGACCTGAAGGCCTGTTCACAGCTAGTAGGAGATGCCTCTGCCTCTTTCCCCTCAACCTGACTAGGAGAAGTGTGTGTGTGCATGTTTGATGGTAGGACAGCAATTCCAGCACCCCTTCTGCCCTCCTCATCTGTGCATCCCAAAGTGCTTTCAAAAGGTGGCTTCAGGCCCATGTCACAGAGAGGAAAGCTAAGGAATGGTGACAGGTGAACAGTCCCTACCAGCAGAGGTGGTCACAGAGCTGTGAGGTTACCCTGGCCTTTTAGCCACTGTGTTTAGCACAGGGCAGTTCCCTATGTAATACAACCACAGAGCCATCTGTAAGAGGAGAACCATTTTGGAAAGGCGTGTTAATCTGAGCAACGGAAATCAAAACCTATCTGTGAATTAGAGGATGAATTCACAGGGGAGCAAATGCTATTTTAAGATTAAAATAAGTGGAGCAGAACAGAATGGTTTAGTAGCATCCCAGGGAAAGTGTTTGCTTGCTCTATGCAATTCTAGATGTGTGTGTGGTGCACTTACAGTCAGTAATCCTAGGGTCTGGGACCTCTGCAAGTGTGCAGGAGAGGCAAGGTAGAGGAGGGCATAAAATCATAAAATGGTCCTTGCCTGATCACCATCTGAATGGGGTCATGTAGATCCAAACCATGCTTCAGTACTGTCCCATCCCCCATTTAGAAGTCTTGGATCTCAGCATCACTGAACTTTGAGTTTGTGCCTCAGCCTGGAGGTGAGGATACATCTCCAATCAAGATAGCACGGTGCAACTACACGTTAAATAATGGCTGCATAACACTCTCCTTCCAAAACTTGCCCCTCTTTCAAAGAATCTTTCCTCTCCTTGAAAGTTCTTTCCCTCCTTCTCTAGCCTTTGAGTCCTTTGCTGTTTCCTTCAGCAGCCATTACTCTCCAGAGAGATCTCAGCACTGTATTTTGCTTCACATCCTAACCTGCATGCTGGCAACTGAACACCTCTCTCCCCTCTCTGCCTCAGCTTTGGCTTAGGTCACCAAGGTCCTGCCTTAGTCCACTTTTGTAATAATTTGTTTCCACAGCAGCAGTAGCTCCACAGCAACAATTTTGCTTTTTTTGTGTGTGTTTCATTTGCACAGTGCTTGCAGATTTACAAGGGCGAGCAGGACCACCAGGTCCCCCTGGGCCACCAGGTATGTAATATAGCAGAGCTCTGTACATAAGCCGGGGGATGCTAACACACATGGCACCTTTCTGAGCCATGCAGTTTGCTGATTGTTGGAAGAAGGGTTTGCCAGAGTCAAGAAGACGCTCAATATGAGTTATGCATCTTGCTCAACTTTGTTAGTTTCTAACACTACTTATATAGAACCGATACACATGCATATTCGTAAAGCAGAAATATAATTGGTTAGTAGTCTCTAAACACGCGCAGTTCTCACGCCCCTAATTATCATGACTAAAATAAGCATTCTATCCATGTAGCTAATTGTGTTGCTGTGCTTCAGCCTTGTAGTTTGTTACTCCCTATTTTCCCATACCGGTCCCTATCTTTCTTGGCCCTGCACCTGCTTTCCCAGCAGCTGTATCTTGTTACAGCCACGGCCTGTTGGCACAACATAATGACTTGGTCTCAGGATTCAAGAATAGCTCGAGGCTACCTTTCTTGTTAACTTCAGCACAGCAACTTCAGTACAATTCCGATTACAGGCCTATTCTAATACCAGGCCTGGATTGTGCAGATCTTCAGAGATTCTAAGGCCATGCTTCTGCAGCCATTCTTCTGCAGCTGATTAAATATTCTATAATACCCCCATTTCTTTTGTCATCAGGTGAATCTGTGCAGGGACCCCCAGGACCTCGTGGCCCCCCAGGTAAGAGCTTGTTTCTCTGAAACAAACTTGGAAAGTGGGAATTTTTTCCAGTGCCTCTATCCTGTGACTTGTGGTGTCCCAGATGCAATCTTGGCTGACTTTACTGGAAGCAGAATTTCACACAGTCGGTTCCTACTAACACAATTTCACTGCAATACGGTTTCACAGCAGCAAGATGCTGCCCAAGAGAGGAGATTTGCTTTAGCAGAGGTTTGCTAGTCAGAGTAGTAATTCATTAAAGCCATACTTTTGGGGAAGACACCCTATATGTCTTACTTCCCAAAGGAGGTAACTGCATTCAATTCTGTCTTTACTACTTACTTGTCCAGCTTTGGCTTCCAGCTGGGGACAGATGGAATGGTTCTTATCATGAGGAACATATCCCCGCTCCACTTCCTGTAGCACAGATTTCCTTTTCACAGCCAAGAGAGGGGAGGTGCAGGAGAACATGAGACAGGAGCGTAATCCCATTCCTTGCTCAGTAGTGAAGGGAAGAAGGTCAGGTGTGTGATGAATTGAACCTTCCCTTTCGATGTAGTGAAGGCTGGCTGGGGTAGGCACTCTGTCCCACAAAGAAAGGAGTTCCTTTGTCGTGTGCATGCAGTGGTGGCAAAAGATAATGAAAAATAAGTAACAAACAGGGATAGATGTGTGTAAAGAAAACAATAATACTAGCCTACACTTGGAAATACTTGAGCTGCAGCCATGGCTGGAGATGTAGCAGCTCTGACATGCATGTATGTACATTGCTGAGGGTCATCCTTCCTGAAGTCCTTTTGTCTCCCTTTTGCCTAGGAGAAGGATTGCCAGGGCCTCCAGGCCCACCAGGGAGACCAGGATCTTCCACGTCCACCTCAGGTTGGTTCTTTTCCTCAGTACCTTGCCTGTGCCCTGGGAATGTCCTGACTGTTAGGGTTCCAGGGAGCACATCCTTGGCTAGGACCAGGTGGAGCCAGAGGAAACTTGTGTCATGTCCTGTCACATGTCATCAAAAAAACTTTTTGTTCTTATTACAGAAACATTCCTCACAGGCCCACCAGGTCCACCAGGCCCACCAGGCCCGAAGGGAGACCGAGGTGGGTATAGCCTGTATCCTCACGATACTAGATGGATCTCAGCACCTCAGACTGAAAAGAAGGAAGGAAGGGCTTGGAAGCAGAAAGCATTCTGCCTTGTTGTGGCTGTAAGAAAGCTAGCACAGTGGTCACTAAATAGGACTCCAGCCTGCTGCCATAAAACAAGTCAGTCTGTCGCAGAAGTTTATTAGCCTCCAGTACTTGTCTCAAGGCAATTGCTGTATTCATATCCCAGCTTTGCAAGCCCATTAGATCCTGTAACATTCAGAGCTTCAGATTTGCCGTTAAAGGGGAAGAATCTTTTTGCAGCCAGGCAGGACTTGGCTAAGCCAGTGCAAGGAGGTAGTCCTGTGAAACGTAGCTCAGCTCTCAGCCGGCAGGAAAACCTACTCCCTTTACCCATTTTTGCCCTGCCAATTGAAGGCCATGATAATATTCTGCAGTGTGGGCTGGGATGTTGCAGATCAGAACAAAGCAAATGCTAACACCGGTCCTCTGCTCCCCTGTTCACAGGCGAACCAGGTCCACGAGGATTCACAGGTAAGACTTCCAGGATATATCGGTGGGGTGCAGGGTAGCTTGTCTCTGTATATGACTGCTCCTCCATTTCTGTGTCCCATGCAGGAGAACCGGGTGAACCTGGCCTTCCAGCATTCTCCTCTCATGGTCAGTCTGTGTCCTCTTTCCTCCTTTGAATTCGTTGTCCCTAGGCTGAAACCAGGGGGCAAAATCCTGCTCTACCGATACTAGCTTAGTTTTAGTGGAGCCAGGATTTTGTCTACACATTTTATTCCTGTGAATCTCTGATTCTCTTTCTGTAATCGGCAGGTGACAGAGTCACTATTCAAGGACGTCCAGGACTTCCTGGCCCACCAGGCCCACCTGGACCCAAAGGTGAAGTTAAAAATCTTCTTTCTTTCTTTCTTTACTGGTGGCCTCACACAGCCAAGAGTGTTTGAGACTAAAGGATGGAGCAACCGGGTCCTTTGGGAACTACAGTTGTGCCCACCTCTGCCTTTTCAGGCAGAGCAGGACCATGGCAATAGAATTGCTCTGAGTATAAAGCACACGGGCAGGTCACAGAAGGCTCAGGAGAGCTACTGTGGCCTCTTCCTTCTGCTGTTCCACAACAAGCTGCTAACTCATGATAGTAATTACAAGGGCTAGCTAGTGGGCTTCTCTGACAACATGTAACTCAACTGTTTTACCCGACCAAGTATGCAACATGCAGTGACACCCAGTACAATTGTCTGTCTCTCTCCCTCTGGTTTCCAGGTGATGCAGGTGTCCCAGGTGCTCCTGGCATCCCAGGAGCATCTCGAGGTAAGAGGCCAGACCCCCGTTGTTCTGATACTATCAAGAAATGCTGACATCCTGGTAGAGATTTTGAAAAAGCTCCTTTTGGGTTTTACAAGTGTGGGTGCTGATCTAATGCTGTTGGGATCTGTTGGGATTTCAAAACCTCTTTTTGCACAGCCTGACTTCAGATAGACAATTTAAGAATTGCAGGTTTTCTGTTTCCAGCTTGCTGGGAATCTTTTGAGCCATTTTTTCCTCATGGGACATAAAAGAAAGGGATTCCAGGTTGGCTAACCATGTTGCACAAGGGATTAGGAAAGCTGCGTTGAACCTTCTAGTGGAAAAACTTCTGATAAGAACAAAAGTGCTGTTTGCTCTGTTTTACTTACCCTCATGTAGATCCATGTGAATTAAGCTGCTTTCATTCTGAGTAAGAGCATCTCTGTATGCAGGGTATTAATGCAGTTTCAGAAAAAGTGTGTATGGGTCAACTTAAGTGTCCGTGTAAACAAGCCCTCGGCTTCTCCACATCATGTCCTAGGAACACTACTTCAGGGTTCTGGGAAGACAGACACAAAGAGCATGAGGTGTCACTAGACGCCATGGTGCCAGGAGTCACACTGGGCCCACCTGTATCTTGATGGAGATGAATGAGGAGGTCCTTGAGCTGGTGCTGCCCGGGCTGGCTGGGATTGGGAGCAGCAGGACAGTGAGTTCAGCCTAATGAGCTGGAGTGCTTTATGGATCTCCATCTGTATTTCTGCACAGCATTGCACTCTGGTGCACAAACTGACCAGGTCTGTCAGTACGAAGCCAGGGAGGTCTTGGCAGAGCTGCTCAGGCTGAATTACAAGATGCCAGATTAGTTGAAGACATTATACTGCCTAATAGCTCACCCTTAGACTGTGTTTAGAGATAGAGGGAAGCCCCTCCATAGTCCATTCCTAAGGCTTTTTCTAGATCTGTGGGAAGGGCTCACTGCAAGCACACTTTAGATTGCTTGTTCTAATGCAACCATGCCAAAACAACTCCTTCTCCCTACAATACTTTCTGTAGGCGGATCCAGACAAATTCAGGGACCCCCTGGACCTCCCGGGCCACCTGGACCTCCCGGTCCAGGCGGAAGTTCATCTCAAGAGATTCAGCAGTATGTCACTGACTACCTGAAGAGTAAGTATAATGAGATTTTGCTACGGATCAGCAGATGCATGCCTCAAACTCTTTTGCTCCCCGAACCCCTTTGTCACTCTCCCTTCAGCAACAGCAGCCCTGCTGCTCTGGGATTATTTCTGTTGAATGCTGTGAAGTGCTGTTGCCCACTGTGGCCTCTGCAGAACTGTCCTGTCGGTCTGCTTTTTGCCAGGGCAAGAGGGTTCAGTAATTGTGCACGTGGCTGTTACCTTCCCTCTAGTGATGTGGATGTATCTTGGGCTTCCTACCTAGGTGACAATGTAAGGCATTATTTGACTGGTGCCCAAGGCCCGCCAGGCCCTCCAGGCCCACATGGAATCATCACTACTGCAGATGGGACGAGCTTGGATTATGGGGAGCTGGCTACCCGCGTTATGAGCTATATGACAAGTAAGCACCCCGTCGGTAAGCTCTGTACTGAGTCGCTGTCTTGGCTGAGCTTGTGCAACACTTAGGAGGTGAGAACCAGAGGAGGAACAACAGGCTTTAAATAGCAGCACCCCAACCCTGTTATTCATCTTCTGCAGTCTTGGCCCAGGACTCCACACAGCTGAGGCGGTCTCTGGGCCTTGTCCCATTTTAATGGTTCAAATAAATAACAGTTTCTTCTGTTTAAGAAGTCTCACATTAAACGTTAGCTGTTAGACCCTGTAATGTTCCCAAGACCCAAACAGAGGTGACTCTTTGGTGTATGTGGTCTCAAGTGTTCTGGGACTGTCTTGTATGCTTGGGGCTGTCCTAAAGTAGATGAAATTCCCAGAGCTTTTGGAAGTAGCCTGAAATCTTAAGTCAGAAGAGCACAGACCACGCAGCTTTTGAGACAACCAGGATGTGTGAGACAGCAACTGCTTCATGGTTGGGTGCATGGGAAGCCCATTCCACCAGTTCAACTGCATTAGTTCAGCTTTCCTTTGTCCCTGCCTGACCCATC
Organism: Falco biarmicus; assembly: GCF_023638135.1. Taxonomy (NCBI): domain Eukaryota; kingdom Metazoa; phylum Chordata; class Aves; order Falconiformes; family Falconidae; genus Falco; species Falco biarmicus. The sequence continues at coordinate 25,393,596 of NC_079296.1, forward strand.
TTCACCTTGTGTCTCACCCTGCCTGATGTAAAACCTTTTCACTCCCACAGGCTCTTCAGATCACTATCAGTCATTTGCCAGTTCAGTATCAACTACATCCGTTTTGTACCGAGAACTTCTGGACATGCTGCAGAGTAAGTGACCCTCCAAGGAAACATGGGGGATGGAGGGAAAGCATCCCAGTAGCCTGGAGATCTGCCCTTCCCTTCCAGTCTCCTGCCTCCAGCTGGAGTTACCAGCAGCTGCTTTGGAGAGCAAAGGCCTGCCATAGCTGCTGCTGAGCGTCCTGCAATGTCTCCTTCCAAGTCCTCTGAGACAGATTTGCGTCTTGTACTGGACAGATTGCATGCTTTCCAGAAGCTGTGGTTGCAACTCTTCAGTTTCTCACTTTGTCCCCTCCCTTCCCCTCCTTGGCTCTCTAGGTGGCACCTGCCTATGTCCCTTCTTTTCCGTAATTCCCCGCAATGTTCCCCAACCTCCCACTAAACCTTGGACTTCTACCTTCCAGCTCTCCCACTCTCTTGGGGTTCCCCCCATTCCTTCTTACCCACCCCAAAGCTTTGCTGTGTCTTTGTTCATAAAGTGAGTAGGATACTCAGCCCTGTATTCTTTCCTATGCACACTCTTACTGTGGGCTAACAGATAAATCACCAGGATGTCATTTTGCTGTGCCTTAAGGTGTAGATGCTGCTGGCCAATACTGCATTCCTCCTGTGTGCTGCAGTGGAGACTCAATCAGATTCCATATTCCAAACAGACAAATGGCTGCTGAAATGCCACGGACCTCAGCACGGTCCTTCCCAGCTAAGCCACTTCTTATTCCCTTTATCAAAGATATTGTCCAGAGTATCCTGAAGAAACAGAGCAAAATGACGTCCCTATAGCAATCCAAGTTCTCATCCTCCTCATACCCTGGGTTGTAGGAGGTTCCCAGCCCTGTCACAAATGTTTCTGGCACCATACAGGGGGCAGTTCACATTCAGAACAGGAGGAGGGGAAAGGAGCTTTGCATCCATAGGTTTTGATGGTCTCCTTAGTGGTGGGGGCTGAGCTCAAAGGCTGGGAACTCCTCACACCCAGTGTATTTGCAGCAGCTGCACAGCCTTAAAAGATGCATTTTTCATTTCCAGGAGAAGAAATTCGTCAGTATCTAATTGGACCTCAGGGCCCACCAGGACCCCCTGGACCAGGGGGAGATGGCACTCTGTCTCTATCGCTGGATTATGATGAGCTGACCAGACGGTTTATCAGCTACTTGACAAGTAATGGCATTTATTAGTGTGCATTTCCCTCTGTTCTTTCGGGAGCTGGGCAGAAAGCTCATGCTGTCAGTGAAAACTCTTCCAGTGTCGACTTTGTGAATCCCTATGTATAGAGACCTTGCCACAGGGATTGTGAGAGACTTGGGAGAGCACAGATACCCTGTAGCTAAGAGACTACCCACAGACACTAGTAATGAGTTCTTGCTTTGCTAAAAACTGAGCTTAGGAACATAATTTAATATCAGCCATCTTGGAAGTCCCATCAACACCTTTAAGCGCCTTTATAACCCTTTTCTCACTGGCTCTGTGGCCAGGATATATATCTCTGTGGAAGTGTTGATCTATGCCCACTTTCTGTTACGGCAGGTCCAAAAACAAGCTCTTAGAAGTTTAAAATTAGTTGAAACAAATTCCACCTCTCTGCTGTATTTTCCCATCTGTAAAGGGGTAATATGGCAGGTAAGAACTGTTGGACAGAGAGGACTCTGGAGCATCCCTAACAGCACTGCTAAAATGTCTAATCCTGGCAGCAGCAACTATCTGCTTCTGCTTAAAAGCACAGGTAGTTCGTCTCTCTGAACTGCCCTTGGAGACCAGATCTCACTAATGGGCTGCTCCAGACATGGTGGTAATTTCCTCTTTGGCTCTGGAAGCAGGAAACTGCTGTTTAACAGCAGCACCTCAAGAGCTCAAGCTGCATTTTATCAGCAAGGACAGTTCATTAAAGCAAATCACAAAGGTGCAGTTTTTCTCCAGAGCTGCTTGCAGATAGGCAGACACAGGGAGAGCAGCACATGCATCGGCCAGGGGGTCACAGCTGAGCTGTGTGTTCTGGAGCCATGTCCCCATGTTCCCTACCCTGTCCCCACCCCGTGTCAGGGGTTCAGAGGGTGTGCAGAGCTTTTGCAAAGTATAGAGGCCTGTTGCTGCCTGTCTGCAGGTGCCCTTGTGTAGTATTAACAGGGCAAGCTTTAACTCCAAGTCCAGAACAAGGCTTGAGCCCTGGTTCCCAGGACAGCCTGCTGATGGGAACACTCCACCCTGCACAAGTCCCTCCTGCATTGCTTGGGAACAAGCCCTGAGCCTGTCTGCTCACACTGTAACAACCTGTTCTGATATGGCACTCCCCTTGAATCTGTTTGATTTTGCAGGTTCTGGGATGAGCATTGGGATCCCTGGACCACCTGGGCCTCCAGGGACACCCGGTATATCTTACAGTGACCTGACAGCATACTTGCGAAGTAAGCCGACTTCTTTACTCCCCTGCCACAGGTCCCTATATGCCCCCAGGATTTTATTTTTTTTTTTGCAGCCTTAGTCACAGAATTCCGCCTTTTGCATATCACAACAAATAACCCTCCATGAGACTCTGATGGTCCCTCTGCCATAGCTAGCGGCACTGCTACCTCTCCTGCAGAGAGCAGCAGCAGGGTGCTGTCCCAGAGCCCTTTGTCTTCTTGAAACTCTGCAGCATAAACAAATTTCTTATGCTGCTTCTAAATAGTAGATTTCAAAAATAGGGACTTCTACGTTCTTTGGGATCTCCTGACTTCCCAATGTGATGTCTACACGCAGGGAAGTGAGGTGCACCAGGAAGGCTGCACCAAAAGGTGCTGGGGAAGAAGGAAGTGCCTTATACTTGGCTGTAGCTGGCATTACCTGTGTTGTCAGGGAAGATTCATCGGGGTTGCGGTGGTTTGGGTGACTCCTTTTCTTCCCTTGTGTCTTACAGACTCCGAATTCAGTGGCCTTGTGGGGCCCCCTGGTCCTGCAGGGCCCCGAGGACCTCCAGGGATCCCTGGATCACCAGGCACCTCTCTGGAGGACATCTCTGCTTATCTACAAAGTAAAGCACTTGTGTTTCTTACAGCTGGCAGGGAGATTCTGTTTGTAGATGCTGGGGGGGACTGAGACTGAGATTTAGCTTATAAGGGGTGTGACTCCCACTGAGAACAAGGTCACTTAAAAAAACCCAAAATACATCAGTATCAGCTGCAAAGGGATGGGAGCTGGGGTTGGAGCCTTTAAAATTTCAGGATCCCCAGACATGTATGATTTCCTTGTCCTCGCTCGTGTTGGGAAATAATTCTTGTTTTCTCTCAAGATGTGGGATACTCCTCGCTCTCTGGACTCCAGGGCCCACCTGGCCCTCCTGGCCCTCCAGGACCACCAGGCTTCTCAGGAACTGGCCTCTTGTCCTATGCTGACATCACCCACAGCGACGAGTTCAGGAGTGAGCTGATCCAGTACCTGAAGAGTAAGGGAACACCGTCCACCTTCCCTGCGCACACCCCGAGCCGTGCTTCGCCTGGCGCGGGCTGCTGGCCCTGCCGCAGCTGAGGCCATCCTGCGGGAGCGGGAGGCTTCCCCGGCCTGGGGCTGCAGCCACACCTTCCCTCTGCAGCCAGGGCTGTGCAGGACTGTGCTGCACTCCGTAGGCTTGTCTCCTCGCAGTCTGACTGCAAGGCAGAAGTCCCTGTTGTGAGCCAAAAGGGACAGGCGCTGGGCAGTTACAATTGGCCTGTAATGGACAATGAGTCCCTAGTAAGGTCGCCTGCGGAGTTTTGCCATGGGAAAAGCATTTCCTTTGACGCTGAGCCAGCTGTGCTAGCTCTTCCACTAGCAAGTCATCCAGGGCAGCCTTTCAAAAACATGGGGATCCCCTTTGGGGATTTTGGGAGGCTGGTCACAGAATGATTGTTTTGGCAGAGGTGCTGGAATTGGCCCGAGAGGAGTGCACCCTCCTGCAAAATCACTGGGCGTGTTTCCAAGGTTGGGCACCCAAAACTGTGGGAGAGACAGGAAGGAGGAGGGAGTCATACCATCTGTGGAGATCAGGGGTGACCTATGTGCTTGCGGCCTGAGAAATGGCCCTGGAGGAGGGTTACTGCGACGATTGATGGGACAGAACATCACACCCAGGGCGGTAGCACAGGGCCTCTGCCAAGTCTGGGGGACCAGGTACCCCAGTGTCCCTGAACTCCCCCTCCTTGTATTTTGCAGGTGATGAAGTTCGAAGCTACATCTCTGGGCCGCCTGGGCCCCCTGGCCCACGGGGACCACCAGGACCCAAAGGAGATAGTGGCTTGGTGGCTGGGTCTGTGTCTTCATCGTACCAAGGGTTACGGACTTCCGAGCGGTTGCATGAAGGATCCCTTGGTGCTGAGGGTTCCCATGGGGGATCACTGGGCACAGGCAGCTCGTATGGCAGCTCCATGAGCAGCATGTCATCGTACAGTGCCTCGATGGGCAGTGATGGCACTTATGATGCCTCCATGGGCAGTGATAGGTCTTTTGATGGATTGCTGACGGAGGAGGAATCGCACAGATCGGCAGGTTCAAGCAGATCCTACAGCAGCTCCTTCACTGGTTCCCTGGATTACAATGAGCTGGCGCTCCGTGTGTCGGAGAACCTACAGAGTGAGTGGCATGCCTGCTCGTCCCGACCCTCCCTGTCCCAGCCCACACCTCCTAACCCCTTATGCCTGGTGCCACTTCCCCCCCCTTCCTGCTGCCTACTGCTCTCCCTTACACCTTCCTGCCTCAGCATCCAGCCAGTTTTCCCAGAGCTCCTTTCAAATGACATCTTTAATTCCTCAGGCCGAGGCATTCTCCAGGACCTGATGTCTTACACTGCACGGGGACCCGCAGGTCCCCCAGGCCCTCCTGGTCCCCCTGGCATCAGCAGGGTTTTTGCAGCCTATGGCAATGTCACTGAGGACCTCATGGACTTCTTTAGAAGTAAGTGATGTATTGGCTCAGTGTTTGTGGCTCATGCATATGAGATGTCTCCAACCTCTTACAGACCTAGTGATCTTTCCACCTTTGCATGCTGCAAAAATACGGTCAAGATACAAAGCTGGAGGCAGATAGTCTTTCCCTCCTCTTCCTCTCTTTCTGGGGAGGTGCAATCTCATTATTAGGAAGGACATCAGGTTTTCCCACTACTTGTAGGACATTCATCCCAAACCCCGAAGGCCACTGTGCTTGCAGCTCCTGTGGCTCATTTGCATATAGGTGGGCTGGCACATGTAGAGCAATGTAAGACAGCTCCTTGCTCTGTTCTCAGATTCCCCTCCCTGAGCGTGGGCTGCCCGGCCCTGGTGACAGACAGGACACCCAGCGAGGGTGGCGGAGCAGCGCTGGTGAAAGGAGATCACAGCCTGCCCCTGGGATGTTGTTGGCTACAAAACGTTTTTTAAAAAACTTGCTCTCAGTCTAATCCCATCTAACCTAGAGAAACGTCCTTCCAGCGTGACTCACTGCTTCTCTTCCTAAGCACAAAGCCCTTTGTAACTGGTTTGTTCTGCTCATTCGTCCTCTGCTTCATTTCCCTCTCCAGCATACGGGACCATCCAGGGGCCACCTGGGGAAAAGGGCGAGAGGGGTTACCCCGGACCCAAAGGTAAGGCTTGCCCTCCTCTCCCTCTCGAGCCCTGTAACACCCCGGAAGCAGCGCTGTGACCGCAGAGACAGTCGGCACAGGACTGCTCAAGGTCACCACCTCCCCACGGTGGAGGTGGCACCGTGCAGCAGCCTAGCTTGGTCTTCCTTACCCTGGCCTGTCCCTGTTCACGGACCAGCGATGCTCAAGGAAAAACTTGGTCTTCTCATTCCTTCAGGTGACCCCGGACTGGTGGGCCCACCAGGACGCCATGGGCACAGGGGACCAAAAGGAGAGAAAGGGGAGAAAGGTATGAACATCTGCCACCCCCAGGAGAGCAGGGTTTGCCTGTCGGGGAGCGCAGGGTTCCCCAGGCACCAGCCCGTCTCTGGGAACTGCTGGAAAACCCACATGGCTCCATTTTTTGTTTGTTTGTTTTGGGTCTTTTGTCTTTTTTACCCGACATGAACTTTTAAAATAATCTTCCTTTTACTTTGTTGTCCCCAGGTGAACAAGTGTATGTTGGCAGAAGAAAGAGAAGAAGCGTTGGGGTTTAAGGAAAGAGGCAGCTCAGTTCTGCACTGGGCAGTGTTCCCAGCAGCCTATAGAGAATTAGCCTGAGTCTTCACTGCCTTAATGCTAAAATGTCCTTGCTGATCAGCTCTAACCACGTAGACTTGATAGTTCGGTGTCACTGCAGAGATTTGAATGGCTCTTTTACGCGCCCAGCATGGCCATAATGTGGGTATTTTGTCCTGTTGCTGATGTTTGGCTTTGCACCCCCAGTTCCCAGGCTTGTATGTCTTGGGGCTGACAAGGGCTTCCTGTCTCACCCGGTCCAGGCTTGTATTACTCCCAGCTATGTAAGAAACCTGGTTTTTTACAGCTAGCCACCTATCCAGCAAAAAGAAAAAGAGAAAGCAATCCCTCCCCACCAAACACGCGATTTTTCAGAGATCAGGTTCAGCCCGCAGGACAAAAGGCCCTGTAAGAAACCCTGGGACTAAGCTCACAGCGCTGGGATTTCCCCGCCGCAAGCTCCGATGTGCCAGCCCTGAGCGGAGGACACGTTGAGGCAGGTGCTGGTGGTGCTGAGTGGGGCTGTGGCTTGAGGGTCTGCACCGACGTACCCCAACCAGTGACGCGCTGAGCCCAGCCCTGCCCACGTGCAGCTGCTGCAGCGGGGCGAGTGACACAGGCAGCAAGAGCCGGGCCCTGGCTTCTCCCCGTGGCTGCTGGTGGCCCCCGCTGCAGAGCTGTCACACCCCTGGGCTCAGCACCCGCCGCCACCCCAGCCCGTGACTCGCTGTGGGAAGTGATGCCCTCCCAGCTCAGCAGTTCTGCCGTGCTCTAGCGCTCCGCGTGCATTAACGCCAGCTCCTGAGCCCCGCTGCCCCGGCCAAACTGTCCCGGGGGGCTGGGGCAGCAGTGGGGTGCAGCACGTGCAAGTGCTTTGCGGGGAGCCGGGGTCACCACGCGCTTTGTGATGGCTGTTTATAGCAGCACAGCGACACGTGACATGCACAGGGACCGAACCGAAGCACTTTTACATGTAATTTGTTGATCTTCTAAAAAATATTTTTTTATTTTTCTTCTGGTTTTTTTTTTTTTTTTTTAATGGGGGGGGGAATAATTTTTAATGTAAACAGCCCCATTAAAGTGTGTTTTTCACCCCAGGCTTGCCTGATCAGCATTCTGTTGGTGGGTCGGTACCAGCTGCACTGTGACGTGGCTTTGGTGGCTGTTTTGTGTCTCATCGCTGGGACGTGGCCCAAGCAGATGCCAAGCTGGAAGCAGGTGTCAGCGGTTTCCAGTCACCTTAGCAGGAGCCTCTGCACATCGTCCCAGGGTGCCACCACCGTCACCTTCTCCCTGGCAGTGGGGCAGTGAGTGCTGACAGTTTAAGTCCTGTGGCAGCGGCTGGGCGATGGCCGAGCTGCAAGTGCTGCCTGGCAGAGGCCGGTGCTTCGGTGCAGGAGTGCAGCCCCTCACACAGCGCCTGGTCACTGCGCCTGTGACACCACATCAGCTTTATGGTGTTCCTGGGGCCATGCACGCACGTGCACACGCACACGCACGCTGGAGTGCTACTTTAGTTCCAGGTATCGGCCAAAGCAGGTCCATGGTTCATTTTTAAAGGAAAAAAGCTTGCTTGTTTTCAGTCCAGGTTTAAAATCCCCTCGTCTATTTTTATTTCCAATGTTATCCATGCAAAATGTTGGTGTTCTTCCCACATCATGGCTGAGGACAGTTTAGAGCAAAGGCCGGCATGAGCCAGGTCAACTTCCCGAGCACGGCACCTTGCAGTGTTTGCCAATAAAGCCTGCATCCTCCCGAGTGGTTTATACTCCCCACCTGGCTCTGCTGAGATGAGACATTTCCTTCTAATTCTCTCTTAAAAACAACAAAAATACTGCACGTTGTTGTATTTAGGTGCAGCAGCTGTATTACCCGATGTCTGAAGTCACCCCCGAACTACTCAGGACTCCGCCCCGTGCTCGCAGGTTGTGTGGTGGGGCAGGACCAGCGCAGCCCTATAGCAGCCCGGTTTGTTTGTCACCACTGCTCCGGGGGCTCCCCTGCCCAACAGCCACACCTCGTCCCTTCCCCCGTGCCTGAGTGGGAAGGGTGGCTGCCACGAGGGGTCCCAGGGACGGGGTGACAAACCGGAGCTCCTACAACCCCAAGTTATATTCCCGCTGACAGGGCAGGGCAGCCACTGAAAACTGTATTTTCAGGTTTGTGCTAAATCTGCACCCCTGCCCTGGGCTGTTCTAGTCAGGGAGCCACATGTTACACAACGTTAAGTACTTTTTACACTCGGTTATTTTAAAAATGCTGATTTGTCCCATTCACTCAAACATCCCTTGTATTTCATTCGGGTTTTCCATCAACAAAACAGAGGCCATCTCAGCAAACTGTGATTTTATTGTATTTACAGCAGAATTATTACAATATTCTACAGAAAGCCATGAAATCAAATTACTTCTAAAAATAAGACAAAACACCCCCCCACCCCTCCCGTCGTATGGCTGCTACTGCAAGTTCACTTCCGTGAGCTGTACATAGAGACCCTTTGCCAATTGTTCATCCGTCTCATGAGTTTTGGTCGCTTTCTGTAAGGCAAAAATAACCTGGTTTGCGGTTAACACACAACATTCAAGAAACTGCTGGGACAACACAAGGCTGGGGGTGCCTCAGACGCGTGTGCTTCATCACAGAAGACCACCCTGCTTGGCTTTCTCGCAGAACAGGGGTATGGCAGCTCGACATCGCAGATATTTCACCCAACGTGCCTTCCCAGTTTCTGTTCGTTCTGTTATTTTAGGATCGATAAGCAGTAAGAAAGAGGCTTTACCGTCTAGCTTGGTGATTGGGGAAGAGATCTTGGGAGATTGGAGTGTCACTGGGCTCCGCCTCTCCCTTCTGCTTTCAGCACAGTGGAAGCACATGGGCCCTTACTCACAAGCTGGTCTGGAGCATGGTCTTATTTAGGAGGTTGTCCTCTTTCCCTGGCACAGACTGCCCTAATGCCCAGACGTGCAGAAGCAGCTACAGAAATGAAAAAGTGTGAGGGCTGAGGTGAGAGAAAGGGGATGGAGAACAACTAAAAGCTCTGCAAGCAATATAGAGAAACACTGTACAAGTTCCTTTGTCTTCTCCTTCCCTTTATTTGTTCTCATCTTTTGTAAGACTGAGAAATGACAGGACACACTGGCCTCGGCTCTGCCTGGGAATGAGGAAGGTTAATTCTCTCTGACCTTGCTTTGCATTTGCTGTGAAGATGGCAGAAGTCTGGGGATGGGAAACGTGTGTGGACACATCAACACAAAGAAGCTTCTGAGATCCCGAAGTACAGATTTTGAAGTAAAATAACCAGATTGTAAACGCTAACATAAAAACCAGTTACCTACATAGCGACCATCCTCCCTGCCCTTTCCTCAATACCCATATAGTCACCGTCCTCAAAAACTCGCCCCACTTCCCCATGGCAGATTAACCAAAAAGCAGTAGTTCAGCGGCAACAACTAGCACTGAATTTAATTGCACATTTAAGTCTGTTCCCTGGTTTTCAGCAAAAGATGAGCATTTCTCAGGTCCTAGGAGATGCAGCTACACAGCAGCTCTGACACTCAGGCTACCTAAAAGTGACTTAAGTGCCTGAATTCAAAAGACCTTATTCAAATCTTTCCTACACCAAGGCATCCTTGAAATACTTGCAAGACAGATACTGTTCCAGGTAGAGAAACACCTTAAACTTCCTATGTGATATTGCTGTCATAAAAGACATCACACTGTGATGTCAGCAATGGCATTACTGCTCTGCTCTGCTGTCTTAGTTAAGGTACTAAGTTTCCTATTCATTAAGAAAAAAAAAATTCAGCAGCATGGAGTTATAATTAAGTCAGTCCTCTGGGACAGAAGAATAATTTTTTTAACCATGAAATTGATTAGATATTGAACACCCATGGATGCAATTTCAGTTTAAAAGGGACGCAGCTCAGAATGAGCGTCAGCATTTTAGAAGTGATGTGAAAAGATCATTTTGCGTGAATGACACGGGTCAGGACAGCGCGGTACTGCCACCTCTGAATTTGAATTCAGGTGTCAATTCAATTAAAGGTTTTCTTTCAGAAGGTGTTAACAAATCAGGATCTATCTAATCAATCACAGCAACCTCAAGCATGCTGTACATGCTTCTTGTATCCAGCAGAGACAGCACAGTGCTTGGGAAAAGAAACAAATCTGGTTTATGGGAATCAGTATTTCTGCTTCACCAAAGTAAACAGCAAAGCTCCCCTGGGACTCTCCGCTGGGACTCCAGGGGGCCAAGCGCTGAGGCACAGCCCGTTTCTTCCACGGCTGGTAGCCCGTCCCCACAGCCCCGCGCAGGTGAGATGCACAATTTATTCAAGATGCAGAATCTCCTAAGACCGGGGGCAGCAAGGCCACCTGAGGTTGTTGCATCAGCAGAGGACTACAAGATCCTGCAAACAGCCGAGCTCTCCCGACTGTTGGGGTGCTGGCAGAGCCCCTGGCTCCTGTACTTACAAAGCCCTATCCCGAGAAAGCTGACTTAGCACGTGCCGAAATTTGCTTTCAGAGCTCAGGAAGAACAAGGCGTGAGGTCTGAATCTGTCAGAGGCCGTGGGCCTGCAGGCAGGGTTTTTTGTGAAAATCAGTTGTAAATACAGGAGGACAACCAATATATTGCACTGCGATTCATGCATTTTATTGCCTTTGTTCATTTTCCTGTGGACAGTATTTATGATGTAGTAGAACGCAAAGGTGAGCAAATACTGATTTGCCGTCAGGATCTTTTGAAGGGCACGTGGGGAAAATTAGGTCTGCCAAACACTGAGTGAGAAAGTACATTATTTTGGTTAAGGAAAATACACCTAACTACCCTGGAGACAGAGCTTCTAACATTTGTTAAAGGGAGGTGACATGCGATAGCAAAGAGATTGGATTTTGTATCTCAGGAGATCCTTCCAGGCCTAGGTGAGACTAATACCATTTTAATTGAATTTTCCGATATTGATAGAATATTGTACACCTTTCGTGTTCTGCAGTAGTTAAAACCAATTTTATCAGTCTAAATGTGTGAGTACCCGTGCTGGCTCCTGTCATCCCCAGAAAAACACATTTTCACACTCGCTATCAAGTCTCAGCACAGTTCACAAGCTGCAACTGCGTAACAGTGCTCCACACCCGGAGACCTGACCGAGCACCCGCTAAGGCTTCAGTCACTACATTTGATCCCTCCATCACAGAACTCCCTTACTTATTTGTACGATTTACAATGAGATCAGGTGGCAGGGGCTGGTGTGGAAAGGATCCTCAAATAAAAGATTGAAAAGACTCAGAGGTAAACGGTACGCCAATGTATATTAGCAAGTTATCAGTGCAACTGCCAAAAACGTAAGGTGAAGATTAATGTTTCCCTCTGAGGATGAAGGTAGAGATAATGGAGAAGGGGACACCTGCCTGTCCTGCCTACTCCCCGAGTAAAGCACTGAGCCTACTTCATATGAAATTGCAACCAAATTCTGTTAAATACAAAGATGAAGATTATTTAATGTTATTTTAGTAACAGTCAATTTATGATGGTGGAGCTTAAAAAGTGAACGGCCTTCAAAGCCATTTTTCACCCTCCTGAACAAACGATTTAAAGAACTTTGCCTTCAGCAATAACATTCTACAGATATGGTATGTGAATTTACAACAGTACACAATACACGTTTATAGAATAAAATGCCAGAAATTAAGGCTAGCTATTAAAGTAATTATGCTATCAAAACGTTACAAAGTTTAAATTAAAACATGCATTTTTCCAATTATTTTTTTTACTGTGCTGTAAATTAAGTGTCTTCATTGAGAAGGTATCTGTTCAGCATTCAAGGATTTCAGCATCCAAGATTTCAACCATACCTGATTAAAGTCCTGTGTTAATTTGAGAGTCCATTCACATGCAGCAATACTGTTCCCATGAAATGAACGTCATGTAATGGTCAACAGTTGCACATTTAATGCAAGCTAGCAGAACAAAACGTTTACGGTTGATACCCAAAGAGACTAGAAAGTCAGGCCTCAAATGACAGAAAGCAAATACTAATACTATTTTACAAATTGAACTCCGACATACCAAAGTACAGTTTATAATACTGCCTTGATATGACTCAAACTCTTAACCACCAAAAAGAGTGTAGTAAAAGTGACCTAATACAGCTGTATTTCCCTACCAGCTACGTAAGAAACATTTCAGATTTTTTCCACTGCAGATCAGTCAGGTAAATAACTTACTGTACTTCTATGAACTTGAAAAATAAAAACTGCCTATGTTAGTACGTGGCAACACAAAAGCAAAGAACCCAGCTTCATAAAGTAGTTTGTCTATATATTTAACTTAAATCTTTCTATAAAATAAAATGACTAAAATAAAAAAATCAAATCTAACACTTCTAATCAAAACAGACTTTAGCCATGGTTATTTATAAATATGACCATCCACCTCCACTTTCCTGATGGAGTTTAAATGAACAGGCTTTGGTAAGAACAGAAAAATGGCTCTACCCATTCCAGGTACAGTTAGAGAAACCACGTGCATTTTGCACACCGCTTGCTAAAAAATACATTCTACAGTTTTTCAATTTGTAGAACTAACCACCTGTAATAGCTAAGGAAAATAATAAACTGTGCATTTTAAAGTTAGCATTTCTTTCACCTTTACATATTTTAGTGCAAAATATTTTAGGGTGAGGATTTACAACAAAAATGGCAGTAGCAGCAAGAAATCTTGTTTTGTACAGTAACAACAATGCTAAGGAGTTTTGTTTTTTTAAATGACAAAACACAAGCCTGTTGTCAGGATTAGCATATCTATGTGTTTCAGGCACTGTATTAATTAAACTAGCACCCCATTTCATTATGGAACTAATGGACAAAATGTGTCATGGAGATCAGCTCGGTTTAATTTATGCCAGAGGCTTCTTTTTAAAGAAGTTGCGAAGGCTTTTGCTTTTACCAATCTTGTTTAAACATAAGGGCTTGGTTTTTCTGATTATTGGCATGTTCTGAGTGATTAGTTTCAGTCCTTGCTCTGAAGACACTGCTCAGCATTACAAAATTTTAAACCTCTCGCTGCAGCTTCAGTTGTGGAATTCTTCTGTGGAGAAATCAGACACCTAAAACCACAGTAGCAGAACTAATATGATACTGTTTAAATGTTCACATGAGAAACCATTTTTTTGTGATCAGAAGGAGTATAATTAATATTTTAGGCTTAAAGTCAAAACCATAGATAACGTCCTTTTTGAGACGGAGATAAAACCCCCACTTATTCTTGAAACAGCCGAAGGACATAACATTACCATTATACACCAACAGTTCTTTTCTTCCATTCAGAGAAGTAAAGAAACTGATCATGACACTGATTGTCTCCACTGAAAACAAAAAGCGCTAGGTCCTTTGATGTACACGGCAGATTAAGTCAGGTTAGACAATGAGGATGGAGAATTCCAAATAAGAAAAGAAGCCTACAACAGTTCCCAGAGTTACGACCCAGTGGAGTGAAGGCTGGGGATTGGATAGAATTTGGAAATCCGGCTTTGTGTTGAAGGGTTAAGGCATTCAGATTCTCCAGTCATTTTAAAGAAAACCTCCTGTTCCTGCAGTTTTCTGGCAAATTCTTCTTCCAGCATCTAAACCCAAGATCAGAATGTCATAGGATTACAAGGCAAAGTACAAGAAACCCATCACGCTGGTGACATACTGTCTGCCGCAACATTATAACTTCACACACCATCACAAAAAAAAATAATCACCCAGCAATTACGAAATTGCAAGACAACCACCACACGCATGCTCAGAATATAATATGCCTGTAGGATACTGTCTGAACTGCGTGAAAATCTAGTACTCTCCATTTTAAAATAAAATATAAAACAACTTCCACCACTGTCTATCTGTTATTTAGCACTCAATTTCTGTAGTGACTAACTGGCTTCAAAATACAATCTTAAAAGCAGAATCACCTCCAGTTATGAAGTTTTATATGCAAAGATGCACATGTGCTGCAAAAGGCAACGCGGTTAAGAGGCTCATAACATGCAAGCCTTTTTTGTTGCACATGCCCTTTGCTCAGCTTTCACAGTTTTTTTAACATCTTTTATTACTCGGTGAACTACAGCAGCTCTGTACAGCAGCTCGATTCTCCTACTCTGCGATGCTTTCTGTATTGTCTGTATTTGCCAGGTTCAACTCTTGATTATTTGCTGATTCATAAATGGGTGATTTACCTTTTTCCTTGGTCTCAATTTCTCCCTCCATTCCTTCAGTTCTTGGCTGTGCTCTTCATCTAGCTCTTTTAGCTTCTGAGTCTCATGCTCAACCAGTAGATGGCATTTTTCATTCTTAAAACAAGATAAAGATAATCCCTATGTAAAACTAATTCAGATTAGGCAACACAACATTTGTACAGTGACATATGTTGTCCTAATTCTTTTTAATTAGCTTATTCTGTGTAAATAGTGATGTGAATAAATTACAAGATAAAAGTACGTTACGAGGCTGCATTATCAAAAGCTGATCTTTCCATCAGAACCAATTAAGAGAAGAAATACTTGTAAATCCAAATATACTGTTGAGTATCATTAAGGCAGCAGCTGACACTGTTACTCAAAACTGTTTCACTGCCTAATAATACTTTTTGAGGTCACACAGTATTTCTGCTTTGCTTTCTGAAGACAGTTTGTATAATTTATTAAACTCGATTACATTACGAAGGAGGTTGTTTTTTGGAAATATTTCAATGCTTCGTGCCAAGGAGCTGAGACTAACAAATGGGGCTTAGAGACAGAGAAATGCGCTTGCAGGAGCAGCCTCAGAATCGCCCTATAAAAAGGAAAAGGATAATCAAACCTCACATCGGCTTCACATTCCTCTCAGAAAGGTTCACAGGCACCTGCCTAACTTTGAGGACTTTTGAAGCACGGTAAGAAAACAAAAATAAGTATTTGGCTACGTCAAATGTTTGATTTTTTGAGCAGTTGGTGACGGCAGTCTCTAAACTCCACATTCGTGTTTCCGGGGTTCCAGTCCCAGCTGGGTCTGACGCAGAGTACGAAACCACAGGAACAAAAATAATAATAATAATAAAAAAAAAAAATGACAAGCCCTTGGCTAGACCTGGGTGCAGCTAGGGACCAATTTTTCTTGATGAAGCTCAGAGTAGCCCTAATCTGCTCAATTTTACTTGAGCTGAAACTCTCACAAGGCTCCCACGGTACTTGGGGATTTACTCAGGCGTATTAGCAGCACAGTCAGGGACTGTTTACGCAGGACGTAAGAAAGTGAGTAGAGTAGAACTAGCTTCATTGGCCACTGGAAGATTTCTTTACACAGAGGTTATCAGCAGGTGATCATTTAATGCTTTAAAACTGCCTTGTGTCCCTGGAACAGGGAAAAGCCGATTGAACAGAAAAGGAGATCTGGCCGCTGATACATGGCAGCAACTTTTACAAAATGCGTACCAAAAGAGACAAAACAAGTTCCTTACTGCAAGAAGAGAATTCCTTCCAAGTACCTTCCAGAAGCTGAAGTACAAACGGCAGCCTGCACTTTGTAAAAGCCACCTCGCTCCGTGCACTGCTACAAACATCTTGTGGGTAATGCCCGGTGCTGCCTACCTCTACCTCTGTTCTGGTTAATGACATTTCAGCAAAACCAGGTTACGAGGAAATGCTGCCTACAGAAAATAGCACTGGGAACTTGACAGATATTCTAGAAGTGATTATTTGCTTCTGGTTCATGCTCTTCTTGCATTTAAAATGTTTTCTCATTACCGTATGTAAGTGTATGAATCTGGTTAAGCAGTATGCTGCAAGCCTTTGGAAGCCAAGTTAAAAACCCCTACATTAATCTGTAAAAATGAAGGAAAAGGTGTTTCTGCTTTGCCTGCATCTGTTATTGACCTGTCTTCCCACTGAATGCTGATTTAGTATCACCTATTTTTAACCTGTAACTGATGCAGTTCTCTGATGTTTGCTTCACACTGCAACTGAAGGTCCCGCATTTGGTTTTCGTGTTTCTGATGCTGAGCCAGTCTCTCGTTCTTCTGTCTCTTTTCTTCTTGAACAGCAAACTAAAATTAAAAATAAGAAGATGGTTTATATTGTGCCTCTAGATACAACATTTTGAGTCAAAACCCTGTATGTAACTGAACACATACAGCATAACTGAAAAGAATGGGTCTTAAAGATTTAAACAGTAACTGTGTTTTCTTTATTCTTTCTTGTTGAGAATTCTTGCAAAGGGAATGCCCTCACAGTTTTGTCTATCGTTCCACTTCTCTGTCTGCACTCTAATTTTTCCTTAAAACACAACAGATTTCACTTCCAGACTCCTGAAATTATCTCCCTCTGAAGCTAAGTGACACAGCAGTGCTGCTGCAAGTGTCAGTTAAGGCTGGTGTTACACAGCTACGGGAGGCTATTTTCCAGATTTGTCATCCTTCCAGTGCTCACCATACAAAACCATGATTTGGGACTTCTGTGCATCAGTAGAAAGCAGACCTCTAAACCTCTTCACAACATTCCCTTTTAGAGAATGAGTGAGTACCTACAGTTTTAGTTCTAAAGCTCACAAAAATCAAGTATTCTTACAAATATTTCACAGAATCACAGAACAGTTGAGGCTGGAAGGAACAATGAAGATCAGCCCCTCTGCTCAGAGCAAGGTCAGTTACAGCGGGTTGCGCTGTGTCCAGTTGAGTTCTAAGTACCTCCACAACCTCTCTGGGGAACCTGTTCCAGTGTCTGACTATCTTCACACTACAAAAGCGTTTCCTTACGTTTAAGTTGGATTTTCTTTATTTTACTTGTGCCCACCGGCTCTCATCCTGTCACCTGGCTCCACCTTCTCTACTCCCTCCCGCTGGGTACTTATACGCATGACTAAGATCCTCCTGAGCCTTCTCTCCTCCAGGCTGAGGCATTCCAGGTATCCCAAACACCTACAGCAAGCCCCACAGGTCCCTCAGTCATCAAGGCCCTTCGTGGGACTCACTCCAGTAAACCCATGTCTGTCCTGTATTGGGAAGCCCAGGACTGAACCCCGTGCTCCAGGTGAGTCTCACCAGTGCAGGGGGAAGGATGGCCTCCTCTGACCTCACCCAGTGCATCAACCCAGTTTTGTACCGTCTGTGAACTTACTGAGACTGCACTCTATCCCAGCCTCACATTTATATGACATTGAGCATTTACACTATTAAAACTGTTTTTATTAATTACCTGCTTAATTTTTTCACGATCTTGATCAGGAGAGGCTAACGAATTGATTCTTAAACTTTTCTTAAACATAGCCATTCGAGTCTTTGCTTCACTTCGCTGGATTTTAGGCAGTCTCGCTCTTTCCTGCGTTTGCTTGTTCTTTAACTCCTCGATAAGGCGTTGATTATATCTCTGCATTTGTTCTGTTTCCTAAAATGTTAACCAAATGGAAATGTTAGAGTAACTATTCTGTTAGATTATTTGCATCTCATTTCATCAGTACACATCCTGTTTGATTCAGCCTCTTTCAACAGCAACCAGTCCCAGCCCTAGCGGTATCAATGGAGAGGAGGCGGGGTCTTCCACTTATTCCAGAGAGCTCTGGATCATGCCCAACCCACATGAAATTCTCTAATGCCCTATAGAATACAAATACACATGTATTTTACCAGTGGTTGTTCAAATCTTGATTTGCATTTTTAAAAGTCTATGTTATTCAAAGGGAGAAACTTTTGCGGAACTCAGCTTCCACTACTGCAGTTGTGAAGGGTCAGTTTGTTGCAAAAGCTGGTGAAAGCAACAGCCATTATGGGGATAAACCAAACCACACAAAACCAAACCAAAACCAAGGCTGCTCATGCTCTGATCACCAAAGAGATCCTATAATATCTCTCTATTTGGTTTACATCTTCAAAAATCAAACTACTCTGTTTACTGTATTCTATAAAAACCAAAATGCCTTGTGGAAAATAAGCATTGTCGTCCGGGCTTTTATAGGATTTAGCTATGAAGAGACACTTGTTAGCTACTTGCCCAAAAGCTAATCCAGTTCATTCTGTTCATTTAATTCCAGGATGATTTACTAATGAGTAAATTTGTTTAAACACAAGCCAAAACTAGTTTTGGTGTATAAGCAGAATTTGGTATTTTTAATAGGTTGTTTTAAAATTTTTAAAAGGTTGATGTTGTGGTTGGATGGGTTTTTTTTAAGAATCAGAAGGGAAAAATATGTCCAACATACTACTAAGTTGTTAAAGACTATTAATTCTTTTTTTTAATTATTTCAACAGAACATGCACAGCTTCAAAATACCTGTGTGGGTCTTGGCTGTGCAAGCAAACAGCTACCAGCAGAGATCATAAGACTACTCGATTGAAAAAACCAGATATTATAATACACAACAGAAAGTGTCAAAGTCAACACTAACTTTTTCATGCCTCTTAAGCAGCTGGTGCCTCTGCATGAAGTACTGATCTTTGAGTTGCTGTTTAAGGAGCTGGTGTTTCTCTTGTAGATGTCTCTCTTCCAGCTCCCAGATTGCAGCTTCACGAGCTGGAAAAAAAGAGGAAGGCTCGTTCAGAAAGTACAATACAATACTTCCCCGTCTACCTGCTAGGGTAAGTTTACAAGTGGCCTACAAGTGCCTTTTAAGAACAATGCTTGCCACTCCATAGCAAATGTTTTTATCACAGTTCTAGATTAGTCATGAAGGTCTTTGATTTCATAACTTTAAGACAGACTATTGTTTTATTAAAATACAACACAAATGTCTGTTTTTAAAGAAAGAATCTGATGCTGGGTACCTCTCATGAGCTGCTGTTTGTTGTTGAGGCAATCTCGTTCAATAGTGGCTAGTTCTGTCTTCTGCTGCTGAATAATTTTCTTCAGAGATGCATCCAGTTCTTGTTGCTGCTTCTGCACAAATTCCTGCTCCTGTTAAAAACCAACAGAGATAAATTAATTGTGTTTTTCCAACCATGTTACATTTTAATGAAACTCCCAGTTCTCTCAGCATTAGCTATATACGAAAATAAATGCATCTATGAAAATCTGAGCTAACACGCCTCAGCTATAAAATTACGCATCTCTTGTATTTTCTATGTAGAGAGTAGGTAAGAGAATATTTAATGTTTAAATAATACCTTCAGAAATAAGCCCAAAGGCAACAAACTAGCCAGCAATCTGCAATTCATTCCATCTCTTGTCTCTCATCAAAACCAGCTGCAGGTTTAAAGCTAGCAAAGACAAGTACTCAATATAAAGTTGATCTCATCATGTCAAGGGTTAATTATTCACGAATGTAAGAAAACAAAGGTATATATGGTTATTTTGCTTTGGATGATTAGTTAACACCTATTTATTTACACAGTTGGGTTTCAGATTTCTGTCTCCAGTGGTTTTATCTTCTCATGAATGCAAAGATATTGAGGTTGGGAGTTCTGCACTACTGCTATAAAGACACACATTGCTTCTGCAGGAGCTGCTTTCTGCAGGACTGGTAAGCTTGTCACACCATAGCTGAGCTGGCTCCTCACAAAGCGATTTGCCATCTGCCTGATGCAGTCCCCATATGCCCCCTCCCATGCCCCAGGGCCACACCGTTGCCTTTCTTCTTTGCAACTATAAAAAAAACCCCAAACAAAACCAAAAACTGACCATCTACAAGCATGCAAGCATGCACACACACACTCTTGAAGATCAAGAAATTAAAGCAGGTATTTCTACCATGGCACAAAATTCTGAAGAAAGGATGATGGCAGTGTCCTATCAGAGCCAAGGTGGGCAGCTGAAGCATTTGCTGTTACAGATAACAAAGCGGTGTTGAAGGTGATCTGTCAGCAGGGAGACAGGATGAGGCAGGAAACCAGCACTGGCTACAGATGATCAGTGGAAAGGTGTCCTGAGCTACGTATTTTTATTTTTTTACTGAACCTCTGCTACTTGCTAAAAGTAACATAGGGAATTAAATGTTCATTAAAAGTACTTTTTATTATGACCAGAAGAATCCTGGTTTTCAACTTCACACAAAGTTATTAATAGATGAGGCTTCCATCTCTCCCCATGGACAGCACTTACGCTTAGACAGGTAACAGAAAACCAGAGGAGTAAGTGGACAGCAACAGACATGAGGCTACAAAAGGAACTGGAAGGCCACATCTGTACATTAAGTCAGATGTACCTAATCAAATATACGGACTGATGAAAAATGCTGGTTTGTTTCCCTTTCTAGATGAAAAGGATAAGAAATCTACAAGTTTATTACTATGAGGGTGCAGACACACAGTTAACATGGTGTTTAATTCGCCAGGATTTTTTTGATTTGGAAGGAGTGGAGGGAAGGAAAATTGTTCTGGTGCAGTCATGGCCAAAGAGCAGTTACGCTTGAGCTTTACTCAATCATTTAAAGATCACTGCTGCTCTCTCTACATGGCAAATCTTAAGAAGTTTTATAACTGCTAACACTATAAGATAAACCAGGCAATCTCAGAAAACACTCCGGCCTTTCCACTTCCCACATCTACTCAAGCATCACATATAACAAAGGTCGTGGACTTTACTAAAGAACATGCTGGATGGTTAAAAGGCAGACAGTGCAAGGCAGTCCACCTTTTTTAAATTACCACTTGGTTTTGCCCAGTAAGTATCTTAAAATCAACCTGGATGTCTTTAAAATACATGGTTTCACTGCACACACAGCATAGAAGTCACACACTGTTTCTCACATGTGCTGAAC
Source organism: Falco biarmicus (assembly GCF_023638135.1). Lineage (NCBI taxonomy): Eukaryota > Metazoa > Chordata > Aves > Falconiformes > Falconidae > Falco > Falco biarmicus. The sequence continues at coordinate 25,414,524 of NC_079296.1, forward strand.
AAACAATAAACACCAGAGAGACGTATTATATTGCATTTGTGTGAAACTTTAGTGTCTTGCCCAGAGTTAATGACTACTGTAATTTTGATCTTTTTAATATTAATAGTGCATAAATACCTAAATTTGTACTAACTAGTTTGGAGACAGCAGTGACATTGGTCAGCACATATGAGCAGAAGGAGAAAACACACATCTAGAAAATGAGGGAAATAAAACTTCTGTTGCTTTGCATTTTAAGACTTACATCCTGCATTTGTGCGTTGAAAAGCGTACATGAAGACAACTGAAAAGACTGAATCATAACCTGAGCAACACCCTGTGGGACACAATGTACTTCCTATGTCATAATATAATGAAATATCTTTCTGTTCTTAAAAAAAAAAAGAAGGCATCAGATCTGCTGTTTGTTAGCAATATACATTTAAAATGTCATGGCTAATCACGCAAAAGTAGTCACTGACAGAACTTTCAGATATTCTAAAACTAAACGTTTTTACCTTGCCTAGTATTTTTCATTCCAAGTAAGGATACTTCACCTTTAAAATTGTCTCTTTCACCTCTCTTACTTCAACAAACTGAAACCAACAAAGGAAACAAACTAGAGTCACTAAAATCACTAAGAATATTCAGGTTTTAAATTGTTTGCTTAATAAGTTCAGAGATGGATATCCTTGGTATGGGGAGACTGCTGCAATTCAATCGTATTCTATCCTGGGAAATCCCCTCTTGAATTAAACACATAATCAAATAAAGTTGCTATTATTTTCTACTAGGTCACTCACATAAACATTTAATCTTTAAGTTACTCAATCCAAACGTGCTCTGTTGTGGTGCAAACTCACTCTGTACAAGCTGTGGCCATCATAAAGCCAGTATCTTTTTCTAAAATACCAGCCACCTTTCTAGCTGTGGGTCACGTAAAAGCAGCAAGTCTGAAGGAACGCGATTATAGACGATGTCTTGTGAAGTTTCCATACACCTGCACTTTGGCATTTACATAACTTCATTTTACCTAATCTGTTCTGTTTCCATGAACAAGACACCTCATGCTTACACACTATACACATTTTCCTCCCCTGCACTCGTATTGCTCAAAACTTATTTGTCATTGTAATCTTTGTAATTTCACAGACCTATGGGGTACTTACCACTCAAAAAAGCACTGTAAATAAACCTGTTGTAGAAAAATAGCATTCTTTTTTGCTACAGCATACAAAATACTATGCGTAACAGCACAAACCTGGAAATTGCTGCTCCTACATTTTTACACTCTATGGGATGTGATATAGGAGTACTTGAAGAAAGAGAGCAGTACGTAGGGTTAGTTTGAGTTAAGTTCCATATTCACTCAACAACAACAAGAAGTGAAATCATCAAGCTGTGTGAATACTGCTGCCTTTTATATTTTAGTAGCTTGAAGCTGCCGTTGTTACCTGAGCATGCTGGCTTTGTGCAAGCTCCTCTTTCTTGCGTTTCATGAGCTCTTTTCTCAGCTCTTTTGGTGCTTTCTCCACTTCACATAAAACCTACAGTGTATATAAGCATGCAGAAGGTGGCGAAAAGAACACTTTTTCTCCACAGCAAGCATTACCGTGAACATAGGACATGCAGGTCAAGCACTAGAGGTACTGGGAAATGTGCATTACTTCAGTGGCAGGGATGTTAGTTTAGTGAAAAGAGCTTAATGAAAAGAAAAGGAACAATACGTGCTTTATGTATGCCAGCGCAGTGCAGGAAAGAGGTATATGCCAGCCTCTTTTTGCATGCAAATGCTGCCCAGCGCTCTCAGAAATGGCAGCCTCTTGCTTACGTTTTCATGCAGCAGCTAGAATAGTCAAGAGTTAAGAAAACCACCACCGGCAAAAGTGGTATTTTCTTGAAGCACTATGGCAAAAGGACTACCGAGTATATTTACCTCATGGTAAAGCTGTGAACCATGGTTCAAAGTTTAAAATAACTTCCACTGAAAACCAGCTATTTCTGACACTGTCTCAAACTAAGATGCCATTATTAGTGTCTCCAACCATAAATGACATCTACACAGGTTATGTCCTTAAAATAATCATACAAACAAATAAAATATTCATTGGTTGCAAGTCTCTGGTTCTGAAGAATTTAAAAGCAAAACCCACCAATAATTAAGTGTGTTTTCAAGAAAATGTCATGACACATATGCTGCAATGGAACATGTTTCAGTCCAAGGTGAATTAGACCAGATTAGTAGAACGGTTCTAAATATAACCTGGCTAATTCAACTATTGATTGGTTAATTCACTGATGCGTTTTATTTATGTTTAAGAATTATAAAAATGCAACATTGCACACTCCAATATAGCATGGGTAGTTTTAGAGCACCAGCTGCATTTTCCTTCAAGCTGTAAATCGCCTTTTTAAGCTTTAAATACAAAACTATGCACCCAAAAACAAATGCCTATTTGTTTAATAGTGGAAGCATCATCAGCAAACAGAGTCCAAATCACCACATGCTATTCCTGTTTCCATGAAAGATCTGCTTTTAGCTCAGAGCAATACATAAAATTATTCCCGCTTTCCCATGTAGGACCCAATCACCAGTAAATAGAGAGAGACTCAAAAATGCAAGAGGTACCGCAAAAGAAGAAAAATTATTATTTACATATGAGCATATGGTTCAAACTAAATACAGCTTATATTTTTTTATGCACTTTCAGACTACAGGATCATTCTATGCAAAAGCACGGACAGTACAGATTTCTAAAGAAATCTCTGTGAGTCTAGTAACTATTAGAGCAAACACTGGAGCCATTTATAAACAAATGAGCACTACACAATTGATCTGAAAATGAAATAAAACAGCTTTTAAGATGCAAAATCCACATGGAAACACATCACCTTCTCTTACTCTAACGCAAACAAATTCACAGCATAAGGTGTCAGTGACAAATGTTATCCATCTTGCCCTAACTGTATGACATGTATGAAATTAACTGTAAAAGATTTAAGGTTATCCAGTCTTTTCCCTCCTGGCTTTCCTTTTAGAGTTAAAAAACTAAATCTGTATAACTGCTGTCACTTCATATAAAGAAATCCTAAACAACAACAGCACACATTCAATAAAGATCTTACAAATGACTAACAAAAAAATAAATATCTGGAATTTAAGTGGTTCTCAGTAGTAATCATGACCGTATTATTTTCTTCAAATTTCTAATTTGGTAACTATTTACTAAGTAGGTATAGTTGACTTCGTTTAAAGTAGAAATCTCAAATATTTTTCATAACTGATAAGAAAATACTTTTTCTTTATTTACTATTTGAAAGAAACTATTTTATTAAAGATTCTGCTAAAAGTAGTGTCTTCTTACTTGATGTTTTCTAGATTAAGTCAATACCTAAATATTACTCTTAGCTGCTTGTAGTTCACTTTAGGCTGTAAAACAAAATAATATTGCTAGTAACCTTTCCACAACTCAGTAAAACACGTGAGGTTGACAAAGCTTCTGGGAGACCTAAATTCAACATTCATTATGCCCATACTCTTTATTTTCTATATAATCATTGTTGTCTCTTACCTCCTTTTTTTTGTTCTTCAGCATGTTCTGGAATTTGGACAATTCTTTCTCCTGTTCTGCTTTGATGCGTTTTGCTTCATCTCGTAAACGATTTGTGTGTTCCTGTTCCAAGCGCTCTATTGTCTGTTTCTGCTGTTTTTCTAAATTTTCTATTTCTTGATCGTACTGCCGCTTCTTACTCTGTAAAAATAATTCGGTGTATTTTATTAGAAAACTAAATTCTGTTCAGTGACGTGCTGTACCACCGCAGAGGATGGCCATGACAAACAGGTGAGTTCTAGCACACAAGCTGGGCACCCCACAATGGAAAATACTGCCATTTATTAATAAGAATGAACATAAGCCATAGCTGTCATAAAAGGAAACACCTGATTGCTGCTAGTAGTAGTATTCTGCCTACTCCGTCAAGATGTCATATTTTAAGAGCACCAAAATCCAGAAACTCACTGTCATTTCCTGTTCAAAACGTCTGTACATCTGTTCTCGCTGTTGCAAAAGCTTATTACTGAGTTGCTGTTGGGCTCTCTGCTCCTCTTTCTGAAGAAGCCTTAACTCTCTTAGCTCTTGACGTCTAATAATGAAAAAGAACACTTAATATTGATGGGAAAACAAAGGAAGTGGAAAATTACAAAAGATGAAAAAAGCATCTACAATTTAGGTCCAATAGAATTAGTTTTGCATTGATTTTCTTACTAAGAAACCTTTACATTCCCTCCTACTAACAAAGTAAGTGAAATTAATCCCCAAATATTACAGAAATAAGATCATTAGCCCCCCTCTACTATTCAAAGTGGAAAAAAATTAGCTGCTAACTTCTTGTAAATTTTACTTTTAAAAAACACTTACCGTAGAAATCGCATTTCTTCACTTTTTGAATCATTTTCAGTAACTATTTTTGATGTGGTTACACTCACTTCTACTCCATCAACAACAAACTTCCGAGTTTTCTTTAAAGTTTTCTTCTGTCTTCTAGTTTCCTGAAAAAAAGCATTGGTAAGTTATTGTAGAAGAATGGCTGCAGAAGCATGGCCTTAGAATCTCTGAAGTTCTGCACAATCCAGGCCTGGTATTAGAATAGGCCTGTAATCGGAATTGTACTGAAGTTGCTGTGCTGAAGTTAACAAGAAAGGTAGCCTCGAGCTATTCTTGAATCCTGAGACCAAGTCATTATGTTGTGCCAACAGGCCGTGGCTGTAACAAGATACAGCTGCTGGGAAAGCAGGTGCAGGGCCAAGAAAGATAGGGACCGGTATGGGAAAATAGGGAGTAACAAACTACAAGGCTGAAGCACAGCAACACAATTAGCTACATGGATAGAATGCTTATTTTAGTCATGATAATTAGGGGTGTGAGAACTGCGCGTGTTTAGAGACTACTAACCAATTATATTTCTGCTTTACGAATATGCATGTGTATCGGTTCTATATAAGTAGTGTTAGAAACTAACAAAGTTGAGCAAGATGCATAACTCATATTGAGCGTCTTCTTGACTCCGGCGAACCCTTCTTCCAACAAGTTATTCTGTAATTATTTAAGTTATAGCCTTTTTTCTCCTTTTCTTTAATATTAAAATTACTTCAAATATTTCTGTGAAGGCCTGCCATCCAGTAATCAGTTCTTCTCACTTACCAAGTACCTCACTAATCCAGCAAGAACTTGGAAAATTCTGATACACTTTCCCTAGTCAGCAAAGGAAAACTGTAATTATTGATCATCTAAATTGCTAGAAGGAAAAAAACCAACCCACCTAGATAAACCCAACAGAACTGATGCAGTTTATTTTCAAGAGCTGAAGACAGTAGCAACTACTGTTTGCTTTTTGACCATAATTGTCCCAATCAACGAAAAAGATATTTAATTCTGAAAAAAAGTACTGAAACTGAATAGCAATTTACTCACCTACTTACTTCTGCTTTGGAAATAGATTAAATTAACAAGTTTATTTTTTTATTCATATATATTAGTCAAAATCATGTGATGATCTTGCCAACAGAAATTTCACTTCTCAGAGCTGCTATTGTTTCATTACAAGAGAAGAAAGACCCCAGCTGAAACTGTCTCTCTATTGTGTTAGGGCTACTGCACACATCTTGAAGTCACGCTTAGCACAGCTGTACCAGGGTATGATTTTTGGTTTGGGTTTTTTTGTGGGTTTGGTTTGGTTTGGTTGTTTTTTGGCGTTTGTTTTTCTTCAAACCCATAGTTACACAGTTACTATCCTAGTAAGGCTATAATCGTGTTAGTATAAAGATTATAAATAAGGTTCATAATCTGGAATGTGCTTCCTCTGAATAAGGTCGTTCATACTGGCATAATTGCATGGATACACTACAACCATACAAATACAGTGTTACAGGAATAAAAAACCTGAGAGTCTGTATGCCTTAGCTCATCTATATCTAAACAAAGAGGCAGAAGACAGAAGTGATAGGAATTCAATATAAGATTAGATATCATAAAAGATCTGTCCCGTTAAAGAGGGGTTCTGTGCAGAGAAAGGCATTGAACTAGTCTTCTGGAATATCGGCTCTGAACTATAACTGTTCACAAATCTTCACCTGTAATATTGTTAGACTTTCTGTTATATGCTAGTCTACATTTTCAAGATACAATTATGCAATAATGTAAGAAAATAATTAGCAGCTGTGTGGCTTCTAGCTTTGCTGCATAGCTGCACAAAATCTAGGCATTGTTAGAATGCACAATCTAGGATACTTCTGTTACTACAGTTTTATATTCCACACTGTCATACTAGTTTCTCACTCAATTTTCTTTGTTAAAAAGGTCAAACTTGGGAGATAATTTTAAGGTTACACTCACACAGGATTTTATATAAAAATACATGATTGCTTATACTTACTTGTAAAGATATTGAACCTGTCTCTTTGTTTTTACTAAGGAAACTAGAAATTGACAAGTTCAAATCAATGCTGCTGTTATCAGCTGTAGAACCGGTGCCTGAATCTGCATCATTTTCCTTTATATTTTCCAATTCTAGCTGCTGTAAAGTTTCAGTGTTGTCTTGATTATCTGTTTTGACTTTCTCTTCATTTTCTTCAGTGCTAATACTAATACTGGGGACTGGAGTGACTTCAGAATCATCAGCTTGGTCACTGACAACGTCTTGAAGCTTATTCTTCATTATTTCTTCGGAAGTAACTTCTGAATGTTCTTTGTCTAGCTGAATATTGTTGTCCTGAATATTCTCAGGTTTGCGCTCTTCTGAATTTTGGTCCGTATCAGTCAGTTTATCCACCACTTTATTAGAAATATCCTCAGGCTTGCTCTGTATTGCCTTGTGGTCTACGTCATCTTTTCCAGAGTCTTTGATCTCCTTTTCTTCTATGCTTCTTATATTACTAATATCCTCATTTTCACTTTCTGCCAGTTTCTTGTCTACTTTCATCGCTTTATCTTGGCTTTCTGATGGAGTTTCTTCAGAGCTGATTATCTTATGGACCTGCTTAGCCTGACTTTCCACTGGCTTATCCTCTGTCTCAGGTATTTTATCCCCACCACTGATCTGTGTTTCAGCAATAGCATCCATCTCCTTAACGTTGTCAGTTCCATGCTTTAGCAGTTCCTTTTCTTCATCAGCCACTTTATCTGCAACATTAGGTAAAGTTTCTGTAGTGGTGTCTATTATCGCTTCTTTCTGAGCTTCATCTTTATCGTCCTTTTGCTTTGTAGTATTTTCTGCAGGGACCTTTTCTTCCTTGCTTTCTGAGAGATCTGTTCTGTTCTCTTCTTTTTCACCAGTTTCCTTAGAAATGTCTTCTTCAGTTTCTACACTCACTTCAGTTGCAGGTACAATTTTCAGTTCATTATCTTCTGTTTGTTCATTTTCCATGTAATTTTCTTTCTCGATTTTTAGGTTGGGTTCATCCTTTATTTCTGATTTTGTTTCCACATCAAGCTCTTTCCCTCCTTTCTGGGGTTCCATACCTTCATGTGGTTTTTCCAGGCTTTCTGTAGTCTTTCCAGCTGGCACTATTTTGCCTTGCTCATCTTCACCAGTTGGCACTGAACCATTCTGCACTTTCATATCACCAACAGTAGTACTGCATACGTTATCCGCCATCTTTCTAATTTTAATGTCCTCAGATTCATCTCCAGTTGTTTTGTCATCTGGAAATATAGCGCTGGGTTTGTCCTCAATTGCATTAATTTCTGTTTTCTCAGAAAGAGATTCCAGAACAGAGGCATTCTGAGAAAGCTTATCCTCTTCAGAGCTTGCAATACTAAGATCAGAGGATGCACGCTTCTCTGCAGGTAACTGCTAAAAAATTAAAAGCAAAAAAAAATATTTAAAAATCTTCTAACTTAAAGCACATATTATTCTACTAAATAAAATTTTAAAGCACACAAATATATTATATTGAAGAATATCTGAATAGAGATTAATATTCTATTTACAGAGTGATATGGATTTAATAATCTCAAAGTACTTCACTTGGTATTACCACAGAACAAGTACAGGAACAGCAGACAGGCTCTGAACAGAATAGTTTCGTGAGAACCCTCTTCCATCTCCCATAATTTAATAAAACATACTGTGAATGCAGGAAAAAGATTATGGCCAGCCCTCAGCCTCACACTTAACAGAATCTTTAAGAGTCTTTTTCCAATCATGTTGCTTTTTTTCCTTGGATTAGTTCAGTTCCCTAGTAGTCCCAGCTGCAGGTGGATTTGAAAGACTCATGCCTTTGTGCCAGTTTGGCTCGGAAGAAGCTGTGTAGATGTAGTACAGCATCAATAAAATGCAGTATTCAGACTTTCTTCTCCTTCATCAAAAAGAGTATCTTTCCTTGTGTTCTTTGTTAAAAATGCCTGCATATTTTTTTGGTCTGCTTTTTAATCACTGTGAAACTCCATTACAATGGTGAAAACCTCTTGCAGATCTGACTAAGTGACAATACAGAACTGAAATAGACACAGTTACATAACTGTAGGAATTGCTGCTGTGGGAATATGAACGAATGTTATCAGATTACATACAGACATACAAAAGACCGTACTAATAAAGTATCATTTTAACCATAATTGCCCTTCCACTCTTCAAAGCGATTGCGATAACTCTCTGCCTATACCTACTGTTGGAACCTTGTAATTTGCAGATCAGGCTTCCTATTTGCCACTGGGGCCATACTAGGTGAGCTACAGTAACAAGCAGAGGTTTCATCATGCCTTTCCGACCTTAAGGTTTTCCTTAAGCACACAGAAAACAATTCCTTTTAAGTCAAAAGCACACTTAAGAGATTTCTTCACATAACTGTTCTACAAGCTTAGTGTTGATCTCCAAGCAGTTTTCAAAACTACCACACGTAAATAATGTAAATGCATCTACCTCATGGTTTCCTAAACTGCTGCTTGTGTCGAGACACTTGAGACACATGGTGGATTTTACTCCAGCCCTCCTGGGGACTGATAGCTGAGCAGCTATCAGTGGAGAGAGGTAGGGGGTGATGCCTTAGGAGATGGAGAATAAGTCTTGGAGGAAGCTGGTGGGAACGCATGCTTGGAGACCTCCTGGGGCAGGCAGGGAAAGTGGTATGAAGGCCAGGGGACGTGATTAGCCTGGTGAGGGGCGAGGAGACATAATTCTTGTGCACATGCAGTTGGCTTCTTTACTATTGCTGGTAAGGGCAGCTACTGGTGGTACTGGTCGCTGTCCGTGTTTATAGTGCTTGAGCCAGGTAAGTCACAAAGCAGGCTACCTGTACACTCTGCGCCCTACTACTGTATCATTGAACTTCATGGCTTTACCCTTTGAGGAACTGAATTTGCATTGTTAAGATTCTTAAGCACTTTTAGAAAGACATACATAAATGCAATCCTGTCTTGGTAAAAGATGGCTTTTTTTGCTTTTGTTTTTTTGACAGACATGCTGTCAAATCAGTTTATAGGATAATGGCCACGTATCTTCCTTAATGTTTTAAGCATCTTATGGAATACAATTATAAGTACTCATTTGTCTAGTCATTTTGACGTAAAACCACTTATATAAATATCAGTATCTGATTTTTTAAATTCCATACTACACATACATGTGTAATGTGTGTATATATATATATACACACACATATGTATAAAAATAAATGAAGACAACATTCTTTCTTAGATAATATTCTTTACCATTAGTTCTTAAAGAGTTTAAGAAAACGCTAATTTTGAAAATGCTGGCTACTTATTTTATAGTAAGGTTAGAGTAGTAGTAGAGTTTATGTTTTTATTCTTAGAAGACTTGATGTAAAAGTTCGGTAGTACATCAAGAACTGAGTTCTCCATAGGAAACTGGTGATTGAAACTAGCTGCATATTTTAAAAAAGTAAAATTTAAACTGACCAGAGAATTTTCTGTTTCTTCTTCTTCATCCTCATCTTTACCATCTTCAACTTCTTCTGTAACTTCAGCCTTAGCTTCTGCAATCAATTCTCGTATTGGTTTATTGGAAGTAACAGTAACAAATGGATGCTTGTGAAAATAAAAAAAATAAGCACAATATTAAGTGCTGACTTCATTGTACACAGTGGTAAAGTCATAACTTGAAATAAATTAACTACAGAGAAATGTTACTTTGATTCTTTAAAACTTGAAAACTCACAGTTAAATTAATCATAACTGCCCAATGTATTTTTTCTGCAGTTTTAAAATAAAAGCATTTGTATTCAAATATGCTGTGTAAGTAGTCTAACAAACTTGCTAAAAATAAAAATAATTCATTTATACTGACCTGTTTCACAATCCAAAGAATAGAAGTAGAAAGATTTTTAAAAAGGTTATTTTTCCTGGAAACGAGTTTCATTTCTTTTCTGTTCCACAGTTACATTATTTCCTGAATAAGCTTTATCTAGAAATATTCTTTCTAGAAAAAGTCTGTTTTGTCTTTAGAACAATTTTTCCTAACATAGAATTCTACAGTTTTCTTTAAGAGGAAACAGCTACCTGTTCTCCTACTGTCTGAATCTTCTTTCTCTGCTTGGCCCTGCTGCTTAAATCTATTCAACATATGCCGGATGTATTCTGGATAAAGTAAGTGTGTGCTGACGTTAAACAGAATCAAATGTACCTAGTCACATCTACTACTGTTTAGCTATTCTGAAGTGACAGCATTATAGAGGAAGGCTGAGCACTAAAGCTTTTAAAACACCTGTCAGCAATTGGCTACTTATGTAAATATCTCCTCCATCCATTGTAAGTAGCAAAGTACAAATACTTATGTAATTAGTTATATTATATCAAAATACATAAACAAAAAATTTGATCTGTACTTGGTATCACTTAATCAGATTTTACCAAATAATGATCAATGCAAAGATGTTAAAACCACATTGTATATGAACACTTAATTATAAATTATTTAAATGGTTACTATAATACTGCTTTGCTTTTTTTAAAAAAAAAAATATGCTTGCCTTTAAACAATAGTTCTAAACAATTAACTCTTCCTACCTGTAGAAGTTGATATGCACTCCACCTGGCATCTACATTCTTTTCCAAACATTTCTTCAGAAAATCTTTAAAATCAGATGACCTACAAAAAAAGTAAATAGGTAGTGGTTCCTCTTTTGTCTTGACATCAGACCGGTGTATAATGAAATATTCTTTTGCTTTCACATGCATCTACACTGTAATTCCATGTCTTTCTATTATTTAGGAAAACACAGAGACAGTACAGGAATGCAAAGACCAATGTAGCACAAATAGTCTTTAAAATGTTTGTTCATTAATAGAAGAGTTTACTTTTGGGACTGGATTTATAATACACCACATCTGCTATATCACTAATTGAATCACACAAAGATATTAAAATAGATAACAGCTTTTTAAAATGTTTTTTTAGAATAATTCTTAGAATAAACATAACTTAAGTTTCTTTTCATCCAATTTTCTTTTTCAGATGGTCTTCAGACCTTTTAAATTTGTAAAAAGCTATTTAAGATATATTTTAATGCAGAATCTGCAAAATATTTCAGTATAGAAGCTTCTACAAAGAACTACAACAAAAAGACCATACCCCAACTGGATAAGGATATAAATATATATATATGTATGTATTCATGTACAAGCGTACATATATAGAACAAGCACCTGACTCATGCATAAAGCTAGTCCCATAAAGTTCAACAGGTCTACACCCACAAACGTTCAGTTCAGCAAATATACGACTTAGCTTACATCACACTCAAAGCCTACAAATTAGGGTGGAAAAGTTGTAAATTAACTACTAACCATTTTGAAGGCTGTGCTAATGTAGGCGGATCAGATTTTGCTATTTTCAGAAGCACTCGCATTGGATTTAATTCATGATGAGGTGGCTCTATTTGAGCCATTTCTATTAAAGTAATGCCAAGAGACCAAATATCAGCCTTGTAATCGTAAGGTCTGTCTTTAGAGGTCTCGCACATTACCACTTCTGGAGCCATCCTGCAAAGAGAATAATGAAGTACCAGATCAGAAAATGCATTCTCATCTGTTCTGAAAAAAGTTCTAAATCAATAAATTCACTGAAGCATTTTAAGAAGCCCATCCTACTCTCACTAAATATATTTACATGATATTGTATTAAGCTTGTAATATTAACAACAAAGGTAATATTAAAACACTAGTTCATACGAAAAAGTCAGCAAAACAGTGCACTTACCAATATGGTGTACCAATAAAAGAATCTCTTCTTTGTATTGTTCTTGTGTTTTTAGCTGATACTCCAAAATCCGCTTAAAGCAAACAGTAAAATGCTATTAACTGGGTGGTGGAAAACATTAGATTTTTATATTTTACAACTGTCTTTTAAAGTGTTGTATGTTCCAGAGCAAACATTCTGCAGTATGAAAACTTCAAAGTGAGATTAAAATATTTGTGTGTTGATAACTGAGTGCCAAGGTTCTATAGTATTTCTAATAAAAGATATTGAATAAATGTTATTCTCCATTGAAAAAAAAAAACAAAGAAAATAATGCTACTGTTTTGCTATGTGGGACGAGCAATGCATGTATTTACTGTAGCAATAAGTGGGTTAAATTATTTTAATTAGAAAATAATTTCTTTAGACTATGAAGGCTGTATTCCTTAGACATGGCATTAGCTCTTACTAATTCAAGAACTCAATTTAATTTTTAATTTCAGGATTCCAATTCTCATAAAACTAGATTTTTCCCTTTATCTTACAGGTTTCTTCCTACATTATTTTTCACTTTATATTAAATATCTGAAAGCTTGCATATGCATTTTTGATGCATTTTGACCCAACCAAAGCCCAACTTTCTTTGCAATTAGTATTACCTGACTATAAAGGGCTACACATTTCTCACTGAGTGAAAAAAGACTACATTTAAATAAGTGTCATATGCTCATTATATATGTAACTTTCTTCATGAAGATCTAGAGATTACAGCAAAGGGACAGAATAGCCATATGTTGCCATCTTTAATCTGTACAAAATTATTTGATGGACTCAACACTTAAAAAGCCTAATTTTGCTCTGTGGGAAAGAAATAAGGACTAAGAGAGCTATTTGCTCAAATGCAAAATCTGAAATCTTGGGGAACTACTGATACTGAAATATTAAACCTCAAATCCTTAGACAAATAAAATGCAATGAAGGAAATTGATTTGCCATTCATGTATTTGTAAAACAAGGAATTATCTATTTCTGCGTGTACCAGAACATAAACAGTTTAAAAGGAGTAAAACGCTCTTTTCAAGGGATGCTGTACATTTTTCAAAACTAAATATTTTTTTTTAGAAATCTTAATTAGCAAACCTGTATAGATCACTAAATGTAGGTGTGGAAGAAATGTCCCTGTGGTCTGAACTGTAAAGTAATATCCTGACAGCCTGCACAGTGCTCTATATCAGCTAAGGCTGACAAAACCTTAAAATAGTTCCAGTCTGTATGAGGAGAAGCCAGGACATGTGAGGCAAATAAAATGAACAGAAACAAATTATTCTCTCTCTGACCATGAGACTCTTGCTATGACCTATGATTTCTTTTACAGTAGTACTAAGAAACTAATATAGTGGTTCTATTATATTTATAAATAAGGCCTGTAAGACCGAGTCAATCACTAAATCTTCAGGCTCCGGGAAAAAACCAAACGGTAAAGTTAACTCATACTTTGTGGATGAACAGAAAGTCACATACAAATATGTACAAGTAATAATCTTGTGCAAGGGAATCCATGCAAAACACAGATACACTTAACTGATTAAGGTAGCAAAGCAGGTTCTTAGGTATTCTCAACTTCTTAACAGAGATGATGCACTATACCTTGCAGAGACACTGTGAGCAACACAAGTTGGGTAGTAGGTATATTTGTGAATTTGGGTAAGTCTTGCTTACAATTAAAAGGAATGTCTGTAGCAAGGCTGGGAATTTTGAGCCCCTGTTCAGCGTGGTGATCTGATTCTCTCCTTACCTTTACCTTCTGTGTAACTTGCATCCAAAGAAATACAACTAATCACACACGTCATCTAGAGAGAAGGTTTTCAAACCTGAACGCAAGCTGCTGTGTCATGGAACTATGACATTGGTAGAGCCACCGTAGAGGCTGACAGCTTATACACGTTTGCTCCTGACAAAGCCCTGAACAAAGTGGATCCAGACAATTCCTATCTTTTCCTGGCTGAATGCAGGGATGCTATTCACCACCAGTAGTCTTTTGTCAGTTCTTCATGAAGGAATCCTCATGGATTCCCTATCACATCAGACAGAAAATGTGGATGACTGCTTAAATTCAGATAAAAAACCAGAAATCAACAATAGTAAGCTTGTATAATTTTCTTCCAGATCGTTCTATCTTAATTTCAGTGCAACTAACAATTAAAAAAGGGATGGAAAAACTAAACTGAGTAATGAAGATTACTCTTCTCTCTCAGCAATGGAAGAGAGAACAGTACTAAGTACTGTTTTTTGGTGATAGTGAAGGATGTTAGTTTTCTAAGCTAATAACTTCAAAGGGAAGTTCTGATCTTACCGTAGTAAAGATGACTATAATTAAGAACATTATACTACTAAACAGCAGGACCTGTGTCTGACTTTAGGGAACTCAGTATGGATAACGATATGACTCCTATTCCTGCTGATTTTGAAGTCAGAAAGACGTACAAAGTATGGTTAGAACAAGTTTTTTTGGTTTTTTTTTTTGGGGGGGTGGGGTGGTGTTTTGGTTTGGGGTTTTTTTCGTACTGGCAAACCACTTGCATCTGAAAAAACTGTCATTGTTAGACTGGTATTTAAATAGATAAATACTGAAATCTGGCAAATTACCGCCTAAGGAAAATACAGTTACAAGAGCACACAAAGTACTGGGAAAGACTTTTATATGCTTACCGAGTTTAATGTCTCCATCTAATGTGAAAAGAATATTGCCAGCTTTTAGGTCCCTGTGGATGATCTTATTTTCATGCAAGTAGTTCAATGCTTCCAGTGTCTGCCTGCATACCACTTTGATCTGTGGCTCCGTTAATGGCCTTTCAAGCTCTACACAAGAAATAGACAGAAATAAACACAACGTGTTTGCATTTTATGTTATGTGTTCGTAGCAATCAATATAGAAGAAAATTAATGAATCTGACAGATTCTGAACATCATAAGTCATAAAAACGTATATCTTAGAATATTTGCTCATTTCACTAAGAATTTAATCTCTTGTGCCCAAACCCCTCCTCACTATGAACTATGTATACCTGCCTATCTGAACTGTGAAAAAGCTATATAGTTTAGAGATTGGTTCTTTACTGTTGTACACAGAGATGTTAAAGACTAGATCCTCTATTTACTGGTATTAGCATTCACCTATTCTGGGGAATAAGCACAGAAAAATCTAAGTTTAAGGCTGATGCAATAAAAAAAAATATCACAATGTAATTTGGAAGATGAAGGGGGAAGAATGAGACCCTGAAAAGAGCTCACATAGATTATAAGAACAGAGAGCTCCATAAGCATATGGGAACAACTCATCACATTCACTGAAAGGATCAAGACAAAACTGTGTTTTGAAAAGTAGACAAACACTTGAAAAATGAGAGAAAATTAATCTAATTTAAGAAATTATAATGTCCATATAGATGTAAATGCTAATTTTAAACCCCCAACATTCAACACATAGCACACCAATCACACAAATATTTGCATTTCAGAACAGTATACACGTGAAACAAGTCTTACAATATATATAGCAATTTTAAGATGTTACTAAGTTTATTATTTGAAACAACTTATTTACCCAACATTACTGCATCTACTGCTCCACCTGCACAAAATTCGATCAGGATCTGTACATAAACAAAAGAATACACAAATTACAAATTAAATAGTTCTGCTGAACTGAACCATTGATAAAGGGAGCATTATTGAGACACCAGTTTCAGCCTATTTGGCATTCACAAATTATTTCACTAACCTCTGTAAAATAGTACTGTTACTCAGCAAAAAGTAAGGCTGTGCTACTCGAGCAAATTACTTGAAAAATGCTTGGAGATCCTCAGAAAAAAGTTTTAATTCAAATATAAAACTGCATAATAAAACTTATAAAACTTAGTAAAATAGTCAGCTTGAACCAGACCCACTGTAATGTGATTTACATAATCCCTGCAAACTCATTTCTCGATTATTTAACTGTACTTCTACACTATAATCTCTAATCGGAAAGTCCAAGTACAAAAGATATAAGATTTTCCTCTTCTGAATTGTTTCAGATGAAAAAATGGAAAAATACTCTTAAAATTTACAGAAAATTACTAAATTCAGATGTTTACATTAATTTTCCTCCATTTTCACTGACACCTACAATACATCAAGGTTTTTATCTCAGAATCTAATAATACTAGAACAACTCCATGTCCAGTTCTCAGTTTCTGATTTGAAACAAAAATAAATTGCAACTATTTTGGGGCACAAACTATGCTGGCATGTAGGACAGAAAGGTCATACGCAAAGGAAAGAGGGCAGACACAGGGAATGAGGAGAGCAAGGAAAAGGAAAGGTCATTCAAGACTGACAACCCACTCTTCCTTATGTGTTTTCTGTTCTTTAAGTTGAACATTAAACATTAAACAAAATTTCTCAGTCTGACAGCTAAGTATGTCTTGTCAGAAATCTATCAGTCAATATTCTGATATTAAATAATGTCTTAATTTTTTCCTTTAGAGTACTTGTAAAATCAGAATATTATTGCCCATGGAAAAGGAAACCTCAAATTATACCTTATACCATAACACTTACATATACACAACTTACATTACAGATTACTTCAAATTACTATTATAATTAACCCTCACAACAATGGTTCTAAAAAATGCATTATATAATGCAACTCTTGTAAATCCTTTAAATCATTATTCCATTTACATGCCTCTACATACCTACTGTCAAGTACGTTAAGTGCGAGAAATTGTAAATAGATAATTTCTTTCTCTAAAATTTGCTGTTTGATCTGACAAATCTGACAAAGGTCTCTTTGGTAGAGAAATTGTGTTTCTAAAACTGGAAAGCAAAAGCGTATTTTATGTCCAACTATCATTCTTTTCTTTTTTGCCTCCACTGAATTTTGTTTACTTACCACATCATTATAGCCTTCCCTTTGTTGCTTTCATGCCTCTGCATTTCACTGTAACTATACATCTACAATTTTATTTTCAAACTATTTACTCTTCCTCCTTCTATCGTTATTCTGCCAGTGAAGCATATCCACACAGTTTCATATTCTCCCTTTATGCATACTTGCTTTCATGCTGACCTTTATGCATGGAAATTTTTTTGCTATTCCATTTTTTATACAAGGTAATTTTACTCTGCATTCAGATCACACAAAGTTTACACAAAGCTTATCAAAATAAATCTACATCAGGAAACATGGTATTAAACTTCCATTGTTTTCATGCATAAAGTATAAAACATATTTGTAAGACTCCAAGGAAATTTTCTTTTACTTGTTTTAGGTATCATTTTTAATTATAAACTCTTTAAAAAAAACAAACATGTATTCTTCGTACAATTCAAAAAGCACTTACAAATATTGCACTGGATCACCTAAAAGAAAAAATTGTATTTTCATAGCTAAAGCAATTCAGTGCACAGGATATAGCAGAAAGGTGATGTACAGTCATATGTATGCCTGCTATACTTCTACATACAAATATCTAGGTTTTAAATAAATTAATTATGGTTCAAGTCTTGGTACCGACTGTCCTTTCTGGAAGTACCAATGAATTCATGCGTATCTAACATACATACTTCACAGGCTGACCTTTTAAGCATATTATTTATTTTTCAGCTGCAGATTCTGAATCTCACTCTAAACTGTGCTAATGTAATTAAAATCTGAGTCTTGCTGTTATAAATAAGCACTAAGAACTCTCTCCATACAACAAAATGAGCTGCTAATTTCCAGATTTTAGATTCAAATTCATGACAAAATGACTCAGTGTAGCTCAACTTTACAGTGACAATTTCCTAGAAGTCATACTCACAATTTAGGAATTAGTTTTGAGATTGAACAGTTATCCCAATAGCGACAACCCACAAGAAAGGTGATTCACCAATGATCTTTTAATGAAGTAAAGCAGAAAAATGTAATTTCAATAACCTTCTGAGAGAAGTAAAAGTATTTAGAGAAATAAAAATACCTACCCACAGATTGTTTTCATAGTAGAAAGCATCCAGGAGCTTAACAATATTAGGATGATCACAGGATGCTAAAATATCAATCTCAACCATGTAATCTTCAAGTTCTTCTTCTGATTTAGTATCAATCACCTTTGCAGCAGCCAGTACTTTCGTTTCTTTGTTCTGAGCCTATAAAAGACACAGCAAGCATAGAGATGTGAATTTCACCAGACAACTGTCACTAGCCAAAAAAAAACAAACCAAAAAAACCCCACCCTAAAAAACCCTCTCCTGACAGTTCTGTACCATTTTCCTGCCTTTAGTTTGCTTCTCTACAAAAAGAGAATACTTGCATATTTAAGACTAGATAAAATTGAGCAGAAAAAGGTTTTATCAACTTTTTTCAAAGTCAAGAAACAACAAAAGGCAGGAATACAGAAATACTTCATTCTTGTTGCATTCTTTAAAACATCACGCAGCTTAGCATCATTACTTCGTACTCCTAAAAATGAAGTTTTGTGCTGCTCTTCAAAAAACTATCAACACTCGGCAAGGTGTGTGACGTAGCCTCCACTCTCTCATTTCTGACCGCACATCCTTGCCCTTCTGATGCTCCCCACGCTGTGGCAGCACAGCTGTGCCCGAAGCCACCCAGATCATCTACCAGTCACAGTAGGTTACTCTCTTCTTCACCCAGGGGCTGCATTCAAGCTCCCATGTTAAAAAGGTGCCAAGCTTTTTAATTAATTTCTCCGGGCATTTTACTCTCTTTGCTTCAGAAGTCTAGGAGGACTTCATCGATGGCTACTCATTGAAGTTGGCCACACTCAAAATGCTGCCAGCCTCTACTTTATAACTCCACACCTTGAGAGAAGGGAGCTAGAACTGTTGTAGTGGTAAAGTCAGCTGGAGAATAAGTAAGATTTTGACTTGAAAAGCAGAAGGAAAACAAGACATTGGGTACCCAAGGGAAAAAAAAAGAGAAAAAAAAAAAAGACATTTCTGCTATGCATTTAAATATTCTTCAGCTTTTTTAAAACGTAAGAAATTACAAACAGTGCAACTGTTACATAGCAAAAAATTTCAGAAACCAATTGCTGTAAATACTTATTCACAGAATACTACTGAGAAACTAATCCAGCAAAACTGGGCAAGGTGAGATGAAAAAATAAAAATAAATTAAGATTTGGAGAATAAAGCAAGGATTAAACACAGACTATATATGTGTGTACCTATACACACACAAAAAATTATGCACACTTTCTTATAATTGTCTTGCAAGATATGTTTGAAGGAATACTGTAACACGGAATGTAGTGAACTTTAAACAAGATGGCGAATTTTCCCAAGCCATCATAAAAACTCTAGCTTGCCAAGGCATTTCCAGTGGTTACCCTTTGCCTCTGAATAAATTAAGTTATAGGACTAAAGTTTACTTCAACAATTATAGGTAAAGACCATGAAGAAAAGGCCGAGATTTACTCCACCTAGCTTTTGACATTCAAAAGAAACTAAATGAAAAGTAGGGACATAGGCTCTCTCCAAAGCTGCAAAAGACAAGAACCTGCACGGGCAATTCTGACTCCTGATGTGAAGCATCACAAGGTGGCTCATCCCGTCTCTCTGCTGGTGCATGGGATATCTTGGCCTCAAACCTAGTTGAGACGAACCCAGAACAGGGCACGGCAAGAATCCCAAAAACCTGACTTTTGTCACCTAATTTCGTTAACTAGCATCATACAAAAGCTGGTATCAGACAGCAAGTAAGAATTCTTAAGAATTATTTCCAAGGTCTGAATATTATTACTTTCCTAGTCATAAATAACTCTCTCAATGTGGCGAGAGAATAAAAGATTTAAAGACAAATGTTTATGATAACATTCAGTTAAACAGCAGTAACAGCAAAACACAATTATAAGCATAGTCCTAGCTGATTCATCTCACATTGAGGGTAAAGGTTTTCTGTAGCATTTATTTTTATCTCAATATTCTTTCCAAAATAATAAAACAACCAATCTTCCCAACCTCAATATTTGCCCACCCGTTTTTAAAAACAAAGATAAGGTCTCCCTATAACATTATTTGAAAACAAACTACTATGAAGTTTTCCAGCATACATTCTAATAATGAAAAGGTCTGCTTAATAACGCAAACATCGTTTGTTTTGCCTTCATGCTTTAGAGCAAGAATGAAAGACCAACCTTCCATTCTAGAGCTGTGCTGTAAATTAAACATGAAACTGAAACAGATGTCTGACTCCACAACAGAATTAGACTTGGTAGCTTTACATGTGCTGAAAAACGGTTGTTAAGGCACCTTTCTAAAGAACTCAAATAAATTTACTCTTTTGAAACATGCATGCCCACACGCTCCACTGTACCTTATAAGAAGGATACTTCAAAAAAAAATAATGAAAAAAATTATGAAATTCATTTTTACACAAATTTGCATGTAAACTATGTAATAGTAGTAATATTTTCTTTAAATAAAACCCTTTTAAACTCCTACATCAAGTAACAATAAGAGATGTTACTGTTTCCAGATTCAGCTTGACCTGGCAGGGGGGGGACTGGTAAATTAGCATGCACGATTACATGCTAGGGACTTTGCTGCATTTGTAGCATATATTGCTTTTTTCTACTGACAGAGAACTTTGTCTTTTGATTTTTTTCCCAGATCATTTTGCTTCAAGTAACTAGAAATCTGCTTTCAATAAGTTTCTTTTATTTCCTCCTTGTGTTAGCTCTATTAAAACACCTCATTAAAAGTCAAAAGCTATTATAGAGACAGTATGATAAACTTTATAAGCATCTTAACAATAATAAACAAAACAAACGTTCGTCTTTGTTCTGACTTGAGATAGTAAAATTTTGTAGGTGTAGATCCAGATTTTTTTTTCCAGTTCTTAAAATAAAAAAGCTTTAGAATTAGCATATTTCCACCAGGTATTTCTGAGAACTGATGAAACATTTTAAGTATACATCAAGTTACAACTGAAAATAAATAAATAAAGTATATATATTAAACATGATTTTAAAAAGTTCTTTTTGATTAAGACATTATTCATCTCCACCCCAGAATGCACTCTGTAATAAATACCCATCTATGTGACATGCTGTAAGTAGTACATTAAAAATATGCTCTTTTAAATTCTGTAGGAAAGAATTCTACTGTTCATGCGTAAGATTTATGTAGTGCTGTATTGTATGTGAAAAAAACCCCAACTCTCTGGATTAGAGAGGAACAAAAAGCATTTATAAGCTTTGCGTGGGCTTGTTTGTTTTTTCTAGACTTTGGCTTAAGTCTTTCTTCTGCCACATAACATTCTCCAAAGGTCAGAGCAGGAGCAAAAATGTTTCTGTAGATGCCATCTTCATTTGCATATACTCATTTTGCATTTGCATACATGAACATTTAAAGTCAAATAACCATTCATGTTACTCAGAGGTTCTGCCCTTTCAAAGTATGTCCTTTATCAGTAGCCCAGCAGTTTCTTCCTGTATTTCAGCTCTCAACTACCAATTCAAGTTATTTCAAATGCTCGGCTTAAATACATTTGCTTCCATGACAGGTGATTTAAGCTTCAGTCCTATGCTAAGAAATCCAAACTAGCATCTTCAATGGTTATGGTTCAATCCTGCCTTATGTGGAGACAAGGAAGAAAAGGGGAGAAAGATTTTCTTTTATTGCATCAACAAAATTTGATCTTTTCAAAATATTCATACACAATGGTTGAAAACTGATTTGGAATAAATCATTCCTCCAAGATCTGACTAATGCAATATGACATACGTGAAACTAACTATCATATGCAACAATACATAAATATTGCAATCCTTCCACCAAAACTTCTATTTGGATTATATGTTTAAGGTCACTACAGCAAACATTAACTTAGAGAGAGATAATACGCACGAGAGAATAGCAAACTATATGTTGCAGTGTGGTTCTTGCAATAGATGGTACAGTCTTGTTAGCAGAACACACATAGAAAAATACTCTTATTCTCCTAATTCTAATATAGTTTTAAAAAGACGGACCGCAGGTTTGCATAGAATAAAAATAATCTTGTAAATCAGATATATACTTTCTCTCTGAACCTAAATCACACTAAAATGGCAATGACTTCTAATGCTCAAAAATGTTGTAAACATTTGAAAATGTATCAGTACAAGAAAGAATAACCATTCTACACAAAAACAGGATCTGCAAGTATGTGAAATTAGTGATGCCTCTCTATCAACCCTGGATTTTTATATCGTATCCTATAACCAAATATAAGCTCCAGAGCCAGCAGCTTTGTGAAGAGACTGATAGCAGACTATTAAAAGGCAGGTTTAGTGTCTGGGCACTCAGCCAAGAAGTTGCATATTCCCAGGCATGGACAGCAGGGAGAGCAGAGCCACCGTTCCAGAGTAATAGGATTACAGCTCTGAGATAACTCATAGTCTTTCATCTTTAGATGACCAACATGAAGTTTCAGCCTTGGTTGTGAGGAGCTGTTGCAGTTTCCTATCACCAGTAAGTGTTTCCTTCCCAATTGTGCAGCTCCCCTCCTGTGATGCAGCATGTAGACATCTAAAAATTAAACACTATTTACAACTGAAAAAAGTTAAGTATGTCCTTCATCTATTGTTCAGCCAATTGGAAAAAAAGCTGAAATATAGGAAATTGTTCATCACTTTCTTCCTGATGCCTGATCTCTTCTAAGATGTTATATAACCACACTGCATGTTTTGCAGGCAGCAAAACAAATCAATTAGGAAGCTTTTCCTTTCTGACTCCTTCTCAACAAAACTGTAGTCATTATCACAGATCATCAACTTGCCAAGAAGTGAAATATACATGCATCCTTATTCAGCAAAAGATGTTTTTGCACATAAAAAGCTACACTTCTGTGTAACCCTGGGATTGTCAGATCTAGCTTTGTATATGCCTTGTGATGATGCCTGAGTAATCAGGACTGAAAAACTGTCCATGTGTAACAAAAGCAAAGCTGTTTTCAGAGCTATCGGAAAGCAGTGGATCTCAAGCTTTCTTAAACATACAAACCAAGGAATAAGAACCTGCTGTAACTTCAGATTTTAACAGCTTGGCCAAATAAATCTGAAAGTGCTGTGGCCTACTGGAAAAACCACACTGGACTTTGTTTTGTATAAATTTACTATACCATATTTAATATTGCCTTGTGCATTTTGAAACTAAAAAACCCCTGCATGATTGACCAGTATCAAGTGTTCAAATTTCTTTTCAAAACATAGAAAGGCATTCTTTATTAGTGAATTTTAGGGAAAAAAAAAAATCTACTTTAATTAATCAGATAAAAAAAAGGAAGCATTATTCTAACGTCCAATGTTGAGAAATGTAATTACAAGTACTAGCTTGAATTCAAAAGCAAATAGCTAACTCTGAAATATTTTTACAATAAATCACAAGTTAGGCCAATGAAGGAGATAGATTTCTGGAAATTAAGATGAGCCAGTCATTCCAAAGAAGCTATGTTATTTTGCACCAGTCTTCACTGTACGATATTTGAAAATGTAGTAGTAATAAAAATCTATAGAGAATTTCAATTGTTAAATTACAGACATGGTTGGTCCAAGGAATTAAGAAGCAGCTAAATTCATTTCTATCTGCTAAAAGTTGTTAAAATTACTGTTACAAAAGAACTATTCAAAAGATAAGTATAGTATCTACCAAAGTTGACGATACAGCCTTAAACTACGGCTGATCAACCTAAAATTTCCCCTGCCTGCACAATGTATCGTAACTACCTACTATACAGTTTCTTCTGCTTAAGAAGTGTTTAATGCCAGGGAAAAAAAGATACTGAAATAGAAGTGTAGATAAAAGCACCTCTATTTCCTATAAGCAAATACTATTATTAACAAAGTAGAGCCCAGGCTTCAACCCAGACTGCTGAAGCAGATCTTTATGATACTGTGGTCTGGTGCTGCCTTTGTGGCTATACTAGTTTTGGAGCAGTTACCATGACAACTTCACTCTTTTAACATTATCCTTGTACTTTGTACTTATTGTGGTTCTACTGCTTCCTCCACAGTTGGTTTCTGAGGATTCCACAAGTTATTTTTGTGAGTGGTATGGCATGCAATTTTCATGTTTAACCTCAGGACTCCCTTCATGTATTTTCACTAATTCTGTGGTATTTTGTATAGTAGCTATGCAGAGTTCCCATCCTGATTCACGCATTTTGTCACTGAAATCAGAAGGAATATTTATACACGTATTTGAAAAGTACCAGGGCTGAACTGTCAAATACGTGCAAAATAACTGCAACAGTCCTTGAGAGGAAACTTAACGGGGGAAATTATGCTGAAATCTGATCTTATTTAAGCAAGTCCATTTAAAAAACAAAATAAAAATAAGGGGAAAAAAATCACTAAACATTGGCAAGAAATTCTCCAAAATAAGCTATGCTGTCTTATAATGACACTTTATTTTGCTTCTCCTGGTGCATGATAGCTCACATAAAAGTAACAGGGAAAACCAGCGGACAATATCAGGAAAACATAATTAAGGCATTAAGCAGTTTCAGAGGTGTAAGCGCAAAGGACTGGGGTTTTGTTTTTTTCCCCGAATTCTTTTATAATAACTGTACATAATGCAAAAGCAGCATTAAAATACACAATTGTGCATTACAATCAACTCCTATACTTGGGAAGGAGGTGTGACAAATTAAGATTTATCCCTGCAGTGCTAAGCTGCTTTGCCAGTATCTTTCATCTACAGAGGACAGTAACAGTTGCTGGCAGAGTTTTTTTTCCATTTTATCCAGCACCAGACAATGTCAGCTCCAACTGACTTACAAATTCCCAGGAAAGATAGTAGCCCAGCATATCTTCATCTTGGATTACATATATCCTAGCAGTTGTTTATTCAGTCTGCGTCATGAGGAAAAAAACCACCCATATTGCTTACTGCTTATTAAACTGTAAGATTATTTTAGTCACTACAGCTCAAAATTAAGTCTTTATTACAGCAGTAAACACACCTTTATTCCAGATGACAAATCAATAATTCCTAGAAACAATGATATCAAGAAATAATCTTTACTCAAACAATTGCCAATTCTAGCTGTTCTTTAGAATTACTTTTAAAGACAACCAACAATCCAGAGTTGAAGCTGTCTCCAGACTGTTGTTTTTTCAGAAAATTATCATGCTGTGAGGTTGAGAGTTGAAAATTTTATTATTTGCTCTTGATAATCATATTATTTGTTTGCACACAGGACTTAAGAAACCTCCGAATCCTTTACCTGGGAGGGTTCTATGTTATAAACTTGCTTCTGGTCATTTAACATCTGTAACAATGCTTTAGCTCACTTGAGCTCAGGGTGCCAGGTTACTCCTGCTAACATCTTTTCCCAGGGAGACATTTGGAGCTGTAAAAGCTAACTCTGTGGCTCACTGCAAACAGCTAGACCACAGAGTGTTTTGGCTTCATACAGCACTAAGTCATTTTGTTTACCAGCACTTTACAGACTACATGGTGTATATTCATAGACGTGCACATATCATCCTAGAATACTTCTTATTGTTTTAATGAAGTGGCTGGGTCGACTCACAGTTCCTCCTTACTCCATTCCTTGGAGTTACGTTACAAAACAAAATTGGGATCTCCTCTGCCCAGAGCCTTTAGCCAGATCAGATGTATGATGGCTACAGCTGTTTGCTGACCCAGCACAGCTATTCATGTATAACAAAACAACAAAAAAAGTGCATCTGACTTGAGCATAGAAAATTCTGTCTTTCCCAACTGGAAATGAACAAGAAAACAACAAAAATCACCCCCTTCAAAAAAAAAACCCAAATAAAGAAAAAAGAAAATTTCTTTGGACTTTAAGAACCCTTAAACAAAGGCCTTCTGACACGTTACTAGGGAAACTACAGTCATAGAAATGAAATGTGGCACAGTCATTAAGTTAAAAAAACCTTGCTGTCAAAAAAGTAAATATTATTAAACGTTCTACATTTCATATAGCCGAAGGAAGGCATTTAAAGCCCTGTACTATGACAATTTATTTCATGTATCTATTATAGAAGATGATGCACTATAACAGATGTGACCTAACTGTCATTTAAAGTGTATACATCTTACTAGCTCAGAAATACAGGCAGTTTGGGCAAAGGCTCTGTATAATTTCATACCGCAGTGTGAACCATATTCAAGACTTGCCACGAGCACAGCTGAATAGCCAGAGGGGAAAGACTGAATCAAGCAAGATGAAGCATTATCACCCCATTTCATTCTTTGTCATCCTGAAATGAACAATAAATATAGTTCATATATTTTAAGGAAAAACACAAAGGCAGCTTAATATTCAGTATTTTTTAAAAAAGACACAGTTGCAACAGGGGAAAATGAAATGTGACTACATCAATACCACATTAGAACTGGCAACAGCTCTTGCAAAACTATCAAAGCCTATATTGTGTTGCTTCATGCATGCTCTACTCTGTTAAGATGAAACTTCCCCTATTTCTGAAGTAACAAAAAAGGAAGTAGAGTAGCTTTTGATGGCTTTCATAAGAAAAGCTGTACGTTATCCCTGTTTTTAAAGTAAAATTGCTAAAGGAGCCAATTCATATTCTCTTTATGGTATTAATATGTTTTAAAAAGAATGGGAAATTTAGAACTCTAGAGGGAAGTTATTGCTTCCTTATGTACACATCTTTAAGACAATCTAATAGAAACCAACTGCAAAGACAGAAGCAACAATAACAACAAAAAATATTTAAGCCGGTCTTTCAACTCTTTAATGTCAAAAAGTTATTTTCAAGTCAGTTCTACAATGAACTTTATTAATTACAAATCCACTATGATGACGTGTGCTATTTAATGCTTGTGCAGTCTGTGACTTTCTTGTGAGTCTTAGTTAATGACCCTAAAGCTACATACCATCTCACTGAAGTGAAATCTTCTGACAGGCAAGTTAGAAAGGTTGCCTCATATGCTTTATAATGACCTAGCTATCTTTGTGCTGCAAGTATGACATCTCAGGAGATGAGAGCGAGCCATCTGAATAAACATTTGGTATTCCTTGAAAATTGGCTATTCAAGTGCCACAAAAATAGCATCTTGGGTTCTGTAAGTAAACTTCTCCATATTCAGCACAGTTAGACCATGCTTCTGATGTTCCTTTCAGATTAACCGTTTGGTTTGTTGGGGTTTTTTTTAACTAATTTAAACAACAAAACAATTAAGAAAACTGACTACTTTGAGAAACTATATGAATGCAAATCCTATTATTTATCAGCTGATTTCAAAAGAAATTTTAATTTAGGAGCATGCTGCTGATGATAATCTTTTTCAAATTCTGATGCTTGTACTTGCTGTTTGCCATTTGACTGATTAGTTTAATTCCTTCAGAATTTACATAATGTGCTAATGATAAATAAAAATGGCTATAGGAATAATTGCATTACTTGATAAAATTATTAAAAACAAATCAAGACAAAATACTCCAACTCTCTTTGCAGAGCTTGAGGCACAAAATATGCAAAGGGAAAACTTGCTTTACTCAGACTTCTACAGCTAATGAATTGGTGAGCCTTCTGTTGGCAAAGGATTTTCATGCAATGTAGGAACAATGTTCTTCCTCAGAAGACAGAACTGCCAACTATCATGATACCGTAAAACGCTGCAAACAGTTAAACACACAAGATGTTCAAGAGGAAGTACTGCTCTCTTTTTGAAGCAGAGAGCTGTCTTTTGTTGGATATTTGTACAGTGAGGGAATGCAGAATTCCATTCATTTTGGACAATTATCTAAGCCATTTCTTGCTTCAAAACACTCTGCTCACTCTGAAATTCAATTCAGTTTCCGTACTTTCCTCATACAGGTAAATTTAGTGCCAAATAAGAAGTCTTACAAAATTTTCATTCCTTCTAGCAGTTCTGTAGCATACCTAAAGTAGCGAAAAGAATCACCACCGGAAACCAAACCAGGAACATAGGCTTTTCATAAATTTCCCGTTAACAATAGGTCTACACAAGAACATTCTTCTAGCATGGATGTCAGTGATCCAAAGGGACAGAACTACTGATTGATAAGAATACCAACTGCCTTTTTATCAGTATTGTTGCTATCCGCAGATGATTTATACAACAGAAGTATGTCTATTTTTGCTTTTGTTCTGACAAAAAGCATTCATCTGACATACCTTAACAACTTCAGAACATCAATATGCCACCTTCATGCTTCCTTTTTATAGCTATTTAAGCCAATGCTAACACTGTCCTGTAATTTTTCCCTTACATCAGCACTGTCACTTGTCTGGTCCTCCCGTGAGCTGGTCTGGCGAGCCAAGAAGATTACATGTACAATCAGCTTTTGGGTGGCTTAGTTTCTTGAACCAGATCATCATGGGGTTGGCAAGCACCAGACCTGTCACAAGAAACGAGGTGGGAACAGGAATACTCTGCCAGAACTCTGGCTGCATTGACTTGCATCATCAGAAACTTGTGGAAACCAGTCACGGTAATGGTAAAGGCCTAGCCACTCCTCATTCAAAAGTCACTTCCGCACTTACTGAAGCTATTGAAATGCACCACTTTGAGAAGATGTATTATTGACTGTTGCACTTAATATCACATTTTCCATACTGTTTTAGTGCTTTTCAGACATTCAAAAGAACTTTCTTCATATTGCACTGGCTCAAAGGTGAGGTCCCATGCTGGACTACTAAAGACTAGGAAGTTACAACAGCATCAATAAACATTGAAATGGACAACACAAACAGAAGAGTTAACAAGCCTGTACACTAGCTAATTTTTATATTTCACTTTTAAATGCTACGGGAGGTGTGTAGTTTTTTGTTTTTATTTAAGTGTAACACATTAAATAAACAAACAACTTCTAGGGCTGACCAGAACACCTAAGTTTGCTACTCAAAGGCAGCTTAAGGTTCTTGCTACAGCCAAAAACAAAGGAGGCCTTTTCAGGTACCCCAGCTACCCCTGTCAATCAATAAGAAACACTTGACAGTATTCTTGTTTATATGGTGATCCTTAAGCTTTCAGACTTCCCACCCCAGAGATGAAAAATAGCAGACAGGGCTTCGTTTTTTCAGGTTACTTATAAATTCGGTTAGCGCGTCTTCACTATTAGTAAAAACTAGGTGGAAAGGGTGAAAGAGTAAAAAAAAAAGCTTGGCTTAACTCTAAAGAGTATCCATTTCTCCACGTTACTGGAATGATCGGAGTTTGTTTTGGGGATAATTCCTATTCAAACTCTTCTGACCGCATTTCCCAGCAGCAATCACAGTTCACAGTTTTCATGGTGTAATGTAGTTGCACAGACCTATGGTTCTGATCCATGAATATCCAGCACTGAAAAACAGAGCTGCTTGCCTGAACAGTGAACTGAAACATTTGTAGCATCTGCAGAAGTTGAGCAAGTAAAAGAATGAGAGAACAATTAAAATCATTAAAGGGTCAAGCAGTTGTCTTATAAAAAGCAGACTAAAAAGGTTGGGCCTCTTCAAACAGGAAAAGCTGAAGGTGGGGCAGGAACATGACTGAACTGTACAAAATAAAAAATGGCATCATATGAATTGAATAAAGCCTGATAGAGACAAAGGCTGTGAAGGAGATGAGGTTTACTGCAACATGCTAATTCTTGCTGAAACACTTCAACTGACATTTCTCCATTAAGGTTTTAACGTATTCTCATTACAAAGTATTAGCTCCCTTCCTGGTTAAAGTACTGCTTAGAAATACAAGTGAAAAGTCATCTTCTATAATGTGAAATCTAGACATGCTAGAGAAAAGTTTTGGTTTGACAGCATAAGTCTATGCCAAGGGAACCATTACCTACAAGCTAAAGAAAGAATAAATTTCAGCGCAAGTCTTGCCAAGTAATTACTGTATCATTAACAAAATTACGATAGCTTCCCTCAGAACAGTTTTCTGAATCATGGTTATGACTAAACATTTCTAGAGAAAAAAACCCAGTTCCTTAAAGTCCTCCTTAAACAAGAAAGTCTCTGACAGATCTAAAATGGTGTTCAAAGCGATACAAAGAAAGTAAAGGGTCAGTCTTCTCCAATTCATTATCAAGTTACATGGATTCAAAAACTATTCTGCCTTAGCATGGGGATTCATCATTGCTTTCATGCTGCATAAAAAACTTTGACATAGACAAAACTTAAGTTCTAGGGTAATGGTTCCCCAAAAAACTTTGGCAGACTGTACAGTTGCCCTTCCACTCTCTGCTCGCTCACTCATTTTGAGTAACTGCGTTAATGCAACTTCAAAAAAATTATTTCTGAAAATAATAAAAGTTCCTTTGCTTGTCATGGCCTCCTTCAGTTCCAGATTTTCTGAAACAACAACCAACAGATTAATCTTTAAGACCGACACGTTCAAGTTATACTCACTTAGCCCTCTGTAGTAAAGGGGAGATTTAGCAAATTGTTAATGCTAATCAATAAATTGATTTGACTACTGTAGTACAATCCTACTTTTTCACTTCTTGATATTCTTCTTCATAGAAAAATCAGTAAAAATTAAGAATCACATCACAGAATAGCATGCTTCTGGTAATCAGAACCTTCTTCAAAGCCAGGTTTTGGGTAGAACTTGATTGAAGCATGAACCTATGCTTGAACAAGTTCTTGCTCTAGGCTACAGGTAATTAACTAAATAGAAAATGGCTCAAAAATATAAACATGGCTACATGAAGGGGGAAAAACATCTTCCTTAGCTTCCATATCACCATTCATGCTTAGCTGTTTTACATTAACCTCTCTATATAAACACACACAATCCCACAGAATACTGCAAACCAGTCTTCATCCAGAAGACTAAAAATAAACAAGAAAAATCTGTAACTTTAATATTGTAACTTGCTTTTACATACATTTATAACTGCTTTAAGAAATAGTTTTTCCTCCTAAACCCAAATATGATAGTTTAAGTAGGTACATTAAATATATGAAGAATCTTCCATTACTATTTTATTGTGAATTTTTTGCTTAAGGTAAGTCTGCTGCTGTGTGTACTTTAGTTGGTTTATATCATGAATGTAGAGCATGCTCAACGGAAAATTTGAAATGCAACGGAAAATTAACATTTACAGTAAAGCCTTAATTTTTTTGTTGGAAGTATGAATACCATTGCAGAATGATCTGAGGTAGTCTACTAGCTTTTTGTGATTATTACTCAGCCAATTTTATTGCCTGACATAATTCAAACACATTCTGCAAGTACAAGGTCTGCGTTCTCTCTAAAAGATTCTTTCCCACTTCAGGGGTGGGAGGAAGTGTTTCCACATGACATACTTGACAGTTAAGGTGTCTTTCAAGCATTCCATACTGTAATCACATTATAAAACAATTAAAAAATTAATTAGAGGGAGTGACAATATGTATTTTACATGGGTTTAGAGAAAAACTGTAAAACAGCATTCTTTTTTTGTTTTTGTGGTTTTTTACTCTGGGCTATTAATTCAGTCTGCTTTGTTTTTTAACTGCAAATTTCATGGCTTTTCCATCACTGGAACAATCCAAACAGTATCGAATGAAAAGAGAGCACAAACATTGTGTTTGAATAAAGGCAGACAATAGGCAAAAGAGGTGAGACAATATGAATTTATCAATTCTATGTATAATCTGAATATAATTAAGAGTTATTGGGGGAGCACAAAGAAGCAAAGACCATAAAAGTATTCACAAACAACACTTCAGGCACCAGGGTCTCACGGAATTAATTTAAGATCTCAAACCAGAGAGTTTAAATACATGCTGCCTATTTTACACAGGTAACTGTCAACAAAGGAGAATGATGTTTATGATCTTATGAGATTCTCAAAACATGGGTCATGGCCCATGAAATATGTAAGGCCCATTCATAACTGCATTCAATTAAAAAAAAAATAAATCCCAAACTGGGGATTGTGGCATTTGCAAATACAAACTGAACAAATAATTTCTTCTACACTGTTTATGAGGTAGTCAAAAGCAGAATATGAATCGCCACTAAAAGAAACTTGTGAACTACTGCTCTGCAACAACAGCATGTTTTACTGCTTGGAAGATTGCATTAATGAAGGACAACTTTCCTGCCAAAGATTAAGCTCAAAAGGTTTAATAAATTTGCCTACAAAACTTGTTCAAGAAAGAAATAATGCCACAACATTTTTTTAGCTCCTATATCAGAATTATTTGATTATATAGACTGCATTTGACTTAGATATGAAGAATTATTTCACCAAGTTAGAACAGCTTTAAAGAAGCTTCATTCTGCAGTCTACTTGACAACATTAACAGTTACATTGAGCTTACACCTAAAATCTAAAGTTTTACTCTCCAGAGAAGAAACCAGCAGTCCAAGGACTTACACTAATAGTTAGCTAAGAAATATGAAATATCACTTGACGTGAAAAAAAAAAACAGGAACTTTTATAAACGTAGATAAATAAAATTAAATAATTATTTCCTATTTACTTAAGAGTTTTAAACAGTTTATGTAACTGTGCTCACATCTTGGAAAAGATGACTGCCTTACCAAGGTGATCACGAGCACCCTATATTTATTCTCCACAAACCTGTCAGCAGTTTTAATTCTGAATGCAACAGACAAACAACACATTACTCATAAGTTAAGTATTGTGATGCTGATTTTAAGCCAAGTGACTTGAAGATGTCCAAAAACTGAGATATGAAACATGTGCTACACTACTTCAGAGTACTTCCTTGCTACAGACAAAATGGAAAGGAGATACGACCTTCTGCAAATAGCCATTTTAAACAAGAAAGTTATCTCAGTTTACAATCTACAGATTACTTTCTTGCACTACCCGTTTCCTCAGAAAACTTAGCTAGAGTGACAATAGGTGTAAAGAGCTCTGGAAAGCTTTCCGCTTGATACATTTCCCAGGGTTTAAAACACTGATACTGCCTTTTCTCTATGTGGTATCTTCAACATGCTAAAACTGCAATAGCATGAAAATAAGATAACTTTATAGAGCAACTCACCAAGCTGATCAGCAAGACGAAAATAGTTTGTCTTCTGTGAACGGTCACGCATCTTTTTTCATCTAGACCATACCATACACAGCAGCCCTAAAATACTGAGGCTACTCAAAGAAATTACTGTTCTTGGCAAGCTTTAGATAAAGTTTGAGTTCTATTTCACTTAGACTAAATATTTAAAATTGAGCATTGCCATCTTATACATTATCTCTTGAGAGTAGATCAACTTTCTTCTCCATCTACTAATGCCTCTATTGCTAAACAAAGCAACATGGCGTTTAAGTGAATATTATTAATTCAGATCTCCTGAGGACAATTGCACTATTTTACTGTTCCAGTTTAATCTGAGGTCAATTCATACAGTCAATTATGAATGAAAATAAATTAGAACAAAATATATTTAGTATAGCAAACAATTCTAATCAAAACTGCCAGAAGTTTTGCACTGATCCATTCTTACGTGTTAAAATTCCATGTAGGACAGTCTCATTTGCTCTTTCATTCCAGGTCTAGGTTTATGGCAGAGTCACGCATGAAACTTCAGATTCACAAAATGCAGTTATTTTGCTGGAAATTTTCAAACGTGAATTTCTCTTCCAACTAGTACTGAACACACAAGATTACCAACCAATTCAAGCAGTAACCTTCCACAGGGAACTGTATCTTTTATACAGGAATATTCACAAGTTCCAACAGCTTCAACAAATTCTTTTAAAGAATTAGTGGAGCTAATGACACCAGGTCAGTCAAAGAACAGACAAAACCCAGTCTATCAGTGCTTCAGCTTAACTATGAAGTGGTCAAAATCTATTCTTGTGAGTGTTAAGTTACAGATGTAACCCACCCTAGCAAGTGGCATGATACATTAGTATCATTAATATAAATTCAAGTTGCAACATCCAATTATAGGAGTTATTTAGAAAAATGTGTGTAAGGCCATAGAAACTAGGAAACAAATTCTCCTTGCTCTGCCCTTGTTTTGTTTTCAGGTCAGACTAATTAAGGTATTTTCTATGATTAGAAAATAAGTTATGATGTTAGCGGTATGCAAAAAGTACTTCTAAGAAGCCAACTACCAGTTCATATTTTAGCATTAAAAGTAGTTAAGGCTACACTATCATCAAATGAAATAACTGGTCCTGTCTTATTAAATCACTATTTAAAAATTCTATTTGTTTCCACCTGCTGTAGAACATATTAAGGCAAAAACAAGCTGTCCTGTAAGTCATATAGGTACATTACAGATAAGATTGTTTTAAATACAGAATCAAAAGCTTAAGTTAAATGCATCAACATCATCAGTTTACTGGACTTGAAGAAACACTATCATCAAAAGTCCATTATCACTAGCCAGACATGAGTTTGTATTGGCCACTATTGCAAATATAAGTATAAATGAATACTTAATGTAGTTGTAATTTTCAGAAGATAATATATTTGGTTAATACTGTTCACCATGATTATGGCTATCAGTTTCCACAACATTTCTTCTCTGAACCTAAAAAGAAAGCAGAATAGGCTTCTAACCAAGCACCAGTTTATTGCTAAGAGTTGGAAAACTTGTCTTAGTAACTGTAAATCAAACACAAATATTTGATTTTCCAAATTCCTATAAGAATCTTGTATACACAACGCTTACAACATCTTAGATTCAGGGTAATAAATGGGATACCATAAATGGGCAGAATACTCTAACTCACACTAAGAAACATGAATGCAATTCAAAATCAGACAAGTGCAAAGGACACACTAATAGTAATTCATCAATTTCTATTAAAATACATTTAGACTCTATATTCTCTCTATATACACATACCATATATAGGTACCCTGTATCTTATATAGTATACTGCCACATATATTCTACCACTACAGAATCTGTTCCAATAGAAGACATAAAACTAGTTTGTTTGTACAGATGGTACCCATAATTATCATAATGATGGCAAAAACACCATTAATTTCTTGGATGTGCATCCTTTAGTGAAGAGCTCAGAGATGACGCCAACTAAACAACTAGGAAAATGCCCTTCTGCAACACAAGTGTTCTTATATTAGTGTCCAATGTTCTTACTAATTCTTACAGCCAAAAGAGGCTGCCAAATTTTACTGAAATATAGTCCCAGCGCTTTATTTCATTCAAAAGTTTAACTTCAGAAGATATCCGCATTTTAATTAGTTATGAACATCTGTTCGATAACTATTGTCAACCAGAAGCTTTAGCAAGAAAGAGCCACAAAACACATTAGCCATTTTAAAGGTCTGTTTTCACACCATCCGAACATTACCTTCTGGGAATTTAGAAAGTAGCTTGAAGCTGATGAAAGTCTTTTAACACACTGATTTACCTTAAAGCAATGTTTACCATGTGCACTGAACTGGTATTAAATACAACAGGGCAATATAACACACAATAAAGTAACATGATATAACAATGTAACTATTTCCTAAAGCAAACTGGTTACAATTAACTTTAACACTAAGAGCCCAAGATTTTTCAGGAGACTTAACCTGTTCAAATCAAGAGCAGTTTCAAACCATCTCTTTTTTTTAAAAAAAACCCAACACAACAAACCAAAGAGCAGTTTGTGATCTAACTGTCAGATTTCAAAGCTGAAATCAGCCTCCAATGATAGTATTACACTTCTTCAGTGGCTGTCAGAATCTTGGCAGTCCATTCAGTAGTTCCATGAAAGGCAGTTAAACTGGATTGGAAAAAAAAAAAAATCTATCATCAGCAACCTCAACATTCTTTTTACAAGGACCATCACCTGATCATCACCTGAAGTACTGGCAAGGGTCTATAAACTGAAAAAGGATGGAAAACTACACCATTATTCATTAGCCAACAGCAAAAAGAAAAAAAAGTGGCTAAAAGTGGCCTGTTTGAAGAGGCTGAAAAGGGCTAGAAAGTAAAGTCCTGTGCAACCATAAACCTTTACCATTAGTAACTGCAGTTACATAGCTCCTCTGATCACCAGAGACTTGCAACAGCAGTCAAAACACTTAAGAGTATTTCTAAACATTACTTAGAAGTTAGTGAATACAAAATGTATGAATTGTCAGAGCTAAGAAAGCTTTAGAAAACTAGAACCAAGAGCTTCAAAGGAAATAAGCTCTTCTAGTAATTTGGCTAAGTTATTAAAAAAATAAGCAAGACCCTTGTACTTGACTGGGAAGAAGGGAAAATGAATCGTAAGTTTCAATACCCTTAAGACTTCTGTATTACAAAACTAGGTATCACTAGGCATAGCATTTTTTATGTAAATAATTTAATCAGCTAGGCTTCACAGTACTGGCAGAATAATTTAAAAGTTGATTTTGAGTTTTTATTTATTCGATAGGTTGTCCAGAAGATGAGTTACACAACAAAACTAAATACTTCTCTATGTGAAATCATAGCATGTAACCCATCTAACCTATTTCTAATTAGAAGTCCAAAGTACACAAAGCCTTATTTATCTGGCAATTCTCTTTTATTATATCTTTGCCAAAACCCTGTCACACACTGACTCCTAGGATCTTAAAAGACAAATGTAATTTTGGCAAATGTAACTGACACTAGGGTATTGGGAAACCCCAACAAACAAAAAAAACAACACAAAAAAGCCCATGACATAAAATTAAAATCCCAAAAGCTCCCACACTTACATTACTTAAAGAAAAAGTCTTCAAACGTGGACAGTTTTGTTCTAGTTTATAGTTTTGGTTTCCAAATTTGAGAGCAACTTGAATGGCTATTCTTGCAGTTTCTCGTTTGAGGAGCACATCCAAGTAAGAACAATGTAACACACCTTTGCTTTCAGAACAGTTTCTTGCCAAGCACACTTCTACACAGGAATAGAAGTACAGTTACTGTGCATGTGTAATCCTGTGTCTCAGACTAGATGGAAACAAAATGACTGCTGCTGAATACATGCAGTAGGAGACTTCTAAAGTGGGATTTTTTTTCCAGTGATACTAGTACCTGCTCATTACCACATGTGCTATGTTCACCACATTTACCAGTGTAACTGCAAGTGTAATTCTAACTACAATTTTTTAAATAGGATTTAGTTTTGAAAAATTAAATTTCAACAGTTAACACTGTCATTTCACATTCAGAAATATATCTCAAAGTGAAAAATCACAAAGTACACTGAAACGCTACATTTACCAGTTGTCTTGCTCACACCTTCCTCTACAGACCACTGCTAATACAGACGTGCCTACAGATAAACATGAAGTGAGAAGAGGTTTGTGGATGGGAGGGGAAATGCATGTGGGGGAGGAGGAGATGGTTTATATTTAGTATTGTACCTTTGAGGCTTCCCCAGTCATCTCTATAGGACAGAACATTACATTCACAAAAAGGGAATCAAAACTCCACTATGAAGTTTAAATAAACATCAGTACTCTGCAAATGCTGTTAGAGACAACATTATGTTTTTATAGTTGCCAAGCTTTATGATCTAGCAACTCCAGACATATTTCTCAGTCATTATGATAAGAAAAAAAAATCTCTGGTCTTCCACACTGACATCAGAACCAACAACAAAATAATCTAGATGCTTTTAAAATAGAACACTGACACAAATTCCAAGGGTGAACCCCCCCACACATCTAGCATTCTGAACTAACTATGGCATTTTTGTTGAAATTTACAAACAGGTAACACCACAGTACAGTAACATCTAAAATAACTTTATCAAAAATAGCACAGGTTTCATGAACACCCAGACTTTATAAACTCTCAAATGCAGTACTCTAAATATAAATGTTTCTTGCCTAAATAAGTTCTCAGAAACACTGTAAATCCTATTCTTTCTCATACCATTTTTTCCAGTCTCGAAAACCTGCTCCAGACACTCAATTCATGTCAGTTGCCCAACTCCCTCATGCTTATCCTTTATGATGTTTTTCCCACACTATCCCTAAACCAAATGTAGAGCATTAATGCTCATTCAGAATGGGAAAAGTAGCTAGAGATTCGTCTGAAAGCTACAGTCTTGTCAAACACTTAGCAGTGCTGTAACTACATCATTGTACTCTACTCTGCTTGATGACTTCCAGATAAGCATCCTTAAAAATAGTACTTATACCAGTATACTTCGAGATTTAAAGATCAAACAATTGGGACGAGTTAGGAGATCCAACACAGGAACTCCGCCACGTAAAGAAAGCCAAGATAACACAACTATTTGATTCAACTCCACATGGAAGGAGACAGAATGCCCATTAGAAGTGACACGAACTCGGCCCTAAAAACTAAGCACAGGGCACACAAGTCAATTTTACTGTTCGTTGGCTTCCTTCCGTACCGGAACTTTAAAAAAAAAAATAATATGGGAACTTCACACCTAAGAAAATACAGCCTTTGTATGGTTAGAAGCCGTACTGTCCACGAGTCCAAAAAACTCCAAACAGAGAAGCCAGCGACTCTGCAGCGGGCAGGGTGGAGCAGAAGGCGGGACAATGACCTAATAGGTCTTTTCTATCTTTAGTTTCATGAGCCGCCGCGGAGCAGAGGCGGCCGGGCCACGCCGAGCACCGGGCCAGCCGCGGCACCGGGCGCTGGGGGGGCGGCAGGTGGGCGCCGCGCTGACCGGCCTGGCGCCGTCCTGCGGCAGCCGTGTGCTCGCAGCCCGTACCCCAGGCGACGGAGCTTACAGCCAGGCACGGTTCACACGGCGCCGAGCTCCGAAGCGATCGCACCAGTCGGGTTTTAGCTACGAGCAACACTGCGAGCGATTCGAGCTGCCCGCTCCCCCTTACCTTGAACACTTTACCGAAAGCACCATCTCCCAGCTCTCCTATAATTTCCCAGAACTCCTCAGGGTTCAAGTCCCTCTTGACGTGCTCGTACTGTTTCTTCTTCTTCTCACCACCCAGCTTGAAGATCTTCCGAAAGTTGAAGAAAGACATTTTTCCTCCTGCCGAGGGCGGCCGACCTCCAGGCGGCCGGGCGGCTGGAGGGGGCGGGCGGCGGCTGGCGGTGCCCCCTCAGCCCGCCGTGACCATCCGGAGCGGGCGGTCCTGCCGGGCGCGATCCCCACGGGGCCCAAGGAAAGTCCTCACGCCGCTGGGAAGCCGTCACCGCCGGGCGCTGAGGGGAACCAGCACCCCGAGATCCCCCCGGAGCCCCCCGCAGGGGCCGGGCCCTCGATGCCGGCCGCGTCGGTCCTCTCCCGCGACGGTCCCGGCGGTCCCTGCCTACTCGGCCGGGCCGGTGGCCATCGCGTCAGCAACAAGTGCCGGGCTCCCTCCCCGGGGCGGGCGGGGCGCAGGACGGAGCCCGAGGAGCGGGGGGGCGGCGGGACGGCGGCTCCCGCTGGACGGGGACGGCGGCTGCGCGCCGGGCGGGGGGAGCGGCCACCCGGCTGCCCGCCGAGGGCGCTCCCGCCGCGGAGAAGGGGGCGGATGTGGGAAGGGGGCTGCCCCACTCCCGGCTCCCAGCCGGTGGCCTCCCGCAGCGGGGCCCCGCGACGTTCCGGGATGGCAGAGCGGAGACAGGCGGCGTTCACCCCCGGTCTCTCCCTCCCTCTCGCTCTCTTTCTCCCGCTCGCTCCCCCACCCTCTCACGGAGCGGGACCGGGCGGCACCGTTTCCTGCGGGGCGGGGCTGCGCCTCCCCCCACACTCCTCCTCCTCCGCCCGCAGCCGGCGCGTGCGCGCGCCCCGTGCCCCCGCCCCTCTTCCCGCGCTCCCGGAACCGCCTCGCGCCCCGGCCGCCGCCGCCCCGCGCCAGCGCACGCGCGCCCCTGCCCCCGCCATGCGCATGCGCCACACCGACACTCGACACCCCCCTCCGCGCGCCACTACCCCCCACCGGTTCGTCGCCGGCAAAGGCGGGGAAGAGGCGGGGCCTTCCATTACGTCACGCGCGGTGGCGGCGCGAACCAATAGCAGCGCGCCGAGCCTCCGGCGGGTAAGTTGGTGCCTGGCCCGCAGGTGGGGGGGCTCTCTCCCGCCTCTCCCCGGGGCCTGGCCAGCAGCGGGCCCTCCTCAGTTTATTCCCTTTTTCCTTGGGAGTAGGCTGCGTACTCGCAGCTGGGGGGAGAAGGAAGTGACTTTTCCCTTTTGTCCTCTGGTAGCCGTTATGGGAGGGGCTGTGTGGAAAAGGGAGCCTTCGGCTCCTGCTGAGTTGCTTATCCTGAAGGACGCCTTGTTCCTTTATTTACGGTCAGCTGTCCCGCGTAGGGAAGGTCTCCTCAGTCCTGTGGTAAATTGAGGGGAGAGCTCCTTTTCAGGGCCGGCTGGGGATCTTGAGCTCCTCTTTTCAGTAGACTCCCTCCTCCGCCCACGGTGTTCCCAGGTGCGGTGTGGGAGCTGCAGGGCTGAGAGGCTCTCTTGGTCTGCCAGGAGCCTTGTGGTGCCTCTCGGAGGGTTTGGGCTTGGGAGTGGCTCTCTGAGGAAGCTGTTGGCAGAAGGTGGCAATGCTGGAAGACCTTTTTTTGTGGGCCAGTGCTGTTCCTAGACCTGCCACTGGTTTGTCACAGCATTCAGTCGTGGCAGGGTGTGAGGTTAACACGCCACACGTGTTTGCTCGCATCTTGTGAGATACCATCAGTGGGACGGGCTGGAGTTTCCCTACCTCACAACGTCTTCCCACAAGGGATTCTTTCATCAGCCTGGCATATGATAGTGTTTTAATAGTTGTGTTGTTTATATGCCACCAAACGTGTGGTATGTCTTCACGTGAAAGCGGTAAGGGGCAATTAGCAGGCATCTTGGAGGTAAGGTTTAGGCTGACAGGAGGCAGGAATGCCATCCGTCTTGCAGTTAAGGCAACGATGTGAGACCTAAGAGGGATCTGACAATGAGTCCAATGCTTAGTGAAAATCGTGTGGTGCCTTATCCTTACATGCACCTGAGTGCCTGAAGTTAACATTAGCATTATAAGCTTCTAAAGATAAAGCCTCTGGTGTGTATCATTTTTCAGATCATTTTATTAGCATGACAGTAGTTTGCTGTCTAAGGAGGGTAGTCTATGTGTAAACTTAGTAATGATGAGGCATTGAGATGCACCAGTTGTGGGGATTATATGGCAGCCTCACAGTCTCCTTGAAATGAGCGTGACTGAAAGGGATTTCAGCAAAGGACTTGTCTAATAGTACAGGTGTTTGTAGTAATGAAGACTAGAAGAGTGGTTCAGAAGGAAGTAGGGGCACAGAAGTAGCCTGGAAGTGAACTTTGCGTCATGTGTTAACGGTGGTTTTTTTTAGCTGAAGGATGCTGGGGTAGAAGCATTTAAAGAATATGTTGGCGTATGTTGAGTAATTAGTGGTGCTAATAGTATTAGTGTACAGGAACACACTACACTGTGCTGGGTGCTGTCCTGCCACAGAACAAGGAGATGGTCCCTGCCACAACAAGTTACTGAATCAAACAAAAATTTTGTGTTGTGAGTTGTTTTCTTTGATTTGTATAAAATCACTTTCAAGAGTAGTACTACTCTATGCATAGAGAACTTTTCAGATACTCTTGCTAACCTGATAGCAGTCCTGACCTGTAATAATCAGCATTGGTTAATTTAGAAATGAACCTGGCCTTTGTGGTTCCTTTGTTCCAACACCTTGGACACAGAATGTAAAACTTTTGGGGAGGGTGTTAAAGCTGAGAGTGTTCGTGTGTTTAACAGTAATACCAAAAAACAACTGCAATCCAAATGAGATGTTTACCTTTATCCTCTATGATCTGCCTGGCTGGCTGTACCGATTAACTTAATTTGCAGGTTTCATGCAGATAGTTTAGATTAAATACAATAACAAAGAATGTGATTGATAAGGTTTCTCCAGTGTTACCAGCAGCAATTTAGCTTGTGGAATCTTAATATTTTTTTTTTCCCCCCTCTCCCTAACACCTTTTTTTGTGTGTGTGTGTGTGTGCACCCCTTCAGGTGGGATGATAGCTTTAATTTGAACATTAAAATACAATGATAACTTTAATGATAATTTTCATTTCTTTTTTAAATTGATTATTTTTATTTTTATCTTTCTTTCTCTTGGATAAAAAGTGCTTTGGGACTAATTTCCATCTGTTTATTTGAACTGATTAATTGATAAAGGATGGAGGAAAAAAAGGAATCCAAAGCCGTAGCATGAAATCCTTGCATCTAGGCAGGATTAGCTTTTCTTTAGCCTCAGCGTTAATGTCATAGGGCAGCAGGGAGAGTGATGGGTGGGGATGTATGTCAGAGTTTGTAATAATAACTGGAAATAAATACAAAACTAAAAGAAAATTTCTTGAGCTATATGTGAACAAATGTAGCTGAGCTGAGCTTGCTGCCTTAATAAGGCTGGCTGGCAGTAAGTGCAGAGGGATACTAGGGGCTGTTTTTTTCTCAGCTGTATTGATAAATGAACTTTTGACTGTAAACAGTTCACATACAGCATCTATATAATGTATTGGTTTGCTTTGAATGTATGTGTGTGATAAAACAGGTTCACTCAGACCAGAACAGGGACAGTAGTGTCATTCTACCAATGACTAAATGTTAGCAGGTACTACAGATGCATTGCTTTAGACTTTTACAAAGATAATCTTCCTGTTCCATAGAGCTTTTAATTCATGTATGTTGAAGATATGAAATGAAAAGCTGGCACAAGAAAAGAGCAATTAATATAGGGATAAAAGTTTTGCTTTTAACTCTTTTGCACTCTTTAACAACCAGTTCAAGATAAAAAACATTTTATCTGAAAGGAAAACTGTACCTCGGTCTCAATTTTCCCCTTTTTCTTACACTTTAGATTTACACCTTGCTACTCAATCCTAAAAATAAACTCTGTAAGGTGAAGGTTAAGTGCTAGTAGCAAATCCTTCCCAATTTGCATTGACTTTCTGGTATAGAGGAGATTGTATGAAGTGTGATTTTTTTGTTTGTTTGTGTTTTTTTGTTTGGAGAGGGTTTGTGCTTTGTTTGGTTTTGTTTTTGTTTTTTTTTTTTCTCTTAGTAGCAGGAGTTTTTAGCAACTGTAAATGTTTCTAAATGGTGAGGGTAAAAAGGTAAAAGTGAGTTATAAGTACATTAAAATTCTCTTTCAGGAATTTAATGCAATGCATTTTGAAAATTCAGTACTTCCTTAAAATGTCAGAGTAAAGATGTTAAAGAACTATTTTGGTCGTGCATCAAATATACTGACTTAAAAATAGGTGTAACTCTTTACTGCAATCTTTTTTATCTGTCTGAGATTTAGAAGTCTCCTTTATGCTTTCTGCTGCTTAATATTGCCATCCTTTCCCATTGACATCGTTGCTTACACTTGCTGCTGTTCCTAATTCCCTCTGTCTTCTACTCCTGTTTCATTTACACTGTTTTGCATCAGTTTGTCTTCATTGAAAATAAACACTTGCTTCAGAAATTTAATTTGAAACATGTTCTTCACAGCATATATTGCCCTTTCACTACAGTCCTACATCCTGTCTTCAGTTCTTCCAAAATATTTAATGGTATACTTTTATATTGTCTTGAATTTCTGTCCACCCACACTTTCACTGATCTCCTCCAATCTTCTTTCTGACGTTTGAGTTGAGTGAACTCTCTAAGGTCACTCTAAGGTCACAGGTGGCTTGTTTGTGGTTGAATCTGAGGTATTATTCTCATTTCATCCATCTTAGTCTGTCACCTTTGGCACTCAGCACTGTCCCTTCTGTTTTCTTATGTATGTGTTTTCATTGATATTTTCCAATTATATGGTGGTGTTTTCCACAAACCATCACTCCCACTCTGTTCTGTTTCCAAAGTTATGTTTTCTGCTGTATTGGACTCATTTCAGTTCTAAGCACCACTGTAAATTCTAGATCCTTCTAGTTAACACCCTACTTTCCTTTTTAACTTTGTCCTCTTTGCATTCTTGGTTTTTGCTAAGAACTTGTGTGTCCAGCTTCAGTATCTGAAGTTATTTCCAAAAGCTGTCTTGCTTTCCGCTGAATCTG
Source organism: Falco biarmicus (assembly GCF_023638135.1). NCBI lineage: Eukaryota > Metazoa > Chordata > Aves > Falconiformes > Falconidae > Falco > Falco biarmicus. The sequence continues at coordinate 25,458,592 of NC_079296.1, forward strand.
ACTCCTTTTTCCTTGGAGTTCAGGATTTTATGGAATTAAATTCTAATACTTCACCTTGTACCATCATAGCTTAACTAACTTTCCTCAGTCCTTCAGGCTTTATGAAAAAATTTTGGTGACTGTCCTGTACCTGACGTTTTTCTCCCTTCTCCCATTCATCATCAGTTATCTTTCCTCCTACTGTTGTAAATGTGTTGCCTCCTCATAGGAGCACCTCAATTCAGTGGATTTTTAAAAACCATGGTGTTTTCAGTCTCTTCCAATCTTGTATATTGACCTTAAAGATATTCCTTTTCTTCCCTCTGATATTTCAGTCTTCTTTGTGTACATGCCAAGTTTTTAACTTTATGTTCTTTTTCTGTGACCCCTCTACACTTGTTGTGCTGTACCTGACTCCTGTGACCTAATGCTCTAATTAGTGGTGGGAAGTACAGAGGAGCTAGTAGTACTTAATAACCTGTGTTTATGACAAGGCAAAAAAGGAAATACAAAAGGGGGCTAAAAAAGATACTTTTATTTCTTTAGGGTGTAGGAGGATAGCCTAAAAGGCTTTACGTTTTCCTCCAAGGAGAATCAAGTCATGTTACCCGTTTGCTGGAAGCCTTGGGAGGGGAGACCATATTGTATATAGCACTCTTGAAAGTTCTTCTATTAAATGTACAGTTGATAGATCTGTAGCTTAAAGACTTGTATTTCTGTTCTGCATTTCAAATTTAAAGCTATATTAACAAAGGAGGAAAAAAGAGACTCGGTTTTGTGCTCTGTATTTTATGAGCCTTTCTGATATGAGTAACAGGAATAGTTCAGTCATATATAATACAAACAGGAAAAAATTATAGTACCAGAGGTTAGATGTTCAAGAGCTTGCCCACGTTTCATTAGCCAGAATCAATGCTCAGGATGCTATAAATAACCTGGAAAATATACATTGCATGAGGTGGGTTTTTTGGGGGTGGGGTTTTTTTTGTTTTGTTTTTTTTTTTTAATGCATACTGTAGGACCAGTTAATCGAAGAATTGCCATAGAAACATGTGGCATTTGGAAGCTTCAGCATATAAGGGTATTACTTAATGTTTGCAGTAAGAAAACAGAGTGTAAAAATGTTTAGGAGTAAGATTGATCTAATTTTGACTTCAGAAAAATCTGTGTTTAGTCAAAATTGGTTTAGATTTTTCAGTAGTCGGTGGGAAAAGGTATCTTCAGAGGGCAGTTTACTCTTTCCTATTGTAGATACTTATCTTTATCACACAGTATTTAACTGTATGAGGTGAGTTGTCGTGGAAACATGTGATGGGGTTTGTTCTTCCTACCTATGGAAATACCATTGCCAGTGGAACTCTTGGAGTGCAGTTCTCTTGATATCAGGCAACACCTCTGGGAACGATGACAGAGCAAATATGAAAGTTGTCAAATTACCTGAATGCTTCCAAAGAAACTGACGATGCTTTATTGAATAGGCTTTATCTGAAATCCAATGCCAGAAGAAAAAGCAGTCATAAAATCAAAAAATACAGGAATCCTGAATAAGGATCAGATATTTCAACAAATAGTACAAGAGTATTTCTTGGAAACATATCAGGTCAAAGGCATTCAAGCTTTAATTTGTTAACTTCAATGAAGTTATTACAAAAAAGAAATATGTTTTTCTATCACTTCCAGTTAGCCTTCAAGAAAACCATCTTCACGACATATTTAGAAACTTAGTCATATATGATTGGAGGGGAAAGTTGTGATTTTATACTTGAGTGAGAAGCAAACCTCAGATTTAGTGGAGTGTCAACAACAACTAAACTTACATGGCTGATTCTCTCTATTGATTAACTGACTAATGCAATTAAAAACTTCAGGTCCTCATTCATGATAAAATTTTTCCAGAAGACTGGACATTTTGGTCTGTATTTAACTGAAAAACTTCCTTTATAGGAATGTTCAGGTAATACTAAAATATTGAGCTGCATTAGTGTGTAGCTGCATTTTTTTAATATGGTAGTTCGTCTAAAAAACTCTTTCTCTCCATGTCTTGATGACTATAATAATTTTTCACAGAACCACACATGAATAAGTCTATGTAGAGTATTTATTTCTTTTAAAATAATATAGGAATGAATTACTACTACTCTTTGTTATAATGCTGTATTCTTTCTAACAATTTTAATAATCTGAAATTATGTTTCATTTAAAGTTAAATGTATTTGATCAAAGCTGTAAATGAACACAAGGCAAAGTATTTAAAACTTGCAGAGCCCTCTCCATCTGATGGCTATTAGAAGTTTTAGTTAAGTCACATGAAAGCATGTATTACAAATGCTTCACCATGTTTGTCTTTCCTCCAGATGGTAATTAGACCTTTTCCTCTTGCATAGCAGTCATGAGCTGATTTGCTCTTTTTGTTTGTGGCTTTCAAATTTGCATTAGTTCACATAGCAGCTAGGATTAGAAATTTATTAAGGGATAAAGATAGCTTTGCATCTCAGTATTGCATTCAGTCAATACTGGCACAAAAAATGTCTGAACAAAACCCCCGCAAGTATTGCTGCTTTTCTTGCTGCAAATCCTGAATTTCTTCCTCTGTTTGCCAGGAACCTTTTTTGCCAGAATGGCCATTGTGTCTCTTATGAGTCTGATCAGCTCTGGAATCTTGGGACTGAATAACTTGTTCTGTAATATGAAAATGAGTTATTTTTAAATCTGTTTTTTATTATGGCTGGCCAACCAGCCAGCAAACCCAGTCCTGGTTATGGGGTAAGCATAAGCAGAAAGTTTATTATATCTTCTACAACTATTATTAAAAATATACCATACTGAAAAGTAGGGAACATCTTGCGGACAGACACACACGCACACACATAAAAAAGGACAATCTGACAAAAAGATAGCACTGAAAACTACTGACTCTTTAGTAATATCCCAAAGAGAGACTTTGCAGTGGGATAACATTGGAGACGTGTCTACTAGCAAAAAGGGGAAATAACATTTGGAATGTTAGATACCAACTGTTTATTAATGCAAAGCTAAACTTTAAAATATAAACTGATTTTATGGAGAAAACAGCAGTTTTTCATTGAAAGATCTTATTTTTATATTACAACCATGTTTCAAACAGTTTCTGTATGTATAATGTTCTTCTCTTTTTACCTAGATTTTTATAAGCAATTGTGTAATTCTCATTTTTGAGGCAAAAGAATAGTTTACTGTGTGTTGTAAGGTAGAATTTGGATTTATGTAGGATCTCTTCTTGGTACAGCAGCAATGTGTGGAGCTGTAATAATGTGTTAATTGTTAAGGCAAACAGCAGCTATTGTGTGTTAAACAATAGTATATGCAAACTTCGGGCACTAGGACCTGCTTATAAGAAAACAGAGTATTGTGATGTGATGCGCTTTTTGTCTTGAGTACTCTAGAATATTTTTTTTTGATAGAAAAGACATTTAATCTAACATCTAATCTGTAAAATTATGTATTAGATTATACCGCACAATATTTATGGATTACGACGGAAAAGCCCATTACATTAAGTGGACTGAATTTTCTGTAGCAGAAAATAAAATTACCTATAGGAAAAATAATTCCCGTGGCTTCTGGCTGAGCTACAATATATTTTTCTGGATGCAGTATACAGGAGTGCCTTGCTTTCAGAAGCATGAGATAGGGAGTGGCATCTATTCAGATGCAGCTAAGGAGACACTTAAATCTGTTTACAAAAGGCTGTTGGTTTGTTTTTGGGCTTTTTTTTACATATGAAGAAGTTGGAAATAGTAGTGACTTCATTATATTAGCTGTGACAGTGATTCATGTAGGGAATGTAAGAAGTTGCAGCCACAGTCATTGGTGAAGTATTTTCTTTCAAGAATCTTAATAGTATTATGTTCATTTGTTGCCTTCCTGTTTTAAAGGCGAGCAAAAATCATCATTAGCAAAGTCTAGCCTTCTTCACTCCATAGAAAGCAAGCCATTAAGAAGATTCTCATGTCTCAGGACAGGTATTCCTGAACAGTTTTGGTCTGTTCTGTATCAGTCCTGTAGCAGCTCTCAGTGATGAGATTTTGGACAGACCTCAGAGGGAGCATCTGTAAGATCCTCATTATTTCAGAACGTCCTCAGAGAATTACAAAAATTGCTAACCCAAAAGTTAATAGAGGACAAAGTCTCTGGATTTTTAACAACTCCTAATAGAATTTAGTAGCTGAAGATAAGGGATGATGAGCCAGCTTTTGAAGAAACTGCTCTTCAGATTATTCAAAGTTCATAGAATGCAGTGTAAGAGATTGTGCAGAACAATTTGTCTTAAGAAATCAACAAATTATGCACCTTCTTGGTTTTGTAGGTCAGAGCAGCCTGGGTGTGACCAAAATCCTGTGATTGATTTCAAGTATAAAAGTTCTAGTCCTCAGAAAGGAGACACAGTTATTAAAGAAATTTAGAGAATGTCAGGCTGTGATTTGTACCATTTTTGATACAAAAACCCTCATCCTTTTGATACTTTTCCTAGATGTTGGCTGAGAGGACCTTTGTGAGGAGCATTAGAAAAGCGTAAGAAAAGCTTTGTTCTTATGTGGGATGATAGTCCAAACTTCCTTCAGGAAAAAAAAGGATACTGTAATAATGTATATAGTCTCAATTCTTTTTTTTCTGCTGCCTTTAATTTTGCACAGGTTTGTCTTTTGGAATGTCTAAACCTTTTTCTACAAAAGTGCCTTCAGACAGGAAGCATGATGAGTCTTTATTTGGAGGAGAAATAAATAATTTTGTGTAAAGCATAAAAAATCCCAACCAAACAAGGAACAAACGCAGCCAGTCTAGAAATGGAGATCAGTGTCAAGCCAACTATATGTGTTTTTCTAAGAACAGTAAGTTGGGGCTCAACCTTCCAAAAGAGCTCAAAATGAGTTATGCTCACAAAATGTATGATTGTCCTAGTTGGATCTGAGGCTTCGAAAAAATTCTGATTTGAGTTATTTTGTATATACCAACAACAGTGCTATTTGGACACCGTGTTTCAAGCACAGCCTCACAGTGTTCTGATGTAGTTAAAAGGTTCACTTGTATAGCAAGGAAAAATTTAAATTGATTTCAGAACGTTAAGCAGGTCCGTCATAATCTAATGTTTTGGTGTGTACTGGGAATATTTTGAAAACTTTATTACAACTGTGTACCTAGACCAAATGGTAGGTTAATTATTTTGAAGTCTCTGGTTGTAATGGAGTGTTGTGTTGTGCTGTGAATATTCGTATAAATTCTGATCTCATTCCAGAGGCTGTTTTAATTTACACCAGATGCATAAACTAATTTGAAGGGGAGGGAGAGAAATGGACAGGAAAACTTGTCTCTAGAAATTGAGTCAGCATTGTTGTGGAGTTCACAGGCCAAACAGCTTCAGAAAACTTTTAACCAATGCTTGCCACTTCTACCCAAATTTCTGAAAATTTAAAATGCTCATTCAAGAAGTGGCACTAAATTTATTTTATACTGCTATACCAAAGTAGGAAAGCTAGCTGTGTTGCCTTAAGCTGGGGTGAATTGCGTTTTATTTTCTCTGCTCTGTTAGTTGACTTGAATGAGTTAATACTCCATTATGTTGGATCAGTAAATTACATGTATCTATAACAACAAAAAAAAGAGTCCTTTGCCAAGAACCTGTTTGCTACTAAAGAATCCATACTGCTGTTTTTCCAAGCAGCAAACTTACTTATAAGAAATAATTTAGGTTTAGTTTTGTTTGTTTTTATTTCACACTAATAACTGAGAACCTTCTTTACCAGTGAAAGAATGTCCTTTCAGCAGCTCAGCTCTTTCTGGTGACACTGTGGGTGATTAAGAGCTTTCAGAGAGAATTAATCATCTTCATAGACTTCCTCCTGCCCTCACTCGAGACAGATTAGAGAATTAGTTGAAGAATGTGCTTCAGCCTGATTATCCAATAGCTTTAAAATATATATAGCAAGTGAAGCTTTCTGAATATCAGAGTGACTACTGCTACCTTACTTACGGTGAGCTTACATCTGTCTGTGACAAACATATAGAGCTAGTTTACTGGTCTGTTGAGTGGTTTGCTGATTTCTTGATACATAGGAAAATATCTTGTGACTAATACATGGGACAAGGATCAGAAGTAGCTACTTCTACTGTTTATTTCATTGCACACTTCCTTCTAGGTTTTCCAGAATCATGCTTTTGGAAAATTGGGTGCCAAAACATAGTTACAAATTTAACTTGCATATAAACCAAATTGTGATGCCAAAGAAGGCACCCTAGAGCTGCAAGCTTTGTCCCCCTTCCTCCCAAGACTGTTTATGTTGGAGAAGCCTGTCTGTCTGGTCTCCTGCAGCCACATGCACCTGTCCAGGAGGATTTCTAGGCAGTGCTCTGGAAAGGAAAAAACAGAGAGGGAAATACATTACAAGTTATGACATGGAGACATCAACTTCACTGGAAGACTATTACACAGTAGTGGTGTCAGTTTCTTGAAAAAACAAGGCACTTTTTTTTTCCTCCTATCTATATCCTGATTATTATAGGCATTGTGGGCAATACCATTTGATGTTGATGATAGATTCCCTACTGACTAAAGTTTGTGACGATGGGTCTTTTGTCTTGCACCATCTTCCCTTGCCGGGGGAAGTGTACTGTAATATAATCTAATATCTATGTCTAAAAGACATATGATGTTTAAAATTTCAAGCAGTATCTTTAAGAAAAATTCTGTAATTCTTTTTGGTAAATGTGTTATCTCAGGAGGTTAGAAAAATGTTAACACTTGTACAAGTCACATCTCAGGAACTGCTAAACTTCTGGAAGTACAGAGGAGTTCTAGTTCTCTTTATTTCAAAACAATTATTTTAAATTGGAATTGTAGTTGCCTTGTATGTAAGACCTACAAGACATGCAGTGCCCTTACTGATGCTTGTTGCAGCATGTAGCATCTGAACTTACAGGACTTTGCATGAGCAGCAGCAGAAGGTAGTTTATTATGAAAGACTAAAAGTGCATACCCTACCTTGATTTTTAATAGAATCATCAGGTAGGAAGTGTATCCAAACTGACATTATCTTAGGGTTTGATAGTTTTCAAACAGCTGTAAAGTTGGTATCATCTTTTCAGGAGCCTTTTTTCTCCTTCAGCAATGTATTTTGGTCTCAGTGATGTATTTTGGTATTGTCACTGTTGTTGAAAACTTTCTTTTAATTATGTATTTGTAAAAAGTCCATGGGTGAGTTTTGTTTTTAGAATCTATTCCATGTTGTTTGTAACCAAAGGCTTTACTTTCAAGCTCACTAAGATCTACTTGTATAATAAGATACTGGGTTTGTTTGTTTTTAATTTAAAATGTTTTATGTGGCCTTGGGTAATTAAAACCACCATATTTAATTAAAGAAATGTTTTTAGCTTTATCAGGCTGGAATTGCTTCTGCTGATCATGAAGAATTGAATAACAGTCATTTTTCACGTAAGGGTGTTGACTGAAACACATATGAGTTCAATTCAGATGAGAGAGTTTGTTACAAAATCCAGCTGTTGACTCTGCTCCTCTTTCCACAAGTTGCTTTCTCTGTGGCAGGGATGGCTGACCCATGAAGCAGTTCTTTAACAGCCACAGTTTGTAGCCTGATTTATTCAAGTAAACCAATGGTGACTTTACATTGTTTTAATGCACTGGGTTGGCAGGTCTTACACAGGAAGCAGCTCCTCAGCTGTTAAATCATCAGCACTACTATAGAAGAGTGAATGCCTGGTAGGATGTTTAAGCTGCCTATATTGGTGGGTAAATATTCTCTGCTTCTGCTTCACAGCTGACTTGAGAATCTTTACAGTGGTCTGCTAGTAGTTGCAGACAACTGCTGGCAAGATACATTTTCAATGGCTCCAAACGATTCATCTTGAACTAAGAATTTTCTCCAAGAGCTGTGGTTGTTAATCACAGTTGGAGAAAAGATTACAGGAAACGTTAAAACAGATACTCTTCTTCAGAGTTTTCCTTTCACTGGGATTGGAAGACCACCAATTCTTAATCATTTACCATTTTTTAAAAAGATACAAGGTGAACACAGGAAGAGGAGTCAAGAAGTTTATTGGCCAGATTGGGTGTTAAATGGGGAACTATTCTAACAAGGCTACCAGGTAGATTGCTTGGGAGGGAAGAAAGAAAATGGGCTTGGTTTTGGGTGGTGGCAGTGTTGGGAAGGCTGCCAATTTTCCTTGGTTTCCCTTCTTTCCCTTTTAGGATAATACCTTGCTGAGCTCACAAGATAACTCTGAGGCTTATGGACTTGGTTTAATTCTCAGTACAGTCAGGAAAGCTGTCATTGATAGCTGTAGGTGAAAGAGACAACCTTATTTTAACAGGTTAATAAATTGATGCTTTTTGTTTATTTGTACTTAGATAACTACTCTGTAAACTTTAGATTTTTGCCTTTGAAACAGAGTTGTTTTCCCAAGAAGTGGTCCACATAGCAGAACTTAATTTTATTTTTGCCTTTATAACCATTCTTTGGAGTTATTTTATACAGAGGTCAAAATAGAATACAGATATCTTATAAACTTATGGACCAGATGCTTCTCTTGCCTTTTTTCTCTCCTGCGGCAGGATTGAATTCCTTGCACTACAGCAAATGTAAGGTCATTACGCTGCATTTAAAATAAGTTGCAGAAAGGGATGACCTTTTGCTAGGACTCTGTATTGTTTGTATTGCTAAGCCTTATCACTGTCTTTTAGCAAAAGCTAGTTTAATCCTTAAACATTTGTACGTATAATATCTGTTAAGAATTGTCTCGTTAGCTATCTGTGTTCTCACTGATGATAATGCTGTGCATCCCCACAATGCCTGCTATTTGCCCCTTGGATCTTCATTGTACAGGGTAGCTGTTATCTTCCTTGCAGATAGCATATCACCAATGGTTCCAGTTAAGAGCTGGAAACACTTCTGGCATAATGGCAAGTTCCACTTTTGCCAGGATGACTCACTAATTAATTAACCCCTGGGATATTGTGCCTGGGATGTAGAGGCTTCCTGTGCCAATTTAAGAAAATGTTATGGGAAAATACTATTATATAGCAAAAGAAAAATTGATTGGAAGAATTTTATCTGCCTTGTAAGAATTGTGTTTTCTAATACTATCAATCTGCCTGAAACAAGCTTGGAAACTAACTGAAAAATAGGTACTTTGGAAAGGGTTGCTTCTCTGACTTAATATCTTCCTTTGCTATAGGAGCACAAAGACCACTGCTATTAACACCATGAGAAAACTAAACTGGTAATAGGAGTGTGTGGAGGCAAGCAGTCCAGGAAGCAGTAAATATCTTTTCCTCCCAGTAGGCCACAAGCTTTTGGCTTTAAACAGGTCATTGTTCAAATGTGGCTACCGACTGGCTACTTAGGAGGGAAGAAGAGAAGATGGGCTTGGTTTTGGGTAGTGGCAGGGGTTGGGAGGGCTCTTGGGACCATGAAGCGGGAAGGGGAGGCTGCGCTGCAGAATGCTCTTCGTATGCCTGTCAGACAGTGTCGAAAGTCAGTGGGTGGCTGCAGTACGGTTTCACTGTTCCAGCCTGGTGTGGATGGAGTGTCTGTAAGTCATGACTTCAGATTTGTCCTGTGGACTTGGGGAAATCTTGTGATGCCTTCATAGCACTGGGAGTGTGATTTACTTTTTGTCAAGACCTGGGAGCTAGAAGAAGCTCCAGAATTTGATATTTGACTTCCAGTAGTTACTTAGAGAGAAAAAGAGGTTTTGCTGCAGAAATCCTTCTCCCTTCAGGACAGGGAAGCAGTAAAAGATTTGGGGAGATGTTTCATTGAGGCTAGAGGTGTTGTTTGGACTTCTGGCTATCGATCTGTTAACAGTTGGGCATTTCAGGCTTGATAGCTGTTTACACACCAAAATGCAGGTATTTTTAATCTCCAGTGACACTGCTTCATTGATTTCCCCTCAGATGTACACAGGTGCAGGGGTGACTTCTGCTTTTTACTCCAATGAGTGGCTTTTTACACACAGTACAAGAAGTTACATGCTTGTTACCCAGTTCTCTCTTTTTGGCTTGTTATCTCAGTCTGCCATCTGTCTAAGAGAAAAGACTGTGCGGAGCTGTGACAGAATCTGTAACCATGAGGAGTTCAGTTGGGAGGCGTGGTGCAGAACGGAATATTACTTTGTATAAAAGATGATCTTGGCAAACAAGGCTCTGCCTGTATCCATGTTTCTTGTCAGGGGAAAAGTGCCACTAAAAGTGAATAGTTGGGGACTGCAGCACCATTAAGGACAAAACTATATCTTGAAAGTTCCTGTTTGTGGATGGGAGGCAGGATGACACTGACCAGCAGTGGTTTTCTTTTTTCCACCCAATTATCTGTTAACCTTGATTGAGTATAGTGTGTATGTTTATCAATTGATGTGTAGATTCTCATTCGACATGACCTTTTGTTGGGCTAAATGTATTTTTCAACTTTGTACTAGACACTGCAAACAAAAAGAGGGATGAGGAAGACTAATATTGTTATGAAAATCATCATGCTAAGTAAAATACAGGTTCAAGCTATGTGTGTGCTTGGGAAAGTTTATGGTCTAAATTTGACATAGACTATAGCAAGCACTGGAGAACTGCCATATGGAGGAATAGCAGCTTTATATTATTAAGATCGTACAGTTAACAGCTTAGTTTATAAATTTCTGCTGAGCGATGCCTGCAGTTCAGCAGCAGAAAAAGCATGCTTCATGGGGAGGCTTGAGTGAGAAACGGATGGTGAGACATTTGAGTAGACATTGCCTGTGCAAAAGGGATATATTGGGAAAAGCTGCCTGTAGTGGGGAGACAGACATAAATTGGGGTGTAAAGAAAACTAAATAGTTTGTTACTTGAAGGTGAAGTGATGGGTGGAACTGACTAAATCAAGTATTTTCAACATCTCACAAAACAAATGACCAGTCTAAGGAAGGTTGAAATATCACTAACCATGTGTTGTTTTTTAAAAAAATAATTTTTAAAAATTGGAAATTAATATAGTTGTCATCTGCAGTTCTTTTCCCAGTTTAGATGTCAGCAATGCTGTAGCATGTAGTGCTACACTCTTTTCCTGCCTCAAATTAAACATTAAGTGTGAAAACAGAAATCATGCAAAATGCGAGCTCTGTTGTTTCTTGAAGAAGCAAGATGCTCTCGTGATATTCAAGGTGTGCTGCCTCCACATCCGTAGCTGGAAGTGTCTCCTGAGGACTACAGAGATCACTGGCAACCTGTAGCAGGGAGCTGCTCCCTCTCAGGAGACTGTAGCTGCCAAATCTCAGCCCTATTACACACTATTCAATATCAGTCCGCTTTGCCCTGCAGCTCTAAGTGGCTGACACCCCTTCAAGGGTGACCTGCAGAGCTTTAAACAATTTAGCTATCCATACAGGAGAAGCTAATAAGTATATTCAGCTTCCAAATCTCTACAAAGTTCCTTCCTGAATTGAGTGTTGGGGTTTTTGACATTAGCTCTGTGATAAGCAAAGAATTGGCCGTGGTAATGGCAGAAGATAGCAGACATTAAACAGGGAAATCTGAAGCAGTAAAAGGGGAAAGTAATAATTACAAAGTTACTGGAGAAGGTATGCCCAAAACAAGAAGGGCTGACTGGCTTTGTCTTGTATAAAATAAGCCTCCCACACCACTGCAATAAAGCACAGGATGAACAGTGAGGAGAATTATTTTATGGAAGGAAAAGAGAATGAGAGGGGAGAAAAGTAACTGAACAGAAAGTAACCAATTATTATCCCGCAATCCTGCTCTTCTAAAGAAGTGTTTATTTGGTTCTCTATTTATGGCTCCACAGAGGAGAAATCCCTGAAATTCTATTACATTTGAAGGAGCTGGGCAAAATGCTGTTGCTGTCCTGTCTCAGTACTTAAGAGTAAATCATCAGTATTGATACTTTGAATATTTCATGTAGTGACACAAGGATAACATTGTATTATTAGATAAGTTCCTTTGTGTCTTCATCAGCTCTGCTGGTTATTGTGTATGAAATCACAAGCTATTTTTTCATTCGGTTGGAACATGTGAACAACTCTTACAGGTTCTTCTGTGTTCAGGTTTTGAGTGTGGGTTTTGAATGCAGTCTGAAATCAGGAAGTATGAAGAAGAGACACCTTCTCTGCACTGGGGGATGGATCCTGTATTTTCTGCATTTGCAAGACTCTATATTAAAGATATAAAAGAAATGAGAGAATCTAAACAAGTGCCAGGTATGTACTTATATGTGCTGATTACGATGCACACAGAATTATAATAGATTTATGTTGTGCTTTTTATCAAGGGATTACAGGATGCTTCACAAAACCCAGTAATTTTCCATGCCCCTAAGCTAAGTGACATTAGTATCTTTAACAGTTCTAAGAACATCAGGTTGCACTTGAAGTACATGTGAAAAATAAAATGTGTGTCTCCTGATGTCTTTTTTCCTCTCATATATATGATACAGAACCTCTTTTACATTACCGTAATGTGTTCCCTCTGCATGGTAGTACTTGTTATATTCTGATAAAGTTAATTCTAAAAATGCTGGTCCTTTCTGGACATGTGTGTTATATCTTTCTACAGTCTCTACAACATCTGAGAAGGATTTTATGCCTTTTTGCAAAATTTTGACAGTTGATGATGTTTGGTGTATGTGTTTTGCTTCTTCCTATGGATATTAATATATTGTAAAACAGATACAGGTTTTGTCTGCTTGATTTCTAGATATGATAAATGTATGACATTCTTCATACATTTGAACAACCATATTGTAAATTCTGGCATCTGTGCTGAATCTTATACTACACCTTTTATTTCCTAACCATTGTTGGAAACTGTATACTTTGCAGTCTGTTTCCTGCTGGTCTTCAGCCAATATCAACCATGTGTCTGTCTAAAGGAACACGGGTCTGACCTTGAATTTCTGTTTTCACTAAAAAGACTTCAAATAGACCGCAGTATGTTTTCTGCTGTAGAAGCATTCACTTCTCCAAATTGAAGCTTGATAAGGTGCAACATTATCAGGGAGGAACCCAAAAAATTTAGAATTAATGAGGAAAAGAAGTAAACCCTAAGCAGAGTATGTGGTTTCGGTTTGGTTTTGGTGTTTTATTTGAGTGTTTTCTTCTTTTTCCTCCACAGAGACAAAGTACATCTGTTTGGCTCTTTGAATATGTTCTGCCTTGTAGGTTTCGTTATTCACTTATTTTTCTTTAACAGCAAGGCTAACCAAAGCGCTATTCTTGCAGAAATGAAGGACTGGTGGTTTTTTTGCTCTAATCATAATCATTTTTATGTACATAGAGACTTCACAAACTGCAAAGCCCAGTATATATACTTGTTTGTTATTTAACATGATGGGAAATTTTTGTCTTAAATCCATTGCAAGAATTAGGCTAGAGTCTGTTGTTGATGCTTGCACTAGAGTGAGTAGTACTTAGAGGTCTTTTTAAAGTGTGAAGTCTTATAGAAGTACTGGTATAGCAAATGCATCTGGTAAAAAATGTTCCTGCTTAAATTGGAGACATTTTAATTGTTTTCAAACAAAATACAAAGCACTTCTATGTCAGCAGAATAGGGTTGTAGTTTGGATGCAAAAATGTATTAAAAAGAATTAAACTTATAAACATCAACAAGCATCTCACAAGAGCAGGAAGAGTCCTAGAAAGCACCATCCCGCTCTCTTTTTTTCTTGCCTCTAAATTACCTTAATTTCCCTTTTCACTTCCCTTTCTATTCATTTCCTTCAGTGTGTTGTCTTCTGTGTCAGGAACTTCCAGTTTTGTTGTTGCTTTTTTTTTTTTTCTTTGCCTAAGTTGATTGTAAGGAAGCGTCAAGATCTGTCATGTCAAGATACCAGCCTTTAAAGTTGGTGCATGTGAGTTTTCTCTGCTTCCTGTGCATCTGGTGTTCTGCACAGCTAGGCTTGCTTACAATCCCGTATAATTTTCTAAACCAGACTTTAAAGAATAAAATGAAATTTCATAGAACAAACATCCTGAATTTTGTTCATTCTCCTGGTGCTGTATATATACCAAACCAGACATTTTTCAGCATATCTTATTTACTGGCAACAAATGGTAGCACAACAGAAACACTTAAAAAGTATCTTTTGGGGAAGGAAGAAGGTAGGTGTTTGCTGTCAGTATTTCCTGCCTTTAATGGATTTGTTGAAAACCAGCTGAAGCTAAGTATATGATTGGCTATAAATCAGTCATTAAGTAACGGTAATTAAGAATGAATGAGTGCAAAACAAAAGGGTTGTAACTAGGAGGAATGGAAAGAAACACAGACTGAATGTCAGGAAAAACATCCTTAGAGTGAGATTTGCTAAACAGTAGTGCAGCCTTCCCAGGAAAAAGGTGGGATGCCCTTTACTGGGATTGTTTGTATCCTGACTGTACAGATTGCCAGGAATTTACTGTACACAACGGTCTTGCATTGGCCCTAAGGAAATGGACTGAATGACCTAGTAAGTTTTTTCTTTCCATTTTTATGCGTTAGAATTTGATGCCACAATGACTAATCCCTTAAAACATCACAGAGGAAAGCAATAAACCTGGCCAATTACTCCACTGCTATAAATGTTGACAAGAAGACTGGAAAACCTCCCAGATAAAAACAGCAATTGTGTTGTCTTAGAGACCTTGAAATGAGAGTGGGTGTCAAGCTCGCAAACTTGGTTGTAACACATAATCATATCATGGAAATGAGCTTTTCTCAGAGTTAATCATGCACCACTGCATTGTAACAGCTTATCACCAAATGAAGGAAGCTACAAATAGCCTGAAAGAAGGTAATAATAATTAAAGCCGTGGCAAACAGCTCGGTGCTCTGTAATGCTGGTAAAGATATGACCAGAACTTGCCCTAGAGAGCTTTATATCTATAGCCCCCTATACTGCTGCTGTGGCTTCCTGTTGTGGTAACAAGCATATTAATGTAAGTGTCATTTGCTGGGTTACTGGGAGTAACCATTGACTGAATGTGCTTGCACATAGCTTCAAATATTTAGTGTATTTGTATTGCTACCAATATGAACGTAATTTGAATAAGCAAGCTAGCAGGAGAAACAATTTACACCTTGAAATCGTCAAGTTCAACAACTACTAATGTAAATATGATTTCATCTTTCAAATTAGTTCAGGTAGTTTCTCAGAGAGTAAGGGTGGAGTCCCATGTGAATTTATGGGGATGGAGAGAACTGGATTTATCTGGTCTCTGTCACTTGCCAAAACTCGGTTTACTAACTGGGAGATGAACATAATAACATGTTGCTTGTTTGCACAGTCAGGAGCTTGGAGTCTCTGCTCCACTGACTTACCCTGAAACTGACCCAGACCTTCTTTTATAGAGGTTTTGTAAGGCTTAGTGAATAATTATATACACTGGGAACATCTCCATTGAGGGTTTCTATAGCAGTGTTTACTGGTGTCCTGGTAAATGGAATGAGAGAAAGGTGGACAGACCTGCTAACCATTCTCTACACCAGACCTGAGCAGTGACTGCACGATTATTATAGCCAGCTCTAAGATGACAGTGATAGATGCATCCTCAAAACATTGCAGTGGATTTTTTTATGAACAAAATTACTGTTTATTAGCTGCTTGGTTGATCACTTGTGATTTCTTCTGAAAGTTTTGGGGTTTTGTCTGTCTTATGTGAAGAAAGTTAATTCCAAGCTCATTGAAGGCTAGCAGCTATGTAGGACAAGTTATTCTTGGATTTAGGTTTTGATTTTTTTTTTCTTTTAATACAGAACATTTTTCTGACTCCCTTGCTGCAGTGTTTCTCTTTCCTTTTGTAAGAATAAAACTTGTCACAGTCTATGGAGGCAAATGTTCCTTTCCGAGTCTCTTGAGTTACCTAGTTTTTAGAAGACAATTATTGAACATCCCAGATGGCATGTTTCAGTAAAGTAGCAGTATTTGAAAACTGAAGAAAACACATTGACTGAAAATTAGCTAGCCCAGGATATGTCTGGAGCTTGTTGCCTTATTACCCTGCTAGTGGACTGTGAAGCTTCAGTTTATCATTCTTACATTGGTGTTTGTTAACATTTGTTACTCTCCTAAAAGGAATTGCAGCATGTGGCAACCTCAGTGCTGTCAAAGTCCACTGGGCTCTGATTTTTCCCTGTTTCCTGGACATGTTTTTATGTGTTATTCTTATTAAAGTCGTATTTATAGATGCACAGAGATAGTTTTGAAGGGATGGTTTTCGAACACGTTATTTCAGAAACTGAAGTTCAAGATGCTGTCCATAATGACTGCATAGTGTACTCTGCTATCTGAGGGATGTTTCTCTCCCCTGCTTCCTGTGGCTCCTGTTCTTTTAGAAATGAAAGACAGAATTATGTTAGTTTTCCTTTTGACTGCTTTGCCTTAATCAGGATAGCTGCATTGTGAGAAGCTCAAACTACTTCTGTTGTGTTCTATTATTTATTCTGAAGCCTGATGAAGATGGGGAAAAAACAAATAAACAAAAAAACCCCCACCAAAACCAAATCAAAATGAAACAACAAAACAAAACAACCCTAGAAAACCCCTAATGACTGCAGCAAACTGTTTTTCAGATGCAAATGTGCAAGAAAACAAGAGGTTAATAAAGTTCTGACACTCTACAAAAGCAAGCTTCTGGTATCCTAAGTAGAGTTGGTAGTTCTTCCTTCTGGTGTTACCTACCAGTTGTCACTGATCCAGGCATTGTCAAGTTTAAGATATCAGTAAAAACCATACTTTCTTACATATTTACTGTATGTGACTATGTAAAGTAAGATGTTGAAAAAATAGTTATGCTTACCAAGAATGTTCTTTGTCTAGGTATATTCTTTTATAACGGACATCCAATAAGACAGGTGGATGTTGTCGGGATAGTGGTTCAAATGAGAGAGCGAGATGCCTTTTATAGTTGTGGAGGTAAGAAAAGTTTCTTTCTTTCTTCTTGCACTTACTGGTCTTCTAACTTTAGTTACCATTAGAGCTTAAAGGTTGCCTTATTTGATCATTGTCTGTTCTTGAAACTACTGTGCTCTTATCTCTGCAGTTAAGGTTATTTAGCAAACTTACAGAAGCTATGGGTTTATGTCCACTTCAAAAGCAGAGAAGCAAACAGTTAAAACAGAGTAACTGATTCACTTGGGGTTATCTAGCAACTCTTGATTTTGGGTATTGCTTTGCCACTGGACTCCATCTTCCTCTGAGAGAGATATATATATATATATGCATGCAATTCCTTTGTTCAGATATAAACAGATTTAACGGTGCCTGCAAATAGAAGTCACTTCTTCATTTTTTTTGAACATTAGAAATCCGTTTTGACTTGTATGTTTTGTCGTATCTTGAGCCAGCTTTTAATAGCAGTTAGGAGCTTGTTTATATTTAGATGCGTAAGAGTCTTAGCAAATCTAACTCAAGCATTGTAGTACCAGTCCTTGCCAACACCAGCTGGGAGTTATCTCTTCCCTATTACTTTTTCCAGTATTCACACTATTTTATTAACATGGCAACATCTGATTGTCATTCTGTTCAGCTGATTTTTTTCTTCTGGTGAAAAAGCAGAGTGAAGTAGTGGTGATGTGGCAAGTTTCAAAAGGTGAGGGAGGTCATCTCACAGTAGGAAGGGTGAGCCAAATGCATAGATCCTGTCAAAACACTTGATGGACTCATGTCCAGTATCTTTCTCTGACATGGGTTTCTGTCTGATGGAGGTAAGTCACAGAGCACCTCTTATTACCCAATTCCCTCACTTAGAAAATCGAGTCGGCAACATCCCCCTGACTCATAGGAGTATTGTGAAGGTACAGCTGATAGCTTAACCAGGTCCCAGCTTCCACAACACCTGCAGTTGCATCATACTGCTGCAGAGTCCCATTAACTGCTACTGCATGTAGCATACCCGGCACTTGGTGCAGCTGCTTGGAGTTGACTCTGTGCTCTATAGAAATGTCCCTGTAAGTTTCTTAGAGTGGATATTTTCTAGATTTTTTTTTTTTAAGTCTAACTTTTGGATGCTTGTTATTACCCTGCCATTATGCTAAATAATGGACAGTAAATATTTCAAAACACAAGTTTCTCTGGCACTTGAAGTAGCACAGGCTAAACAAGTACCTGAGTTAAGAGGCGGAGATGTGATTGATGATGTAATGAAGTGTTGAAATGCAAATTGAACGTCAGCTATTATTCTTTTATTGCACTAGTATGCAAATGTAGTTATGACTTCAGGAGAACAGAGGAAGATAGAATCAAAATGACAAAGGCAAAACCAATTCTATGGGCAAGGGTTTCCCACACTGCTCTCAGCATTAGTTCAAATGTAAACTTGCTAGAAATGTTTGATTGGGGCAGAAAATGGAGGAACAGAAATAAAAAGAAACTGCAGAGTAGTGGAATTAAGGCCTTAGTGTGAGATCAGCCGACCTTTCGGTGAGCCTGGCTTCCTGCTGTCCTTTCACATCCAACTCCACTCTTTGTTCCAGCAGTTCCTGGTTTGAGCTTTCAGGCTACCTGCCAGGGTGCCCCTCCCCAGCCTGCCCTCTCTTTCAGGCAGGCTGACTCCACCTGCGTAAAACCGAACTTCTTAGACTGTTTCCTGCTTGTAACTTCTTGCATCTCTCAGTTCAACAGACTCTGCTTGGTGAGTCACAGAGCAGGCATTTTGTCGGAGCGTTGCACAGTGCTCAGTACCTGCTCACTTACCATCTGTTTAAAAGTGACTTAAAAAGCAGTTCCCCCTTTGTACTTTTTCTCTGATGGAGAACTGAAATGCCTGTGTTGCTGCTGCTGTGTCCCTCCCTCGTTTCTTACCTGTCTACAGAATACACACTGCTCATTTTAAGAGAATCTTAGGTCCTCTCTGTGCCGAAATCCGTACAGCCAGAACTGGTGACAAAATAATAATTGCAAAAGAGAGTAATTGGACCCTTTCCTGGCTTAAAAAATAAATAGATAAATTACATGCTGTGTAAAACCTGGTTTTGACATTTTTTTGATTGTTTATTGCTATTATTATTTATTATTATGATCAATTAGGATAAGGATATCTAATTCAAGTGTGGCCTCGAACAAGCTCATATTTTAGCTAATGCACCTTTCTGACCTTTTTTTTCCTATTTTTTTATTTTTAACAAAACCAAACATCACATGTGGTTTTCCTTATACTCCAGGACTCTTTTGAAAGGCTGAAAAGCACTTGCCTTAAAAACAAATGAAAAAATTCTTACCAGGATCTCGTAGGCTCACACAGGCCCTACAAGAACCATACCCTTTTTTATCATAAAGAAATAAAAATGAATACAAATATCTCATTTATCAGGTAGCTTTGAGAGTGCTTCCCCTTAAATAGTTAATATAAGAGCAAAAAAACCCCAAACCCAAACAAACAAAACACAAAAACCCAAAAACAAAACTCACAAAAAACTAAACAAAAGTTTAAACCCAAAGAGATGAGGAAGGGTGGCACAGGAAGTTTTCAAAAGCTTGAAGACCCCTTGTGTGCATTTAAAATAGATTAACATTCTTCTGTCTAATTAGAATACAATTGCAAGGGTTCTCATTCATCTGTGCTTCAGGAGTTCGTTGTCTGCTTTTATTTATCAATTGGGAAAACTGTTTCAGAGCTGTGTGCTAGTAGATTCCCTGGGTAGTCATGATCAGGTCAATCTCTCTGGGACTCCATTTTCAGCTGTTACACTGATGAGGAGGAGTCTGGCCTCCTAATCCTTCAGTCTTGCTTGTTTTGTTGCTAAGCCCTTCTTAGGAAGCATATCTGTCACAGTTGGTGCAACAACCAGTTGCAAGCTGGAACATCTAGAAGTTGCAATAATGTAACAAGTGAAATGTCATCTGCCTTCTTTCTCACTGCCATTGCTGGCTTGCATGAATGGCTTGGCATGATATATGGAGGCTCCTGATTCCTGCTGAAATAGGTGCTTTTTGTCTATACCAAGGAGAGGAAATCCTACCAGCTAGATCATTATTTATGCTCTGGTACAAAAATAAAGCTGCTGAAATAGTTGCAGACACAGCAGCTCAAAAGGGTTATAGCAGTGAGATGAACACGCTTTTGTGATGGCATTTGGAATTGCCTGCATCTTCTAAATGCTGTATGTTTGTTATTAGGGATGTGCAGCTAAGCTACTAGGAAACAAGAAGGCAAGACAATTATTTGAAATTGGACAGCCCCCCACCCAAACAGGGAGATTGTTTCAAAACACATGAGACAATAAAAAAGTATTTTGCTTTGATGCTATGGTTCCCAGAGGAAACGACTGCAGGTACCAATCAGTACCTTCCTGGTAAACATTGCTGTTACTTTTGTAGTCATGGATCTGGTTTAAGGAGGCAAAGAAAATTGCAGATTCCAATTTATGAAGAGTGGAAGCTCAGTCTTGAAGACTGTTACGTTCAAGGAGCGAGGTGTTTGCATTAGCTGGACATGAAGTGCAATCCTTGCTGTTGTTGACATTTAGTACCTCTTTATTTAGACAGTGTTTGTTGGACGTGCCATATGTATACAGTGTCCTGGTCTGTAGAACAATTGATTCTTTTGATAGTCTTTTAATTTTCTTTAGGTTTTGCCTTTTTGTGCTGTCCTTGACCATGCAGCGCCGGGGGCAGAAATCACAAAACTTATTTTGATTGGGTACTAGCAAAACAGGAAAAGCTGGGTAGCTTCCTGCTCGGGAGAAGGTGTTAAGATTTTTCAGCAACGGAAGTGGCGTGCATGCCACCTGTAGGTATACTTTAAGCTGGTAATTCTTGGCCTAGAGCAGAAACAACCACAAGCATGTACTGTCCCTCTGCTCTTCCTGGCTAGAGGAGGAGCTGCCTTTCTGCTCTCTGGAACATCTTGTATGGGAAAGGCCAGCAGACTTTGTGCACAATATTAGCATGGCAACCAGTGCAGCTGGAGGTAACAGCGCTCCTAGACTATTCACATAACTGTACCCCTCAATGCTGAAGTGCTGTTTTCTCACTGTTATGGTAATGTTTCTGTTTCTTGTGCCTGGTTTCCAGTTTTAACTTGTCTGGCTTCAGCTTTCAGCACTGATTCTTCTTCAGACCTTATCAATGAGATTAAAACCCTTTAGGATCCAATATATGTACTGAAGCCTCATAATTTAAATTCGTGCTTGACATTTTTTTGAGAATATACCTGTTACTTTGCTGACCATGCACATAGGCTTGGTATCCGCTGCTAAGCTACTTCCATGACTGAAATGACTGTGGAGATTATTTTAGCAGTGTAAGTAGTGGCTGAGCACCCACCTTCCCTTTCAGACTGTTTGGAATGGGATATCCTTGGCAGTTATCTCCCTATGTATCTATGTATCCTCAGTTCTTGGAACATCACTACCTGCTTTCTTACTCTGTAATTCTTGCAATTTTTCTTTTACAGTGGATGATAGTACTGGCGTTATAAATTGTATCTGCTGGAAAAATCCCATGGCAGCAGAAACATCTTTACCAGGTAATTTATCAAATAATTCCTCCTTTGGCTGTACAGTTTTGCTTATGTCTGTCTTATGTAATTTAGCAAATGATCAAACTTGCAGAGGAGCAAATTCAACTGCCTCCTTTTTTTTAAAAAAAAAAAAAAAAGTTGTAGATCATCACATCCTACAGCCTGGGCTATT
Source organism: Falco biarmicus (assembly GCF_023638135.1). Lineage (NCBI taxonomy): Eukaryota > Metazoa > Chordata > Aves > Falconiformes > Falconidae > Falco > Falco biarmicus. The sequence goes on from NC_079296.1 coordinate 25,480,211, forward strand.
TTGGGAGTTTCATATTAGTTTGTGTAGTGTCCAGTGGTGATGCCAATAAAACCACTACATTATGACCTGTTGTGCCTTTTCCTTATCTGAGTAATATGGTATTTCAGTTCTGTGCTGTGACATTGTGCAGACAGTCCTCTTCTGATGGTTCTTGTGACTTCATCTAGTGAGGAGCTAGGCTGGAAATCTGCCACATGCCACAACTTCTGTTTCCAAAGCCAATCCATTGATCAGCAACATGGTAGACATTCCCCACACTTGTGATACAGTGGTTTACTTGTGATACAGTGGTTTCAGGATTCATCGTCTCTTCTTCATTTGCATTCATATTTTCCTCCTGCTCATGCATATACTTCAGTGATGAACTTGAAAGTAACTTAAAATGCAGTGGGAGGATGCCAGCAATCTTACAATTTGGGAAAGTTCTACATGTGCAAAATTGTTAATTTGAAATTACACTATTACTGCACTCAATAATAGAAGAACTCGCTTAATGTCTGGCTTTCTCTTTGCTATTTCTCCCACCATTTTTCATAGATCAAAGTATGGAATACTTTCTACTTTGGACATTCTTGAAAGTTCATGTAGTGGATTGACAATTCTGATATGGAGCTGATCACATACTACTGAAACAGAAGTTGTTAGTATCATCTGCCAGTGTTAAGGTTACATATGCATAGAGTGGGGAAAGGAAAGCTTGATGTAAAAGTTAAAAGCTCTTATGTCTGTGGAACAAACCCATTTATGCAGACAGATAATTCTTACTTACATTTAACAATGATATGACAAGTGGTACAAACAACCCCAACTGGAATCTAGGAGACAGCTCTCACTTTGAGGGGTGATGCTGTGGAACAGCTTGCCAAAAAAGTAATGCGGACCCACGATCAAATGAGGTTGTTCTATGTGGAACTTAAATTCATTAAAGGAATTGCATGAAACAAGGGCTGAGGATGCTTGCTTGTTTCAGCCTTATGTCCTTATTTTGCATGTGTGTCATTAGTGCTTGTATGGACACTATGTTACTAATGGAAATTAATTAATTTGTAGTTGCTAAAGGAAACAGCTTCTAGGGGGCACAGGAAACTTTCTTCCAGCCTTACGTAATTATGAGCAGGGACACTTGGATCATTAATCAGATTTTAAGTTATGAAGAATTTACTCCCCTGCAAAGGTGTGTTAGGTAAATGTGAAGTTCTGTCAAAGTGCATTCACTTCAGTGTAGACATCAAATTGTATCACATGAATACTTTGGCCCCACCTCAGGTGACTCAGTTGTCCTTTATGTATAAAGTTCAGTTGACCTTTCCTTTCCCCTCTCATCTGTCTTAGCATGACGAAATCAAAAAGTGACAGAACCCATTTCAAACTAATGTTTCAATTTTGCAACCAATCTATGACAGTTTCAGTGGTAAATTGGTATCTCCTCCCTTTTATCCTTTCCCCAGCTGAACTATTTAAATAAATATAATACTGTAAAATAACTTTGTCACTCAAAATTTTTGCTACCCAGGACACGATGCCTAGGACCTTACTCCTTTTTTAGTAACATGTGATTCTGTGATGTTTAAGTGTTTGGATGAATGCAAATCAGCCTTAATGCCTGATCACCTTTCCCTCACTCCTTACAGATCATCCAAGCACACACAGCAGTCTTACTGTGCTTGAACAGATGAAGAAACTCCGAGAAATAGTGAGCCAGAAAACCAAGCTGAAGATTGGGGATGTTGTGAGGGTTAGAGGTCACATCCGAACCTATAGGCAACAAAGAGAAATTCAGGCTTCGTGTTTTTGTGAGTTTTATGGATCTGTGATGTGCATAACATCATTGTCTGAATTTGTGAGAAGGGCTAAGCTGTACGTAATTCATTGAATAATTTACACTGTATTGTCAGACATCTTATTTTCTGAAGGGATTTTCATCTGTATGTCTTTATTTCAATTTTAGCAGAGTTAGAAGGCACACTACTTAATGTGTGGGATTAAATTGCCTGTAAATGAGGCATTCCTGGGAAATCTATAGAAGATTACTGGCAAACATACAAGAATACTATGCAGATACTGTGGTTGGGTATCTGTGTGAGAGTGACTTGCTCTTCAGTTTTCTTTGTGTTGAAGTAGAACAGCATGGAAAGGGAGTTGATGACCTTTTATGTCATGCTTCATCAAGAGTGTTAGCTGCTTTGGAGAAGAAGTTGCTGTTTGTCAACAGCCTGTATAATCCATTCTGTGGGCAGGCAGCACTGTATGGGCACACTGAAGTGTATGGGTACTACTGAAGGCCAGGTTCTCCTGAACTATCTGGCTCTGCAGAATGCTTGAGAAGTGTTCCTCATCTTCAGTCTGCCAGGCACAGATCTGTATGCCAGTGCTGCCCCTGTATCTAACAGTTCTTTGGGCAGCAGGATTCTGCAGTCTGGTGTTTATACCCTAGGAGTGTCCAGTTATGTAACTTCTTCTCTTCTCCGTGTCTGTGCTGTTGTGTAAGAGTTGGTTTTCCCCAGCGAAATCTTCCAGAGACAATACTGAGATGATTCCTTTGGTGGAAGGAAGCGTGTCTTTTAAAAACCCTGTATAGCTCAGATTAAAAGTCTATTTTTCAACTCTAGCTAAAATATGAGAGCGAATTCAACCCTCCTTTCCAGACAGAAGACTTAAGAATATATAACCCATTCAAGGACTGGTATTAATAAAATTGTTTTGTTGAAGGAGAGCCATGCAATTCAAATAGCCTCTAAATTGCTTTCATTTTGTCCTAACTATGTGTTAACTTCATCTAATGGATGAAGACTGCTGAAAGGTAGGACAGACATCATAAATTCCAGTTAAGTAAGTTGTCAGACAAAAGCAAATCTGCAATGCACCACAGCAGGCCATTTACCTCCTTGTAAACTGTAAAAGCAAGAGTGGCTTTTGTGGTTCTGTTTTTATAAAAACAACAGTGAACAAAATTTGCCAATTTAATACTGGCATGTGAAGCTCTGTTGTGCTGCCTCTGGTATGCTGGCTTAAAAGATTGGTATGGCAGTCCTGCCCAAGTGTTTGTGTTCTTTTTGCTGCTCCAGATAAAGTGGATGATCCTGCGTGTGATATTCAGATTTCAAGAATGCTGGAGCTTCCCTGTCTCTATAGAGAAGTTTATGATAAACCTTTCCAAGGCCCCAAGGAAGGACAGAGGTAAATGCAGTATCCAGACTGGTTTTGGGGCAAAGTGTGGGATTTTATTACTGTTTATTTGTTATTGTAATAACTATGGAGAGAGAGAGAGAGAGAATTGGCCCCAACTGTGATATAGCATACAGTAGCAGGCCTGCTTTTCTCCCAGATAATTGATGATCCATACAGATGAGATACCTATCCATAATATGAGAAAAGAAATATAATGCTGAACCAAAGTGAGAACTAGTGTGCACCAGACCTCTTGCATCTAGTAAAAAATGCTGGAGTTTTGACCAAGATTCGTGGGTGAGGTCAACAGATCAGATGGAGGAGTATATTTCTTGTCTTTTGACATGTTTTATGTATCCTTGTAGTGGCCTGGAGGGTCAGAATTTCTCAATCAACATGCTGCATGAGAAAGTGAAAGGCTTTCTATTAGAAAACAGAATTCAGACCTTTTACCAACAGGAATTGGAAACAATTGATACTCTGGTGTCACTAGCTGATGTGCATCTGCCCAGCTGCAGCTGTCAGGAGGTGAGTGGAACTATTTCAAGTTTTTAGTAGGGGGAACTAATATGAGGGGTTTTGAGCGTAAACAACCACATAAGAGACTGATGCCTTCAGAGGATTCAAATACTACAAGTGCTTTAGCTTTATGCATTAATGATTTACAGAGCTTGAGGAAACCTTGTCACTTGAGAGATATCAAACTGGACTGAAAAAAACTATAGGAGAAAATTCTCTTGTTAAGGGTAATCTTGTATTAAGGCCAAGTGACCTTACAGTCTGAAACAGGCACTAACTTTCCTAGATCCATAAATAGTGGCAGTATCAGAAAAGATCCCTTTAAGGTGCTTGAGCTGTTTGGGACAGATGTTTGAGATCCTGAATTTGATCAGGACAAGGGACCACAAAGTCTTTGTTTTGATTTTCATTTGAAGCTTAAACCTCCTTTTGAAAGCTACATCTCTATTAATATATTTCTTGAGTGGATGAGCAGTGCTCCTTGGTATGTGTTTCTCTTGTTGAAAATCCCTAGTTGTGAAAGGCCATGATTGGAAGGATCAAAAGGTGGGATTTCATTGAAATCAGTTCACATGCATTTCTGTGTAACTAAACTGTTTAAGAAAATTTCCAGTGAGATAGTATGCTCCTGATCAACTGCAGAATGGGAAATAGAACAAAAACCATTTTGTAAAATGGCTTTATATTACTCTGTGTTATTTGGATAAATTACAAACCAGATTCTTGACTGGTGTGAAGTGGTAAATTTCTGCAAAAGTAAGATGGGTAAGGCTTTTACCATGTGACCAATGGCAACTGAAATATACACTAATCTTGTGACTCATTTGTTTACTTTTTGGTTTTCTGTTGAGAAATAAATCCATGGCAGTCATATTCACTGCCTGATTCAGATATGCACTGTAAAGTTAAATGCTATGTTGTTTTAATATCTGATGTTTAAATCTAAAAAAAAAACACCAACAAAAAACAAAACCCAAAACAAAAAACCCACAAAAACCAGTCCCCTTGTAGATGAGGTCATATAATAATGTAGCTCTGTTCTTGTCGGCTCCATTGAACTGCTGCTGATAGCTGCTTCTTGATAGCTGTTTCTTTTAGTTTTGTTAAAAGCATTTTTGTTGTTTGCCTTAAAGCAAGCATAGATATAACCAATAACAGGAGCTACTCTCATTTTTGACAGAGAAGTTTGATGCTAGAATATCCAACATAGGACAGGGTATTTTTTCTAAACTAGCTGGAACAGTATTAAAAGTTCCCAAACACTTTACATTAAAGGAAGTAGTGGCCATTGTGACTAATATGGGAAACTTCCATCTTTGAAGTTTTGACATTTATAGAAAGATCATGATAAATAACTTGCAAAGACATTTAAAGTAGGGACTGGTACAGAACAAACTTTGAAAGGCATGAAAGAAAACCCAACCAAAAAAACCAAACCAACAAAAACAACGTAGCATCAGTGTTGTTAGCAGTCATGAGGAGCTATCGTAATAATTAATAGTTACTCCTGACCCTGATGCAAGGATGTGAGTATATGGCCCAGGAATTTGGGCACACAGATACTTATTTAGAAGTTGCAGTTCTCCCTGCTGCCCTTTGGTATTAATTCCTTGCAAAGAGGCTTATATATTTTTGCATAAGAAAGAACCTGCGGATGTCAAGTGACCGGAATGCCTTAAGAGGAGTGCCAAGTAATGCTCTGGAAATGCATTTTGTTGTTCCTCTGCCCTGTCTCTTGAAGGTGTCGCTTCTCATAATTGGCAAAGGGTCAAGTACCCAGTCTGATCCACAAAAATCAGTGTAACAGATCTGGTCTCTGTCCCTCTTCCTTTCTTTTCCCCTCTGTAGTCTTCCGTGTCGCATTGCCCTCAAACCAAAAGGATAAAGGGTGCTGCTAAAGTGGAATGGTGTTATTTCATGCCTATTTGGCAAGACAGGAGCTAGATGAGTAGACCGAACGAATTAGGCCACAGCACAATATACACATTTGATCACTTCTTGCACTTTTCCTGGATGTGGAAGGATGAATTATTTGGATGTATAACTATTTCTTTTTTTACCCTGATTCCAATGTTCTAGAGCACAGTTGCTGTTAAACTCTTTGCTTGCCTCTCTTCCTTTCCCTGTGATCCTAGGAGATGTGGTGCACCCCCTTCATCTCTTTCCCAAGTTATAAAATACTTGCACGGTATTCATCATAGTGGGAGGGTATCTCCCCATGGGATATTTTCTCCAGGGAGGTGGTGAGCTGCTATGGACTCACTGGCAGTGGAGCAGAGCAGGGGGTGAAGATGGAAGTAGCTGGGAAAGCTTGAGGTAGGCAGCATCTGTCTGTTCCTTTGCAGCATTACTGTACCTGAGCCTGTCCACATCCCATACGTGTCCTACCCATACCTAGTTCCAGTCCTAATGACTCCCCAGCAGTGCAGTCTTCTGGTTCTGCAGAATAAATTTCTCTCTAGCAGATGGACCTGGTAGAACTCAAATCATGTCCTCTGCTCAGACATGTGGTAGGGAACGTTTAAATTTAATAGTCTACAGAAGATGGATGAGAGAATTGGAGAGCTTGGGTGAGAGAATTGGAAGGGTTGGTGTTTTAAAAATTAATTCAAAAATAACAAAACTGTTATGATTTGTAAAACCACTGGAACTTTATTTCACATAACTGTTGCCCTCTCTATCCTTAAGCTGTAGCCTTTTCCTTACCCCTTAAACAAATTACTTTTGAGACTGGAGGGATGGGTACAAGGAAGACTGCAAGCAGAAAACCTAAAAAGTCATCTTGTGCTCATAGAACCTAAAGAGTGTACTTGCTGGACTTAGGCAATTATATTTGGCAAACAGACAAGCCTTTGGTTCCTTTTTTTTTTTTTTTTTAAAGAAAACTACATGTGAACTTGATCCGTCCAGTTTCTCAGCTGGATTAAATATGACTTGCAATCAGCCAATTTTGATTAACCATTTTTATGTACTTCCTCCATGCATAAGGTATAGTGTGTGCTATTTTACTATTACCATTCCAGTTTGTTTATGTCACTAGCTTGGACACATAATTTGGGTTGTGCTTTCCAGACTCTGCTGTTAGTACTTCTCTTGATTTGAATATTATCTCAAGGTCAGCAATGACAAATAGTTAAAGCAGGGAGTTTTACAGCATCGTTCATACTTACTGTATATACCCTGCACATTGTTCTGTAGGTATAACGTAATGCATTATACTTTCTTGATGCTATGTGCTTGACTTCCTGCCTCTTGAGGAAGCTTCACTGCTGCTTTAAATATGTATATTGCAAGGCTTATTATAGGACTGACATGTCCAGAGTCACTATTACTAAAATTGTCACCTGTCTAAGCCAAGGATTAAACATTGCATGAGAAATTGCAAAGGGCAATTTTATAAGTAGAATCACGTGTGTGGTTATACCAGGAAACTTTAACACCATCAGGGTGTGTTGTGATTTATAATGAGCCAGAGGTTACATACTTTCAGTGTTTTGAACAGACTAATTCCTGTACCACTTCATTCTTTGACCTATTATTGATTGTACAGAGAGTTTGTCTTGCTTTAAAGATCTGAGAATAACTGGTTGCATAGCACCAGCCCACTAAGCTGTGTGAGACCCATCAGGTGGAATATATTGATCAAAACACCGACTTCATTCTGGAGACATGGATTCTTCTGTTGGCTTTGCTGCAGAGTCCTTGGCTGGTCTTGTGAGTGAGGGCAGTGATGATCAAATTGTCATTTAATAGCCGCTTCTCTCTGGGTGGGGCAGGGGGGAATGTGTTTTGCAAAAGCAACAAATAGTTTTTGGATGCTCCTGTGTTTGGATGTACAGCTTCATTTATTTGAAAAGGACCTGGTGTGGGGGGGAGTGCTGCTGTCAGCACTCCAGGGAACCTGGAATTGTACGCCCTGAAACTAACACATGCCGAAGGGGGCACTTTGCAAAATGAGGTGTGAACATTGTGAGAGATAAATTCAAAATCCAAATTCAAATCTTGCTGGTGCTTTAAATCAGCAGTTAAACTACTTAATATCCACATTGCTCAGATGAAAAAGCTTTGTAAAACTAAAGTGGTGGCTAATAAGCCTGTGACTCAGGCGGGACTATGTTAACAGCTACAATACATCTTTATAACTGTTGAAATGCAAGCATTTTTTCATCTGCTCCTGAAATAAATGCAGGGACATGAAATCATGTAGGATTTCCTGGTCCTAGATTTCTTCTCTCTCTGTGTAACACCATGTAATCTCCTGTAGATTTCTGCTCAGTAGACTAAATCAGTCTTAGGTGTACATCAGCTCTGAACGGGGATCCCAGTCCAGAGGAAATGAGGGCCTGGTTTGGCATAAAAGAAAATTATAAGGTATTGGGAAAAAGTACTTGGAGGGGTGGAGAGGAGGAAGCACATTCTAGAGCACACTAGGAAAGAAACCCAAATTTTCCTGTCACTTCAGGATAACATTAAAGCCCTTGAAGAGGGCAGGAGCCCTCATTTGTTCTTCAGGAACAGTCCTTCCGCCATGGAGCCCTTTCCCTTGGACTCTGCAGCACGTGTGAGAGGGTGCTGATATGTAGCAGCTGCTTGCTTATTTTCTCGCTCCCAAGCCTGCCTCTCTGCCTTTGCTCTGTCAGTGCCTTGACTTGCATTCATAGTGATGCTGTTTCAGTATCCATCCAGGCTGAGCTCTGTGTCAGTTCACACAGTCTGTTTTTAATTATCTCTCTTTTCTGACAGGATCTCAGTGTTAAGCCAAACTGAATAATTATCATGCTTCTTTGGAGATATTTTTATCTTTTTTTTTTCTCCTCAAATGTTTGCTTTCACATTAAAAATTGATCAGAGTCTTGAGGTGGTTGCTTTCCTAGCAGTTTCTTAGAGTCTTGAGGATTTGTTACTGCATTTGAGTGAGAGGCAGAGTCTCTTCATTCTACAGCTATGAGAATGTACTTTTCCATGAGAAAATATTCACTCTTCACCTAACCCTGCCTGCTACATTGTATGTTTGTTTTTACAGTTCATCAGAAGAGGCACTATGAAGAGAAATACGATAGTGGTATTAACGCTGTGGCTGGACTGGTGTCTAGATGTACGGTCAAGTGTGTAATTAGAAGCAGTGTCTGTTGTTACCCAGACTGGTATAGCTGTGATGGACAGGGAGAAAGGCAAAGGTTTGGGCACTGAGATCCTTCAGTCTGGAACAAAAGGAGAAAACCGAACTGGGAATAATAGTCATTGTTCTATGTTAAGTATCTTGAACTATTAGGCACTTTCTTTTGAGATACTTCGCTGTTGTGGGACAGAGAAAGAGATGTGATTATGGCCTATTGAAATATTGAGGATTAGGTAGAGGAATGGGATGGAGAAACTTGTCATGGAGAAACTAACGTGCCTATTGGATCTCCAGACCATTTCCTGTTAGGCATATTAGCTTCTAGGCTCAGAAGCAGTTGGAGTTTCACTTGAGACTTGCAAATGGATTGAATGTCTGTTTTGTGAAAAGCTATTCTTCCATTGCTAATGTGGTGTCTGTTTCACACATTCATGTGAATTCATTCTAGTGCGTGGTGGTTGCCTGTTTCACTTCCAAGGCTTCTGAGCACATCTGGTGAGCGAAGTAGGATATGTGAAGTCTGATACTTCTGTTTAGAATGGGGTGGGAGTATTTATGGTGATAGCTGAAGAAATGGCTTGGCAAATCTTGCTTTGGTTGCTCTGGTGTGGTTCCAGTTATCACATGTTGGTTTGTGGGAAGCAGTTTAGCTCTGCTCTCAAAGAAAACCACAGGGAGCACAGTGTGCTCCCAGCAGATGAGTTAAAAACAGCTAGGGAATTGAAGCAGTCTGTGTAGATAAACATGAGGTTGATGAACATAGTAGGACAGATGGAGATGGAGAAGAGTAAGTCATGCTCTTACTGTTATCTACTGATACTTTATCCTCTCCACAACAGATTCCTTATTTCCTTCCACTTCCCTAGCTGTCATTCCACTGTCTTAGCTCTGCTTTACTTCCAAACAAACCCTGCTTTTCCCTGATTTTTTTTTTTCCCCTCCCCTTCCTTCCTTCCTTCCTTCCTACACTGTTAGACGTGTCCCAAACACAGAACTCTTTGTTCTAAATAGCCTCCTCAGTTATGGACTTCCACACGCTTCGTTCTCCTTCCACAAGAGACTAGTTTCCCACCTGCCCTCAAAACTGAAACCTTTATTTCCCTGTCTTGTATACCTGTCTTAATTTCTTGCATGCTCTTTATCCTTTCATTTCATTAGGCTGTGGAGAAGCTCTTGAGAGCATGACCAGAATGTGTGTAAAAATTTGGAAATGAAGAGGACAAGGAACAAATACTGGTTTTGCCAGTTTCTCCCTTTCCCTTGGACACTTCCTCAATTTAAAATCAGGAGATGGGAACCCAGTCCCCAGCACTTGGATTCCTCCTGAATATCACCTTAAAAAGCACTGATCTCCCCATCTTCCTACTCTTATTACCAGGAAAACTCTAAATATGAGCAAAGCTTCATTAGCTGAATGGTCAAATGCTCTGTGAGCATCACAAGCCTTTTGCGAAAGAGATTCCTCAGTATGTGCCCTTAAGAGATTCTGATTCCTTTAGAGTAGCACAAGTTTCTGGTGTGTGTTTTTTAAAGCTCAGGGACGTTGGTTAGTTCATACATAAGAGATATGATTTGTGAATTACTAAATGAAGAAAAATGTGTAACAAAATCACCTAAAGTCCTCTTGCTGTTGAAAGCATCTGAAACTTTACCTGGTAACTTTAGTTGAGCTGACATTTCTCACTGTCTGCTTCATTCCTTTCTTTCCATCCAGGTGAAGTCAGAAAGTAACTCCAGTTCCAAAAGGATTCACAGTGCTTTTGAGGAAGCAATAAGGATGCTACAAGAAAAAGGGGTGGTCTTCCAGAAACCTAGGAGCTCCAAGGACTTATACTATGTAAGGAATTGAGCTGTGGTTGCAAATGAGTTCAGGGGTATGACTTTCATAGTTAGTAGCAATGTTTCAGAAATATTTCAGAAAGAAAAGGTGGACATCCAAGTGCTGTCTATTTATTCAAAGATCTTACCTGCAGCTTACTTTACTGTGCTTCTACTTCTGTATCACACACTGAGTTTTGTAGCTCGGCACCAGTCTGAAGCATTGCTGCTGTTCCAGGTGCAGTCTGTGTTAACTGGGTTGCCGAACTGTACCCTGACACAGCTGAGCAGACTGAAGCCTGGGATAGTTCTCTTTATCAAAATGGGTTGAAACTTGGTGTTCTATCAACTTGGTCACCTTCCTTTAGGTTAAATTCTGTTATATTGTGTTCTTCACCTAACTTATGGGTGCTGCTTAGGAAGATTCAATGTTCATTATTAGTCTCAGAGGCAGTATATAATGCAGCCTGTAGTTATGACAGTCTTGGTTTAGAATACTTCATGACCTTGGATTGTTTTTCAGCCATGCCATCTACTGTGAAATAGACTGCTATAAATTGCGTGTTTCTTCTGTTTTCTCCAGGTGACTGACTATGATAAGGAGCTGCTTAAAGTGACCCTTGATGTGATTAAAGAAGACTGTCGAAAACCCAGGCGTAAGTAGCAGTGTGATCAGGGCTCTGATGAGCTAGTGCTGATATACTGATGACAATATCTCCTCCTGCTGCTGGATTAGATCTGCTTCTTGTACTTACCCTTGAACTTGGAGCTAGATTGCTGGTGTAGCTAATCAGTATAGCTAAAAGCAGGAGTGCAAGGGCAGCTTCCTGTGAGCATGGAGAAAGAGCAGGCATGCCCAGCAGGAAGCAAAGCGCTCATATCTGAAATAAGCAACTATTATCTTAGATCTGTATCTTTTAAGAATACTTAGATTTTGGGAGGAACCAAACGTAATGAAGTTAGGTCAGCACCTAGCAGTTGTTGCTTTGCATTCTGAATAAGTAGTCAATCTTGCTAGTTAGTTTCTAGAGGGCAGTTGAAACAAAAGTGACCATACAGAAAGGTGAAATCCCTGCCTTCACTAAGTTAACAATAAAACTTAAGCCAGTAGGATAGTCTCTGTAGATCTTAAGCTCAGGTAGAGCTCAGATGGTTATTCTTTGCAGGTAGGGATTTCAGTCTAACAAAACCCACTTATTTTCAGATAATGTACCTCGTGTAACTTCTGAGTTATCCCTGTCCCTCAAGCCTATTGTATCTTACTGTCATAGTGATAGCTTGTGCTTGACTTGAATGTCTGCTAATTACACAGGTATATTACTACAGAGTTCCTTTGAATTCATTGGGCAGAATATGTCAGCAGGGATCACTTGCTGCTGGAGTGCAGCTGTTTTGTGGGGTAGAATGCATTTTAATACAGAATAAATGACTGACTAGGACATAAAGCATATAAACTTAAATTGCTAATATCCTTATACTATTGTAACTATAATAGTGCTTTGTAGGACCTGGTACATGATGGTTATCCTGCAGTGAAAAAGGCTAAGTGAAGTACTATTATTTTTGAGTTTTCAACTTGCTACCTTGAGCAGTGGTACAATTATAGACAGGGTTTGTAGGTGGTAGTAAAAGTCCTGTATCTTTGGAGGATGGAGGGATTAGACTTTACTGGGTATGCAGGTGAAGATGTGCTCATTTGCCTGAGGCTGTTTCAGTGCAACAGTTACCATATCACATTGTTTTGTTGTCTTTTATCCAATTAACAAATACAAACATCTTTTCTACCAGAGTGAGATCATCCCCCTGCCCATTTAATACATCGACTAATTCTCCTGGGAACCTGTTCTTTGGTGGTTGGGTTTTTTTTACAATTGTGCCACTATAAAGGCCAGAACCTGTATACAGTTGACACAGAGCAGTGAGCAACTGCCTGTGTTTAACTGGTGTTTAACTCCCCTTTTGTGCATTATCACAGTGGTGAAGTACTCTCAGTGCTCCATGAGACATTGGGAGATTCTTTCTCCCAGTCAGGAGGAGTCAACAGCAGAGAGAAACTTGTAGATCAGTCACAGAGAAGACTTTGAAGAGTTCTGAGTCCTCAAAGCCATGTTTTCCATACTGGGCAAGTTAGAAGTAGCAACTGCTTTTACATAGCCTTTTGTTCTCCTTGAAGCTTTCCACTTACTTAATTTCCTGTTGTAAAGAGGACAATTTCCAGGTCAGTGTCTCTTTGCTAGTTTTCAGAAGGACCGTTTCAATGTCCTGGTCACTGGTAATAGAAGATTTTGGGGAAGGAAAGCCAAGAAGCTTCAATCAAACCCAACAGGTTACTGCAGATATTTAATTGTCGCGGACTGATGCCAGGGTGCAGAGCTCAACGTAACTGTCGGCCCCCCTCTGCTGGCGGGACGGCAGTCCTAGCCACCCGCTGCGCTGTTGACTATTGAGCAGGCTGGTAGAAAATGGGAACGTGGTAACACCTCAAGGGCTTCTTGCTTGTTTGTTGCAAGAAATTCCTACCCATTTTCCTTCAAGAGTATTATTAATCTTCTGTGACAGGAAGGCTGATTTATGATAAATCAAACTCTTCTCTCCAATGACTGACTTCTCTGCCAGTTTTCAAGGCAATGCCTCACCCCATTGCTTTAGTTGTAACACGTTCTCAGGCCCAACCCAGCTGCATTGTACAAATAAAAAAATTCTCAGCAGGTCTAGTCAGAGCTCCACAAACCCTGATACGTAATATGCCTACATGACAATTCTAGTCCTTGGCTCTAATTGTAATTCCAAACAGCCTGATCTTAAATGCCCTCATGTGAGGCCACTGTGGGTCTATCCAGAGGCTTAAGGCAGCCAGAAAGGGATGACAGCACATTTTGACTCCAGACTGAACTGCAAAATCCTAAACTTAGTCCAGATTTGTTTGTTGGGGTTTTTTTGTTTGACAGATTTGCTGTGGTTTTAGGCTTAGATAAGGCTAATAGAACAGAACCACTCAAAGCCAAATTTAATATGTCATAATGGACCCTGTGTGAGATGTCCACAGTGGGAAAATGATAGTTGTTCTACAGCTCTCATCCTCTCTGATAGTGGTAGTCAGGCAAGACAGTTAAGCGCAGCTTGGCTTACCTCAGCTGGTGGACAAAAGCTGGAACCCACTACGTCAATGAAAGAGGGACAGCATCACTTCACTGCAAGGAATATATTCCTTTCAAAGTTGGGCCATAGACTAGGACTATTTCTGGGTTGCTTAATGATTGTACACGTCTGCAGCTACCCCAAAATGCCATTTTCTACTAGCATCTAGGAGGAAAGTATGGACTATACTGTTGCATAACACTTGAGCCACTAATCTAATTCATCAAGACTTAAGCTAAGTTACTGTAGAACAGGGATAGGCACTTTGACCTTTTAATGGCAAACTTATGACAAATACAAAATGCAGCTACCACTTCATAACAATCACTATGACCAGGTAGAGGCATTGTTCTGTTCTCTGCACCTATCTGTCCTAGGGTAGCAAAGGCATTTTTGGCTACCAGCCACAAAGGCTTTTTGTCATGCTGGATCATTGACTTGTAAAGAAATATCTTTGCCTCATTCGCAGCCTAATAGCAATTAGGCTGAACTGTTTATTTACCAGTATTCAGCATTGCCTCCTGTCTACCAGTGACTTTTGCAGCAGCCTCTAAGGCAGTTCTAGGGCTCAGCTGATTGTAGAGACTGGCAAAAATAAAAACAAAGGTGGCAACAACAACAACAAAATACAGGGACCTCTCTGGCCCATGGCAATTTCTCAGTACCCTTGTCAAACTTACCTTAGATCACATGAGCTGAGGGCTGAGGAGGTAGAAAGTCCTTGGTGCTGTTGTCTTATTTATGCTAATTTTCCATTGTTAGCCATGGAGGAGAAATAAGTCTTTCATGGAGTTCAGCACCTGGGGAGACTGGGAGCCAGCAGCACTGATGATTAGTGGGTTTACAGGGTCTGTTGGAGGAAATGTTGACTGGGACAGCTGAACTTCACATGATGGTTCCACCAGGCACACAGTAGCTATGAGCAGTACTGCAGCCATTAAGGAGCCTTGTCTCTGGCTTGCCCTCCAGGAAACGCGATTATTTTTACATTTCTGTTGTACATTTTTGGGGTTCGTTCCTCTTAAAAGGAGATACAATTTGATACTGAAGTTCTGTGACCTTCTACTCCCGTGATCGTCTGAGTAGCCTGAAGGGTGGGGATGGGATTGCTGGGTGAATGGAAGTTGTACTGTAGCAGATTTTCCACAAGATGACAGCATTGGGCAAGCAGTTACAGGCCCTGGTCGCGGACCTTCTGCTAGACGTTTTGCCAGTTGGGTATGAGCGAAAGGATTTTCCTTTGTTTTGGTTTCTTCTGCAGTTGCAGAAAGTGGTTGTCTTGCATAGGTGGACAGTGGAGGTACCCTTAAGTTATTAACCTCCTCATCAGGTTGTACTGAATAAGCCCTGTATATTTTGAGTTTCAAAAACTCAACCTCGGTAATAGTGTTAAAGCTCTGACACTTTCCAAAAAAGTCAGTGGGAAGAATTGATAATTGAAGAACTGTAGGCACAAACTGGATCTCTTCCCTCCCAATACATGCATCTTTGCTTTAGTGCCTAGGGCATTCTTTCTCTTTGACAGCTGTGGGGTTTTTTCATGTCTAATCTGGATTATAATATTTAAAAAGAGGCAGTTAGACTGAAGTCTTTCCTCCACGCCTGGCTGCATTTTCCTTTTTTTTTTCTGCAGATGCTGAAAAAGGTTGCCATTTCCTTCATGTCCTGAGTTGTGTTCGGCAGAGCTACAACCCCTTTCTGGCTGAAGTGGTGATACACCGTGTCTTGGAACTACTGGAGAGTAACAGTGATGTTGTCAGCACTATGGAAGGTTATTATATGGCATTTTAAAGAGAGAAGATAAAATGCATTCATTATTATCCATTCAGGTTAAAGGAGGGAAAAAGGAGCAGTTGAGTGACCCTGAAAAGCTACTACCTGGTATGGTCTACGTGTGGGAGGGAAAAAGAGCATTCTAATTCTCCAAATACTGCTTTTTGTCCAGCTCCAGAGAAGGTGTTCAAATACTTGTTTTAATATTCTTGCTGACTTCCTCACTATTTCTAGTGAAAATTTATCAAACTGATTCTGGACATCCTAATACAGCAAGGGAGCTAGAAAAGAAAGTGGGCTCTTTCCCTTCAGTAAGATGGGACATGGCCATCCTCACATTTACATCCAGTGAGCCCTAAAGAAAAGTCACTGCTAAAGAGTGCTTTTTACAGTAGTGGTCATGTCAAGACTCATTCTTCTGGATTAAAAGACTGATCTTGTGATCTTTTCATATGGTAATAGCTGTGGATCTTTCTTTTTGTGTATACTTTATAATAGCTAGAAAAAGGACACGCAAGCAAACAATCAAAAGGTTTTCCTGTCTTTCCTAGCAGTGTTGGTGTACCCATGTCTGTAAATATGTATTCCTGGATTTGCATAGATTTTCCACTACTAATGCAGTCCTCAACTTTCTCTGGAAAGTAATGTTCAGGAACGGGGTGCTGCATCCCTTCCCCATCCTGCAACCTTGCCCACTGCTTGTCAAGCATGTCTGGATTCCCTTGGCTACCATGTGCACTACTGATGCATGTTGTTGTGGATTCTGTTTAGACCAGAATTCTCAAAATCAGCCACCATTTTGCTGTTTATTTTTAAATTGCTTCCTATATCACAAATGGTAAACCATAGATCAGATGCTTTGGAAAAGAAAATACAAAAGACAGCAAAACCCATTGTAATCTCCATGGTCCCTGTTGCCTTTTGTGTTACTTCTTGTTCCTTGTTACTTCTGCAGAAAAATACTATTCATATCTGTCTTGCAGGGGAACACAAGACACTGATGAAATAACATTGGCCTAAAAGTTACCATGCAAGACGTTTGATCTGAAATAATCACAACTCTGCTACGTGCCATAGTTCAAAGCCCAGAGCTGTTCAGTATTTATCCTTAGAGAGGGCTTGCTGCTGTAGGGGCTTGTCTGCTTAATTAATGGTGTGGAGGAGAGACCTTTAACTTGAAAAGAGTAGAAAGGATTGAATGTGTCCTTCTTTCTTTCTCTCTACCTTCCCTGTTACAGTTGAAATAGCAGACTACCAAGGAGATGTAGTGGTAAAGCCCTATAAGGATTGACATAGCAGGGAAAAATAAACCATATGCATGAGGAAAGCCAGTGAGTAGCCCCATGTGTGCCAGGTCTCTGGTTTGTTGATATATTATATGCCTCATTCCAAGCCCTGGCTGCAGTGAGATATAGGCTAAGAGAAAGGCATGACAAAATATTTGGCATTTGAATTCAGAGGCCTGTGGAAAACTCTGGCCTTAAAGAGATCATTTTCCATTATGGACGAATGTACTATATATGAATCATTCTTTTGCTGTAAATTCCCTCTTGCTGCAGGGCTCAGTAGTTGATTTCCCTGCAGGCTGCCCTACTCCTAGTGTTGCTGCTCTGTGTTCAGTGGGTGCCTTCTAGTCAGATCTTAATATGGACCTGAACAGGTGCTGAAAGGATGTACCTGTGCAGAAGGAAATAAAAAAGGATTAAGAAAGAATTGTAGGGTTGTTTTGGTTGTTTTTGTTTTTTTGAGGGGTGGGGGTGTCCTCTTTCCTCCATGAATGCCTTTGGAAATCAGGGAAAGAAGTCCAGATTCTGACTGAAGTGGTATTGAGGAGAATTGCAACTTTAATTTATACCTACAAAAAGGTCTGGTTTGCCACAGGGGAAATTTGCTTTTCAGATTTTTCAGAGTGCTGGCACAGGCTGCCCAGAGAGGTTGTGGAGTCTCCTTCTCTGGAGATACTCAAAACCCACCTGGACACGACTCAGTGCAGCCTGCTGTAGCTGAACCTGCTTTAGCAGGGGGTTGGACTAGATGATCTCCAGAGGTCTCTTCCAACCCCGACCATGTTGTGCTGTGATTCCTGCTCTGATTACTAACCAGTTTGAAGTGATGCTTAAAAACAAGGCTATCTATGGAAGAAGTAGTTTGGAATATTGGTTGCTGAATTTATACTCGCTTCAGGAGTTAACCTTATGTTTTGATTATGGACAAGTCACCTACTTGGCATGAGTTTGAGGATATTTTAAAGGAAATTATGTGGTGTCTTGGACCATATGGAAGAGCACGACATCTAATTTAAGAGACTGGTTCAGCCCTTTTCTTGAAATGTTCTGTATTAGCAGAAGCTGACTTTGCTGAGAAAGGGTTAAAAGAACACCACTAGCCCAGTAGAAAAGGTGATCTCTTGTAGGTTAGAAGACAGACCCTGTTCTTCTGAGGGTGTCAGCCAAATGTGTGGGCTGGATGACTTTTGGGAGGAGCTCTGCTCAGCTAAATGTTGGAGAAAAGGATAGTCTGGGGATAATGTTGCTCTTCAGGGTCTCGTTAAAATAAATTCATACAGGATTACAATATCTTTAAAATAAATTCAAAACAGGATTACCTCTTTCTCCTTTGAAGCTTGTGTAGTCATAAATTCTAATGGGTTCTGTTGCCTCCAACTTTGATGCTGCACTTCCCGTGTTTTAGATATGTTCCTGTGTGTAAAGCCTGCTTAAAACCCCTGCCCACCTATTTTCTATGCTCGGAGGTTGATGCAGACACAAAATGTCTACCCTCTCTGTCCTGCCCCTGTTGCAGTTTAAAAGCACTGATAGCTGTGAAACCTCAGAGGGGATACTTTCTCACTCTGTAACTACATGTAAGGAGGTTGTAGCGAGATGGGTGTTGGTCTCTTCGCCCAAGTTATAAGTGATCGGATAAAAGGAAATGGATTCAAGTTGTGCCAAGGGAGGTTTAAATTGGGTATTAGGAAAAATTTATTCACTGAAAGGGTTGTCAAGGATTGGAACAGGCTGCCCGGGGAAGTGGTTGAGTCGCTATCCTAGAGGTATTAAAAGACATGTAGATTCGGTGCTTAGGCATGTGGTTTAGTGGTGGAGTTGGCAGTGTTAGGTTAATGGTGGGACTTGATGATCTTAAGGGTCTTTTCCAACCTAAATGTTGGAAAAATTCCATGAGGTGAAACTTGTCTTAGGAGAGACAGATAACTCTGGAAAGAACCTAAAGTTGGTCATTAATGGCAATGCTGAACTCTTGTGATGGAGGGTGTGTTCTGTTGGAGATTGCTCCCCAAGAACAAGCAAACGTTTTTTTTCTCACTTGAGTTAACTCAGGGAAGTAATATGAATGAACACAAGAGTGCCTACAGTTTTTACAAGAGTGAAAGGTTAAGGTAATATTAATTGAGGAGCCTAGATTTAAGTTACACACATTCTAATTAACGGTACAGAATAGTTGTGTCTTAAGCTTACATGCTTTATTTTTTCCGCGGTAGCCCATCCAACACAGACTAACACTTACTCTGGTTGAGTGCATTCCCTCTCTCGTACCTACAGGGAATACCATATGCATATTCCCTGCACAGAAGTACCCCAGCTAGCTGTGGGAGCACAGAGCTCACTGTAGGTTGATTTACTCACTTACTCAGTATCTCTACAGTATGCTTCTGTGACAGCAGTCTAGACATACCCATATTGGTATAAGTCACCTTTATTTAAGTCTTAACTACACACACTAGGGCTTTTACTGCTAATAAACTGTCTCTCTGTTTAAAGATCATATCCTTAACCAAGAGAGTCATATCATGCACACTGTTAAAATTCTTAGACCACACCTACGAAATATTGTGCGGAGCATTCAGTGAAAGTGCGCTTTCTTGTTTTGTTTAATTTGAAAACTCGTTAGGCAACACAATTATTACTGCTTTATTAAAGGACTTTGAAGGTGGCACTTTAATGTAAAGCTGACAAGTGAGAATTCATGTTGTAGGCCTGCCTCATGGCCAGTTCTGGTTTCCATAGAAACAGTTATGGCAGTGAAAGGCAGGTAAGTAAAATGGAGTTTGTAAAAGCAGTCAGTGTTTTTATGTTACCTTAAAAAGGTATGTTTCCATAGAAATGCAGCACCTGAGAACAAAAATTGCCAAAGAATCTTAATATTGTATTCTAGCAAAATGTAAGGTGATTGCTTTTCTGGTGAGGAAACAAAGGAACTCTACCATTTGCTTAGGTGAGGGAGGAGATGAGGTTGATTTATGCTTCTGTTTCCCTCTTCTGTAAATTGGGGGTAATACAGCTCCCTGTGCAGGGTATAAGCCTCAATTTTTCTTAATGTTGGTCATTAAAAGCTCTTTAGATCTGCTGATTTGAGCTGTTGGAAAAGAACTCCGTGGCTGTGTGGGAGAGGGTGAATGGGCAGATGCTGGAGTGGGACTTTGTTCTAATCCAAACCCCACTTCTGCCAATAGCTTTAGCTTTCTGTGCCTCTCTTTCCATGCATATTGCTTTGCCTGTCTTGTCTTTTTGCTCTCCAGGTCCTATAAAGCAGTGACGGTCTCCCTGTTTTTATTTGTATCGAATATTTTTCCTGGAATCTTGTTCCCTCTTATGACTTCTTAGATGGCTTCTTAAAAATAGAAATCCAGATAAATGAATTCTGAGTGTTCTTGTTCTCAGATTTTTGGCTTGTAAATTGGTGCCCAAGAGAGTATGTATTTTACATAAGCTACCTTGGAAATTAAGCTTTTGTTTCCAAGTAATAAATGAGAAATGTAAAGATTGGCTACATGACTGAAAGCTGTTAATTTTGTGGATCTGTGCATACTTGTGTATTCCAGCGATGAATGTCATAAATAGGAGTTGCTAATTTATTATTCAGAATGAAAATTCATCAGTGAGTAGCCAGTGAGGCATGGAGCCACATGGAGAATTACGAGGAAAAAGTACTGAAAATCTGCATGTCAAAGAAATGCAGTTTGGCTTACTTTGGGAGTAAACCGATCCTGTGGGGAAAAGACGTGCCTAGCAAAGATTTGTATCTTTTTACTTACCTCTGAATGGGAAGGGAGCAAGTTTAGATCCCATGGGCAACCTGAATTTTGAAACTTCCTATCAGTGTGGCACTACTTTCTTTATTGTAACCTTTCAGTGTAGCCCCCAGCCCTCCTGCCCCAATGCTACAGGCTAGCAAACAAACAAAAGTTCAGCCTCAAAGCTAAAAAAATAGTTATAATAATTGGTTACCATCCTCCAGGTGCCCCAGCATTACAGAACCATTTTTGTGGATGTTTTGCTGGCAGCAGGGAAATGCTGAGCCGGGCAGCTTGGGTTTCATTCCCAGCAATATGCCCTGTCAAGCACAGAGGCTTTCCCCTACTTTCTTTCATCTATTTCTGTTCTCCATTCTCTCTTTTGTCATTTCTCAAGCCCTTCGTTTCATTCACAGTGTCATGATTCATCTCTGCACCATGGATCCTGGTCAAACCTCCTTCCTCTCTACTTTGTTCCCATTTTCTTTCCTAACTCAAATACCCTGTCAGCATCTGGCAGTTGGAAGTTCCAGTATAATCCCCTTGCCTAACTGACCTGGCACTGTTCGCAGCTCGTTCTGATTCTGACAGGCTGTGCTTTGCTCCTTGTCTAGGCACCAGAAGAGGCAGGTATCATCCACCTCACTCGACCTTTCTTCCCCATGTAATTTGCAGCAGGAAAGAGCTGCAGTTTCAGGAAAACAACACTTTTTTCCCCCACCCTCCCAAAGACCCGATAGCACCCTGAAAGACTCTGGTAGTGGCTTTCTTGCAGATTTCAAAGTACAGAAGAAATATAATAAAAAAATAAAACACTTCTGTCTTGCCCAAACCTGAGGAAGCACAAGTCAATGCCATTGCCAGAAGCTATCCTGTCTCTTCTTGCCACTTTCATATCCTTGGAGATTTCATTGCCAACATGATCTGTGAAACTGATATGGACTTTAAGGTTGTGTGTCTTCCAGTTAGTGTGTCTCTTTTAGCCTATTTTTTCCAAGAAACTGTGATTATACTCTGTGTCTGGGCATTTTTCAACTTCTGTCCCACCACCCCAAGTGACTTTGTAATCTGTTGGCTAGCTAAGAGGGCTGAAGGGCCCTGAACTGTTATGGTCTTGCAATTTTTTAGAAAATGGATGCACTGATAGAAGAGGGAAGCCCAAATTAGTGCTTCTATTAAGGGGCAGGAAGAAACTCAGTCATACAACACTGGAGGAACCACACATGAGACAGTCCCAAGGAACCTGCTTTTGTAACTTCAGTAACTTCAGCTGCCACAAGAAGTAAGTGTTCTGCAGCACTCAACAGAAATGGACTGTTTTTCCTGAAGCTGATCATAGAGATCACCCCAAGGCAGACATTGGTGATGGGAAACTGCAAATCAAACCGTTAAAATCTGGTGAAGTTACAGCATCTACGTCAGGGTACAAAGTTGAGCAACTGATTTTTAGGGATGCCACCAGCCCATTCCCACTAATAGCTTTTAAATGTGCAATGGAGGCTATACTAATCTAGCCACAGTAATTTACAAGTTGAATCCAGCCCAGATTAACAAGATTGCCTGAGCATAACATAACCAGGAATTTTCTAGTGAAAGAAATAACCTAAAGGAATGATTTTCAGCCAGTGTTGAACCACTGAACAGTGCGGTGCCAATTAACCTGGCACAACATGTTGTACAGCTCTTGTTTCAGCTTGCTTTTTCTTATTGATTGGAAGAATGAATGCTCCTTCCCTACCAGCTAGAACTGGAGCCTTCTGCCACCTTAGCTGGCAACGAACAAGCTGTGAATCTACAAGAACGTAAAGGCCAAAATATCTGCTCATCTTGCCTGAGAACTGGATGAGTGGCTGCAGCTAAGCCACTGTTTCCTTAGAAGATTTAGGCTGAGATACCTAGTTCTTTGTTCTTTTTAATTTCCCCAAGTTAGAAGTAAAGCAGACAGACAGGAAAGATGTCCTGCCTCTGCTGTGATCAAGGTAAGATAAATCGCAAGCATGTGTCACTGTGTAACAGCCAATGTGATTAAATGAAGCTTGTGCCAAGTCTGTTGTTGACCGGGAAAGTCTATGGCTCCTCCCAGGAGTGAAGACCTTATCCAAATATTACAGTGATATTTGGAAACAGGAGGGATGAATCGGTTCCCTCAAATGTTTTCCCCAACAATAGTTATGCAAGCCCTGCAGGCCTACCTGATTCTAACATCTGCTTTTCTTGGCCGGGTGCACAGGTGGTAGGGAAACGAAAAAGGTGCTTGAAGCTGGGTTTTTCTCCTGTTGCCAAAATTTAAGTCATTCACATTGAAAGTGTAGGAATTGTCCTTGTGTTCTTGTAAAAGTAGTCTTTACTGTAATGTCCACAAAAAAACCCCAGAGCTGTAACAAGCCAGCTGGTGTTTTGAAACGACTGCCTACACTGCTGACTAATACTCTCTCATTGTTTTCTTCCCTCACCTTGTCTTCCCCCCCCATCCCCCCCAGTAAAATCTCTTGAACTTAATTCCTGGTCCAAAGTAGTTAGTCTCTCTCTTTGTCCTTCTGTGAGTACAGTGATCCAGGACAAACTTAACAGGAGCAGACTGATACAGAGAGGAGGTTTTTTTGGAACTCTGAACGCAGGAAAAGATGAGAAATACAGAGGAAGCTGAGGGAGGAGGATTTAGCACAAAGATGTTTGAAATTAGTCCCATTGAAAAAGGCTAAAGAAATAATTGCCTAATGATGCTTTAGACATCTGTTTCAGAACATGCAGCAGGTGTTGCATGTAATAAAAGCAAGGACTTGTACTATTTTATTTTCTGCAATTAGAAAGCAGGGGAGGAAATGAGGGCAGGAAAAAAATGGAGTAAGAGAACATTTACTATAAACAGTTGGACAAATTTATATGGAGCACAGTAATATTTATATGCTCTTCCTCTGCCTTTGTTATATTGTCCTTTAACAGTTCCTCTGTTCTGCAGAGTATTTTGTCCTCTCTGAAAGACCAATGCCTTGGATGCTCAAAAGTAGATGCTAAAGTAAGAGCTGGCCATCAGAATGCCTTTGAGGATCAAAATGTTCAGGACAATGTAACTGTCACTGATTCAGATGCTGTTACTAACCGATGGAAATGGTCCTGAATGAGAAGCTGCCCTTGTCTCACAGGTGGTCTCTGTGTGTGTCTCTGTCATTAGACCAGTGGCTGAGAAAGACTCCCATTAGTGAAACAGTCTTTACGGTTGCATCTGTGGTGCTGCACGGCCATAGCTTAACACATACTTGGATCCAAATAAATGCCTGGAATTATGTGGAAGGTGTATATACTGCTCCAAACTGAAAAAAACCCCAACCAACCAAGCACACCTATACCAAGCCTTGCTAGAGAAATAATAGTTCCATTTTCCACAATACATTTTCTGGTTTGGGATGATCTCATTCCTTTTTTTAAGTGATAATCATTCTACAGGGCGATTGGTCTTCCAAGTGTCTCCACTACTGCCCTACAAAGTCTAACCTGGGAATGACTGGTGGAAAAAAAATACTGTTTGTGTCTACCCATGGGATGATGTTGCTGCTGAAGAGGTCCAAAAAGCATCTCTGCTGGGAAAACCAATTTTCTTTTACAGGAATGTAACTTAAAAAAAAAAATAAATTAGAAGAAATCAATGCTTTCCACTGCTGAGTGGTGTAGAGGCTGCCTGTTACGTATTTCTCCTTACAGTGTCAAGGTCATGCTTTTGTCATCTGTGGTCTAACTGCAGTTCCATGACTAAGTTTTCATAAGATTTTATTGGTATGTGTTTATAATTCACAATCATCAGTCAGAGGTTTTCTGGTTTGGATATTGATAGATAAACTCTTCTACTTTTTCTAGGGAATGTGCAGCCAAATACAATTACTGCTTGGTTTCAGAAGGGGTTGAATAAGTAAAAATAGTGAAGAAGGAAATTCAAGTTTTTAAAGGTCTTGGTGGAAATTTTAAACCTGTTAATAAGGAGGACTTGGAGTCCATGTATGTACTTAGACTTAACATGGGAAGAAAATGTGAAGAAAGACTACTTCTTCCTAGAGTGACTTTATTTGCAACACACCTGCATTTTCACTGATGGATTGCCAAGTTTTTTGCAGAAGATGAGGCAGAAGCTAGTCTCAAAATGTGCTATTTTGAGAACAGTGACAGTGACTAAAGTCATGGATAGCACCCAGGAAGACACCTGGGGAATCCCAGTACAAACCTGCGATCAGTTGGGAAAACTTCAGCTGCCGCAAACATAAGCCTGACATATATTACGTAAAGAAAAGTGCGCTTTGGGTTTGCTTTATTTCTTTTAACCACATCAACAGATATCTACAAAGCCTTCGTAACAATGAAAAAGTACAAGGTATACGTGGATGAAAACCAGTCTGCAATTTGCTGCTACTACCCTAAGCAGAGCATGCAGTGCGCATACTGCAGTTCGAAATCCTTCATCCACAACTGGTAAGAGAGGACTGAAAAATAACTGTAGTTGTGAAAGGGTTAAGCGGTAAGATAGCTGCTTCAAGAAAAGGATAATCTATAATTTAAGTCAGGAGGGTGAAGCAGCTCTTTCATAATGTAAGTAAAAGCTGTTATGCTGTTGGGGAAGCATGTACGCTGCTAGCAGGGGGAATTATTATTTTGGTATTTCCATTAGACTAGATTGCACGCAGGGGCTGATAAAGCAACGCTGTCTGGTGAGGAGGCTGGGAGGGGAAGGGGCACGCTACTGTGCTGGGGGGCCGCTCTGCTAGGACTGCAGCTGGTTTCTTCAGCTCCCTTCTACCACATTAGCTGGGCCTATTTATCTCCAGAGCGCATTTCATTTGAAGAGCAGTAATCTCTCCAGAAGATGAAATGCAATTGGCTTTTAAAAAATAGGAAAAAAGGTTGTATTGTGCTTTGTGTTTCAGAGTTTGAGATTTCAGTGCCAGACAGGCTCTGCCATTCTTGTTGCTCCTGTCAAAAGACACGTATGTTGAAACCCTGAAGTGGAAGGACTGCATGGAAAGCAGCCTTTTTAAGAAGCGGAGGTTTTTGCAAGTACAGAAGCTGAGATGGGAGTGTAACAAAGGCTCTGTGTTGTGCTGTTGCACATCAGAGCCAAAAAACCCCTAAGGGGCTCATCTCTAGTACCATGTCTAGCAGATTATGCATGCAACTCTAGTTGCCAGTAATGAGTTGTGTGGCTAATCTGTCATGCACAGCACTGCAACGGCTCCCCTTCCCCCAGGGGGCTGAGCTCATGGGGTACTTTGCTTCCCCGAGGTCGCTGAGCACCCTTGTAGCCTCTTCTAGCTAGTGGGACAGGAAAACATTGTGTTCGACCTGGCTGCCCAACCAGAACATAGAGAAGCAAAAGCAAGAAAGAAAAGTCATCCTTAACAACAACTCCAGCCACAATAGACAGGGCTGTTAGACCATAGTGTGGTTAATATTCAGGAGCGTTTACTTCTCAACACGTGATACGCTGTGAATTAATTAAGAGGCATTAGAATCAGCCCTAATGGAGCACAGAAAAGCCCTGTCCCTTGTTTTATTTTCTCACTGATTTCACGATCCAAGTGTTTTCAATTTACAATTCAAATGCTTATTTACAAAAAATTTGCCAGTGTGACAAAGTCCTCCTGATATATGAAAACTTAAGTCATGTTCCAGCTCTGAGACAGTCACACGTTCTGTCATGCATCAGCTTTTGTTTAATTGGAGCAGAGCTGAGGTTGCTGGGCTGTAGCTGTATTAGATCTGTGAGACTGATGTGTTGGCTTCTTTGGTCAAAAAAAGAAAAAAAATATCTTTGCCCAAATACCCCCCTAGCTAATGAGTAGAAAAAAGCTTTTAAAATAGCTGGTTTACCTCAGCCTTTAAAAGTCTGAATTCCCCCAGGTGTTCCTCAGAATTTTATTGGAAGCATGAGTTCGTAAAGGTGAATTACTAAATCAGCTGTAATATCAATATATGTATTTAAATTGTCATTAATAGCAGTGATTCTCATGTAATGATAGGACTTCAGTAACTGAGACTTTAAGAAAAAAATATAAATACTAGGAGATTTAGGGTTAAAATCCACAGAGTTATATATTTTCCTAAAAATTTGCAGTGCCTCTGCCTGTGTGTTCCTGGCCGTAGTCAGGGCCAGGGTCTTCTGCACGTGGGGTTCGGTCATGCAACAAGCCTGCCATGCTCTTCGCTGTGTACTCAGTCTTCCTTTCATTCAGTCTCAGCAGCTGGAGCCTGGCTCTCCAGCACAAGGCTGGGAAGTGCTGTCAGCTTCATTTTCCCAGCTGCTGCTTTAGAGAGAAGCAGATTTTCCCAATCCTGCAGCATAGCAAGGGGTTTCAGTTGTTTTTCTGCCAGTCTTGCAATAGTCTGGTGTTGGACTCCCACTAGACTGGGTGTTGTCCATATTTTAAAAGAACAATCCATGCCCCTAGCAACATACATTTTTCTTATGTAGATGGACAGAAGCAGCAAACAAACCAGGAGAGGAGGAGGTGGTGGTGAGCACAAAGCTATCGAATGATGGAGAAAGAGGAGAGCCAGAGCTATACTGGGGCTGGACAGGCTTTGAAGTTGGGGCAGTGTCGCAGCACTCTCCAAACTAGCCGGCTGTAACAAGGTCTTTTACCATCTCATCCAGCATACTCTTGGTACAGTCCCTCTGCTGCCTTCTCCTCAACTCATCCAGGGCACACTCTCTTCTTCTTCTCTTGCTTCTTCCTTGGCTGCTCTCTCTTCACTGGCTCTCAACCACTTAACAGAACCAGCCACAGCTGCACCTTGTCTACATCGGCCAACCCACCGCCCCTGAAGCCAGCCCACAGCTGTGTATTATCAGTGCTAATTAACCCAGCTTCATCTCTCTACAGGGCATGTTGTCTGGGGCAGTGGAGGATCAAGCTGTGTTGAAGAGAGGAAAGGTGACCAGTGGATGGGATGCTGTGGAAGTACGGGGTTGATGCCAAGGGAGCACAAACCACTGGTCTCAGGTTTGACTGGAAACAGCAGCTCCATCCTTACAAAAGCAGATGAGAAGATGCCAATTAGTAAAAATGTCAGGAAGGAGGGAGCAGAGTGTTTGGAGAATGATGCGTTTTGTCTCTTTCCCTCAGAACGACATGTTTTGAAAGCTGTTCTAAAACAAACCCTGAGTGTTTTCAGTGATGGAGGGGGGCCCTTTATTCTTTTTTGGTCAGGGTGATAGGAGAAGGGGATGGAGTGTGTGGTGTATATTGGTAATGGCTCACAGGGAGAGGCATCCAAAACCCAAAAGACTGGCCACGCCAGGCATAATTTTATCAATGGGTTATTTGAATATTTACATTTTCAAGGAAGAATCTTCTTTG
Organism: Falco biarmicus; assembly: GCF_023638135.1. Classification (NCBI taxonomy): domain Eukaryota; kingdom Metazoa; phylum Chordata; class Aves; order Falconiformes; family Falconidae; genus Falco; species Falco biarmicus. The sequence continues at coordinate 25,508,121 of NC_079296.1, forward strand.
TTTGCTCTGCACACCAGGGACTTGGCCAGTCTGTAAACATTAAAGGTTTCTAACGTAATTGCTCTGCTGCCTTGTGCCATGCATGAGCATTAGAGGTGGGAAGTCCCTCAGAGGGGGCAAGAGAACGCTTTGAAGGAGAAAAAACAAGCCTGAAAAGTGACAACAGAGGTGGGCACATCAGCTTTTCCCTGCTGTCACCGTCCCCATCACCAAAAATTGGTTTCATGTATACCTGTGCACATCCTAGGTGGGGCATGCTGGGATTTTAGCATTTTGTGTTGACTCGTTAGTTTTGGTAAACAGTGTGTAGTAGTTGAGGAGGGAGAAGGCTGACTCACAGCATCTTTTCCTGACATTATGCAGCAGGTAGTGCTGATGGTGCTGCTCTTGGTTTTCCTTCTGTTTTTAAGCTGCTTGTGGAAACCAGCTGTGGTTTGATGCCAACCGCTTTCAAATGTCAGCCTTCAAGCTCAAGCGTCTGAGGCTCTGAGACTCTGGTGTCTATCTCACGATCGTTGGTTGCAGGCCTAATAACGCTTGTAAGAGTTGCGATTCAGAAACTGTGCCTATAGCAGATACGATGAAATGCCATGGAGATTGACCGCTCTCACTGTCAATATGGGGCTTTTTTTGCAAGAAACAGGGACCTTTCTGTGCCCCTGGGCTTGCAGCACTTGGGAAGCTTGCTGGAAAATCCATATGGACTGTGGCTGGAGAGGCTTCAGAAGAATGAGAGATCTTAGTGACTTCAGTTAATTTGGTGAATAGCTAATGTCATGAAACGAGCCGAGGGCTGGAAGATCACGCGTAAGTTTCCATTTCTTATGTAACTTTCAAATAATCATATGCAAAGAAAGTCATGATGCATTATTGAGAAAGAAACCCAAACCCAACAAAGAAAAACCTTGGAACTTCTAGGGCAGGCGCTTCTTGGGGTGTGACTGGGAGGATGCTGCTCGTTTATGGATGTGTGCACGTACAAAGGCCAGCTCAGAGAGGCCACCTGAGAGTCCCTGTGACCCCCGGACATGCTGTGCTCCCCTGCCAGGCACTGCCCGAGGGTGGCCGGCCCCGAGCTCCCCTGGAGCCTGCGGCCACACGGCGGGACCCTGCCTGGCCTCGGGGAGGGGGTTTCGGTCGTCTTCTATAGGGCCCCGGGGGCAGCCGCCCCGCCTCGGCCTCGGGCGGCCCCCGGGGTCTCCCTGAGGCCGGGACGCGGTGTCTCAGCGGCCCCGGGCCGAGGCCGGGAGGGAGAGGGCGAGGGTCCCCCGGCCTTCCCGCCGCCGCCCCTCGGGGCGCAGGGGTCCCGGGCCGGGGGCAGGCCGCGCCCCCCACCACACGGCGGTGGCTCCCGGCCCCCCCCAGCCCCCGTCCCGTCCCGCCGGCGCCCCCGGGGCGGGGCCTGCGGCCGGGCCTCGCCCCTCCCGCCGCCGCCGCCGCCGCACTGGCCGCGCAGCCTGAGGCAGCGGCGGGGCGCGGGGCCGGGCCGCCGCCAGGGGGGAGCGGCCGCCGCCGCCGCACGGGGCGGAGCCGGCACCGGGGCATCCTCCCTGCCTGCTCCCGCCCGCCGTGCCGGCCGGCATCGCCGCGGCGGGCAGCGCGGCGGAGGGTGCTGCCAGCGCCGGGAGGGAGCGGCGGAGCCCCGCCGCGGGCTGCGCCGAGATGCTCTCCTACAGCGTGCTGGACGCCAATGTGGTGGACGTGGAGAAGCGCAGGAACCCCTCGAAGCACTACGTAAGTGGCGGCGGCGCCCGGCCGAGCCCCCGGCCCGCCGCGGGGCGGGCTGCTGCCGACGCGGGGCGGCGGGCCGGGCCGGGGCCGGGCGCGGGGGTGCCCCGCCGGGCGGGGGGTGCTGCCGCGGGGCGCCGAGCCCCCCTGACCGCGGGCAGGCCCCGCTGGCCCGGGCCGGCCCCTGCGGGGGAGGCAGGTGAGGCGCCCGCGGGCTCCGGCAGCCGTGCGGACAGGTAGCTGCTGCGGGAGCGCGGCTCCTTCTCTTCGCCCTTCCTTCTCCCGTTGGGCCGTTGGCTTTTTAATTTTTTATTTTTTTTTCCCTGATACGTTATCGTGTTGAAGTTTCCTTTCCTTCTGATGGTGGATCTTCCCTCTTTGCTCAGCGAGATGCCAAGCACGGGACTCTCGGCTGCCCGGTCTGTCTCCATCCCGGCACGGGCGCTGCGGGGTGCCCGGCGGGGAGCGGAGCAGCCGCTGCAGCTTGCTGGGTCAGACCAGGGCTGCTGAATGCATCGTCGCTCCTGTTCTCCCATGAGTTACATCAAGAACTTTTTTCTTTTTTTTTTGAGGTGGGGGGAGCTGGTTTGCATGGTTATCAAAGTAGACTCGGCGTCTGGCAACCCTTTCATCTCTTTTTCACCTTCCTCCTTTCACACCTTCCTGCCAATAGCGCAGCATCACAGGAGGACTTCTAACAGCCTTTCCAGACTCCAGTATTGCAGGGTGTCCTGTGGAAGTGTCTTTGCCTGCCGAAGTTTGCAGCCTATGGTGGAGCAGCTTTTGCCTATCCACATAAGTAGAGAAGGCATCTTTTCTTCTCCCTCTGGCTGTTTCAGGGGTTGAGTTGCACCAAATCCTTAACTCTTTCTTTCAATTACAACCCGTATTTTTGATACAGAGGAGGGTGGACTTTGCATATAGAGAAGATAAAGCATCCAGCTTTGGTATTGCTTTGGAATCGGAGGAGGTGTTGTGCCTGGTGTGAAATCGCTCTGAGTGTACTGCGTTTCCTGGCATTGCACGTCTTCCAGGTTTTTTTCAGAGCTGGTCGGCATTTGGGTGGGTTGTTTGAAAGGTAAGGCCAAAGATCGGACATAAAGCTTTGTATTAGTATTTCGTATCACCGAGCTTTTTCCTCTAAGGCTTAAACCATAACCTAGCTTAAGGCTAGAGGGCACTATGTTGCTGAGAGATGCTGGTTTGTAGATGTAAAGCTGAAGCTCTCATCTACCGTGGAATTAAGCATCTTGTGCCCAGTTCATAGGAGTGGATGTATTAGGTCTCGTGTTCTCTCGGGCTGCCAGCTGGACCTGTGCGTTCAGTCAATTACTCATTTACCACTTTCGGGTGGGAAAGGCTACTTGAGCTTTTACAAGCTGCTGCTGTGAATTGTGGCTGACAGGGCTGCAGGCTATTATCTCACCTGAAAGGTGGCGGCAATTGAGCATCAGAAAAGTACATCTGCTAGGCACAAAGATATACAAAAGACCTGGTAACAATACCTTCCTGATTGCCAAGAGAAATCGATGTTGTTAATTTCTTATTTGGAAAATAACCAGAAAACAAGGTTTTAAATCCTGTATTTACAGTTTTGAAAAACAATATTTCCCGTTTGCTTGTAGAAGCAAATTTGTATTTCCTTGATGATCATAGTCATTGCATTTTAATAACAGTAACTTAAGCTGTTCCAGGAAGCTGTCTTTAATGTTTCTAGTGGCAAATCTGGTTCTTCCCCTTTACTCTTCTCTCCGTACACCTTTTCTAATCTTGTGTTTTGCACAACAGTTCCACATCCCTGTATGTCTGGTTCTTGGCCAGAAAAGTCACAAACTAAATGGTGGTTTGGGTGACCGGTGCTCCATCTGCCTTTTGTCCCACTTACTCTCAATCTCTGGCTGTATGGTATTCAGCACAAATAGGGTCTTGGTTCAGAAACAAGCATTGGAGTACTTCAGTTAAAAATAATAGTCATCCATGTCCTTGTGAATCTCTTTCTTTTTGATGAGTGAATTGGCCCACAGGTCTGAAAGTCTTGGACTCCATTTCCTAGATCGCAGTTTGCTGCAGATGCATGTGCTGCAGCCTTAGTAACTCACTGAAAGTGAACCTGCACTGTCAAAGAATTTAATTCTCTGCATCTGATCCATTGATTGCGATTAGTTTGGTTCTGTGCTCTTTTCCTTAACATGAAACAACTGCTTTCTTCTCAAATGAATTTAAATGTGACTTGGGATTTAGTTCTCTCCATTACCTGTGGATAGTTCAGAGAGCGTAAAGCTTGGTCCTGTATGCCTTATGTGGCTTTGTAATATCAAAAAGCCTTTCTACCTCAAGCATCCGTAAACACCTTCATGCCATGCCTTAAGGTCATGTGACTTGTGCCTTGGCATCAGATTAATGATGTGTTTCTCTGGTGAATGGTGACATAGTTGCAGGTGTTTTAATGTGACTCCCTTTCCTTTTAATTGTGATCTTTCAGGGCCATGGTGGTGCCTGGAGAGATGAAGGCAAGGCTTAGGCATTGTGAGCATGTGGAGAGGGCTAAATGCGAGTAGCACATAAGCCCCTGCACTGCTTGGCCTTGATGCCAAGAATCCTTCCCTGGAGCAGATGTCGTTCACGATACAAGTATAGCTCTTGTGGCCTTGACTCCAGAAAGTGTAAAAAAAAAAAAAATAAAAAAAAATGGTGGCTTTGCACATAAATCCTCTGCTATGATCCCTGCGTGTGAAACTTCTGAAGAGATTAATACCTTACTGGAACATATGCAGGGCTTTTCAAATGAGAAGAGATTAAAATCTTGGATCCAGTGCTATTTGATAGGAACTCAGCCAGCACTCTCCCTCCCTTGGAAATTGCTGCTAGGCAAGGGATATGCAATGCCTCTCTCTGTGTTCCTGTCAGCAGCTGGGTAGCACGACACTACCTGGTTGGCTGGGGGCCCTGGATAGCAGTGTGTGAAAGGATATACAGAAGTTTGGATCAATAACCACATGCCTTTTGTATGGTATATCCTTAACATAAGATACTGCTGCTCTTACAGCTTTTGGCTTTCTAAGTTAATTGCCTATTCTTACTCCATACTGATGGTCTTTTAAAAATTGATTTATGCTTGATAATGCTTCAGAAATGTTCAATCTTCTTGCTTTCCCCCTTTGCTTTTAACAAGAACAATGTCAGGAAGGTCAAGTCTGGGTTTGTTGGAAAGACCCTTGGTGCAGCAGGGTTTATACATTGGCTGAGCAGTGCTGTGGTGAAGCTGGGTGGGTTAGGACACTGTGGTTGATGGTTGAAGGTGTCAGTTAATTGTTCTGAAGAGAAAAAGCTGGTAACAAAATCCAAATCCCCTTTTGGCCTCTGCTAAGTTTTACAGTCTGAAAAGTCTCCTCTCTGGGTTGTTGAAGTTTGATCTGTTTATGGGGTAGCTTCTCTGGCTTTTGGTCTGGAATTGGGGTTGTCTGAATTAAACATGCAATAATCCCAAACTAGAAGTGCATTCTCTATTTAAAGAGACCCACTGTTGATGCTTGCCTCCTTTAACCATCCGTTGAGGAGCTTAAACAAGACTTCCTCCCCTCCCCTCTCTGCTTCCAGATTAGCTTTGGGTAGATAGCTGACCCTTCACCAAAACATCTGACTCTTTTTAGAAGCCCTGCAGGGAGCCTCTGTCTACCAGATGTGCTTGATCCTGCTCTCAGGGAAGTGGGAAGGGGCTGGCATCTTCACCTGTTCACAGCTTTGCAGGACCTGGGAGATGGCAGACATGAATTAGAAGCCAAATGAATGGGATCCCCCACCCCTCTCCCTGACCACTTGCTCTTCTGCGGAGGACTGAGTAGTTACTGATGTGCATTATCTCACTAGATGTTTATATGTTTGAGGTCATTTTGGAGGTCTCTAAATGTGCCTGTGTTATCCCAAGGGCGGGGATGGATACATCAGTACAGATTTCCTCTTCCGTTGGTACTCTGCTCCTGTTGTAGTTGGACTTTGTGTGTTTTTCAGCTTTGTACAGCACGGAGGGAGTGTAAAATGCTCTTCCTTTACCAGTGGCTGCCCAGTTTCTTTCCAGTTAGTGAGGTGCATTGCTGATTTTATTCCTCTGAGATGCCTGTGTACTGTCCCAGTTCTTGCCCAGGGTAGTTGTTTCCCAATGCCATCACTGAATGTCTCAGGATCACTCTTGTAGGAACCTCTGCGCTGTATGGATATGGTTGCTGGCATTGCTGAATTGTAAGGGATTGAGGGCTGCTGTGTTGGGTTTCGGTGCTATTCCAAGGAGAATGTGAGTGTCCTTGTTACAAGTGACCTGTTGTAAAATGTCAGCATGCTTTGAGGAAAAAACATGTACTGTCAAGCCCTGTTCTGATGCGATCTGACATCTTCGTGGCTTTATTTCTCTTTGTTGCAAGCTGCTGGTTACACAAAGACTAGCACTGATGGGGAGGCCCTGGATGTGCTGTGAGTTTAGTGGCAAGGATCTTTGTGCCTGTGTTGGTCCCTTATTGGTACCATGGGGGAAGGAGCTGGATTCACCCAGCTTGGGTCATCAAATGGGTTGTCCAGTGTGGCCCTGCCTGCACATCTGAGTTGAAGAGCTCCATGTGCCTCTTGTGCTAGGAGTACCAGCAGCTTATGGGTAAGAAAGGCTCAGCCTGGTTTGTTTTTGTTTTTTGTTTGGTTTTTTTTGTCCCTTTTAATTAGCAGAGCTGAAGGCTCTGAGCCAGAACAGGATGTGACGTACCTGGAGCTCGCATGGCTGGTGGCCTGTGGGTAGAGTGCAATGAGGCACCTGATGTGAATCAGAAGGCAGTGTTAGATGGAGCACCTGTTTAGGACTTATGACCCATTTTCTGCTCTCCCGTTTCTCCCATGAAGGTACCCTGTGTGGCTTTCCTTCCAGGGACCATGATCCAGCTTGACTCACTGGTCGAATTATTATTGCTATTATCTTTGCCTGGGGTGCTGGGAAAGAGCCAGAAAATTAGCAGGCTGCTCCATGACTTCATCGTTCCTCAGAACTGAACTTCTGTGCATTGGCAAGGGTTATGTCAAAGGTGGCTGTGATCCCTTGTGTGCAGAGCAGAGGAGAGCTCAGGAGAAAGCAGGTTGGGGTAAAACATTCCCACTCCCTTGCAGTGGCTTTCTCTGTCTGTAGACCACCAGCCTGCTGGGGTAGGCACATGTCTTTAAGGATAATTTTCACCACACTGCCTGTTTTAGGTGCAAATCTTATGATTTTGCAGACTATTTTCATTGTTTTTTGATGTCTGATGAAACATGTCAGGAAGAAAAGTCGTCAGTATATCTGAAATACCTGGAAGCTGTGAATAGACAGTTGTCTGAAGGTTAGTTCAGCTCTGCCGCTGCTCCCAAATAGCCAGAGGAGCAGGGACAGTGGGAGGCAGAGATCAAACCTGTCTAGTCTGAAGCTGCCAGCACCCATTAGTGCTCAGAGAAGTTGTCTCTTCCTTATCGCTGCAACCAGTTCTCGATGGTTGCTTGTTGAAGTAAAATTCTTCCCTAACAGCAGAGGTTTTAGTTTCTATGCTGTGTTGTGTGTGTTTGGTTTTTTTTTGTTTTTTTTTTTTTTTTTACTTTTTGGGCACCATTGTTTCATGAAGCCAAGATAACATATAGTTTTTTCCTATTCACTGCCTTGAGAGATTCACTTCCCTTTCTCAGCATCCTCTTAGCCTTCCAGTGCCATACCTGCGTGTGATTCTCTCTCTTGGAGGTCTTTTCCTTGTTGCCTTATCTTAGGAAGTGCCCCAGAGAGGCACAGTCCTTTGAACTTGTTCAGAGCAGGCTTGCCAAGTAGCTCAGATGCTGTAGGCATCTACCTGCTTTTCATCATGCAGTGTCTGGCAATTATTGCCTCTGTAACTCAGTGCTGCTTCAGCAGGCAGTGAGTAGCCCAGCAGATTAGGGAGCACTCACAGTCCTTTCTTCCAGCAGAGCTGTGGGTTGGTAACATTCAGCCAAGGGACTAGTACCCAAATTCAACAGTTTGCAAAGTAAATGGCTGTCCCCAACCTTAGGAATGGATTAAAAACCAACAGAGGCAAGGTAGTTGTCCTGGTTGGTTGTTATCAGGGTAGAATGAAGTAAGGCAGGAGGCTTTACATCCCAGCAGGCTGCCTGTACTGGTTGAGCCTGCAGTGTGCTGGGAGGGCAGCAAAAAGGAAGGTTGGAGAAAAGCTTTTAGCAAGCCCATGAGCTGGGGGCAACAACTCTAAAAGCCATCTAATTCCATTTTAAAAGCAACTAAGATGCCACTACTGACTTTTACTGGGACTTGGTTTCCAGAAAGAAGTTGTCTGAAGAGACAGCATAGATGCTTTCAGCTGCTGCAAAGCTGCAGGTGACCTCTGGCTCCCTAAGAGCCCTGCATGGGGGGTGGGTGCTGGGGCCCACTTGTGCAACACAGCTTGGTGGGTTGTAGTAAAAATTGTGTCAGTCTCAACCCTTTGAGCTAAAAGGGGGAGGAATGGAGAGACTAAATCATGCCCTTTTCCCAGAAGGGATGACCGGAGAGAGGGATGAACAGGCATCCTAAGGAAGCAAATTATGGAATAGAAAATGGAGCCCAGGCTTCCTGCATCCCAGAGCAGCCTGTCTGTTCATCCCACCCGTGCACGCAGCCCTTGGAGACGGGCAGCTCAAAGGTGTTGCCCTCCCCCCATCCCTGTGAGGTGGGCTATGTGCTGGTACTCTCCTTGGGAAGATGAGGCAAAGAGAGGTGAAGTGGTTGGCCCAAGGCCACCCATGGAGCATGTGGCAGCATTTTCTATTCTTTTCTTTGGCTTCCAAAGCAGTCTTGCAATTTTTCTGATAAAATTGTATAGCCTGAAAAAATACTACTCTTGTATTCTGTCATTGTCTTCCTCAAAACCCATTTCCCATTTTGTATGGATTAAACAGGAAGACGGATTCAATGTGACCCTACCTGAGGCAGGAGGTGACGTACAAGCTCTCTAATTTAGTCATTTGGGAGGAAACAGCTGGACCTTCTAATGTGAGATGGTTTTCTATTTTTTTTTTTGATCTTCGTTTTTCATGCCGTATCCTCTTCATCCACGCCTGCTCACACAAAGGGAACTGGTCCCCAATAACCACGTAGAAAAGCAGAATTATTAGAAGGGGCTGGCAGCGTCATGTGTTGTTTGGCATTGTGAAGCTTAATGCTTTCTTTTAGCTAGAGCTGACACCTTTTTGCCCAGAGCATGCTGTGTAAATACTACATGGAGAAGAGCTGCACAGTAGCATACTGTTTGAAATTGTTGGTGTTTGCTGTTTAATCAAGTAGTGTCAAAACCAAATACAGTCAAGTGAACGGAAAAACAACTCCCAGTAACTTCCCTGGGCCTTGGCTTACACCTCTAGAGAAAGGCTTTATTGAAAGTTTTACTGAGAAGTTTGTAATTACTGGGTTTTTTTAATATAGTGCATCTCCCTTTACCTTTACTATAAAAGCAAAAATCTATCCTTCTGGATCTCTTTGTTACTCTCTGCTAGGCAGGGACATCATCACATTTGGGGTGGGGTGGGGGGAGGCAAAAGGAAACCGGTTGGATTCCTTCATCGGAAAGGATCTGTAATGTCTTGCAACCTAGTTAGAACCTTCCCACTTCAGCTTGCTTGCTCACTCTTTGCACCACCTTCTAGGTGAATACGCAATAATAATAGTCAGTCTTTCAAGCTCACATTCACTAAATGTCAGTAATATGGTATACTCATTGGATGTATTTATACGTGTGGGATTTTTTTGGAGTGCTTAAGAAACTTTGTTATAGAGCAAGGATGCTTTTGTGCCAAAGCGTGGTCAGACAGACTGGCAAGATGGTCTCTGTGCTGGGCTGTTGAGACAAGTGGTGACACACAGATACAGGCAGGTGGGGGCAGTGAGACAGAGCCAGCTAGCTGAGCAGGTAATCCTCTCACCATAATGGTAACTCCAGCTGCCTGGTGGTCATCTAGGCATCATTGCAAAGAACAGGTATGAAGAAGGATAATGTAATAACACTTTAAGTTGCCCTGGGGTGAAGGCTGAGCAGAGAGATACTGTATTCATTGTGGTATCTGTAAGTGCTTGAAGGTGGTGGCGTTAACTGGTGCTCTCATGCTTAGGGTCACCTTTGTGACAATTGTAAAGCTTATCTTCTTGGTTTTATTGAGCTATTGATTTTGGCAAAGCTACTCCTTACTGCAGTTTTTGGAAGAGGAACTCAAATGTGTAGCCAACTAATCAAGGCCTTGGGCTGGGAGCATTCTACTTTTGTGGGCAGAGTACACATCCCCAAGTCTGTGTTTTCATCAGTATTCCACATACTGCACTAGTATGCTGCAGTGTATTCTTCAGTGGTTTTAATAGTCACTGACTGCTCTAGCGCAGGCTCTGGGTGTACCATGGCTTCACGATAAGTCTGTAATGCTGTGTAGTAACGTTCAATATTATAATGCAATTGCTTCAGTTTGTGATGGCTGACTCATTGGACGGAATAAAATATTCATAGATTTTAAGTGTCCATTAGTACATGTGTGGTCCTATACATACTGTTTGAAACCTAAGTAGCGATAATCATGTTTTGATATGTTGCTGGCACTGTTTCTCTGACCAGTGGGGTGTGTTTTATTTTCCCTATAAACCACACTAACTACATGCGGTGATGCACTAGGCTCCTACGCTCGCAGCAGTCAGCAGTATGATTTTATAGGCTTGATGCAAACTTGTTTGCAAGGAAAACATCCCTATCTATGTTCATAGGGAGAAACATGCCAAAACTCTGCTAACCATGGCTGTGTTTAAACAGGACCTCCACACTGCCTTTGTAGAAGTCTCACATAGCTGCCTCTGAAATACTGGAAACGTGGTTCTCCACTGCCCAGGTCATGCAAACGCAAACATTAGTTCAAACCTTTCTGGATGGTTTATGAAGTTTATACATTAATGTCGAGTGTGATACACACAAGACATTGTGTAGTGTGGTTGAAGAGCTTGTGGGTCCTCTTTACTCGTGGTGTGGCCTTGGATTGTTTGTTTAACCTCTCTGGATCTCTGTGCTCTGTGGAAAAGACAACGGGATTCTCTCACCTTTTCTGAAGTGTAAAGATGCGTGTGTTACCTAAGGGTAGCATAGGCTTTGAAACCCCCGAGTCTGGGTCATGCTCTTCTGCCAGCAGGTCCACCCCTGGGAGCAGCAGTTGCAGGATGCCAAGGCCATGTCATTAGCCAGAAGCGGGAGTCGGACCGCTGCTTCCCTGACAGCGTTCAGCAGGCACTGTAATGAATGGGATGATACAAAAGCTACATTCCCCTGTGAGGAAATGTAGGTTTAGGGTGCCAGCAATGCTTGCCAGCTGTAAGTCTGTTCCTCTAGGGCATTCCTTCCTGTCCTGGAGTCCCGGGGTCTGCGGAGGTATTTGAGGGGAAGCAAGGCGTATGGTCGTTCTGGGAGGAAGGCATGGGCAGTAGGCTGCTGTCTGCTGCTGTCTGATCTCTCTCCTGTGTTTCTGTATTCCCTGCCAGAAAAGCTCACTGGCAGAGGTGAGATCTTCTTGCCAGGCATTCTTGTACCCTCGGGAGTTTGATGCAACAGAGAGCTCTGAATTAACTAAATGTTTTCCTAACGCTGTGAAGATGAGGTTTTCAACTGTTCCCTCAGCGTGCCATGAGATTTTCTTACTCCTTGGCTCAAGCTGTTCTATTATTATTTATAAATTAATACATGCATTTTTTGTGGGTAGAAGGCTTTTCCTGATTTTCCTCTTTCCAGCAGGCACAAGCCCACAGTAGACCCCTGTGACCCCAAGCAAAAATCAGTTTTCAATGTTTTTCCATTCCCCTGCCCTGCGAGTGCTTTTTGCGCCGTCTCTGAGCTCAGTCTGTTTCCTTTGCCAGAAAATTTGGCACTCTTTGCCACCTGCCTCATCTCGAGGAGCCTGAACAGAGGAGTGCTTATGGGATAGATGCTACAAGAGGCAGCTGAGCTCCTGTTCTTCAGCAGAAGCAGGGCAGCTGGCACAGCCCCTGCTAGTGCATAAACGGGAGGCCTGCAGTTTCCCAGGGCTGTCACACCAGCAACTTTCACCGGCATTAAAATCACTTAGCATTTAAAAACAAACAAACAAGGGTATGTGAAGTATTTTCCTGGAAGAAAGCCATGGAGAGCAGATTCAGTGCATCTCTCTCCTCCCATCTCTCAAACATGTCAGAGGAAGAAAGACTGGAGTTCAGCGTTTTCCCAAGTGGGATTAAAACTGGCTCTTGGTGTTGGCTTCTGGGACAGGGCAGAGGAAAGCCAGGAATAGGAGGGAAGCTCTATGTGTGAGTGTTTTATGAATACATCTATATCAGGTGAAACTGGCAGAATCCCTGAACCAGCATTTGTGGTAACAATCTCTTTTTGTTAACAAAAGGGCTGCTGATTTTCTGTTAATAGCAAGAGATCAGAGCTGTTGACTGGAGTAAAAAGTGACTGATTCTAGAGGAACGTCCCTGCTGGTTTTCTGTGATCCGAGGAGTAGCAATCCTGTATCTTCTGTGTTTTACAAGCCCTGGATGTCTTTTGCAAGTTCTTTCCTGTCTCTGAATCCAGGTAAGTTTTCCTCTAATGCTTCAGCAAAAGGTGTTTTATAAAGACAACGCAGGGTGCTTTACTCAAAAGGAATCTAGTGCAGTAGCCAGCTTCTGAAATACTCTTCAGGCATATGGAAGAGTCTTCCGGCTGTTACTGCTCAAGCAGAGGTTTTTCAGTTTAATCTTTTGCTGCTGTCTGTGTGATTGTAACAGTCTACGTCAAAATGCTGGACTGTTTTGGGGAAGCAGCTTTCCACTTGTTTCTGAGCTGGGCAGCTGTGGCTTGTATTTCATCCTTTAACACGGACAAGATAAGTATAAATAGTTTGGTTTAAACTAAAAATATTTTAAGTGAATTTGTCATGGGTAGTAACCTTTGGAGATTGCAGTAGTCATGATCTGGGCAGGAGAGTCCATCCATCCGTCTTGTCTTTAAACTTCCCTCTCTCCTCTTGGCATAAGGACCAGCGGCTTTTTTGTATAACGATGGCTGTTTACCAGGGGCACTGGATAGTGACAGCGTTTACTCATGTGCAAGAGGCACTGACGTCTTGGAGGGAGTCTCCTTGTCTGAAAGAATGGAGGCTGTGGCCCAAGCAAGCAGGATCTGAGGACATACAGCCTGGGAATGGGAGCAAGGCATTGCCCTTGGCCTAACTGCTGAAGGTGTTGGCTAAATTGCTTGGCTGTGGCAGTGTTGGATTTTCTGTCAGTCCTTTCAGCTGCGAGTGATGCTGTGTATCTGTGCGCCCAGGTGTTGGCCAGGTTGAACACTGGGATTCCTGCTTTACATAATTCTTCTCTTCATGTATTGGCAGAGTGTGCTGGTGTTTGGTAGGAACTGGGGGCTTTGTGTGTGCTTGCGTGTGTTTTGCTTCTGCTTTAGCTTCTGTGTTGCTCTGCATTTGACCAAGAAGAAGGCATGGTCAAAGAAATGAGGTGGAAAGCAGAGGTTTGCAAAGAATCTTTAGGTCACATTGGAGCTGCCACAGTCCTGGCCAGACCCTAAGAATACACTTGAGTTTTCCCCCCCTTCTTCTGACAAACTTTTTCTTGCCCACAGCATGGGATTATTTCCTGTTGTCTTAACCCTGGAGTACTAGGTGATCTTCCAAATGTATTGGGTGGAGACCCTCTTGTGGGCGATTACCAGGGCCTTCTGCTGAGTTTTAAGGTTTTGTAGAAGGACTGAGTGTAGCACTGATAATTGCTTAACGCAGCCTTTACACCTGAGGAGTGGTGACACAAAGATTTCCCTGTGGGCTGAGGGCTTTGTGGGGTCTGCCAACTGTGTTACCACATAGTGATGCTAAGCCATCGGGGCTCTGACTCTTCTGATGAGTAGAGGGAGATTATTTTACTACCAGGCACTGACACTTACGGGAGTTCAGGTGTCCTTGGAGCTGAAACTTCTTGGCTATCTTGCTGTGTGTGAGAGGTGTTGGTTGGGTTATGATAAAGACTTTGACTCAGACCAGGGTGAGGGTGCAACTGGCCTTCACAGAGGACTTGAAAAGTTACAAAGGAATCAAATGAGGAGGTGGTGCCCACTGTTTCTATTTGTAGAAAGGTAGCGACTTTAGTACTAGCACAGGAACTGACAGTCCGAACCTGATCGAATGTGTGTTTTATCTGCCAGCACCCTGTCCTTTCTGGTCCTTTATCGATCTTCTGTATCTGGTTAACATGGGCTGTAGCAGATCTGGATCAAACCCCTGTTGCCGAAAGGCCATCATGTTGTCTTCACTGCATATTGTGACCGAAAGGGTTAAACAGAAGGTGATGGTGGTTAATAGCTTGCTTTAGGCAGTACTACAGCAGTAAATGCTGAGATGACATGGGAACAGTCTTTAGCTGACGTCCTTGCAAGCCTCTCGGTGACATCAAACTCCTGGACCTTTTCCAGCCAAGTTTGGCCTTGCCCCAGTGACAATAGATGTTAATCTGTTGGCTTGTCAAAAAACAGTGTCAGTGTTTTTTGTTTTTTTTTTTTTAACAGATCCATTTCCAACCCTCAGATTTCCCTGCTAGTAAACACAGTATTATGTCATTGCTTTACCAGGAGCCAAGCACCAAAGCCAACTTCACAGTGCTGTCGTCAGTAAATGTCCATTCACTTTGGGGCTTTATCTGTGTTCCCAGGCTTTTTCTTTCCACTGCTGCCTGTGTTCTGGTCTCTGTGTCCATCAGAAGCCTATGGATGCTTTATGGGAAATGTGTAGAGTCTAGCAATTGTGGCTACCGCTTTCCAGCCTACTTATTTTAGATGGGGTTCCTGTATCTATTTAGCAAGGATGCATTTGTAAAGCTTCATCTTTTGGTGACTTTAGGGAAGACACACTCTTGGATTCGTGAGTTCCTGTGTGCAAAATAAGGTGAAGAGAATTGCAGCCCAGACTTGCTCCTAATTGATAAAATAATAGCCCAAGTGATAGCCAGGGGCAATACCCCACCCATGCTGGCTCCTGTTTGTTTCAAAACACAATAGCTGATTCCTATTAAAAAAGCTGGTTGTCAGATTGCTAACATTATAAATTAACTTCTTTAACTTTCAGAAACAACACACACCACAGATAAAATAAAGCCATTTATAACATTCTTGTAACTGTTCCTTGTTTTGCTTCTAGATTTGTTTCCAGCTGTACCTGTGTAGGACATGAAAGTAAAGATTTATAAAGTTACCTTCAGTGGCTGGGGGCTAATCTGCTTAAAACAAATATCTCTAGCTCTAGTTGGTCTTTCTGGAACTGGCAATAGTCCAGTCTTCCTTGTACTAAGACCTGTCTGAAATGGTATCCCAAATCAGCTGAAATAGAGGAAAGAGGAGAAAGAGATGCTCTTTTGAATGCAGATCCTGAATTCTGGTACTGACATGGAGAGATGATGCAGAGGAACAGGTTCAGCCTCTTGGCAGTGGTGCAGGAATTACGACTTTCTTGGGTGTGAAGTGGAATAAATTTTTTTTTCCTCCACTATGTAATTAAGCTCTGCAACACCTTGCTGAAAAGTGATATTAATGCTGAAAGTACAAAATACTTTTTTTAAAAAAAAACAAACACCACCACAAAACAACAAACCTGACAAGTTTCTGGGGATAGAACTGACTGCTATTAAACGCAGCAGTCAAGATATGTGGTTGGGTCAGAGAGTCTAATTTACTGATTGCTAAAGACTAAGCACACTGTGTTCTCTCTGTTGCTATTAAGCAGTTACCATCTAGCTTCACTAAAAACAGAGTGCTGAGCTTGAATACAACTCCATTTTGGCCCATCCTGGGTCTTCTGATGCTTTCCCAGATACTCCTTCACTGTATGGTGCTAGCTCAGGCTCCTGAGGCTTGCTGTGTATCACTGATATTCGTGAGAGCCGTTGAGTCTTGACCAGACGAAGTTAGGGAGCACAGTGCATGCCGTGAGGAAGGGAGCCTCTCATCATCACTTCCAGCTCCCTCCTCTGCTCTGTATACTTTTTTTTGGATCCTGACACACATTTGTGGACTAGTGTCACACATCTGTGCCTTGGCAGATCGCTTTCTGCTTCCCAGCCTTGGGTCAAGTGGCAATTTATTTTTGTAGCGATATCATGTCTGATATTACTATTAATATATATTCAGGCTTTGTACTTATCTAATGCCTTTCATCCAAGGATCCACCAACACTTTGTGCACCAGCACCTTTTTGCAAGGTAGGCAGGTCAGACAGTGAGAGCACTGTGTTTGCACTAATTAATCTCCTGGCAGAAGTGCCTCCTCAGAGCTGTCACAGGCTAGTGGATGATTGGAGCTGGTGGGAAAAAGTTTTTCTGTTATGGCTGAAAGCGCTGTGAGTGGGTGCTGGGACTGTAGAACTTAAACCTGGGACAGACCTAGGTTCATGTGCCAGCGTATTTCACTTCTACATATGAACCTTCAAGGTGTTGGATTGGCTTCATTGGAAGCTTCAAACTTCTGATGGTTAATGATGTCCAGCGTAGACTTTTCTTCATATTCACAAGCATCCTGTTTGCTCTCACACCAGTATTGTCCTTTTGTGTAAACAGGTCTCTTTGCTCTCAGTTTGGCTTGACTTCCCATCCCACTTCTTTCCGATGTTTTGTAGGGAGTGATCACATTCCTCCTTAGCCGTCATCCTGCTGAGCTGCTGTAGCCTCCTGTTGTAGAAAAGGCCACCCTCAAAGGTGCAGAGCAAACAGGTTTCTCTGCCCCACACTTCTCACACAGTCACTGCAGGGTGGATACAAGCGAGCTGTTTAGCCCAGGCACTGGCAACAAATCGGTCTGGGTGGCTTTAAGCATGCGGTGGGTTAATTTGCACTGCTGGGTACAGCCTTGCCCATGTTGGCAGGGGCCAGGTGCAGCTGCCTGGGAATGTGTTTGACCTCAGTGGGGTGATTTGCCAAATGTCATCAGGTGTGGTTTGGAGGAGGCTGGCTTCTGGGTCTGTCCTGTCCCTGAGCAGTGTGCTGTGGCAGCATGGAGGATGCTTGTGGGAGAGCAACATGGTTCTTCTATGGCTTCATTCTCTTCCCTTCAGGGAGTTTCAGAGCTAGTCCCAAAGCCTTGCAAGTGACACTCCACTTGCAAAACCAGAAGAGAGAAAATGCAGCTGATTATGTTCCCACGTTAGCTTTAATGAGGGTAATTTTAAGCAGATGGTGTCTATTTAATGTTCTGAAACCACAGATAAACTAGTTTTCAGCAGGTCTCAGGCTGGGAGCGGGAGAGATGAAGGGCATTATTTTAGTGGGCAGCGACTTGCCCGATGAGATGCTTGGCAGGGGTGCTAGAGTGCTCGGGTGAAGCCCTCTCATTTGGGCAACCTCTGCGTGTCCCGCTTGAGAGAGAGGAGAGGTGGCCTGTGGTTTCTGTCTGAGCTTCAACAACAGTAAATAATTCCAGATTGACGTTGTGGAAGCATGCTGTTTTTGTGAAGGGAGAACAGGGCGGGAGCCAAACATAACAAGAGTTTCTCAGTGCGTGGGGAAGAGAGCCAGGGTCACATTTGGAGCTTGTAGTGTTGGCAGACACAGAAATGATGTGCCACGTCATGTATATTGGTGGAGATAGCTGTGATTATCAGCAAGGTTCTTTGTAGATTGGTTTGCGATGTTGATGATCCGAAACTGATGGCGGGACACTTCGGACAAATGCTCTCTCTTTTCAGCTTCCATATCTGTTCTTTTTTAATGATTTTGGCATTCATCTTTGGGGTAAGGAAGAGGCCATAGTAACCCCTGGGATTTCAATCCCCATGAGTCCAAGTTGTGCAGTTATAGATCTGCTGCCATTAAAATCAGCATCTCTTGAAGTTATCCCTTTACAAAGCTGGGTGCTGACTCTGCTCCAAAGAATGGAGTTCCTTGTCCAAAGCCATCCTTGACCCTGGCTGTTTGGCCAGCTGTCCTGGCTGGTGTCTCTCCACCCTCCTTTGCTGGGGAACATTCCCAGGACCTGACATGAAGATTGTGCAGTGTCCTTGCTGGCATGCTCAGAGCCAGTTTTTACACATGTTGTAGGACTGACTTGTTATCAGTGAACTAAGGCTTTGGGATGGCTGCAGCTTGCTTCTTCAAAGCAGTCTGAGACCTGCTTGCCCTTCAGATGTTTAACTCTTAGAGGCTTATTTCTTTGGGAGACCCAAGAGGAGGACACGGTCCTTTATATTTTAAGGCAGTAGTTTTCACACTGAGACTTGTGGGCTGTTTTAGAAGCACTGGTAAAAGTAATAACTGGTAGTAGGTTTGCCTTTGTTAGGCTTAAACTCACTTTTAGTGGCTGAAAAGTGTGCAAAGACCACTTGTTAAAATTATATTTGCTATCTTTGCCCTTCTCCACAAGCATCAGTGAAACTGCAGAACCACCTTGGAGTAGGTGCTTACCATGAAGGGGTCAGCAATAGGTAGCAGTGTTGGGGATTGAGAGAGAAACTCTTAAAAGTCTTTAACTTGTTAAAGGTAAAACCAGAAGGTTGCAAACGATCTTTCTGGGTGGAGTGAGATGTTTTTGCTGGTATAGCAATGGCGGTTTGGTGACAGCTCCTTTGTGATGCATCAGTGGTTCATGTGGAGAGAGGCTAAAAAATGTGGGGGTGGGGAGGAACTAGGGCTGACTACTAGTGGGAGTGTGGTGATGTGTTGTGCTTGCAGCTAACTGCTTCTCTGAGACTCATGAAAACCTTGTATGCAGCTGGTGAAACCTCTGTGCAGCCCTGCAAGGAAATGGTACAGATCTGTCTTAGGGGTTTTTTTGTTGCCTGTAAGATGGACGACTTGGCATGATTTGCCTGTTGTCACTGAGCAGTGATGAAATTAGGAAAGAGTGGTCCTGCAGGTGGATTTGGGGTTTATTTGGGGTTTTGGGAGGCCTGTCTGAGGCTGTTTTCTCAGGAGGTGGTGAGTACTTGTGTGCTGGGAGTTTTTGAGCTGCCCACCCCAACGTCCTTTCTGCTAGTCTTGGCCAGGATCAGGGTTGGCCCTGGTTTTCCACCCTTGCTCTAACTATGTGAATATGTTCTGGGGCAAAGACAATGATTGTCCTTAGTACTCTCTTAGGTTATTACTGAGCGTCCTAAGGAGCACATCGTTTTAGCTGCTAGCCTGAGGGACTGGGATCGGTGCTCCCAACTGACTAGCTAGGAGACAAGGAAAGGTACCTCCTGGGCAGTCGCACAGTTGGGACCTTTCAGTCTGAAGTGAGCCATGCTCTATCAGATGCGATTACGAGCACCTGGGGCAAACAGCTGATGCCCGGCTCCCTCTCCAGCCACATCAGAGATGTGCCCATGAAGGCATGGAAACGTGGTGTAAAGAGGTAAGGTGGGACAGCATTAACCATAACGAGCCAGAGATACTGGGCCTGTTTTTGAGGCCATGTTACCTCGTTGGCAGATGGGGATTAGCAGGAGGCATTGGGTTGGTGGGATTGCTAACAATCAGCAGTGTAACTCTGGCTATAACGTACTTACTAGGCTTGTTGTTTCTTTAAGTATTACAGTAACAAAGGGAGTTAAAATTAAGAACATTTATTACAAAACTGTTCCCTCTGCGGTTTTTTTTTTCCCAGGTGATTTTTCAGCAATAGGTTAGTTCTCTTGCACTGGGAGTGTGCAGCTGAGAAAAAAACCCAACTGACTCTCGCAATTAACTCTGCGGCATCTGGATTCCTGCTTGTGTCCGGGGTGGGGGTGGTGTTTGCTGGGCAGAGGACTTGAGGCTCCTCATGCTTGAGCAGTGAGCTGTAGTAGTGATTTTGACTCCACATGCTCGACGCTGATCTTGCAAAGAGATGCTATTGCCAGAATTACAGGGGCGGGATCTGGTCTCCCTTTGATCTCAGTTTAAATTGCATGGGCGATTTACTGCAACTTAATAAGTAACAGTGCGTGAGTAGTGGGGTGCTCACTGCCTGCAAACTCAGTCTGCTGAAATAGGTCGTAGGACAGACTTTCTTTCATTGCAGCTAAACTGACCCAAATTGACTTGCAGTGCATGTCAAGGTTTATACAAAGTTGCCATGAATTAACTAATGCATGTAATGAGGTAAATTGTAGGACTTTGGTAAGGTATCTGATCAATCTGTTGCATGATTTAGTTGAGCCATCTGAAATGGCTTCAGGGATTGGGAGTTTTTGGTTGCATCTCTTCAGTGTGGTTTGATGTTTGTTCAACATGAAATGATTCATCTGGTGAACAAGGGTGAATCAAAGGTCTCTTTTGCAATTCCAGTTGCCTCACTGGGTTTCCTTGGGAAGATATTTTAATTTCTGCTCTGGTTTAATTGATCTTTACAAAGAAACATGCTAACGATGATTCTGGCCATGGAGTGCTATGAATTTGCCAGCAGAAGAATCTATTATCACAACATGAGATGCCTCCCTCCCTCAAATTACAACTCCTAATTTGATTTATTTTGACTGTGTTTGTATTTCAACAAGCTGTGGTTTTATTATCCTGTGGTGCTGTCCTATTAGACTGTAAGAGCTCTCTTTCATGCTGGAAGGAGGAACAGGATATAAATACTATTATCGTTACTGTTGCCTGAAAATTGGCCCAGTTTCTAATACAGCAAGTGTCTCTTTCAGTCTTAGAGATACAGTAATATTCCAAAGGATGCCCTAAAACTCCTCCAGTGAAATACATTGTTAGTTCACTAGAAACGTAGTTTTCTGACAGACATGAATTCTTAAGTCAGAATTCAGCTCCATGCTTAGCATTCTCCAGGTAGCACAAACTGACGCTGATAATCAGTCCTGGGGGAGAGATGTCTGTGTAGTGGACAAGAAACTAAAGTTGCTGGAGCAACTGTTCCACAAATTTTTGCAGAATGCACTGGCTTGGTTTCTCCTGGGCTCTCAGCTGGCCCTGCAGCTGTGATGCCTCCTTCGGCACATCCCAACTCCTTGGCAGCTCAGCTGTCAGGGGACAGCACTGAGGCAGAGAAAAGCCCCTTGCTGGCTCTGTGAGTGTAGGGGGCTGTCCCAGCAACAAAATTCTGTCTATTTTTATTTTTGAAGAGAGGCTGGGTAGAGTTCTGTTCTGTGCAGTAGTAAATTACAGGATGAAACTGTAGCCAAGGGGCATGTGTGTCACTTCTGCTCCCTGTGAGGAAGTCTGCGGAGGGTATAGCCTTGTCTTTCCACCGTGGCTTTAAGGGCAGGGTGAGTGTTGCCCATGCCCAGTCAGTACCTTCCCATGCCTCCCAGTGGCTCAGCTGGCATGTGTTAATACTGCTCCCAGCCTTTCTCCACTCTTCGGAGCTCACTGGAGAAAGGACGAGTAGAGCATGGGAGGCCAGTGTCACCAGAGCGGGAACCTGGGCTGGCTTTTGGGCTTGCCCTCTGTCCAGGTCTGTCTTTGCAGCATCTTTAAGTGGGACAGAAAGTTGGTTTTGAAGGTGAAAACGAGCAAGTTTTGGAAGCTGCTCTGCAGTGAGGCAAATGCAAGGGCAAGGAAGAAGGTATCAAACGAATGTGCGTAGAAATGGGTCCAAACTCTACTCGGGGCGGGTAGACATAGCCACAGTCTTAGCTGTCTCTGGGCATGTCCAAAGCTTTCTGGTTGCTAATAGGGCTCGGGTGGGCTGGCAAACAGAGTGCAGGAGAGAGGATCTCGGCCTGAGCCACGAAGCCATGACAGCCCTGCCACTCTGTAGGACAGTAATGCACCCAGCAAGGAAGGGCTGCTTGCATTGCATCACAGTGGCTGTGAAGGGCTTCCTCTGGGTGCTGTAGGTGGTTTCCTTTGTCTCGCTCCTCCCTACTTGTTTCAGACATGTTTCTGATCAGGGGAAGATTGCTTCAAGGGTCCTGACTCCAGCCACAGTGCTGCTGATGCACGTTAAGTCCTTAATTTTGTTGTTCTAGTTCAATCTCAATTAAACTTGCATTTCTTGAGAGCAGGAGCGCTGGGGAAGGTGTACGCCCCTGTCCTTTCACACATGTTGCTGGTATGAGTGACTTCAGGTTGTTGCTGCGTATCTAGGAGTATGGTATATGTCCTTTTTCCAATACCCTAGGCAGCTACAGCCAGAGAGTCATATGGGCTTGGGTCTCAGAGCTAGTCAGGCTCCTGCTGTGTAGTGTGACAGTGCTGCTGAGCTACAGAAAGGAGCCTTGGTCCTCTCTCCTGTACCCTCTTTGTCTCTGCACTTCTCTGAGGCTGTGGTTAGCCAAATCAGGGAGGAAAAAAAAAGTCCCAAATTGTTTCCTTTTTTGGAAGAGAAGCTTTTCTGTCCGTTGGTGGAAGCCTGGGGCTGTGCTCAGGGATGCTATGCTGTGCCAGGGTAAAGTGTCATCTCTTTCAGTTACTCCTGGCCAGAGGTCACATCCTCCTGCAGATCCGATCCCCAGCACCCTCCCTCTTCCCAAAACAGTAGTGATTAACTACAGCCCATTTCCTAGTAGGGTTTTTTTCATCTGGATTTTCAAGGGATGGCACACCTGGTCCCTCTGGCAGATGTGAGGTGGTGGTAACTTGGAGGGAAAGAGCAGAGACAGGTGGTGGTGGGCAGTGGCCAGCTGCCTCCTACAGCTGCTCAGCTGCAGCTCGAAGCACATCTGACCTCGGCCAAGCAGCGGTTGTGCCTCCAGTTCACCGGTCTTCATGACACACACGATGTTCAAAGCATGTTTGCATATAGGAAGTAGTTTAATCATGGTTTTGTTCCCTGTTTCAGCAAATCCAACCAGAGTCTGCATTGTTAAGTGTAAATGTCACACACGCAAATATAGTAACATCTGGTTTAAAGTGAAAAGAGCAAGGAAATGGGTGTTATGGTTAAAATAAAGTCTGCATCCTGAAGTCACTCCTTTGCAGCTAAGTTTTGTTTATATAGATTGAATGTAACCTGTAATATCAAGACTCGGCTTGTACATGGAGAATTAGAGCAAAAGCTGAGTGTTTGCCATACTTTCTGCCCAGGTCATAAACATCTTTGAGACATTTTTCCTGCCTCTGAGCATAGGTTTAGCAAGTTCTCCATGATTCAGTACTCCTTACTCTAATGTGCGGCCTGATGGGGATATCCTCATTGACTTCAGATTACGATTTACAGCATTAGGACAAATTGAGTCACAACCCGTCTTGAATGGGGTCCACTCACCAAGAAAAGAGCTCCTAGCTGTGGGCAGCTGTAAAGAGCTGCTGTCCCAGTGTGTATGGCCAGCTGCCTCTCAAGGAATTTGGTGCCCTGTACATGTATGTAGCTGGGTTATCTTCCAGCTTTTCCTGTTACTGCAGTGCAGTAGGACCATACAAATATATTTGCTATAGATTGCTGCAACTCTCAGAAAACCCCATCCTGTTATCAATAGCTTTCAAAAATGTGTGCTTGCTGCAGATTTTTGGCCATCTCTGGTGTCTGTGGGAAGTGGAGAAGATTTTTGATTGTGTATGTTATACAACAGTAGATATGTTGTCATGCTGTGCAAAGGTTTAACATCATTTTCATATGGCCTAGAAACTTTAACTTTTAAAACTAAAATGGGAAACAAGTACACGTCTGTTTTATGCCTTTAAATACACTTTAATCAATGTATTCTATACATGCATACACATGTATGTCTTCGTAATTAAGGTGTTTGCATAATTAAGATTCTTGCAGAAATATTGTCCATCGCTCTGCAGTAAATCACAAAATTTGAAAAAGGCTGAGAGTTGGCTTATTTTTGAATGCTATAAGTGCATTTGATGTTTTGTAGAATCCATTTAGGGCATGTTTTGAAGCTTGCTGTGTCCTTGTAGCTTTCTTAGCAGAAACAGTTTGATACCACTTTAAAGGATGCTAGACACGTGCACTGATTTCATATTTATCATTTAGATAGAAGTCTTGCAATACCTTGCAGGCCTCTTAAACTCAGGCGTTAGCTCGAAAACACAATATATGAAGCCCTATCAATGCAGCCTATCAGGATAACTAAATATTATGCATGAAGCAAAATATTTCCCTTTCATTATGAAAATAAGTGTTCTCTGCAGTGTTATGCTTCTAGCGTGTTGTTCAAAAGATGTGATCAAGACATCAAAGAGAGGAAAATTAAGATAGCAGGAACTGAACCAGCTGCCTTTCCTTTGGTAATTAAGATACAATCTCCTGCATTGCCCTGCTGAAATTGCAGACTTTCTTCACCCACCCCCCTGCCACAAGAGCTGTGTTCTGAAGTGGGAGTCATTTTACCGCTTTTAAAATGAGCTCTTCAATTTTACAGTTGGAATAAGTCTTAGTTGGAAGTAAGAGTCAACTTCAGCACTGTGCTATAATTGGCTCGTTAGTCTTCAGAACAGTTTAAAGGGTTGATGCTATTTTCTTCTGTTTTGAACGGAAGGAGGAGAAAAGGTGATGGGTGCCCACAGTCCCTCTGACCTGGCCAAGGTGAACATGCAGGTTTGTCCCACTGGACACTCTGAGGAACGGTTTCCCTTGTGCCAAAAACAGGATTGCATCTGTCACATGGGCATCCTCATGAACTCCCTGGTTAGGAGCGGTGAAAGGAATTGGAGGCTCTGGCCCACTCTGTGGTGGTAGCCAGCATAGCTGCAATGCAAAGGTGTCTGTTTGGGAGCTGCTGCTTTATAAATTGGCATCTTCTGAGTTGCACTTGCTCTATACACCATAGCTGTGGTCCAAGAGGCAAGGTCAGAAAGTAAATGCAAGCCCTGTATGGGCAGTAGTAATTCAGTGTGTCTCTCAGATGTGGGGGTCCCTGCCTTGGCACACCTCTGGGGTGACCTGAAGCAGCTCTTCGGACTCTGGCCTATCTGATTTTGTGGATGCTGAGCATTAAAAATCATCATAGAAAAGATGAGAAAAGACTGACTGCTTTCACTTCTGTTCTTGGCAAAGAGAGTGGGTCTTGGCCATGACAGCACTCTGTGTATATGTGTCTGAACTGGCTGTAGCCCTGGGTTTGTGTAGATGGAACAGCATAGAGCATGACGTGTTTACTTAAATTTTCACCTGGATGTTGTGGTTTGCACTGCAGGATCTACTCTGCCGGTTTCTGAGATGTTTTGGGTCTGCCTGTCTCCATGCCATGTCATTAAGGTGTTATGGTCCTCCTGTCTCTTGGATTTACAAGCTGGTCCACAGAAGCAAACTTCTGTGCTCAAGGCCTGTAGTTGGACAAGGAACCCAAAGTACGTTGGCTTTTCCTTCTTCAGAGTTTGGTCTGCCGCAGACATGTGAAACTGGCTCAAAAACAATCTCTTTTTTTTTTTTTTTTTAGTCCCCATTTAAGATAGAGGCTGCATCATCTCCTCTAAGCAGCAAGAACAGCCTGAGATGAGTTTGCGTGGAAGGGCCTATCTCCTTTGGAATTTCAGCCCCTTGAAGTGAGGGATATTTGAACTGGGGCTTCAGTGAGAGCCGTTTCTGAGGAGAAAGAGCTATGGTGAAACCTCTCTCATAGTGGCTTGAGTGTCAGGAGACATGGCTTCTGTCCTCATCCTTGCCACAGACTGCCTTGTGACTGTTGGCGAATCACTCGTGGTCTGATTTTTTTTAATTTTCTTTTCCTGTCGTCTTTTTTAAAATTTGAGTTGCAAAATTACCTTAATGAAGGCCACGGTGGCCACTGGTGTTTATTAGTTGGATGCAAGCTACTGCCTTTTCCTTGTCATTTCCCTACTTTGGTTTTAGGGGATATGGCAGTGTGTTTCTACCTTTGTCAGGTGGTTTCAGCTTAGCAAATGGAAGATGTCTTCATAGGGTCGTACAAGTGATGCGTGCAGTCACAAGGAGACAGTACTCACAGTTTAGGGTTGATCCCTGCCCAGCTGTCCTCGACTGGGGATGCAACAGCAGTGACACCAGGTTTCTGGAGCCACGTGTTACAGCAGCCTTGGGATTTAATCTAGGTATATTCTGGGGCAAGGCTAAGCCCTCCTTTTCGCAGTGTGATCAGACCTGTGTTCTTCCTGCTGATACCAGCTGATGTTTCAGATAAGGGAGTAGGTTCAAAAGACCCTGTAAAACCGACTTTTTTTTACTTGCTCTGTCAGACAAGCTGTAGCTGGAAATAGAGAAACTATTGCATATGCTGTTTGTTGTTTATTCCTGTAAAGGTTCCTCTTTGTGTTTTCTTCCCTAAAATTGCTTTCTGCTTTTGTGCAATGGCACGGTATAATTCCATCATCTCTTGCAGGGACACATTGCATCAGAGGTGGCATAATATTGTGTGATGTGCTTCAAGTCTAGCCTCAGCCAAGCCTCGTGGATCAGATGATGTCAGGAAGGATTGAAGAGAACACCATTAGCTGTTTAAAAATCTGATTAAAGGGGACAGATGGATCTAAAGAAAAATTCAAATGGGAGCTGAGACTTCTTGGAGGAGCTAGAAATTTTGCTTCTCTAATTAAAATTACAGCGTGCCTGGGACAGGGTATAGAAGTGATGTTTGGTGCAATCTCACTATGTTTTTGGGGCTGAGCTGCAGCCCCAAATCCACCAAGCCTTTGGTGATGGAGAGAGGTGTGTGGGAGTAGAGCATGCTCAGTGCTTGGCAGGATGAGAGATTTTTGGCAGCTTGTGTGAAATAAGGTTGGAGCTTAGGGACACAAGTGATGGGTGGTGGACAGCTTGAACAGGGGAGAGTAGGCTTTTCTCTTTCTTTTCATAGTTGTCTCCTCCTTTGGTGCTTTTTTACAACTGTAATTTTGTCATTTCATGCAAATTAGTCACAGTGACATGTACTTGTCAAAAACTTCCACTGTGCAAAACGTAGTCCCCAAATTGTCCTTAATTCCCATTGTGAGAGAGCTCCTGTCTGCAGTTAAAACCACTCCGGGTGAAAAAATGTGCATTTTGTTCTAGTGCAATAACATGAACTGAAGAATTGTCATTGCAGTTCATGTTAAGTCAATGCTAATACCTTAAAAAAAGGTTGGTTTTTTTTTTTTTTCCAGATGAAAGACAGGTGGAAAAAGACTTTTATTTCAATCTACATCCTCTGGAATAAAACTGTACATCTTGTGCAGAAACTAAAAGTACTGTTTAAAAATACTGAATGCAACAAATAAGTCATTTTATTTAGTTTTAAAAAAAAACCCAAAACTATTTTGGAAGGAAATCACTCCCAGTTTTGATCAGCCTTGCCACAGAAAAGAAGAAATTATCTCTACATGTAACATAAAAGGGGGCTTAATCAACGGCCAAAATAACCAAGCCAAGGGAACATCCAGTGTTTAAAACAAACAACCCAAGCTTTAAGCTTCTCTCTGATCTCTTCCATTAAAATTCACTCTTGGAGACTGTTTGATAGGGAAACCTCCTGTCTTCTCAGATAAAGGAGACATTTAGCTGAAAGCGAGGTCTGCTTTGGATGCCCTGGTTCTGTGGCCATGCAGAAGGGGACTGCGATGGCAGGAGGTGGCACCAGGACCTGCTGGAGCTGTTCAGCTCCTGCCAGGCAGCAGGGGATATGCCACCACCTGCCAGTGCCCCCTGTCCATCTCCCAAGCTCATGTGCCCATCATTGTTGCCTCCTGCCTTATCAGGACAAAGGTGACAAAGGCACAGAGTGCTGAGTCTGCAGGGTGAGGTGTCTCTGATGGTTGCTAATTCTAGGCTAATTTCAGCTCAGAGTTAGTGCAATCCCTTTGTGCTCTGAGCTGCAGCAGTGACAGCAGGTAGCATCCCAGTTATATAACCATTTTGTCACCCTGTAGTGACTGTGCTGGCTTTTGGGAAAGCAGGGCTCCCAGGTGGCTTGTTCAGGGTGTGTATGCTGCTGGCGGTCATGGAGGCAGTTTCTGTGGGCAATGCTGGGACTGGGATCTCCTGCTGAGATGGATGCCCTTTCTCAGCAGTTTCTGGTGTAGCATGAAAGGACCCCATGGTCTCTCTTAATCTCTGAAGTAACTTCTTCTGTTAAATCCATCAGCATAAGTTGGCTGATTACTTATATGAGAATCACAGAATCATTCAGGTTGGAAAAGACCTTTAAGATCATCCAATTAACCCAGGACTGCCAAGTCCATCACTAAGCCATGTCCCTAATCGCTGCATCTACATTTTTTTTAAACACCTCCAGGTATGGTGTGATTCCACTGCCTCCCTGGGCAGCCTGTTCCAGTGCTTGTCCACCTTTTCCATGAAGAAATTTTTCCTAATATCCAGTCTAAACCTCCCCAGGCATAACTTGAAGCTGCTTCCCCTTGTCCTGTCACTTGTTGCCTGGGAGAAGAGACCGACCCCCACCTGCCTGCAAGCCCCTGTCAGGGAGCTGTAGAGAGCAACAAGGTCCCCCCTGAGCCTCCTCCTGGCCAGGCTGAACAGCCCCAGTTCCCTCAGCCGCTCCTCATCAGCCTTGTGCTCCAGCCCCTTCCCCAGCTCCGTTGCCCGTCTCTGGACACGCTCCAGCACCTCTGTGTCCCCCTGGAAGTGAGGGGCCCAAAGCTGAACAGGGTGTTCCAGGTGCGGCCTCACCAGTGCCCAGTACAGGGGGACGGGCACTGCCCTGGTCCTGCTGGCCACACTGTCTCTGATACAGGCCAGGATGCTGTCGGCCTTCTTGGCCACCTGGGCACTGCTGGCTCACGTTCAGCCGGCCATCAGCCAGCACCCCCAGGGCCTTTCCTGCCCGGCAGCTTCCCAGCCGCTCTGCCCCAGCCTGTAGCGCCGTGTGGGGTTGCTGTGACCCGGGTGCAGGACCCGGCACTGCTCCTGGCTGAACCCCATGCAATTGGCCTTGGCCCACCGGCCCGGCCTGCCCAGACCCCCCTGCAGAGCCTTCCTGCCCTCTGGCAGGTCAGCGCTCCCTCCTGCCCAGTTTGGTGTGACCTGCAAACTTGCTGAGGGTGCACTTGATCCCGTTGTTCAGATCATTGAGAAAGATACTAAACAGGACTGGCCCCAGCACTGAGCCCTGAGGAATACCACTCGTGACCAGTCACCAGCTGGATGTAGCCCCATTTACTACCACCCTTTGGGCTCAGCCATCCAGCCAGCTTGTTACCCAGTGCAGAGCACACCCACCCAGGCCATGAGCAGCCGGTTTCTCCAGGATATGCTGTGGGAGATGGTGTCAAAGACTTTACTAAGGTCCAGGTAGGCACCATCCACAGCCTTTCCCTCATCTACTAAGAGGATCATCTTGCTGTAGAATGAAGTCCGGTTTGTCAAGCAGGACCTGCCTTTCATAAACCCATGCTGGCTGGGCCTGATCCCCCAGCTGTCCTGCACATGCTGCGTGATGGCACTCGGGGTGATCTGCTCCATAACCTTCCCTGGCACCAAGGCCAGGCTGACAGGTCTGTAGCTCCTGGGGTCCTCCTTCCTGTCCTTCATGTAGATGGGAATAAATATACTGAATAAATTAAAAATACCTGTCTTTAGCTCGCTTGGTAAGAGCTTGAAGTCTACCCAGAAGGGAGCCCTCTTTTCTCAGGGCTTGCAGGCTCCAACCTGCAGCATGTTGGTACCCTGGGTGGTGCCAAACACAGGGATATTTGGAAATACTGCACTGCTGTGGGGGCCATCCCTGGCAGGGGCAGCTTCTGCAGTAGGGGTCTGGAATAGCAATGAGGGAAGGGCTTGGAGAGTGCTCCTCTGGGTGATGTGCTAACTTGAGACATCTGCACACTCTGTTGGTACTGGTTAGTGGAGTGTTTAGAAATCTTGCGCAAAGTCCTCCCCACCTGAGTGGGCTGAAGAATCTGGCACATGGGTTTTCAGGCATGAGTGCTGTCTGTGTAGAAAACAAACATGTTCTGAGTGCCTGTGATCAGAGGATCTTGTTCAGACCTGGTATCACGTTATTCACTTCAGCCTGGTTACTAATCCCAGCGCTGAGTTTGACCCTTAAGCTTTTTGTTTTTACCATGTGCTTTGATACAGTCATAGAAGTACTGACTGACTGGCTGGCAGTGCTCCAGGGCTTTGGCTTTCTATTCCAGCAACTGTGAAGCGAATGTGCTTTAAGGGGGTTTATGCTTCAGGATATTGTTCTTTTTTTTTTCCCCCACACTTAAGATTATTTTAAGGCTTGTGTTCCCTGTTCTGGGGACATCTCTGTTGCCCTCTGCACGTTGTGCAGAGCAGGTGCATCTCAGGATTGCCTTTGCCCTGGGTCTCAAACCTGGCTGTGTGGAAACACAGGGCTTCAGTGGAAATAGCACCTTGGGCTCCATGGGAGAGGAGGTGGAGTAGGAGGTGGATGGGGACCTAGGAGGTCTTCCTGCCCCCATGATGCTGAAGCCTGTGTTGTTCTCCCCATCAGACGTGTCTAGTGTTTGAATTTTCTGAAGCATTTGGTATTGGGACATCCCATCCGTGCTGGGCTGGGAGAATGTGTGTGTCTGCATGCCTGCACATGGAGGGAGATGAGAAGTGTTTTAAGAGAAAATCCCTGTGCGTGACTGAGCTGCTGTTCCCCTGTGCCAGGCCAGTCAAAAGGGTTTTTATATCCCTCAGGATCTGAGTGTGCCACAGAGAGGCTCCGGTGAGTTTATTCTGCTGCTTGTAGGGGCAGCTTTGGTTGAGTGGGATGCACTGATATGCTGCTGCATTTCAGCAACATGCCCTCTTAATACTGGCCTGTATTAGTATTATTTCAGTGTTACCTGAAAGATTAAGTGCCCTTGATACTTGCTTCACACAGCTGTTCGCCCCTCATTTCTGTGAGTAACCGTCCTCCAACTTCCAAATTTTCGTCTCTGCTCTGAGGGACACCTAGACTGGGTTTTATCTGGGTTTGACTAGTCCTGCCCTTACTGTGCAGCTTCTGTATGGGCTGGAGAGCAGTTCAGTCTCCTGGGTACTGCATCCAGATTATGCTTCCAGTTCCTACCAGAGGAACGCAGGGGGTGTACTTTTTTGCTTTGTATAGGGCGTTTACAGCTACTGCTCGGCCTCATTCCTGCCAAAGGGCAACTTCATTGCAGAGGGACGTCGCGCTCTGTAAGAGCACACTTGCCTGTGTTGCAGTGGATAGACGGGACGTAGTACTCCGTGAAGGCAAGTACCCAAAGAGAGCATCTTTTCTAGGCCAATGTAGGACATAGAAGTTGAGTCAGATGTTATCAGCCTTGGGAGTACATCATGCCCACCGGTAGGCAGATCCCCAGCACACTTCTAGGAGCCTTCTGCTTGTTCTGCTGCCCAGCCTCAGCACGAGGAGCTGAGCTGGAGGCCTCAGTCCTGGTCCTTCGTAGGGTGGTGTATAAATAGCTGCTGGGCAGGGACTGGACCCTGTTGGATTCTGCCTGTGGTGTTCAGTTTGTTCCAAGTACTGCTAATAATTAGGCAAATAAAATGATTAGGTAGAAAAGGAATTCAGTTTATTGGGAGCATGTTCCAGGAGGGTTTTATAGGTCTGAAATAGTATCTTGCCAATCAAATAAGTATTGCAGAGTGAAGAGGAGCACAGTAGCCAGCTTGGCAGTCTAGGAGAGTACTGTCTGCAGCTCAAGGCTCAAAATAAACTTGGTACGAAAATGCACTATATTTTATAGTCGTGTTGCTCTTTTTTTCTTGGAAAAAAGTTTTTTGCCTTCAAAACATTTTTTCTTCTGTCTTGTGCCTGGCACTGTTGAGTTTACCTGTCCCAGCTGTGTGTGCTGATGTTGGTGTTTCCAAGGGATGTTTGTTTATGAATTCCCTCTGCATTTCACCTCTTTGTTTAATGGTTCTTTAAGACCTAAGCACAGGCTTTTCCTGAAGTCTTTATCTCCCCCTCTTGGAAAAGTCTCTCCCACCCCCCTCACATCCAGATGCTGTCCCCTTGGCTCTGAGCCAGGGATGGTTGTATTTGTTCCTGGAGTAGAGCTTCCAAATGTGACTCCATTTCAGGTAGCATTGAATCAGTTTTACTCTGGAAATGCTATGGTTCTTTTTAAGGGCATGTTCTCAAGTTTGGGAAACAGCTCCATTAAGTTTTGCAGTTATAGTTCAGACTGGGCCTCTCATGGTCTCCATCCTCACATCCATCCCACTGGCATCGATGGTCCTTGGTCCTGTGCTCACTTGAGGGTAGGAGTCTAGATGATGTCTGGGTTGGTCTGAGTCCTACCTGTTTTCATTGTGAGGTGTTCAGTAAGGTTGTTGGAGCTGTGATAGATATCCAAACCCATTTCCACAGTTGCTTTTGGGGAAAAGGTAGTTTCTTGGCAATTGGAAAAATCAAAAGAACACAAAGCTGGAAGAAAATTCCAGCTCATGGCAACCAAAAAACAGGGAAGGATGCACAAATGTTTTCAGTTCTTAACATGTTTGTTGCCTCCTAGTAGGCAACAAAGGCTGGAAGAATGAGAGCTGCATCCCTTGTACCGTGCAACTGAAGTCAGTGTTTGCTTTACCGGAGAGGTCTTGAAATTGTTTTTCTAAAGGGGTCACAGAGGTACATGCAATAGCATGGACATGGAGGAAGCTCTGCTTGAGTTTGGTTTAGGAACAGATCTACAGAGTGTTTCTATAACTAGTTATGTCCAGACTGAGATACTTGTTCCTGGCGAGTTTTTATATGTGAGATGGGAGAGATGCTTTTACCTTCCTAAAGGAAATTGTAGGTTCATTGCAGCCTGCCACTGTCAGATGCTGATTTTGGAGTGGCAACAATAGGAATGGCATTTCCTTCCCCTCCCCAGCTACAGGCTGATTGTAGCAACTGTGTTTCTCCATGGGAGAGGGGGGAAGAGAAGGGAATGGGAGTCCAGCTGGTTAGAAAAATGTTAGGAGCTGTGCATGAACTGACTGCATCCCTTCTAGTCCCTGGTTAGGGAACAGAAACCTTTGGAAAATGTTGCTACAGGTTTCCCTGGAATGAGGGAAAACCCAAGTCTTGCATGCCAGATGTCCTTTCAAGGGGAAAAAGAATAAAGTGACATGGCTGGGATATTATTTGGATTGTGTTTTAATGTCACACCTCGATGGAGTCTGAGGTTATTAACTGGGGGATTGACTCTCAATATTATGGCCAGATGCAGCAGTTGGCTGAGCTCCCTAGCTTCAGAGCTCGCTTTTAAATCATGCTTCTATAATTTACTCTGCCAAGCAGATTTGCAGTTCAGTGGTGTTTTGGAGTCAAGTTTTTGAGCTAAGGAGGGCTCCCATGTCAGTGAGAAAGCAACTGGGTCTCCAGTTGGCCTGACAGGTGTTTCCAAGTGGGCTGGGGGACCTGTTGAGTGACTAGGTCTTCAGGTGGGAATTGGTACCCCTCTCATAAATGAGATTTCTCTGAACTCCTGAAAAAAATCCTTCAGTCTCTTTCGCTTGTCCTGCTCCTTAAATCCCTGGGCCAGAAATGGGGCTAGTCAGCTAGAAGAAGTGTGACATTTTTCTGTTTGTCGTGGTTTAACCCCAGACGGCATCCAGGCACCACACAGCTGCTCATTCAGTCCCCCTCACCCAGAGGGATGGGGAAGAGAATCAGAAAGGAGTGTAAAACTCAAGGGTTGAGATAAGAACAGTTTAATAGGTAAGGCAAAAGCTGTGCATGCAAGCAAAGAAAACAAGGAATTCATCCATCACTTCCCATGGGCAGGCATCTCATGGGCTCAGCCATCTCCAGGAAAGCACAGCTCCATCACAGGTAACAGCTACTTGGGAAGACAAACGCCACAATGCCAGATGTCCCCCCTTCCTTCTTCCTCCAGTTTATATACTCAGCATGACGTCGTATGGTATGAAATACCCCTTAGCTTGGGTCACCTGTCCTGGCTGCCTGCCCTCCCAGTTCCCCGTGCCCCTCCAGCCCTCTCTCTGGCAGAGCCTAGGAAACCCAAAAGTCCTTGGTTTAGCATAAACATCAGCCAGCAACAACACAAACCATCGGTGTGCTCTCAGCATTGTTCTCACACCAGAGCCAAAACACAGCCCTGCACCAGCTACTAAGAAAAAAATTAACTCTATCCCAGCTGAAGCCAGGACACTGTTTTCTGTATTTTTGTGTGCATGATTTCTCACTGCAGTAGTGATTTGCTGACTTGGAGAGTTGGTGACATGCTCGCTGGCTGCGGCTCTTTGTGGTTACAAGTGAAGAGGCAGTGCAGCTGACAGACCAAAGCCACATGGCAGCCTCTCCACGGGGTCCTGGCTGCTGAGTGACTGCAGTCATGACCTGGCTTTCTTGCCACCATGGAGGGGGGGCTGTAGACCCCTCCCTGGGCTGTACAACTGGCATCCACAGCTAGGGTGGTTTAACAGGAGTTGAAAATGTGTGTAGGCTGCTGCAGCTGTGGCAAGAAACGAGCCAATCTGGAGAGGATTCAGTCTTCTCTAGCTGAAAGTTGGCAGGATGTAAACTGATGTGTGAAATGAGGTTATCGGAGAAATTCATGTGTGCTGGAGTCGGGGAAATGTTGGGCTAGAGGGTTCCTGCTCATCTGTGCAGGCTGGAAGAGCATGATCATACTTGGTCAGGGTTGTAGACCGACTGCACGGACCGGTTTTTGGGAAAGCCCAAAATTATGGTGGAAGGATGATAGTCATGAGGAGTCAGGATTTTCAACAGAGCCCGCAAATCAACAGTTGTGCAAGTCCAGGGGCTGTAATTTGTTGCTTCTTTGGACAAAGTGACAAAAAGGAGGAGCTCAATAGTCAGAGGCTGCATGTCAGCAACAGAGTTAAGCATAGGCTTAAATCCCGTTGAAATCTCTGGAATTTAAGCCCTTTCTTGAAGGGCAGCATGTCCTTCGGTGCCTTGGCAGGCTGAGCCTCCAAGGGATCACTGTTGTGATCTCCGCAGACCATTCGGTCTCTGCCCTGTGCTTTCCAGGAAGATTTTCTCTCTTGAGGAGATGGCATTTATCCACGGGACCAGAGCAAAACACTGATCGTCTGAATGTTTAGAAAGGGGTGATTGTTCGGGAGATTTTTTTTGTTGCCATGAAGAACTGGAAGCATCAGGCCACCATCTTACCATCAGGTGAGGCGTGGGTCTGTGTTTACAAGCCATGAGGAACTTTTGGCTGTGTTTCTGTTGCTGGTGCAGAAGCCTTACAGGCAGCCCAGGGAAGCAGAAATCTTATCTGGAGCAGGGACAACATGGGTTCCGGGTGTGTAGGCCCAGGTTTTGCTCTTGTCTATTGCACCCAGGGTGCTCCTGGGCTTGCTGAGATGCTTTTGGAGAATGCTGATGGGAGCAGTGGTTTTGCCCTGTGGTCAGCTATGTCTCAGGGATGGTGGTTATCCTGCACTAAAACTACTGGTGAGTTCTCCAGCTGGCCTCCTTCACTTACCCTCAAGAGCAATTTGGGTGGTTAACAGAGAAAGGAGAGACTGTGGGAGCCTAATAGTGTGTCTCTGGCACCCGAGCCTGTGGCTTTCTCATCTGGAAGAGCTCCTGCCTTCATTTTGTCTGACTGTCTCTTCCACGGTGGCTGTTTCAGACAAGGTTGGGTGGGTTTTGTGGGAGGCTTCCTCCCTGCTTGCTGCTTCCAGTGTGATTTAGTTTTTAGTTGACCTAGGAGCAGATCCCTGCCCCGGATTTTCTTTTTCTTTCTTTTTTTGTTTTAACCTCGGAAGCTATATCCCACTGGCCTCCAGAGTGATGAACTGCCCCATCACAGCACCCAGGGGATGCCCAGGACATCTGCTTCTTCTGCCTGAGGCAGACAAGGGCAAGTGGCCCAGTGGCATTGCTGAGGGCATCCCCTCTCACTTAATAATGCATTTGCTGGTGCGTGGGCAAGGGTTTATTTCTACCCAGGGACCTCCCAGTGGAGAGCCAGCTCACATCAACAGGCTGCAAATGGAGTTGGGTCCATGGAGACTGTGGGGCTTGAACCTGGAGACCTTCCTTTGCATCTGGCCTTGGTTTCAGTGGCAGCCCGTCCGCTCCTGGGCCAGAGCGGTGTGCGGAGGCGGGTGGGAATGGAGGCACTCTGTCAGGGAGCAGGATGCTGTGGCTCTTACCAGAGCCCATTGATAACACCTGTCCATGAACTGGGTGGTTTTACATCTGTCTTCGTGTTGTTCCAAGGCAACGAGTGGTTTGTATTTGAAGACTATTAGTTTAATGTTACTGAAGCCTTAAGGAAAAGGCACAGTGGGCCAAGCCCTGCTCGTTTTGCTCACATTTCACAGGGCTGAGGAGGGTGAGATTTGATCCTCTTTGGATGTATCTCTGCTCAAAGGGCAGTTGTGGGAGAGAGAAAAGAGGCAGGGGAATTACAACACTGAAAAAAAATCCTAGCTCTGCCCTGAGCCATTTTGCAGTAAGACACTTCAGGGCATGAGTTACGATACTGTAATTCACACCTCATGCATTTTGTGGCATTCAGCCGACTGCTTCATGCCCTGCAGGTGTAGCATGAGTGATTTCGGTTCAGCTTGCCCCCGTGGCTGGCTCAGCCCTCAAGCAGAGATAGCTACAGGACTTGATGCTGCTGCTTCTTTTTATTTTGGCAAGCAAAGCTGTGGGTGTTCAGGACAGGACTTGCATCTTTCTAATCACAGCTGATTTCAGTGTATCCTTACCTGTAAGCAGATCCCTGGTCCTAGCAAAAAGCCAAGGACACCTTAGGTACTATAGAGGCTCTGCTGTATCTGCACTGCTCCTGTTACCTGCTGGAAACATTTGGGGCAATAATGGTTGGTGCCTGGGAGCAGCAAACAAGGTTTGAAGTCTGAAATGGGTCAAGAAGTTGTTGAGCACATCCATCTTTATCAGTCTTCTGCTTCAGATCCACGCCGTAAGAGCGAGTGCTTAGGGAAAGGATTTTTGAATCGGATCGTTATTAACGAAAGGCTTGGCAGGAGATACATTCAACCTGCAGCTTGCTTCAGGGATGGAGTAACCCATTCGCTGCCCTAGGGTGGGACAAAAGTTGCTGCTTGCTTGCCTGTCTCTCAGGACACCTGCAGGGTGGGAGAGTGTTTCTGTGCTTGTCGGCCAAACTGACTGTCCAGCCCATCAGCCCCATCCCGTGCCTGTGCCTGGGGGGGTGCTGGCAAAGCAGCTGCGTGTTGAGAGTGCTGCTCTGAAGCTGGCAGCCCAGCCAAGTCTAAGAGGAAGCATCTCTTTAAAAAAGCCTGTGCTCTTCCCAAACTCCGTGAGTACAAGTTCCTCTTCTGTCCAAGGTCACTAAACGCACATGCTGCCTACGATCCCATGCCCGTGCGGGCTGTGGTGCGCTGGCAGTCAGGCCTGGCCTGCTCTCAGGATGCTGTTTCGTTTTATTATCTTTGATATGTGCTTCATGGTAAATTGCAGTGGTGCCTCCAGCTTGTTCCTGTGTTAGCACTTCATAAACTGGACTTTTAAATAGCTCGGGGGTGACCTAGCTTAAAAACTTTAAATCCTCTGAATGAGGATTGGAGTCAAATGCTTATTTTTTGAAAGGATGTGGCAACTGGAAGTGTTACGTTGCTAGCAGTTGGACCCAGTGGCTGTCACAGAAACATGTGGTGTTCCAAAGTCCCATCAAGCACAGCATCCGCATCCAAGTGATGGTGTACTGGAGCTAACATGCCATACGTAGATGTGGGGCTCTTAGGAGTGAGTGGGACTAACCCAGCCAGGCTGCTTTGTGGACCACCACGGACTGATAATGCTGCATCATGGAGGAGACACAGGTCAGCATCAATTTGGGCATCTCTGCACCGTGTAGATTTTCCTTACTGTACATCTACCTTAACTTCAGCCTTGTAGACATTAGATGCCTATCTAACATAGGATCCTCCTGCAGGTGGAGGAAGAGGCACCTCCAGAGATGGATGTCTACCCTAGCCACATACCTAGAGAAGGATCTGAGATGAGCAGCTTTGGCCGGTTTGAGATCCTGACCTTGGGGTGCATAGAACTAGGACTTTTTTCCCCAAATCCTGCCTAGCAAATTCGTGCTGTCTCCAGATGCTGTATGTGTAGAGTGCAGCTGTATTAGTTCTTGAGAGCCTGCTGTTACAGACAGTAATTTTTCTGGGCTTTGGGTTGTCACTTAAGCAGATTTAATACAAGTTTCTATCTCTCGAACATTAATAATTCCCTTTAAGTGTCTAAGAGTGGGAAAATATTCAGGCTTGGGGACTGAAGAGGTTTGTTTATTGTTCCAAGGGATTGAAACCCTGAATTTGACAGAAATGTAAATGCATACAGTCATTTTGCTGATTTGTATTTTATTACTGGTTTTGATAGAACACATAATATAGGCATGGCCTTAAAAGGCTTATTTCTAAGGTGACGCATGCTGACTTGCAGCCACACACTTTCTTTCCAAAAATGAGTAACTCCTGGGGTATGTGTGGCTTGTGGCTGGGTTGTGATAGGTAAACGGGAAGGAATTAGTGTGGTCGCCATCACTGCCACCCCTGACAGCTCTGACGGGAAGCGCATTACCAAACAGCAGTGCATGTCTCCAGAGGAGGCATGGGGTTTGTTACGGGGGCAAGCTGTGTGAATGACAAAGCCCAGCCCAGGGTGACCGAAAATCCCTGGGGATGTTCTTCCCTGCACCAAAAGAGTCCAGGCTTACAGCAGGTGATGGCGTGTGCCCATATGTGAACCAGGCGTGGGGGATGATTTGGTGGTTGTGTCCTTTGGCAGTAGGGTTACAAGTGATGATGACAGCCATGTACCCACGTTTTATATCCCGTTTAGGGGCCCATCTCCTTTGTACCCCATATACAGTCTGGGGAGAAGCGGGCTGTTTTGGTCAGCAGTGCAGGTCAGTAGCACAACTTGGGGACTTTCTCCTCTGGCTGCAGCACAGTCTGGAGACTCATCTCCCAACTCCTCAGCTGGGGACAAAGTTAGACAGTGTGACTGTCCTGACCAGCAGCTGTCCCTGTGCTCAGCAGTTAAATATATTTTGCTACCAAAGGATCCTTATATTTGCAGGTTTTAAAGGGGGAGTGACATTTTGAGCAGAAATGCCTAAACCAAAGTATTGCTCCAGGCTGAAAAAGCATCTCCTCCATATCTATCCTGGTAGGGCAGAGCAGTGCTCTCCCATCTGCAGAAGCCACAGCCCAGTGTGCTGAATAAATGCGATCTGGAAACCAGTGAAGATGGCTACGTGTTTCTGTGCCTGTGTGTGGCCCAGGGTGCAAACTGCAGAGTTGGAGAGGGATGGGTTTATGCTGTCCATGATAGTCCTGTGCATCTGGGGCAGGAGAGGGTGTTCCTGCAAGTGGGAAGGCAGGAAGCCAAGCGTGGGAAAGGAGGGAAAAGGAGGATGGTTGTGAGAAGAGTAGGAGGGAAGGAAAGGGCAGAGACAATAGTTCAGCTTAGCAAAGAGTCAGTGATTGAGGGTGTGAGGATTTGGCAGAGTATCTTCCTGAAAACCCTGGAGTTCCACAGGAAGAAGGTAATTTTGTGTTAAATTCAGCGCCATGCCCTGATGGGAGGGAAGCTGTTCTGCGCAGGACTCTTGCATCAGTTTTCCTGCCTTCACCAGAAGCACTGGGAGGAATAATGAGGGTGCTCTGCATTTGCCGCCTCTTTGGTGTTTCACAGTGTGATTCAGGTGTTCTTGGCCAGACTAGGACACAAAATAGTTTTCTTTCTTCACACTTTTCCCCACAAGAAACATGGATTTCTTTGAAGCTTGAAGTTAAAAGTTACTGCAGTGAAAGATGTTCTTCCAGTGACCTCAGCATTGCATCTTTCTGGGGTTGGGGAGATTTGTTCCATTCTTTCCAAGAGTTGGTTTCTCGTTGTCAGGATTGTCCTGTAAAGAACAAGTACGTTCAGTCTCATGTATGTATTGTCATGCAGTACAATTAAAGATTTACGTGCATTACATGTTTGTTTAATGGTGTTTATGTTTTGAGGATGGGTCCATTTTGCAATTAAAATGCAAATACTCATCTATCCATGTGTTATGCTGGCAATTCTGTGATGCTTTGCTGGTTGATCTAGTTGATTTCACCTTAAGTTTTATCCTTCAGTCATGCATGAAAAATGTAGTTGCACAAACTATATAGAAATTAGAAGTTTTTCAGAGTTGTTTTTTTGTCAGGGATTGTTGATCACACTGAAAGTACTGTACCCCTCAGGTCTTGCTTTGTGAATCTGAGGGTCTCTTGGTTTACATGAACTTTTTGTTTCCCTCTACTCAAAATGAGAAGAAAACAAAATTATCCCACTATTCTATGGTAAAATCCCAGGAGAATTTCCATTATTTGGACTAAGAATGTCCCAGAGCTTTGTCATTGTTCTGGAAGGGCCTGGAGGAGTTTTTCTCCCTTTCCCAGGCCCTTGCTTTGCTTTTCCAACACTGCATCTGGGGGTCATATGTAAGGTTACAAATCAAAGCTGGAAGATTTGCATGCTAATATAAACTATATGCAAGTGTTGGTGCAGAGCAGGAATCCCAAACATGAGAAGCTGCAAGGGAGGTTGGATTTTGACAACACCTCTTTGCAATTGTAAGGCTGACTGCACAGGGCACTTCTGTTGTTTGTGTAAATAAGGCTACATACCTACAGTGTGCAAAAATCTGCTCACTCTGTACATGAAATAGGGTCAGCGGAATCACTGTGTGCTCTGTCTTCATGCGGCCACAGGCTGTGTACACTCTAGCACTGTATACGAGCTTCGTAGTTGGGAAAACATCACAGTACAACCCTGCTGGTACAACGTAGACAGATCCTTGTTCTTAGAGCAGAAAGGAAGGTGCTTGGAGAGATCTCCCGCAGGCAAAAATAACTGTGTAAAGATGTGTGAGATTTGGTGTTAACTGGAAAACAGCAATTTCCAGATCATACTTTCTCTCTCTGTATCTCGTTGATCTTGATACATTTAACACAAGAGCAAACAGGTTCTTGTTAGTTCTCATTTGACCAAACTGTCCTGCATCCCTTCCCCCAGGGCACTTGATGACAAAAATCTCTTTGCCTGAAATGCGAGCAGAGCTCTACTCATCCTATTTTGAACATCCCCCAAGTCGATTCCTCTTGTGCCAGAATCACTTCGGCTACTTCTCTCTTAAGTCTCTGGGATTTGGCAGCACCCTTCTGATATTTTAGTAATTCATGTGATGTCTGATCCAGCACCATGAAGGGAATGAAACTCTTCCCATTGGCTTCCATGTGTCTGATGACTCTGTGATGGCAGTCAAAAACAAACGCAGGTTGCACCCATTTGGACCAGTGCTGGTTTTAATTTTCAAATGTTGCACTCTGCTGTCCAGCACCATTCAGAGGAGTGACCTCTTGTAGCTGAAGCTAGAGAGATGTGTTATAAACTAAGGAGACATTTTAAAGGAGTTCATAGCTCAATACTTTCCTATTAAAACAAATTTCAGTGGAAGTGGGATGAAGACAGTTTTGGGTCAGTTTTTAAGATCCGTTTCTGTGTAGAGAATAACTTCAGGAGGATGCAATTATCTTCAGGTTTGAGAATAATTTTTTAAAAGTGTTGTTTTTCCTTTGTATCTGTCCTTTACTATGTGACCAACACAATGGCTGTAAGAGATGAGAAGTGACTGGCTAGAGGGATGTCCACCTCGCTCCACATTCAGCACTGGCTCTGAGGACTTCTCCGTTGAGCCGACTCTTCAGGGTGATGTGTTTCTTCTCAGAACAACTTCAACTACAAATCAGTTTCTAAAACCAGTTTGTGAAATTGATGCAATTTTTGTATTCAAAACCTTTCAGTGAAACTTACTTGAAGGACTTGAAATTCAAGGGTCTGTTTTGTCTGTTGACTGTTGCTTTTCCTAATTCTCTTTATTTTTTCTCTTCTCTTCTTCCACCATGACATTCTCATATTTTGGGGGTCTTCATGAAACACCAACCACCCTCTGGGGAAAAAGACACAAGCACTGAGTTACAATAGTTTCTTGTTCAGGTGGTATCCAGATTTAAGAGGCAGTAAGGTGAAAACTTCTTACCTTCTAATGCAGCTGGATTATTTTAGTTTGCTTGCCATCGACAGCCTCTTTCAGACCCAGGTTGGGTATTTGAGAAGGCCATGAGGGAGCCAGGTTTCACAGAGAGCCTGTATGTTCTTGTTTCCATCTTAACATTTGTCACTCTACTGTTCTAATGCTCTGTAGGCTTAGATGTTGTGTTTTCTAATCATCTGTCAACTCTTAAATGGTAGAAACTCAGTCCCGTGGTTATTCTGCTTCACAAATATTTCCATCACATGTCGAAAGTAAATGCAGGAGGATGGAAACAGATTGGAAACAGAAATGCAAGTCCATGTTTTACTTTGCGCAGATGTTCTCCCTCCTTCACGCATGTATGTAAATCTAACGGATGGATGTTGCCGGCTTCCCTTGCAGGGAAGCTGCTGTACTGCTTCCCAAACCTGGGAGGCGGTAGCAGGGGAGTGACCAGTCTTTACTGGTTCTGTTTCTTATTCTCTTTCTGTAAGCTCCAGTTATTGAGTATGTTGGAGATAAGATAGGAGCCTTGACAGGTCTTTGATGTGACCCGGGATATCAGTTAAAAAACGAAGCTCTGCTAATGCAACACAGATATTGCATGTCTGTAAGAATTCAACACATCGTATTCTGATCATAGCCCCCTAAGAAGGAAGTTAAATGAAGTAATCAAACAAGCCCAGCAAGGGGCTTGGAGGTGGTTTGTAACTGAGCTGCAGGGCTCCCAGCCATTCCAGCTCTGCAGCGCTCCGCTCAAATTGTCGGAAATCAGGGGTGCAAACTCCGCGTTGAGCTCTTTATGCCTCTTGTGGCCACGCAGAGAAATGCAGCAGGGAGGTTTTTCCCCTTTTGGCTTATTACTCTGTGTCGGACTTCTTAGCATCTGCTTAGCAGGAAGGTGCTTAAAAACCCAAGCTAGCAAATGCCAAAAACCTGAAGGGTGAAGATGCGGCTAAATAGAAATTTGAACCATGGTCTTTGAAACTTCATAAATGTATGAGAAAAATGCAGGAGGCTATGTCTTACTCTGCCTGTGTAAACATAATGAGCTGGGTTCATCACTCAGACACAACCCTGTTACTTGTCTAGTCCACATCCCCAAAGCTAGGAAGCCAGCAAAAACATCTAGCCAGGTGCCTCCATACTCAAATGAGCTTTTCTTCCTGTGTTCCCAGGGATGTCTGCTGGCTGGCTTGAGGCAGTTGTTTGCTATTCTCATTTGTGTTTAAGTACCAGGATTTGGCAAAGAGAAATTGATTTCATCCTGGTTAATTCTCTACCAGGAGGAAGGTCTGTGCCCATATAGGATGCAGTAGTGATGGGGCTTTCTAAACTGGAAAGGACCCAGCTTGAGTCTCTGAGTATGGGTGGATTCAGAGCTGTACAGACTTGGTGTGATGTGGCTGAAAAGAGAAGCAGCATTAATCCTCTTGCATTGCTGTTCAGAGCTGAAACAAGATCCACAAAAGGAAACACTGAAGGAAGGAAAACTATCCCATGTCCCCATATGTTTAACTAGACTGTAAATTAGCTTGCAAATTGTGATGCAGACTGGAATTGCTGTGTCCTACTTAAATTGCCTGTGTGGTGGTTGCTCAGGGATGAGAACTGGCGAGCGCTGGGGCTGTCTGATTCGTTCCCTCTCAGCATACTGTGACTCTGCTTTGCTTCCAAAACTTAGGTACGTGCAACGTTTGTCCCTGAGGTCCGTGGGTGGTTTTGGGTTTTTTCTCAGTTACGTTTCCTCCGTTGGTAATGGAAATGCAAGCCGGGTAGAGGGATGTCCGTGAAACCACATCTGCTTCATGAAAAAGCCAGACACCCTGCACCTGTGTGCAGCCTGCATCAGCCCCCGTGCTTGGGACTACTCTGAGGTGCCCTGCCACCGCAACCACCATCCTGCAAGAAGCTTTCCTGTTTGGGGCCGCTTGGGTTTCATGGTTCTTCCGAGCCTTCTCAGCTCAGTCTTCAAATTCCTGGGGTGAGAACAGCTCCAGACTGGGGTTGAAAATAGCTCTTCCTTGGCCCTGTCCCAACTGAGTTGTGGTCCCTCAGAGGTTCTCATCCTGAGAGGTGACATCGCTGCATAGCACTGGTGGTGGCCTCGCCATGGGCTTGGGGCTGAAGGCCTGACTTCACATCTCTAAAAGAACTGCCCAGGTCTCACCATGCTTTTCTGGGCGTTTTGGGTGCTGGTGGACTGAGCAAGGAGCCCATGCTGCACTCACTGGATCCAGAGACAATTGATCCAAACCAAGTGAGGGCACAGGCGATGTGCGCAGGAGAAGGGCTTACCTGTTAGTGCTGCTTCCTGGGGCATTTTACTCTCCCTGCTGCCATGCTGGCTCTTGTATAGGGCAGGGATTGAGCACACTGGGGGCCCTCAGCCTGGGGAAACCCTGGCTACTGGTGCCAGTGTCTTGTGGGGTGGAAGAACGTACCTGAAATCAACCACGCTGCTTCTGGAAGGTGAACAGTTTTGCTGCTTTGGCCTCATAGGTACCGAAAGTGCTGTCCC
Organism: Falco biarmicus; assembly: GCF_023638135.1. Classification (NCBI taxonomy): domain Eukaryota; kingdom Metazoa; phylum Chordata; class Aves; order Falconiformes; family Falconidae; genus Falco; species Falco biarmicus. The sequence continues at coordinate 25,552,211 of NC_079296.1, forward strand.
TAGGCTGTTACCATTCCATATCTGCGTCAGCACTGATCTGTGCTTATTGGAACATCTTTGACATTAAAATGGTTATGGAAACAGTAAGTTGATACAGTGCCCGTACTCTGGTGACTTAAGGCACAGACATTATGTTGACTTTGTGGAGGGATGCTGCAGTTGTTTTAACGTAAACTCCACCAGCTAGATAAACCAGCTGAAATTGCCGCAAGCCTTGCGGGAGCTGGGCTGACTTTGCATGGAAGCGGACCAGGGAGCGCTCACATGCTGAGCTGTGCCAGTGGAAAGTTTCCAGCTCACAGGCAGCAATAGCATCTGAATATAGAAAGGGGAGAGGAGTGTCTTTTCCAACTCGGTCATGATTCACAGGAGGATAAACATCCAACATTTAATACAAGACTTTGAAGAAGCCAACATTCTCCAGGATAAAAGGGGCTATTGTGATGGCACCTGCATACAAATGGCACCATGGCGTTGTTTTTTGCATTCATAAAACTTTCTTAATGGCTGGTGTTTACTGTAACTACAGCACCTTCTTTTACGTGTGCAGGGATATTTCTAGTCTCTGCTCTTCAATCTTGTCTTTGCCAATAGCTCATGTATTTGTGGATGCTCTTGTCTTGGTCTCATCATACTGCTTATTGCAGGCATTTATCTTCCATTTCAGCTCATCTGGCTGTAGAAAACAAAACATGAGCCTCTAAAAAGCCAATTAAAAAATCGGTCATGTGATAATAACCTTAATTCTTTACCTCTGGGGTTTCTGCCAGCTGGAACTGGATATTTTCCATTTAAAACAAGGCATTCAATGATAAAGTTGTGCCTAATGACATTTGAGTGAATGCTTTTTGTAATAGGAAGTCATCTCTCCTCATTGCTTGGTGTAGGCAGTAAAGGGATAGTAATAACTTCAGTTTGCAGTGGATTTTCTGCTTTGCGGTGGGTAAAAAGGAAGTGTCCCAGAGCTAGAATTAAACAGTAATTAGCAGCTGATAAAATCCCCCTGACATCCTGCACCATCTTTCATGCAGCGTGAATATTAAGAGCTGCTTATCAAGCTCAGTTCCTGATTAATACTATCCAGTTTGTACAGGCCTGCTTCTTGTTTCTCTGAAGAAGGATTTATTTTAAAATACATAGTAGACTAAAAAAAGACTGGATTTGTCAAATTAAAAATTGAACATTCTTAGTGGCTGCAGCACCCAGTGATAGTGCAGTGAGTTGTTTGTAATGTGTACTTCAGTTATTATTTATTACTAAGGACTTTTTTTTGTTCAGGATTTTTAAGGTGGAGCATTTGAATAGCAGCTGGATTTTAGTTTCTTTAAGGTCATAAATAGGGCAGATACATAAAGGAGATCTTTCTACCTTAAGTAATTGGCTATTGCAGTGAATTGTAATTTGCAATCACGATTAAAGTTGAGTTCTGTGCATGTATGGACTGTAGGAAGACACTGTGCTTCAATGTAAGAGCTCACTCAAGACATGTAAGATGCTTTGATTTTATCTCCTTTTCTCGAGAAGCAACATGCTGAGGACCTGGGACTCTCCTGTGGCCAGGACCAGCTGCGTGCTGGAGTGGTGGCTTGTGTGGCTCAGTTTTGGGGAGCTGTCAGATGCCACAGAAAGCCCTTCCTTGGCTCTGCAGGCAGCTTGTGAGAGTGATGCTGGGCCTGCCGGGTGTTCAAGCGTGGGATGGCTCTCTGTATTTATCTGATATTTCCTGCTGCCTCCTTGTCCCGTTGCGAATGCATGACCTCGGCCTCCCCAGGACTGCTTTTCTCGTTCTCCCGTGGGATATAGCTGATCGCTTTCACAGCGACCCGTTTTAAGATCTGAGCAAAAAAATGATGAGGTAAGCTGATGTAATGTTTGCTGCTCATGAAAAGGTTATGGGCCAGCTAAGGCAGCAGAAGCGAATAACCACCAAACTCTGGTCTCTGAGGGAGAGAAATGTGATATCTAAGGCTTTTGAAACCTCTAGACCTTGCTTTTAAGATCTGGCATTTTACCGATCTTTTTCAAGCAAACAGTTATTCCCCATTATTCTAAATGGTGGCTTCTGAGAAGCAATTTGATTTACACAAACAAGCAAAGAAAATCAGTAGCCATTTCAGATTTCGCACCTGCGTCCCACCAGGCAGATTCTGAGCCTATTCATTTCTCGCTTCACAGAGCTCCAGGTTATGATTAAAGGCTTTCCTTGCTCCTGCTATGATCTTCTCATGAAATAGAAGTCAGTGCATATGTGTGCTGCCCAGTTCGTCACTTGCTGAGCTTGAAGAGACTTAAGGCTCAAAAAAATTTTTTAATTTTTAATTAAAAAAAAATGTTTTAAATGTGCTGCGAAGCTCTGGCTTGATTGAAGTCAGTGGCAGCTTCATTCATGCAGGGCCTGGATGTCAGAGTTGGGGCTCTATCTCCACCATGCAGTGGGGTCCTGCTCCAAATCCCACTCCATGCACCAAACACATCCAACCTCTTGCCCATAATATCCTTTTGCACCCAGCTCTGCCCCCTCTAGTGTGATGGGGTGTTGTGCCACTTAATGCAGTGCTGAACAATGCTGGACTCTTGAAGCAGAATGAACTCCTGTCTGGACTAGATCTCAATCAAGCAGACTTGCAGGCTGTTAAAAATTTCAGGGATACACAGTTCTTGTGGGTTCTGAGGAGTAGCATGGGGAAGCCTGAAGTGCCATGAAATTCGAAAAAACCTGGATGTCTGTGGCATATGTGTTTTGTTTCTAGTTTCTGGAGAGAAGATGCATAATTAAAGGAAAAAAATCTTTATTTTCATGTACAATATGTTTCTCCTATCCCTGTCTCGTCTGCTTTGTGAGAACCCGGGGCCAGAATTACAGTATCTGAAGTTGCTTTTGGATCCTAGTCAGCTCCCATCTGTCATGAGCTGTTTTTAATCAAATGGGTTTTCCATCTGAAAGTAGCTGTTGGATAAAGAATGAGTAGAAATATTTGTGTTGTGAATTTGCTCAGATCGAAGCTACAAACTTCCCCACCCCCCCCACCCCCCAACAAACACGTGGAAAAATATTCTTCAGTGTAGTGTGGCTGGCCTGAAATTTGGCAACAGCAGTTTCCTTCCCAGGCTCTGACTCCTCTGCCATGTCTGCACGGGTGAGATATTTAAAGGAGACCTGAAATCTTAATGTTACACAGTTATATTTCCCCTCCATGAAGCAGGGCAGTGCTGGTGTCACCCTTGTGTATATGGGTGCTGTGGGAGGCAGGTTGGGTGCCTTGGTTTTTGAGCAGAAATATGAGATGCAGCAAAGAGGTGACCTGGGTTTGCTGAGAGTCATGTGCTCGCCCCTGGGAAGTTTTTCCTTTGCCAGCCTCGATGGTCTCTGCTGTGGTGGGAGCAGCGATAGGTTTGATATGGTAACCGAGTCAGACTCAAGCTCTTAGTCCCTACCCTCAGTGCTCTATAAAAGGCCCCAGGTCTCCTTAGTAGCCTGCACTTAGCATGTCCAGTTCTCAACTAGCATGAAACGGCTGCAGGAGACAGGGCGCAAAACTGTCTTGGGCACTGAATGTGGTCTTAACAAGCAGAGGGGAAAGTGAGGATGCATGTCCTCCATGGTTTTCAGGCCATCAGATGGCACCTTTCTTTTACCAAAATCCCTCGCAGTCCTCAGAAAAGCATTGTTAAGCTTGTTCCTCAACATTCCTCTAGGGGTTTTCATGGAATATCCTCTATCATTAAAGGCACATAAGCAATTACCCTGTATCAGCACCTTGGAAGATGGGCTAGTGGCCTGGGAGGATTGGAGAAGACGGTGATTCTTATCCATCCCCCATGGCTGGTGACAGAGAGCTTCGCTTCTGCATCCATGGCATAAAGGGAGAGCTCCTGTTGCAGCACTCGGGCAGAGGGAGGAGGGATGCTTTCCTGTTTCCTCTGCCAGATCCTTATCTCACTCCATATGTGAAACCTGGAAATTGCTTTAAAGGCCCGGGAGCTGGCCTAGCTGTGATTTCCGTTACATTGGTGTTGTGTAGTCACCCTCAGTGGTCACCCTTGATGGCTCCATCCTGTGTTTGCTGAAGTCTTGTGTACCTGTCATCAAGGCAGCAGGACCAACATTTGGTCTGAAGGCACGTGTATAAGAAAGCAGAAGCTGTCTCTTTTTTTTTTTTTTTTTTTTTAAGTTTTTTTGAGGTTCTAGGGTCAAAAGGGAACATTTGTGTATTTTATATACATGCATGTGTGTGCGTGCACGTGTGAACCATTTTTTATCACAGCTTCCGGCCAAACAGCATTACTGTAAGATGATTGTTTTGGGGGTGGAATGTGGCTGGACAAGGGAAATCCTGGGCTCGTTCTGGGCTTGTGTTGCTGTTTCCACCAACGTAAGAAAACAGTGTCGCTGGCTGACCTGCTTTACATCACCTTCAAATCAGTCTGATAGGTGGCAGAAGTGCCGAGTGGTGTGATGTGACTCAGCAAGGGCTGTGTGCTGGAGCTGCTGTTACGCGTGTATGGGTGTGCATAAGCAGCTGTGTTGCACGGCTGTAATCCCACAGCCGCCCCCTGGAGCTGCGTTCCCTTTAAATTCCCTTGTTGAACTAGAGCTGCGTCTTGCCCGGGAAGGGCCATGGTTGCATCTCCATATGCAAGGAAAACCTGGAGCGTGGTGTTGAAGATCAACAGCTCACTATGGGCTGTTTCTTCAGGGGCAGGATAGCTCTCCCGGCCATTCCTGCAACGGTCTCTGGGAACTTCCAAACAGGCAGAGGGCAGGGTGTGTTACCATGGACCAGAAAATGTGCCATCACTTAATTAAAGCTTAATCCCAGAGAAAGCAAAGTCGGTGGGAGCTGGGGATGGACGGAAGAATACTGGGTGCTTTCCTAGGACCTCTGTTAAAGGTTGCAGCAGGGCATGGCTTTAATTTAGGCTAGTCCTGCACCCAGGGATGTATTCCTCACTGTGGGCAGGAGCAGGCAGTAAGACGTGGAATGAACCTGTGCTGACTGTTCAGCTTTTGGACATAGCCTGTGCTTCATGGCCCGCACTGACTTGAGTTTTCTCTTTTCCTGAGCAGGTCTATATCATCAACGTAACATGGTCAGACCTGACTTCCCAGATCATCTACCGGAGATACAGCAAGTTCTTCGACCTGCAGGTAAGTTTATCTTGTCTAACATAAAATATTATTTCTACTCACACTTGTAGTCATGTTTCCAGCTGGGTTAATAGTGCCTTTAAATGAGGCTTTGTGCTTGTTTGGTCTGTTACATGTCATGATCTTGAAACTTTTCAGGCTCTGTCCCTGTAGGGTATAAGATAAGTGGGTGGTATGCTCACAGTGAGTAACTTGCACTGTAAAGACATTTCAAGCTGACATTTTCATGAATGGTTCCTATTGAAGAGAGGATCTAATTTTAAATACTTCAGATGCACTTAGAACAGAAAGAGAGTTACATTTTGGGCCCCCCAAAACTACTTACCCAAATCACTGAAAACAACAGAGCTTTTTCTCACTCCCAGAGCAGTTCAGTAGTGGAGATGGTAGCGGAAACCTTTCAGACCCTTCACCTAACCATCTACGCAGCCAGCCGATGTCCTGACTCCTGCTGTTTTGTACAGCTCCTTTGCTGTATTCTGCGCCTGTATATTTAGATTTCATCAAAAGCTTTCTTGCTCGATAGCTGCTGACCGAAGTCTGAAGTCAGGAAATGAGCAAAGTCCAAATTACAAAGCTTCAGTGGGGGCATCAGCTACTTCATTTCTGGTACTGTTCGCAGGCACAAACACGTGTAGGGAGAGCTTACTGGCTGGTGTCCTATTTAGCGATAACCCAGATCCATTGATACCTTTGTAAGCAGCAAAACTGTTAATTGCCTGGGGTGAAAAGGAAACCTGTGGTCTGACAGACTCCTAAACTTTGGGGGAAATGTCAGTTTTGGGGGAGAGCTTGTGTTTGGGGCTCAGCTGTGGTTAGAATATCAAGTGAGTCCTTGCAGCCAGTGTTAAGGATGTATGCAGCTGACCGTGCTGTGTCCTGGGAAATAACACTGACCTTTTTTGCGGTGATAAGTTAGGAAAAAGAGGGTACTACTCCCTTGGGTACCTGATTTATCTTGAAGAGTCCTAGTTTCATCATTTCTCCCCTATATGCATAATTTCTGGTACTTGGACATCTGAAGTCTCTAGCCTGTTTGGCAAGCTGTATCAGTTATGGCCTCCTGGCTTTTCTGGTGGCATATGGGACTGTTTCTGTGGCTAGTCCTGATTTCTGTGTTTGCTGTGTGGCTGGAAGACAAAAGAAGGATGTTCTTAAGCTGCATTTTGTGCCTCTCTCCACTTCTTACTGGGCTGAAGTGCCAGACCTGCCTGTCGCACTCTGTGAGGAGTATGTCGGTGGCTTCTCTGTGTGTGATGGACCTGCTAAAGATGCACAGCTCCATAATTACTAACATTTATTGTCAGCATACAGATTATGGTCAAAACTGTTTCTTTCTCTCTCTTCTTTTTCTTTTCACCCCAGTTCTGTTTTCATGTGTATGTTCTTCTGGGTCTCCTGGCCTTTCCTGGTGGGTTTGAAAAGTTCCCATCAAGCGTGGAGTTATCAATGGGGTTAGTGTGTTGGACAGGAAATGATGTCTCAATCAGGGAGTGAGTCCTGAAAGGTCCCATTGATAAGTGCAAGGGGGCCTAGCGCCAGTGGAAAACTCTCGCTTGCACAACGCTTCTCCCCCCACGAGAAAATACGACAAGAAAGTAACAAAATTCCCTTCCTTAACCCTTTTCCCTCCCAGGGATCTGTCAAGGCCACCACTGAGCAGTGACAGCCCTCTGCGATAGCCTCTTTAGCTCCTGCAGTGTGAGGTGCACAGTTACCGAAATTGAGGTCTTCACCTGGGGTTTCCATGGTCTTGTTGTGTCTCTGTAAGCGTGTCACTGTGCCTCAGTTTCCCAGCTGTAAGACGGGGACAAGGCCCTGTGTTCTCAGGCTGCCATAAAATGCTTTTAGGCTCCCAGAAATAATAGGGGTTGGTTTTTTTTTTTATCTTTTCCTTTTTATTATTTTTTCTGGGCTCTTGATGCTGCCTGAGCATCATCTCCTAGGTGAGGCAAGCAAAATGTGCTTTGGGTCTTGAATTGCAGCTTGTATTTACAGCTCTAATGAACCCTGAAAAGGGAGTTGGAAAAGCAAAGGAAAGCTTAGGGCACTTTGGGAAACCTATGGCTTGATGTGCAGTAATTCTTGCCGCACAGCAAATTTGCTCTAGATAAGAGGATGACCTGTGCTTTCCAGATTTTGAACTTCTAACCTAGCAATCATTGGACCTAGGGTTTGCGACCCAATACTATGCATGGTAATGTGTCCTTAGCATAGTCAATCTACTTTGGTAATGTCCCTGCTTATCCCTATGTGGCCCTTCCAGCAGAAAATCAAGCAAACCGTCAGTAAGTAATGCTTGGCCAATTTACGGGCACTACTTGTGTCCAAAACAGCTGGAGCCTGTGGGTCTCTGCCAGCTCCACTCGTCCCACTGTGTCCATGACAGAGCTGCACTTCAGGGCTTGCTAAGCTTGCACGTGTCTCATTTGCTTTTGACTGGAAGTGGGGGAACAAGGGCTGACTTGTAATGACTTAATCAGGGCTGCAGTGCCTGGTGTTGACAGTGACACTGGATATGACCCATGGGGAAACCTGGGAGGCTGTCCAGGGGCAAGGAGGGAGGAATACAGATAATTAATTTCACTACTGCAATTTCACGTTTCTTTAAAAAAGAGCCTACCCTTCCCCGAACAGCTGTCTCTGTGGGAAGTGGCTCAGTGGTTTTGAGAGCCTTTGCATTACTAGATACTGGGTTTTTTGAAACACTTTCTAGCAAATCCTCTTAGGGACTGCAGGCAGTAAGAGGCTGCTCCATCCCAAGGTTTCAAATCCTCAGAGTGTTTGGTTGTGCTATTTCAGCAGCACATGTGCTTGAACTGGGAGTCAGGTTGTTTTCAAGATGAGTAATAGGGCAGTGAGACTGGATGTACCATGGAATTTGGAAGCTGGAGTTTGCCCCTTGAAAGTGTGAGAAGTGCAGCAAACAACACAATGCAACAAGCCAATTGTCAGCCCTGTGCTGCTTCAGTGAGGGCTGGAGATCTATAAATACAGGCTTAAATTAAATCAGGGCGTTGCTGCATCATTTAATTGTGCAACCAAGTCACGTCTGCTGCGGAGCGTGGGTCAAATGATGGCAGCAGAATACATGTGTGTGCCAATGTTTCGGTAAATAGGATTGAAAGGATTGTATTAACTCTGCATAGATGAAAGCATTACAATAAATTGCTTGTCAAGTCCAATTATCTGTTGTCTTTCACCCTGGGGAGGCTCTTGCACCTGAGCACCACGTGGGGTTAAAGCTACTTCCTTAATGGAATATTTTAAGTGCTGCTTTCTTGGGCACTTGCCCACGATGTAGAACGGGGGAGCATGAGGTGCACATCACTGGGGAGAGTGATGTGAACATCGTCTGTAGGTAGCACTGACACTCATGACAGGCTGGTGGCTCATGGAGGCACATTCCCTAGATGCCGTTTGAGGTCTTCCGTCACTCCTGATGGATTTGGTGGTGGTTCTGAGCTGGTAGTTCAGCAATACTCCTGTTGTCCCCAGAGGAGCTGAAAAGGACCCTGTTTGATTGGGATAGCAGGGGGTAACTCCTGGCATTTCTAGTCTTCAGTAGAAGACATCTACAGATGTAAGGCCCACATTCTAATTGCTGGAAAGTGCTTTTGGAGCCTGTTAGCAGAATGGGGATTTGCAGTTGAGTGTGTGCATGAATAATTACCCCAATTGTAAGGTGGAGAAGTGTGGGGATACAGCCCACCCACTATCCCAGCGGCCATGCTGGGCTGGAAAGCAGCAACAGTTTGCAGCTGGCAGGTATGAAGGGTGGCTCTTTCCCCGCTCCCCCTATCACCCTTGCAGTTGCACAGTACCACCTTGGGCTTTTTATAGATACTATGATGCCAGTTGGGTGCTGCCCCTTGCTGCTGAGAAGCCCTCTCCCCAGCAAAGCAAGCAGGGAAAATGTGGCCAAGCTTCAGTGCCTGGTGCCTTAGCTTGAATCATGAGTGGTTCATCTTCTGCATTTTATCCAGTGACTTCAAATGTTCTGGTCTGATTTCGTGCCTGTGTTACTCAGTGCCTGGAGTCAGAGTATGAACAGGACCAGAACCTTGTCAGAGGAACCAGACCTTAGGCTCAGATACTGGCCTCTCTGTCACTCCCCTGGGGACAGCTGGGTCTTGGTGCACGGAGCTGGGGGAGGATCCTTTCTCACAATAGCAAAATCCAGCTTTCTCCAAGGCAAAACACAACAGCTGGCTTTAGCAGCATGCCGTAATCCCACGTTGTGTTTCTGGCTGCGCCAGAAGTGAACAATGTCCCCGCTGGAGCCACAGCAGGAATGTTAGGTAGGCTGATAGCAGTCTCTCTGCACAATGACCGACACAGACATTTTGGCTGCAAGGAGACATCTGAAATGTCACAATTTTGAAAAGGCAAATAAACAAAGCTCTGTTCAAGCATTGGCTTTGTATATCAGTTAGCAAAAAATTATCTGCCTGATGTAGTCTGCTGATCTAAGCAGGTTTTCTTCAAAGTGGCGCAGAAAGAGGAACTCACTAGCAGCCTATTAGAACATTAAAAAAATAAAGAATATCAGGAATTTTATTAGGGAACGGAAAGAGATGTAAGTTGTTTTCAGGCTGACGATAAAACATCAAGAGCTTCATTTGTTATTGCTGGGGTCATCCTGATTGTTTATAGTGCTGTAATGGAGTAACTGAGCATTGAAGAGGACGTTAAACAAAAATGGTACTATAAAAAACAGTAATTGCAGTCGGTGTCTCTGCTTCTCTTATGCAGACTGGAGTTCATCTGAACGCTACTGCTATTGATTGTTCTTCCATTGCACGCTGTTCCATACAAACATCCCTTTCTCTGTGGCCCTAAGCAGTATCAAATACTGTAACGTCTGCTCTCATTTCCAGTTAGGTGGTTGTGACTGTGCCACGTTGCTGAGCTCCCCGTATTTCAACAGCTCGCTATGATTTGAAGCAGGACCTGGTGGCTTTGGGGTGCAGGCTTTCTGGGGCAGGGCAAAGAGGGAATCAGTGCAGGGTACATGCCCAGTGTGATTCTGATGGCGTTGTGTATATTCACTCCATTAATTTTGGTTAATTGCCCAAGTGGAGACCTACAATCCTACATCTAGTCGTCCAGTGCAGTCTCTTGTAGGACCTAAGATATTTCATGTTGTAATGATCATGCTTTTAGCTCTGCAGGAATGATGGACAACTTCAAGCTTGTGTTAAATGTGTCAGTGGTGAAGAGTATAGGTAAGAATGCAATGGGGCAGGCATGCTCCCACATTTGCAAATGCTAAATCCTAACTCTCAACCCACCAGGCCCTTCTAGCACGATGAGTAGAGTCACTGCCTGGTATTCTCAGCCATCCACAGCAGCAGGGTCCCTCTGCAGTGCGTGATGCTCTTTTCCATAGGTGCCACCTCACATGCATGACGCCGCACCCTGGCGCTGTCGGAAGGGAAGGAGGGCTGTTGATATTGGGTCTGTGCATGATGCAGCTTGCCCCTCTTGCAGCGTGGGAGGTTTGTGTTGAAAAGATTCCCAGCCTCTGACGAGCTCAGGGAGTGTTTCTGTTGGGCTTCGTGTGTGTCTGAGAGTGCGTATGGAAACAGGCAGGAAAGCTGGAGTAGGTGGGGTTGAATAGGGCACAGGGGGAGGTGGGGAGGAACAGCATGGCAGAGGTTGTTGCATCAAGCTGTGGTGTGTGTGCTATGAAACGTAAGACAAAGGGGGAGAAGGGGAAGATTTTACTTAATGGTGTTGCTCCCACTGAGCTGTGTTGACAGCAAGGGATCTGGGCTCTGCACTCCAAGCATATGCCTCCCTCTGCTCTGGGCTGTGCGGGCCAGGATGGTCTGGGTTGCAAGGATCAAGTTTCTCCTGCTCGCATGCCCTTGGTGTGGGATGCTGGGCCTCGGCATCCTGGCCCTGCTGTAGACATTGAGAGTTGCTGTGAAATCCTTCTCCCGACCAGAAGCCTGGCTCCATACCTGACCCATGAGGTTCGGACCCAGGGCTTGGCTTCAGGGCCACCATCCCTGATAGTCACGGGATTGTGGGGATGGAGTTGCTCCAGCAGTTGGGATGTAGGATTTGGTTGAAAACAGCTTCCTTGAGAGCAGGACTGAAACCGAAACAAGCCTGGGAAAATTCAGAGGAAACTGAGCACTGCTCTGTCAATGTGTCTGTTTCCAAAGGTCAGCACCGGCTCCTTGGGGAGAAATGGCATGTCCTTTCTTCTGAGTAAATGTGGTCCAGTTGTCTGCTGCTAACCCAGACAGTGTGTGGAGAGGCCAGCAGTGGCAAGGTTTGCAGGTGATATAGAAAAGCAGATTTCCAGGAGGAGCTCTATGCCACTGGCTGTGAAGGCTGACTGTGCCTCCCGTGTTTTTAGCGGCTGTGAATGGAGCTGCTGGTGCAGCTGCACTTGTAATACTTGACTCTTAGTAGCAGAGACCTCCCAAAGCCTGTCCTCAGAAAAGTAGCCCCGTGGCAAGCTCACCAATATGAGGGTTTGCTGGGGGAATTGAGATGCCCCTGGAAAAAAATAAATAGCTGATACGGTTATTAAGCTGAGAATCCCAGCTGATTTAAAGGCTATTTAAATACCATCTGTCTTTCTAGTCCTCAGTCAGTGCCTTAGGATACCAGCTGGCTTGGGGCAGTAACTTTGTCTTCAACGAATAAATGGAATTGTTTATGATTATTTCCATCATTATTTAAATGTTTGCTTGGCAAAACAATCTGTTCAGCTTCCAGTATTTGTTTCTGAAGAGACTTTACACGTCAGACAAAGATGAGGACCGTGATGGGGAAATGGCAAAGTGCCTGCCAAGCTACAATACGGGCTGCGTTCAATGAGCACAGCAAATAACCTGTGGCTAAGAAAGTGACCCAGCCTGTGGGAACCCTCCCCTTTGTACTTCTGCACGTGGGTGCTGTTGAGGCATAAAGCTGATCCTGAATATTGCCCATACACTGCAGCGTGGGAATCTTCTGCGTGGTGGCTATGGGGCAATATTTGCTGCTCAGCACCAATTTAATACACTCCCCTGCCTGCCCCATGTTCAGGTCTGGCCAAGACACACGTGAGCTTAGAAAGTGAGGTGGTGGCTTAGCCAGCTCCTCGGGGGTGACAGCAGCAAGGCAAGAACAGAGGTGATACGCACGCTGCCTCGTCTGGGTGGTCTGAGGATTCAATAGAGATGTGCGCCTCTAATGATAGGGAATGGATTTTGCTACCAAAGGATTAAGGTTCTTACTTTCTCTGGGGGCTGCTGTGGGTCAGAGGTGAGTCTCCCAATGCCAATGGTGCTGTTGGTGCCGTCGGTGCTGTCATAACCTCTCACTGTACACAAAAGGTTTTGTGATACCAGAAACACCCACAGGAGTCTTCTGGACAAGGTGGCAGTGAGATTTCGGAGCTCTGGTTGAGTGGTTATCCTGACCCCACTATGAGATGGGAATCTCTGGAAGCTCTGTCTCTGAGGGTTGTGTCCTGCTCCATTCCCTTGCTGCACAAGACCAGTGTCCTGGACCCCACCATAGCATTAGTGACTATGGTTTAGGGTCATTGCACCACATGGGCATTGTTCTGTGTGGTGCCAAAATTCTCCTGGAAGCTGACAAGTCCTTATTTCCCTGGTGCTCATGTCCTGTGTGTGGAATCAGTAGTATTGAAGCATTTCATCACATTATCAAGAACCTGTCCCCTTATCTGACCCAGGTCAAATGCTGATTCACTTCTAAGGTCTTACAAGAGCACAACAGCAAGTGGCAGGCAGCTCTAAAAATGAGTTTTTCCCGCCATCCTTGTGATCTCCTCGGGTGCTGTGCCGTGAGAATCTGAGACACTCCACTCTGATTGCTGAAGGGAATTTGCTGTCTCTGCTGATTTTCCTGCCTTTTGCAGCTTCTGAGCAGTTCAGCACTGGCAGATGTTTGTTAGCTTTCAGTTTATAGCTCTTCTTTAGGCAGGCTCCTGATCCTAGAAGTAAACCAAAGTTTAAGCAAGCTATGGGTTGTGTATGTAGTTAGACAAATGAGTAGGGTTTTTGTTTGTGGGTTTTTTTTTTTGTTGTTGTTTGTTGTTTGGGGGGTTGTTTTTTTAAAAGAAATATTAGGAGCATCACAAAGAGGTCGTTGACATCTTTGCTGCATCCTTTTAACTATACATGGTCTCCTACTGCTATTTCTCTACCTTCTTAGAAGGCATCTTCCATCATCACTCTAGGGAGAGTTTTCGTGTGGATGCACACAGATGTATCCTTGATTCCTGCTGGAATAAATCAGAATTTCTCAGCTTTGTGCTTTTGGCCTTCAGGTAAACTTTACTTGTTAAGAGAAGAGTCTGTGCCCCTGGGACCGAGGGTACTGTGGGTTTTCGGTCTGCTGCTTCCCCAAAGCACCGTGCAGCTGCAGAGTGCAGCGCCTGGACAGTGTGTGGTCTGTGGTGGGCAATGCTTTGGAAATTGCTGCCTCTCACGATGCTAAGCTTTGGAGTTTGATCTGCACAATTTTATGAGGCTTGGATTGCACATTCAGTGCCCTGTAAATCTCATCAGCCAGGGGAGAGTGTGAAGTCCATCTCCAAGGTGTGTGATCGTGCTGGGATGGCAATGACTGTCAGCTCCATCCGCTTCTTGGAGGAAGGCCTTAGGACATTCGGAGGGGAATGTACACTGGGGTGTGGAGTTACAAAGTGGCTCAGATTGCAGGTGGAGAGTGAGAGCTCATAAAGCAGAGTACCCCTGGGAGTCTGGATCTCCAAAACAGCAGCAGTGGGAAGTGTCATGGTTAGGAGCCCCCAGCACACGGGACTGGAGCTTCCCCTGGCTGCAGAGTCACAGGTACGGTTGGGGCTTGGAAATGAAATGAGTGGCAGAGCTCAGCAGTGATGAATTCTCCCTGCCTATAAACAGCCCGGCGTGACGTGGATTTTGGAAGGTGTATGGACTTTGTGAGTATGAGAGAGAAGCCTGCACTGCAGGCTCTTGGCCCATAGCTGCATAAGCTTTGGGAAGCTTCAGCTGTGATACCCGTTCCTGGTTCAGCTTCCCTCTCCAGTTCAGATCTGATAGCTGTAAAGTGATGCCACGTTACCAGATGCTTGCATATTCATGGGGTGGTATTTTTTTAGACTGAAAACTCTCTGGGGGTATTATTTGGAAGCTATAAATGAATTGCTTTAGCTGCTTCTTGTGTGCATGCATTTTCTTATGAATTACCTAGAAGGGGTTTAATTTGGGTGGGTTTGTCCAACTCGAGAATCTCAAGGGAGTGCTGCAAAACTGTAATAGATAGTAGATTTCTCAGTGGACAAATTCACATTGTCTGGAGTAGGAACCTCATTTAGAAAGGATTAAAAGCCACTCTGCTGTGGAATGGGAAGGCTCACTTATCACAGAATCACAGAATCATTTGGATTGAAAAGACCTCTAAGATCATAGTTCTGCTGTCAGATACTCTGTATCTACCGTTCAAACTAAACAAGCTTGTTACCTGCAGAGATCCTTCAAGATCCTTGAAGAATATCAGACACCAGTTATGAGCCTCTAGCAAGCACAGAAAACAGTGAAATTAGTCAAAAGCATTATATGCTGTTATTCCTTTGCTTTCTAGAGGTTTGGCTTATGTAAGTTGTTCTTGTTATCAGTACCTACATCTCACATCTATCAGTGATCTGGAGACTGTGAGGACAACGGGGACCCTCTGCTGTGGGAAGGGGTCTGTCTCCTGAATACAGCCACAGAGAGGAGCACCAACAAGTTCTCCCAAATGAACTGAGTTGACTTATATCAGCTGAGAAGGATTCAGACCTAATTTCACAGCTGTTGGTTGCCTTTCATGTTAAATATCAAATGCATCAGGAAAATGAGTTGCTGCAAGTCGCTAGTGGAAGTCTAAAACCATGCCTGAAATTGCCAAAAATTCTGAGCCATGATGGAAGATTTTGGTATTGGGCCCAGGCCTGCTGTTTTTTTGCCTGCACACTGTATGTTGTACAAGGGATTATGCAGAATTGTGGTAAAACTGGGCTAAAAGTCTGTCTTCGGCAGCTCAATGCTGTGTCAAGGCTCAGCATACGCCTCCTGTGTTATCCCTTCTCCACCTCCATTATTCCGGTGTTGGAAAGTCTTGTCATAGGAAGGTCTCCTCAGTAGGATTTAAAAAGCTCAGCCTTGGGAGGAGCCCTCTTGTTTGTTAACCTTGTTCCAGGTTTTGTTTGCTGGAACAATAAGACACGGGAGAGCAGTTTGGCTGTGGGATCAGGCCCAGTCAAAGCTGCGGCTCTGGGGCTGCTCTTGCACAGGCACTGCATTCTCTAAGTGCTGCTTTATTAGTGTATTTCCTCTTCTACCAGAGATCAAGATCAGCCTTTTTTTTTTTTTTTTTTTAGTATCTGTGTGAAAATTAAATTCCTTGGAAGGATTTTTCTGTGGCCTTCCTTCCCTGAAGCACCCAAACCCTGAAAGTTCAGGCATGACAATTCCACCCCCTCCACTGCTTCACGGCTCTCCACTAATCATGCTCAGCTTTCAGTTATTTATACTGCCGGAAAATCGTGTGGAGTTCACACCCCCAGCCCTGAAACACAATTCCACTTTTGTGCGGCGAATACAATCCTTCACTTTCATTAAGTGTGCGGAGACCGAGATGAGAAGTGCCTGTTGTGTTCGCATCCCTTGGCTCGTGATGAGAGGAGCTGGTTGTTTTCACAAACGTCCTAAATAGCCCTGCAAGGGTTACAGGGAGTTTATTTACATTATTGCATTTAAGTGCAAATAGAAAATTGCCCAGCCATAATGGAAAGGTTATGCAGGGCTCTTGTCAGAGCTCTTTTCTCTGCCACCTCGCCCCTCCCGGCTTTCTGCTCCTGCAGGCTCAGATGTGGGAAAGCTGTGTCTGGAGCCATGCATCTTGGTCATGTCACACCAGGGTTTGCTTACACACAAGAGCATCAACTGGTGTCTGTTCCACTGCGGACTGTGTGTAGTCCTGCCTGCCATAGGAAAGGCTCCTGGTCAGGCTCACTCCAGCCTGATTTATGAGCATTGGGTGCTATTTGCTTCTTCCCCATAGCACCGGAATAACTGACCCTTTCTGCAAAAGCAGTTTACAGAGTGTGAAGTTGGGAGTTTTTCTGCCTTATTCCCTTCCTGCCTGCCTAAAGTCATGGCACGCTTCTGCTTTCTTGCAGCCAGAGTGGTTTCATGTCTTGTGCAAACACAAGTATTCCCATTGCAGAATAGTCTTTTGCAATTTCCCCTTTCCCTCCTTCAGGGGAAGCATCGATGAGTCTTCAGTGGAGCAGTCAGGACAGCAAAACCCACAGAGGAGCCACGCTGCTGAGCAGATGAGTGGTGAAGTCATGCAAGCAGCAAGAAGATGCTCTGGGGAAAGCACAGCTTTGTGCACACTTACTGCTGGATGCCCTGTTTGAACAACACCCAGCCAATCTGGGGGCTTTGCTCTCCACCTTTTGCTTTTTGTTTGAAAGGACAGATCTGATCTATAGGATTCATGCAAGAGACGGAGGATGTGAACTCTTACAGCATGTCAGATCCTTTGGCACTGCCCTGGCTGGTACACACCTTCATACAGCATTTAACTGTACAAGTGCCAAAACTATAGTTTCCTGAAGCTACGCCATTTGACTGATGGGTTAGCATTTGTTCTTCCCTGCCCATGCCCAGGAGAAGCATGGCAGGGGTGATGGTGCCTTGGTATGTGCGTGAGATGAGGATGTGGTGGGAGCATGCCACAAGCGTGTTTCTGACCCACAGCATTCCCAGGTCCAACCCCCTAGAGCTTCATTCTGGGTAGGAGCTACAGGGACATGGCAGCAGGTCACACTGTTCAGGCCTGCGGCTGCAGCAGGGCTGGCCTGAGCTGCAGCTGTCCTAGGTGCAAGCAGGTCCTTGAACACGGGACTTGTTCAAGTGCAGCTGGGACCCTGTGGCGGTGCAAAGGTAGCAGAGCAGGAGTTGCAGTCTAGGGAGGAGGTTCATGCTTCAGAGTGGAGTGAGTTGGTGACAAATTCTTGATTGGCAGAAGCTGTGAACAACCTCACAAAGGGCTAAGCAGAGACTCAGAAAAGCATCCCTGTGTGTTTAAAATAATTTCTGTAAAGCTGTAGGGCTCTCTGTGGAAGTCATTCCTTAGGCATCAGTGTCAATGCAAAGATGTCTCTGATTCCCCAGGTGTAGTGAAGGGCAGATCCTAATGGATTTAGCACTGGTTTCACAAACTGAGTTAACATTGGAGCTGTGTGCCTGGATCTTGATGCGTTTGCTTTTTTAAGGGTGTGTTAAGAAAACCAGTGGGACTTGCTGAGCTGCTACCTTCAGCCAGATATTTTGAGAGGCGAAGGACAAACCACAAAAACATTGTGTGAGAGAAAGGAAAATGCCAAATGGGAAGGAATTAGAAAGCAAGCCAGAGAAGGACTAAGTAAAATGATAACGGGAAAAAAAATCTTTCCAAGAACTAAGGCGAGTTTAATAATTGAAGTTTTGTCTTACAGGGAGTATATCTTATCTACCTGGAGCAAAAATTATTTCACAGTTTTTTCTTTTGATCTGGCTAATCTCTTGGCTTTTGGCAGCCCAGTGAGTTGGGACATTTTGGCCTCTCTGTGATCTGGGGAGCTCTGAAATCCAAGTCCAGGCTTGTCCTGATCGCTACAGTGATGTCCTGCTGCTGCTTGAACAAAACTGGCGTGTCTGTCTTCCTGGTGAAGAAAATACGTTGTGGGATGGCACGTGGCGAATACCTGCGTCCTTGTAACAAGTCCAGGTTGTCTTGTAGTTTTTGGTGTGTTGGTGGCTGTTAGCACAGCTTTGCAAAAACCTCTGCAGCCATCTGTGATGCTCGTTGTATACTGTGCTGAGGGTTAGAGAGTGCCAGTCTTTTCACGCATCTCACTTGCATGTAAGGGTAGAATTTAGCATTTGATGTTTCAAGAGGTGGCAGAGATTCGTTTGCTGTTGGGATCTGGCAATAAGGGAGATGGAGCCGCAAGGGGTGATGTGCTGCACAAAGGTGGTCCCTGGCCATCCTTATGCAAAGGAGACAAGTTTGCAAAAAAAATGTTTCCAAGGTGGAGACAAGCCCTGCCAAGCTTCGGGTTCATTCTGGTTGTGGGACAGCCTTGGATGATACAGCTGAGCAGGGGTGTGATGTGGGCTGCAGCAGCACTAGGGCTGTACGTTCCTGCCTGTTGCTGTTAAGAAACCTTGTATTGAATCCTGTTTCACTCTTAGGTCAAAATATATTTTGTTGCCTTAGTGTGGAGATGTTTTTTAGGTAGTTAGGGGCTGGGAGTCTGCAGTGTGAAACAAGGAGTGGGGAACGGCTGGTGTGGCAGGAAGGTTATCTGCAAATATCCACCCATAAAATGGGGGCTATAATCAGCCCTCCTGGAGAAAGTTTATTCATTAATGTTTCTAAAATGTTTTGAAGTCTTCAGCTGGAAGTTGTCTTAACAGAGCCAAATGTATTACAGTAGCTGAGCCAGACCTTAATGACCACATTCCCTCTCCTCCCCCCGAGCCACCAGCCAGTTCTAACAGGGTTTGGTGAAGTGAAGCATCAACAGAGTGACCAAAGAGAAGTGAACTACTCAGCAGAAATATAAATAGTGCTTTTCTTTCTTGGGATTATGTCCTGGTCCCATGGACTTTTGCTGCCAGGAGTGGAATTTGTAGAAGAGATGAGCAGCTTATTTCCAGGCTTGTACCATGTTATCCCAGCTGATAACTGGTTTAGGGTCCCTGTGCATTAGTACTCACAGGTGCCTTTTGGGTGATAAATTCATCCCACCTCGTCTTGATAGGAAATCACCAGTGAGGCTGGCATGCTGGGATGGGAGAGAGCCATGGCTATCGACAGGGTGCACGGCAAGCAGGGGAAGGACTTCACTGGGGTAAAAGGAGGAGGCCCCAGAGCAGGATGCAGCGGAGGGCTGGTTTGATGGGACGCTTGGCTCCATGCCTATCTGTTTCCTACAGCGCTACCTACCCCCTATCAATAACAGAACAGCATTTGCCTTTTGATTGGTTTGATTTCTGGTGTCAGGAGGTGAGGCTTGGTGGCGGCGTTGGTGGCAGCAAGGGTCGTTTTCTTTCATATGAAGGAAATGGGGCAGGTTCAGTCTGTGCTGTGTCCCCAGAGTACCCGTGGGTGGGATTGCAGTGTGGAGGCAAGCAGGTAAATAGGTGTGCCGGGAGTTGTGGTGTAAGGACATGTGCCAGAGAGTGAGCTGCTGTTACAAAAGTGTTCTTCGGGCTTGCACTCGTTTGCTCTGGATGGCAATTAGGAACATCTCATTAGTGTGGCCTGATGTGTCGTGTGCTCAGACATGGCCAATAACCTTCCCGGCCAGCTCTGACACCCTGGCCTGTTGTGCATCTGTTCCCTGGCCTCACCCAGGGCTAGGCTGGGATGGCTCCTGCCTCAGGGACTGCATTGCTAATCAATGCCTGAAGGTTTGAGTTGCCCGCACATGCCTTGGTGTGGGGGAGGCTGCTCTGCATTGGGATGATGGGTCTCAGCTGGGTGAGAAAGGAGATGTCTCCAGCTCAGAGGCAGAGCACCCCATGTTGCATGTGCCCCGTAGAAAGGAGGTGGCTTGGCAAACCAGAGAGGAGCCAGCATCTTCCCCGGAAAGCTGATGTTTCTAGTGACCCGTCCTTCGAAAGCGCCCTCCAATTGTGGAGCTCTCAGCCAAAGAGCAACCCAGCCCTCACCTCTAATCTCATCTTTCCTCTTCGAGTCCAGTCCCTGGAAAGATACAGCTCTCCAAGAAGACATTCCAGGGGGGTTTAATCACTGTGCTCACTGCAGCCCCGCTGCGCTTGTGGTCTAAGCACCTGCTGTTTCATTTAATTAGCAACAAATGGGAGGCGTGGGTTGGGGGGAAGAGAGAGCAGCACCCTGGTGAAGTATTTGCTGCGATGTAATGTATTTTATTTTGAGTTCGGAATGGAGGCCATGAGGAACATTTTCCAGAGGGCTTCATAAACCACCTCCGTTCACAGGGTGATTATTTGAGGAGGGAGGGGATGTGGATTTAAATCGGTGCTGCTAATTTCTCCAAACAACCACATTATTTTTAACTCATACTCCAGACTCCCTCCACCCAGGGCTTGATGTTAAGAGCTGTGAATTTTCCACGTCATAACAAAGTCCCTCTATAAAAGACAGCTCTTTAAATATGTATTTTTAAAATGGATTTCAGATACGTCAGGCTCTCAAGTATGTCAGTCATCAGAATGGAAAACTAACTCTTTCTTTCCCTCGTGGTGACCTGTTAATTTATTTGTATTTCAGTAGCACATACCAGCTCTGAGCAGAGGTTGGTCTCTAGGAACACACATGAAAAGCTGCAAGCCCTGGTGAATATAAGTTGAAAGAAATAATCCCTTTCTTCACCATGATTCATTAAGCTTGGGAGCTCTCTGTTGAGATAAAAGCATTACATGGCTAGCAGCATTTTACCGATGCAGGGAAGGGAGGTGGCGACAACTGGGCTGAGACTTCAGGATGAACCACTTGTGCTGGACCCTGGCTGTGCCCCTGCCCTTGGGAGATCAGCAGCCAGACCTTTGTTCAGGGAAGGTTACAGTCACAGCTTCCGTGGGCTCTAGCCCGCCAGCACTGGGAGCTGGTTTTCTCCATGGGGATGGCAAGTTTAACAGCAGTCTTCTCATACTTCTACATCTGGTGGAAACTGTAATTCATGGTCTAAAGATATATAAGGTGTATTGGCCCTCTGTCTTATTTTCTTAGGGTGGTTAAAGCACCAGTGGCTACAGGGAAGAACACTGTATTATTTTTTCTTCCTGCCCTGACTAAAGCAGAAAAGCTGGATTTTAGAGATTTGGTCTTTGGATTCCCTGTTCTGGAAGAGCTTTCATCTCCCATGGATTTTGGGACTCCAGATGCAGCGCTGCCTGGGGTCATGATGAAAACTCAGACTAATCAATTTGTTCTCATGTGGAGTTTTAAATTCAGTCCTGGGTATTGGGTTCTGGTCCAAGGACAGTAAAAGTTCACAGAAAACTCTCATCTTGTGAGATTGTCGTAATCTGGAAACACCAGAAATATGGAAATCCTTGCTGTGTGTCCATCCTAGAGGCCTTCAGAATTAGAACAATAGAATATTTCACTTGGAAGGGACCTACAATGATTATCTGGTCGAGCTGCCTGACCGCTTCAGGGCTGACCAAAAGTTAAAGCATGTTATTTAAGGGCATTTTCCAAATGCCTCTTAAACACTTAGAGGCTTGGGGCATTGACCACTTCTCTAGGAATTCTGTTCCGATTTGACCGCCCTCTCAGTAAAGAATATAAGCCAGGTTGTAGTTATTCATTGCCTACACAATCCTTGTGTGCTCACTGCTGTCAGGTGCACTGTAATAGCTCCTGGAGACTTCCCAGTTGGGAAGGCAAATGTAAAGCAAGGTTTCCCAGGGAAGGGAATTGCCTTGTACCTGAAAATCCAGTGGTGTTGTGGAAAAAAGAATCACCTTTGCATGAAGTGCATGAGCATGGAAAAGTGGTCCTTCTACAACTTAGAAATCATTGGTTTTGCTGAAATTGGCTCTTCCTCTTACTTTTTGGAGTAGTTTCATTGTGGTTTTGTTTGCTTGCAGGCATGCAGGGCGCCTGCACATCTCCTGGACCTGGCAGGCTCCTGTGAGTCAGCATTATGCTGAGAATCCACCCCATAACCCCTCAGCATTCTCTCTTCCTCCTTTCTCTATGTTCCTATCTGATGTTAGAAGTAGGTTCTTTCTCCACAGATTAAATCTGGAAGTAGTACCTGAAGGGACACATTCAGACTCAGGATGTGAAGTTTGGAGCTCTTTTTCCACCTTTGGACATTTGACAGATGCTTTTAAGTAGATGAGATACTATTACAGTGTCAGCCCATCTGTCGTTGGAAGCATTGATTCTGCTTGGTTCATATTCTTCTGCTTGGTTTTAACAAAGGCAACTGAAGCTGTCTGGCGGTTTGCCTTGTTGTATGCCTCAATATGGCTAAGAAAAGAATTTTGTTTTCATTTTCAAGCCTCTGTTGTATTTGCACTGTTTAACGCTGTTCAGTCCCAGATCCAGTCAAGGGGATCGCCTGCCCAGGCGGCTCTTGCTGCCTGTAATAGAGAACAGCCCCTTTGCTTGCCCCTTCACCTGCTGGTGCTCGCTTTCGAAATATGAGCATCTTCCTCCAGCTTCAAATCTTTCTCCATGTTGATACTAATCTGCGAGGTTCAAAGCAGGGGTGAGATTTCAAAGCCTTCTTAACCATGTTAGATCTGCAGTGTGACGCTCAGGCCGTGTTGAAAGTCCGTGTGTTGAAGCACATATAATCACGCCTCTGCACCTGTTAGAGCAGGGAAAATTTCTTCTGAGATTTTTTTCTGTTTTTCTTAAGCTGCTCTCGGGTTTTTCTCCATTCCTAGCCAGCATGGTGTTCTCCTGCATCTGACCTCATGGAGAGACATGCACCAGCCCCAGATGAAGGGCTAGAAACAATTGTCTGCACCTGGCTGAGCAAAATAGGTTATTTGTGTGTATGCGTGTGCGACTGGTAGTGTAATTTATTTGTTCAGTTACTTGAGCCAAGGTTTCCCCCAAAGGAAGCCTTAATTAAGCAAGATAACTTTGCATCAGCATTGCTAGCAAAGAGCAGCTCACTGTGCTTGCATGCATGCTGGCCGCAGGTGTATAGTTGCTGCCCTCTCATGCCCTTTTCTGTCTCTGTTTGATAATGAGGAGAGGTTAGCAGCAGCTGTTCTTCGCTGAGGCTGGCGTCTTCCTTTCTGATGGAAAACAGGCCATTCTGTGCTCTGAAATAGTCACCTTACCCTCAGCAGGGTGCACAGGTGGAACCTATTTTTTGAAGTTGTTTGTGTCCTGGTAGAAAGCAATTGCTGTGTGGTTCTCTTCCCACCTCCTCCCCACTTCACTTCTTTCTTGGGATCCTTTTTTTTTTTTTTTTTTTTTTTTAAATTAAAGTTTTAGGGCTAGGTTCTGCAGGTGGCTGAATCGTCAATTCCCTTGAGAAGCTGTACCCTGCTCCCTTACAGCTGTAATGCTGAGGTGCTAAAGGTTAATCAAATAAATAACCCCATGGAGCACCAGAGGGTCACAAGGGCTCACAAACCCAGCAGCCAGGTGTGGAGACTGCAGTGCCATCAGACAGCTTGGCTGCTGCTTGTAAGGGAACTACACTGTCTGGATGTGGCCTGAATCTCTTTGATGGAGGTTACCATGCTCCTGGATGCTTTCTGTGACAAAGCATCATCAAGTAATTTCGAGGAGTGGGGGGTGGTCTGTGAAATCTTAATTCCCTGCCTGAGCCACACAGAAGAGTGTGGTACCTGCAGCTTGTTGGTTAGGCTTGGAGTTTCCAACACGTCTGTGAGGATGTTTCCACAATCTGGGCATCCTTCTGATGTCTCTTTATTGTGGCTTTCTGTGATGGGAAGGAGGACAGAATGAATGAGTGCAAACCCACAGGGAGGATGAGAAATGGCTCTGGATGCTTGCACAGTGATTGCAAGGTGACTTTCATGCGAGTCTGGCCTGCCTGCCTGCCCCATCCAGCTTCCAAAAGTGGTCACAAGACATGGAGAGCCATAGAAATCTGCATCCTGACCAATCTTTGCCCTGGATGGGCATCAGCCTGGCCACCAAAACAGCTTGTAGGTCACTTTCTTCCCCTCAGAAATGTTTGGGAAGCAGCTACTGTATGGGACGAGTTGTGGTTGCCTGTGCCCTGCAGTTTGCTCTTCCTCAGGACCCTTTCCTTTCATCACCCAAGCACACCTGCATCATTTGATCAGTGTGTATCCTTTACCTGGCCACAGTGGGCATGTGTGGCCAGACAGACTAGAGAAAACTTGTTTTCATTTTACCAACAGAGTGCATGCCCGGTTCTGTGCAAACAGTCCCTGGTGGCGCACCTCTCCTTGTGTCATTGGAAGAGCATCTGCTAGCGGAGAGCAGGCGTGGATACTTGCTGGCAAGGTGGACACGTAGCCAGCTGTCTGTGAAGCAAGGGGTGCTGGTGTGCAGCCCACGTGGCTCTGTGGCCACCCTCGGCTTAAAGCTCAGTGAGCTGCTGCCCTGATGATGGGGATGGGAGAGGCATCTCCTGCATGGGTACAACAGCTCTGGCTTTCAAGGCAGTGCTGTGCTGCCTGTGGCAGGTAGCAGTGTACTGGGTACCTCCTGCACCTGGTCCCACCTTCAGGTCTTGCAGAGGCCACCAGGCAGGGATGTGGGCTGGAAACCTCCTGATGGGAGGATGGAGCTTGGAAGGAGTCCCTCTCCTCCCAGGTGCAGGTGTTTGCCTCCACGTGCCGTTTGTGCCTCGCAACTTGTAGCAGTTTTATCATCTGCAAGTTTGGAAAAGTCACGGCCCTGAAAGTATTTCTTGACAATGTGCCTGTGCCACTTAAAAGCTACTGAGATTAAAAAAGACCGAAACCCGCCCCCCCATTGTCAAAGACCTCCATTGATGCTTTTAGTACCCTGCATGTGATACTTGGTATAATACACAGAATACCATCTGTTTCCATGAGTGGCACATTCAGGATGGATGATTACCATCTGAATGAAAATCCTGGAGTAACTCACGAGCATGCAGAGCATAATGTAGAGGCCCCGTAAACAGTCGGTGCCCACCCTGCTCCAAGCAGCACATGCGCAGCCACCGTGGCCGCTGTCCAAACCCATCTACTTTCCCAGGGTTTGCTTTCGTTCGCAATTAAATTAGCAAAGCTCCTCAGGCAGACATGTACTTACAAAAATAAGGTTTTAGTCCCAGCCTCCCTTCTTAGGGGGCTGGGTTGGGTCTCTCCTGCAGGACGTGTTGTCCCTCCTTCCAGGACAGTCTTGCGTCATGGTCTGGTCCATCTGCAAGGTCCTTCGGGACAGTTGTGCGAATCCCCTGGGAACCTGCTTCTGGACATGGGCTGTAAGGACTCAGATGTTACCCAAATCTGAGATGTTACCCCTTTTCTTTTTCTAAAGAGACAACAGTGTTTGTGCTGTGTCGGGGCAGTGATTGGAAGGAGCTGGTGTGGGTTTGAGTGTCCAGCTGAAGTGCCTGTGTTGTGTGGTTGTGCTAGCGATGGCTAGCTCTTTAAAACAGCTTTTCTGATACCTGTGGACTTTGTCTCCTCTGCCCAGAAATAAATCCGCAGAGAGAAACCAATCCATGAGATGCCATTGCCACAGGCACCATTAAGGACAGACTGTTGCAAGCCTAGCTTTGTTCTTATATTCTAGCATGTAAATCCTTCCCTCCCTCCCTCCATTGCAAGCCCAAGTGGGCAACAGTGGCTTAGTCTGTCTTTTCTGCGCCCTGAACACCTTTGCTGTCCCTGCGTGCCAGATGAGCATCCTGGGGAGGTGCTGGCACCCGGGGCCAGGCAGTGCCCGAGCCGAAGGATGCACACGGGGCCTGGGAGCGTAAAGGCTGGCAGCTGGCTCTGCACTGTTGGAAACAGCCTGTCCTGCTGGCTGCTTGCTCGTCTCCCTCGGGGCCCGGAGCAAGGTATCTGTTACATGTGCAGCTCCGTCTGCCTGCTCGGGCAGTGGGATTTGTTGTCTGTACTCCTTTCTAAATCCCCCCCAAGATGGGAGACACGTGTTTGGAACCAGATACGCAGGCAAAACATCTCGGGGTTTGGAGGTAGGGCAAGAGGGAGGAAAGAAGACAAAGGAGTCTCTTCCCAGTGTGGAGTTAAAACCTGTGGTTATGTTGTGCTTGGCACGGTTTCTTCATTGTACTGAGCTGGGCAGTCGCTCTCCCCCATCTCCCCAGAGCTACGAGCAGTGTCCTACAGAGATGAGCAGATACCATTTCAGATGGACTTTCTGAAGTAAAATGTGCCATTGTGTTCAGAGCTATTGTTTCTGTTTTCAATATTGAAGTTACTCATGGTTTCCAGGGGACAGTATATCAAGCAGAGCTAACAGGCTGTAGAGAAGATGTAGATTATGAAAACAGAGGGATTAAGTTTCATACATTTGGAGCTCAAGTCTCATCTCTCTCACAGTAGTGTAAGCAGGGGAGTAGTCTTGCAGGCTCATGAAACTCTACCGATTTAACTAAGGGTGTGTTTTTAAGCAGGTTTATTTAAAACCGTGGTCACCACTGTGTGAGCAGCAGAAGTCTCTCTAAGGATAGATTCCATGGGTGCAAAGTCGATGACCACCCAATGTATAAATTGGGTTCTAGAGCATTCCTGCACCAGGCTTTGCACCGGTCCAAACAAAATCAGCTAGCGAAGATGGGGTCTGGCTGGCTGTGTAGTCCCTGCCTAAAACGCTGGTGAAATCAGCAGTTGCATCTTTATGAGAGAGGAATAAGGAAGGGTAGAAGAGGGCATTGCGTGGCGGATGTGATTCTTCAGCCCTTGACACCTCTGTTGCTTTGGGGAACCAGGTAGACCCAGGAGGAGTCACACTAGCACACAAGGAGACCCTTAAATGATGAACCACCTCCCCATGCAAGATGCCATCCTAAATCTGTGATGTTGTGGAGCAGGTCAGGAGTTTTATTTCCTGGGTAATCTGACAGCACTGGACAAAACACACTGGGGCAAACCAAACCAGCCTGCAAATCGTGCTGACTTTAATATTTTGTGCGTTTTTGCTAGTAGCGAGTATGTAATGAATAGCAGCACTCTGCTAATTGTTCTGTGCTGCTTTTAGGATGCACCCTCTAGCATCTTGCTTGCAGCTGCAACACAGTGTTCACCACTGCTGCCAGGTGTTTCCAAAGGAATGGAGGTTTTGAAGCCCCGTAGCCTCCCACCAACCTGTCCAGCCTCTGTGCTGGGCTGCACTGTGCCTGCCTGCACAAACCGTCTCTCCTGGGCAGGATTTCGGCGCTTGCAGTTTTTGCGTTGTGAGGCCTTTGGAGTGGCTCAGTAAGGTGAATGCACTGAGAAACCCAAAAATCTTAGTGAGGCTATGCTGTATTTCAGTCATTGGCTTGAAAGGGTTGAAATTTAAAGGAGGATTGAAGGTAAATATTTTTTAAAATTCCCGGGTGAGGTAGGAAGCGGTGATTAATGGAGGTGACCTTGGTGCTTTGCCTCCCTTCCAGCGAGGCTCTTAAAGTTGCCATTGTGTTTATAAACGGGACCTTTGCTCTGACAGCACTGTCAGATGTAGTTCTGTTTCTGTCTGGAGGCCAGCGGGAGAACCTGGTCCTACTCCCCTTAATGTCCAAGGGCAATTGTCACTATTACTGCAGCATCTGTTGCTGGAGCACATTGGTGTTCTGCTGCTTACGTGCAGTCTGAAGGAACACTTTAAGGCCTGTGATTTTTGTAAGGATAAAAAGTTGCAGGCTGTAAGGAAAGATGCTCTTCTGTTGAGGTTAGCTCTTCTCCCCAGCTGGGATTCTTGCTGTGACCTTTTAGGACATGTCCAGGTTGTGCAGCCTGAGCACCTGGGGTGGCTCTGGCTGTGCCAGCTCTGGAAAAAAGGCAAAATGCTTGTGCCCCATCACAAAACTGTGATGTTCCTCAGAAGCTAACTGACCCGATGGGGCATGGCACCAGCATGGCTCTGACATCTCTGCATGACCCTGCTGTGCTGTATAACTGCAGCATTCATCTCTCCACACATCTCTAAGACAGGCATTATGGCATGGTCTTATTTCCCAGGGATGCTGTTGGGACAAATCCACTGTAGATACTGGAGTAACAAGGGACGTATAATCACCATGGATAGATGGAAGAGTATGAAGTAGCCTTTGTCCAAGCATCTTCCAGTGTGGTTAAGTTGGATGAGGCCAGTCTAATTTAGCACTGGGGAAAGAAAATGCTTCTGGCAGGAGACATCAATAGCTGCTCTGTGAAAGGACAGTGTGGGCTTTCTGAGAAGCTCTTCAGAGATGCACCAAGTGCCTCTGTCATCCCCAACCAGCACCTCTGAATGTTTTGCCAGTCTGTTAGCCACAAACGCTGGGCTCATTCTGCGGAGCCTTTGGAGAAAGCTGCATTTCTGAAAAATACCAAATGTCTTGGCTGGGAGACAGTATTCCCTCTTCTGATGGATTGTGTTGGGGAAAGACCCTCAGTCTCTGCTCCCACCCCCTTTCGCCTCCCCTGGCTGCTTTAGTTGGATGCTGAGAGTTTTGTAAGATTTCCAACATTTCTGGTGGAAATTTTCGGACCTGAGAAAGGCATTTTCCCTTTGGGGATTACACCACGCTGTAAATGTCTGTTCTCTTTATTTTATATGCATTTTCCTGCTTTTGTTTGACTTTCTCACGGATTGCACTATATTTAATTCAGAACATATCCTATAATGCTATAGTCGTCAGGCATGTCAGCCGGTTATCCGGATGGTTTTTGCTTTAAATTCCTCCCCCCCCCCCCCCCCTTTCGAAATAAAAGGAAAGCCAGTTGCTGCTGCTTCTCAGGGATTGAATTAATGCACTTCTCTTGCATGCTGTGGCATCATGTAACACCATGAGAGAGCCAGTGTCACTGGCTGCCTATATAATTATTCCTGCTGCATTGTGGAACCTGTTACTGCTTTAGGAAGAGATGGAGTTTCACCTCTTTCTGCTGCATAAGATGTCAGTTATACATGTGAGTGGCTAACAGATGGGCTGTGCAGTGCTTGGTCTGTTTAATGCCCTCACCCAGGGATCTCCAAATCTTTTGCAACTTTTGCTAATTGATACTATGCTCAGGACCAGCTCTGTTCTGGCTAATTTTGAAGGAGTGGGAGTTAGGCAGCCCTCCTGCTGTCTTCTGTCTGTGAGAGCAAATTGGATTGTTGCTCCTGTGAGAGGGTGAAGCAGAGGAGGAATAAAAAGTTCAGTGGAACCCACATCTAGAGAAAATTCTCCAACATCTGTGTCCTGTGGAGGTATCTGCCCCGAGGGCAGTGGTTTTGTTCCCTGTCATGCATGTCCTTCTGTCATTGATTTCAGCAGGTATGGTCCTAGGCTGGAATAAATCAGGTCCTTCCACTTATGTCATGGATGCTCCATTGTTTAACCTTAGCAGAAAACCTGTCCTGAAATCAAACCATTGAAAAATGGTCTCTAGACAAGAATATAGAAGGTGAAGCGGTGGAGATGGTCTGTCATGTTCTCCACTCTCTTGCTTGTTTTCACCTGCTGACATTTAAATGCTGAGATGTTACTTAGTAGCATGAGAGCCATTTGCTGGAAATGGTGGCTAACCATCTTCTGTAAGTGAAAGACCCCCTTGGATGCTCTGGTTAACCAGGATTTGCAATATGCTACAGATGGACAAGCCCACAAATGGGAAGATAAGTATATCTGAAAAGCACTGATAATACTTTTTCCATTTGCTTCTGTCCTGCTGATTTCAGATGAGTACAGTTCCTTTGAATTCAGTCTCTGACTCCTGCTCTGCAGCATGAGGCTCAGAGCATTTGGTGGCTTCTGATTAAATTTCATGCCACCTTCCTGAGATCTGTCTTGCATTTTGCAGATGCAAAAGCAGAGACGGGACCAGAGAGGTTTATCCATGGGAAAACTCTGGCAGATGACAGAATTAACCCAGTTCTGGCCCTTCCCTTTCTTGCAGATCACATTGTTATAACTCAAAATATAGCTGATAATGCAGTAACTGTCAGTCATGTCAGTGAGCAGCACAGCTGGTTTTCAACTTCAAAATGAAAGGAAATTGATGCTGCTCCTCAGGGTTTTAATAACCCTTCCTCTATTCTGGTATCTTACCTCCCCTTCTCATCTAAGCTTTTGTTATCTATATCAGGGCCTTTCAACCTTTTCTGATTTGCACATGCCCTGAACCCCTCCTGCTGAGGGTGTGAGTTCCATCATCACTTGTTCAGATCCCTGGTAAGCACCTTTGCTTTTTTTCCAGTTGCTTTGGCAGCCCTCTCTTAGAAGTGTGCATGCAACCCCATAGGTGTCAAGCTGCCTCCTTTCCTCTGCCCCATCTCTCAGTTGGCTGTAGCCTCTCTTTTCTCCGTGGGACGCTGAGCTCAGACCAGCCTCGTGAGAAGGGATCACCGTGTGCCTGATGCCTAACTGTCCTCATGCACTTTACCTTTCGATTCCAGCAGTGGCTAAATTACTCTCGGCTTGCCTCATTTTTAATGAAAAATACATTTTCTAATGAGCACTTGGGAAATGGGAAGCTAACAGACCTCTTGACGTCCAGTCTAGGAAGAGTTGTAGCCTTGGGACTGCTTGAGTGATTGAGAGTAAGGTGGCAAACTCACTGGGACTTCTGGGGGCACCTTGCCAAAAATCTGCTGCTCTCGGTCTCTTGGGCATGCTTTGATTTTTGTTCACTGTTTTTGTGGGATACAGTTAGACACTGCGGAAAGGGAGTGAGGCTTCATCTCACTCTGCAAGAGGTCCTGTGTCCCTTTGCAGTGGTGCTTGTTGTTTCAGTTGCCAAAGGGGTTTGGATGAAAGTCATCCTCAGGGTCTTTGTGTGTTAAAATAAATGTCCTGTAACTGCAGTGCTGACCTCTTTCAGGGCTTTGATTTTTATCTGTGCACATGGCAAACCTACATCCCTTAGAAAAGGAATCGGAAAGATATGCATGCTGATAAGAGGTTATGAGGGTGTCCTAACTTACTCATTTTAAGAGGTGTGGAGAACTTCACTTTTCTGACCCGAGGAGAGTTAAAACTGCTGCAAGTAAGGAATGGGAGGAACTAACAGCCCAGCGGGAAGCTCCAGCTAGAGTCTGTGGTGTAAGGCGTAGGTGGAGGTCAGATAGCTGTCTCAGTGGATTAATTTTAGGGAGTTAGATTTGGTCACAAACTTCCAAAACCTCGAGACCAAATCAGGAACAAAGTTCCCACTGACAAATGCCACAGGATCAGGACATTGAACAGTTTATATGTTCATGCCCCCTGCATTGGTTAGCTTACCAGAGTCAAAACCTCTCTTGCAAAAGAGAAGTCACTCTTTAGTCTCAGGTGCTGTAAGTCCATATATCTAAACCAGAAAGAAATGTTTTATGAAAATCTAACCAAGATAATTAAAACATAGTAAGTAAATTATTATCAGGAAGATGCTTGGCTTCTCATCCTCAGAGGTACTACTTACAGCATCTCAAGTGGCGTTTGGGTTTTTTTTGGTTAAGATTTTTAATCAGGTGGTACCACTGCAAGACAGACAGGCTGAATCTTCTTTTCATAGCAAAACTGATGTGAAGTGAAGATGCCATCAGCTGGTGATTGCTGATCCCAAACAGTCCTTGCGTGCATGAACATCTCTTTCTTCATGGCATATTCACATTTTTAGGTAAAGGTGGCCTGAAGCAAAAGAGTTGAGACGGAAGGTTCCCAGGAAAGTGGTTGAGTCATCATCCCTGGAGGTATTTAAAAAAAATGTGTAGATGTGATGCTTAGGGACATGGTTTAGTGGTGGGCTTGGCAGTGTTAGGTTAAGGGTTGGACTCAATGATCATAAAGGTCCTTTCCAACCTGAGTGATTCTATGAAGTAACAGCTTAGCTGTAGGTGAGGACTCTGAGCGCACCTTTCCCATTTACATGGGTGAGGCAGCTTCCAGAGCTGCCTACATTTATATTAAAAGCATAGAGACTCTTACATTATTTGCCTTTCAGTTTCTGGACCTTGAAGGATGAATTTGGGTCTTGTTTGTAAATTTATGCTTTTCACCATAAAAGGTAGACTAGTTTTTGTTTGGGTTTTAACAGTGAATGCTAATTCTCAACCAATTGCTCACGTCTAGAAGCTGGGACTTGAACAAAAGGCCAGTTACTATGAGAGTTGATAGCACTGAAACCTTCCTATTCCACTCCTGCGGGTCAAGTGATAAAGAGTGGCATCGGTCAGTGCTCTGAGCCTGCTCTCATTTTAATGAGCAGCAGCTCACATGAGTAATTCCCTTGATTTTTAATGGGATTAATTGCATGATCATTTGCTGACCACTGTGAGAAAGTCGTAATCTGGACCACAAGGTTTATAGCAGATTTTCTGAATGAGTTTAGTGCAGAAGTAAGAAGGTCACTGCTCAGAGCAGGAGGCAGGACTCCATGCAGGACTTGCACAGGAAAGCTGTTGGCAGACCCAGAGCAGTCTGGAGAGACAAAGCTTGGGGAGGTGATTTTGGTGGCGGGTTATTTGTGGACATGTGTCTGTTGTGCCAGAAGCAGGAATGGGATGTGTTTGTTCAGCCTGACTCCAGACGTGCTGCCCGAGTGGGTGGGAAGCTCATTTCCCAGTTTCCGCATACCCTCCCTGTTTCCAAATGAATCTCCCACCCTGTGACACAGTGACATGGTGACAGATTTCTTTCTGCTCATCACACCAGTCGTAAAATTGGAGGCTCCCCCTTGGCAGCATTCACATACTAATGCTTGTAAGCAGATGAACTGAGTATGAGCTCCCCCAGGTTTGCCAAAATGCATCACCCACTTGTGTGTTCTTGCCTGCCCAAAGCCAGCTACAGCCCTAACTCCATCCTTCAGGACTCTGCATCCAGACTTCCCTTCTTTCCCTTCAGGCAGAGATGCACTTACTCTGGGTAGCGGGATGACTTTCTTATTCAGAAAATCTTGTCCCTAAGCTAAATGCCATCTATCAAAGATGCGAGCAACAACTTGTGGAGACTTCCCATGTCTGAGCAGAATAACCTGGGGCTTTAAGAAAAGGATTTTTTTTCAACAATCATATGTATATTAGTAGTAATAACAATAATAATTCCCTTTAATGGAAAAAACATTTGTCACAGACTAAAGAATTTTCGACCTTCAGATTCTCTGTAGACATTAAATGAACTGAAAATATCTTTATTGGCCTTTGGCTGTTAAATCATCCACACGGGGAAAGTGATATGACTACCAGGAGCGTTTGTGTGGTTCAGCCCTTAGCTACCTCCATTCCCAGCTGCTCCATTTATCTCCATGGTTAGTGTCTCCTCTTATCAGAGCCGGGCTGACTGGGGCTGTTAGCCATTGGCTCAGGATGCTCCATCACATCTGGGAGATTTGGGATGTTTCACTTAGACCCATTGCTTGTTTTTTGCCTGCATCTGTCTCTTCCTCGTCTTCCGCTTTGCATCCTTCTCCATGAAATCCTGCTTTTCTCGGATTTTAGATCTAACTTTGACAGGCTTTGAATGGCAGAACTGGGTGCAGGGAAGTGCTGAGGAAGGCTCTGTGCTTCTGCTGCTCTTCGTTTGGCTTTAACGTCCCTGGAGGGTTTCCTGCACTGCAGAAGCTGAAGGGCAGTCAGTGCCTTCCAGTCTGTGTTGCAGGTTCTCCGTGCTGTTAGTACTCATCTGTACAGACATTGTCACACTGGGAGTGCTTTTTTAGTCATTAATGAGAACAGCTGGGCATAGAGGTACAGGCGTAATTGCTGGGCTGCAGTTATGTCCTTGCTCAGATCCTTTCTAGGTCTGTTGGGTTTCCCATGTCATGCCTGAGATTCAGCCGTAGCTTCCTCCTGAACCTCTCGCACAGCTGCCCAACACCAGCCTGTCTCTCTTCTGGAGCAGCACAAATACCAGACCCAACTCATTGGTCCAGGGGGCGAGCCACAAGCCAGTGGCAAATGTCATCTGGGGTCAGGGGCTTGAAGGGGACTGTCACACCCCTCCATGGGTGCCCAACCTTGTATAGCCTTTTAGAGGAGCAGCAACGTCACACCCTGTCTTCAGTTTCACACAAATGTCTGCATGTTGCCCATCGGGACATTGGCTCATATATTGAAGAAGATGAGAAATCTTCCATGCTTCCCCAAGGACTTTGCACTGGGACAGGCTGTGTCTCCATGAGTTGCCTCAGTGGCCTCTGGAGCACCTCTGCCTCCCCCCAGCTCCCTGCCATCCAGCCTGTCCCAGTGGAGGTAAGAGCTGGGGTGGAAAGTGTAGTCTAGGAAAGTTTAGCCAAACTCTTCCAGCTGCAGTTTATTGTATGTATTTTGCTGATATCCACCCTTTAGATAAATAGC
The DNA here is from genome assembly GCF_023638135.1 of Falco biarmicus. Taxonomy (NCBI): domain Eukaryota; kingdom Metazoa; phylum Chordata; class Aves; order Falconiformes; family Falconidae; genus Falco; species Falco biarmicus. The sequence goes on from NC_079296.1 coordinate 25,586,319, forward strand.
GCTAAGTTATACACATTGTGACTCTCTTGATGTGGTTAAAGAGGCTTGTATTAGCCAAGCTAATCTAACTCCAAGAATAACCATGGGAATTTGACTGTGTCGGTTCCAGCTTGAATCAGTCACCATGTAGTAAAGTGAGAATTGCCTTCCTGGCTAAAAGTGTAGCAACAGTGAAACTTGAAGTCAATCAGTGGGGATTCCTTCCCCCTCTTTTTTTTTTTTTTTTTCTCCCCTTTTTTCTTTGAACAAAACTCCTGCCCATGTCTGACCTCAGACACTCAGAGCTCTACCTACAAAAAAACAAAATTTCCTATTTTCAATAAAAACCATGTCTCTGTAGGCAGAAAAGTGAGTTAGCCAACAATCCGCAGAGCTATGGTCTATTTATTTACCAGGCTGACTCCCTGATGGGGAAACATGTGGGATCTTTTAATTTCTTCTCCTGCACAGATGTTCCTTCTACTCCCGAGTTTCCTCTTGATCTTTGGTTTGCTGTACCATATGGTGAAAATGCTGGAGATGTTCTGTGTGGTGGAAGAGGAGAATGATTCTGTGTGCTTAAAACAAAAACAGTAAAAAAAAAAAAAAAAATCTGACTGTTTTTTCCCCCATGTTAGCAAAAAAATATTTTAAAAGGAAATCTGTTGAGCTAGCAAAGGCACTGTTAACACCCCCCCCCTCACTGTTGGCCAGGTAGCACTGATGAGGTTAAATGCTGATTGATGAGCCCCTCCACATGCAGCTTTTGCTGCCACTTTAGGTATTTGTGTTGAGCTGTAGATCCAGTTCAGGTGAGGAGATAGGGGTCCTGCAAGGTCAAGTAACGGGACCTCTTTCTTTCCTTCCTTACCTTCCTCAGAGGCCACAGGGCCTGTGGACTGTGTGTTGAAAGACATCTCTCCTAGTCTGTTGGAAACGTTTCACCACGTTAGCAGGAGCTTTGGTGTTCCTCCAGCCCAGGGGAGCCAGGGCTTCTGTGTAGGATCAACAGGGACATAGACCATTGCATTGTACATCTGAAGTGTGGGAGAAAATAAAACAGAATATGAAGATTTGGGTATTTGTCTTGGTTCTACCATGGGCTGAATGACAGTGAAAGGGTGCAGGGGGTGAATGGGAGGGGTGAGAGGCTCTGGAGTTTTCAGGGCTGGGGATGGTCTCTCTTGGGCAGGTTCATGATGCCATTGGAGCAAGTGCTCCTCTCCTTTCTGGCTGAGGTTGTGCATGGCCTTCTGGCTGCAGTTCAGCCTTAGTGGCACTGGTCCATCCAGGCTCGTCACCCAAAGAGAAACTGTAGGGACTCATTCAAGGATCAGCATGTCAGCATACTGCTTTCCTAGGTTTGTTTCCTTAGAAAGTCACTGGTGGTCAGCAGTCTGCTCCGCTGTGCAAGCTGGCCGTAGCCATCAATATTCCTTTGAGCTCCTCAGGTTGAAGGCTGGTGGCAGGTTTGCGGTACCAGAGGGTCCTGAGCCTGGTTGGCCCTTAGGGGTGTGTTAAAAACAGGTGGTTGTGGTGGGCAGGTTTTCGGAGCTGGTGGGGCAAGATCTTAGCTGCTGTGGGTGAAACTCTGGCTCGGGTGGTCCGTAACTGTGTGCTAACAGGTTCTCGTCATGTGCTAAGAGCACACTCACCTTGAGCTGCACTTGCTGGCCATCGGTGGTGGTGGTGGTGTTCTCTGGGATGCTCTGCTCTCCGAGGCCTTCCTCCCTGCTGCCCTTTCTCTGCTGCTGTCCTCCATGCAGGGACTGCAGTGGAGGCTATTCCCCCCAAACCCACCTCTCTCCCCCTGGGAAAGCAGGAGCACTCTTACCGGACCCAGGGCAGTGGGCAGTGCCTTGCCAGCAAGAAAGCAGAGTGGGTGTTTTATTAAATATGCTTTAATCCGATTGCTTGAACAGCATTTTTAGCCAGGCGGGTGGTCTGTCACACGGACGGGTAAAAACTGTGTCTCCACCAACGCGGGCAGGCTGTGGATTAGAGACAAGGCGTGTGTTTTGTGAGGAATAATGAGAGCCTAATTTTAGAACGGCAGCAAGGCCAGGCTCAGATGTCTGCCTGGGCCCTGTCCCAGCTCCTCTGTGCTGCCAGAAACTTTGCCCTCCCTTTCTTGGAGTGAACTGTATCGCACCTTTTTATGCACAGGCTGCCCTGCAACGAGGCAGAGCAATTCCTGCAGTTGCTTTGCTTTGCTAATCCTCTCTGAAACCACACACAGGCCAAGAGATCCCCTGGTCCCTATGCGGCCAGTCTGTGTTTCCCCCCTGAGAAATTTGTTCTGTTTCTTTTGCAGATGCAGCTTCTGGACAAGTTCCCTATTGAAGGAGGCCAGAAAGACCCCAAGCAAAGAATCATCCCTTTTCTACCAGGTAATGCTGTGGGGAAAGCCCTAAATAAGATGGGTGAGAACAGTTGGGGACTGCAGTTCCCCAGCCACGATCTCTAGTACTTTTTGTGACCACTCTTACAAATGCCTTTTCCCTGGGAGCTCGTACATGCGGCCTTGTGATACCAGACCTCCCCTTCCTCCTAAAATAACCGACATAGTGTTTAGGGCTCCCAGGGGATCTTGCATCAGCTGTTCAGGTTCAGGTTGGCTCGTGCCCTGCCACACAAAAGGCATTCGATGGCTTCTGGGGGCTGTGCCTGTGGGGTGCCACCAGGCAGCCTGAGCCTGGGCCACCAGCTGGGAGGCCACTGGAGACTAGAGGCACTGTCATCTTCATTTCTGGATGCTATGGCTCTGCAGGCACTGTTACTGTACAATGAGGAATGAATAATTAGAGCTGCCACTGGGATATAAAGGAAACTGAAAGAAGGTTAAATGCAAACAGGGATTTCTGCAGTGCTGGCCAAAAAGATAAATAAATATCTCTTTGGCCTTGAGCCACTGTCCCTCTGACAGCTTTCAGAGAGAGCCGGTACATGATGGATATTATCTCCTCAGGGTAATGGCACACACTTCCACACAGCTTCTTACGGCAGGGATGGCATCGGGGAGATGAGCCAGACCGCAGCATGCTCTTGGAAATGCACGCTCAGGCCAGCTCTCTATTGTCTGACTGCATGATTCTGGCTGTTGGTTTAAAGTTCGGCTCACTGCACTGCCTGCCAGAATAAATGGAGTATTTTCAGCCTGTTAAAAGGTCTGTTCTGCCCTTAACTATAAAAAGGAGATCCCAGCTCTTCCCCAAAGGGTCTGTAAAGAGAGGCTGGGATGGGGGGGCTTAGGACTCTCCAGGAGCATGCTGCGGTCCCTGACATCGTTTGCAGGCAGAGCAGCTGCTCCAGATGTGTGGTGAGCACAGCTCCACGACTGGTGGGGAAGCAGGGACTTGGAAACTAGCAGTGCAAATATGTGGGGAAGCAGGGACTTGGAAACTAGCAGTGCAAATATGTGGGGAAGCAGGGACTTGGAAACTAGCAGTGCAAATATGTGGGGAAGCAGGGACTTGGAAACTAGCAGTGCAAATACGTGACACAAGCATCAGAGCTGCAGTAGGGCAGCGCGGCAGCCTGGCAGCCTCGGCAGATCTTCTAGCAGACAGCCCCAGGACTGCCGTGCTCTGTGCTGCAGCCAGACCTGCAGCCAGGGGGAGGTGGTGTTGCCCTCCATTTCCAACCTGGGGTGAGGAGTCCAAGCTGGGCTCTCTTTCCAGCTGTGCCACCGACAAACTCATAAAGAAGTTCCGTTGTGAAACCTCTGTATGATGAGGATGGATATTGTTGGCCTGCCTTTCTTGCTGGAAAGCATTTTGAGGTCCTTGAAAAGCACTGTGTAGGAGTGCAAATGGCTTTAGGTGAGGCACTGTAGGAAAATCTCTTGTCTGCAGGTAACAGTTGCTCCTCCTGTATTGACCATGAATGGCCCATTTCTTTTACTTTGTCCTAGAAAAATGCTGGCTGAATGCAGGTGACTGATGCTCACTCAGCCTGTGATGCATGTCCTGATATACGGCTGGGTGATACTTGCGGAGGATGAGATACATCCCATATGCCCATTACAACACTTCCTACCCTTCCCACCCTTCAAGAACATGAGGGAGATGGTACTGCTGCATGTCGTTGAAGGGAAGAGTTATATCTGGAAAACATTTGGGTTGACTTAGCGTCCCAAAGAGAGAAGCTGCCAGAACAGAATACTCTTCAGCTGTATTTAATTTAAAATTTCTGTGATATATGCTCTACTTTTGATATCGAATCTCTGCCTCTTTATTGTTGAACTGCTGAAAAGCCCTTGTTGCTTTACTTGGGAACAAGGTGACTCAGCTAAATGTCAAACAGTGTCAAACTCTGTTAAATAAACTAGCTGCCATAATTAGAATACGCATGGCATTTCTGCAGCTGGAGCCATGGATTACTGAAATGAATACCTAGCTATAAACTCCCTTAATTAAAAAACAGCAGGGCAGATGTTTGTGCTTAAATCCTACTTTTATGAAGATGTTATGATCTTGCTTGCTTATTATGGGCCTGATTCAACCAAGCTGGAATGACTCTGCTTGCTGGGTTCTGAGTGCCTGGGGTTTGCCCGTGACACTTGCAGGCTCGGGCATCTTCCCCCCATCAGGTCTGGTTTAGGAAGCTGATGCGTGCCAGCCCATGACTTCCTGCTTGTCCGCAACACTGTAGTGCTCTCCTGAAATAAAGGCATGATCTGAGCCAGGGAGCTGAGGAGCCACCTTCGCAGGTCACTTTGCTGTGGCTGAGGGTGCGTGTGGGACTTGCTGGCAGGTCACCCGTAGTGTGGTGCAGCTTGCAGCAGCAGCCCGTGCAGCCACTGCTCCATAGGCAGAAGTGGGTGGTGGTGGTACCTGAATCAGCGAAGGGCTGGAAAGGAAGAACTGAGCATGGCTGCAGCAGATTGGGCCAGAGGGCCACCCGGCCCTGGGGGTGGCCCGTTGTGGGTCCCAAAGGAGGGGTGCAGTATCTCCCTCTCTATACCCTGACTGTTTAGCAGTCGCAGCAAGGGTTGGGGGATCCAAGACAATGAGTCTGTTTCTGGCATGGAGAGGGAGAGGAGAAGATGTCTAAACCAAGAGATGAATGGCCATTGGGACACCTGCCTGGTCTATCCACGATCATCTGGGTGGCAGAAAGGGTGTACAGAGGGTCTCATTGGGTGAAAACAAGCTCCGGCATCTCCTTCCCACAGGGAAAGGGCTAGTGTGTGCTCAGCTGTCATGCCAGTAGGATCAGGAGCACCAGTCAGCTACGCATCTGGAGCAAGAGGCTAGACAGTCCAGGTCCTGTTCCTTAGGCGCAGTCACGCTGTGTCTCGGCTTACCCTGCACAAAGCAGGGATGGTGGTGCATGATCCTGATTTGTGAGGAAAGCAAAAGGTGTCCCGCTGCCCTGTTCAGCTCCCAGCTGTACATCTCCGTCCCTCCCACTGTCTGAACAGATCACGGATTCCTTGGGTACTAGAAGGTGTTTCACTGCAGGTTTCTTCTCCACCTGGGTGAAAATGGCTGCTGCTTTGCTGACTTGTAATGTGTTGGCTGTGATTTTTGCAAGTTCAGAGCCTTGCCCTCCAAGGAGAGACCGTACTGGGTCCAACAGGACAAAAGTGCAGTTTTTCTTTCCTCTAGACACCTTTATCTTATTTTTATCAAATTTTTTTCTTCATATATATTTTTCCCCTTCTTCGCTCTTACACAAGTAAGGACTCTACAGCTTTCAGTGCCATGGAGAGGAGCAAGGAAATAATAAGCAGTTTCAGGTAGTCCTGTAAAAGATGTCCTGTGGATAACTTTGAAGTTTTGTTTTACTTTTTGAGAGTCACTCCCCTGCCCTCAATTTTTCTGTGATTTTTTTTCTTTTAACCATACAGAGAAGGAAAACCTGCTATTTTTCCTTCCCTTTCCCCATTTTATCTTCTTCCCATGACTTTTCCCTTTCTTCTCTCTGATTTCCCTTTTTACTGTTGGAAAAGTCTGCATCTTGGGAGGTGAGGCAGAACAAAACCGTTTAAGAAACCTATTTTTCTGGGGTGGTCAGAGACCATTTTTGTAGTTGATGGTATGAATTTTTTGTGTGAGAGTATGGAGAGAGACTCTGGAAGAGTGAGAATAAAATTTGCTGCAAAAAAACCTTTCTAGACCAAAGACAGTTTGTCACTGTAAGAAGACACAGATGGAAAGCGCTGTTTGGCTGTACCAGTGTGGCTGCTGGTTGAGCCCATTTGCAATGCACTGATTTCTCCGTCACCTTTCCTGCTGCATATCTGAAGAGTGATCTTTGTAGTGTGGACTTGAAGCTTTGCTCCCTCCCTGTCAGATACTTCTATATCTGCATCAGCAGAGAGAAGAGGTTATGGATTTGGGCTCCCTATTTCAGGGATCTTAAGGTGAATAATGAAAGAACTTCTGCTGGAAGGAGAAGAGTGGACTGCTGAGCTTCTGGAGAACATGGCAGCAAATACAAATGGCAGAGACAGGGCAATGCAACTCTGGGATTAACAGTTTTGCAGTGGTTGACTCAAGACTTCAGGGCTTGCATTGTTTTTCATTTCTTTTGGCACTAAATGGAAGAGCCATCTGGACACAAAGCCAAAGTTGGAGGGATGTCAGCTCTTCTTGCTCCACTGTGTCTTCCAGAGGGTGGCCTTGGGGAAAATACACTGCACAGCATAAAATCATCCTGTCGTGCTGGCTACTGGGCTGCAGATCCCTGCCGTGGAGAGAGGCTTGGGCTTTCCATGGCATGGAGGGCTGGGCACTGATGATGGCAGCCCCTTGCACTTTCTACTCAGATTCCAGCTTGGTCCCTGCCTGGACTTCAAAGCAGTTTTGAGCTCTACTGAAAAAACACAGGAGATTTTTGCCATAAACTGTTCTGGAAGGGGAAGATCCTTACGGGATGCCTGCTCTGCAGCTTCCCTGCTGCCTGGAGAGGGAGACGTTCTGCTCAAGGAGACTGCTTTGTCTGGTTTTCCTTACCCTTGGGATGCTGAGTCCCATCGCAGGGGACCAGGGGGGCTGGTGCAGGCTGCCCTACCAGCTCACTCAGGCAACTGCAGAAGCAACACCCTGGCCTGGCTCCAGTCCCTGCCTCGAATGCTTGGGAGCCTCTGCCAGAAAGGCACCTTTTCTTTTCCTTTCTTTCCCACTCAGATTTTTCTCCTTCCTTGATTAGGGTAAGGAAAGAGGAAACCATACTTTTCATGCCACGTGCTACCAGCGGAGCTTGGTGGCTGTGTCCTGGGGCACCAGGAGGGATGCCAGCATGATGGATGAGATGTCAATGAGCCGTTGTCTGGCCTGCTGTGCCCCGATGACCTGCTTTCCCCTGCCCCACCCCCGGAGAAGAGAAACACCCCAGGACCATCTGAAAGGGGTCACTGGGACTTTCTCTTTCCTCGGCCCTGAGGCAGTGGGAACACTCGGTGCCCCTGCTGAGGCATTTTAAGGACAGGCAGCACACACAGGGTGGCTGGAATATCCTTGCAGGTAGAGCAAGGTTTGGCCCCCGTTTTTGCTCCTGAGCTGCAGCATGTGGCTGGTGCCAGCGATGGTGGGAGGGGAGCGGGGGGAGCTGCTCTGTGCCAGGAGGGCTTTGCCCGACTTTAATCTCTGGGCAAGGCTCCCAGTTTCCCAGAGAAACCCCAGCCTCTCCTCCTCCCCTGCCCGAGGTGTGCTGCAGGCTGTTCCCCCAGCCAAGTGGGAGCCGGGGGTGCAAGCCCCAGCCGAGTCTAGTCCCGTGTGTGAGTCAGGAGGGCTGGGAGAAGGGAGAGGTGCGGTTGCAGAGGGTGTGGGAGGCCATCCCAGCACCGCCCAGATACCTGGGGCTGGCGAGGGGTGCTGGCAGGCGGGGAGTGCTGGCGGCGGCTGGGAGCCTCCCCATTTTGCACAATGCAGGAGGATGGGGAATAACCTCTCCCCAACGCTGGCCGGGACCTTCCTCGCCTCTGTTTCTGCTGCTCGCAGGCCGCAGTGGGGAAGGAGATCTGCCGATGAACTGCATCCCAGGTGGATATGTCTGCTTTTTGGGTTTGGCTTGGTGTGTTGGGTTTTTTCTGCCCACCCCCCCCCACCCCCCCACCCCCCCCGCCCCTTTCCAGTGCTGTCTTTGGGGAAAAGGAAGCCGAGCAGAAAAGCTTGAGCAGGTTTGCAACAGCAGGATTTCATCCATGGTGATGAGAGCAGGTTTTTTTTTCCTTTGGTTGTGTATATTCTAGCTTTGCTCCTTTCGTTTTTGCTCTGGGCTGGAGGAGAAACTGCATTTTGTTCAGAGATCTTGGGCAGTTATGCTTGAGCAGAAGCAGGGATGGCAGGCTCATCCTAACAACCAGCGCTGTGGTGACCTTCAGATCCAGCAGATCCCATTCCACCTGTGTTGAGACCAGGATCAGCAAAATTAGGACGTGGCCATGTGTAATTTTGTCAAAGGTGCTGTGTTCCGGCACTGGTCAGTGCTTGCGAGGTGTTTTCGACGTTTATTCTGCCCACCTGGGGAGGCAGGGGGCACGGTGACTGTAAAGGAGCACACTGGCTGAGGAGTACCCTTGGAAATCTCGGAGATACTCTTACTGTAGGCTGTATTCTCCTTTGGAGAGGTGGTTGCTAGCAGGACATTTAAAAGGAAAAGCGTTCCCTGTCCTTATTTTTAGCTGGATTTTGTGTGCAAAAATATTTAATTTCAAACTTCTTTTCCATTTTTTTATTGTCTTGCCCTGCAGCGCTCTGTGCCAGGGCAACAAGGTGTTACTAAGTGATTATAACTTTTCTTTGGAGTCATTCAGAATTCCTGACCTACACAGAAACAAACAGTGTTGCAGCAGTTCAGAGCCAGTCAAGAAGTAGCTTAGAGGTTAAAAATTATCTTTATCTTAGACCCAGTTATATCTTACTTTTTAGATTAAAATAATATGAATTAAGTTACCTTAAACTGTGTTCTTTCAATATGCAGGGGTAGTCTTGCAGGTGTGATAGGCACACACACACACAGAGAAGAGTCTCAGGTGTCTGGTTTGCTCAGCCTTACCTGTCTTAACACAAATAACCAAGATATTGTACTGTGCTTTTCTGAATATGGAATGGCAGAATTTCTTAGATGGAGAAAAAGGACCTCTGCCCCCCTATCCCCTTCCCACCCACCTGCTGTAAATCACCATCACCGTCCCCTGTCCCCACCTCAGAGGGGCTGCCAGGAGGTGGGGAGGTGGTCCATGGCACTGTGCATGGGATGCTGGGGGCTTGAACAGCTACAGAGAGCTTTTGGGGGGCCACTCTATAATGCAATATAATTTCCTTCTAATGTACACGTTTTCAATTTTCCTGCCTGTTCTTTGAAAGGGGAGAGTGCCTCTAGGTTTAAAATGAACTTATATTTGAGCCAGGGTAGTGTGTTAGCAAAACGGCTAACAGGTCCTTGGCTTGTTTCCACTGCAACTTATTTAGGACTTGGGTGATGCTGAGCTTCTGGTGAGCTGCTCTTCAGCAGCGTCTTTGTTTGAGAAAGAAGTTTCTATTGTTTCTTTCTATTTTCTGCCTTGCTGGGAGAGCTATTGTGGAAAATTCATCTCCTGTCTCTCACAAGAGGAGAATGGATTTCCTGTCGGCTCCAGGCTTGAAGGGAAAGCAGGGGCTGCCGGGAGGAAGCGGCTGTTCCTTGGTGGGGCAGCAGGAGGATTGATGATTTCGAGGGGGTCAGGCAGGCATATTATTTTCTTCAGGCTCCGTGGAGATATTTTTAGGGTTTAAGTCTTTTCTGGTTGAAAGACAAAGTCGTCAAGTGTGAGGTCATAGGATGCCCTTAGGCTGCTTCCTATTGAAGAAGCTGCGGAAAAGGCAGCTGCCAGCGACTGCCAGCTTTCAGAGCTGCCCACTGAGGAAGGGGCTGCAGCGAGCCCCATGTAGTGGGGTGCAGGGGGGCTTTTGGCTTTGCATGCTGAGCCTGTTTCACAGGCGGCGTCAAGCCTTCTGGAGGTCTTCAGGCATTAATAGGGCGTAAGCCAAAGGCCTGGTTTCATGGCAAAAGGAAGAAAAAGGGGGGAAAAAAATAACGATACTGGCATCTGCCCAAGTACCTGGACCTCTTTCCTCTCTTTCAGTCTCTTCTAAGTCCTTTCTTAGCATCCAAAACCCACCATCTGGCAGCTGAAATGAGGGACTGGAGTAGGAAAAACCTACAGAATATTTTGCTGGGGCTTGTACCTGCTCCTCTCACATGGGTTAAGAGCTGGTGTGTTGCTCAGCCAGAAACCACCTCTGGGCAGAAATCAGCATATGCAGAACGTGATATGCCTCTCATTAGACCATTGGAGTCTCCTGATGAGCATTTTCTAATGATCAAGCCACAATTTCAAGGGAAAATAAGGAATGGAAAGGGGTTTTGGTTTGCTTGAAGCCAGAGCTAATGGGGATTATTTTTTTATTTTTTTTTGGTGCTGGATGCTAGACCAAAAAGGCCAGGGCAGGTTTTCAGTGCAGTATAGCTGCTTGGACTCCTTGGGGAAATATACAGATATTTTAACTCAGAAATTAGTTGGATTTTGATTTTTGTTTTTAAAGGCAATAAATAAACACGGTTATAGACTTGAAAAGCAGTTTGAGCTGCATTGGGCTTCTCGTTTCCTCAGGCAGCCGTTCCAGATGAGTGTGCCCTCTACTACTATAATTACTTTTTAAAAATAACTCTGCAAGTCTGTAATCTAAAGTGGGTGGTATGTAGCAAGTCTGAGAGCATTCTGCATTCAACCCACAGGCTGGGGAGAGGGTGGCTTTATATAAGGGTTTGCTTGTCTTCGTCTCTGGGTTGAAATCTGACTTTTTCCCACAATCCATCAACAAATGGCCCATATAATGAAAGTGCTTTTTTACGTGGGAGTCAAGCTTGCAGGGGCTCGGATGGCTTTGCAGCCCCACAGGCTCTAGATAGCCCCTCTGGATGTTACTTCTCTGCCTGATCTGCGTTTGTTGCATTGAGATTTAAGCTGCCTGGGCAATAGAGGAGAGCAGAGCCCAGCAGAGATTCACAGCGAAGTAATAGTCTAGACCTCTGAATCTGTTTTCAGCCCCCATTGCCTTTTGGCTGGACCAGCTGATTTATTTATATACTCACATGCCTAAAATAGGTTCTGATTATTTTTTTCCTGTGGATTGGAAACAATGAACCTGGGAATTTGCTGCCTGATCGCAAGTGATTTCTCCAACTTTACTTTCTCTATCTATTAAGCTTTTTGGGTGCTGATGTTCTTAAGCACGGTGTGTTTGCAGACCTCCCTGCTCCACAATGCAGCTATTTTCAGGCTCTAGTGAACACATTTGTCCTTACTCATAAGGGGATCTTTATACTCAGGAGCAGAGTGAGGGGATACTGCGGGCAGGGATTTGCCAAACTGAATCTATTTCCACTATAATGAAATAACCCATGGCAGTGTCTGCCCCCCTGTGATATTTTTTAGAGTTGTAGTCATGTTTAATGGGAAAGCTGAGGTGAAGAGAGGGAAGTAACACGGGGATTAGAAAGGGGAAGCCAAGGGAAGGTAGATGAGGAAAATAAAGTAAGTCCTAGAAGTGGGAAATTCAACCCTCTTGAGCTTCTCCCATTCAGAAAGGTGCTAATACAGGCCCCAGGCTTGTACTCAGGATGGAGGTAATTAATGTTTGCTCTCAAATTTCCTTGGGTCTGAAGTTAAACACTTTCACCATGTCATTTTCTATCAGGATTTTGCCACCTCTAAATAAAGAGTAGAAAATTGCGTTCCTTCTGCTTTTACATCCTAAGCATTGGCAAGTTCAGACTTGCAGGTTTCTTCTTGTATTCAGCGCTCTGAACAGCACAGGGCTAGCCCGGAACAAGCAGAACGTTTACAGTCTGGTTTGGCCTTTGCTGGGGTTTTATTGGAGGTGTTCGGGCTGGTGGGCAGGTCTCACTGAGTGCACCGTTAGATGTGATTCCCACCAGATCCTTCCAACTCTTCCCACTGAGCGCAAGTTAGCTTAGTACCCTCTCAGGCAAGCAGCAGAACCATCAGGCCAGAGTACAGGGTAAAGGCCTTTGTGCCTATTCCCTCTAGGCTGTGTCGTCACCACTGGTCTATTTAAGTCATTAGATGCGGGGAGCAGAAGGAAAAATATTCCTGTCTTAATCTCAGCTCCTACAAAACAGAGCAGATGCAGACTTGTGTGTTTAGCAGATTTCCTCTTGGGAAGAGAAGTCTTCTACAGATAATAATCCTTTTAGCAACATCTCCAGTGAACGGGGCTTTGTCTGAAGAACAAAGAAAAAGTCGCAAGCTTGAAATATGCCTGAATTTCCTGAGAGCGCTCGCTGCTGCGTGCAGGCAGGAAGCTGTGTTAGTCTGGTTTGGATGTTTGCTCTGAAGTGGCATAAACAGAGTGTCGGGTCTCCCGGGATCCTGATCTGACCCATGGACCAAGGGATAGGGGTTCCTCTAAGCTGCAGATGTGAGAAGGACTACTGTAGTGAGGAAGTTCTCTGCGCATGTCCCTGACTATCCTGTCTCCCACCTGGCCAAAATCCACACTCTGAAGATGCTGGGTGGATGCAGGAGCTGGCAGCAGGGATGAGCGGTGCAGCCACAGTAGACCCAGCACGCACGGGTGTTAAGCTGCCAGCCAGCAGGGAACTCATTTCCTGCACAATTATGAAAACAGCTGATCTGTAACATTTTAAGAAGGGCGAGAAAATACAGGGCAGGGGAAGGAAGGCCCTGGCTACATAAATATTTACTTTTGCACAATGTCCCAGCCACCCCCTTCTCTCAGGGGCTGGAGAAGAAGGGGTTGCTTGCTGCTGGCTTTGGTACGTGGTGACAGGGGAGGGGAGAGCCACCGGTGGGCTGCCTGCAGCTGGAAGGAACACACTCTCCACCAAGCAAAAGCTGCTCTGCTGGAGTGTGATACTGCCCTGCTTGACCCCCCTGCTGCATCCCACTGCCAGGGATGTGCTGCTGGGCTGCCACAAGCTTGCTTGAACCACCTGCATGGGCCTCTCTTCCTCCTCCTTGGTCTTGCTCTAACAAAGTCAAGCTAGCGAGGTGCATTCCTGCTCCTTCCCGAGAACAGCCTTGGGAAGGGATTTGGGGAAATGAAGGCACAAAGCTTTCAGGGTAGTGCTGCTGCAGGAAAATGAGGTGTCCAGGATTTGGGGACTGCAGCGCCTCGTGTTATGCCACCATATCATACACCCATTACCAGCCAGGTTTGGAGCAGATGCGAGCCACGTTGTGTGCAGAGGTGGCACTTGCTAGACCTGATTGAAAAAGACCCTCGTACACAGGTCAAAAAAGGACCTTCAGAGGTAGGGAAAAGATTCTTCTTTGATCATAGCATTGTTCAGCCTGATATAATCCTGGTTTTCAATTCCTTTCCCTCACCCTAGACAAAACTTATTTTTTCCAGCCCTGTCAAAGAGAGGGTGAATTGATGCTCTCTGGCTGTAAATGCTGTTTGTTTGTCCTTTCACTAACCCTCCTCAGTTGGGGTGTCTGGTGCAGTGCCATGCAGATGCTGTGTACATTTGACACAGTATCTGACCGCTGGAGCAGCTCCGAAGTCCCTCCTGTGTGTACTCAGCGGGTGGAGGGAAGGCTGCTGCGTGCTTTGCCTGAGGTCCAATTAGTCTGTGTTTGTAACCAGGATTGCACTGTCTAAGCCATGTTTCTGCAGTACAGCAGTCTGCCACGGTTGCGTCAACATGAGGTGACCCGTATGTAAGGAGATTCAGCAAGTCCCAGTAATAGTGACACTGATCTACTGGTGGGTCTCAGTGTATTCTGCTCTCCCCATACTGTCTATGAAACCAGAAGAGTTGGAATAGGTACAACTCAGGGATTTGTTTCATGCAAGTGGGTGATGTGGTAACAGAGGTACCTCTAGCCTGTCCCCCTCCACCTCTTTCATCAAGGAATATTGGCTAAGCTCACTCCCCAGGACATGCACCATCACTCACTGAATAAACACGAGGGATTTGTGTTGTGGGTTAATTCTGCTGCTGGAAATCAAACCCCATCCGTGGTCAGATGACATCTTTTTTCTTGGAAAGGGACCAAGGTTAAGAAGACAAGGAAGGCAGGTGAGTTAAAATATGTCAAAGTCTCTTGGATGTAAGTAAAGAATATAAATAAAAGCCTTTTAACTTGGCAAAGAACTTCAGAGTGATATGGTCAGGTTCAATTTAGCCCAAACATTGCTTTATGCCATTAAGCTGTTATCAAGTTTTGGTTCAATTGCAATAGTTTTATGGCTTCAGTGCAGTGGGAACAGTTGCAGCCTTTATGCAAGTAAAGCATTTCCACCAAAACGCTTGCAGTGAAGACTGCTGTATTGTGCAGGTACCTGGGAGTGAAACTGCCTGGAAATGAATAGCTGGGAAGGTGACCTTCCCTAGCTCTTTTCTTTCTCCATTCCAGAGTAACTACACAATCTAAGGATTTATGTCAGGAACAATGAGGGGATTTAAATGAGGCTTAGTTTTACATTCTCATTAACGAATCCTCAAACTTAGTAATAAAAGCTTAACATTTTTACTTATTTCCTCTTAAGCTTCAAGCATGTCTGATTCAGCAGTGTCTTGAGATGATTTGTCGGGATGAGAACATAAGTCACATCCCTCTTCCTTTTGGGATTAATAGGGAACTAGAATAATCTTGTACCCATAATATTATTTCAATTGGGTTTGCATAATAGCCTGGAAATTATTATACTTGATGCAGTGCTTTGTAATGATGATGCTTTATCCTTTGAAGTTAGGTTAATTCATGCCACTGTGTCAGATCCACACAAATAATAAAAAAGTTTTCCTCCCCCAGTTTTTCTTAACTAACTCTCACTTTCTGATCCAGGTTTTACTATGGTCAGTTAGAAGTGAATGGATTTTAATGCTGTTTCTGCAGATATCCATCACCATCATAACCAGAAAAGTCCCATTTTACAGTCAGTGTATTTACATGTCAGTGTGGCTGTGGGTTTAGGAAGATCCTGGTGTTTCTAAGGAGTCTTGCTGTGTGCATGCCTGTGCTCAAAAGCTCTGCAGAGCATGAGTAATTCCACCAAAATCACTGTAGCTGACCCTCTCTGTGAGCCAAGGTTTTCCACATGCGTCCGGACCCTTATTCCTGGCTTACATTAGAGAAAGCGACAGAAATCAGCCCCCCCTGTAATTACTTACAAGGTGCGAGCTAGGCACATATGTAAATATTTTCAGGGTCACAACTTAGCTCTTTAGTTTTAATTTACTTTGTTATTAGTAATCGTTTTTGAAGAGATTGAAAATCCCACCCATAAGTTTCCGTAGCGCCAAGCCTCCTCAGCCTTGAGCTCTGCTCCCTGTGGTATCATTGCATTTACTGTTGACTTCAGCAGGAGCAGTCACAGCAGGTCTGAGTGCTTTTGAGAACCCTTTCCCTGTGTTTTTCTGTATAAAGCCTATCACTGTTGCTGCCAGATTATGTGACACTGGGGTTTAAATTTACTTAAGAATGAAATCAAACTGATAAGAAGGCTAAGATGTAATAAAGCTAAGCAAAGTAAATTTGCTTTCTTTCTAAGACAAAGCGACTTTCACAAGGTTTTAATTTTCTCTGGCCCAAGTGGAAAAACAGTCAAGTTTGGTTAATTCTACATGTGCCCACCGGGCATGTGTCCATACCGCTCCTGTAAAGCACTGGAGATGATGTCCTGCACCCATCACCACATGTGGACTTACCCAAAGCATGTGAGAGCAGGTGAATGGGGCTGGCATGGGGCTGGAGCAC
The DNA here is from genome assembly GCF_023638135.1 of Falco biarmicus. Lineage (NCBI taxonomy): Eukaryota > Metazoa > Chordata > Aves > Falconiformes > Falconidae > Falco > Falco biarmicus. Next base: position 25,602,043 of record NC_079296.1, read on the forward strand.
ACTTGGTTTCAATTTCTGTGTCCCCCCGCCATAGGGTATGATCTTGGGAATCATCAGTTAAGCTCATGTTTACTCATTAATTCTGCCCAAGACTCATCCTAGTTTTCTCCACTGCCAGAGGTGCTTTACAAATGGGAAACAGAAGATCTGGGGACTCAGGTGGGGTGTAGAGGGTCCAAATCCACCCCTGACTCTCTGTGCTTCTTTTACTGAGGACAAAGAGAGACAAACTAGAACTGCCATATCTCCCCATGGCATTAGAAAAAGAAATTTATAAAATATTTTGTAGCATTAAATTACTGCAGCGCTAAAGTCCTTCTGTAATTACCTGTGCCTGACTGGTGTCTTTATTAGTGTGCTTAAAGCCTCCATGCTCACATCTGTTTGTAGATGTCCTCCGGAGCAGGGTGGTCTCTTGCTGTAGCAGTGATGATAAATACTTTGCTCTTATGGATTAGATTATTCCTTGCAAGTTGTTCTTTGTTTCACTGGAGGTCAGCTATACTCATCATCTGTTAGGATTTGCTCCCCTGGGCCCTGTCCCCCCCCCCCCCCCCCCCCCCCCCTCCCCGGTTAAATCAGATCCTTTGTTCTGTGGCTGTAGCAGAAAGGAGCGTTCCTCCAGACAGCTGTGAAGACAAAAACGTGCAGGCATGGGTGTTGCCTCTCTCTGCAGCTTTCTGCCTCTCTTCTCCCATCGCCAGCTCCCCACGCACGATGCTGGCTCTGAGAGGTGGTTGTGTCCTCTCTGTACCATCCATTCCCCGGTTCAACTCCTTTTGAAAAGAGAGACCAGATGTTATAATCCTCTGGTAAGCCCTAAAATTGGCAGGGGTTTTGTGTTTGTTTCCCTCCTCCTGTTTTATTTTCATAAGCCTATAGATTGACTTTATTTCTCTTAAAGGTTTTTAGGCAGGGAGACTGCTATTCATCCGCTTTAATTAAAGCAGTATAGGGAATTAGGCCTTTCACAGGGGTGGTTCTGGTGATGGCTCTGAATGTTTTTGTTAGTTTTCCTCCCTTCTGAGCAAATGCTTGGAAGCGTGAGTTGGAGCTTAAGCTTTTTAATTACCAGGGAGTAAAATTACTACATTATGTTGAGGTGGTTTCTTTGCAAAGGAAGAACTGTTTCTTGGCTGCTGCCATGTGCAGTAGCATGACTAAGAGAGGATGGTTCACTGTTGCATCCTCTGAGGACAAGGAGGGTGGCGGGGACAAGGAGGGAATGTGAATTTGGGTACTGAAGGGCTGAGGGAGTTGTTGGGGTAATAGAGGGTGACCTGTGGCTTTTGCAGTGCAGTGTGAAGGAGGGGAGGTGGTGGGAGCCCGGTCCCTCCTCCTGACGGTGCCCAACTGTTTCCCACGAGAGTCTGGTTTAGATTACGTTGCCCAAGGCACAGTTTCTCTTGACGTTGGTACCACACTGAAAGAGCTGAGAGCATCAGGGAGAGCCAAGTACTGCTCTTCCCAAGCGATTTACTGTCTCTCGCTCCCATTTTATCCTCCTTCAAAGCAATGCTCTCAGGCTCATAAAACACAGCCTCATGCAAACAGAGGCTGGTGCAGACAGGCTGTAGGAACCTCCCACTGGCATACGGGGATCACAAACTGAGCTTTTTCTGGATCTTGGGGAAGGCAGCAAAAGCCTCCTTCCAGAGCATGTGATTGTTTTGGGTGAGCGAGCGAAGGGTCTCAAGAGCAGTTCTCAGGCTGACCTGGGGAAGCAGCTGGCTTTTTCTGCCTGGAGTGTTCGAATTATTTCAGGATAGTTTTACAGTGTGAAAGGCTCCAGCAGGAAATTTTCAGAGGAGCACAAGTGTCATCTGACCCCAGCTCCTGTTTTCTGAAGTATCAGTGTGTTCCTGGTGTGTGTTTGGAAATTTGACTTCTGTTTCAAATTGGTTGGCTGAAGTGTCAAGAATGTCAGTGTGCTTGCAGAAAAACCTGTATTTACCCGTGGGTCCTTGGGGAGAGGGGGTAATCCTCTTCAGTCTCGTTAACTGCAGTCTCTTGCTTCTGTCCTTGCATGCAGCTTGTCTCCAGCACAAGGACACAGCTTTTCTTGGCTTTCTCAGCTGGATGAGCCACATGTAGGTCCTTGTGGTGCTGCAGAGTGGCCAGCAAGGGTGTTTGTGTCCGCTTCTGAAGTCCTTTGGGTGCGTCTCAATGCTAGGACATGATGAAGGGACTGTCCCTGCCATGCTCCTTTCTTTCCTTCTCTCATCTATAGCCTGAAACGGTTTGCTGTCCTCCAGAGGCTCACTGATGCAGCATATGTTTCTAATCTTGTGGTGTAGCCAGGCTGGGTTCTCACTCGTAGGAATGAGACATCAGCTCCAATGTCACTCAGTTTGGTTCTGAACCGTGGCAGTCCCAGGGCCAGACTCTGCTCTCATTAATGGCTTTTTCATTCGGAAGTGTGTGCTTCCCTTTCTGCAGTGTTTCCCTATTGCAGTGCCTAGAAAGGGCCAAGAAAGAATTTTTCTTTTTGTCATTTGTAACGCCTGGGGTTCGTCAGGGGCTCTAGGTTTATTCTGTGGTTTGTTACTAATGCAGATTTCCTGGGGGTTATAAGATGATCTAAAGCAACCTGACTTGTTGAGCTGACTCAGAAGTGACCCTCCTGAATCACTCCCAGGCATCTGAGCTGTCTGAAGATTTGACTGCAGGGGATTGATCTGCTTGTCATTAAAAACAAAATGTTCTGTATGCCTTCAAAAATATCAGAAGTAAGAAAGATTCTTTGTTCTGTGAGTGTTTTCAAAAAGGTCATTTCAGTGCCCTCTTTTTCAAATAATAGTTATTTAATTAAACTCCAATGCAATATCTGAAATGCACCTGTCTTGCCCTCTTGGCACATGAACAAAAATTAATAAAATGTGAGTTAAAATATACAGTGTGGAAAACAGCATCATCCAAAAACAAAATAAATACAAAAAACCCCCACCTGCTGAACTACAAATGAAACACCTGTGAAAAATACCAATCTGTTACTTTTTCTGGGTAAATAACATGAAAAAGAAGGTACTTGAAACAAGATTTGTGTATTGAATCAGAGTGATTTAAGGATCTGCTTGGGATTCGGATGGCTGTCCTGTCAGAGAAGGGGAATCAAGAAGATTGGAAAGTGCGTACTTCTGAAATGCTCAAGATGCATGTGTAAACTAAGGCTTGCCACAGCATCAGTGAGTGAACGGGAGAAGTCCTTTTAATTCCTCTGCACTCTGGATAAGGTCTTCAACAAGTCATCAGCCTTATTGTGCACAGTCCTTTTCCCCCTGTTGGTCATCTTCTCGCTGTGTCCCTTCCTCATCACATCGGGTTCACCTTGGAGAGCAAAGTCATTGGAACTGGTCATTATTTGAGTGTCTGCTAAGGTAGATTACTGCAACCATGGGCTTTGACCGGGTGAAAGGGAGAAACAGTGGTGAATCAGATGTAAACTTTTCTTTGTGTCCTAAAGATATTGAATGTGCATCCTCCTTACTTGTCGTAGTGCATTGGAGAGGTGATTTTGGATTTGGACTGCCTGGGGAGGGGAGGAATCGCCATCTTTGGAGGTCTATAACCACAAGTTAAACAAACTTCTTCGGTTGTGCCATAGGTAAAGTTGATTATGCCATGAATCAGGGTAATGGATTTGCTGGTCTCTTGAGCTCCCTTCTAGTGCTGATTTCTGTGATTTAGTTATTTAGAGCCATACTGTGAAAAGATTGTGATGAAGATTAATTCAGAGTGGGTAGCAGTTGGATATGAAGGGTCAGTAGTTTGTAGTTGTAAGATCTCAGTCTCAAAAAGAAGAATTTTAGTCTACCCAGTAGCAGAAACTTCTCAAGATCTAATGTTTTCCTGAACTACTCTAGGTTTTTAATTCAAACCCCATGATTTCTGGACAACACCCCTCTGATTTGTAAGTGGCAGCAGTATAATTCTTGTCACCACAACACCAGTCCCTCAGTTGAATGTGCTCTTTGAAGCGTACAGGTATGAATATTGCATTCAGAAGGTCTCATGTCACAGAGGAGTCATTGTAGCAGTGGCAAGAAATACTTTTTATTTCCTCCTCTCTACAAAGAAAAAACCCAATCTTTCAAATCCATTTGCAACAACATAGTTTTATGTAACACAGCAGGTAATGCTCTCTCCTGCATCTTGCAAATGAGTCCAGTGGGAGGTTCTGCTGCCTGGTGTGGGCGCTTGGGTGCCTGAGGAATTTCTCTACTGGGCCGCACTGGTCCCATTTCCCTTCTCTCCCCATCCCTGTGCCTTCATGCCCAGGACTTTACTACCGGTCGAATCTGAATCTGCTGTGGTAGGTGCAGCATTGCCACACTGCTGAACAGGCTGCCTTTAATGCTGCATGTTTCTTGCAGTCGGGTAGTTTTGAGGTATGACCTGGATTTTGTTTTGCACAGGTGCTCAGTGTTAATTCAGGTGCTCGGTACCTCTCTGCTATGTATTAACTTGTTCCAAATCCGCAGTGGACCTTAGCGTTTTGAATCTGGAGGGACAGTCTTGTGTTTGTACAGTATCTGGGATGGTGGGTTTCTGCTCTGGGTTTAAATATTTTGGAAAATACCTTCAGGTTCCTTGCAGAAGGACCACTCCTCTCCAGCCATCCCCCCCACCCCTGCTGTCACGCCGCTGGCTGGGAAGTTGCATTTCCACTGTGCTGATCCTGAGAAGGGACCCACTCTTACCCTGCCTGGGGAAGAAGTGAGAGCTCGTTCTGCTCAAATCAGCATGGAAAAATATTACGCAGGGTGAGGCTGAATTCCGTCCAAACATAAATAGAGTAGCATGCCCCAGAATATCTCTTTGGTCTAAGTCTTGCTCAGCAGTCGAAAGTCCCAAGTACCAATAAAGTCACTGACTAATGAACATTACTCAGTTCCTTTGGGTGCTTGGCTAGGGGCACTCATAGTTTCCAGTCATACAATTTCTCATTTTTACCTTAAGCAGTCCTGTTTTCCTTTAGTCTTTCAGCCTTAAAGAGACATTGAGTAACAGTCAAGGGATCCCAGAGACATGGATCTTTTTGGCTTCCTTTCCTGCTACCTGGAAACACCTTCTTTATCTCTGGTGCCAGCTGAAGTGTTAGTTTTCTGGTTTATTTTCTCTCACCCTTTCTGAGTATCTCTTTCTTGCCCCTTTTCCAGTGGGACTGAAAAAAAACCTGGGATTTTCCAAGCAGAAGTGTGTCTCGGAGATATGCAATGGAGATGAATTGACACTAGGACGTTTGCTCTGAACACTGGGTATTTGATGGGGAGAGAGGAAGGGATTAAAACCCAAATCTGAACTGAAATTAGGCAAATTATTTCAGTAAAAACTTCAGGGAAGGCCAGCCCTGGTTTCTGGAGAGTTCATTCTTGAGTGCTGTTGGAGATAGAAAGAACAGCCGATCTCCAGATGAGTCATTAGGCTGGCACGTGGGGAAACTTCGGTTCAGTTCCTTGTGGTCTCTTGCAGGAGTCTACCTGAATGAGAGCTGTGAGTCCTTGAACTGTCATTGATACCTTGTCCTGTGTCATTCAGAACTGCAGCATGGCACCAGTGTTTAGTGACCTTCTGTATCCAGTCCTGTCTCCAGGGTCCTCATGCCCGGTGGCACGTCTTTGAATGGCGGTGGCTCTGCTGAGGGGTCTTGAACTCCTGTATCAAGTGAGCTGCTGGTGTTGTGATTTCAGGTATGCGACCCATTGCCTTAGCTAAATTCCCTCCTGTTGCACCACCAAAATACAGGTATGTATCCGAGGGAGGATCGTGAACGTTTTAGGTAGTTGTGTTGCCCAGGAACTTGTTTCACACCTTCAAATCAGAACATGGGTCCATGAATTGGTGGCTTGAGCTGTGTCAGCAAGTCCTGAGCAAAGCCAGGTCAGTCATTTCATCCTGATCTGGCTCCAGGTGATCTGTGTAGGTCCACTGGTGGGGAGAGATGTGTCGCCTGCTTCCTAAAGCTGGCCTGAATATTTCTTTTTCACAGAAGTAACACCAGAATATGCTTGGACTATACAAAAGCTGCAATTGAAATTTACTGGGGGATGGTTTCCGCAGTAATTATCTACAGTACCTGGCATATGCAACAATATAAATTTGTGGCTGTGCCATGCTCGTATATTTGACTTATTTATTGTGGTCATTGCATAAAAGTATCACCTGTCAGTGAAATAATCTCCATCTTTGGAGTCTAACACAGTGAAATTTGGACAGCAACATTACACCTCAGATTATGAGTAGGGATAAAGAAGAATCCCACATGCAATTGACCATGGCAAATCCAATTCAAACTGCAAAGGGATATTTTTCCTCCCATTAGGCAGAATGTGATTAATTTCCCATGTGGAAAATTGTTCAAGACAGACGTGCTCATAAATTATGGCATAAGAGATCCTATTACTACAAGCTCCATCAAAACCTACTGTGCCTCCCAAAATAGCAATAAGAAGATAATTATATTAACAGCCATTCTTGTTATTTGATGTGTGACTGACATAGGCTGTAAGCTTATTTTCTGCCAGGTTGGAGCCTTCATTTAAGGATGGATGCTTTGGCATTTGTGGACATCAACAATAATCCTCAGTTTCTGACATTTGAAATTAAAAATGGGATAGGAAGGTTTTTAAAATAGGGGATTGAAAGGCAATAGGTGCAAATGGACACACAGTTTAAAACAATGCATCCTCTGGGGCTGGAGACTCAAAACTTCATATCCAAATAGAAACATGATTTTACCAGCAAGGATTCTTGAGGGACCTGTTCAACCCAGCATCTGCCAAAGTGATGTAACTTAGCTGATCACAAAATTTACTTAGGATACTCAGATTTGGAGCTGACTGCAAAAAGTTGGAGGAGGGTCTCATGATACTGATGGTAAAAAGGCAGTTTCGTATTGGTAAGTGCAAAGCAATGCTATGGGGGGGGGGGGGGGGAAGGACCGTCGCAATCTAGGAAGGAGATTTCAGTAGTTCTGAGGCTGTTCCCATGAAAACTGCAGCTCAAGAGTCAGCAGCAGTCAGAAAGCCAAAGGTGGTGTTAGAAAAAGTTAGGCAAAGAACGGGGAACAAAACCCAGAGCCTCAGCTGTGGAAATCCACGATTTCCCCACATAATGAATACTGTGTGCAGGTCTGGTCATTGCCTCTCAGAAAGGTACATGGCAAAGTAAAGTGCTGTGAGGGATGACAAGGAGTGATTAGAGGGAATTGGCTTCTGTATGAAGGGAATAAATAGATGAAGTCTTCAGTCTGGAACAAAGATGATGGGATAGAGTAGAAATTTGTGGAATCACAAAGAATTTGAGAGAGTGAAGGGGACACAATTACTTCTACTTCTCAGTATGCAAAAACCAGGTGCAGCCTGTGAAATTTGGAAAGCAAGCTTAAAATGAACAAAAGGAAGTGTGTAATCACATGCTGTGTGATTAAATTTTGAAATTAATTTCCAGAGGACTCTATAGGGACCACAATATCTGTGGGTTCAAAAATGTACTAGAGCAGTTTCTGTAGGATGGAGCCAGCACTGGTTGGAAAAAATTATTTTCTAATTCTGAAAAAGTCTAACCACTGACGTACAGGAATGGGGAGTGTGTATCAGGAGAAGGATCCCATTACTTGAGTCCTGTTCTTTAATTTCTTGCCTGACTTTTACTGGCCACTCTTGTAGTCAGGGACCTAGACTACAGAGGTCTGAGTCCCAACCAAATACAACATTCCTATATCGCTGCAACAAAGTGGGCTAAATCTCAACGTTGACTAAATCTTCTGTCCTTTTTTCGTGTGTTATAACTACCAGTGAAGCTGCATTCTTGAATTGTAGCAGCTAAACCCACAGATGGTGATCCTCCATCTAGAAGTGGAGGAGATGGCGTCTGTCTGTGCTTGACCTTCTGCTTGGAGACCACAAGTCTGCAGGCTGGACCACCTTAGAGGGGTTAGCTGAGGTACCCAATAGTGGGACTTTGTAGCTCTGGCCAGCCCCGCGTAGCGCTACACACCAGGACACAAAGGCAAACAGCATTTGGGGAGCTGCCATTCCTGTGTGGTGGCACAGGGAGAGAAAGACCAGTTTGTTTGGTGATGTGGATTTTGTTAGCAGCCAGTCGCGTTTGGCTGCTCAGTCTCTCCGTGGCTTCAAATGCAATTAATCAGGGCCCGAAAGGGTAATTATCAGCTCACATTCCTAATTCAGATTCCTGTGCCTGTTACTGTTTTTTCTTTAATTTAGCAATAAAGTTGGGGTTATTTTCATGTTTTTATGCTGCTGGCCCAGCGATCCTTATTAAAAATAAAAAATAGCAAAACATTAGTTTCCAGTCCACCTTTTTTTCTTCTCCCTGGGAAATGAAAAGGCTGTATTAACTGTGAAAGGGAAACTAAGGCGTGCATAGTCCTAGGGTCCTGCTGTCACCTTGGCTGAAAGCACTTTTCCTTTCATGGGGCAAGTAATTCCTTAGAGCATTAATCCCTGAAAGAGGCTTGTTATTCTGCAGTGGGTGAAGCTGTTGACATCTGACAGTGCGGTTTCCTCCTTTGATCAGACATAGGTACCTTGCTGAACCCAGGGGAAGGTGGTCCTGGAAAGCTGGGGATGATCAGCATCCTCCACCCTGAGTTCCAGGGCAGCAGTTCTACCCTCGAGCGTGCTCTCACACCCTTAACGCTGCATTTATTTGCATGTGGAGGAACCAAACCAAGAGGAATGTTTCAGGGAGATTGTCCTCAGCTGTCTTCTGGCATCATCAGGCACTGCTGGTGCCAAGTTGCATGTGAGCATAGTTTGGCTGAAGTGGTATGAGCTGGAAATGGCTGAAGAGCTCACACACTGAGGAGCCGGGTGTGAAGGAGGCTGATTATCTGATAAGTAATTATAAAATAATTTCCGTGTTCCTGTGCATCAGCTGAGCCATGGTAACTGCTGATGTGAGTGCTTTTAGTTGTGCAGTTGAGGTGGAGCAATCTGAGCAGCCTTGCTGTCCCCAAGAGGCTGAGTGACTGGACATCGGCTCATGGTGTAGGCTGGATGCGCCCATGGTTCACTGTGTCCACTGCCTGCCAAAGGAGTGGGTTAGCTGAGCATCCAGTAGCTGGGCAGGGGCAACAGGAGTGGCTTCATGGTCAAGAGTTAAAAAGGAGGTGCTGTTGTTGAGTGGCCTGGCCACAGACCTGACCCAAAGGCTGTTTTGTCAGGCAATGTGGTGTGGTGGGTTGACCTTGGCTGAACGCCAGGTGCCCACCAAGCTGCTTTTGTCACTCCCCTCCTCAGCAGGATAAAGGGGAGAAATTAAGATGGAAAAAAACTTGTGAGTCAAGATAAAGGCAATTTAATAAAGCAAAAGCAAAGGTTGTGCATGGAAGCAAAGGAAAACAAAAGATGTATTCTCTGCTTCTCATCAGCAGGTGATACCCGGACACTTTCTGGGAAGCAGGGCTTCAGTACCGTGGTAGTGGTGGCTCCGGAAGACAAACATCATAAATAACGAATGCCACTGCTTCCTCCTCCTTTCTCTTAGCTCTTATTGATGAGCAGACACCATATGGTATGGAATATCCTTTTGGTCACTTTGGGTCAGCTGTCCTGGCTCTGTCCCCTCCCAAGATCTTTCCCACCCCCAGACTGCTGGTGAGAGGCGGGGGTGATGTTGGAGGGGCAGCCTTGATGCTGTGTGAGCACTGCTCAGTAGGCGCCAAAACACTGGTGCGTTATCACCGCCTTTCTAGCTACCAATAGAAAGCACAGCACTATCAGAGCTGCCATAGGGAAAATAAACTCCATCTCATCCAGACCAAGTACATGTGGGCAGATTGTACATTCCAGCTTGGTTATTGCACTGCAAGGTCAGAGGAGGCAGGGGAAGCGGTGCAGGTCTGTCTTCAGAATCAGCGCAGGGAAGTGCAAACGTGACTGTACCAGTCAGACCCTCAGCATGTGCTGGAAGTAAAAGTGCCCTGCTCTCTTCTCCTGTTAACACACAGGAATCTGGCATCCCTGGCTTAAAGCACGTGCTCCTGAGCCTTTGAGATCAACAGTAGCTTTATCAGGGATCAGAGCAGGCAGAGGGGAAATCCCAAAAAATGTCATAATGACACAGAAAGGTAAGACATGCTAAAAAGTCGTGGAACCAGGGAGTGATGCCTGTGGCTTGAGATGGTGTCTTGCGCTGCAGATGAGCTTCCTGACTCAGAGGCTGGCCAGTTTTGGTCTGATTGTTGTTCAACAGTACTTCTGTGCCAGTTGTTGTCTACTGAAAATTCAGCTTAAAACTAGTCAGGGGTTTCACTTAGAGGACTGCAGGAGAGTACTTCCATTTGGAAAAAGAGAACAGTGCTCTGTTTTGCAAAGCACAGGGGATTTTGTTTCTGAATACTGCTCTCTGAAACCCCAGCTGGTGAGTTCCAGCCTCTGACAAGCACAGACACCTAGGTATGTTTGCCGGCAAGTTGTTTGTTTGTTTAATTTCTGTGTTAATTGGTGCCTTCCAAATACCACAACTGCTCTGAGGAGCACTGTCGGTGCCAATCTGACTGCTGAATTTTATCTCCTGTAGTGTAGGACATGTATACCTGGCAGCAGCTAACTTCGTGTCTTCCACAGGAGAGAATTTTGCCTCATTTGTGGCAGAAATTGAGGATTTGTTTATGATTAGAATAAATGTTTGAACAGAAAGATTTTCTGGCCCCAGATGCCAAGGTAGGTGTATTTTCATTCTGCATGCCATCACCAGAGGGATCTAGGGACTGGCTTTTTTGCTTTCATTAGCGTGTGCTCATTTTGTGACCTTGTGAAGCCACCTTTGCATCCCTACCCCTCAATTTCTACCTGCAATGTTCCTGTAAGAGTATATGCCACAGCACCGTGTTATTGCATGTTCTACCTCTTAGTAATAATAACTTTGATCTGCATGGTGTGAGTGCAAATATTATTTTATTCACAGCTCCAGTTCTCAACCAGCTTAAGGGTGGAGTCTCCTAAGCAGTGTTGTTGCCAGTCATACCAAAGGATGTGGCTAGGTTTTCCAGTGTAGTTTGGCATGGATGTGGTGCACATCCATCTGCCTCCACTGACCTTGCTGCAAGGTCTTCGACCCTCATGGATGTAGCTCAAAGGCTGCCTGTTGGTAAGACTGGTGCTGGCCCAGTGTCTGTGAGGTAGTGTCTTGGGCTTAGTGTCACACCAGTGTGTGCATTCGTGACAAGTCTCACAAGACCTTGTGAGACAGTACAAATGTTTTAATAGGCTTAATTTGTGGCAGCTCCTGCCTTAAAAGATTGAAGTGTGACCATATGGTCTTTCCCTGAGAGTCGATGCCACCGAGTGTCAGCAGAAAGACTTCTATTGACTTGAGCAGACCCCAGTGAGCAAGGTGGTACTTCGTGTATTTTTGGAAAGAACAGAGGAAGAGTTTAGTTAGCATAGCTACAGGGGCATGGTCTTGCCCTTCTGGAAGAGCACTTTTCATGGTTAAGGTGGCACAAAGGCATTTGAGAGGCTCTTGCCTTTCCCACTCGGGGGTCAGGAGCTGGAGTAGCTCAGATGATAGAAACGTGTTCACCACCAAGTATGTAATACAAACAGGGGCTGCTGGTTCCCAAACTTGTTGGACCAAAGTATAGCGATCCGTATCATTCCCACAATGGCTAGGGAGTGAAAGTTACTCTTGAACACAGCTCTGCAGGCTGTCTATGGACCACTAGTGATTTGGAGATTACAGGTTAGGAGGTACTGACTACCTAGGTGGAAGCAGGACACTGGCATCAGCTGGTAACAGGAAGAAAACCAAGTGTTTCAGTAATGAGAAGTAGTAGTTGACATTTCTGTGATTGGTTTGGTGTAGGGTGTAGATAGTTTGATTGTTACTTAAGCCCTGATGTTTCCGCATGTTGGATGACTTGGTCCTGGAAATTTGGAAACAGATCTTTTTGGAGGATGTTCAACAAAATGCAGGATGCAGTGGGTGTGTAAGTGTTCAGATTCTTACCTTAGGGGAGGAGTATGCATAGGCTTTGGATCTGCATAGGCTTTCCTGTTTTTCTGTGTCATTTGCTTCCAGCGTAGCCAGGACTGTGTGTAAAGAGAGGGACGCTCCTGCATCCTCTGTGTGAGGAAGCTGTGCTGTTTCCTAAGGCAGTTTTTCTCAGATGTTTTGAAAATGTGACCTTCTTTTGGCTCCTTGTTTCTGGGACTCAGAATTATCGTCAGGTTGGTTTCTCCGGGTGAGGGTGTGCCAATTGCCAGTGTTGCTGGCTGCAGGTATGAATACCATTCTCCCTCTCCCCTCGGACGAACTGACTGCTTTCAGCAATTAAAAGCAGTTGGCTGTTTGCAGGCTAATGTAGCACTTGCAACCAGTAATTAGAAAGGAGTTCACTTTCCCCCTTGGTGAAGCTGAGCCATGTATTTGGAGGAGGCACTGGTTTCACTGCAGAAATTTAAAACTTTAGTCACTGCATCAACACTCCCAACATTTTGCAACTACTCACAGACTGGGAAGTTCTATTTCGAGGGATATGGGCGCTTGTGCTCACACTGAGATCCTCTTGCGTGGGGTAGGTGCTTTACTTTGCTGTACTCTGGTGGTAAACTTGGTTTACGCAAAGTGATGGATCTCTTCAAGTTTGCTGGTACATACAGACCAATACACAGAGAGCCGCCCCACAGTAAGAAAATTGAAAGGATAATTTTGTAGCATTTTCACGTGCCCTTTCCAGACCAAACACTGCATAATTTGCCTGCACCATGATTCCTGCCTTGCTTTGGAGAGGTGGGAGTTTTGCAGCTGTGACAGCTGAGGAGGAGATTACAGGAGCAATGGGTTGTTTGGGTGGTAGCAGCAGGACACAGAGCAACATGAAGTAGCTCTTGGCTTCTGCAAAACACTGTACAAACAGTAACAGAGCTGTTAGCTTGAGATTTGCACCCCATAGTCCCCATCTGTCACTCCTGAATTTCAACATCAGTGCTCATGGCGTTTCTCCTTCTTCAGGCTGTGCCTGGTGCTTGAATTCCCGAAGTCTGTCCTAGCAAAGCTGTTCTAGAGCTCTTGTCCCTGGAGGTTAGTAGCCACCCCTACAGATGGTGAAAAGCAGCCAGGTTCCGAGTTAGGAGCTCTTCGCTGCTGGGGAATCCAGCTTCACCTCTTGCCTGTCTTTGTTTTCCCCTTGTAACTATTCACATAAGGGCATATTCTGCTTATCAGTTTTAATGGAGGAAGATTTGTCTTCCTGGTGATTTTCTTTTGTACAAGCCGTGTTATTTCCCATGCTTTATTGCTTCTCAGTGATTTTCTTTAACACGGCAACTTATGCACATTAACAACAGGATCCAAGTGCAGGACACCCTCCCCACCATCCCCCATATCTCTGGGCAATATTGTTATTGCTTGAGTTGGCTTTCCTGGCTGCCCCATCTGTCTCCATCACCATTTGTCAGCTTTCATAGTAATTCCTGCTGATTAGCAAAGGCCTTTATCAACTGAGGCTCTTTGGCAGCCAAGTTCAGGCAGCAGTTCTGACTCTGTCACGAGTTTCTACTTATTAAAAAAGTCCTTCCCCCTCCCACCGGTGGAAACACTATGAATCATTTCCCTCCCCTTTGTCAGGAGCAAATGCCATCAGTGTTAGGACCCTGGCACTGGTTTTCTGACTCCAGGAAATCATGGGTGAAACAATCCATGGAAACTGGGATCCCCATGTAAAAATAAGACATTATTTTGTAAGGAACACACCTCTCTTTTGGCCACTGTCAGATTGCCATCTGGTTGACAATCACACTTACTTCCATGAGAAACATAAAATTCTTCTGTCCCATAGTGTTGTGCTGTTGAATTACCTATTTTACATTGCAAGGTGGCAGTGGATATTTGAATGCTTCGTTTGGGAGTTACATTGTGTGACAGGTGCCTGAGAGTTTTGAGCAGGACCCTGAGGTGGATGTCACGGATAAAATGGGTTGAGGGCTATTTGTGTCATAGCTGATTGCATGTATGTGCTTCTTCAGCATATTATTTATAAAAATAATAACAGCTATGTGTACAAGTAGAAGCCTTCATAAAAATACCTGAGCAGTAAAATGGTTTTAGTTACACTGGAGGAAGCTGCTTGACCCTGTAACTGTGAGGGCTAAATTCTTTACTCTTTTTTTACCGATGCAACCCCAGTCTTAACTGCAAAAAGGGTCTGACCTCATCTCATAAGCAGACTGTCTCTGAGAAGTTGATCTGAAGTTGAACACCTTGGCAATATATATACAGACCTGGTACCTCCCAGGTTCTCGGGTAAACAGAGTAGAGAACCAACAGCACAGTAACAAGAACATGAAGAGCCGGGAACAGGAGCTCTTCCCTGCTCCTGGGGGACAGCTGACTGACAGCCTCTCCAGCTGGAGCTTCTGTAGTTGGAGGCAGCACAAGTCTCTTTTAAACATAAATCAGATGAGACATCACAGTATTTTTAATGCACTCATTAGTCTTCAGGCTGTCTGCTGCTGAATATTTATCATATGGCTTGCTTCACTTACTGCCCTCTGAAGTGTGGTGACGGCGCTTGAAGTAGAAGATTAAACGTGGATATGCATTTGTCCATCGTCCCTCTGACAGTGGGTTTGGGCTCTTCCTAACCTCTGACGGATGGGCTTTGCGTGAAACACCTTGGTGTCCTTAGACCAGTCCATCACCCAAATGTCCCTTGAAAGGAGACTCAAGCTCAGCAATCGGAGAGTAAAAGCAAGAGGTGGATCTGTTCTGTGGTGGATTTGGAAAGGAGCTAACCAGGAATTTCCCTGCCTCCCTGTTGCCCTGCCGCAGCTCCCACTCACTGCCTGGCCCCAAAGAGCAGCAAAGCTGGCAGCTTGGGGCTGAGCCGCTGGCACAGTGGTGGGAAGATGACAAAAACATCTCAAGGTCTCGAGGCCTAGATATGCAGCACCTCTCCTTAGCAGTGAAAGGTGTGATTAGGAGCTTTGGTTTAGAGGCCGTCTTAGAGCTTACGAATCACCAGTCTAAGGCCATAGCTGCTGTGACAGCTGACATCTGCTGTGATCGTAGGGGCATATGTCCCCCTCCCTTGAAGAGGATAGACTGGATTGTCCTGCTAGGCATCCCCTCAGGGATTTCTTGTGCCTCTCTGCCCGGTGCTGTCCTGCCTTCAGACTGTGCTTCACAGTGTCACCAAGCCCACCAGGAGCTGGGCTTCTTCCCGGCACAAACCACACCACTGACCATTAAAAAACATTAGGCTGTGGACCCTTCTGGTGTGTTCAGCAGAGACCTGTAGGCTAATGGAGGGACAAGAGTGTTGGGATGCTTTTAAACCTGTTTGTTCTCGGAGTCCGTGGTGCTTGTTAAAACCTATGCTACTGTAAAGTATGAAGTTACACAGGAACAAGGTGATATTTACAGGATACCTTTAAGCTTGCAGAATCAGCAGCTGCCAGATGGACAGTCTCCTGCATAGCTTTATTCTTCCCACTTTGTGCACCCACTGTATATACAGGAGGAAACTGAGGTCCTGTGAGAGAAGAGGTGTGTGGTCGTGGAATTAAAGACTACATCTATATGTATACAGAGAGATGAAGGGATGACTTAAGATGTCCCCTACAATGCTAAACCTGATACTTTGCCTCTTATCCACATTAATTTCCTAGGAATAATATTTTCTTTAAAGCAAAAAGGATAAAAATAAATATTGTTATCCTGCATTAGCAGCAGGGCTGGAGCCCTGTGTCTTTCCCACGTCTCTCTTTCCCAGTGCTGCAGTCCTTGGAGCCCTTCCTAACATGTGCCAGATCTCCCCTGGCCTGGTCCGAGCCTGGTGCATCGGTGAATGAAATGTTTGAATGAGGCAGCTCCATCCCACGTAGCCTATAGCTACCCATTCGAGTCTGAGACAGACTTCCCGTTCACTTCCTAGCTGGGCTGCAGCTTGGTTAAAAGCCGCTCGTTTTCCTGTAAAATGGGTATAGTGCCTGCGGAGGCTTTAAAGAGCTGCAGTAAAATGCAGGAGAGAGGAAGCAGCCCACTGTATGTACTTGCGTAGAAGTAGGTCCCTTCCTTAGGGATGTGGAAACTACCCAGAGGAAAAGCCACACGGCACACAAACCGCTACTCCACCCTCACGAGGAAATTGCCTGGGCTGTTCTGCATTTACCAGCCACCCTGGGACTTCCCTGCTTCACATCAGTAGTGGGTGAAATGCTCCTTGCCACTGCCTTCCTAAGGGCTCTTCGCTGGTGCTGACGTGCCCCAATGGCTCGGCTGTCTGCCTGCTCTTTGGTTTTTTATGGCCACCCCAAGTACCTACCTCATTTGCAGAGCTTTCCATTAACAGGATCTGTGTCCAGTGCACCCGCTTGGAGAGTGTAAAGGGTGTACAGCGTGGCTGTCCTGGGTTACCTTCCTTCCCAGCCCCACGGGACCTCCCCTGCTTTCGGAGGAAGGCTAGTAGAAATGGGGGAAGGCGAAAGCAGTAGTAACTCCTACTGGATCTGCAGTGGTTTCTGCTGGCTGGTCATGATGGCCTTGGCTGAGCCTCTTTCAGCACAGTCTGTCTTCCCAGAAAAGGGGAGAAGCTGGGCATTTGGGAAGTTACCCCTCCTTAGAGTTGCTCCAGTACCCCTGGCAATGAGACTTCTCTGCCTGAAGACCTTCAGGATTTTTGAGGGGGTTCCTCCTTGCTGCCCACCAGAACTGGATGTGCTCACAGTGTGTCCTTGGTTTTCTTCCTGCTTTTTTCTTTGTTGTCTGCTACTCCATGGGGCTCTAAACTACTCAGCCTTTTCCAGATCTCAGTTTTGAATGCCATACTGGGCTAAGCAGCTACAGATCTTCCACACAGCCCTTATCAAGCCTTTTCCAGCTTTCAGTAGCAGAAAAGCAATCTTCCTTTTTCTGAAGGGATAAAAATGAAAGCACCTTCTGGGCTTTGCTTCATCCTAATGCCCCAGTTATCCTGATATTTTCCCCTTCCATTTAAGGACTGAATTAAGACTCATCATGTCCTGGGGTCTCTTTTGTACTCTGAGTTTAATATAGCATTCTTTATTATTATTTTTAGGAAAGCTGAATTGCATTTACGGGAGATCTTTAATGTGTCAAAGTCTTTGGTTCCTTTATGTTTTTATATGGTCACTGGTTTGACTTTCAACTCACAGTTTAAACAGAAAACAGGAAAGCCAGAAAGTGAGAATGTTTCCAAAACATTGCTTTCTCTTTGCAGTATATTTGTAAAAGTTACAAAGAAGGACCAAGATCTCCCACACCAGCATTTCTGGAGTACTGAGAAAGGAACTAGTTTTTTCTCTACAGCTACCACCACACTCCTTCCCCCGCGAAAAAGCGGCTTACTGCAGTGATGCAGTACAAGTACAGTGTGGTCCTGGAGGCTGTCAGAAATAATAAGAAATGTTTTGGAAGTGGAGGTAGTTCTCCCCATTTGCCAGACAGAGAAGTGGGAAAGCAGTGATGCTTTGCCGTGCCCGAAGAGGGTTGGTGCAGGCAGGCGGGAGTGCCATTTCCCTTCTCCAGAAGCTTCTGACTAAATTGCTGAAGCTCAGGTGAACATTTCAGACACCTATTGAAGATTTTCCCTGTGCTCGGTGACCATGTGGCAGCACATCCTACAGGGATGGCTCAGCACCAGCTTTGCAAAGAGATAACCACAGGGAACCCAGAGAGGTAAATTTATGGCACTAGGAAATGCTGTTACCTCACAGGACAAACTGTTCTGCTGCCAGAATTGGGGATGGAGATAAACCACTTTCTCCTGCCTGAAACAAAAGGCTTTAACACCTTCCAGATTAGCAGCTACGGAGGAAAAGGCAACCAAAAGGGGCAGAGTCTGGGAGGGTTTAGATCCTCTGCTACTGGGCTGTTAAAGGCTGTCATTTCATTAACCTCTCAGCTTGTGTAATCATGACAAAATCAAAGCCACACATCCAGATTTTTCATCTGATTTCATTTCCTAGTCCATTTTCTTATCCCATGGATGAGTATCTTATTTGCCTGTTGGCAGAGGAATTTTGGAGCAGGGAGTGGTATATATGCCAGTGGGTTTTTTACGTAGACATTTCATGGACTAAATAATGCTGGCAGATACTGTTTTCTTCCACCACAAGCAGAACGTGTAATTTATTCTTGTCTCATTACATTAAAAGAAATACAGCACAAAAGAAATAGGGAAGAAAATGACCAAAAAAGGATATGAAGATATAATCCCTTCTAGCCAAAAAAAATACCAATTCTATGACATCCTTGTGTGTGGGGAAACTCAGCTCCTAGATTATTTTGATAAACTTTGTTACAATCAGTTTCACACAAAACCCAGCCGTTTATTTAATCTTAACTGCCTGCAGAAATGTCATCCAGTAGGGACACTGAGGAGGTTATTTTTTTTTTACCTTCAAAAAAAAGAGAGTTTGTTTATTTTTCTTCTATTATTTGGTTTCCCTCTGTAGATTTATAAGGGCTCTGTCACCAACAGCATTGTATTTGCTTGTGAGCTGGCTGTGCGGTTTGTCTGCCTGCAAGGGCAGGAGCACTTGCAGTGGGGGGCAGCTGAGTAGGCAGGCGTGGGGCAGAGCTGGGGTCCACAACCCACCTCAGTGATGCTCCCGGTGCTGCCTGCATGGATGTGTCAAAGTGGCCCCAAAGTCGAAGGGAGTCATAACACAGTGTCAGTCCCTTCTAGGATAATGCCATCACTAAAAGGGAACCAAAACTATGTGTTATCTACAGGATGAAATCAGAGAAAACTGCCTCTGCCCCATGAGCCTTTCATGGCTCACAGAAGCAGGACTTCGGCAGCAGTGGCTGAGGGTTCACACCTGCTGCTGTGCCGGTGGTCGTTGTTGGCCATGCACTGCGTCTCCTGTGCAAACTTAGGACCAGCAGCATCCAGCTGCAGGAGGTGCCATGCACGCTCCTGTAATAGATACTGTCCTGCATCCCTCCGCTGCCTGCCCTGCAGCATCTTTCTGTGCAGTTTGCTCCGAGGGCAGCTGCTGATCTGCTCAAACCTCCTCTGAGTGTGCTGTCCTGTCTGTCTCGTAGCAATGGGGGGCTGCAGTCACACAAGGCTGCTGCTGTGAGAACCTCTCCAGTACCGGGGCTCCCACCAGCACTGCCACCAGCCATGGTTGGAGCCAGGGATGGCTGCTGATCTTTCTGCTGGGTGCTGTTGCACTGTCCCTCATGGCAGGTGATGCCCCTAACCCTCCTCTTTCATCTGTTCCCTCCTCAGGCAAGATCCTGTTCCGGAGGAGCCATGTCCGAGACGTAGCTGTGAAGAGGCTGAAGCCCATCGATGAGTACTGCAGGGTAAGACCTCTGGGGGGGCGCCTGGCAGCCCTGCGACGGGGGGGCTCACAGCCACTGCCAGCACTGGGCTTCCCCTGATGGATACTAGTAAAAGCTTTATCTGTGTTGTCTCTGTTATAAAGAAGGATGGTCCTTCCCAAACACCACCAAGGCTAACAGGACAGGTGAAAAGAGGCTGCTCTTTGCTCCCAGGCTCCTCGCAGCATTTTCCCCTGCAGACTGTGCACTGGGTCGGTGCCTCACGTACTCAGTAAAGGCTGTAAGACTCAGCTGCCCTAAATGTGGATTTTATTTCTGCATTGCCCTTGATGAATGCAGGAGTTGAGCCTGCAGAGGCACAACTAAGATGGCGTTTTCTTCCGTTCCCTGCCTGTCTGTCCCCCAGTGCCACATGAGGGACAGTGCCGGATGGCACAGCACGGGGGGTGGACTGGTGGCTTCCAGGAGTGCTTCTCCTGATGAGTGAAAGCCTGGAAATTTATTGCAGGACAGAAATGCATGACTCTGTTGAGAAGAAAGTTAAGTCACCTAATCTTTCCTTTCTAGCTTAGAGTTTATGATTTGATGATAATTAATCCTCTGACAGTAAATTAAAAGTCATTTCTAAGCAAGGCGGATACCCAGTTTATGTAGAGGTATAGAGCACGTCAGCACATAATTTAAACCCCAGACTTCCTTTCTTATTTCCCGTGGCGTTTTCTTTCCGTTTTTAGAAAGCCAGAGGAGCAGGTGGAGGGGAAAAAATACATTCCCAAGAACTTCTCCAGTCAGACATTTGCTCATCCAAAATTGGGAGCAGATCGCCAAAGTGCCTCAGGCGTGCTGGGGGGTGCAGTGAAACCCATGCCATCTGCACCCCCTGGGCAAGGAAGCTGTGATTAAAGTCTTATCTCATGAGATCAGGCTTTCTTGTGCGACAATTAATACACTGTCTTCCTGCCGGCAGCCAAACAGCTCCCTTTAAAATACGTAGGGTCCCACTGCGTCCCCAGCCGCCCTCCTTAGACAGGAACTGCCGGCAACGGGAGCGGTGAGGGCTGGTGTCAGGGTTCACCCAGCAGATGCGCGGTGGAGAAAGCAGTGACTTATGCCAAGGGGCAGCTGCCTCTCTGGGACCCCATTGTCTGCACCCCAGACAGACCTGACCTGACCCCCCAGGCCCCCCGGGCGGGCGAGGGATGTGTTGTGGCGTCATGTTCGTTGACACGGCGGCACTGTCCCTGCCACCCTCCTCCTCGCTTCCTTTGTTCTGTCCTGGGGAAGTCTGGCTTAGTCCATAGAATCACAGTATCACAGAATGCTTTCGCTCTGGTTCAGATGATATGGGGGCAGATCTGCTGCTGCTGCCCAGCTCAGAGACATGGCCGGATGCTTCCTCAAAGCCAAGCTGTTTATTTAACCTATTTTTTGATAGGTGCTGCTTTTATAAGCATAGATCCAGCCATGCTGGGTTAGCCCAGTTTCCCCCAGCCTAGTGTTTCTCGTCCCCAGCAGCAGCCACAGTGGTGCCCAGCACCGAGTATGACAGACCTGTAGTGACTTCTTCAGAACACTATCCCAGCTTCCAGTGGTCTCTGACTCCCAAGTTTCTTGTGCCTGATGCAATGTCTCTTTATTGCATTTGCAGTTTACTGTAATTTGTATTTAATTTGCCTCTGTACTTCACTGTAGAAGATGTTTAAATCTGGATGGCATTGGAGAGCGAGGCTGCTAGGCATTGAAAAGCTTGAGCAGGCATTACATCTCATGTCTCTGAGTGCTTCAAGAGGGCTACGTCCTCCACAGTGTCTTTCTGCTTGGAGTGTCTTTAAGAAGGCCCTGGCTAACTCGTCCATCCCCCTGGGATGTATCTTGTTGGAGCATTTATAACCCTGGTTGTGCCTGAATAGTCTGGGCTGCAGGTAGGTGGGTGCTTTTGCCAGTGCTGGGAAGTAAAGCAATGCCAATTTTTTTTTTTTCCATTGCCTGCATTTGACCCATGCCTGGATATTAGTTTTTGTCTAGTGTGGATGGTAGGGAAGTCCCACTCTTCAGAAACAGTGTAAAGTAGCTATCATGTCCTGCCTGTCATCAGATTCAGTTATGGGCTGTTTTCTTCTCCTTCTGCTACAGCTTCTTCCTAATTACAGAGTGAATGAAGATGGTAGTTGGTCACACCCTCACCTGGCACAGGACATACTCAGTCATTCTTAAATGCCAGGGCATACAGTGAGCAACCTGTGTAAATAAAGAGAGGGACCAGAGAGTGGCAACTCATACCTCTCCCAGCCATTCTAAGTCTGCACATTTTCAAAGTTTTTCTTTTGAACATTTATGGCTCATCCAATTTGCATTTATTCAGAAAATGACTGTCCTATGTTATTGCTGTTCCAAACCTTGTCCAGGATATGAAAGTCCACAGGACTGAAAATAATGATGAAAATGAGACACTGAACTTCAAAGGCACAAAGAATTTAGAGAAACAGCTTGTAGAAGGAAAGCTTCTTCATCCAGTGAAATCAGCAGTAGTTCTGTTCCTGACCTTCAGCAGGGACAGGATTTCATTTCTGGTGCTTAGCAGAGGCTTAAAATTCAGGAATGCCTTCTTGCCACCTCCACCACTTACAAGGATTTTGGGAACATGACCTTCATAACCCTACTGTAATCTTCTCATCCCAATATGAAGTTAACCAGAAATGACCGAAAGCTGTGAATTGGAAACAGAAAATTAGGTGGTGAGTCTGAACCAGAGTAGCCCCGCTTTGCCAGCTTAAACCAGGCACAGAGTCTCTCCCCATTCAGCTGTAACTACAGCGGGAACCCGAGTGACTCACTTAGCTCTGATGCTAACTTCTAGAAAGCTGGAATGAAATGCAATGAACCCCTGCTTCGTGTAAAAAGGGAAAAGATGGCAGGTTGGTGTTTTTTGCTAGTAAAATAATAATACACACTACTGTTTCATACTCTGTAGCAGCTACCGGTGCATGTGTGTGACTTCAGAGCAGGATTATGCCTGCCTGTTTGGAAGTGTTAGCTGTTTCTGCATTTCTTCCCTTGCCCAATGGATGTTTTGACTCTTTAGAGAATTATATAGAGCTGTAGAGCAAGAGCATAATTTTGGAAAATTCAGTCCTGTTTCCATAAAAGAAGAGTGCAAAGCTTACATCCCGTGCTAGTCCTAAAATGCGTAGGCAGACAACATGCTTAATTTTGAAAAATTTAGAGAATTATGCTGGAATTATGTGGGTGAAGTTGATGGAGAAAATCTGACATGGGATAATGAAATGAATAAATGAGACAACAGACCTTTTTGTCCACTGGGATTTGTGAGGAAGCAGAGGAGGGAGGCAGGTTCGGATGTAAAGTTTGTGGTAATTTTTTTGCCAGAAGAGGGTTCTGCATCCATTTTGCCTGCCCTGGAATGACAAAGCACAGATGGGCCCTGGCAAATGAGTGGTGCAAACGTTCGGCCATTTGTTCTTTTGTTTTTGCAGACTGTCTCTGACAGAGCGTGGTGATTTGCATGGCTGAGAAGCAGGTCTGACTTCTGCTGTTTGGTTGTGTTGTGGCTTCTGCACCAGTGGGCACAGGAAGGCAGAGGCCATCTGAGAGTTTGTGGGGATGCTTGGCAGTAAGGGGAGGTCTGCAAAACGTTCTGTATCAGGGCATGAGCCCTCTGGACCCTACAGCATGGGCCTCCCAACCCCTCACACCTGGGTGGTTCTTCATTGCATTGTCCCAGCTTAGAAATATGCCATCACAGAGGTAACCAGGCCAGTGGTTTTGCTAAGGCCATAAGAAACTTTGAAGTTTCAATGAAAAAAAGAGGAGTGGGACATTCAGAGGAAGATTTCCAGGACTTGTCTCATTTGTAAACATGAAAGTGCAAGGTCTGAATGTCCTTACTGGTAACCTGAGTTACCAAACAAGCTGTGTTTTGCCAGTAAATATGTGCTGCCCACTGGAATTGGTATCTCTGGATGATTTCCCTCTTAACTCCCGGCTTGGAATTAGTTTAGTGTGATTTAAGGTCTTCTGGGCTCATTGGACCTGGTTTTCTTAATTTGTTTGGGAGCTTTTGCCAATGTGAAAGAAAGAGCAACTTCATAGCCTGCCCTTGCCAGGGGCTTTTTACTTATTAAGCTTTTGATCTCCCAAACACACCTCTGGTGTGTGCTTGTCCAGTGTGTACCATCCTGTCTTCAAGAAAGACCTCTCCTGTCAGTGGTTCACAAAACCACTGCTGGCTCCTTACACAGCCCTCTGGGAAGGCTCGGGCCAGCAGTCGCAGACTGGCATCTTTGTGTTGGTCATAATCAAGGGAAGCATCTTTGTGCAGGGAAGCTCTTAAGATGTGAAGTCCAATTGTCATAAAGACTTACCTGGATTTGTCACATGCCTTTATGCTGTCCCAGCTGGAGGTGGCTCTATAAGTAGAAGCTTATGGGCTTTTCTATAGTGAGGCTTGGGTGCCCAAATGAAGGTTAGATGAGAAAGTCACATCAGTGCCAGGGAACGTTGGTCATTCTTTAGTAACGTTCACAGTTTGAGAGACCATACTTCAAAAACATGATGATCTCCCTCTTGGTCTCTTCAGTTCAAGGTTTAATCCTTGAACCTGTCAAGACAGATGCACATCCATTTCTCTCTCTATCCATTGTACAACTAAATTAGTGTTGACTGAACATGGAATTAATAGTCCTGGTCAAGAATGAAAGAGTTTTAAGTGAAAAACTTTCAAACTTTATCTGTCTTTTTTTTTAATCTACATTTCAGAATCCTGATGCATTTAGACCAGCTGCTGTAAAAAGAGTTAAGTATTTGCAACACGCCTCTCAGCATCTGGAGTAGAGCCTCACTTTCCATTGCCTTATGGCCCTTCCATGCCAGAAGCCCTTCTATGTCCCACTTACTTCCAAAACTCTGCACCCTCTTTCCTCCTTCTGTCAGCCTTCTACTTATTCCGACATCTCTCCACTTCTTCTCCTGAGGCACCAGCGTGCACTCTTTGTCCTCCCCTCTGACGGTTAGTGTTTGCCATCCAGCCTCCACACTGCAGTGTTTTTTGAGTTCAAGCTTGGCGTTACTTGCTCTCAGCAAAGCAGAAAGTGTTTTCACGTAGGTGAAACAACTAACTTTTCTGTTCTGAGAAATGAACTATTTTAATTGCACCTTCCCTCTTGCTGGACTCATGACCATTCCCAAACATCTGGCGGCAATGATTAACATTAATGAAAGAGATAAACAATTAAGAACAGGATGCTAAATAGGAAAAGTCAGGGAGTCCTAATGATGCAGTACTGTCAGCTGGCTCTGTGTATTTGCATGCAGAGCTGGGATTAACCCCACTGAACATTAGGGATCTAAAAGCTATGTGCACCTGAAGTGCCTCAACAGGCTGTGGGGAGAAACAGTGATTCATTCCATCCAGAGCTAGACATCCGTGGTGGGGCAGACAGAGCACCCCTGAAGGTGCTGGTCTTTCTCTAGCGATTATACAACTTGATAGACAAGCATGACCAGTCTCCCATTTTAGACGCATGAAGTTCAGTGGGGTGAATATCATTTTGTGAGTATATACACACATGCCTACACACACTGTGTATCTCTACATATACATGTCTCTGCGTCTGTTTTTTATAAATCTGTCTGCATAAATGCCACACACGCACTCAGTGCTTCGTTACAAGTACCTGCGTGGTTTTATACCCGTGTACATGTTTTCATGAAGCCTTTGAGCTGTAATGTAGCCCCATGGAGTTGTTTCCAGTTCATGTAACCTTAAGCAATGAACCCCTGCCTGTGCTTGGTGCTCTGTTTGCTTCGAGTGCCGCGTGCGGCGTGCAGCAGCCTGCCTGCGGATAAGCTGGCACTGTGTGAGTAGCTGGCCGTCCCCCACACCGAGGGCTGCTTGCTCACACCCTGCCTGACGTTACAGCTTTTCAGTAGCCTTCGGAATCATCCACTCTACAAGACTGTCTGAAACCTGTAACACAGAGAGACAGACATCATTACAGGCTGAAATAACACATAAAAGCCTATCTCCTGAGGAGCGTGTGAGGTCAGAGCAGCGCACGTCTGCCTTTGCATGCCGAGCAAGGAAACATGCTCTTACTGATAATATTTGATGGTTGTGCAAGGCTGAATTCTGCTCACTGGCCCTTATTATCTTTCACCTTTCCTGTGCAAATTCCTTGCTGTTTCTGGATGCTTGCTGATTTTAGCTGTGTGCATTTACCTCTGGTTTCCACATTCCAGTATGAATATCACTTCCCTGTCCTTTCCATCCTTTTACCATCTGGTTTTCCTCTTTTTCTTTACCTTTCTTTCCTTGACCCTGCAGTCTTTCAGGCTGTTGCAGCTCTGCCCTGGAACCGTCTTGCTGGAAATGCCAGAAACTTGCATTTTTCCCCTTGCAGAGTGACAGCAGTGTCCCTCATCTCCTCAATGCACTTTTTGTTCGCTCGCTGGAATCATGTTGGACTTGGCTTGCTCCTGGGTGGATGTTGTGTGTTTGCTGAAGAGACATTTGTTTCTCAAACCAGTATTTCTGGTCCCTGCCACTGTCCAAAATCAATAGACTAACTCCGTGTGGTTTTACACCCTCGTTTGCTCTTCCTAACCCTTTCTTAGTGTTTCTTACTGCTTCTTAGGGTTTTGTTCCTTAACAAAAACAAGTAAAAATTGACTGGCTGCAGACTTCACACCCGAGTTCCCCCAAAAACATGCATCGGCAAGTTACCACCGGGTGGATTTCATTCCACCTCTGTGCACAGGGCTGAAAATTGCCGTACTCTGGGAGGTGATTCAGAAGCAGGAGAGCCAGTCCTGCCCCAGGGTGGGAAGGTGGATGCCTGGGTGTGGAAATGGCTTTGGCTGATTTTTATCTGCTGCCTGCAAAAGCCTGGAGTCCTGGAGGTGCTTTTCAGTTATCCTCCTTCAACCTGGCAGGACCACGGTGCTCCTGGAGATTTCCAGGCAGCAGACCGCTGCTTCAGGGGGTTTCAGGTTTCCTAAAGCTTCCCTTGATTTAGAAACACAAATCTCCATAGCAGCTTGTTAGGATTTGTGTTCCTCCATCACTGAAAATCCACTCTGTGCTCCAGCTGAGCATTGACAGCTGTGGCCTGGTTTTGGGCAGGGTGAACGCCTGCGACCTCTAGGGAAGTGGTGATTCTTTGAGAAAGCATCTTATGTCCAGGACCCCCCACGATAGCTATGAGTTGGGTATTTGCATTTCTCTAGTAACAATATGTATCATTTGCAGCGCTTGCTCTTGCCCCATTGACTGCACAGGATCAAGCCCTTTGAGATTTCAAAACACACTGTAGATTTTAAATATTTGGGCCTCATAACCTTTCTGTGGATTAGGTAAGTGTTACTGCTTAGCATTGTAAATGGGTAACTGAAGATACAGCCCTCCTGAATTTGATGGAAAGAGGTTAGTAACCTGCCCAAACCGAGAAGGGCATTAGTAATAGAGACATCACTAAATCTCAGCCCCATCCACTGTTGGTTAGACAGCATTGCTTCTCTATGTATGTCTGTCTCCTGCTTGAGACAGAGATGAATAAAACGTGCTTTAATGTTGTCTGTGTCCTGGTTTGCCTGTGGTGGTGAGGCATTTCTTTCTCTTTCAGTGTGCTGAGATTGTTGCTATTCCTGGGCAGTTCTTGACTTCCCAGGGTTAGCCCTGATTTGGCAGCTGGATGCGTGCCTTTGTGCACACTAGGAATACAGGCAGAGAGCTCACGCCTTTGTTACGCTTTTAGGCATGATCGAGTGGATAGCAGTGGGGATCAGGGCATCCTTCATTCAAATTAAAGCACTTGAGTTTTCCACCTGTTGTGTTTCCCCTTGTGTTAGTGCAGCAACCAGCAGTACTCTGTGCCCCAGCACTTGGACCCAACAGGCAGTTGCCTGGCTTCTGCATCTGGTGCTGCTTCCTTATTGCAAGGTATCTTTTTCTGTTCTGTAGTGCAGCTCCATGTGACCATCACAGCCTGCTGATAACAAATGGATTTTCCTTGTGTTTTTATAACGTACCTCCACAAGGGAAAGGAGAGCTGTAGGTGTAGAAGCACTTGGCTTTGGGTTTCAGGCTGCCTTTGAAACAAGACCCCATCAATGTAATACTGGAGACCTGCAGTTCCAGAGCAGTATTTTTTCATTTTTCAGCATTTTCCTTCACACCTCCAAGCAGGAGTGGTCTTGGAACAAATCTGGCCACTTCTAAAGCCTGATTAAAAACAGCCATGAGGGTAACCAACTGCCCTGTTCTGCCTTTGTGCTTTGGCCGGGCCTTCTGGTGTGTCTGACCAAGATCAATCAGATGTCTCATGGCTTAGTATAACCAGTTCAACCTAATGCACCTTCATTTAGCTCTAGTGCTGTTTTTATCCGTCTTTCCACATTGTTTGTCCTACTTGCAACTAGCAGAAGAGCCAGACAATCTCATTTTGTCAAACAGGTTTATGGCGCCTCTAAGAAGCTTGGTCTATATTTAACGTGTGGCCTGTTTTCAATAAAAACTTAGCACAGGAGGAGGTGAGCGCCAATCTCTTTTCCTCTCCTGCTGGTCATTTCTGGAGGCAATCTCAGAGTCATGTCACTTACAGTTGCTGTCCCATTTCTGTGGGCTGGGGACAGCTCTTTGGTGTCTTTTGGTACCATCAGGCTCGATTCTGAACAGCAAATTCGTAGTGTGTTTCTGCCTTGTGTGCTTGTCTCCTTGGTTTGAAGTCTCACTTCCCAGTACACTTCAGCATAATGCGGTTGCTTCTCAAAGTGTGCTTAAATACTGCTGAGTGCGACAAGCGCTGCGTACCTGCGCCCTGCGGAGTGTGTGGACATTGTTAGCCAGGAGGTGCTGCGAAGCCTTCTTCATGGAGAAATAGCCTCTCTGCCTGTTTTTTTTTTCCAGGCACTTAAACTGTCTTTCCTGTTAATTTCAGAGTAAATTGTTGTTTGATTTGGTTGGTTGGGGTTTTTTTTAGCAAACTTTGCTTTTTCTGTTGACAGTGTTTAACAGAAAACTTTATGGAGCACATTAATCTGTTGTATTAGTGGGTGTTGAGTCTGTTGATTTTCACTACCTGAGTTTGTGTGCATTGACATGAAACCTGTAAGCCCTAACTGCATTGTTTGAGGTACTGTGCAAACACTAGTCATGGAGACTGTCCTGGTTACAGAACACTTATCTACTCAGTGTTACTGTTTTGCACATGTGGACCAAATTCTGTTCTTGTACACACGGCAAAGAATTTACATTGGCTGACTCTAAGAACTGTTGCTTGTCTCATTGCAAGTTCATTGCATCCTACTTGACATTTGGAGTCAAGACATGCTATTTCCTTTCTTCTCAATTAAGTAGCCAAGCGTGATACCTGCTTTTTGTATTCCCTTCCCCCTGTCAGAACTGTTTTACCACCTCTTGCTTGGTAGTTTAGACGTTTGAGGCCTGTTTTGAACCTGACTTTTCTAAATCCTCCTCCCTCCCTGTTTTATTTTGCAGGCCCTGGTTCGGCTTCCTCCTCACATTTCACAGTGCGATGAAGTCTTCAGGTTCTTTGAGGCTCGCCCAGAAGACCTTAACCCTCCAAAAGAGTAAGTGCTGTGATGGATTTCCAGTGCTGCTCAGTTCGTTTTGATTAGCTGGAAGGAAAAGGTCATTTGCTTTTATTACTGCTGTAGGTGTGGAAACGGATTTTGTAGCTTGCAAGCACTGCCTAGAAAATGCCCAGCAGTTACGTACAGCTACATCTGGTGTGTGGAGGACAGGGGAGTTAGGCAGCCCTCAGACACAATTTTCAGCCATCCTCCACCCACCTTTGCAGTGTTTCTTGCTTATGGTTCTAATGAGGGAACCTCCCCTGGCTTGTGGCTTTTAGCTGATAATTATCACCAAAGAGTCATTCAGTTCCCAAAGGCATTGGCTCAGCAGCAGGGGGAAATCCTGCCAGTAAGCACTTGGCTCATAATTACCAGCTGCTTCTTTAAATGTACTCCTGCCCAGAGATACTTAGGCATCTGAAGGGAGAGCAAGATTGTGGTCCAGATCCAAAACTGTCTCTGGAGAGTCTATTCTTTCTAAGCAGGAAGCCAAGAAAAGGCTGGGAAAAAGAGTTCCCACTGAACATGAAACGGAATCGTAGCCTTTACCTTGGAGCAGACAGGCTGATTCATGCTGATGCAGTCAGGGTTCACAGGACTGATATATCCAGGGGAAGCATTGGCAGGAGGGTATTTGCAAGCAACTGTGCTGCCTCACCTGATATTTCCTTTTCTCCTTCATACAGAACAGGATATATTTTATTGTGCTCGGCAATAAGATTTTGACTCAGTCCCATCGTGTTTTGTGCTGCTTTGTTGCACAATTTGAAACTTGATTGTGGGCTGTGTTATCGTAATTTGCTTTCTTCAGTGTTTGCAGAGCCTGTTGGGGAAGGGAAAATGGATGTGAAGCTTTTGGGTTTTGGGCACTTCAGCACATGCAAACCTGTAGTTTGCAGAAAGATTTGTATTGGCTTCAGCTGTCTGTTCCCATGCTGGTGTAGAGGAGAGGACATTTGCAGTTTGATTTCCCAAACTTTGTCTCTTGCACATAAGTGGTTTTATATAAGGGGATGTATTAGCATTTGCACTAAAGAAAACACTGCTAGCATAGCTGAGCGCGAAGTCTTTTTTGTTTTTTGAATGAGAAAAAGAGCAGTTTTTAAATCAAAGGGCTGGAAAGAGGTCTGCTTCTCTTTTTTTCTTCCTTTTTCTAGCCAACCTTGGTTTAGAAAAATGTGTGGGGTGAATAACAGTTACATGTTCATTGTTAAGCACGTATTGCAAACCTAGAAACCATTGCAGCAGGATATGCCTACACTCTTGAGACCTGCTGACCATCAGAGTTTCCATTTAGGATCTGTAAGGAGGTTTGCAAGGGTTGCTTGATCCCACAGCCACCCCTCTGATGCAAGGAGACAGCCCCATGTGCCAGGAGAGGAGTGAGGTCCCCCGGGTTATGGGAGAGTTCACCTTGGAGGGTCTCAAATGGACCTCAGAAGTCTGCTTTAAATGCTGTTTAACACTCCTGTCTGCTTTCTGTACTGACATGGACCCTGCAGTGTTAGGGCTGAGTAAAACGGAGTCAGGACTGGACCTCCACCAGGCAGGGAACGGGGACCAGGGCTCACCCCTGGGCTGGCACTAGTCATTATGGCTTGCCTTCTCTTTTCCCTCTTACAAGTTGTTGAGGGCCTTTTGCTGAGCTCCCTGTTCGACAGCCTTGCAGCAATTTTCAAGTTATCCATTCACTCCCCCCCCGCTGGAAAAACAAAAAAGACTACATGTTCTCAGCCCAAGCCTTGCATCTTATTCCAACCTAGTAATAAGTGTGATTTATTTCCCTGGAAAATGTAGAGCAATAACCTGATTAAATCTCACTTCACTAATGTCTGCAAGACATTAATCTAGCTGGGTTTAAACAAATCCTACCTCGTCTTCTGTAAGCAAACAGATCTTAGGGAAGGTGTCTAAGGTTTCTGCTGGGAGTGCTTCACAAAAGATGTATTGTTGAAACTGAAGATTAGTCTCTACAAAAAGATGATGTAAAAGCCAACGGAAACATCTTGGTGTTTTTCTTCTGTGAAATGAGGGGGAAGGGAGGAGATCTGGGGTGTACTGGACCACTGTGTAGGGTCCAGGGGAAGGACACCTCCAGGGCGATTCTCGGCCTCAGCAGTCACTGCAGGAAGGAGCACGATCAGCCAGAGGAATCCCCGATTAATTCTTCATTTGACTTGGCTACTCTGCCAAGTCCTTCCAGAAGCCATGAGCCAGTGGTGCCCAAGCCCTGTGCATTCAGTCTTCCCTGGACCTCATGGTCCATCATTCATCTCACTGGGGGTGGTAGGAGTATAGCCTGGGGGCAGCTTCTAGACTACCCTGATTATTTTATCTATTTCTTCAGCTGCTTCTTTCAGCCCTCAGTGCAGAAGAGGTTTGCATATTGATCTGTCAGTGTAGACGTGGCATTCAGCTGGCTGGGTTAAAGGAGAACAAACATTGCAAAGCCAGGGACTGAGCCACCAAGGGATGGCAGAACGGAGTTGCTTGTGCCACCTTAATGTCTTCTTTCAGTGCACAATGAGATGGTCATTAGTTGCATGATCACCTGCTCTATTTTTCTGCAGTAGCTCAGCCTCATAAGACAAAGTCTGATCTAGAGTTTAGTTAACTAACTTTCAAGAGTGTAGCCTTAATCCCATGGCACTTGGGTTGTTGAGCCCAGAGAGTCTATTGAATTATTCCATGTCTGCAGAGCAGTGACTGAACACATGCTCCCAGGCAAAAAAAAACATGGAAGCTTAAACCTCGAGGGAGGAGGCACAAAATGTCTGGTTTATCTTGCAGCTGGGATGCGTGGAGAGCTATCCAGCCCCTTAATTGCTGAGCCATGGCTTGTGACAACGCATGTGCAGTAATTTGTGTATTACTGCAGTAATTCAGCTGCAGAGCTGTGCCCTTCAATTCTGTGCCTATTGTCCTAAAAGAAACCAACATTTCCCTGTAGTCCCTTAGGCACTTTTACAGATGCGTTCCTGGCTTCTTCCTTATGATCCTCATCGGCCCTACCCTTGCCTTCTCGCTGCTTCTATCTCCTGTCCTCTCTGGGTTATGCCATGTTTGGCTTGCAGGCTGCACCCTGCAGGGTCATTTCCTACCGCTGCTGTGCTCTGATTGCCCGTGGCGCTGAGCAGCACGCAATCCAGCTATAACAAAAGCTGGGCTTTCCCAACACTCTTATAATCCAGCCAATTTGTTTTGCTGGATTCGCAGCTTAGGTTTTCTGTTTCCTGTTTTGGTGATGGCCCAGGCTTCGGGTCCTGTGACAATAGGCAGAAGGTATTCCTTTCAGCCCCATTAAACCTTTTCTGGGTACAGCAGCTCACAGGCAGATAGCTGGAGAGATGTCTCAAGAAATCACAGCATTTGAACCAGCTGACAGTCCTCGCTGAGTGCTCATGGGCAGTGGAGCTAGCTCCAGGTCAGATAGCTCCCAACAGCAGATTTGCTTCATGCTGCGTGGAAGAAACCATAGGAGGACACTGAATCCATCTGTGGGATAGTCTGGGAGCTCTCTCGGACAATTTCACGTGGTGCAAGTGTGGTCTTTGCAAGGGAGCCTGCACATGTTGTGGGCACTGATGTGCAAGGTGGGGTTTGGAGCTCCAGTGCGAGTGTTCCCAGGGCAGCTGCTTCTGCTGCTCTCACTCCATTCCACTGATTAGCTTCGGAGAAAGCAAGCTTTAAACAGTCAAGTCTGGTACAGGAGGAGCAGTTTTTGATGTCTTACATTTGTAATATGTGGAATTTTAGTGTTTGAGCAAATGCATATGTATACAAATGCATATGTATACAGGCAAATGACTGGGCTTGTGTGTTTTACCATGCCCGGATCAGATCCTGCATTGCTATGGGAAAAGGGTACTGCAAGGTAAGAAGGAAGTGCATTTTTATTTATCCATTATTCTAAGTTAAAACACCATGTTA
Source organism: Falco biarmicus (assembly GCF_023638135.1). Taxonomy (NCBI): domain Eukaryota; kingdom Metazoa; phylum Chordata; class Aves; order Falconiformes; family Falconidae; genus Falco; species Falco biarmicus. The sequence continues at coordinate 25,634,875 of NC_079296.1, forward strand.
CTGAAAGCCATTCATTTACTGGATACTTCTGTTAATAATTATAATTACTGATAACTAAGCCAGAGGTGGATTAATTTCAGACTTCTACTGGGGATTTAAATTCAAGGCTGAGGTCAGGCCAGGGCTCATAGTCAACAAACAAAATCTCAGAAACCATTTTTTTAATGATTCTTTTTTACTAGAAATAACAGAAATAGCCAAAGAGTAGGATTAATCAATTTGACATTGCATATGGTCCACTGCTTTTAGGGCTTTTTTGCATTAGGTTCAAAGTATCGCAGCCAGACCACTCATGAGTTTTTTCTTTCTGGGTCTGGATCCAGTAAAAGCCAAGGATTCAGTTCTCCAGTACTCTGTCTGCAGAAATGCGTACAGGCTGAAACGAGATTTCTGTTTCAACCATCACTATTAACATTAACAACTGAATTTAAAGCAGTATTCAATAGTTGGAAGTATTTTTCCTGTAAGAATTATAAAGCGATTTTCAAACAACATGCAAATCCAGAAAAACTAGGAAACTTGTTAGGTGTATGACATAATACTATGAGGGCTGATGCAGAAAATGGAGTTATTGCTGAAGGTGCCTTTACTGAAGAACAGATATGCTTTATTGTGGTCTGTAGCCATGAGCTTTACTGATCGTATCTCTATCACATAAATACTGGTGTAACACTCAGATACTCAGATGCCAGGCAACCGCTGTAAAATGGAAGCTGGATTCTCCCTTTCTTCTTCATGCATTAAATTTCTGATAAGGAAACCAGAAAGAAGTTGCCAGGGTAATGCAGCGACCACGTTAAGGAAGCTTGCTTTAGCTTATGCATGTACCAGTGCTAAAGCACAGTTCCCTAATATGCTTTTTTCTATCCATAAGCACAACTGTGTTTACATACAACTATTTCTGTTTCCCAGATGTACTCTGATCTGCCCTGTAATAACAATTCAATTACCTAATTGTAGAGGAGGAAAATTTTTCATCTGTAAAATATCTGTATTTATTCTGATTTGTTTGATATTATGCAAATATTTTCTCTGTATTTCATCCCTTACATTTCTCTTATAATTCATCCGTTTTAGAATTGCATTTCCGAACACATTTGATAGTTGAGTCTCTGAGCAGATGTGCTGTGAGCAAGACTGTCATTCTTTTTTTTGTGGTTGCTCTTTCTTACAGGACTTACAGTACAGATAATTTTCACATCATTTAGGAATGTGGTCAGCACCACTTCGTGACAATCAGTGCTACAGTCTGCACTTGGCAGTGGTATTGCGACTGCTGAATGCACACATTTTATTAGGGAAATTCATTCCACTTGAGAGATGCAGAATGGAAATTAATTTCCCTAAGAAATACAAAATCAAAAAGAGATGGAAGTTTTATTTTTATGGGATTTATCAGCTGGGAAGTAAATTGTAAAACACAGAGCAGCAAAAGCTCTGAATAAAGACGGTGTAGTAGAGCACCTGTGTTTAGTTTCTCAAACATGTCTGTTTTAGGGCTGTATTTACTAGAAATATTTGGCCTCAGCACCTAAATTTGCATGAAGATGTTTTTTCAGCTTCTGAATCGAGGAAGTGCTTACAGTGTGGGGCTGTCATAAATCAGTGGCCGAGAGGTCAGGCAGCCTTGTGCCCCAGAAATAGAGGAGTGAAGAGTGGCTGAGTCCCAGTTGTGCCCCCTCTGACCTGGAGAGCAGGAGCTCAGTCCCTGGGACCTGGCCTTTGTCAGATGGGGCTCTAGATACACTGACAGTGTACGCTGCCTTTCATCAATGCTTATTATCATGGTCTTTGGGAAGGTCTTGCTTAGAGATCATTATCTTAAATAAACTAAGCCAGTGCAAGGATGGAGGAGTCTCTAGGAATGGAAAAAAAGGAAATAACAGATGCATTACTTGTCCTCTTTGGTTTGACATGGAGCTTTCCCTTTTGTTTGCAACATATAAACAGTTTGTGCTGGCTTATCAAATGAAGGATATTGAAATTTGCTACTGGCTGCAGCATCAGTGATACCAGAAAGTAAGTCAGCCTTCCTGGGAGAAGATTTGAATGTTTTTGCTACTCGTCCAGAAAATTTTAAAAAAATATTATATATAGATAAATATCAAACAATAAACTTGGGGGGAAGCAGAAAGCCCATTAAATGAAATAGGTTCAGCAACCATAAAAAGATGCAGAAGAACTGCAGTTGGAACAACATATGTTACTGCTGTTATTGTACAGCAAGAGCTTTTATTTCTTGCCTTGAATATCACATTTGGATTTGCTCATGCTTTGTAGGTCTGACTGTGAAAGGACACAGGGCTGAGAGGAGCAAAGAGAGTTCAGTGTTCTGATGCTTGGCACTGGTGGCCAAGTGTCCAGGAATAGCTTTTGCCTGGATTGGTTTTGCGCGTGCTGCGAGGCTTGAAAGCGGTATGCTGTCATGGGCACAGGATGGGTTAAGAATAACCAGGCTTCTCTGAAATCCGTCAGAATGTGGCCGAGATCAGAGCCTTGCTCACACGCTGCTGCTTCAGCAGTGGCACCAGACACTGCCTGGCCGGGGCCAAACACAACGGTAGTGTCAGTGCTAGTAAAAGTTTACTATTTATGAACACAAATTCAGGACTGGTGGGTTGTTTTTTTTTTTTCTTTCTCTGTAGAAGAGTTGGGACTGAAGAGATGTTTTGAAATGCAGAGATCATGCCTTTAGAAAAACTAAATGCCAGGCCCATTGGCTTGAGGGCTTTTTTCCTGTCCAGTAATTTTTGTTCATATCCTAAAGGAACAATCACTGCTGATAATTTGCCAAGACCTATTTTGTAGATTAGAAAGTAATAGTTTGCTTAATATTTAACTTAACCCATGAAATTCCTTCCTTCTGGAGAAGAGTAGTTTAGCGTTTAATGCAAGGGTTTGGGAAATCTGCTCCTTACTGTCTTACTGACGTATTTTGTGATGTTGGAAAGGCCTCTCACATCTGGCTGCATCTGCAGTGTACGGTTTCAGACATTGGCTAAGAGGATTTGATTCTAGTAAAGAAACCCTGTTCCTTCATTAATATGATTCTAGAAATGACCAGTTAGAAAAACAATTTGTTTTTAAAATCATCAGTCAACGTTGGAGGAAACATTACTTCCAAAATCTGTCAGGAAAGCCTTTTCTGCTGGTGCTTCTATATGCAAAACTGGTTAGGGAGCTGAAAGAACAAATTTATTCATCTGGCAGTGGGGTAAAGCCAGGCTAATGAGGTGGGATCGGAGCAGAACCTAAATAACTGGATTCAGGTGTTATCAAACTTGTTGTGAAGTTTTTAGGGCACCCATTATCCTTGAGCCCTCACTTCTAGAAATGTTTAGCTCAGTGCCACAGGATCTTCTGAATATCTCTGCTTAAAAACTGGCCATGCTTGGTTTGAGACCCCAAAGCAGGAGCAGCCCATAGGTTGAATCACCCGTGCCAATAAACACGAAAGAGATATTTAGGTCCATGCAGAAGAGAGTGTCTGGTCCTGCCGTGCTTAGTGCATAAGGCTTGAACTGAGGAGAGGAAGGGGGATGGGGACTTCCTCTTCTAATCTGGATTTCTTGTTCTGGTGAGCCCCCGCTAGCAGGTTAATTGCATGCACTGAGCTGTCTGTCACCGTTGACTCATGACCTGCCAGGCTGGAGGAGATGGGGTGGAGTTTTTGCACTAACGTGACAGAATTGAATATAGCCTGTTTTGTCCTCTGTGTGTCACATCTCTGAAAAACAGGAATAGGCAGCTTATGTTACAAATACAATTATATCATGGAGAAGAATCCAGCTTCTCGTTGCTATGTCTACATTTAGTATGGTCGCACTATTGTTTAATGAAGATCTTTTTCCACTCCAAAGAGGAGGGCACTAGGGACAGATGTGCTGGATGGTGTCTTTGCTTCCAGGGTGATAAATTATCTCCCACAGGCGCCTGGGGTCGGATGGGACTTTTCAGTGCTCTGCTCTTCCTATTGTTGATCACTATGTGACTTTGACATTGCTTATCTGGAGTCCCTTTATTTTTAATGCTGTTAAGGACTGGTAGCCTCGCCAGTTATAAATAGAGTGTTTTTCTCATGGACACGTGACTACTGGAACCCTATATGCAATTCTGAACTGGTTGGGTGCAACGTAAGACATCCCATTACATTTGATAGGGTTTTATCAGGCTGAACTATACATCACAAGGGAGGGCATTGCTTAAAATGTGATCTAATGCTGTTGACTACAGGGCAGGTGGAGTTGACATCTCACATTTATTTAAGGTGAAGCATTTCTGTCTAAACACGAGGAGGTAGAGGTGGTGTTCCTTGGTAAACAGGACTCTGAACTCTGAGAGTCTGTGGTACTGCCCTTAGCATCCAGCAGTTGCTACTGAAGAGAAAGGAGGAAGCAGCGTTAGTAATCAGAGTGCTGTAAAACAAGTAAAACAAGTCATCAGGTCTCTGGAGAGCCACTGCCTCCTGCTTTGAGTTAGGATGACAGCTGGGCTTCCTTTCTGGCTTGGCTGTATCATAACAGCATGTTAGACAGTTCTTGTTTGGTGCACCTGGCTTCACCTGTTCACCCCACGCCACCAAAGGGTTTGCACTGGAAATCCATTTCATTACATACACAGGACTTGGTGGTTCATGTCCACAGAGTTCTGCATGCAGCTCCCAGTGCTGTTGCTGCTTAAAATCTTGCTTGTAGCAAGCTTGGAGAGAAAAAACTTTGGTGGCAGCAGGGACCTATCCCCTGGAATGCTGGATGCGTCTGGGATGATCTATTTTGCTCTGTCCTTGTGTCTCTTGAGAAATGGGATGCCTTCTTTAGGACTCAGGATGTATAAAAAATACTAGACCTCAAGTGGCTCTGGCTGTAGGAGACACAGTGATCTATCGGTAGATTCATTTCCACCCTTTCCATCTTCTTGACTGGTCTGCAGCTGACTGTCTTTCATGCGTGCTTTCCCAGAAACACAAGCAGAGGATCAAATAGCAACATGTTTTGACTCCAAACTCGGGAGTGACTTATCATGTTATCAAAGCTTTTGATTTAATTGAAATTTCACAGATAACCCTAGACCTGCTTTTAAGTGCAGGCTCAAGTGCCAGTGGGAATTCAATTAAACACCCCTCACCCCTCCTTTTAATGCTGGCATTTTGTTGGGAGGTTTATGGAAGGGATTTGCTACTGCTTATCTCTAGCTAGAGCTGTGTGTCTGGGTTCAGAGATACCCTTTGTCTTTTGGCCACTTTCTTTTTCCAGTTATGCAGAGTTTGATTGGAACAACCCTGCTGACAGCAATGGACTATTTGAGATTTACGCTGATTTAAGGATTGCAGAATTTGTTGTGTTAAAAGTAGAATGCTTTACTTTTTTCCAGTCACATCTCTTAAAACAATTGGCCTAAGCTCAGGAAAGATGTTCATTTAAACAGACCTCGGATACATTCTGAATAGAGGATTGACTGTGGCTTTGCAATACTTTAGTTTAATCTAATAAATGCTGGTTATTTGCTGGATTCTTGCAAGCTGTATTTGCTTCTCAGTTCCAAGGAGTTTTAATAGCCACTCCAGTAATGCTGACTGCAGTGCACTGTGGTGAACCTCAGAACATTGTATATGTCTGATTACATTTGCTTTCAATTACAGTCTTGTGGGTTTGAAAAATCAGAGCAGTTCAGGCTCATTTGGGAACCACCGCAAAAAAAATCACTAGTAACCTGAGATATCTAGTGCATGAAAATACGAAAGGAGAAGAAAATGTTGAATGTTTGGGGCCAAAAAATGTCCATTTTGCTTTATGAGAAGAGACCCATTGCAACAGCTGTGGGGTTAGGATGGAGGGGCACCATATCTAACAGATAAAGCTTTTCCTTTCCCATCCAAGTGTGCTGGGAATGAAGTGTGAGTGACTCGTACCAGAGACAGCGTTCATCAGAGACTTGAAGCTGTCCTGGTTCACTAGGGAATTAGTAATTTGCTGCTCCCTGTGGATAGGTTGCTGGTCTCAGTCCTTTTTCTGACGATTAGAACCTCACCAATGTTGTCCTCTCTTGCAAGGGGAGCTGTAGTAGCAATCTTGAGGATGTTAAGATTAAATTAATCTTCATATTTCAATCAGAATGCACTATTTTGTGGAGATGTTGGTTATCCTCTAAATCTGGCTAAAAGAACAGCTTTTCATGAAAATGTGCTACCAAAAATGAATGGTTCTTGTTGAAACATGGTCCCAAACCCCACAATTTCGGATAGTTTTCATCAGCCTTACTAGAGCAGTGAGCAGACATGTGCAAAGACATCCAAGAGATGGCTTTGCAGGTGACCCTTTCTGCAATGGTGTTCAGGTCTCTGGGTGCTGTGTGGTTGGGACTTGATCTGCCGTTCGTAGTGCTGCAGTGTGTCTGGTGATGCCTACTGAATCCCTTACTTTTCCAGCGGGCAGCTCTGGGAGAGAGCATCATCCACGTGGCAGATCCCTTTCTCCCCTGCCAGCATCTGGCGAGCAAAGAAAGGGCTCATGAACACATGAAAGAGCAAGTGCTGGTGCAACACTTGTTTGGGGCATTATGAATATTTGCTGAATAAAAGAGGAGCAGAGAGGGTTTCTCTGTGAAAAAGCCCGACCACAGCACTGTGGTACCAGCAATTTTCACCCCAGGTGAGGAAAATTGTTTCAGCTATTCTGAACTTAGGAGCAGAAGGTGGGGTGTAAGGCTGTCATCAACCTCTTGAAAATAAGGGCACATGCAAAGAAGGTGTGCAGGCTGAGTAACTTACGTAGCTTTTACTCTGTGGTGGGGGCCAGTACATCTTGCCAATGTTCTACTTTTCTTGCTACAGTGTGGGACATTTTAGCAATACAGCTCCCAAGTTTGGGGAACAATGTGGGTAACAAAACTGAGCGCTTTCTTTTCTGCGGTCCCAAAAATAAGGTTCTTCAGCTTACACATAACCTTTGCAGTCTTTGTAGCCAGTAACCTGGGTGCTGAGGCGTCTTACTGGCTCTGGATTAGTACCTTCACCTCCATACATATCTTTATAGTGAACTAAGGGCCAGGAGCAACTAGAGAAAGCTGCAAGAGTCATTCACATCCCTGCAAACAGCTTTAAACTCTTCCAGCAAGAGGTCAGTGGAAAAATATCTGATTGTTTGCTGGGTTGTCGCAAGGCACAAAGCAGGGCTCTGTTGGACGCGCACTAACAGTGTTATTAATGTTCATGATGCATCAGTGTCATCCCCTGGGGGGAGGAGGAACACCCGGCGGCTGAATTGCACAGGGCATACCAGCTAGTGAGATGCTCTTCTTTCCAGGCCTGACAAATAAGCTTCTGTTAATCTTCATTGTTATCGTTTTCATGCTCATCTGTGCATCCAGGAGGAGTTTGTTTAACGGATGCTTGGCTGAGGGATGGCAGGGTGACCCACGCTAACTAGCGAGAGGGCTCCGAAGGTGAGCTGGGACTTTAAGAAGAGGCAGGCATTCAGCGTATGAGGAGAAAACCTTGAATGCCTTCAATAAAGTAGTATGTTGGAGTGAGTAGTTGCGAGAAGTAGGAGTTCTGCAGAGGACGGAGATAAAAGGAGGCTTTCAGGCAGGAGAGAGGATTCCTGCCTTTTCCAGATGTAGCATTTGCATTTGGAGGAGAACTGCCAAAAGGGCAGGCTGATGAAGGATGCTTTGTGGTGCTTCCAGCCTATGAAAAAACACAGTGCTTTGAAAGTTAGGTGCTTTTGGGTTATTAGGCAAGGGATGAAATAGGCATTGTAAGAGGAGTCCGTTTCCCCCTCTTCTTATGGAAGGCTGGTCTCCAGTGCATTATATAATTACAACCTTTTTTTCCTTCCTTTTTTGTCTGCTTTCTCTTAAGGCTTTTTTTAAAAATATGCTCTTACCTCAATCATTCAGCATCTTCATAAATCAGAAAATTTTGTTCGTGCAGATTTATGACAAGTGTTTTATATTTTGTTGTTGTTGTTGTTGAAAGGGCTACAGGCTACTGAGGCCCTGGTTTAGTGCCCAATAAGTCCTGATCCCTGGCAAGATAAATAAAGTTTGTGAGGCAAGACTGAATTAATACCAGTGATCAGAGAATTTTTGGCTTTAACCAAGAAGTGTTGCTTTTTGCTATGATTTTGTCTATCCTAGTATGTGCTCAGAAGATTTCCAATCTTATCTCCATTTCAGATGCTTTCAGTTCAGATACACTTACATGCCAGGGAGCTGTATAAGTAGGAGATGTGACTGTCAGTTTAAGAGAGCACTGACCCAAAATGTACCATTTAACAGCTTGGGGCTCTAATGGTCCTTTGCAAGTTTCCTGAAGTTTTGCCAGTTGTGTCTGTGTCTTCTTTTAAGGCTTTATTTTCAAAACATTAAAGCAGATTCCTGATTTGAATGAAGAATTACACAACCCTACAGAGACACACGTCAAAAACATTTCAGCTCCAGACTAATGCAGCTAGATAACACAAAACTTGCTGTCAGCCTCAGCCTCATCCTATGAGTAGTCCACCTCCTCCAAACATTTATGCACATGGGTAGTTTTCTACACAGTGAGTAACTGTATTGAACTTAACGGGAGCACACGTGCATTCAATGTTACTTGTGTGTGTATTCATGTGTGTGTTTGATGGGAATGAAAAATTCTGGAGAGGGCTGGGATATAAAGGAGGTTCATTCATCAGTTTACCTCTGCAGATCATGTTAACCTGTCTTGTCTGGAGATGGACGTTTGTGGAGCAAGTACTAGCTGAAGCGAACAAACCACAGCGAAAATAGTATCTGACAGGTTTTTACAGTATGAGGGTCATCATAAGCTCTGTAGTGTGTATTATAGGCAATTGACTTATTGTCTCCTGTTTTACATACATAAATATATACAACTTTTACTGGACATTTTAAATTTGTGCTTTGTTCTTACCTCTTGCTTTCTTTTTGCTTTCTTACCATCCCTGACTGCATCAGCTTCTCTGCCTCATATTGACATACCTTTTCTTGTGTCATTTTTAACTGACTCTGGGTTTTTTCATTATCCTCAAAAACCTTTGGGTATTGTTTTCTTCCTTCTCAATACGTTCTGTCCTGCTTCCCCCAGCACAGCTACACTCATTCCTATTTGTCCCACTGGTGCTCTGTATGCTGGGTTTATTTGCTCTCTGTTGTACTTCTTCCATCAGTTTCTCTCTTTCCCGTATCTTGTCATCCCCAATCCCACATAAGAGATAACAGAGGGATGACAGGAGTGTTCTGGACACAGACAAGATCCTGAGGCTGAGGGTAGGTGTGCTCTTGCTGCCTTGCAGAAGTTGCCCGATTGCTGGATTTGCTGCTAGCATAGACTACAACGAGGACAAGCCAAGCTGGGGCCATAACAGAAACAGGGAGTAAACCATGTGCAACAGACACATTGTGCATGGGGTGAGTGTCTACTCTCACCTGTGTTAGTGCCCCTGATAACTAACCCTCAGAAAGATGGGGAAACCTGCTCTTTTGCCCCAATAAAGGCATCTTCTTTCAGAAGAAGTGATGGAAACTTAATTTGGCAGAAATAAAATCATCAAGGCCTTGTGCCGGTTTGTAACCTGTAATTTTTGTAAAAGTTGTCTCTGTGGTCTGCCAAACAGAAATTCGTAATCTCTGGCCTGAAGTTACTGGGTAATTAGTCATCCATGGTGGATAAGGTGGGCTGAGTTTTCAGTCTGCAGGCACGGAGAGCTATGAGCTAACCCGCAGCACCGCTGAACCTTTTCTCTCTCCCCTACTTCTTAATTTTCCCATGACCTTAGGAAAAAAAAAAATCCACACTTCATAGGTCTTTTTTTTTTTTTTTTTTTTCTAAATCACACTTTATGGAACACAGTTTTAATACTGTACGGTGCGTGTTTAATGATGTCCATATGGGTTTGTGGGTACAGGAATTAAATACATAACGGTTCACGATGACATAACACGGAAATGCAACTCCCGCAGTGCTGGTGTGTAGGCTGTAAAGGGTTATTAATAAAAATGAAGGTTTTAAATAGAAAACAAGTTTAGCAGCACCGTTTTGGCCTCAGGCCCATCTCTGAGTGATGGAAAAAAAAGAGGCTGGAATATATGGTCTTTCCTCAATACATGAAAATAAATACATTTTACCACCATCCCCTGCTAAACGTTTCAGAGAGAAAGCTGCAGGCCTGATGCATGGCATCTCTCTTCAATCAGAGCCTGAGCGCAGGGAGGTCTGGAGGGGATATTTCAGCAGGGTGCAGAACACATCAAACAAATACTAAGGGGGAGACTGATGCCTTAGATTATTAAAACGGGGTAAGGCCACAATGTTTTGATTGGCAAAACCTTTCAACAGTCGGACGTTAGTGTTTTAGAAGAGCAAACCCACTCTGTTTGTGGGTGAGCCAGGAAAATAACAACTCACACAGTTTGGGGGAATGACCTCAAGGAAATCCCATCCTGTCTTGTAACCAGAGTTGCTGCATCAGTAAGCCAAGGAAATTACATAATGCGCTTATGAATATTATAGACAAACAAAAGCAAGTTTACTCTTGCGTGTTCAGCCTTGTCCTATCTGCAGTTGCCCCAAACCTTTTGTTTTAAGTCTTCAGAATAAATGAGGCAGCAGTGGATGGTGTGCTGAGCATCTCCCTTTGAAGATGCTGTGTCTCAGGCATCTCTCACTGATTTCCCACTGGTTGTTAGTGACGGTAACTATATGGGCAGCACCAGCACAAACAGAATGTGCTCCTTCTCTTGGCTGCTTCTTTACACAATGTTTTTGCTGGAGTTTGAGATGCTCCCAGAGCAAAATACATAGATCTAAACACACCCAGACTAACTCTAGAGTCTGTGACTTGGGATTTTCCATATTGCAGACATGTCTAAATTACCTCCAGGTTGTAGTCCAGGACAAGTTTAATGCTTCGTAGCAGTTGCATGAGGGTCAGGATGTGCCAGAACGTGCAAAAAGTGATCCTGCCCTGGTTTCCATGTTGTGAAATCCCAGCATCCCCAGCTGCGTCCCTCTGCTCCTCCTGCAGTCCCTTCTCTGTCTGCTCATGTCCTTCAGCTCCACTGCTCGCCTCAGCCCATCCTCACACCTCTGGATCCCCGCATCTCTGGATCCTGGCAGACAGTTTTCCCCAGCAGATCACCATGGAGGATGCAGTGGAAATACAGGAGGAGTAAGACCTTCCTATTTTATCAGGTGCTGTGTGGGGCAAATTCCCACTGTCTGCTAGTTTCTTGGTGCCTCCAGCTGTTGTCGGTTGTGAGACACAGATGTTAGCTCCGTGGCTTCTGTCCAACCACCAGATACTTCAGCAGAGGAGAACTCAGCCCACTATATGGAATGGCAATCCGTGCTGAATACACGACATGCATTTTCTCCCACTTCACTGTAGCCAGGACAGTGAACAGTAATGTGGGAATGTGGGACAAAATACTCTTCCTTGTGTGCCTGGTCCTGTGCTGCTGTGTTCACCCTTCAACCTCCTGGCTCGAAACCAAGATTCTGCTCTAAAAATTAGTTAGAAATACTACTCCCTGCTCATATGCTGCCAGAGAGATGGCTGGGCTCTGTCACACAGGGCATGCTTCCACCCCCTGCTCCCTTACTCTGGATCATCTCAGGCACTCCTAAAGCTTTTTGAAAATTATATTACATCTATTTTTCCAAAGTTCTTTGTGCTGACAGATGTCAGTTGTTGTCTTGTGGAATTGGTCTTTGCAAAAATAGGTATTATGTCACTTTAAACAGCACAAACCACAGGGGAATGGGATTATTTTTGTCCCTAGCTGCCTATAATCTATCTTTTTTCTTTTTTTAGTGAAAACAGAATATTCCCAGGGATTGTTCCTAAGAATAATACTGAAAAGAAAGTGTCGTGTGAATCATATAGTAGTAACGGCAATAGTACTGCGTTGCCCTTCTATAGAATTACCTCACCATTAGTCCTCAAGGTACAGCCCAAACACAAATCTGCTCTCTCAGCTTGACTGTGAAATACAGGTTTTATTTTAGAACTAAGGAAGCAAAAGTGCAAAAGTGCTTTTGAATGGTCACCGAGGCTGGAACAGGAACCAGAAGGTCTGAATTTTAGCTTCATGTTGTGACTCTCAGCATACTCTCTGTTACTTGCCTTTGCGAACACCACTAGCACACCACCAGTTTGGCTTGCTGATACACAGCGCCCTGGATCTGCAGGAGTGGGTCAGCTTCCATATCAATTTTTGGAAAGCGCTGCATTTGAGGAAAATGCGGCAAAGAAACATTGAACTAATTTGCCGTAGGTTACAGTGGGACCAGGATTCAGGATGCCCTTAAATTCTCTGCTTCAATCACTAGCCCCCCAGTCCTCCAAATTAACACACACTCATCTCTTGCTCGTAAGCATCTTTAGCTCAAGATCGACCTCACCCTGTTGTCTCCCTACCCCAGACTGTGGTGAATCACCTCATCTAAGTCACTCTCCCCAGATGAACAGCAGATACCTGTGTAGAAGAGACACAAAGACCAGCCCACGCTTCTTCATCTGCTGGGACAGCGTGGTGACCAGGGTGGGCTGTAGCTGTGATGTGGATGAAGCAGCCACTTTCATGCACAGACTCTGCCCCATGGTATTTCTGGAAAGGATCAGTGTGAGCATAGAGGAAGGGAGGGCTGGTGCTTTCCTGGGTCTCCCTCTTCTTGTTCAACCAAATCTCTGTAAGTATTGGGAGCACAGTCTGCTGTAGAGAAATAAATTGCTGAGGAGTCTACACTCTGTTCTGGCTCCTGGCACACCAGTCCATTTGCAGCTGCAGGCTCCACTCCCTGTGACACTTGGCCAGCTTATTCCATCTGCAGGTCCTTGTCCAGAGTCAGCCTTTGGTGTCTCTTGATGTCCTCTTCTCTCCAGTTTGGCTGCCTCCTCCACTGCTGGTTGTCCATGTCCCTTACTGCAGTGTTGGCGGAGGGTAGCTTGTGTTGGGGCTGCCCCCAGCCCCACGGGGCTCTTTGCGCAGGGGGGTTTGGCTGGGGCCGTTCTGGCAGTCAGGCAGCTGTGTAGTTTGGAGCTTGAGCAGAGTTTTCCTGGTCCGAGTTACCTTCCCAAGCAGGTACAAGAGGGATGTGTCAAAAGCTCATTGCCCTTCCCGCTGGCTTTGTTCTCTCCCTGCCTGTCCCGTCCTGTTTCCCATCCCTAACTCTTGTGCCTGTTGACTTGTGAGCTAACACGAGCGCATCTGCCTCACATAGACCTTTAACTGCCTGACCTCCCCCTCAGGAGCTACTAAGACTTTCCATTGGCGTGTGCTCCATTACCCACGCCATTCTGGCTCTTGCTTCAGCGCATCTTTTCCTCCCGCAGGACCCTTTACTACTCTGTGCCTCCTCACTAGATCTTGCAGTCACCATATGTGTGGTCTTCCCAGAAATTCATACCGTAAAGCAATCTGACCAGAGGGCCCCTGCTCTGTCCTCCTCTGTGGCCACTGATGCTGAAGATAGACCTTGTCCTCCACAAAGCCATCCCTGAGCATGCCTGTGCCAGTGGGTGAGAGAATGTGCCCTTGCATGTAGCTTTTGTTCTCAGTGCACGACCCACCTCCCAGAGCAGCAGATAAACACAAACAGCCTTTTTCTGTGCTTCAGCAAGCAGAGCGGAGCAGTGCTTCTGAGCCAGTTCTTTAACAGCAAGGGCATCTTCACATTCTGAGACTCATGTAAGTAAATCTGTCGTCACATTTTTAGTCTTTCTTTTGTACGGCTTTATGTAGCAGCTCATCTTAAACGTGTAAAAACATTTTCTGGGAAATTATGCATGGGAGGTGGGCAACTCCTTCCATGTATTGCCAGCTAATCCGTAGTACTCTCCTTTATCATAACAAATGAGGCACGTTTCTCAAAAGCAGCGTCTTGTGCTGTTCTTTCATCTCTTTCCTTTTGCTTTAAGTATGGAGATGGGGTTCTGCCGGATGTGTTTTAGAGCACAAAACACAGAGCCAGGACTCCTGGCTTCTGTCTTGAGCACTCAGCTGTACTAAATCCTGCTCGTGCAGTATCTTTGTGAACTGGAAGGGGCTGTATGCAAGGTACACAATGTATATAAGGTATGAAAAGTACTGTGTTTGGCCATAAATGTTATTAAATGTAGGGAAGTGGGGAAAAAAAGTGTCACAAAATGCCCAAGAAACCAGAAAACTGGAACTGTTTCAACCATTCTCCACCTTGGGAAATTGAGGAACTTCTACGTCCCACCAGTGCCTTGCTGTCCCACTAACCCAGAGTGCATTTGTACAAATGAAAGCTCAAGGTTCTTGCAGATCCTTGAGACAAAATGTTTTGCATCCCCTGGGATCTGTCATCATTTCACACCTCTTCTGTTGAGCCATCAACCCCCCTCCTCCTGCCTGGTAGGTGGCACAGGAGATATCACATCATCCCTGTGGAGGAAAATTAGCACAAAAGTATCTTGGAATTTGGCAAAGCACAGCTCTTTCTGCAGCAGGACTCATCTCCCCTTCAATGGAAATTAAGTGTCTAAATCTTTTCGTCTTTCCCTCTTTCTCAATTTTACTGTGTACTCTGGAGTGAAGTTTTGTTGTGCTACATTTACTTCTCCTTGCCAAGACCTTCTTTATGGCCTTGATATAAACTAAATCCAGTCAGTCACAGTGGAAGGCTGTCATGTTCCAGTGCTGGGGATGGGCTTTAGGGGCAGTTTATCTTTTTTCCAAGGATAACAGCATATTTGTGTTTGTGTTGTGTGTATGTCTTGGGCTTACACAAAAACTTAAGGATCTGATGCTGGTGGGTCATACTGGCAGGTATCCAAACCCTGTAAATCTGGTCACTGTGCTTTTCCAAATATTTATTGTGCTGTTTAAGCTTTTATGGGCTCTTGTGCGTATTACATATGGTCTGAATAAATGTAACACAGTATTACTGTGCTTAGCTGAGATGCAGAAGAGCATCCAAGGGGATCATTAGAGCTGGGGCAGCCGTTGCTGGCATTTGGAGATGAGTTTCTTGGTTGAACTTTCCAGAGTTGGTGGCATTTTGAATGCCACTTGATGTGAGGTTGTGGTGGTGGAAATAAGAAGCAAAGAGTTGCCATTTCTTGGATTCAGTCCAGGATTCTTGCAGCAAATGTCCCCTTTCTGAAATGCTTAAGAAAAGGAACGGATTTTGCATGTATTTGCTGTATTTCCTCTGTGCTGCTGCTGTTGCTGCTGTGGTAAGGTCTGCTGTGATGTCAGTGGGGCTCGGGAGAAGCCTTTAAGGAATCAGTGTGTGCACAGCGGGCCAGAAGTTACCCGTGTGAGTGTGAGGAAACACCTACAGACTCCATCCAAGAGCCAACGCTGTGTTGCTCCTTCAGACAGATGGCAAAGAGGGTACTCTTTGCCCTGCTGAGCTTACAGCTCCTCCTTGATCCTGGAGATCAAACATTAGCCACCCAGACTGAGCCAGCCAAACTCCAGCTGGTGGGAGCAGGGGCACAAACAAGCAAATACAGGACTTGTGTTTGAGGGGTGGCAGTGTGGAAGTGGTACCCAGGCCAGGCCACCTCTCCCTCTCATGTCATAGCCCCAGAAGCATGCAGGGAATGTGCATGCCACTGGGAGAGTGCCACAGTCCTGCTGCTTCGCATCCTTGCTCTCTTCTGTCCCAACTGGATTGAGGAAAGAAACTGCAGAGGAAAACCAGCCAGGCTCTAGCCAGCCCTAACAGCTGTAAAAGCAGCCAAGTCAAGACCTTGGGACCTTTAGAGAACATCCTGCAGTTCATCTGTGGGCTTTCCTTTGGTTGGCCAGTTGGTCTTCTGCTCCATGCTCTCCTCCTACCACTGTCACTTCACTTCCACTACTAACCACACTGGCTCCAGAAAAATATGGGCTTGTGGTTGAGCTTGCTGCCAGTACTGGCTGTCCTCAGCTTGGGCTTTGTGCTCCCTCACCCTGCACTGTCCGGCCACTCAGATCACAAGTTTTGGGGCAGAAACAAGCAGGTGTGTGTTTCTGCAGCGGACAAACGGGCCCCGTTTGGGTTGGCCATTATGGCTGAGGTAACATATACCATCAATAATTGCTTTCTGCTAGGGAACGTACTGAAATAGTGGAGCCTTCACAGAGGCACAGGAGAGGGATGGAGATGAGACTGGGAGGAATGGGGGGAGGGCCAGGAGCACTGGGAATCCAAGGTGGTCCTTTGCCTTTGGAGAGCTGAATTTGACACTGCAAAATCTGTTCCGATTGCTTTTTATTTCTTAGTTTATTTTTTATTGAAACTAAAATTCAGATATCCTCTCTGTGTCAGCTCAAATGTTGCACCAGTAGAAAAAGAGCTAAAAAAGAAAGAAGTAGAGAAAATGTGCATCTCCAGCTGGAGCTGAAGTGCTTCTGGCTATAAGAATGGATGGTTTTCTCTTCCTTCCACCGTTGCTTCAGGCTGGGGATTGAAAAGTGGGTTACTGCTGGCTATGCTGAGATAGGAGCGAAACCTCAGGTAACTACTGTGACTACGTTTAGAGAACTGCTTTTGCTGGGTACCTGGTGCTGGATGCAGCATGTGGGGAGAAGGGGTGACAGCGTATACTGCAACCCACTTGGGTGTCGAATTGTTCATGTTTTAGACCCTGATCCTCAGGAGCATAGGGACACTGAACGGTAGATATCACAGTGTTTTGACACCTAAAAGAGGCAGGACAAGGAGAGAGGGCATCTGCTGGGCTTAACAGAAGCTTTTGAACCATTTTTCTCCAGATAGAGGTTTTTCATATATTCAGTGCGAAGTCATTTATGGAAGAAATCTCTTATGCTGCTTTCTCTTCTCTTCAGCCTTGAGGCTATTAACATCTCTTGGGTCAGAGGCATAGGAAGGAGAAATGTAAACAATGGGTAGTTATTAATACTTCATTTGTGATCGGCTACAGCTTGCATGATACCAACAGCTTCGCTTCACCCTGGCTAGTTGAATTGGGGAAATAATAATAATAGGAAATAATAGGAAAACAATAATTCTGGTGTGCAGATAGCCTGCCAAACCCAGCATGCACCTGAAATTCTCCCTGTGCCGTGCTGTGAGGACTTTCCTCAGGCTGCAGTGAGGGAGAGGCTGTAAACCACCTGCCCACAGGGTGCCAGCAAAGTCCAGCACTCAGGGAAGATCCTGCAACAGACTCTTGGTTCTTGCTACAGGGGTGGCCGCATGGCGTTTGGCACAGCGAGCCACCTCTTAGGCTCTGTATAACATTACAGGGCAGGCACCGTATGCAGTAATGCTGTTGGTGTCAGCTGAGTTACCCGAGGGATACATCAGTCCTTCGGTTTTTTTGGAGGCACAAGGTGGGGCAGTTTATTAGTCAGCTTCGCACCACGCTGCGGAGCGCGTCCTGCTTTCTGCCGCCGTGCTTCTGGTGGTGGTGGTGGTGCTGCTTTGACCTGCAGGAAGGGTTTGAACCTGCCTGTGCAGAGCTCTCAGAAACAAGAGGAGTTGCAAAGTGCTGACTCGGCAGCTCAGAAACCTCCTCCCTCCCCTGTCTCAGCCTGGTGACTCCTCAGCAGGCTGTTACCATTAAAGGCTACAATGCTACTTCCACCTCTGTGTGCAGCTGCTCCTCGAAACCTGTGGTTGACCCTGCTGTTTCTGGAAGGGAAAAAATAATGGTGACAGCGAGCAGAGAGATTGAGGTAAATGTTACCTGAATCTGAGGTGGGCTGAGGACGTGGGGTCACAGCAGCAGGTTTTGCCACCAGAGCTGGTGTTTTTAAACAGGTTTTAGGGAGACTCATTTATAAGATTGATTGTTCCCACATTAAGAAAGTTGGTAGTTTTGAAAATGGAGAGCAAATCCCAGAGCCCTGGAGTGTTGCAGCCACTTGATCAGATACTGTATGAAGGCATTTAAAAGTGTGTTGTGGGAAGAGTTTCCCATTAGAAATGCTACCCAGGGCTTCTTCACTTCAGGATGCAAGGCCTGAATAGAGCCTGGGGTGGTGACAGCACACAGAACTGGGGCACACCTTGAACAAAGTTGGTATCTTAGATATCTGCGACTTGCCTGTCTGTAAAACTAAGAGAATAGACTAAATTCATCCAACTTCCCAGAAAATAATGGGCTTTGCTGCTAGCCCACCTGACTCTTTGGCTCCCTCAGGGCTTGGAGGTTCTGGCAGGGGAAGTGCCGAATGTGTGGGAAGTGCCGTTATTGTCACACGGTTTGTTGGCAGCTTCCCTTCGCCTGCAATATCCGTCCGTGCTGATCATCAGCGCTGCCGACTAGGCACCGTACGTATGTCTCGACGTGTCTGGGAGCACGGGACTAGGTGGAGGAGAAGTGGCACAGAGAGGGCTTTTTGCTGGAATGACCCACCAGTTTCCCTTTCTCTGCCCCTCCGCCAAGCAGCCTCAGTGTGTGATGCTGAAACCTGAAGCGGGGAGGGACATGCTGCTGTTCCAGTCCCGTGTGAAGGCAGAGCTGAGGGCAGAGGGTGTGAATGCAGACATGCAGTGTGTTCCCTTAAGCTGCTTCCAGTTGGCTTTTGGGCTGCTTAAAGCCATGTATTCTTTTATGATCATTTCAAGAGTTTCATCCCCAGCCACTCCTTTCTGCCTGCTTCTTGCTTCTCGCTGGGGTTTCCCCCCCCACGCCAGCTGCCCACACGAGGAGGAATGGAAATGCTGATTTGCTCTCTGCGGCATGGAGAGGACAGGAGAGAGCATCGAGGGATGCAGAAGATCCATGTTGTGGGGAGCTGCACTTGGAGAGGAGCTCTGGAAGTGGAGAGAAGCTGTTTTTGTCAGCAGAGTCAAGTGCAGGCAGCTCTGGGCTCCCACCTCTTCCCCTCTCAGGATGGATGTTGAACCAGCGGTTTGTGCCGCCCCGCACAGTGCAGGGGGCAAACCCCCTGGCAGAAGGGTGGGGAAAGGGAACAACTGAAAGATTTGTAGTGGGGATGATTTGTTTCTTTGCAAACAGCCCACTGCAGGGTTGTGCTCGCAAGGGAAACCAAACCAGTGGACCTGCTCTTAGGCATTCCTCCCTGTAAGTCCTTTGCTGGCGGGTCTGGCTAGAGGAGGGTGGCAGGGCTGGCCTGCTCCAGCGTGCCTCCTTCCTCTGCACGGCCCAGGGCTGCGACCTCCCCAGCCTGCAGGGAGAGGGGAGGGCGGTGGGAAATGGGGTGACAAGAACAACTTCCTGCAGTGGAGCCGAGTGTGAGGGACGGTTCTTATCACAAGAGAACAGCCCTGATGGGGACAGCCAGAGAGGACCCCATCCTGCTTTCCCAAGCCCCCTGGAGAGGACCCCGTCCTGCTTTCCCAAGCCCCCTGCCCTGCTCACCCTGCACACAGGAGCCTCGCTAACTCCAGCACACAGCCCTGCCAGCTTTGCCTGCGGGTACCCACTCATCCCAGAAGGACAAGGGCTCATGGCTTGGCAGTGCTGAGGGAAATACCATCCAAGCCACATGAGAGGAAGAGGCAAGTTAGCACCAGGCTGCCTGGGAGCGTGGCTGCCAGTGGAGCGGCTCCTGCTGCTGCAGGTGTTGGGAGAGCTAAGCCATGCCCGGCAAGAGCTCACCGGACTCTGTGTGTGTGAGAAGGTTCACCTCCTGCCTGGTCTCCGTCTGCCATGCACTGGCCAGATTTCAGCTTACGGCAGCTTCTTGGGCAGGACTCTGATCTCTGAAAACCAGGGGCTAATGCATAGTGCTGACCTTATCCAAATGTTGTCTCAACACATTTCAGTCCTCATTCACTTCGTCAGTGTGAGGTGGAAAGAGATGGGGGAGTAAGCACATGTGCCTTCATCCCCAGCTGCCTGAGGGGCAGGTTGCATGGGAGCTGAGAAGCTAATTGTGCTGGGCTGGAAGTTCCCACTGAAGGCAGAGCAGTCCATGCATTGCATAGTCCCATGTCACTAGTCCAAGGATGGACCCCCAAAAGTCTCCTTAGTAATAAGAGCGTAGCACCATGCTGCAGCTGGAGCGTGTAGCAGCAACCTCAGTGTAAGAGTGCAGCATCTGGGCTACCTGGGCAAGGAGGTGGTGCTGCTGCCTGCATGTCACCACTCCCCAAGGCCCTGAGGAACAGTAAGATTATCCATAGGTCCTCTCCTCTGAGCCTTGCTGGCTGAAGATGACTGTTGAATCCAAGGTCTGTAACATTTACTGAACTAATACCACTTGAAGGTAAATGCCATGACACCTAATGTGGCTCGGCTGCTGTCGTTGGGTCCCCCTTTGATGAACACCTTTTCTCTTCCATTGCCTTTTTTTTTGTTGTCCCCTCATTCCAACAGTTATTCTTGCCAGCGGTGACATGACTGATTTGGTCTTCAGGCAGATTCGGTGTAGGGCCACCCCTGGGCACTGAGGTGTGCCTGAAGTGCGATGGGCTAAGGTATCCTCCAGGAGCAATGCCAGGAGAGGGCTGATCTCATGAGTGCTGCCACAGGGAAGACTCATGAGGAGAGCAGCATGAAGATCAAGAGGATGAAGACTGTTCTTGGAGACCAGGTGCCAAGGGATGAACTGGATGCTCTGCGCTGGCAGGAGGACTCACCAGCAGGGAAGGAACAGCTTCCTTCCCCAGCCCTGCACAAGCTTTTTCAGTGTGTCCTGCCCTTCATTCTTGCAGACTACATTGAGGCTGTGGTGAAATTGAGTTGGTGTCCAGTGTCTCCCTCCCATTGCTGGCATCTGTTCTGCAAAGGGTTTCCCCTGGGGGAGGCCACTTCAGGCTGATACCCCATTCTTCAATAGCGATGGCTGGCACAACAAACTCAGCTCCCAGCGGGGCAGGCAGGGCTTCACCTGCCCAGTGTCCTTCCCTTCCTGGACAGCCAGGAGAGGCACTTCTCAGCACACTTGATCGTGCTGGAGGGCAGCCAGGGACATTAACAGGCATGTCCACCCCCTGTCCACAAAATGCTCTGCGTTCAACATTGCTCCAGAGGGCAGAGATTTCTGACTGCTTTTCACACAAAACTTACCCAAAAGCCCATTATGTGTCAAAAGCTACTTGATGAGGGGAAGAATATTTTGCTCGTGTGCGTGTATGTATGTATGTGTAGGTGTGTACAGCCCTTCTATCACAGCTGTCCCTATGTCTGACTTTCTATTTAAAAATGAATGGCAATGCTTGTGCTTCACAGGCAACCTGCAGGTAAGCCTGGCCAGAAAACCTCGCCAACAAGACATGCAAACTTAAAATTTTCAAGGCTTGCTCTTGGTGTTTTTTGCAGAGCTGTCCTACCCTCTTGAAAAGGCATATTTGTTGCCCAGCTTGTTGCAGCCTGTATAAATAGCTCCGCTTGATGCCAAGGGTCAGGCATGGGAAGGCTCTGTATGACGGACTCCGCAGGCAGCTGCTGCCACATCGTGGGGAAATGCGGCTCTACATGCTTGTGCTGTGCAGCAAGAGGCGCAAGCTGAGCCGGAAAAAAATGCCATGGGTTTGTGTGGATGTTGGACAGGGTGGTGTGTGCATTCAGCTCTCTCCAGGGACGTGCCCTGCCTCACCCCCTTGCCATGCTCCTCCGGCGAAGCTGACTTTCTTTTGGCTCTTGCACCTCAGAGAGCAGGAATTCCTCTAGACAGCAGTGGGAAAGCTATGTCATGTTGCTATGAACAGATACAAAATAGCTTTTCCACCTGGCTTCTTATTAAGTGTTACAGCCCTATCTTTTTCCGTTGGTCTTATGATAGACATTTTTTTGTATTTAATAACATTGCATCTAAGACTTGACGAGGGAATGGGAAAGAAGCAGACTTGCAGACTTGGACATTAATACAAACGACTGCAGAACCACACCTGGATCAGACATTTGTAAGCATATGGAAGAGATTGAAGATTATCTAATTGTCTCTTTAATACTTGGTCTGGGACTGCATCATCTCCCCAGGCCTGGGAAGTGGTGCTGATCACCAGGCTCTCCTTGCTCTTGCTCCACTAAGCTAGAGAGCCCACTTGGAAAGGGAAACCTTTCTCATCCCCAGCTTTGGCTGTGTTGGGCACTTGGCAGGGTTTCAGTGTGGAAGGTGTCACTGGCTTGCTTGTGTTTTTGGCTGTGAAAGTCAGAGCGACAGCTTTTCTTATGGCCAGATTTCATGCGTGATCCTTTTAGGGGAGTTGTCAGCACCTAATCGGGGTGTTTGCTGTCATCCAAATAGTATTGCCAGTGCGTGCATGTGCAGCTTGACACACTGTATATTAATCCAGTTTTGGCTTGCTTGCTTGACCCAGGAAGGATTAAACTCCACCCCACATCTGCTGAGGCTCACTTGGGCTGCTGCTTAATCTCACTGCTGCTCCTTAGCGAAGCTCAGAGAAGGTCTTTCCTTCCACAGCTTTCCAGGCACAGCTATTCCCTAGGTGGCAGGGATTGCTTCTGCTTGTCCTGTATGCTTCCCATCCATCCGTCCATCCATGCAACCCTCCCTCCTTCCCTCCCCAGCACCGTGGTATCTGCAGACTGCATATGGACCTTACAGGAATCTGGCAGCCAGCACCTGATCACTTCTTAGCCAAGCTGAGGTACTCCCTGCCAGCCCCTACTCCAGCCTTGCAGTAAAACGAACAGCTGTACACGTTGCTCCTTTTAACGTGGAGTGAGAAGCAGGTTGGAACCACAAAGCCTGTGAAAAATGATGGAACAAGGACAACTTTACAATCAAAATCCTCCAAATGCTGCTCTGAAGGAAAATTGCTCTTCATTTGTGGGTGAAATGGACAACTCAGTGCAAGGGCAGGAGTGGTGCAGAATAAAGATTTAAGCGATCAAGTCAAGGAAAGAATGACTGTTCCTGGGGGAAGGGGAGAGGGTCTTGTGACCTCTTTAACCTGATTTAATCAAGCAATTTCTGATGTTTTACAGTTGCAAGCAACCGTCTGACCCAGAGCTGGGTAATTTGCAAGCCACAGAGTTACGAATTGTTGGTAAAATGGTCTTAAGAGGAAAATGCATTTGCAGTTATGAGCTCAAAAACCTGAGCAACAGCTCTTGAGGTTTTCAAGCCATGCCCAGCTGCTCTTGGGAGACTCAGAGTCTCTGCCCTTCTCACGGCCTCCCAGTGGTCAGCAGTGCCGGGAGCAGTTCCCGGCCAAGCCCTCTTAGGCAGCAGCTGCCTTGGGTGCAGAGTTCCTCCTGGCAGGAGAGAATCTGGGGCTGCAGGTCCTGGGCAAGGTGCATCCTTACCCTACACGGGTGAGTCAGTGACCTGGGCAGGGAGGAGGAGCTGGACACTACCGCTGGCGATGGAGATGCTGACCCAGCCTGCGGTGCTATGGGATGACCAGGCTGATTTGAGCCAGCTGCCTGTGGTCCCCCGGGCCTGGGAAGACAAATTTCCTCAAAGCTTCTGAGAAGAGGCACCAGTCTTAGTCCAGTTACTTGAATCCGTTACATTTGTACTAACCGCTTTGTTCTTGGAAGTACTGAGTATTCCTGGCTGTGGCAGGGTCTCCCCTTGTTGCAGTGCTGGCTTCAAACAGCATGTGCCTGGGCTAATTGTTTCTGGATTTGGCCAAGTGGAGTTTTCTTCTGAGAAGGTGGCTGGTTTTGTGTCTGTGATGTTTGCAGAGTACTGACAAAACCCCTTCCTTTGCAATGCTGGCTGCCTGCATAAGGTGCTGTTCTTTGGAGATGCTCTTTTTCCCTTTCCAGGCTTTTGATGTATTTTCCCATGTTAGAAAATTCAAAAAGGCAGCATGTGAAGCTGGCTGGGGCCAGTGAGTGTTGCTGGGGGCGGCAGCTTTGATCCTTGGTGGGAGTTTTGCAATAAACTTGATCATGCATTTTTCATCATTTGCTCTGTGTGTGTGTATGTGTGCGCCTTGCAGGGGGTACAGGCACTAATCCTGAAGCTGCACTCAGCACAGGGCTAAAACTTACTCGTAGTTCACCGCTGATCCAGATCCTTTGCATCCCCGGAGTAACTGCCTTCAGTTGCCCTATATGAAATTGGACCCTGGCACCTAATAGCTAAGGGGCCGCGCCTGTCTTTAATCTCTGTGACAGTGCCTAGTCAGGGCTTTTTGAAGAATTCTGTTGGTCTTTTTTTCCGTATAAGCATTAGTTTTCTTTATCTGCAGTTTTGTACTGCTATCTGACCCATTTACTCGGAAGCCTGCGAGGAGGGTTTGAGTTGGAAGAGAGCTGAGTTTGTGATCCAAGTACAAGTCTTTCACTGTTAATTCTATTAGCATTCATAATTGTGTGCACATTTCTAAACTGTCAAGATTGCCACATCCTTTTAAAACGTGGGGCAGAACATCAAAAGCGTTATGTCTGCTTAGAGATCAGCAGAGAAGCAAGAAATTAAATTGCCTGATACCTTAAAAGCTATGATGTGAGCTGGTTTGCCCCCATTATATCAAAAGTGATGCAGGAAAAATAAGTCTGGAATTAGGCTTTTAAAGCTCATTAGCTTTCAAGATGTAATTAGCAGGAGGCAAGCTGTTTGATGGAGGTTTGAGGTGCCCTGTGCCTGCCATTGCCGTTGGGGGGCAGGGGCTCTGCATAGCCAGTGCAGTGGGAGCCTCCTTGGATGAGGCTGAGGCAGGACTCACGGGATGAGCGGGAGGGAAGGATTAAGAAGTCCTGAATTCACATTCTCTGTCTGCTGCGGATTTGCTTTACAGGAGCTGCTTCATCTCCCTGTGCATTGCTTAGTCTGTATTTTAGCTCTCAGGCCAACTCCCAGCAGAGGATACCTGTGGCTGATGGACAGCACAGAAATTCTGTGCTCTTTGATTGAGACATTCCGAGGTCCTGGTGGTGACAGGGTAATGTCATCAAGTCTGTGCTTTGGAAATACACATTTTACTAACATGAAATACATGGACATATGTTAATCCCTGCTCCTGCCAGCCGCGTTGTTCTATACACATTTGTATTTTCAGGTGTTGCCAGTTTTGCTATGGCATGATGAAGCATATTGATCCGAACACATTTCACCAACAGACCGTTTGGAAGGCAGATGATTTTAGCAGTTACAGAGCCCTGTTTGTCCAGGGATACTGTCAAAAGAGGTTGTTGGGGCAAGGGAAATGAAAGTGTTGCCTGTAAGAAAATTGCAAACCTTTTGGTTCCCAGGATGCTTCCCACCCACTGAACCCAACGTGCTTTGTGCATGCTTTGTACATGGTGATGGCTCCCATCTCACCGAGGTGACAGCAGGGACTTCTTGGTCCCAGCTGGAGAGTGTTTCTTCACAGTCCCATGCCAGCTGCAGCCCAATGTCTTTCACATAGAATACTGTTGCTTTTATTCTTTACCTGTGTAAATCCCGGCAGAGAGGGTCTCACTTCACAGACAGTGCCTGAACAGATGTTGCCACAGTACAAGTAGGAATTAATCGTGCCTGGCCTCCATCAGAGCAAGAAGCATCGCCTCCAAGAGCTGCCGGAGGATGCTGGGTGCAGCGGATGCAGCCGGCAGAGGGAGTGTGGACCATTGCACACCGGCTGCTTGTCTGTTAAATGCAGAGCCCTGCGGACCAGCCTGTCTCTTCCCTTTCTCCTGGCAGACTGCTAAGTGGGAACAGAGCAATGCGATAACGGGTTGTTTATTATGGAAACATGCCACTTTCAGTAGATTTACAAGCAGCTTTGTGGAGCTCCTGATCACTCTGTAGGTTTTCTTTTTAAGTCCGTTACTCATCTTGATGCATCATTGGTATATGTTTAACCAGCGCTGTAAAAGATGCTAGTGGGGACATGATGGGGCCAAAGCATGGGAGATGGAAAGCAGCTGTCAGGCGACATTTCTTCCAGGGGTTTGAGGAGTACCAGCAGGCTGTGTCAGCCTGGCAGTGACTGTTTCTCAGTGACTGACTTTACAGTCAGACTATTTTGTAGTTCCTCTAAGGCCCTGTGGTTTAGTGGCTGCACAGATGGTTGCATTGCGTTTAGAGCAAAGTGAAATAACACTAGTTCCTCCCATCCACTGCTGCCTTACCCTGAGAAATTAGCAGCCTCTTTTGGGAGCTGCTAGTCAAAATCCCAGATCCAAACACCTCCGGACTTTCAGCAAAGTTTGAAACCAGTTCAGGAGCTGAATTTCAAGTCTGCTTTTCCTGTGCCAAAACCCCCAGAGCTGAATACCTGGGAACTATGGAGTTGGGTTAAATCACAGACCAAATACACTCTGAGCTTTTCATTGTCTACCTCTAATGCATCAGCTCTCCCAAAATAACATGTCTAGCATGGTTCATGCCACAATTGCTGCTGTAATCACCACTGAAACCTGGGTAGGTTAGAAATCCATATGTGGATCTGTGTCTGGGTGAATTTGGCAGACAAAAAGCAGTCCCCAAAAGGCAATTTCTTCCTATCAAATCATCTGCCAGTTTTAACAGTTTTGATTTATGCTTTTTAAGGTTACCGAGCTCTTTGCTGAAAGAGTTGAAGGCCATCTCCACAGGTGCTGTTATTGAATGAGCCACCTCAGGAGCAAGACTGGCTTCCAGATCACAGCGTAGCTGGGAGCCTGTATCTTTTACATATGAGGTTTTGCTGCCTGTCTTACTGGTCTCCTGGACTTCCTTTAACTCAAACAAGTGCTTTCAATTATAGAAAAGTGTATGTGACATACATCAGTCATGTCTGGGCTTTGTGCACTTCAGTTTTAAGTGTGTGTGTGTGGGGTCAAGTGTTGCACTTGTACCTGCTCTTTACCTGCTGCTGCAACCTAGGGTGGAGGAGAAATGTGCTATGTGGGTACAGAACCCTTCTGGTTTCTCTAATGAAACCTTGCTTTTACACTTGTTTTTTCTTTTGGTTTGTTTGTTTGTCTGTTTGTTTGGGTTTGCCTCTGAAATAAATTGATTAGGCCAGTTGGAAGTATACAGGGCTGCTTTGCATCAGGAAAACCAGAGCAGGTGAGCAGTTCTTGGAATTGCTTGGAGTAAGAGACCAACAAGAGGGTAGTTATTTTAGTTAGAAAGACTGGCTGAGCATAACAGTCTGGAAAGTAGATCATCTTTCTGAGAGGCACAAAGAAGAAAAATAATGGCTCCAGATTCATCCCTTGTGTAATTCTTTTGAAGTTGGTGGCTTACACCAGGATGATTTAACCCCATTAATTTTTATGGGTCACTGCAGAGTCCCAAGAGTTGCTTTTTGCTGTGCTCCATTCTGAGGCAGAGATAAAGCAGAGCCTCAGCGTCTGGGCTTGAACCCAAGCTCGGTGTCCCCATAGGGCTGGCTTGGGCCCATCCACGTTGTGGCTGACTCCAGTTGGAGAGGGAAGAGGATGCAGAAGATGATGATGTGTCTGAGCCCCTGCCCCGTAACAACTTGGTGCTGCCAGGACTTTGTCGTGAGCCATAACCTGCCTGGAAAGCAATATCTGGTCTGAAAACCAAGGATATCCAGGCTAACAGTGCTCACTGGAGATAACGCCAACCCTCACCCTGCTGCGGGTCCGCTGATCCAAAGTGATTAACACACGGAGAAACAAGGAGGTGTGGAGCAGTGTGTCAAAGAAAGGAGCCTGAAATCGAGCAGGAACCAGCACCAGATGGGCCCCGGTGGGACTCAGTGGGCAGAGAGCAAAGGTCAGTGCCCTCGACACGACAGGGATTTGGAGGCTGTGGCCGGGGACAGGGATAAAGTGTGTTTACCACCTATCGATCAAAGCAAGCTGGTCATAGCAGGAGCTGGCCATGCATAGTTAAAAAGCCCATGTCTCACAGCAGGGAAAATTTTGTCTACTGCCAGAAGGGGGGATGCATGTTGGTTACCAGTTGTCAAACAGCTGAAAATGTGGTGGCAGACACAGCTGTAGTGCTCTGGAAGAAATGGTGATCGTGCCCCAACATTGTCAGGCAGCAGCGTGTCATGCACCATGCTTGGTCCTTGCTCCTTGGGGACCTCAGAGCCCACCTTGCGCCTCAGCTTTCTGTGTCCTGCATGGGGACATTTTTAGGAAAACAGGATTACTGTCCCATTTTGAGGGTTGCACAGCTTTCACCTGACTCCCTGTCCTTTCTTTCACAATCATTTGCAAGTCGTGCTGAAGTGTTGACCAGAGAACAGAAGGTGAGCCACAAAGAACAGAGGCTGTAGTCATGCAAGTTCTCTTAGTAACATGGAGGAGGGGGAAACCGTGTTGGGCGAAGGTTGAGTGTAAAGTCAGCCCTGAGCAGCCTGCTTTCGTTAAGGCATCAGCTGCTGTTTAGCATCCTGCAGAAGGAAGGGCAGACAAGCATCACTGTGTCTCTGAGCATTTATCTCTTGACAGACTTGATATGACTGCTCAGTGAGTCAAGGGAGAGGGTACGGATGTGGGTCCTGTCAGGGAAGGACATAGCATGTATTCCAATAAAAGTTGCTCAGTAAACTCGGTGGCTTAACTTCTTCTGATACCTCCATTTAATCTAATTGGTTTATAGTCTTCTCCTAATCACATGTTGTAAGGCAAAATGTTAAATCACTTCATAAGTAAAGCAGATCAGAAAATCCATCTGGATTGGCAAATGGTTCTGTGAAATGCTTTATAAAATGAAGAGGCATCTGGCCTTGAATTGTATCTTCTGCAAAAGCTCAGTTCTGGTCCTGCACGCGGGTCACAGCAACCCCACACGGCGCTACAGGCTGGGGCAGAGCGGCTGGGAAGCTGCCGGGCAGGAAAGGCCCTGGGGGTGCTGGCTGATGGCCGGCTGAACGTGAGCCAGCAGTGCCCAGGTGGCCAAGAAGGCCGACAGCATCCTGGCCTGTATCAGAGACAGTGTGGCCAGCAGGACCAGGGCAGTGCCCGTCCCCCTGTACTGGGCGCTGGTGAGGCCGCACCTGGAACACCGTGTTCAGCTTTGGGCCCTCACTTCCAGGGGGACACAGAGGTGCTGGAGCGTGTCCAGAGACGGGCAACGGAGCTGGGGAAGGGGCTGGAGCACAAGGCTGATGAGGAGCGGCTGAGGGAACTGGGGCTGTTCAGCCTGGCCAGGAGGAGGCTCAGGGGGGACCTTGCTGCTCTCTACAGCTCCCTGACAGGGGCTTGCAGGCAAGTGGGGGTCGGTCTCTTCTCCCAGACAACAAGTGACAGGACAAGAGGAAACAGCCTCAGGTTGCACCAGGGGAGGTTTAGATTGGATATTAGGAAAAATTTCATCACGGAAAGGGTGGCCAAGCACTGGAACAGGCTGCCCAGGGAGGTGGTGATGTCTTCTCTGGGGACATTCAAAACCCACCTGGATGTGACTCTGTGCAACCTGCTGTAGGTGAACCTGTTATAGCAGGGGTTGGACTAGATGATCTCCAGAGGTCCCTTCCAACCCTGACCGTGCTGTGATTCTGTGATACTAGGAAAAATTTCTTCACCAAAAGGCTTGTCAAGCTTTGGAACAGGTGGCCCAGGGAAGTGGTTTAGTCACAAGCCCTGAAGGTATTTAAAAGATGTGTAGATGTGGCACTTAAGGACATGGTTTAGTGGTGGGCTTGGCAGTGTTAATTGTTCTACTTGGTGAAATAAGGATCTTTTCCAACCTGAGTGATTCTACGATTCTATGACTATACAAGGTTGTTCTTGCAAGAACATGGGCCTTGGAAAGACCACGTGTTCTGGTACCCAGCATATCACAGTGTAATATTTACATGTGAATGTACCTGTACATGTGTCTCTCTCTCCTTTGGAGGGAGAAGCGTCAAATGTAAAGGATGAAACTCAGTTTGCAAGATATGGTTGCAATTCACCCCAAGGGCTGCTGAGTGCTGCTGCCACTCTGCAGCACCCGAGGAGGTTCAGCCATGCCTGTGCACAGACAAGTGGAAGAGTCCCAGCAAAACCTCATTTCTCTGTCAGGTTATTGTAACCGCAGCCATTTCCATCACATCACGCAGGGCTGCCTGCACAGTCCTTGTGCAGCCTCTTCAAGGGTAGGTTGGCAGCATGAGGGAGTCCGAGTGCTGCAGGATTCTCTGGGAAATTAAGTCTTTCTGTAGCAAATGTAGTGACTGAAAAATGCAGGTGCTGCTGAAATCCTGCCTGCGTGTCCTGATCCGTAAGCAGTATCACCAGCGCAAGTCTGCACTGCAATGTGTTAATACAGTTTGCTGCTGCACCTCTGAGCTTCTGAGGTCGCATCCTCAGAGCATCCTACCTGTGGACAATCTAGTGCTATTTCCCCAGATTATGTAGCCAATACTTTTAAGTAACGGTAACTGAAAAAATTGTAATGTTTATTGAACAAAGAAGATACTAAATATGCTGAGAAAACTATTTGTTACTGCTCACATGCTTTGCTCAACGTTAAATGTGAACAGACCACAGCAGGTGTGAAGGGATGTGATACAGGCCTGGCAACCCTGGAGCGAGCTGAGGGAAGGCCTGTGAAAAGAAGAGAAAAATGCAACATGATGATGATGAAATGCGAATATTTCTGTGACTGTGCTTAAGTGCAGGATCAGGGGCCGTCCAGCTGTCCATTGGCCGCTTTCAGCCAAAAGACAACAGAAGGCAGTGGATGATCTCACCCTGTTCCTCTTAAATCGGCAAATCTCCTCCACAGTTGCTTAAATATCAGTTTTTCTAAGGTTATCCTTTACCAGCTGTTTGGCAAAGCCTGATGGGGCTGAATGTTTTCTTCTGTCCTCTCACTGCTTCCCCGTAACGCAGGAAAGCGCTCGGGTGGTTTGGATGGCCATGGATGGGAGGTAGGACAACCCAGCCATATTTCAGAGATTTGAAAGTTTGTCGGCAGAAAAACCCTCAGCATGAGGCCAGCTTTTGGGAAGATAGTGCTGACATACGTCTTGCAGGGATCAAAGCCCAGGAGAAGCTCAAACCGGGTTGTCTTTGAAATGCTGGATCCTGCAGGTATAGTGTGGTGGTTTTATCTGACCTGTGAACATCTGTGACAAAGCATCAGGTCATTAGTCTAGTGCTTGTTATTGTAACATTTGCTGGAATGAAACACTGGCATTTTTAAACCACAGCTATCAAAGCATATCATAAATTGTAAGCAGTTTCTTTTCCTTTGTTTGTGTATATCGCCATGCCAAATCATTCAGTGCTCATATCTTCTAAATTGGGCGTGACATTACCAGTGAAAAGCTGTGACTGAGCATAAAGTAATTATTTTAAAAAAAAACCAGACCTGCAAAAAAGAAGTATATTTCCTAAAAACATGATTAGAAAGTGACCCCTACCTCTTAAAACAGTTCTGCTTCCAGCCTCTGGTAATAATTGTATGTTCAACTCCTGAAGTGCTAAGAAGTCTGGTTTTTGTAAAATGGAGTTTAAAAGACTGTTGCTTAAAAGTAGATATATATATACTGTGCAGTTACTCCCACCCACAACCTGATTTTCTTGCTTCCAAGAGCTGTGACACATTTTCAAGAGGAACAGTGTATTTTTAAACTCACACTATGGCAAGAGATGAAGGTCGGCCCAACTGAGTCTGAGTCTTTGAGGGACCAAGAAATGAAACCCCAGCCTCCACTCTTCCTTTGCGACTTTGTGCTGGGAGCTCTTTGCTCAGCTCTCTTCTTGCAAAATGCAGTGGCACCTTGTCCCTGCTTCTGAAGAGAGAGATCCACCCAAGTTTGTGGGTGCTCAGCGGTGAAGATAGCATGGCCACAGTTGCATTAGTGACTGGATGCTCTGAGATCTTTCCAATAGGATCTGGTTCCAGCCTGAACTGCAGTTTTCCTCCTGAGATGTTCATGACTTTAAGCATTGAGCAAAACTGTACCTGGAGACATATTTGCAGCTCTCGTCATTGTTGCTGTTATTTTTTACAAGTTCTGTTTGGGAGATGGACTCTTCTTTGGAGCTGGCAGTGAGCACGGCCCCAGGGCATGGCCGCGGTGCAGCCCATCTCTGTGTATGGCTGTGCCTCGGGAGGTTGGCTGTTTTCAGGGCTTCCTCTTCCTTTGAAGACTCTCCAGGCAGGTGAAGGAGGGATCAGGACAGGGTATCATGTTTGCATTTTGGACTGTTCCTGTGCTGGTTAGAGCAGTTCTGGGACCTACTGGGCATGAGGTGCCCTGCAGGCTCCAGGGAAGTGAGGGCAGAGAGGTAGCCAAAAATCTCTGACCTTCCTTCTCATCACCATCCCAGATTTGTTTTGGTACACATAGGGCTCTGAGATTTTCACAATGTTGTTTAAAAACTGTTTCTTCTTGGGTGAAACTGGAGCACGTTTCCCTTTTCTGTGTCTTTACTGAGAAAAGGGTCATGGTATCGTTATCACAGTAAATAAATGAAGCAACATACTCCCTACCACAGAACCTTGCATGCTTAGCGTAAAACAAAGACACATAAATAACCAGCATAGGGGATGTGCTTGGCCTCTAATGTGTGTGGAGTTCACTGTTCCAGACCTTTGGTTTCTTCTGGACAGTGATTTAGAAGGAAAAGCTTTTATCTAATCATGAGGTAGGTTTCTACACTGCTCCCCAGGCACTGCTAATGGATGGGATGCACAGCAGGGCTTGACGGGTTTTTATTCCGGCTGGGTAAGGCAGAGAGCTGAGTTTCTGGTGTCGCACACGATTGCTAGGTAGGTCAGAGCTGGGTTTTGTGCTGGGCCCAGGATATCCCTGTAGTGATCAGTGTGATTCCGTTACGGTGAGGAGTGTGTTACAGGAAGGGGAGGGAGGCAACCAGCCACAGAGAGAACAGGTCGAGGCCAGGTACGGCGAGGCAAGGATGGGTGGGTAGAGATGCTGGAGAGGGAACAGAGGCAAAGCAGAAGGTTCCTGGAATTAGCTTCAGTCCCAGAGGATGACTGGGGAAGAAATCATTAATAAGTAGGTTATTGGCAGCAGGACACTCCATTTCATGCTCTGCTTCATAATCCCTACTGCTGCATCTCGTAACTGGTGTGCCCAGATCCTAGTTTTGAATCTTGCAGTATTTTACAGTGATGAGGGATTATTCAAAATAGCACTGAATTCAGACTCAGTACTGGGAGCTAAGAGCAATGCAGACCTTTGCATTTCACATTTACAGTTGTTTTTATGCAGCATGATTGTGGTATAGTATAACATCCAGTGTACCTGCTTGGTGGGGCACCAGTGTGGACTTCAGGATACACAGACCTCCCCAGGAATTCAGGGATGTGCGGATCCTGTGGTAGGGGCAGTTCCATGAGGAGGAGCTCACCGCCAGGCACAGCACGGCACGGCTCTGATAGGAAAGGCAATGTTCCTGCTGAGAGTGTTGTTTCTTATTGTCCAGCTTCTGGCATTTCAGGTAACAAAGGGAGAAAACAGTGCACAAAAGCTGATTGCAGGGCACGACATTTACAGAACCTCGTTCATGTTCTGAGTTTCTGAATTACTGAGGAAGTGAGATCAACACCCTGAAAGGGAGGGGGCATCATTCCTGACAATCAATGACATTTTCCCTTCGCCCACATATGATATCTTTGTATCAGATAACGTGAGCAGTTACAGCAGTAATAAGCTGCCAGTGACTGTTTAGCTTTGAAAACATAGAGATCCTTCATATTGCAGAAATGCCCCTGAATCTGTGTTCATTTTGAAGTAACAAGTGATTTCTTTTAGCTGAATTAAAAGGTCTTCTTCTATAACCAGTTGAATGGATGGAAATAATTAAATTTATTCATTATGCCTCTTCACTTTTTTGAACCTAGAACACAGAAAAAGATAGTGGAAATACCACACCCACACACCCTTTGGAGATGTATGAGGTAAATTAAAAGTTAATGTCTGGGTTGAGAATTGGACAGGAGTTACATAAAAGGAACAAGCAGAAATTTACTCTTTTCTGTATAAGTAGGTCTGAAAAACATCCAAATTTTGTATCTGAACTGGACTGCAAAGTTTTTGCTCTATTCAGTCATTGCACTGTTTCATGGCATGTGATGGCACTTCTGTGCCTTGGTGCCTACAATCTGCATATGTTTTAAATGCCTATAAAAATTGTATTTTTTTTATATTTTCCAGATTCATTTAATTATTAATGCTGGTCACCTTAGAAAGTCAGCTGGCATTATTTGAGGTGTTTTGGAGCAAGTATACATGCATATATTTGAGGTCAACGTTATTTTTTTGATTTGTCCTTTTAATTGAGGAAGGCTCAAAAGGAAGTATTAGCATGGATCCGTACATGTACTAGCAAAACCATCTTCTGCCTCCGCAAAGTGAGTTCAGTATTATAATCTGTAAGTGTGTGATCAGATACCAACCAAGCAAGATTTACTAGAAGTTTTGATAGTTTTGAGTATGTGTCTATAAAACTTAGGCTATCTCTGTCATCTCTAGACTCAGAAATCTTATACTGGTCCAGCCTGAAGTAGCTGTGCTGTTTTCTTTGTTTCCTTCCCCAAATGAACCGAGTACTGATACAGAAACAATCCCTTTACACCATCTTGAAGTATAGAGCTTTTTAAAAATATTGCTATTCCATACCCACAGTACGAAAAATAGCATCACCATTCACTCATGGGGTGCTCAATAAATCCTTGTGCAGTGAGTCTGATACTTCCAAGGGTGGAGTACTCAGGAAACTTTGTGATGCTTCTTAGCAAAAGCCACGTAATTTAGCTCTTTAACCTTTTGGGGAGCAGAGAAGAGTGGGACCAGTTATCAGAGTTGGGTATTTGAAAGGGATCATGGTCATTACCTTGAAAAGTAAACCTGGTGTTTGAAAGGTTTTATCTTTGGGAAGTTGTCTCTATATTTCTGGCTTAATTGGTCCCTGTCAATGATAATTTGGAATCATTTAATGAATCCCAGCAGTTATATTGGTCAAGACAAGTTCAAGACTTCTTTTTTCTTTTATGTTTTAGTGTTAGAATCACAGAGGATGCTTTAAGATGGCCTGATGCTGGTAGGTAATCAGGGAAGACAAGTCTGCTTTTAGTAGTTGCCAATCCAGCAAAATTTACTAGATATGTTTTGGAGTTTTACAGTTTCTGAAAAAGCTTGGTTCAAAGAACAGTGATTAGAAAAATTTCCTAGAGTTCATGAACTCGCAGTAGATCCTACATGCTGTGATTTATGTCTCTGACTAGTAAAGAACCCGATGACTTGAAAGATCTTTCCATGTGCCGCTTTGTAGAAACAGGCAGAAAACAATTCCAAGGTACATAAAATTGGTGTCTTATAGAGAACTACATTACTTTTTAGTATGCTGGAAATACATTTGATGTTGCAAGACAGTTAACTGAGGACATGCTGCTGAGGCAGATTTGGGAAACGGCTGTTTCAATCTAGCTGTTCTAACTGAAGGAAATGTAATAAGGAAAGGAAAGACTACAGTCACCAGATGAAGTTGGAGTTCATACTGTGGGCTTGATGTTGTCTTCCCATGTGCATCGTAAGTTTTTGCCTCTCCTGGAACAAATATTTACCGTTCTTAGGGCCATATGTACAACAGATGATTTTAAAAGATCGGGAGACAGATCTGCCACTAAAAGGGGATGTAAAACTAGCTAGGGCAATAGGGTATTTAGCAGTGCAAAGTAAGTACAGATGCAATAGCCATCTGCTGTCTATGCACACTGTGGTCTTAATCTTTCAGGTCCTGCTGCCCTTGGACACGTAGCAGGAGCACAAGACAGAGTGGTGCAAGGAGCATGTTGCTAAAAAGCCAGATGGGTACGCAGAAGTGCTAGACACCATAAGAACTGCACCAGAACAGAATGCAAACTTGTATAATACCAAGCATCTGGCACGTTCTCCTTTATACTGGGAGCTTGGAGGTCTAGCAGGGCCCAGACCATGTCTGGAAATGCCTGTAACTCATTTCGTACATTGCTAATTTAGATCCTTTAAAATGTCAAAAATGCCAGTGGCAGCCTGGGAATTCCCTGTGCAAACCTCCAGCGTGCGGGCTGGTGCCAGTGCTTATGCCATGCACTGGGACGGGCTGCAGGGGATCCTGGGGAGCAATGCCAAGACCTGGCACCCACCATGGGGGGGTTTTGAGGTTGGTATGGGGCAAGGAAGAGCATTTGAGGGAGGGGCAGTGAGTGGAAATCCTTGCGGCTTGGGTAGTCAAAAGGGGAAGGGTGGACAGGAGGCTCTTCTGCTTTGCCTTCCCAGTGGGCTTCCTCCAGGGTCCTGTTCCTGCGGGGCTCCCCAGGGTTCAGTGTCACCAGCCCCTGCTGATTCAGCATGGGGAACCGTGCTCACAGATGGGATGTGGCCCGTGAGGGTGTGTGGGTCAAGGGGGATTGCTTGTGCTGAGGGCTTTCCTGCAAGCAGGAGGGGAGAGAGGAGGAAGGCAGCCCAGACCACTGTCATGTGGGTCACTGCTCCTTTCTCAGGTCCCTCTGCCCCAAGATGAGGAGCGAGAAGAAATGGGAGAAAAAATAGCTGGATATTTTTGTTGTGTTTCTGATACTTGTTTGGTAAAGCTGAAGTAAAGAGGTGATCTACAGCTTCTTGAAGGGGAGTTACAAGGATGTTGGAATTAAACTCTTGCTGGTAATGGCAAACAGTACAAACAAGAGCAATGGCCACAAACTGGTGTGGGACATTGAAACTGGACAGTAGAAGAAACTTCACAGAAAATAGTTCCTTATTTCCCTAGCAGTTACTGTCATTATTCTCTCTGGCTTATAGAAATGTGGGAGAAGTGTCGATGTGCTGTTTGAGATCCTTCATTTCAGGGATTCATGGATTTTGGGGTGTTTCTTTGCTCAGCAGCACCACAAGCAAAGCAGCAGCAGTGGCTGTAGTGCTTTCCACCACTGGCAGTACACCTCCTGGCCATCGGCACTTCGCAATGGCTTCAGTCCTTCTACTGGCATCTGTCCCTTGGTGGGAAGAGACCTGCTCTAACCATGCCCAGGGCTGCTTGGGTGTCACTGACAGGTCAGCCCAGGCCATCAAAACTTTTGGGTTGCTGTTGCACCCCTGGCTTAGTACATGAGCTTGCTTAGTCACCATTTCTACATCCCTCATCTCTGAACTTGTGATGAGGTGACTCACTCCTATTGAATGCGTGCTCAATTTTATTAGATAGTCATCAGCATGTTTCATATGCTCTCTATTAAAGAATTGCATGTTTCTTTCCTTGAATGTCTTTTGGAAACAGCCTAGGTAAACAGCTTAGACAGGGGAAGCTTGGTACCCTTTACCAAAAGAAAAATATCCTGTGTCAAGTACTGCATGCAGTGGATGGGGGAATTGGGAATGATGAAATATTTACTCGAATTGCTACTTTCTGCTGCATTGAAGTCAGAGACACTGAAGGCACTGCAGCATTTATAACCGATTTCCTGAACGGTGTAGCAAATTGAGATGAGAGCCCTTTTCTTGTAACTCACATGTGCAACAGAAATCACTTGGCTAACATAAATCAGGGCTAAATTGCTTTTAAAGGCTCACAAAACATTTCTGAAAGAGACAGGATGAGGAAACCATTTTGCCACAGCAGAGTATGTCCCCATGATTAGTCCTATTAAAGCTTGATCAAAGAGCCTTATTGGCTTTTCATTAGAGCTTGGTTATGTATAGTTGGAATTCAGCAGTGGTTTCAACAGAAGAGGCACAGAAATATGCACAGGAGGTAAATCTAAGCAGGAATCTAGACCATCAAAGTATGTGATTAAGGACAACTTAATGTGCTGAGTAATGCAGTGTGATTTGGATGTAATTTATCCTAATCCAGTCTGATCTTTTACAGGAGAATATATTATAAGGCCACAATTAGGTGAAACCGAGGCCCATCTGGCCTCCTGTCTCCAACAGTGGCTTCCAGCCAGTACAAGAAACAAAGCAAATAAAGAGTGAGCTTCCCTCGTGTATCCTCCCTGCTTCTGGCGTTCAGCCATTACGGGACTTTTTGGGTCAAAGCATCCAGAGCATGGAGTACAATAGTCACCATTTATCCTTGCTTCATGAATTTATCTCATTGCTTTTTGAACCCATGCCTAGTTCTGGTGATTACAATGTCTAACACCAGTGAGTACCATAATTCAGCTGTGTTACATGCAGAAGCTCTTCTCTTAGTTTAATTCAAACTGCTGTGCTCCAGCTATTCTTCCTGGAGAAGTAATTCAGTGACAAAAGCCTTTTTGGACAAACTATGTCTGGACCTGGGGTTGAGGCTTGGAAATCTCTTAATTTGCATGTTTTCTCCTCTTCCTTCCCTCTATCTTTTTCAAAGGACTCTCTGGGATGAGAGTTTTGGGGTGATGCTGCTGGTCTCCATGCAGGCTCTGGTGGAGGGATGGTATCCTGCCTCCCATGAGCAGGCACAACTTGGCAGGTAGTGGGTGATGTCTCCTTTTGGGGAGTTTATCTGTAGGGGGGCAGCGACACCATGGGATGGAGGAGACAGTGACCATGCATCATACATGTAGTTCTGGGCAAAGTTAGTCTGAAACAGCAGAAGGAAGGTGTCCCTGGAGAGGGGCAGCAAAGGGGCTCTGTCTTTTCTTATAACCACCAGTTGGGCTGCAGTTTGGAAACCCAGATGGACCATGTGGTTGCCAGTCAGAGGATGGACCCAGATCTACTATGGAAACTAGAATTGGAGGGGTCCACGCTCAAATTAGGAAGGGATCAGAAAAAAAGAAGATTCAAAGTCTGTGCTGCCTTCTTACGCTCTTGATCTGTACGATACATACACAAGCTCATTAGCCCGACTAGTGTACAGGGTACACTTGAATTTACGATTCTGATACTTGAGTTAATCAGTACTTGATTTGTAACTATGATTAGATGCATCTTTTAAATGTATCTGCACGTAGATATGTGTAATAAAATCCCAAAGTGAAGAGCACAACTGGAAAAGCTGCACATGAGAATGATTAATTTTTATTACCTTGTTTTTATCACTCAGCATTTATGCTATAAAGGCTATAATAAGTGGCACGTGCTTGGCCATTGTAAGAGAGAGATAAATCTGGCCTCCCCGCAAGGGGTGAGCAAGGTCGGTTTAGAGGAGGTGCAGAGCACCTCCACCCAGAGTTCTTGCTAAGGTAAATACATTTTTCTGTCCTGTGGAGAAATTTGCCATCTGAAGGAATAAACAGGGTAAAACAAAAACAGATGAGGAAGTGACTCTTAGGCAAGATCTTGTTTTTATACTTCTTTCCAGGAAAAAGCTTGCTATAAACATTTGTGTTGTCTCTTTCAAGGCTGCTGGAGCCTTGCAGTAGAGAATCACATGGCATTAGCTCATTGCCCCAGTGTCCTGCAGTTCCAGGCTGTGCCAAGCCATCTCTCCCTGGTGCCGGAGAGGCCGGGCTTCACTGTCAGATCGCCCTGCCCCAT
Organism: Falco biarmicus; assembly: GCF_023638135.1. Lineage (NCBI taxonomy): Eukaryota > Metazoa > Chordata > Aves > Falconiformes > Falconidae > Falco > Falco biarmicus. The sequence continues at coordinate 25,674,047 of NC_079296.1, forward strand.
ATCTTACAGCCTGGTGAAACTCTGAATGTGCGATTCCAAAGCCCTGTCTTCCTCCAGAAGGATAACTTCATCATAAAAAAGTATAATTGTGAAAAATTCAAGAGGCTAATTCTGCATTTCTTCAGCCCGAGCCAAATACTGAAGTTGCACTCTGGAGCCAAGTGATCAACTTCACCGCTGAGGAATCTTGGGACAGAAATCTGTGACATTCCCCAGGCATTTAGGGAAGGGGCGTGATGCCTCAAACCCATTTCTCATTCTTCTACACCTTTTCTCCACAAAAAAAGAAGTGGTGACAGCTGCCCCCAAACACTGTGGGTCTGGTTGAGGCTGAGCTGATCCATGGGGATGTCGTTTATCCTGGAGCTGTCTGCATCCCCTGCATCTTGGACTTGGTGGCAGAGCTCAAGTTGTGCTGTGCGAGGCTGGTCTCCGCGATCCTCTGAATGCAGAGCAGAGGACACTGGTTTTCCTCGTCCTGCACCTCCCCTTCATGATCCAAATCCATGGATTCAGGTGCAAGGAGCATTGCTGGAGAGGAGGCAGTGTCCATCTCCTTTCCAACCTTGGCTTTTCTGTGCAAGCTAAGGCTACTGGTATAGGGAAGATCTCTTCTGCACTTACAGATGAGTTTCCAGTGTTGTGCTTGGAGTTTCTCAGGGAGAACTCGGGTTGACTTTTTACTTGGTTGGGTTCAAGGGAGCTGTCAGAAGTCAGCACTAAATCAGGACCTCCAGCTGGGTCCTGGTGGGCCAAACTGGTCCACCATTGTTGTATGTTGCAGAGAAAATCACTGCAGCGTAACCAGGAGTATATAGTATATAAAGCCGGGCCGTTTGTTCTGTGCCAGCATTACAGCAATGCTGTGAAGACAAGAGGAAGGTGGCAGGAAAGCAAAATTCCCTCTTTTCTCTTAAGGCCCTGGTCGCACAACAGTGGCTTACCCTTCTTTGCAGCAAGCAGAGACCGCTTCCAGGCAGCAAGAAATGCCTGGGTTTGAAGTCAGGTTGCCAGACTTTCTTCTTGCCCCTCAAGTCCCTTTTGCTTGCAGCAAGGATTCTGGAGTCTCGGGGCCGCCACAATGGGGCCCTTTCTGACACGGCTGGAAAGCTTGACCTCTGCTCAGAAAGGACAGATTCATGTTCGAGGGGGTTCCACAATGCAACAATTTATATCAGGAAATGAGCAGAATATTTTCTAAAAAAAAAAAAAAAAAAAAAAAAGAAAGAAAGAAAGAAAAAGAAAAAAGCTTCACCCGTTTATTTGGCTCAGGGAAGAGATCAGCTGTGCTTCTATGATTTCAGAAGATGGAGTGCTGGAAGAGGAAAACAGATAGCTGATGCGTCCATGTGTTTGAGTTCCTGGTGCATAACGTATAGAGTTAATTGTGCTTAATTATGTGAGTCTTGGAGCTCAGTGGGAATGGAGATACTTTCATGCACATGGTTAAGCTTTTGCACTTTGGCTACCATGAATGTGGATTTTAACCCTGCACTCTCCGTATAGCTTGTGTTTGTATAGTATTAGTCGGGTGTTTGGGTGCTCCTCCAGCCATAGGCCTTGATGACAGGCAGGCACCTAGTGACAGTTCTCAGTCACACTTGAGGTTGTGCCTTGTCTCAAATAGAAAATGTCAGTCTGGTGTTGCGAAGAATCAGTTAGGAGAGTTTCAAGATGCAAATATATTCTCGAGGCTCAGGTTTTTGCATGCGTAAAGAGCAGTAGCAAAGTATTCCTGTATGGTTTACTTTAAAAACATGGTCACAGCATCTGATAGCAGCACTAAGAAAAATAGTTTGTGAAAAAGTGGTCTTCGTTACTGACTGCAAACAGTATGAGTGTTGGGAAGCAGAGAGTGGACTTTCTTGTTAAAACATTTCTGTTCTTTTAGTCTGCCTGGCAAATCATTGGTGATTAAATGATAATCTGATTTGTTTGTTTGAAATGTCATACATCTCTGCCGCAGCCTGCCCACACCACTAGGACTTTTAGGAATTAAGGAGCATGGGAACATAAACGCCTACAATGTATTTAAACATGAATTAGCACAAGCCAACAAATACGAAACAATTTTAATTTATGTATTAAGATACTCTAGAGGATACAGATTAACCTCCATTACTCAGAGTTTGTCACTGTCTCATCTCCTTTGGACAGCAAACACTGAGAAACAGACAGAAAGATGATTTACTTTCCCTTTAGCTTCTGTCTCATCTAATGAAACGTCTGCTGTGCAGCTCCCTGGCCGTGTTCCTCCTCTGACAGCTCCTCATGCTTGGCAGGCACTGTTTTCTCTCATGGTTGAAGCTCACGGTTGTCTGAGATCTTTGCTAAATGAGTTGAAGCTGAGCCTTGCTTTACCATCAGGCAGAGGCCCTGGGCTAAAAGGTGACTTACCTGAGAAAGGAGAAGTCCCACAGAGTGAGCTTGCTGGGTTTGCTGTCCCACGGCAAAGGGGAGAAGCTTTTAGAAGAGCCTTTGCATCGTGGGTGCCACAGGGATGAGGTCCTGCAACTGAATGGATCACTTTTGAGGGGGAGCTGTGCAGAAGCCAAGTCGCAGCCTTGCAGCCCCTCTGTTGATGCCACATTACTCTGCAAACTCTCCTTGGTTCCTGCAGGAGGCTTCTGCTGAATTGCTGGATCTTCAAGGAAGATGCAGGAGAAACCCTTTGGGCCAGATGCAAATCAAACTGAATGAGAAGTATGGCTAAAGAGAACGACACAGTCCATTGCAGGTGCACCTAGTCACCTCCAGTCTTCTCCTCCACTTGGAACATTTCTTAGGCTTTATTGAACAAGTATCAGGATAATCCTCATTTGTTAAATGACTTCCCAGTTGTGCCGCTGCTTTTTTGTGTATATATGTATGTATTTAGGTAGATGAAAGCACACACACACTCACACATCAATGTTTATTAACTGTCACTGAATACAGCAGCAAAATCAGTCCCTAAAGAAAGGACGTGCCATAAAACTTTTTCATAGCATTGTTAATATAACCTTCATAATTAAATTAGATTGCAGGTGATGTAAATTCAATGTCATAAAATATTTTTACCTTTCACAAATTTCCTGGCTGCCTGTATCAGCTCTGCAGCAATGATTATGGTCTTCGTTTCACATTCATTGCTAGATTTCAAATGACTAATGTTATCCTGGTGTAATGCTGACGAGAAAGGAGATCCAGACTCTTTCTCCTTTGTCATTAAAAAGTGTGTCCAGCTTGTGTGACGTGCTTGGCACCAGCAATATTTTAATATCATTAGCAGCAGGAAATACTTTCCTTACCAGTAATGAGGTTCAGTGTCAGCTAAAGGTGGTGCCCCACAGGAAGGCTTTAGACAATATTGCTATATTCCGATACAAAGAAGGCTAGAAATATGCAATTTTTGTGAAAGGTGTTTGTTCAGTGTGGAGTGATCCTGACTAATGAAGAAGGGACCTGCCAGAGCTATTTTTGGTTCCACTCACTGGTTTCACTGCTATTCTTGTAGCTATGGCTGGAAGGGAAATTAGGATGGTGGTATCTGTTCTCGTACAGAAATGGAAGAAGAATGGAAGTATGTCTGTGTGTATATAAAGTTAAAAAGATCAAAAGAGCAAGAGCTGAAGAGAAAGTGAGCTTCCCTGTGTAGCTGCAGATATGACATTCATTGTACCTTTCCTTGGAAGGGTTTTTCTTCTGCAAGGCCAGGTTTCTTGTCTGAGGTAAGGGCTAGCAGTGCCCCAGGCACAGTCTGTGTTGCAGGAGAGATCAGAGTTCTCACTTGGAAGTTGTTACAGTTACGAGAAATCATTAAATAATGCACTTTATTGTTTTGGAGACAAAATCTGGTGCTTCATCCTCACACTAATGCTCCTATGAAAATAGTGAAGCTGATAGGTATTCACCTTATAGATTCACCTCCCCAGGTGGGAGAGGGAAAACGCATCAATGAATTACATACAGAATAATAGGACATAAAAAATAAACATGGAGTCAGGCAGGGTTCCTTGCTGCTGCTATTGCAAAGCAGCAGCACAGGCTTTCTTCATTAGCAGAAAAGAGTATGCGTACAAAGAGTATGTATACAAACAACACTTTACACAGCCAGAGAGATTATTTGCTATACTTTCTTTGCTTTTCAGCAGTGATTTTTTTCCCCAAGTTCTGTCTTTCAGAGATTCACTAGGGAGATGAGGATTTCATTTCTAGCTCCACTTTATTTGATACTGCTTTGTCCTGATTTTAGGAGTTAAATGTGGGTGTGCAAAAAAGTGACAAGATGGGGAGACATGCGGTACATGGACTTCAGGAACTCCAAAATCAGAACCTGATGAAACTTGACTTTAAAGCTTACAGAAAGAATACAGAAAGAACAAAAAGATGAAAACTTGCCCAATAGGTTGATTGTTAGTGGGTTGTGGGGGGTTTTTTTGTGAGCCTCATTAGTTGGGGGGTGGTGGTAATTCAAATAAATATTTTGTAATGATCATTTAATTTCTTCTGTAAAAAGATCTCCTGCTTTAAGTCTAGAAACTAAGATCAGAAGTTGTAGGTTCAATTGCCTTCAAGTGTCTGAACACACTCTGGATCCTCTGATGATGCTAGTTACCATCCTGATCTCAAAGGGACAGCACTGAGAGCTACTTGCTTCTTCACCTTCTTGTAGCTGACCCTAAATTGCTCAGCTGTGCACTTTGCAGTGACAGCAAGGGGCTTTTTCCATCTTCAAACTAACCTAAATGTTTGTTTTCACCATACACAAGCCATGAGAGAAGCAGTGATGGGGTTTGCTGAACTAGAGCTTCTGGCCCACATGAACAGCTACTGCCCCTGTTGGCACCATGTTTGTCATTGACCAGAAATGTGGCTTGCCACATCGTATCGAGGACAGTGCTCTGTGCTTGCATTAGTGGTGTGATGTGGGACATGTCTGCCCGCTGTAGGGCTTGCATGACGGAACTTAAGGGCAAGTACACTTCCATAAATGATGTGCTTTTGCTGTAGAAGAAATGCCAGGCAGATGAATGAGACTGAAGGGGGGGGGGGGGGGGGGAAGTGAAAAAGTTATTTATGGAGTGATATCTCATAATCCCATGATCTGCATGTAGAAAGAAAAAAACAGTTTCAAAATTTTGCTTCTTTTTCAATTTCTACCTTCTTTAAATTGCATGGATGAGTCATGCTTCAGAATTAAAAGAACAAGCCTCATTTAAAACCTTCCTGCAGTCACTCACATAAGCTGTAAAAGCAGCTAGAGATTGTGCTGAGAGATGTGGGAGAGCACAGGACGGAGGTTTGAATTTTGAGCCTTTTGTGGCATTTGCCACCGTTGCACATTGAGAGCACAGACAAATCATCTACTGTACTTTCCAAACCTGGGTACCAGCTCTGCCTGATTTGGTAGGGAAAGATATTCAGCAACATCTTTATCTGGTTTTGATTGCTTATTAACCATATCAGTCCATCAGTACCCCATTTCTAATCATGTAAATTGGGTGATTTTCTTTGAAGTGGCAAAAAGGAGTTGCGTTTTCTTTTGCAGCTTCAGTCAGGCTGAAGGCTCTTTCGCCTCTGTCTAATGCCACTTTTCTTCACCCTTTGTGCATGCTCGGTTCACCTACAGCCTCTCATAGGATGTTTGTGGGGTGTCCTCAGCGTGGCTGGCTGGTAGGAGATTGCCCTGGAAATGTGTGCTGAGGGCCCTCTGGCAAAGGCTGGAAGGATGGTTGTGTTTCTCTTCTGTGGATTACACCTAGCTACACTCTCCTCCCAGGTCCCTGTGGGTGCTAACATTTGCAAGAGCTGGGGGCAGCCTTTTTGCACAACACAGAGGGAGGTGGGGACGCAACACGCTGCAGAAGGAAATCCCAGCCAAACCCAGCTCCAAGCTGTAGTACTGAGAAGGTCCAGGAGCTTCATTTCAGAAAGCCGGGACAGGCAGGAGGGATTGAAGTGAGCATCAAGCATGTGCGCAATGGAGCTATTAGGTTAAAGCAAATGACACGTATGGATCTCAGCAGGGTTTCACCTCCTGACCATTTAGCACTGTCGGAAGAGAGGCAGTTCAGGGCAGGACCAAACACAGACTTCACATGCCAAGAGAGCTGTATTGTCAGCAACCAAAAAGCTCCAGGCTGGCGTGGGAGCAGAGCTGGGGCAGAGGACTACATTTTGGGCATTGTGCCTCCCCTGGCTCGTTCTGAGGGATCCCTGTTTCAGGCACCATATAGTAGGCATTATATTTGCATATGATATCACTTCTGTAGAAGAAGCAGGCTATTCATGAGCAGTAGCATCTTCACATCAAATATAACCGCAGACATGGCTGAGAAAACAACCACTTAATTGAAGTAGAAATGACACTGGAAAATTCAAAGAGGGTGCAAAAAACTCCCAAGTGGTTATTTACTCACTGGAAGAAAATCCTAGACATATAAGGCATGGGATGCAGGCAAAGTGCTGGGAGAAACAGAATTTATGGGTAGACATACCTCTGCCCTCAAGACACGTGTCATTTCTGCAGATGATTCCCCAAATACTCCTGAAATTAAATAAATAGTTTGGGATGATCCTTCTGGGTTTCCTCTGGAGTACGCAGTGTGCTTGCAAGGGACAAACCCCCACTCCTGACAGCCTGCCCCCCTCAAAATTTAGAGGCTGCTACCTGCCCCTCTGGTGGGATTCCTCCAAACACAGCCTGCCTCTGCAGTGGGTTCGTTGGGTGATTTTCCCCACGTTAAGGGTGCTGGGTGCAGCATGTGGCTATGCCTTGGGCACTGTGCCTGCACAGCAATGCTGCCTCTGCCCGATTTGTCATTGCCCGGGCTCCTGCCTGTGCAGACCATTTCAGAGCCGGGTCTGAGAGGCTCCAGAGAGCGCTGGGAGGATGCACAGCCATAGCGAAGTATTTCTGTCCTTGGTTCTGCTTACCCCACATCACTTCTCGCTGCTCCCTTCTGTAATTTCTTCCCACTTCTGCAGCAGCTGTCTGAGCTTTCAGCTGTTCTGCCATGAGCAAAAGTGCCAGCACCCTTTAAATCTCTGCAGAAAAGTAAGGGTGCATTCCTCATCCTGGAAGAAAGAAGAAAAGACAAAGTTTGGGGATTGTTTGTTGGTTTTTTTTTTCCTAGTGGAAGACAAGTGCTTGTCAAAACTGTGAGAGGTCTGGAGGTTATTCACAAATTAATTAGGCTCTGAAAGGAAAGGGCTGCAAGCAATGCCAGATAAGCCTATAGCAGCTGCACCCCTGCAGCAAACAGTTAATGTCCCCTTTCGTGTCCAGGGGAACGTCAGGGGTTAATTCAGTAGATGTGCATTTAATAGCTCAATTTAAAGGGGAAAAAATGACACCCTTCTCCCCTGCCTTGCTGGTTGTGGATGGTTTGCTCTGTCTCGATCACATGCTCCCGGAGCCCCTGGTGCTGCAGAAGCCCAGCTGCTCTGCTGATGAGCCGGTGCTGCTCAGGATCCATCCCAACCCTGCCTGTCAATGCCTTGCAGCCCTCACCTCCTCTTTAGCAGAGGGAGCACACAGGATGAGCCCTTGAGCATATGGGTGGAAATTTGGGAGGCACCACTTTTCTCACCACTGTTTCCAGCTCTAACCATGTCTATTTGTTGTTGTCTTTTTTTCAGGGACTATGGATCTTCAAAGAGAAAATCAGGTAAGATACCAGGCTTTTTATATACTGCACGATTACAGAGAGGTCCTTTCTCCCTGCCGCCCCCCCCCATCCCTCCCTTTTTTTTAACCTTCTCTTTATCTTGTGTGGCATTAAATTGTATAGCAGTTTAACTTTTTATTGTTGAAGCTTGCTAGAGACAGGCATCAGTTTCTTCCCTCTGCGCTGGAGAGAAGAAGCCCACCATATAGTATTGCAGTTAAAATTATTGCTCTCCTCTAACTGTATTTATACAGCTCCTTCTCCACTCTGAGATGATAATTGTATTAAATTTCTCTCTTTGATTTTTTATTTACTGAGCAAACAGTCAAAATGCAGCCTGAGAGTTGGGGCTCTTTGCGGGAGAGGAAGGGAAGGTTTTTCTGTTCTGGTCTGATTTCCCACCCCCCCACACTTGTTCTAAAAGGCTCTGGTGAGGCTTCTGATGCAAAATGTTCTCAGTGCCTGTGTCTGGGTTTGGGCTGCCTCAAAGGCTCTAGCTCGGTGTTTTGTTTTTGAGATCCTGGATTCGAATGTCCTATAAAAACCTGATTTGAAATGATATAAATCCAAATTTTCCCTTCCCCGTGTAGCTCTTAGTGATTTTTACAGATGTGTTTTCAATAGGGACGTGTAATTATGGGCCTCTGGGTTTGGCTGCTCTGAGCTGTAAGTGTCAGGGCTTTCTCTTTTTTTCCTTTTTTTTCTCTTATTTTTTTCTCCAAGCAGCATTGAGCACCTGCAACTCTCATTGACTTTGTTTGGAGTCTTGGATGCTCCAAATTGCATTCAGGGCATCCAGAGAGGCCTTTCAGACCAGTAGCAACTCCTGGAAAACTCTGGCCTGTGTGCAGGGGCGGAGAGGATTTTTTTTTTTTTCTTCTTCCTTGTTAAGGTGATGAAGAAACACTGCAGTGTTTTAGTCTTTGGGAAGTAAAGGGAAGATGGATATAATGTACTGGACTCCAATGAATGTCACTGCCTAGATTGATTTGTTGGATAATTATGAGAGCTTTTAAGCTGCAGTCCTGTAATAAGTTAAGTGATGCTCTAAAGCGAAACTGTTGCTTGACCCTCATATGCTGTGCATCAAATAGCTGTTGCCTTTGCAGGTCAATAATACTTTTGGTACCCTTTCCCTGAGATGGGTTGTGGTAATGAAGGGGCAAGCATGGTGCTGGCCTGATACGATAAACAAGAGCATGCTTCATCTTCCTAATCTCCTACAAAGCTTTTGTCTAGGTCGTGCTTCTAGGACCTCCTAAATGTAGTACCAAGTGAAGAGTTTGTTCACAATGGCCTGCAAATTAAATTGGCAGTAGCACTTTCTCTAGAGGGGCTGACCATAAAGGTCCAAGTGACTGTAGAAGGCAGAGCTGAGTGTGGGAGCTCCTCGCATAGTGCCACATCCTGAGCACTGGGGGCTTTGGGGCCATGTAAAGACTTTTGAAAAACGTTGCTGAAGTCTCTGGGGTGACCTGATTTAGCAGTGACCTAGAACAGCATTAGGAAAACAGGAGAGCTTTGGGCTCAGTGCACCAGTTGATATGCACAGGAACTGCAATATATTTGGAAGAGCTGTGAGGAATTGCTTTGGGAGTGTGAGCAAACTGCTGCTCCTCCATTCCTGTGGCTCTGGGGGGAAGTTGGAGCTGATGTCCCATGACATTGGGGGAAGAGGGATTAAGTTGAATCAGTATAACTGAAATGCTATTTGTGGACGCTTCCCTGCTGGAATCTTTGTTGGCCTCCTTCCCTGAGCATCCCAACTGATGTGCTCATCCATCCCTTGAAGGGATAGATGCTCAGGTCAGGCTTCTTCCCTTGGCTGTCCCACCTCCACATGCTGCTGGGTCTCCTGTTGCCTCCTCTCTGCTTCTTGGTGCTTGGCTGCTGACACAACTGGGGCTTCGAAACAGCAGGGTTTAGGGATGCTTTTTCTCTGCTTACCCGGTATGAAGAAGAATGTGAAGCAGCACTCAGACCGAAGTGAGCTGCATAAAGGGACTCTGTTCTCGGCCATCCTCTTGCCTGATTTTAGAGCAGCGGAGGAATGCTTCCTTCTGTTTGGAGCTGGGTATTGTGGGAGTATGTATGCAGTGAGTCAGGGAATATGCCAAGGGAGTTGGTAGTTACAGCCTCTTAACAAAGACCAGCTTTATGACACTTGAACAAATGATGGGGTAAATAAGCACAGAATTCCAGGGTGTGCTGTGAGAGTCTGTAAAGATAACAAATAGCTTTGTAGTGTATTTTCCTCCATAAGTGCAGACACTACTCAATTTTTAGACAAGAGACAAATAGGCACCTATACATGCAAGCACCTCCCAATGAATCAGACCTGTGAACACATCTTCTGTCTTGACCAAAGATGTGCTGGGAGGAGGCTTTTGGGTGTGAGCATGGCTGTCCCACACTGTCTGACAGGAATCCCACAGCTGCTGTGTCTCAGGCATGTGCAGGCATGACATGGGCATGGCTGATTGCAGAAACATTTGGGGAATGCCTCTGATGGCCAACGTCACCTCTGCTATGACCTCTGCCTTGCCAGTGTGTGTGTCTGCTAGTCCTGTAGACGCCCCTTAGAGCAGGGAGAAATTGCGTAAGTTCAGAGTTTAATGGGAGTTACAGAAACATTTATCACTGCAGCTGATACTGGTTGTAAACATCTGAGACCCTGTGAATCAAGTGCAATGGCACGGTGTGTCCTTAGCTAAACAGAAGGGAGTCTTGCACCAACCTGGGGCATCTTGGCATGCCAGCCCTGAGCCAGGCTTCCCTTTGTGCAAAGTGCTTTATAAACATGAAGTCCTTTACTTGGACGTGATCTAATTACAAATGTTTTAACCTGCAGTCAGCTCAGAGACCTGAGGCTCTGTGTAGGCATGGGCGTTTGCTGTGGCCTGAACTGCTGCATGTGCTGTTACCTTGGATTTGTGGGGCTTTACCTGACATGCTGCAGAGCTGCTTCAGAAAGCTGCCTCTGTATTTTCAGCCAACTGAATTGTTGTTCTATGACCATCTGTCAGTGCTGAAGAGACCTCAGTACAACTGTAAGGAGTGGTTACTGTGGGCATATTCTGTATACTTGCAACAAATGGTCTCATCTAGGTCTCTCCAAAGACCCTCTCTAGCAAAAAGGGAAGGGATTACTTTTCAGACTAAATTTGTTGATCCCATTAACCAAGTGAACAGAACTCATCTGTCACTCAAAATAGGCATTACTTCTCTGCAAGCATTCATTGTGTGTTTTTCTCTTCTCAAATCAAAATAAGAGCAGAATCGCTGCAAGTCTAGTAATGGATATTTGCATGGTACATTACAAACCACAAATTAGGTTAATCCACTCTGCAAACTCTACCAGCTACCATCTGTGCATGGTGAACTAATTAACCCTTGAGACATCTGCTAATCCTCATGTGGCTTGTAAAACTAGTTGGAGTATGTTCCTCCCCAAAGATGTGCCTCCCCACCTCCCCCACCCCCTTGCTGGCTAGGGCAAGTTTCAGACTCCTGGAGTAAGATGATCTTGCTCTCTTCCCTTGCTGAGAATCTTTCTTGGCTTGTTTCATGCCAAAGTTGTTGTCAGATCCCCAGTCATGAAGTTGAAGCGAGAATCTGGGACCTAGTGTTTGATGGCAATAGGGAGTTGGTGTGGGCTCCACAGCTTTTCCACGCTGAATCTTAGTGCTCCTCAATTACTGAGAGGGTTCTCCTTGTTAACGGTGGATTCAGACCCAGCAGCAGAGATGCTGCTTCACCCTTGCTTTCAAAGTTAAGGCATGGATTTCTTCTACCTGCCTTGTAAGCACAAGGGCTTGGCTGCTGGCCGCTTTCAGTGCGCGCTAGCAGGAGCACTGCTGGCCACCCCCTTCTGAAATCACAACAAAAAACCCTACTGCTTGCTCACTGCCACTGCTCTGGCTGCCCTGCTTGCTGCTTCGGGTGCAGCTGGCTCAAGCTGCTGCTCAATGGCTTTCTCTGGCACCTTGCTACTATTTGATAGGGTGCTGCTCCAAGTGAGGGACAACAAAATTAAAAAATAAAAATAGTGTATTTTTCCATCAGTACCAGTGTGTCTCCTTTGTCTAGTTGATCAGATCCTTCCTGCATCAAGCTGGCTGTATTTGAGCACTTGAAATATTAACAGTTAGGCCCAAGCCCCAGTGAGGCTTGGCTTCCTCAGCAGAGAACTGTCCTTCAACTTGGTTCCCACAGACAATTTTTGGACTAGCAGAATATGGCAGCACCCAGACAGCAATGTCTGCTTCCTTTCCCTTCTGTAGTCTTACGCTAGGAAAGTTGTATCCATTGGCAAGTAAGTAAAAACTTCAGAGTCCATTGGAAGCTACTTCTCAAACTTTTTATAGAAACATCTGTAATGCTGTCTTTTCCCTCAATGGGGAAATTAAGTAAAGTTGAGAGAGTTGCAACAGTGATGGAAGTGGGGCCTCCAAGTGAGAAACAAGCAGATCATTGTAACAGCATCGAGGGCCCTGGTGGCTGATCACTTTGCAGGATTGCTGCCTTGGGCTTCTGGGTGATGCTGACAGCAAGGGTTGTTACTTTAGCCTAATTCTTCATTACTAGGGAAACCGTCTTCCATGCTCACACACTGAGGATGCATGCTCTGTCAGCTTCAGGGAGATGCCGTAACTGCTGTTTCTTTGAATTATCAGGGATAGTTTTTTCTGCTTCCTTTGTAATTACAAAGGGAAGTGGCTTGACGTTGGGCTTTTTTTGTCTTTACAGCTGAGCTGTGCTCATCACTTCAGAACTTAACCTTTCTGGTCCTGTCACACCGCAAGTGTCTAGCCTGCACTTACAGCTCCATGGCACATCTCACTTCTTTTTTTAAAAAAATATATATATTTTTATAAATGAGCTTTATTTTCTTAACTTCAGTTTGAACTGTCTCCTTTGGAGGCGATACGGAGATAATGAATGGTGTGTGCTAGCCTTCCTGTGCTTAATCACCCGATGGGGTCACAAGCGTGAGCTGGAGCAGTGATGCTGTGTGGCCGGGGCTGGCTCTGCCTGTAGCAGCACTGAGGTGCTGGCCCCAGGGAAAAAGCTTTGCTGGTGCAACTGGGTGTGGAGCTCTCTGCCAGCTTCGTAGCTCTGCAGCAGGCACTTAGCTACACATGGGTACAGGGACAGGAGGGAACACACGGCCTCCAGCCCTGGCAGGTACTTTAGCTATTTGTGGGAGGTGGCCACAGGGGAGGGAAGAAATCTGTCTCAGTTTCCCTCTCTCAGCCCGAGGAAGCCTGAACCTTTTAAATGGGTTCTCAAAGGGGCCAAATCTAGGCGTGTGTTACTAAAGATGTTGAAAAGTCCAGTTAACAAACATGGTGAATCCCAGCATGACGCAACACATCTCCTGTCAGGGTGCTGACTGCAGCAGATGTTTTGGGGCTACCTGTGTTGAGTGTATGAGTAATGGAGCACGCAGCTGTTACTGCTCGATGAATCTGAGCCCAGGTGATAGTGGCAAGGCTAGAACGTGGCGGGTTTAAACTCAAATTTTAGTTTGAGACGTTCTGCTTCAGCTTGGGAGGTTGTTTTTTTGTTGTTTTTTTTTTTAAGGTGGTAAATGGGGATTTAAGTCTGTCCAAGCCCATGGCAAGGTCCCAGGAACATCTTAAATCATGTAGCTTGGGCTTGGTGTCTTAATCTTTTTAAGAAATCTGTGGTAGGACATGTGCTCTTGTTTGTGTCCTGATGAATCACACGTGTGTGCTGGACTCCTTGCATTGTTTTCTACAATTAGTGCAAAAACAGCAGCAATGGACGGGCTCCTTGGTGCTATTTGGCCTGTTGGTGAAGATGGCTGGACAAGGTATTTTGCCAGCCACTATTTTGTAACTTCACAAGCATGTACTGACAGGATTACTCTTGATCAGAAATCAGGATCTGTTCCCCCGTCATACGATTAACCTTCTTGGCTGTATGTACTAATTACTGCATGGAATTTAAAAAGAGCAGATTCTGGCAGAACATTTTGGTTCTCACATAGCTTTTTTTTTTTTTTTTTTTTACAGGAGGATAAAAGATTTAGTAATAAAATAAGGATAAAGTAGGCAGAAGCATAGCAACCAAGGACCAAACAAACCTTAGCGTATAATTACTAGGGATATACATCTTGGGCCTGGTGCTGGAAGGAGTTAGTAGTTAATGATCTCAATGTGCATCCTCGGTTCAGTCCTTGATGATGGAGCTGCCTCTTCTTATGGTGGAGAATTATTCTTCCTCAGCTAGTGAATATGCTAAACTCTTCATTTCTGTTCAGTTTATTGGCTTTTGCCTGATGCAGTAATTCCCAAAACAACTCATTCTCTTTCCTCTTCATTTTTTAATAAGCCTGTCTCTCTCTGTCTTTTTTTTTTTTTTTAGCAAATTCTTCGTATAACTGAAGTCACATCCACTCTGTGTTATTTCCAAAGCAGGGCTATTGCTCTGTACTCAGGTGCATTGGCACAGAGCAGGATTTAAGGAAGAGCTTCAGCTAAGTCAGGCAGACTTGATCTCCCTGCAGTGTCTGTGAGTGTGTGACCCAATTCTGCATCTTCAGTCAAGATGTGAATTTGTCCACTCAAATCCCACACTCCACATCCAGCCTGTGGTGTTCTGGCGGGAGGAAACTGATCTCACACTTCTCCTTGTAGACTATATTTTTAAAGTCATTGTTTAAACTGAAATGGTTTGGAGTTCTGCTTGAGGCTACTGAAGAGAAGAGCAGATAGGAGACTTTTTTTTTCACACTGCTTCAGCCTTTTCTGCTGACAGGACATGTGGCCTGTTAGATGTATAGGGTCGCTGTCTTCTGGGTGGCCCATATGCTGGAGTGGGAAGAAGACAGGACAAGAGAAGAAGAGTTGTTTGTGTTGGGTTTTTTTGTTTTGCTCCTTGGCTTTTAAACTGCAGTGTAGGGACAGGGTACAGGATTAGGGAAAGGAATGTGTTTGCTCTTTGCCGTTCCCAGTTCAGCGTCGATGCTGCACAGAGCCCAGTGTTGGGGAGAGAGGGCAGGGAAGCACTGCAAGTATGAGGTGTGGCTCAAGCACAGCCATGGCAGAACAGCATGCACCCTTGGAAATGCCTTTGAGAGCCTTCAGCTGAGTGCTGAGAAAGCACTTGGTACCTTAGGGGATGTAATGGCATTTCTTGTGGTTTTAAGGAGTTCTCTATTCTCCATCTGCTCCTATTCTGCCTTCCTCCTGTCATGTCGATGGCAGATGGTATTAAAACTGCCTGCATGAGTTTTCCTGCTCTTCCATGGAGAGAGCTGTATAGTATTGGATTTTGATTTTGGCATGTTAGATAAGGCAAGCGAGAAATGCACTTGGGAGCTGGAGTGGAGGGTGATGATCCTCAGCCATTGCAGGAATCTGTACGTGGCACAGACGAGACTGGCTGGCTGAGAGGAACAGACCTCTTAGGTGGGTGTTTAGATAACTTAGTCTCAGGCTGGTGAGCACCTGAAATTTGAATCTGTCTTGTGAGAAGGAAACCTGGATAGCAGAATGTGTTAGCATTCTGGATGGATAGCAGAATTAGGCTTTTGAGAGCACTCACCCCTAAAATAGCACTCCCTGAGTGTCTCCAGCTTTGTGCATGGTTTTATAGCTGTCACATTCTGGCTGGCCTGCATCCAGGCTGTATGACAAGCAAAATCTTCACCAGTCTGCTCTAGATGGAGTGGCTCATCTAAGCAGAGATGACTGAAAGCATTACTTAGAAAGGTGTTCAGCAGGAGTTATAACATAAGCATCAATTGGCCAGCTCACTCTGCTGCCAGTGAAAACACGCTGCCTGGACATGCTGATGCTATGGTACGTTCTCTGTGCTTGGCAGCGTGACTTCTTCACAATTGGGATTTGACTTGTGCTTTTATTTTTTTTTTTTTTTTTTTTGCTTTTTTGAACCATGCATGAATCCTAGTGTGTGTACATACCTGTGACTTTCCAAGTGCAACGTCTGGGGCTTCGCCGGCTTCCTTGGCAATGTTGGAGGCTGGTGGTTTTTTTGCTCAGAGGGGTGATGCTCTCAGTTTTTACAGCTGTAGATGTGGATTAGTATTCAGATATTCTAGGCACTTCCTAGCAAAACTGGGAACTGCTACAAAACTGTATGTGCAGGGGCCGTACCACTGTGATCATGTGGGAAGCAGTCCTTGCTTGCCATGTGGAAAGAGTTAATAGGAGCTGTGGCTTCCAGAACAAAAACTAAACACTCCTGGACATTTCTGGGTCTGTGAATGGGGTTAGGATGGGCTTTTGCAGATGTAAACCAGTAGAAAATGGGAACTAATTTACTCTACATTCATACTTTTTAGAAAGTATGAAGGACTGTGTGAGGCTGTGGAAACGCAGCTGGTGAGCGTGTCACTGTGAAGTTCGTCGAGCACACGATCTTCTTGCCCCGCTGCTCTGTTCCGACTCTGGAAAAGGCTCTCTGGTTGTGGATTTCTCTCCTGCAGGAGTGAGTTATCCAGATGATGAATTTATGAGGCATGCTTGAGTCACGTGAAAGCCAGATGTGAACATTTTCCAAGCAGTGTGTGTGGGTCTAGTGTACGCCAGGCAGCTCTGGTTACGTGGCAAGTGGAAGTGGCCTGAGATCGGGCTGCAGCGTGGTGCTGGGGAGGCGAGGAGCCCCAGCAGCTCCCCGGCAGCTGCTTCTGACAGGGAGAAGAAGGTGCTGGCTGGGCTTGGCACTGCAGCTCGAGCACATCTGCCCCCACCCTCAGCACAAGTGCAGTGCCTCTTCCAGAGTCTGGGCCCTCCACAAGCTGTTCGTGATGCAGCTGAACTCTGTGCATAGGACTAAAATTAAAGGCCTTATTTAATGTCTGCTGCTAATTCTTTTACTTATGCACTTTGGCTGAATTTGCCTGTTTGATAATCTACTAGTCAAGTATTTTTTCAAGATGTAGCCCTTTAAGATACTGCCTCTCTAACAGATGGCGTGGGGGGTGGAGGTGATGTTCTGTGTCAGGTATATAGAAGAGGATGTATCTCTGCAGGGATGAGAGGTTTTCTTTAAAAAAGTCTCCCAAGGAGGGAGGGTTGGAGACGAGATTATATCTCTGTATTCCTTCAAGGACTATCTCAAAACGCTTCTTTCAAACATGATGCATTAGCATCCCACAGACATAAGAGTAAGGAGAACTTATTTAAGCTGCTCTGGTGAGGGACAGGGATGGCTGCTGCTTGCCCAGCAATTACAGTAGCAAATAAATCTGTCATGTGGTACCTAGGAAGTGTAATGGCTGAGCAGGCCCACCCTAGGTCAGGCACTGGGCACAAACGTTGTTTTTGTTTAGGTCCCTCTGGAGTCTGGAGAGAGAAACATCAATGGCACAGTTCAACAGGATGCCATGAGCGACAGCGCTTGAAATACATCAAAACACTTGCAATCTCTCTGTGCCATCCTCCCATTTCTCTGGCTGTCTGTTGTTTTCTGATAAATTGAATAAATTAATTGTGTGAGCCAGAAATGTGTGAAAATGGTTCCAATTCAGATTAAGGCTCATCTGCATTTTTTAATCTTTCCAGGCTGTTTTACAGCCATATTGTAGAGCTACATGTAGACACTATATCACAGTAATTTTCTGATAAAAGTACTTCAATTCCTGGGGAAGGCTAGCAACGTCGAGTATTTCTTTCTCTATCCCTTAGTCTAGTGTGTCTTGCTGCCTTCCCATTTCACCAAAGTATCAAGCCCCAGCTGAAGGAGAAGAGACTAGAGGAGAGAAACCTGGAGATGGGCTGATAAAGGATGGTCAATGAGTCTGGGGGATGAAGCGTTTGGAGATGACACACAAGGGTATGGGGGAAATACTGAGCACGGTGCTCTGTCTGCAGATGGGAGCAGAAACAAGCACCACAGTTTTGGGGTGCCTCAATGACCTTCCTGCTCTTGGCTGTATGGATGGCAGGCCTCACCTTGTCAGGAGGAGGTTGTTCCTCAGCTTGTCTGAGGGGCCAGAAAGGAAATGATGAGGGGAGAAGTGGAGGCAAAATACCAGCAAGAAGCTCTGGAGGAGCTGGGGTAGACTGAGCCTGGCCCCCTGGAGGTCTTCACCTGCTCTGGGCAGTAAGGCATCCCACCTGAGTGCCCAGGAGAATGTGGCACTTCATATATACCAACTCCTTGGCAGGATTGACCTCCAAAATCTAGATTGAAATGACGGCTTAACTTCCATTTTCTGTTCCGCCATGCGTGACAAACATCCCAGTGAACAAGGCTCTTGGCCAGCTGTAAGAAATGGACACTTCTAAGGAACAGCCCCGTCAGCCCACTTCTTGCTGACTTATCAAATACCACTGTTGGGCTGAGAACACCCCTTTCTTCTCTTAATGCTTTCTGTTTGAAAAGTGGTGAGTAGAAACAGCATTTACTTTCCCCAGCTCCAGTCTGAGGAATCACTGCCAGTTACTGGACCACCAGTGAAGTTCTCTGGAGTGGAGTGCTGGTCGTTGACTTCTCAGGACGCCAGTATACTTTCAGTTTACTCTAGGATTGTACTGCTTAGTCTCTTTTCACCCTTCCAGTTAAGACAGGAAGGGTGTATGTCTGGGAAATGAATCTGCAAAATGCTCAGCTGCACTCACCGCTGTGGTCCTTGAGTAATGAGCCAGTAGCACTACTTCATGGAGAAGACTAACAAACTACAGAACTGGTCACTGTTAGAAAGGGGCGGTCTCTTTCAGACGTTAGCATCTCTTCGGCACAGCCACTTGTTCTTACAATCCTTTTCTCAGTATTTTAAGGTGTACCTCAACAGCTGCAGGGAGATTTCAGTATTCCCAGGTGATGTTTAAGATAGGGCTTCATGAGAACAAAAGAGTTTTATTAATTAAACGGACCTCGGTCTGCTACCTCCTATATATGACAACTATTGCAGAACAGGTCATGCCTTTACAATTAAGCTTTTTACCCTCCAAAGCAAGGTAGCCACATCTAAGTGATTTATTGGGACCCCCGCTTGTGAGACCCCACCTGCAGTACTGCGTTCAACTCTGGGGGCCACAGCACAAGAAGGACATGGACCTGTTGGAGCGAGTCCAGAGGAGGCTGCGAAGATGGTCAGAGGGCTGGAGCACCTCTCCTGTGAGGACAGGCTGAGAGAGCTGGGGTTGTTCAGCCTGGAGAAGAGAAGGCTCCAGGGAGACCTTATAGCGCCTTTCAGTATTTAAAGGGGCTTACAAGAAAGATGGGCACAGACTTTTTAGTGTAGGGCCTGTAGCCATAGGACAAGGGGTAACAATTTTAAATTGAAAGACGGTGGATTTAGATTAGATATAAGGAGGAAATCCTTTACTGTGAGCATGGTGAGGCACTGAAATGGGTTGCCCAGAGAAGCTATGGATGCCCCATCCCTGGCAGTGCTCAGGGCCAGGTTGGATGGGGCTTTGAGCAACCTGGTCTAGTGGAAGGTGTCCCTGCCTATGGCAGGGGGCTTGGAACTAGGTGATCTTTAAGGTCCTTTGCTAATCATTCTAGGACTTGTCTTTGACCCATGCTAACTTCTCAGCTGTGCACAGAAATCACGTGGGGCAAGGGCTACGTGGCCAGAGCTACAACCATGCTGAGACCTATGACCAATATGATCCAATTCCCCAGGATTACTGCAGAAATGTTGTTGGGAAATATGTAGCTTAACAGGCTAGACAGCTCTACAGACACTAGTTTTAAAAAGTTTTAAAGGTCCCCGATAGCCCCAGCAATATGCAACCTGTGAACCTTCAGGAGGGGGTTCCTTCTGGCCTTACAGCAGTATTAAATAACGGATGCCGGCCTCAACGTTGATCTGAACACTTTAAGTGACATTAACAAAGAAACCTGCATTAGTAGCTATGGCTAAAATGCCTGTGTAGGAGGCGTTTCTTTGCACCTGCTGGACCAGGGACCCAGCTGGATTTGCAGTACTGATGTGAACTGTGAATGCAGCATCTCCTGGATTTTGGTAGCATTGAGCTCGTGCTAGACTGACTCTAGCTTTTGTAGGTTTTCCTTGAAGCTCACTCTGCTGTAACTGCACACAAGACAAATAGTCTGCTGCTAAAATGAGATGAGTGGGGCAGTATCGCAAGCGTAAAGCATTGGTCCCCAGCAGTCTGGCGCCTGTTCTCTTGCTAGGGGTGGGAGGAGCAGCAAACAAACCAGTCTCACTGGCAGCAGGAAAGCTTCTGGTGAAATCTAAAATAATCCATTTCATGTGTTTTCTTCACTAGAGCAACCGTCTTAATTGTGTCCTTAAAGCCTGTGTGCACACCCCCCCCCCCATCTCCTTCCTTTCCCTCCCCACCTGAGGAGCCCAGCTGAACCATCTGAGGGGTCACCCACCTCTGTGGTGGCAGCTCAGATGAGATGGGGTTCAGTGGCCTTGTCCAGTGACTTGCCTGCTCCACCGCTATTTCTGTGTGGTGCAGCTCTGAAGGGGAGCCTCCTCTGTGCTCTTCACAACTGCCTTGGCCCCGTGGCTTAACTGTAATTTATGGACCAGTGTTTCTTTTGAGCTTTTAAAAATAATTCCAGTTGGAGGGGTTTGTTCTGGCTGCAGCCGAAGCCAGCAGCAAGGGCTGTGGGGGTTGGTGTTAGGAGCAGAACTGGGATGCTGTTGCCTTAGGAGTGGCTTGCTCTGAGCAGGCAACTTTAATTTCCCTTCCAAAGGCTGAGATTTCCCCCCCACCTCCAAGTCATCTGAGACCAGCCGGCGCTCAGCCGTGCAGCAACAAGGGAGAGGAGAGGCAGGAAGCGAGGGTTTGTTCGTTTACCGTTACCAATCCCATTGGAAACCGGCTCCAAGCCCCATGCAGAATTCCAGTAAAACTCTGTCCTAAAGGGGAAACCCAGGTCCATTCAAAGCTTGTGTTTTGTTGGCTCGGGCACAGTGTGCTTCTGGGGCCTCTGACCTCCTCCCTGTACCCTGGCTCCCTCCGCGGCTCTTCATTTGAGCTCTCTGTGAAGTGGAATCCATCACTAATGTCTGATATTTTTATTATTTGTAGGGGGGACTCTTAAAAGCTGGTAGCAATTAGAGCTTAAATGTCTTGGAATAAAAAAAAAAATCCCCAAGAAGGAAGTTTAATGCTAAGCAGATGTGCAGGAGCAGCTGAAATATGCTAGCTGTCTTCTGCTTCAGAAGCAACCTCATCCACATCTAGCTGCTGTCAGGCTGAGGCAGCCGAGAAGTGCTGCTGCTTTTGTGCTGCTGCTGGGGCCAGGGAGCCTATGTTGGGGACCTGTGGGATTGTTTACCAGATAATACTTAGATTGCCCCTTTCTAACTTAGACCAATAGTTTTGACAAGGAGGAAAAAATTACTTTGTTTAAAAAGAAATGAAAAAAAAAAATTGATAGTCACTAACAGGATTGGTTTTTATGGGGAGTTTGGTTCCTTGAGATCTCACAGGGGGCGTTTGTAGATATGGCTACCGAGTGTCTAAGTTTAAACGCCCTCTCTTCTTGGGCAGGCAGATTCAGGGTAGCCCTAAGCTTGTGCTAAGTGCAGCTTCTTTGCTCTATCTTTAATTGTTGGCTGTTTCAGCACTTTGCTGCCAACTTGGATTGGGACAAACTGAAACCTTCCCAGTTGCTCCTGCAATATGTCTTCTGCTTTATTTATCGCTGCCATATTCAGGTTCTTCTGTCTGGAAGAAGATCTGACAGCTGACTGAAGTTCATAATCCAGTTCCTGAAGGCAGTGAAGTCTATTCAAAAGCTAATAGACAAGTCGCTGACAACAACTCCTTCACACCTTTTCCCGTGCATGCCTCAAGTCTGTAATAGAAACATGCTGTATATACCCTCCATAAGCTAGAGCACAAGTTACTCTGCCAAATGATTTCCTGTTGTACTCTACCAATGCAGAGCCTTTCTTTTTTTTTTTCTTTTTCTTAAATGGTAAGCCAAAGTAAATTATAGTAATGTACCATAGTGTATTTTGTACTGTATTGTGACAATACAGCGTATGAGTTTGGGAGTTAGATTGTTGGAAACCTTCAGTTTTTTCTCCAGACTGCCACTATTGAGAACTTACTGAAAAGTAAATGAAATACCGAATCCATGTGAATTCCGGTTTTGCTCTAACGCAATAAAAATTGTGTGCCTGATCTAAAGAAAGGATTCCGAAACTTCACCATTCCATTAGCACTGAGGAAACGCAGCAGTGTGTTTCTTGGACCTCTGGTTTCCAGTGCAGAGGTTTGAAAGCAGTTTCGTATGTTTTGTGTCATGCTAGCAATTTCTCAGTTACATACATACTAGTCATATACATTACTGATTTTTGGCTGCCTTGATAGTAATCTGCAGGTCAAAAGATAAGTCAAATAGAGGAGGGCACCAGTACAGCTTGCTCCTCTCTCCAAGTGACTGAAGGGTGCATCTTCTCTGCTGTTAAACTGAGGGGTCCAGAACTGGGTTCCCCATTGCAAATGAGTTTTTTAAATGGCATTTTGGTATTGTTTGCTAGAATTTAGGAAATTCTTAGCCTGTCATATAAACAAGCCTCCTCATCTCTTCTCCCAGGCAATGTGACAGTGACAGCTGCCCTTCTGCTCCCTCATCCCACAGAAGGGGAATGTCTGCTGGTTCTTATGTAGAAATGGGGGCAAACCTGCCAACTTTTAAAATGTGCTTCCAGTGTATTCAAACAAAAAAATAACACTTAACATTTGAAGATTATTCCCAGAATCCCAACCCAAGTATTTACACCTCGTTTCATGGAGGGGGAGGGAAGTCTTTGACCTTGTTGGTAGCAACTCTGTTAGCTTTTTCCTAAACCAGGTTTCTGCCTCATATTCATTGGCTAAAAAATGGTATTTCTAGTTAACTTTGGATGTACCTTTATTGGAGCTTTGTATTCTTTTTCCATTGAGCATTATTTGTCTATTGTTATTTTCCTTAATGCTATTCCAGGGTAACAAAATGCTTGTAGAAACTTGCATGTGTGTGCTAAGCTGCTCTCTGTGAGTTGCCTGTTGGTCTTTTGGGGATCATTAACAGCTGCAAAGCTAAATACTTTTGCAGGTTTGAGGCTTAACAAGTCAAACTGTCTCTTGGTGTGCATTACCTGTCCTATTGGGAGTGAGCTCAGAGCATATCTTATTCCAAGATCTCAGAGTTGGATCACTACAGATCAGTTTCATAAGCTCTGCAAGTCCCCTAAAACATAAAAATTAACCGGGTAGTTCTTATGACTTGACCTTTAACTGAGTCCCTATCGTGCCAACACCACTCTTAAGAAACCTAACATCTCTTTCAAAGCTGTCTTGACTAACTTTAAAACTTTCTGGTATGACTGTTTTCTTGTTTCTCTAATTACTTTCTCTTTTCATGGCTGCCCTCTTCTTGGATTTCAAGTTTGGATGTCCAGTTTGTCTGAGACTCCAAAAAAGAGTGTCGCTCCAGGTAAATTCTCATGTCTTGGTGTTCTGCATGCTATTAAAAAGAGAATTCTGTAGTTCAAACTGTGTGGTTTTGGAGTTGTCTTCAATATGAGTCTCTGGCGCATATAGCCAGGGTCTTTCTCTGCTTGTGTATTGGTTTTTCATGATGCATGATTTCTGATAAGAGCTTTGCTGTGATGACTGCTGCCTCACTTTGATGTCACCGCTAGCAGCGGATAGTAGCTTGGTGTGTTGTATCTTCATGCTTAACTCAAAGCTGCAATCCAAAGCAGCTTCCCCTCATGTGGTAGGTTGACCCTGGCCACAGCTAAGTACCTGCACAGCTGCTCTCTCACTGTCCCATGTGGGATGGAGGAGAAAAGAGGAGCAAAAGTGAGAAATCTTGTGGGTCAAGACACAGGAGAAAAACATGACACTGTGCTCCTTGTTCTTCTGAAATGCTCTTTTGCTTTTCCACAGTAAGTAGAAACAGTTTTGTGTGGAAAACGTTGGACTCGGGAAGATGCAAAATTGTCATGGGCACATGAGACTCCTTGTCACCAGGAGTTGGGAAGGAGGAAGGAGCAGAGAAACAACTTCTAGCTGAGGTGTCAGGGTCTGAGGAGAAGTAGACCAATACAAGGCAAAACCTAAGCTTTATAGCGTAAGGAGTTGGGACTTCTCCTGAGTAACCAGTGGATTTCTTCTGCAAACAGTTGTCACCTGACATGGAATACCAGAGAAGGGATCTTGTCTTCCTTCAGACTTAGGAAAAATGATCACAAGCTGTAGATGCTGTGTTTGTACAGGATGCTGGCCTGGTCACCCAGGCAGTTAAGGCCACACATACGTCTCAAGGCAAGGAAAGGTAGAAACACTCCTGCTCCTTTCCATACCTGACTTGGTAAACATTCAAGTTCATGCCCTGCTCAAAGTATGTGAACAAAATCCCACCATCCTCAATGGATGAGTGCTTGCTTGTCTGAGGATTTTGTAGGGAAGACTGCTGTGATTTCAGAACTGCTATTCCTGACAGAAGTTGAATATAACCCGGTGTGTGTGTGTGTGTGTGTGTGCCTGATCTTAGCAGAGTAGGTCTAAATTCAGGAGGGATAAAAAATGCAGAAATACCTGAAGTATTCATTCACAGGAGCCTGGTGGCTGAAAGGTCACCAGGGAGCTCAGACAGGGAAACAGAAAAAGGCTAAGCAGGAGAGAAATGTGTTGAGATGGAGACAGAAGAGGTGGTGTTGCTTGGGAATAATGACAAGAAGCCCTCAGATTAGCCGGCTGGGGTGGGATGAGGCTCTGGATTTCTCTCTCTACATCCGTTGGGACTGTTTCATGTTGCTATATGTAAAATGACAAATAGAATGCCAAGGCTTGCATCCTTCTTGAAGGGCAAGGAAGTAAAATCTCAAACAGATATAAATTTCTTCCCTTCTGCTGACTGTTTTTAGCTAAATGCATGTTGCTAGTTTAGTTCCAAAAAAATCTGTGCATGATGATAGGGCAAATGTGACTAATTGCATTGCATGGTGCTCAAGAAGGTGATTGTTGATACATAGTCCTGCTCAGAAGTCTTCTGCTACATTTGCAGGTTCTTAGCTCCCCATGCTGTTCCAGTTCACACGGCCTTTCAGTTTACTTCTCATCTAAAAGAATCCACAGTTTCCAACACAGCTAGTCGTCAGTCCAGATCTGCCATGGGCTGTATACTAATGTGGCAGGCTGACAGAGCAGCCTTGAATTTGAATATGATCTTGACCCGTCCAGCGCGTACCTGTGTCCTGAACTGGGGGCTGGGGACTGGAACAGAAGCCAGTTTCATGCTGCCTGAGCTCCAGCTGAGGGCGCGAACCTGCTCTGTGAAGTGGTCACTAACCAAGGATTGCAAGTGGTTTGATTTCCTACTTCGGGTAAAGGTGCCATACAGCCAGATCCTGAGAGGTGCTGTGGTGGGGCACTAGTTTGGGCCACCCCAACTGCCATTAAATTCCTTGGCTAGTCTGCTTTGTGCCGTGTGAAGTGATGTCAATGTGTTGCGCTGCTGAGCAGGACTAGGGCAAATACCAGAGTATATAGGTGACTTCAGCCTGGTGGAAGACCCTGTCTAGCAGCTGTTTGAAAATCTCCAAGCAGTTTAACAGATTTGTGTGCAAAATACTTAAGTATTCTTAACTGTTGCTACCTGTAACCTACTTGGTTGAAATTGCTGTTCAGGGAGCCAACTTTCCAAGAAGGAGTGGGAAGAGGACTCTTTTTTTTTTTTCCTTTCACCCTCCTGCCGCTAATTTTTCTTGGCTCTGTCGTAGAACCTAGCAGATCAAAAATAAAAAATAAGATCCTGAGACTAACAAGCTCCACTTGGCAAAGGGCAGCACTGAATTTGTCTGTTTGTCAGGATTTTGTTGGAAATGCTGCTGAGGACTGTAAAGAAGGAAGAACTGAACTGGAGAACTCGCTTGAGAGCGTGCCTGCCATTTACCATGGGCCAAGCTCGTTCTTGACTCCCTCCCCGTGGGGGTTGTGTTTTGCTGCTGATTTTAGCTGTGTGTCAGACACGTACTCCACTGCTGGAAGCCATAGTCAACCTTAAAGCTGCCCCTAGTCCCAAACTCTTGAAGGCTTATCCAGATCTTAATTCTTAGAAGTGCTAGAAAATACAACGTGTGCCTTATGCTGGGGAATGAATCCAGGCACAGGTTAATTTTCTGCTGCTGTGATTGCTGGTCATATTCCCTTGTTGGTGGCAATGCATGCTGTTGGCTTGGGCTCCCTGTAGCTATTTGTAGCAGCAACCCAGGGGGGCAGGAGGAAGCTAATGCAGCTCATGGAGACACCTTCTATACCAGGTTTCTGCCTGTATAGCCAGAAAGATAGGAAAGACTGGAGTTGTAGCTGCTCTTCAGGGAAGCTGTTGCCCCATGTACTGAAGGGCTTGCAGAGCACATGAGCACTGTGGAGTTGAGGAAGGTGTGTGTAGGGATGCTCACTTACAAAGAAGCTTCTTGTACACTAATCATGGCTGCTGACCTGGGGTGAGAGGGCTTGCACGCTAACCTGGCCAGCACTGGGCGCATAGTGCTCAGCCTTGGTTTATTCTCAGGCATTCTTTGCATTTGGACTAGGTTTTAGGCTAAACTTCTCAGCCTTTGGGTGTTCTGAATTACTTAAGCAGTCAGATCCAAACCTTTCTCTTTCTGCTTTCAGTCCTGTCTTTGCCTAACAGCAGAGTGTCACCTGCTTCTGAAACTTTTGTGAAAAACCAACAGGTTTGCTTTGTTTTTTATGAAGAGCTACCTGGCCAAACTCAGGAAAGAACTACAGAAATTACAGTGTATTAATAACCCATTTGATAGACTTACCCAAACATTTGTTTTCATCTGTAATGAGGCAAAGGGACTTTTGCCAGTATTGCTTTATTGCTGAGACCTGGACCGGACTTGCACTGAATTCCTTTAGTTACTATGGGTGATTCTGACTTTTGTCTCTGTCCCTAAATTTTTGTGGCTCAGAATGGCTACACCAAGAGCAGCTGAACACTGCTAGAATTGAGGGGGATTCCTGTCTGGCAGAAGGGATGGAGACTAATCCCTTTTCCTATTGCCACAACCTGTGGGTGGCCTTTTACCTCCAATAATTGATGTGTAAATATAGCCTGAATTTTGGTAAGTGGGAAGGGGCTGAAGAGTGACAGGCTGGAGTCCTGGAATATCCAGGAGATGAGTCAAAGGCCTGATTGCTAAGGGCACAGGTGTGAAAAAGGGCACAGAATGAAAAAAAAGAATGAACAAACAAGCAAACAAAAATCCAAAACAACAAAACCCCACGACACTGAATAGATGAGAGATCCTAGGCTTAGAAACGTGGGTTTGATCTGACTTGTGTTGTCCCAAAGGAGATTTGTAGGAGGCTTCATCAGTCTCGTCCCATTGCTTACTCTAGGAACTGGTTATTTTAGGAACTGCTTTTCCAAGACCCCTGTGAGATTGTGAGCTCGTGTGCTTTACGTGGTAAAGTCTGCTTTTGATCTTGTGTGCAACAGACACTTAACCCAATTTTTAGGCAGACCTAAGCTCTCTATTTTAAAATCCTTGGGGGTAGATCACTGGTGGAAGGCTCAAAGAAAACATGCCATTTTAATATGTTTATTTATCATAGTGATGTGGTCCTTCTGGTAAGAAAGAAAAGTAGAGCTTTCAGGGGAAGAAAATCCCTGTGTTTAGAGCTGGGCATATGATTGTTGTGAGGGCATGGACTGATGTGAGGGTTTTAAGTAGGTTTGCTGCTCTTCTGGGTATTCTTTTTTTATCTACCCCCCGCCTCCTTCCCCAAAAGGAGTTTTCCAGAGATATGTAAAGGCTTGCCCTTCAAGAATTGGCTTTAACAAGAAACCACAGCTCTAGATCCAAGCTACCACTATTACTCCTCCCTATGTACAGAGAAGTGCAGAGCTCTGACTTTATCATATGGAATGCCATGACACTTGGGGATGCTTTCTGCCAGACACCCCTGCATGCAGACCCTGCACGTGTCCTCAGCAGTGTGCCCGGGTCGGAAGAGCTGGACTACCTGCCAGTTGGTTGTTCAGCTGTGAATCATCCTTATGGCGTTCACTGACCGTTTCTGTGGTTTTGGCTTCTTCCACGAAACTTCCACTGACCAGCCCAGTACTAATTCATTTAGTCTGAATCTGTAAACACTTGATTGATAATCATAAAAGGGCAATATAAAAGCCTGTGCACTGTATGGATTAAAAGAGCAGACATGTTTATAGCCTGATAACAACGGCATACTCTGGCAAAGATCAGGAGTCTCAGATTTCCATATCCAGATGATTTTATTTTTGGAGTCCAGTTGGTGGTTTTAATTTTTGGCTATTGCAAAACCATCATAGGTCTTAGCTGTTGCAACACAGGAGGAGGAGGAGGAAGACGTTGCTTGGAACGGGTGCTCTGCGCTCTTATTTAGGAGGCTTTCCCAGTAGTTGCTGGTCTCGTGAGTACAGTGGGAGGAATGACGCTCCCTCCTCACTGCCCAGTGAGGGGGACAGGGTGCAACTGTGTCACTTAGTGCCAGCTCTGAGGGGCATGGACAAGCTCCGATGACATTTCTGCCCAGCCCAAGGAAAGGGGTTGCTGAGGTGAGGAGCGGGAGGATTGTAAAGTGGAGCCCTATGGAGAGGAGGAGGGGTATCCTCAAGACTTTAACCAGGAAACGGACTCGCGGCAAAAAGAAATGGAGAGGCAAGCAAACTCTTACTTCAGCCAGCAATCTGTCATGCGCTTTGCTCTGGGGAGGGCTTGCAAGTTGGAGCTAAATCAAAATACTAATTCTGCTTTTTTTGTGGGAGAGGAGGGGGGAACTTCACCTGGCACATCAGCCTTATCCTATCCTCTGCTCTCTGTTTCTCCTGCCTGGACTGAAGAGGCTTTTTAAAAAGTGGGGCTGCAGTGTCGGGAGCAGCACAGCATGCATGTGAGCTTGCTGGGGAACTCGTGCCACTCTGTATCCCTCCTGCCTGGCGTGCTTCACACGGAGCAGGCTGTTACTCTTCAATGTAATGCTGTGTCCGGTGTCTCAAATTAGATCTGAATCAATTGGCAAGGATGCAGAAGCGCCCACGGCAGCGGGCGTTAATTGGTGCTGTGCTCTCTGTGGGGCTGCCTGTCTTGTTCTCTTGAGAATCCCCTTTGGGAGGGGAACCTGCAGTCTGACTTAACATAACAGCAATACTGTGGGCATCCTGAGTGTCTTTGAGGAGTAATTCATATAAAGATGCTTGTGGGGAATGGAAGGCTGAGGAGGGTTAAAGTGCCTGAAGGGAGTATAGTAACAACCTAAACTAGGCTACCCAGAAGATGTTTAAGGCTTTTGATTACTGGGAGGAGCTGTGTCTCTGTCTTCCTTCCTCCTTTCCTTCTTTCTTTACTGTTACTGAAGTCTTTCCCACTGTGCAGTACCTAATTCTGGGCAAGCATCAGTCTGGCAGCTGTGGGGACCCCACCCCTCCAAAGGTGGGTAGGGGTTGGGGGTATCATCTAGGTATGATCTGCTATAGCTGTAAATGAACAAGCTTGTTTGACCTGGGTTACTTCTTTGACCAAGGAATTTATCACTTTTTTTTTTTTTTTTTTCTTAATAAGAACCCTGTAAAACTCAAGCTTCTTTGAACAGTCTCTTGATCGTGTATGTTGCCCCAGCCACTGTAGTGACAAATAAATCCTCCTGCAGTGAGCACTTTATCCAAGGCAGGACAGAGTAAACAGCATCATGAAGTCCTACTGGGTTTTGGAGATGTGAGTGCAGACACAAGATACCTGACAAGGTGGGTTCTAAAGCCACTTTTTTTTAGAGCCAGAGTTGCAGAGGTGGATTTGAAGTGCTGCTTCTCAGGGTTTCCTGGCAAGGGTGCTCACTGAGCACACAGTCCCTGGCTTGCCCTTGGTGGCTGGCAGCGGGGCGCTTGCCAGCCTGCACTCCAAGCCTGGTCCTCCCCTTGCTCTTAGCAGGGACATGTACATGACATGAGCACCACTCCTGCCACCAAGCCAGTGCTGTGGTTTTGGGTTTTGTCTCAATCTACTCCCATGAAAACTGTCCAGGAGATTAGAGGAAAGAAGGCTAGCAAGTAGCCTCCTACATGTCCCCTGCTCCCTCTGCCACTGTTCGGTCCCTCCTTTTGCATTTTCACACAATGAATTCTTTGCTGCTGCTCATTCATAAACATAAGGCCATGACACCTTTTGTTCTGGTTTAGAGAACTGGTATTTATCTTAAGACTAAAACGAAGTAGGGGTTGTAGGTTTTACTTGCATAAATAGGTTGCAGGAGGATGATCATGCTGCCCCATTCTGAGCTGAAGAAGGGACTGTGTGGGAAGCAGTGTGAAAGAGGGGAAAGCACTGTATCCCACCCTAGGTAACCCAGTTAGCACTAGTTTAAACCAGAACACACAAGTCAAGCTGATTCATCGCAAACAGAAACACGATGCTTATTTGGAATGAACAGCTGTGGTGAAAATTTTTATTACAAATTACAATGTTGTCAGTTCATGGTCTTCTTCCCCTGTTCCTGCTACTGGCTGTGGTTCAACTACCTAGAAAAGCTAAATCTCTTAAACACAAAGTTCTAGAGGAGATGACTCCTCTTTAAAGAAAATTAGCTTACGTAACCTGAGGAAAGTCAGGCACGCTTAGGGAGTAAGGTAGTCTTCTGATTTTCTGGATTTCTTAAATCTGGTCCAAAGAGAGGCATTGTGATAGCGTTTCCTGAAAGGAAACTGTTGAATTAATTGCTTTTTGTTCTAGGATTTTCATTTCACAGGATGCTGTTTTAATGGCTGATGCATTCTTCACCTCTTTCTTGGCAGGGATGCTAATTATTTGTCTGTAGAATCACTTCGCATATGAAACACATATGAACATGCTGCGTTTGGAAATATGGCAGTGAGCATCCTGTGCTTGGCTGTCAGTCCCTTGACTTGTCTGGTGGACAGTTTCAGACCATGCTGCTTCCTTCCCGTCTCTTATAGCCAATTTGTCATCAGAGAATCAGGAGACTGGGAGTCTGCTCCTGGCTCTGCCCCCATCACGTGAAATGGGACTTTCAGCAAGTCGTACATCTGCTTCTGTCTCCCCTTTCCATCTGCATCTTAATCTAGGGAGACAGGAACTGCCTCTTGATATGTAAAATGTGTAATAATGCTCTTGGCCCAAACGGCTCTGCCCTAATACACGTTGCTGTAATTCAGGAAACCTGTAAAATAGTTTTGTGTTGGGGCATGTTGGCTCTTAGAGATTGTGGGTGCTTTTTGTTCTGGTCAGACACTTTGAAGAGTGTATAAATGAGGGCAAATTAATAAAACCTGGTGTCCTAAAGGTTCTTGTGTTTTTTCAAGGCAGTTTCCAGGCGGTCTGTGCCTGGGCTTGAGACTGCGGAGGCCCCCATCTGCACTGTTTATGTTGCACCAGGGAGCCGAGATGTGTCTCACACAGCAAGCAGCAGCGTGAGGAGGTCTCCCTCCACATCTGGTGCGGTGGTGTGCCCGCCTTGCAGCTCCACCCCAAAACACACGATTTCGGTTTCGGGGTGGAAAAGTCAGAAATCAAAAAAAAAACCCCAACAAACCAAACCTAAGAAGAAACTCCAGGAATGTGGGGGAAGGGAGGAGAACAGTTATTTTGCACCTCTTTTTGCCCCTGTTTGTGTGAGAGCCTGCTCTCATTCATAAACGGCCCTGACAGCTGAAAGCCCTCGGTACGGAGAGAAACCAAACAACTGGAGAGGTTGGCTCCCAGGGCTCCGAAAAGGCGCCGAAGAGCGATGGAGAGGGGGAAGCCGGAGCGCGCCGTGCCCCTGTCCCACTCACGGCCGCTCCGCCGTGGGGAATGCGGAACTGCGGGGCAGGCGGGGGGTGGCCGTGTTCGAGTAAGGATCTGGCGCTATAACTTTTTTTTCTTCTTCTTGTGTTTCAAGCAAACACTCTTCCCCGCCCTCCCCTCTCTCCCTCCACCCCACCTCCCTCTCTTTCAGTCCTGCTCATGTGTTTCTATTTAAGGGCTGCAGTGCAGACGAATATGATTGGCATCTACAGCCCCCTCTTGACTTTCAGCACAAGCCTTTAGAGTGGAGAAGGAGCTGAGCCGCCAAGGGGAGAGCTGTTTTTTCTTTGGGTTTACTGGGGGGATGGCTCAGCTGTGGATTTATGCTGCTTCTGCCCAGGATTTTTCTCTCTGAATGGGAGCAAGGATTATGCAAACCATGTTGGGAAGAGGTTTACTTTCAGAATCCATCATGAAACTTTGCAACTAATTCACTGTTTTCAGCTCCTATTCGTATTTTTTTTTTCCTCCCCTTTTTTCTTCTTCTTCTCTCCAATGTCCCTCTGTGCTGCTGGGTTGTGGGCCAGAGGAGGCTGTTTCTATATGGCCAGCCATTTGGGGATATGCTGCGAGCCAAGGTTGTTTGCTGATTCGCTTGGCTCTGGTGACAAGTTGGCCTGTTGTGAATCGGATGGACGGAGGTCGCTCTCAAGGAGCCATGGCTGGAAGCTGGCTTACGGCTTGCTTTTTCCCTTCCCCAGGTGCTGATGCTAGCTCTGAACCCATGATCCTGGAGCAATATGTGGTGGTGTCCAACTATGAGAAGCAGGAGAACTCTGAGATCAGCCTCCAGGCTGGAGAGGTCGTGGATGTCATAGAGAAAAACGAAAGCGGTAAGACACGTTTGCTCCTTTTCTCTGTTCCAATGGTCCGATTTTTGCATGTGTTCCTCTTCCTCCAGTTTCCTCGTCACTACTTGTACGTTAGCTCCATCTGGTACAGTTACTGTACTGAGCATGTTGAAGTTTCTCAGTGTTGATTTGGGACGGGGGCCAAATGTTGCCTTCTCCCATAAGAATGTTTCATAGGTTTTGTGCGTTAATTAGCCAAAGTACGCTAATGGAAAACGAAGGTGAAGGAGAGAAGGATCTGCAGCTAATGAAGCTGATGTATAGTAGACTGATAGAGTTGCCCTGCTGTCTCTTCAAGTCTCTGTCAGCATTTCCATTACTAACTCCCTTTTTTGGAGGATTTATAGGATGAGTGTTTAAAAATTGCTTGGGATGAAACTTGGCTTGACAGCTTAGCCCATGGCCCAGAGTTTGGTAGGGAGGGGAGAGAATGTGCGTAGATAAATACGTGGTCATGCACAGTTTCAAAACTTCTTGCAGAAGTGTTAATTGGGGAAGCTTGAGGCAAGCAGGCAGAGGCTGTCATGTAAAAGCAAGACGAAATCCCTTCTGCCATCTGTGGAACAACCAGCTTCACTTGGAAAATGAGATTTTTTTGGCAAGTGTTTGTATAGATGTCTTTTCGTGTACTTTAACTCTTGGATGCCTGGTAGCTTTGACTCGAGCTGAACACAGCAGACTGTGTACGTGTGAGTGGTTGGAGCGGGTTAGCAGCTGGTTTGAATAACTGCCTGTCTTCAGCAGTTCCCCCTCCTCCCCTCCAGCACTCTTTGTGTATTAAACCAGAGATGTTGTCCAGGACTGGTTTCCAGCCCACTCATGACTTGTGTGTCCTCATCTAGAGGAGCTGCTGGCATTCGGAGCCGTTCAAGCAAAGTCTCACGTTGTGGTAGCTCCACATGCAGGGCCCTCACAACTGGCTGGCTCTGGAGTGTGCTGGGCATGCCAGAGTTTGGGGGAACCAGGACACCCTGATCTGGGACTCAAATCCAGCTTCCAGAGCTCTGAGTCAGGTTATCCACAATGATGACCATGCATTGTATTTTATTCTTTTTTTCTTCTTTTAATGGAGTGGTGATTTCTCAGCTGTATGAAAGCCTAATGCTTGTTTGGCTCAAAGTGATGCAGTCAGTTGCTGGCCAGTGATGTAGCATGGTGTCCAAAAGGATTGTTTGTAGAAATGCCCTGGCCAGTGTGAACAGAAATGCCTGTCTCCTGGGCACAGACTGCATCACTTGCAAAACTAGCAGAGGCCAAAATGCCCATCTGCCCCTTCCAAGCCTGATGGCTCCTCATTGTCAGTACTGGGCGTTAACTGCTGTCAGAACAAGCCCGGTTGTTGTGGCAACTTACATTCATATCCATGATATCCCTGTCTTGAATAATGGCTTGTGGAGCCAAGGAAATTGGGCTGTTAAATAATGCAAGAAGTGTTTGAATTTCAAATTACAGTTCCTTTGTGCTTTCTTTTAATGTGGCGTCTCTGCCTTACACAGTTCACGTCATATTATATTGAACACGTGGTCTGTGGAGATATAAATGGAGAGTGTCAGGGTTTGAATCTAATTAGTGGGTCCAGAAACATGACTCTTCTAAGGAAACATCCTTGAAATTGGACTGAAGTTCCTAAGACCATGTTATGATGCTTAGCAGCCAAACGTCTTCATGCCCATGTAAGCAAGGAAGGAGATCTGAAGTCCTGAACTCCATGCTATGATCTTGCCCTTTAGAGAGATAGATACATACAGAGATATGTATTAAATAAAGATATCAATATATATTTAAAAAAGAACATCCATAAGTGAGATTGGTGATGGAGGGAGCATCATTTGCTTGGATGCTTGTCTAAACTGTTCTGGCAGAGAAATCATGTTTTAGTTCTTCAGAGGACAGGACTCCAAGCGTACACTTTCACTCTGTCCCAGGTTAGGGATGCCACAGGAGTGACTTTAATGCTATGACTTCTTGTCTCTTCAGCTATAGCTGAACCTGTGAATGGCATGTAACGAATCTAGCAAAAATTTCTCAAGTGTTGACCTCTAAAACTCACAAGTTACTGATTGAATGTGGGTGTCTGTTTAGTGTAGGCAAACAAGCTTAGATGATGTGGCTATGGCTTTTGGAAACATGGCAATTTACTTTCCAAGAAAATAAGATTGTTGGACTATGCACATGTGTAGTAATTAGTCTGACCTGTATGGTTTTGTTGACTTGGTAAGTGTCGTAAAACTATAGCTGTGATTGTATAAATTAAGCTCATTCTTCTCCTGGTCTAGACAGACAAAGATGCTGTAAGGTGTTAGAGATGTCACCTGCAGCAGGGCCGGTTCCTTCAGGGAAAGGAAGGAGTATGGCTGATAGCTGGTTAGCTGCGTGGCTGAGAAGTCCCATCAGACTGGACAGTGTGCATTGGATGTGCTGCTGAGCCAGGATCTCAGACTTCCTTGTGTGTACACGTGCATGTAGCATATTGTAGGTCTAGTTTGGGGGTTTTATCTGTACTTTGGGCAAGCTAGGTATGAAAAGGCACAGGTGACTGTTTGATTTTAAAACCTTGCCTGAACAGGGTTGCTTGCTAAAGCCTAGGGACACCTAAATGGCTCTTTTGTTCGCTGGAGTGGGAAAAACCTTGACTTGACTCTGTTGCATGGCTTTGTACAGGAAAAAAAGCCCTTCTCTTTACTGGTCAGATGGTCCTATGCTTTTTACACAAGGAACCTCAAAACTAGTTTCCAAACAATGGTGCCTGTTTCATGTTCTGCTTGATGTTTTCTTCTGAACACTTCTAGGACCTGAGCTAGAGTTACCGTCTTCTCTGGTGTTTGCCTCCAAATTGCGTACCCCCCTGAAAGGAAGTGAGCCCTGTTTTCAAAGGCCAGTGTATAGGGCAGAAGGAGAGGCAGCGGGGGGGAGGGGGAGAATCTGCCGTTTGATTTATTGCAGCCTTATCTGGTTATCATCAGGCAATGTTGACATCTTAAGGGTGTTGCATTTACTGAGTAGTATTATTCAGTGTTAGTTTTCCCATATAAGAGATAGTATTTAAGGAGTCTTGCAGGCAGATATGTGTAAACCTGTCTGGTAGGACCTTGTCTCATGCTTAGTTTTCCCTTTCATTGAAGGAGTTGGATAATGTTGTCTTCATTATTGTGCCAATAAAAGTTAGGACTTGGACATCACTTGAAGTTGAAATTTTTGTTCAGTATTATGACTTTAAAAGCAAGGTCAGTGTAGCATATGTGGTGAGTAATTTCTAAAATCTTTCATCACTGTTATGAAGCCCATGGGTCACTGTAACCTGACAGTCGCTGCAATTGCCATGGATGCAAACCTTGCTAGTCTGAAAGAAACCTGGAGGATTGCTGTACTTCAAAACAAATTATTTAGTAATGTACTAGCTCTCAGATGTCAGCACTTGGTTTTTGCAGCGAATACCTATCTTGGCTCAACAAAAACTGTCCTTCAGACCTTAATTCTGGTTACATGAGCAGAAGACCCTCAGTGTACCTGATGTGTCTGATGGATATTTATCTCTTTCTTTTTTCCTTAGCTGAGAGGAAAATCTGCATGTAACAATGGCCACAGATGCATTGGGAGAAAAGTGGAGGTTTATAGTTTCTACAGATGGTGTCTGGGAACAGGCTGTAGTCAACAGGGCCTGTGTTCCCTGCTAGAAGTGGCTGTGATTTGTTTAAAGGCACTGTATAACCAACCTGCACTGTCCAACACTATCTAAACATTTCTGAGCTGTTTCAAGATAACAATGTGAATAGTTGAGTCCAGTCTTGTCTGTCATATATGTAGGTTTCTTTTAAACCTTAACTGAAAAAGCATTGTGGAATGACTTAAAAATCTTTCTGCTGCGGGAAAGAAATGTTGTGACTTTAAAGCAGGAATCCAACACAGATTTCTTTAGGGTAGAAGGGGGAATCCGACACAGATTTCTTTAAGGTAGAAGGGGGAGGGACTGGGCCAGAGCAGCTCTCTGCCAAGTTTTGCATGGATGTGGCTTGAAATGGTGAAGCTATAAACTGTGGCAGCAGTGTTTGCAATGGAAAACCTGACAGACAGTGAAGTATAAGCATACTCACGAGCACCTCTGGCTCTGCTGCTGTTCTGCTTGCAGGCAGGATGTTCTGCTTGCAGGCTTTTCCATTGCAGGCTCCGGGAGCCATGTCTGTAGTGGAGGCATCATGGTATGGTGTTTTCAGCTGGGCTGAGCAGAACTGTAGCCATTTCCTTTGCAATTACATAATTGCAGACCAATTTCCAATATTATATTACAAGCAATATGTAGAACAAAGCTATTATGGCTAGTATAACTTTATTGGGACCCAAAGGGGTCTCTGGGAAGGGAAGCTACTCTTCTCTCCTTAGCTGGGATGTGAGACATGGCACTGAAGTACCACCATTAGCAAGATCTCTGCTCATCAGGGTGCTCTGGCTTAGGGGTCTTGAGACTTGCTTGTTGTCTGCACAGTGTCAGAAGACTGGTGTTGTTTTCAAAGTTCGGCAATGTGTTCTGCTACACCATTTGATTTCACTTGCGCCGCTCACTGGCTGCAGTCATGATCTAGGAGGGAGATGCAGACAGGCCACAGCTCCCTTGGGACTCTTGACTTCTGAGGGTACACTGGCTTCCCTATTGCAAACTCCCTCTTCTTAGACTGTAGGCTTTTTGAGTTAGGCTTCTGCCTCTTCATGGGGAACATAGCACCCTTTATTTGAAGGTGTTGTTTTCCAAGTTACATAAGTGGTTTTACTTGGTACCAAATCAGGCCAAGATGACTTCCATGGTTAACTACTGCCTTTTAGCTAAAGGTGCACCCTTAAAGTTTTACAGGTTGAAACAGAGAAACATGTTTTTTCACAATTGATGGATCAATCTGTTATCTCTATATCCCCTCTACCATGCCTGGTTTTGCAAGTAGCACTGATTTTATTTTTTTTTGTTGTTCCCCTTTCTTTAGTGTTGGTGACGTTTTTGTTTTAAATTCTGTAAGGACCACTATTCCTGTCTTGCATCTGCCTTCTGCTGCTCTACTGCTTTCTCTAGGATGTTGTTGTCTTCATGATCTCCTGCTTGGTATGTGGGGGAGCATGACGCTGTGTGCACTGCTAGCAAATGTCTCTGAGCATTAGTATTATCATCTTGCAAAAGCTGGCCAAAACACAGTACACTTCTGTTTATTCCAACAGGTAAGTGACACACTAGCCGTTTCCTAGGCTTCAAACGTGGATGTACTTCTCCAACAAATTGCAAATGCAATTACTGTGTTTGCTTCTGAATTGTCAATAGCTTTGCATCCAGTGGTCAGATGTGCTGCCAGACACAGTGTACCTAATTTCCAATATTATGCTTTATTTCGGGTGCTGTTGTGCATGCTGGCTTTCCCTGGAAAGCTCTTTTCCTTACAAAGCATTTCAAGAGAGCGTAGTCCATCAGATGTGATGCAGGACTTTATTTCGGTTTGTACATCCAGCCCTGCTCTGCTGTTTGCTCTGAGAAAGCTACTTCAGTTCTCTGCATTTCCGTTTGTTCCCTTTAAGACCTTGTAAGAGACTGTGGTCGTGATATAAAATGTAAATACTCCCTCATACAGCAGCCCCTTCTCTTGATCAGTCCTTGAGTTGTGCCTGGAATTTGAGAAGGAGAAACAAACACTTACACAGGTCGAACACTTCTCCTCTAGCACTGGTGGCTTCACCCCAGAGGACAGGTTTAGGTGAGTGGCCACCACTAAGTACCTGGGATAGCTCGTGTAACTACTCCTGTATGCACCAGTGTTCGTAACTGACAAGCAGGGCTGAGTTCAGGGAAGGACCACCCCAAACCCTTTCTTCAAAAACGAAGGTCTGTAGACTCCAGTGCCCTATTCTAAACAGTGCTGCCTTCCCCTGTGTCCTGCATTTCTGGGACTGTCACCAGCCCTACAGCAGAGGATACTTGATCCACTTATGAATCAGTTCCTGTCCTGCCTCAATTTTCTGCCCAGTGTATGTACTAAGGCAAATGAACACGGGCCATCTGAGGAGGCAGGGTGGATGATTAGGAATTTTGGCTAGGAGTTACTGGAAAGTTGTTTAATGTCCTAAAAAACACTGTATGCGTCCTGCCTCCAAACAGGGAGAATACTGGCAAAGCAATGATGCTTTTCTCTTTCAAACACTTGCAGCTCAAGGGCTAGGGAAGGGCTTCTCTGTGTAGGCAGAGTCTGAGACGTCTCTGTTAATGCTTAATGGCACTTGCTTGTCTCACTGCAGCAGTGTCTTTGTCTTCAGGCTCTGTGGATGTAGTGATCAAGGTTGGTTGGTCTCTCGCTTTGCCACAGTATAGGCAAAGGATCCTGTTGGCGCGTCTGGCTGCAGAGGGTGGGTTTTATTTTAAACTTTCACTGTCTGGAAGCTGCTGTCTATGGAGAGAGCCAGGGTCCCTTGTTTTAAAGGAGGCAATGGAAAAGAGGATTGATAGGATGGACAGGAACATCTAAACTAATTCAGGCTGTGTGCTGGCTCGGGGGGAAACCTGAGACAAGCTTAGAACAAAGAGGTGAAACTGGATGCAATGACTTGCTCTAGCCAAGTTCTCATGGGAGATCAGCCCCTTTCTGGGAATACAGTGTCTGACCAACCCTGCAAACAGGCACTCCCTCTTCCAGTGGCCTGTTTGCAAAATGTTGAATGGATGGAGAGAATTTACACTCACATCAGAAACAACCAGGTCAGCAGGAGATGAGGAGGAGCCCTCCTTCCTCTACTCTTGCCCCTGGGAGGCCAAGGGTGGGGTGACATTGTCTAATGACTTTAGCAGCTGTACTAAGCTGGAAGCAGCCCTTGACAGCCTACCCTGACCTCTCTGGTGATTCTGTTTCATAAGCTATTTTCTGACCCCCTTTTTTTCTTGCCTTTTTCCTAATCAGATTAGATTTTTAAATGTGTGCCCCTGCAAGGGTAGGGAGGTGGTGGCTGCTTCTGTTCAGCTTTCAGCAGGCAAAGGATATGTTGGTATGGCTGAAGCCCTCATTTGAGTTTTAAGAATTTAATGTACATTTACTTTGCCCAGAAAGGAAGTATGCCACAACATTTCTGAAGCAGTTACCTCTGAGCTGCAGTTCAAGGCTGCCCTGTACAATGGTAAGCTATTTGGGACTGACTTTTCTAGACCTGCCTATTGCTTGAGCATCACCGCACTACCATCTCAGCTGAAGTTGGGAGGTTGCTGCTTAAAACAAAATGCTTGAATTATGAATGTTTTGTAATATTCATGCTGCTACCTTGTGATGTCTAAATGGTTTTCTTCTCCCCCACTCAGTAACTTACATAACAAGTGACGTTTGTTTCTGTGTTTAAGAGCTTGGAAGGTAATTCTATATGCTGCAACCAATGCAGGGTTGTTAATACTCTGGTGTTTGTAGTTATCCTGTTGCTGTGTAAAATGAGATTGTTTTCTAGTGTCACTTCTGAAATACCTGCAGCTTTGTGACCACGCAAAGGGATTGAGGTGGGCTCCTGCTTTTCTGCTGGGAATACTTGTTCCAGCTCTGTGACAAGGAGAGAGTATCTTGTCAATTGTGCTGTGACATTTCCATCTTTTCTTGGAAGCCCTTCTGCATTTCATAGACATCCTCACTTGGTTTTCCTTTGCCCGGCTTTGAATTGCAGTGTGTACTTGCTCTGACTTTTTGGTGACAAGCTCATTATGAACACTTGAAATATGGCTGTCTGGTAACACTATACCCTTGGCAATGCCTAACTCTGCTGAAGTTTTCCTGGGACACCTCCAGACTGCACTGGAGCTCTGGTAGTAGGGATGTTTCGCTTGTTGGGATGGGGAACTTAAATGGCAGCTTGTATTATTTGGGTCCCACTTGAGCTGGGAGCAGCTGAATGTCATACTAAAGTGACCTTCAGTGCGTTCATAAAGCCTTGCTAAAGTTAACTAGTTGTGTTGTTCCCTCAGGTTCATTATGGAAGTTTTCAGTGTAGTGAGAAATTAATTACTATTTTCTAGCAATGCTGCTTCACTTCATCCTCCTATAGAGGGAAAAGAGTGATTAACAAGTAGTACGGACACAAGAGATTCCTCTAAAGCATTCTCCTCTTTAGTATTACCTATCAGATCCCTTTTATGTAGTGTTTGGTCTTAAATTGTTTTAAAGGTACATCTTTCCAGATAGAGACACAATAAAACTGATCTTCCTGTTTGAAGTTATCCCTCTAGAGTGTGTTTTCTGAAATGCATTGGGCTATAGTCTGTGGTTTACATTCATTTTTTAATCCCATTCCCATTGTTTCTCTTAATGTTGGGCAACTGGTATTCTGACAGGGCTAGTTCAGTTATGTGGGTTTCTTTTCTTTTTTTATGGAGACATCTGAAGTCCAACCACTTTCTTTTGCATTCATTTGCCTTTTATTTAGCTGATGTCATGTCTTTGTGGGACAGCTGTCCCCCACCCCCAAATTTCTCTAAGCTAGGGTGAAGGGTTATTCTTGTGAATAGGAAGCCTTGAAGATGATGAGAGGGCTGGAGTCCCTCTCCTAAGAAGACAGACTGAGAGAACTGTGGTTCTTCAGCCTGTAGAAGAGAAGGCTCCAGGGAGAACTTTAAAACAGCCTTCCAGTACCTAAAAAGGCCGGCAAGAAAGCTGGAGAGGGACTTTGTACAAGGGCATGTAGTGAGAGGACAAGGGGTAATGGTTTTAAACTGAAAGAGGGTAGATTTAGATTAGATATAATAGATACTGCTCTCTACAGCTGCCCGAAAGGAGGTTGGAGGCAGGTGGGGGTCAGTCTCCCAGATAACAAGTGGCAGGATAAAAGCAAACAGCCTCAAGTTGTATCACGGGAGGTTTAGATTGGATATTAGGAAATGTTTCTTCACAGAAGGGCTCGTCAAGCATTGGAACAGGCTGCCTGGGGAAGTGGTTGAATTTTCATCCCTGGAGGTATTTAAAAGATTTGTAGATGTGGCACTTAGGGCCATGGTTTAGTGGTGGACTTGGCCGTGCTGGGTTAACAGATGAACTCTGATCTTAAAGGTCTTTTCCAAGCTAAACAATTCTATGATTCTATATCCAAGGAGCTTAAGACCCTCAAGACCCCCCCCAGGAGCAAGAGAGGGAACAAGTCTGTCTGGACTCCATGTTTGGCAGCTGTGAGCATGAAATCTGCTCCAGGGCTTCTGAGACTGCCCTTTTAGTCTGGCTGCTGGGGAGAGGGTGGGATGTGACCACTGAAACCACAGTCTTGAAGACTTGGTTGTCCTTAAAGGCAATTTAGCCTCAGAGGAGCAGGGCACATCAGTAAGTGTGGAGAAGCCAAGACACAAGCAATGCTACCTTAAGTTTGCTGTACAACACACCCAGGTACTGCTGAACGGTAGGCTCTCCACCAGGCCTCTGAAAACTTCAATTCTGAAATTTCCAGCTGCCTGCAAATTCCCTCCTCTTTCCTTTCTCGTCTAATCCAGCTGTGCTGAGACTTTCTACTCAGGCAGATAGTTAAATTCTCTTTCCACTCTATACCCTGTTTGGAACCTAGGATGGCAGGCTGAAAAGGAAAAAATTTTACACAGCATCCCTGGTTGGAGCCTTTACTTATTACCTCCTCTATTTATGCAGTCCCTGCCAGTTTCAGGACCCTGAAACCTGCCTCAAGAAAATGTTTCCAAGGAAAATCTGCTTTTCATATTAGAATATATAAACTTTCTAATGATTGGGTTTCCTATATCAGCCAAATAGGTCACCAGCTCAGCACCGCTGCAAGAAACTGCCTGGGGCCAAGAAGATACAAGGATATTACTGAGGCCTTCCGATGAGTCCCATAGTTACCTTGTGGGCTACGTTCCTTGGGATGTGACTGCCTTAAAAAACAAAAATAAAAAAACCCACACCACAAAAACCCTAAAAAAGCAATTATTTCCCAGGTTTTTGTTTCTTTTAAGAAAGCAAGTCACTGAAATGGCTTTAAATAAGCCATGAAAATACTAAACTTAATGCATGGTGACTGATGTTTTCTGCCCTTTGTTCCAGTTAATCAAGAAAGCAATTATACACAAAAGCTTTGGCTCTTGTGGTGACTTTCAGGCCCATTTCAAAGTAAGCAAAAGACTGATGGTGCATTTTTGTTGTGTCAGATGAGGACAAGATTAATAAAGGATGGAAGAGATTCCCCCTGCCCCCCTCCCCCCAGCTGTACAGCAAATAAGCAGTTCCAATTATACTTTGGCAGTAAAATGGAAGCTATAATCATTAGCAGACGCATTTCAGTTATGACCAGCTACATAACTCCTTGCTTTTGGTTTTCATGCTAAAAAGAGTCCAGTTTCCCCACAAACTAGTTTCTTGTCCATCTTCAGATTAAGCAAAACCTAAAGAAGTAGTTGCCTTGCTTAGGAATTTCAGAATACGATTGGATTTAGGGGGTAGCTTGACAGAGAGGTGTATGTCAGCTCTTCCCATCCACCCCTCAGGCTGGGACGTCAGACTTTCCAGCATTCTTGACGGAGACTTTAATTATTTTTGTGGTAGAAGGATGTTGGCTCATGGCTAGATTAACTGAAGCAGTTCTGGAAGACACGAGGTATGAGATGGGTTCTCTTGGATCTCTGTTTTACTGGCTGGCTTCTCATTACTATTTTTATTGGCCAGTTCAGTTTTTTGTATCTTGATACTGTGTGACTTCATCTGAAAGTTTCACATGCAATGGGACATCACTTTATTTCAAATGAAGCTGGACTGCAGTTATATTGGCAATGTAGTTAAACTTCAACTCGGTGATAATGTCAAGAATTTCCCAGACTTTGCTTGAATCCATATTTTCTATTTCTCCCCACAATGCGAATGTGTGCTGGAAAACCCTGGCCTGTTGCTTTGAAAAGTTGTTTTAGTTCTGTTTGCAGAACTGTCTCCTGCTGATCTTTTCCTCTCTCCCATTGTGCACACACAACCTTTCTGGTAAGCATACTGGTGGGGTGGGACTTAATGCAAGCATATCTCCCAGCGGCTGAGGGCAAGGACAATGCTGGGTGCACTTACGCGGCAGACTAGCTTCACTTTGCTCCTATATTAATACAGCTGCCTTGTGTTTGCTTAAGAATCCCAGACCGGTTTGATACTTGGATAAAAGAGAAAATAAGTTGTCGCTTTTTCATGATTAGCAGCACCTCCACTAGCTAGACTAACACGCGTGTCTGTGCTGTCTGACAAGTATAAGATAACACCTTCATGATTTGATATCCAGGTCTTGAGGTATGGTGCTGACTTTCAAACAGTGACCATACGTGCAGGTGAAATGTATCCTTCTTAAAGGACAAT
Organism: Falco biarmicus; assembly: GCF_023638135.1. Classification (NCBI taxonomy): domain Eukaryota; kingdom Metazoa; phylum Chordata; class Aves; order Falconiformes; family Falconidae; genus Falco; species Falco biarmicus. Next base: position 25,717,647 of record NC_079296.1, read on the forward strand.
AGCTCTTAGGCAGTCTAGGTGACTGCATACAAAACCTGGCAATTGGAACGAGAAATGTCAGTGTGCTGAAACTGAAATGAAGTTAAGGAAGCCCTCAACACAGTCCCTACTCAAACATGATGGAGCTGATGGAGGGGTGCAGGGCAAATGTCCGTGCAGCGGTGATCCTAAGACTGGAAGAACAGCATCTAATGTTAAACCTGAATCACTGCCTTGAACGTTGTTCATAAATAGCGCTTTAATCTCCCACATGGGCTTTTATAGCATTTGGATGTTATTGGAGGCCTCCCTGCATGAGGAAAACCTGAGCTACTAGGAGAGACACGGCCCATTCATCTTAACTGAGTATAGCTGAAGATTCAGGATGGTTAATGTGAACCTGGGAAGATCCATCACTAACTATTTGAAACCCTAGTGTTAAACTCAAGATGAACTTATTCAATGCCCTCAAAACCACTTTGAAGAATCTGTATTTCTGGGTGTGGGCAGGCAGAAAACTGCACACAGTGACTCATGAGAGAAGGTGAACCTTGTTTGTTTGCCTGAAAACAGGATCAGGAATCTGAGAGACAGTTTCTTTAAGATTTTGTTCTTAATCCTGACTAAAATTCCTTACTGTTACCAAGAAAGAAGCTCTCTGCAGAGCACGAAGAACCAAAATTATGGGATGGCTGTGTGCTCAGGGTGAGCTTTCAAATTATTCCCTTCCTTCGAGTAGACCTTCTGTGACCAAAATGTCCTTGAATAAAAGTGGAATGACCAGAAATGGGATGCTGTTTCCATCGCCAGGCAAATGGGATAACTGAGCCCTATGGAAATTGCCTCTTTTGCTCTTCCTGAGCACAGCAAGCAGGACTGGTTCCTGTACCAGCTACAAGCTAAATTACACACTTGGTCATTCCAGACGTCTTTGGTGTATTTTTGGAGCTGACTATACGCTTCCTGGACTGTTAGCCTGTTGGTTTTAAAATAAGAAGTGAGCCTTTGAGGGTTGGCGTGTGAACCCTTCCACGCAACTGGGAACTGGGAGGTTAAGTATCTCTTTCACAGAAGTATCCAGGTTTCAAAGCCAGCCACATGAAAGGGTGTTGCTTTCCCTACACCACCCCAGAGCCTCCCTTGCAAACAACCCTAAACAGAAACCACCATCGTGCAATGCACGTGGGGGAACTCAGGGACTGTACGGTTCTGGGGATGGCTTGCAAGATGCTTGCTGACACTGGTTTTAATTTGGCTCAGACTACCAGGAATTGTTGTGTAGTGGCATTTGAGGGTAAATGCTGGTGGTTTCAGGGATTCCGTTACAGATGAAATGTAGCCACCCTTTGCAATGCTGTGACAGAAGCTGGTGTTGAGACCTTTCATGGTGCGCTTGAAATGCATAAGGGCTTTTTTTCCACTGATTATGTGTAGGCATGGCAGAGGCTGAGTGCCTGGGCATGCCCTTGCCCTTGGCAAGTGTGTCTCGGGGGCAACACAGTGACAGGAATAGAAATAGTGACTGGGCCAAATTCACCTGCACCTTAGCTAAGGCTGCAGGTGGCCAGGTGAGCTACTGTGGCTTCTGTGAAATAACAGCGCCAGATCCCTGGTACATCAGGAACACCATCTGCTTCAGCTGAGACTTGCTGAAACTAGTAATTCTTCTCCATATCCCCATATCATTATAATCCTTCCTCTATTTATTCTTTGCTTCTTGTTTAAGCAGACTCCTCAGTGGACCATCTGACTGGTCCCAGGAATATTTGTTAGAAACTTAAGTGTGTGCAGCAGCAGGGGAGGCCTGAAAGGAGGATAACTGAGTGAAGGTGGAGAATAGCAACTTCCTTCCTGGGTACCGCTTATTCTGCTGTGTTTCTTGTTCCTTTCCACTGATCTCCTATATCTTCTGTGGAGTCTCCCACGTGACTAATGTTTTTTGATCTTTTGTGATAGCTAAATCCTCAGCTAATGTGACCTGTCAGGAGCAGGTCCTCCTCATGTAAGGAAATGTAACACAGCATGTTCCTCTGTTTAAGGAAATCATAATCCTGTGTTTCTGTGGGACTGAAGCTTTTACTTAACCTCAACAAAGTGATGCTGAGGCATTTTTCTGTAGCTGTCTCAGAGCTGTGCCTTCACCAGGTCTTGGTGGATGGACTAGAATTTCACTTATAAGGTAGAGCTCTGGAGTTAGACTATCCATTGGTACTTGGTGTTTTTCTTGCAGGTGAGTTGGCAGGAAAGAGCCTTGATTGCTGTAGTTGAGCCTGACCTAGGTTAGTAAAAGCAGCCATCACTTAAGAAAGCAAATTTCACAACTGTAGTCACCCCTGTTCAACTGGAGTTATGACGGAAGTCAGAACTGCTTATCTTTGACTTCTGAAGCTCAATGATACCTCTTTCTCAGAGAAAGTGGACTTGTAAAGGCCAGTTCCTGGGGATTACAAAGTTCCGCTGAATGCTTACTTATGGCCAACTCACACTTCAGACTGCTTCTGTAGGTGATGTAACAAATAACCATAGAAAGAATGGCAGAAGACAGTTTAGCTAAGGATGTGAAGTAAGTTGGGTACGTTTATTTCAGTGGTACATACTCCTCTTACCTGTAGCCTCAGCAATATCCAATTTGTAAGAAGTCCTTTAAATGTTTTTGGAGAGTAGGGAGAGAGAGAATCTTTTATAGCAAGACGCTGCTTTCTTCCTTCTGAGATTTTACTGTGAGATAAAAAAGAAAGAGATAGGAGTGATTCATCCCACAGGCTGTAGCGTTAATCCCATGAAGTTTATGTGAGCATTATTTGGCCAACATCCTTGAAAACACTTCCATGTGCATTAGTCACAGGAGGTGCCTTGGGGCCTAAAGGGCAAAGGAACATTAAAATTGGCTTCTTCCTTGGCATCTGCTACTCAAATGTATCCCTCTGTCATGCACCCCTTTCTCTATTACTTAATTTTTGCCTCCTGTGCTCTTTGGTGTCTGTGCTTAACTTCTAGTGTGGAGGAGGAAAACGAGTCTCATAACTGGTCATGTTTTCCATCCATCTTTCTCTGCTCTTCTGTGGCTTTACATTCAGAGATGCCAACACAGAGGCAGTAATTGACTGGACTTGTACAGTTTTGCCAGTGAACAGGTGTGAATAATAGCTTTCTCAAGCCAGCAAATAGTTCCTGATCATCTGGGCTCAATATTTGTGTGCACCTTTCCATCTCACAATATGGGCCATATCAGGTTTTTGTTTCACTGGATGCGTACAGCTTCATAATCTTCCCTGAAATAAGAGCTGTGCCTCCTATCACGTACTCATGACAGGGTATTGCACTGGCCTGGCATGTGGTGCCCCAAGCTGCGCAGTTCAAAACCAGTGGGCACGCAGCTGGACCTAGGTCTGTTTGACAGCTCATGAAATTCATAATGCAGCAGTAGTCAGGAAGCTCCTGAGTGTGTAGGAGGCTGACCACCGTGAGGCAGCTATCCTGTTTTGTTTCTCAGCTATCCGGGGCTGGATAACTTGGAAGTGGATGCTGGCAGAAGCAAAATCTTCTCACAAGACTCTTACTCTGTGCTTGGAGAACTCAAGTCACATTGTGAAGTCTAAATCCATAGTGGAATTTGATGATGTTGATTTAAGTGGTCCAAGAACCATGGTAGTAGTACATTTTAAAAATAAAAATGTAACGTGTTGACTAGTCAAGAACTGTTGAGACACTAGTGGAGTCTTTTGAGCAAATGCTTTCAATTTGTATTTGGATGTTTGTCTGCCCTCTTCTGTTTCAAAGCCAGTAATATATTGTAGGTGGAATTTTGCCTGAAAGTGTTCAGAAATTACTGTTTGAAGGCTGGTAGAAGGGAATCAAGAGGCAGAGGACTTTATGGTGTGACCAGGTAGGGACTGAAGAACTGGCAGCCTTGCAAACTTGCCTTTTTTGCTCAAGACTGGATTCTGAATAGGTGGCAAAGACTCTGGAAAATCCAAGTGCAGTTTCTCATGGAAATGAGGAATGGACTTGGGATGAATTGGGAGAAGAGTGCCCAGCCTTCCTTCATAAAACTGGACTTTCCAAGCTCTCAACTTGTCACTAAATGACCTTTTCCCAATACCACATCTCTTCTGTGCAGCAGAAGGTCCTTGTTGGGCAGCAGTGATATGATCAGTGTTTGTTCCAGTTTATTCTGCATTGCATTTTGTAATACATTTTGCTGATGATTCTTACTTTTGTTAGCTTTCTTTAGCCTTCATAGGAATAAGCTGTAAATGTCATATAGCTCGTGAACTATACTTAAAGCAGCTACACATGGGTTCAAGATGAGAAATTAGGCTTCCAATCCAGACTTTCCCAAAATAGGAGGAACGTGGGTAGTGTTCCGTCTAGCGTTTTTGTTTTGGATAGGAGGCTTTTGGTTAATGGCAGTCTTGGAGAAGAGGAAAACTGTCAGATGCCACAGGATCCCAAATGCTCTTTGTACAGTGGCTACAGCCAAAGACACTGGAGCGTTGGGTTTCTGCTGAGTTAGTGAGTGGCTTCTTAATCATGTGACAGCAGCATCAGGGTTTCCTGGCAAAAAAATGGAGAGTAACCAAGAACTAGTGTGTTATAATAGGAACATGCAGAAACAAATAATGTTTCCTGAGGTGCATGTAGATATCAAAAAGTTAACTTGTGGTTGTCTGTCTGCTTCCAGCCTCCAAATACCTACCAAAAACCTGACTTTCTCTTGGAGTTTTAGGGACGCAACTGTCTTCTTTCCCATAAACTCCTTCTCCTTTCTGCTTTTTGCAGGCTTTCTACTACTTTAGCCCATAGTAATGCACCTTGAACATCATCATGGATGTGATGCCTTCTGTGGAACAGGACAACAGACTTGCTTGTGTCCGTAGTTGTCCAGGCTGACTGAACAGCCTGTTTTGGCAGGAGCAGTTCACATGCAGATTGGGCCTTCCTGTAGCGAAGGGAAATAGTCCCTTCCCCCTGAACCTGGATGATCTGAAGCGTGTCTCCTCACAGACGGGAGCTTAGTATGAAGTGGCTTCTTTCACTGTGGCATGTGTCCAAGCCATCATGGAAAATCCAGGCATTTCTGTTTCTGGCTTTGGCATGCCAAGAGTGAAATTTTTGAAGCTTACGATCTTCCTCTTCCTCCCACTCCTCTTCAAAGCCTGCAAAACTTAAAATAAATAAATATTTTTTTAAAAAAATCTCAAAACCCCAACAAACACAAAAAAAAACCCCCAAAAAACCGCACCCAAAAACAAAGATAAAAAACAACCCTGAACTGTGAGTGGGATAGGCATTATTGCTGGCTTCTTTCCTGTAACTAGCATATACAAAATAGAGCCATTCCCCCCTACCCATCCTATATGATAACTCTCTACCCCTCAAAAAAACTGAATGTTTGACATGATGGCTCTTGGCTGAAATTTCCCACGTAAGGTAAGCTGGGCTCAAACTATTCTTCCACAGTGCCCTTTTCAAAGCTCTTCTGAAAAGGGTGAGCAGCTGCCTGCTGGCAGGCTTCCTCACAGAGTCATCTCTGAACCTGGGGAGCGAATGGGCAGTACCTCATCTGGATGGTCTGCTTGCAGCAAGCATGGCTTGAGCAGCAACCTCCTGTCTCCAGCCTTGCAGGGCTGTGGCTATGGTTATGCTGTTGGACTGCACAGCCAGAGGGAGGAAAAAAAAAAATCAAGATCCTAATGGAAAACTTCTTGGAAGACTGAAAGTACTCCTGCACATCTGTCCTCCTTTGGAAAAGGTATTATGTGCTGAAGTTATGAAATATTGTCAGAGGGGAAAGTGCTCTCTGCTCTCCAAAGATCCAAGAGCACCTGAGTGAACATACATGGGTAGCAGCGAATCACTGGGTTTGAAGAGCCAAGTACCGTATTCTCCAACTGTCTAGAGAACACAAGCGTGGCTTTGCCAAAGGCAGTAAGTTGATACCTACTGGCCAGGAGTTGATATCACTGCCTAGCCTCATCTAATTTCATATTAATTTGAAAAACAAATATTTGCTCAGACTCAGCCTGACTGGCTTCACAGAATGAAGTGGCACATGAAGATGTTTAATACAGTGTATGGCTTTCTGTGCTCCAAGTTTTTGTGCGCTTCCAATTAACTTATTGTAGATGTTATGTACCCATTTGGAATCCCCCTCTGTTCATATTTAAAATTTGATTGTATCGTTAAAGCGTTGAGAATGTCAGGGGTTTTGGGGAGGGTTTTTGTACTGACTAGCCTAGCTTTGATGTACTTGCCAAACATCTGTGAGCTTTCTATATATTTTCCCCTTGCCTTCAGAAAAAAGGATGGTTGCGTTTATTTGTGGATGAAATATTTTGCTAGGAATGGTTGTAAATCTGAAGAGCTGAAAATTGTCAAGTGAACTCATAGACAATAGTAACAGAGAATAAGGAATTAAGCCTGGTATGCAGTCTGGAAAAATTTAAATTTTTCAGAATCTTTTTTTTTTTTTTTTATTCCTCTAGCATGGGGATTTCTCAAAATTGGAAATATCCAGCAAAGCTTCTGATTTGGAAACTCAAAACCACTGCAAAGTGTGAATGTCGTGGCAAGACTAGCACAAGGAGGACTGAAAAGTGCTGGGGTTCTTGTTGGCCCAGGCTGTGCTGCGTGGGCCAGAGCTCACGGCTAGTAGAGATGTCTGTTCTCTCCCTAAATCTTCTGGTGCCCCATCAAATAACCTCTGATTTACATGAGTGGTGATGTTACTAGTACTCACTAGTGTTAAGCTGGACATTCATGTTATAGAGTTGAAAGTTTACTTCTAAATGCATGAAAAAGCTATGGTGTATAAACTCAAAAGAGAGCCTGGTACACTTGGTTTGGTTTTGGCCCTTAAACTGATTCAATGTAAATTTTCATACCTTCTTGATGAGCCAGTTAAAGTGGCTAAAAAGTGATGATGTTTAATTAAATGGATAATAAGGGAACTCCATTCAATTATATTAATTTTTCTCAGATGATGCCATCACTGTAAGGGCAGAGTCTAATATTTCTGTTCCCTTTTAAAGTAACCTTTAAAAAGAAACTTTTTTAACCATAAAAGCCCCATGAGAAATGGAGCTATTTGCAGACCTGTGTCTCTGGAGGATACAGACTCTTTACAGACGTATTGTGTCTGGAGTGGCAACAGCTTGGTTCCAGATGCACAATATGGCTGAAGTATTGGACTTTGAGGTGGGAGCTTGACTTGGACATACAACTGTATCTGTATATCTGAGTTGACTCCTGAAGATGTTTGTGACGCTGATGACCAAGGGCTGCCTTTGCTTGCAGCTGGCTTTCTGTAAAGCCAGCCCCTTACTGAGCATTTCATTGTGATTCAAAGTAAGGATGCTTTTGACGTGTTTTCCACATTGGTATTCAGATAATCTGAGTGAGAGTATCAGCCCTTTGGGGGTGTTTCACAAGTCCCATTCCCAGGTATCGCCATCTGTCAGCTTGGGGAGCTGCTGAATGTGCTGTATCAGTGCTCCAGAGATGAATGTCACTGGTGCCTGCAGCAGCACTCAACAAGCATCGGCTCAGCCAAGGAATGTGCCCTTAATATAGCTGGGGTGCCCCAGATGTATTTCATGTATCAGTACAAAGAAGAGCTGTCTAATCTGCTGCGAGTCTCTCCAGCCACGCGTGTGTTTGGCTTGGACACAGTCATCCCTGCTTTCAGAGCTGGAGTGTGTGTTGGCAGCAGGGAATCATTGTCGCAAAGTAATTCCGAACACAGAGGAGTCAAACCAAAGTTCATTTTGTTCTTTTTCTTCAAACTTACAGCTTGCTTGAGTGGGCAGGGGGTGAGTCAGCCACTTCTTTTTTTTTTCCTTTTTTTTCCTTTTTTTTCTTTTTTTTTTTTTTAATCAATACCTCATCTTCGTCATAAGAAGTCTTTTGCTATGTCTGAATGAAATGTCATGCTCCTGAGACTTCTGGCTCTGGTTAAAGACAGGCATCTTGCTTGCAAAGTAGGGTTTTCTATTGCACTTCCCTGTGCAGCTATGAGACATATACCCTAAGGTATACTAGTAGTGCTTGAAGGCAGGGCTGTCAGTATCCTTTATTACTGATTTCTATTGCGGCTTTCTAAATTTGCAATTGAATAGGATTACCAACGTTTTATCAAAGGAATGGTGGTTTTAAGCAGCAGATGAGAAATCCCCTGAACTCCAGCCTGAAGCCAGTCTTTGACCTTAGCCTAATGTTTGGGGTAGGTAGGTAAGCTATATTTTAAATTTCTTTATATATTTGGCTGGAAGTGGGTTTTGTAACTTCTTTCCCCGTGATAAAGGCTTCATCTCACCTTTTTTCTTACTTGCTATGCAATATCTGTGCCCCTTGCACACCCTCATTTAGTTTGCAGAGGAAGCAAATGCAGTGTCCTTTGTTGTACTGAAACCTTTGTAGCTAATTTCTAGGACCTCATCTGGAGAAGCCACTCTGCTTTGTTGGCTCTGGCTCAGGATTTGAAAACTGAGCTGCAAATAAATAAGCGTAGGCTCATCCAAAGGCCTGAGACATAGTTGGAAGGAAAAGGCAAGTGAGTCTGGAAGTGACAGTGCAAAGCTGTGATGAGTTAAAGGCTTAATGGCACCACAGTACAGGCATTGCCCTCAGTGAAGGAACAAGTGGCTCCTTACAGAAGGGTTTTTTATGAGGATATTGCTCACTCCTTGGCTCTGCTCCTCTGCTGAGCCAAGTGCGTAAGCCTACACTTCACTAGAACATGCGGTCTGGGGTATTTCACTGTTTTCCTGCTAAATACCTTTACTTGAATAGGACACTACAGCCTACTCGGATAATTCAGGTCAAAAAGTTTCCTACTTATTTATAAAAGTAAACTGCAGTGTGGTCCTCTTTACAGTTGTGAAAATAAAGGTAGAAATGGCATGAAAGATGAGTAGCTCCATTCCTTTGTGGTTGTGGGGAAGCAGTGCTGGCAAGCACTAGAGCTACCTTTGGACAGAAGACAGGCCAGCAGCGAAGAGACAGCTTCTGCTGGCAGGTAGCTTCAGCTTTCTCTGACTCCCATGTTGTAGGGGGCTGCCCTGCTGATGGAGAGGCAAAAGTGGTAAGAAAGCAAAGTCAACTGGTTAATGGGTTTGCCCATCCTATTTTCTATGGAAAAGAGATACCAGGAAAGGACGGGCTATGGATGTGAGGTTTCTGCATCTCCTGGGGGAAGGAGGAGAGGCAGCTCCTGGAAGTAAGTCATAGCCATGCTGACATGTTGATGTAAATCACATCAACAAATGTGTCAAAAGTCATACTGAGGTCTAAGGTTACTGTAATGAGTATTATCTTCTTCTTAGAGATCAGAACTTGAAGGAAACAAGCGTGAGCAAAATTGACTGATTGCTTCTTGCCGTGGGAAGGTGCTCTTGAGATCCTCTCCCTCTGTCAGACCTTATTCATTGTATCCAAGTAGATGCAGATCACATCCTCTCATACGGTTAGATAATTCTCAGGCTTTAAGAGATTATGAAAATATGGATTTGTGTTTTGCTCAAACTAGAAAATAGGTTATGAAGTCAAACCTTCCTCTGAAATTTCAGTGGTTGTGGTTCTCAAGACTTTGGATTGGTCGCTCTGACATACTTGCTGATATGATAGGCTAACAGAAATGTCTGAGATTATGTCTGGATTACACTTGAGTTTTTCTGGGACTCCTGGAAGGTGTTAACAAGGCAACTGCAGAAGCTGAAGTGGCAGGGAAAAATTAGGAGGGAAAGAAAAAGATGGAAATCTTAACTAGGCAAATGTTGCAAGGTTGAATCTTTTCAATATCCTGTAACCTAAATCTTCAACAAGTTATCCTGTGAAGCAGGTTAGATGTCTGTATGATAATTCCTCAGGTATCGTTGGCTGGTGCCTGCATTTCTGGAACAGTCTCCATACTGTAACTTCCACTATGGAAAAAAGCCATGTTCCTCAGAATGAGTAGTCTGGTAAAGGTTATTAGGCATAACGCTGGTGAGCCAGGTGAGGTAGCATTAATGGCCTGTGAGATGCAAGAAGGCAGACTAGATGTTGAATCTCCTTTGAGCCTTCAGCTTTGAGTGTGGATGAGCAAGTAGGGGCATAGCTTAAAGCTGAGGCAGTACATCCTGCAGATGACCAACAAATCTAACTTTTTGTAGGACAGAGAATTAAGCCCTTAATTTTAGCACCATGTGAAGTTGATTACAAATTTTATTAAACCAAACCATATTTTAGTTTGGTATCTGGTTGAACTTGTTTATTAGCAAGGCAGATTGGAAAGACATTTTTAAGAAATAGAATTAACAAGTTAATACTGCATAATTAATACTCACTAATAATTAACATGCACTACTGCAAGTATAGCGTGTGGTCATTCCCAAAATAAGCGCATCACAAAGCTTGTTTTGTGCTCCCAGCTGATACTATGTGTGTTGGTACCAGGCAGCCCCACCCAGACTTACATTAGCAATTGGTACAAATACATCAGTTGAAGAAAGCATAATCTCCCTGAAAATGGCTTGTAAGCACAAAAGAGCTGCGCTATATCTTATCATTGGATTGAGGAACATCAGGAGGCAATTTTGAACTTTCAGGAGGTGTCAGTTATTAGCCAGGACATTGATCAAGAAATTCATCAAGGGGCTGGTATGTCTTGGAGGTGGCTCCCCTCACACCTGGTGTTGAGAGTCTCTGCATAACTTAGGAAGGGATTTGAAAGCGATGTTTGTCCTTACCAAAAATACGTGGGGTTGGTTGCCTTCTGCAGGCTGCATTGTAAGATGTTTTGCTGAGCTGGAGTCTTAGAATGTGGTGTATTGACGAGCTCATGCAAACAAGAAAGGGGGAGTAGATCTCTCTGAAATGCAATGGGAGATCCCCTTCCCCAGTAGGGATTTGGGGCCTACAGGAATATGTACTTTTCTTTAACCCAGGCTGGGTTCTTTCCACTCCATAATCTTTGCCTGCAGCCCTTGGGAGGGATGCATGCTGAGGAAGCTTCAATTCATTAGTCATCCTAAAATGTGCTAGTAGTACAGCTGTTCTTGCTGGAGGTGCACTGTTGCATATATTTTGTGTTAGTATTGCAGTATTACCCTTCCAAGTTGCACGCATAGTCACTAAATGGGATGTTTGGGAATAAATTTTCAGGCCATATAAGCTTTTGTTAAACCATAGCATTCCAATGCTGTAATTAGTATGTCAGCTAACAGACGTATCCAAAGACTTATTTACCATCCAGGCTGTTTTACATAGCAAGAGCCATGCTTTTGTGATCTCTGTTTATTTTTTATGGCAGTGCCTAAGGCCCAGCTGAGATCAGGGCCCTGTTGTGCGAGACATTTAGGCCTTGTTTCCAGAGAATGGAAGCCTACGTAAGGGACAGACAAAAGAAACACTGTTCAGATTTGAGTGGTGGGGGAGGGGAAGGGAAGTAACTAAGACTTGGAAACTGGGGAGGGAAAAAAGCCCTCCACAAAAAGAATTGATCTGGTTCTTAGTTCCCTTGCAGAGGACTCCTCAAAGCTGGACCAGCTCCCCAGCAGTAGGACCATCTTCTTTCTCAGCTTGCAGTGAACATACAGCCTCTGTGCTCCATCACTGACCTTTCCCAAAATAAGAAGGGGAAATCAGTGCATTCTGAGGAAAAGGGAAGGGGGGGTGGGGGGAAGAGGCCATCAATCTGCCAAGAGTGAGATCCTGAAAAGTACAAGGTTGCAAAATGCCTGAACTTGAGGTTCTCTATGACATTAGCATCAGAGCGGTGGGGGAACAGCAGCTGCCTGTGTAAAGAAAGGAGGAGATACACGGGAAGTATCGCACTTCCAGCGGAGTCTGGCCGGGGCACTTACAGGCAGTCCAGCGTGTCCTCTTTTGGTAGCCTTGTAATGGGGAGAGGGAAGGGTTTAATCTTGCGTGCACTCACAGGGTAAGCTTAAGTGACTCCTGTTGAAAAGATAAACACTATGGCTCTATATCATCTGTCTAACAGGTTTAGGTAATCCCTTACTGTGCTGCATATTTATTTTAAATGGTGCTGCATTGTATAATGCCTGTGTGGTTGTAATGGAGGGTCTGCAATTCTCAGCTTTTTGCCCAAGGACAGCATTACTCTTGCCCTTGTTTCATGGTTGATTTATTCCTAATGGAAAGGAATAAGCCTCACAATGATATATTTATCTTGTCTCAGCTCTGTGAAATGTGTGGAGATTGACAGCTCTTCTGTATCTCACATCATTAATTTGCCTTGCTAACCTTTATTTAGCATCAGAAGATCAGCCTCACTGATTATTGCCAGCAAATCTGCGCTTAGTGCCTGCTCTGGCTCTGAATAAGCTTGAAGAGATGGAAAGGAGAGTCAGAAAATGAAAATGTTTAAATATTCTGACTTTGACTTACTGTACACTTAACAGTGCCTTCCTGGAGGCAGGTCAGCAACTGAGGTTGCCAGCAACCCAGCCTTTCTCTAATAAGGTGTTAATAGGAATGTTGCTATTGATGTTCCTGTAGTGCAGGACTTACTGAGGCGTTCCTAGTCTTTCCAGGCAGAGTACTCTGCTCTGAGTCTAGGCTGCCTTTCCAGTCTGTAAGGAGCAACAAAGCCTAATAAGTATCAGTCTTTAAAGTCAACATCCTAGGCGAGACAACCAAGCAAGATGCAGGGAGTTGATGTGCTTACTAACATGTAGCAAAAACCCTGCAAAGGTGCTTGAGCAAAGTGTGTAGCCTCGTTATTCAGAGGCCAAGCAAGAATGAGTAGAACCTAATGCTTAGTTGTCTGTGTGCAGAGTATTTTTTTGCAATATAAGAGGAGTGCTTTTTTTGCTGCAGCAGGGGAAATGGGCATCTTATCAGAGGTTTTTGCCTCAGTAACTTTCCTATATTCACCTTTTCATGCTGCTGAGGCACCTTTTTGTTAGAGCTGAGGGAATCAGATACCCCAGTAATTCCTGCTTGCTTTTTGAAGTCTATGTGGATGAGCTCAGTTATACCCTTCCTCAAGGTGAATGTCCCCTTCTGTTTCCACCTGCACAGGCTGTTCTCATTGTCTGGGTCTCCATGATGGAAAAAGATAAAAGGCAAGTCTTTTTCCCCGCTTTTTTTTTTTTTTTTTTTCTTCTTTGAGTTTTCCATAATCTTCTCAAAATGAGGCCAGTTCAGCTTTTTGCTGAACAAAATACAGTAACAAGTCTTAAGTTTCTAAATTCTAGAGAAGCCTGGAAGAACCCTTCAGAAAATCTTGAATTGGGTTTGTAATCTTTTCTGGGGAGTGTCAGTGATACTACTTGCCCACGTATGTCCTTGTTCAGTACAATGTAGTTCATTAATTGGCAGCCCACTAATGCACCGGCTGCTCTTGTAGCCTGCTATTCATCACTCTGGTGCTCATTTCCGAAGCTGTCATTTCCTGCAGCCTTGTGCAGGCAGCTCTTTGAGGCTCAGCTCCCAGGGTCACTGCAGAAACATGGTTTGAATGGAGCTCAGGAGAAAAGCAATGAAGCCATGTCGGAGGGAGAGCAGAGCATTCGGTTTGGCTTACATCAGTATTTGTGATAACATACCATCTGGGCTACAATCTTGCCAAATCTAGCTAATAAATAGAGCTGGACAGACGTTGTATTTTGACGGCAGAGCTTCAAGGAACAGCCGGAATATGGAAATGGCAATTTGTGAGGTGGTTATTCGAGTGCTGAAGAGCAGTGCTGCTCTGCACACTGTCCTGGGCACCAGCAAACTGAGGCACCTCAGTTCCTTTAGCAGGAGCACTGGGGTTCAGAAGGATCCCGTAAAATACATTTGTAAGAGGCAGTGTTTTAATCTGGTGGCTCAGCTGTGCTTCAGACTGAACTAGTATCCCTGTTTGGTTGCTTTATCCTCGGATTCCTGCTGGATATAGTATAGCCTTTATTCCTTGCTTCAAGCTCTTGTCCAGAGTTGTTCTGTTCTGTGATGAAGTAACCAGTCTGCTTCAGAGGTGGCAGATGTATTTTTGGCTGAAATACGGAATTCCTGTATGATTTTTGACTCTAGCACCTGGAATGGTGTTTGGTACTCTCTAGTCCACAGAGTCTCTTTTTCCTGATTCTGTGTGGTGCTGAGGGTTTCCCAGTAAGCAACTGACACCACGTTCTCTACAGACTTCAGAATAAGAAATTAAAACAAAAGTGACTTTTGTCGATCTGTGCAGGAAGTAAATATTGGCTATTCTCTGCTGCCTGTGAATGCTGTTTCCTATCAGCTGGGGCTGGGGGTCTGTAACTTTTTTAAACCACTAGGAAGTAATTTGTAATCTTTGGACAAGATTACTATGAGGCCCTTTTGAAAGCTTATTCATGTTTTCCTAAAGAAAGCTTGGACACAAAATGTGTTTGTTTTAAGATTAAGTCCTGTGAATGTAAAGGAAATTACTTGTGAGCTGGACTGTTGCACCCTGTTGGCTGACCACAGAAAACACAACCCCACAACTGGTGATGACTATTAGAGAGTCTCCGTTGGCAACTAGGGCTGAGCTCCCCATGCCCGTCAGGCGGAAAGCCATCTGTTTGCATGCCTTTACTGTAATCAGTTGTTTGTGGTTCTGGAAAATCTGCTGCAGGAGCTGGCTGTGCTGGCGTAGCCTTTCTGAAGGCAGTGGGTTACTTGTCTGCTGCCACAGGCCAGGTTTGCCAACATGATTTCTGTACATTCTGTGCTGGAGTCCTCCTCTGTCCATGCCCCAGCCAAACCAACATGTAGCTGGGAGCCCTTGTAAATTACTGATTTTTTTAATATTTTTTTTTTTTGTAAACATGGTGCCTACAGTATCCCTTTGGCAGGTTCATTAAAACCTCGGATCTATAAATTGCAAACTTTAAATGATGGGCTACTGAGAAGGAAGTGGGGGAGGGTAGGAGACGGATTTATCATTCAACTTTCCTACCTAAGCTACATCTTCCTATCAGTAGAAACACTGAAAGAGATACAGGACAGAAATCCTTTTGGAAGCAGAAGATGAAGGACTCTAGCCTGTAATCGAACATGGAGGAAGGAAAGTGCCCCATGAACTCAAATGATCAGGGAAGCTGTACTGAAAGACATTAGCAGCAGTCAGTATCTCTGCTGGTCGACTTCTGGGATCCACTGCAGTAAAGAAACTTTGGGGAAAAGGAACGAAGAAAGGAAGATACTGCCCAGTGCCACTTGTTGCCTACAGAGGCTTAATGCACATCTCTTTATACTGGCTGTTGAGTGTGTGTGCCCTCTAGCAATCTTAACTTGCCGTGTGGTTACTAAAATCAGAAAGACTTCATCTTTGAAGGATGTCTGTAAATCGCTTCCTAAAACAAAAAAATTGCAAGAAAAGGTGAAAATTATACATAATGCAACCAGAACTTGACGTCAGACAGGAAATTCTGTTTCCAAGCAGATCAAATGAAAAAGAAAATTTGCGATCAGTAAGCAGGTATTTTCTGTAATAACTCAGCTGATACTGTGGACTGGATGGTAGGACCATTCTGGCCTGTATACCAGTGCAAGTCTGTAACCTCTTGAAAGCCACTGGGCTATGGGTAGACCTTGTTTTACTCGTTACTGTACAGTACTCTGTGTTCACAGGCTAACAGCTGCAGCCAGGCTGCTTGCACAGTACAGCATGCCCACCTAAAGATGGCTTTGTTCCTTCTCATGATTGATGAGGTATTTCCTCTGAGTAAAGCACTCCCTCTTAGTTTCTTTTGTTCCCAAACTGAACAAAGGCTGTGAGCCACAAACACGTTGGGCTATATGGAATGCAGCTCACATTGCATACACAGTTTCACTGTTAGGTGTTCTTGAAATCAAGTAAAGCCGGAAGGGAAAGATTATTTTAAATTTATTTTTAGAAGGCATGAGGATGTTTGAGTCTTGGCAAACCCTTTTTTGCAACTTCTTGGGTGCTGACTGGCCTCTAGAACTGGATGACTTCATTGCTTTGTGGATTCTCTAAGTTCAGTGATCTTGGGATGCTGGCAAACACCTTGGGCATTGTTGGTTGTGTGTGTTTCAGAGTTGGCCATGGTCAGGTTTAGCAAATGATGCTTTCTTCTGCTTCTGTCTTGGGGAGCTCAGGGTACGTGACAGTTTAGGGGAAGCAGGTGACGTGGAGTGTGATGGGACTTGATCTGGGATTTACAGACAATGTCCAAGACTTTTCTGTAACTGTTAACATAATAAGTAGTGCGTTTCCTCCCTTGCTTTAAGGACACAACTTGTGTAATTTGTACTGGATTATGATGGCTTTGTGGATGTACATGCGAATTCTTGAAAATGTGTTTGGCAGATTCTTTCATTCCAGCTGTGTCAATACACAAATCTGAGGTCCGTTTTCAAACAGGGAGGGGAAGCCCCTGGGTAACAATTGGGCCATAGCAAATAGCTGCAGACACAGCAATCGGAGTTTGTAATTATCAGTTTGTGTTACCAGAACCCAAAGTTAAACTGTGTGCTTTACGTAAACAACTCCCTACATACACACATGCACACAAGTCACAATGGTCATAAGAGATAAATATGTACGTATTTTGCTGAATGTGCACCTCTGGAAGGCTTGTCACCTACTAGCTTATAAGATTTGAACAAATACAATAATGTATTTCCTAATTGTCTGATACTCTGAATATCCATCGTCTCTACTAGTGATGTAACCAATAAAGTATTAAACTGAGTTGTATATTATCCAATTTTCTCTTTTCCCATGAACTTTTCCCATGTTCTGAACACTTCTGCTTTTTCCAGAAGTACAAGGAAACGTGGTTCCAATCACAGTAGAAAACTAGGGTAATATGTATTTGAATCAGAGGTCAGGGTGTGAATTTCCACATATATACATGTGTGTTTATGCATATAATGTGATGTGAAACTAATCCAAGCAAGCTAGATGTTTAAGCCAGAATCTGAGACACTTCGGGACTGTATCGAGTACTTACGTATACACCTAGCCAGCTGCTTTTGGTCCAGGAAAAACCTGTGTGGCAGCAATAACTAGGATATTTATTCACATGTAGTGGGCCCTCTGTGCCAGCTAGCTCTGCAACCACAGGAACTGGAGTACAGCAGCAAGGCGATATGCTAACAGCGCAGCTGAGAAGTCTCCATCTACCAATGCCACAAGATTAGTAGTAGGGGTGGAGGGAGAAGACAGACTGGAAGAATTAGGATAGCAAATCCATAACCATATAGACTTGAAACAACTAGTTGCCTTAATAGCTAGTCATTGCAGGAAAGAACTCCATTCTTTTTTTCATACATTACAGCACCAAACTCTGACATTCACTTTTATTTTCCTTGAACTCGGTAACACCTAAAGTAGTGCAAGGAATGCAATTCCCTGTGCTGCTGCGAAGTCCTAAGCTTTTGCAGTTGCTACCAAATATTGGTGGAGAACAGCAACAGTGGTCTTGGCTCTTGACCATTTGTTCCAACTTTTAGCTCCATAAGGCAAAGTACTCTTCTGTTAATAGCCAAAAAATGATATCAACAGAGTCCAGCCATCCAGAAGTCCCCACCTCCTGCTCCCCATCTTCTCCCTCACCTCAGGAAGCCACCTTCTCAAGTGTTTTTTTCATCACCAAATTGAGCAAAAACTGATGCAGCCTGTACTCTGAGAACACAACTCAGCTTTCAGACCCTCTCTAAGAAGGGAAAGAAAAGTGTTTCCTGTGGCACTCCACGTGTGCTTTGGGTTGTCGGGATTCCTAAGTGATACTCTTAAGAGTATCCTTAAGGTTGTGTTCCTATTATGTTTCTGTAGGGACTTCTGTAAATTTCAGTTGAATGCTAGAGCAAAGCACAGGAATGTGCAGCCTCTCTTCCTTCTTCAACATGTTCTTGCTTCACTAAATACTATAACTATTTCTCCAGTTTAAATATTTAGGGTAGTTTGCTGGGCAGAATGTAGCCTATGGCTGTGTGACTGCTGTTGAGCAGCGGTCAGGTGTGTGGTTTCTAATGTATGCCCTGTTAGAAGTTGTGGCATATTTGGTACCAGGAGCAAAATGTTCGCTGCTTATTACATTTCAAATCTTAATTATTTGAAAAGCTCATGTTTATTAAAAAAAAAAAAAAAGGCAGAGTTTTTGCATTTGTAATTCTTCTTTCCACTTTTAATCCTATGGTAGAAATCCTGTTTCATGACCCATGTGGAAGTTCAAATTTCCCATGCTGGGCTACAAGGAAATGAGTGACAGGTGTGATCGTTCTTCCTCTTTTCTTTCACGTGAGAAAGCTAGCAGCTCCACCCCATCACAGTGCTCAGGGGCTCTTGGGGTATTTCAGCAACAAATTTAAAAACCTCTTGGTGTTAAGCATTAACTTGGGATGTTAAGTTTTATTCCTGAGTTCTTAAAGCAGTACTCAATACCTAGAGTGCAACCCGTAGTAGTTGCAAGCAAGACTACAACCTTCAGTCTTGACTGTGAGAGCAGTTAGGAGTGACATTTGGGGTTGCAACACTTTGCAGAATGAGGCTCCCATGGGAAGTGGGGTTGGCCATACAAACCATGCTCTTAAACTGGCTGTGAGGATCATGACACATGGTTGAGCTGGAACCCTAGTATGTGGCCCAATCTGCTTTGGGTATGGCACATAAAAGGCTGAGAACCTGTGCTGTGGATCTTAATTGTGCTCAAGTAGGATGTCTGCCACAAGCACATCTTTCTTCTCGAGCATGTCTTTGTTTGAGCCCTACTTCCATCCTTAAAATGAGACAAACATTGCTTTGTGGTTGAGCGGTGGCTGCAGTGAAGTCTGCAGTGCACACAACCTAGGAAACATCATGTGTTTAAAGAGAAAAGCTGCCTTTAATATTTCACCAACTTTAATAATTCATCCTGAGATGACAGCTTTAGTCTGCTGTGCAGTGACTCACACACAGACTTCTGTACCCCAAACTATAGTCAGCTCCATGCTAGAAAGACATCATGCATATATTTCCATATTTAAAATAATGATGGCTCTTCTGTGAATCATAAGGACAAAATGCTTAGAAATCAGACACCGACCTTCATAAAAATTTGATGCTTTCAACCCAGCACCTTTGCCAAGTGTGTGGGACTGAAGGAGCCTTCTACAGAAAGCAGAGCCAGCATGTACAGTGATAGTGTCTAAACAGTGTGTGGACAGTGTAGTGAGTTTTTAGGAAGTGGGTGTGAGAATATGGTTACTGCATAAAATCCCTCTTGCAAAATGCTACTTCTGGTGCCTTTATATTTCTGCTTCTGCATATTCTTTGGAGGTCTGTTGGAGGCAATTATGACTGACTTCCTTTTGTGTATCAAATACACATGTACTGTGTAGGAAGAGCTCAAGGGGTGGAAAAAAAAAAGCACCTTCTTCTATGCAGCAATACTCTGACCTTAGCTTTTGCTCTTTTTTTTTTAAAGCATATGACATCTCTGAAGGAAGATATTAGCTGTTGGCATGAAGAGGTCTGTGCGCCAGGTCTGGAAGTGACCTGACTGCATCTAGTACTGCTTTGTAGGACAACTTAAGTTACTGGATTAAAAAAAAAACAAACAAAAAACAACAAAACCGAGAGAGAGAGAGAGTTCCAAGGTAGAAGGACTTAAAACAGAGCAGCTCTTAACTCCAAAGAGCGCATGTCAAATGTACCAGACTGCTGCTTGAGTAGGATTTTTCTAAGACTCTTGAGAGGTAGAGTGTTTTTTAAGTAATTGTTTAGAAGACTGTGTAGTCCACTTATGCAGGAGAGATTCCCATTCCCTTTTACAGTGTTGCTATTCTTGTTTACTTTAGTAAAGTTCATAAATTGACAATCAAAGTTTACAGAGAAATTAATGGCTATGGGAGAATTAGAAACCACTGTTCAGCGTGATCCTGCTGGGGTTTTGTGTGTCTATTTTTTAAAGAGAATTGTAGCATCTTATGATTAGGCAGACTTGTACAGGAATAGCTAATTTTCCTGTTGTTGTGGAGAAAAGGATGATATTGAAGCATGGATGGGTGAGGATGCATGTAAACATCAACAAAACTTGCATATAAGATAGTCCTTTAGCTATGTTCTAGTAGTTTTCCATGGTGTGGGTTGTAGATAACACTTGCTTGTTTCTTTTGCTTTTTGTAAAGCCTTTTGGGGAGAGGGCTGGTGATGCAATTAAAAGCAAGAACATGATATTTAGAATCAAAGTATTTTTGTCACTTATTCATTCTCCAGTGTGACCATTCCATTTTTCAATCATCATCTTGCCATGTGTATGTATGCGTGGCAAGTGGAACCTTTTATATCTTGTTAACTGTTGTCACTCCATGCTGAAAATGCCTGAGAGTTATCAGAGCCTAGATGGACTCTGAGTGTAGAGAGATCTTGGCTATTGCAGGTAGGGATGCTGACCAAAGGGTCAACATATGTGGGGAGAAAATTGCACTTCTACCTTAAAAATTCATATTCTTGGATTAGTATTGAAGCAGGATTTAGAGTGATGCAGGGAAGCTGAGCTTGGTCTGGGCACAGTGGCTACAACTCCCTGTGTGCCTTCTGTGAGGCTCAAGCTTCCCTTGAGCCCTCATCAGGGATGAGGGCTGATGAGTGTCAGTCTAGACATCCATGCCACATGAGCTTGAGAGCTGTGTTTTGATGCCTGAGAGATAGGGGCATCTGTAAGGGTTAACTCAAGCTGTAAAGCACTGCCTAATTTTTACAGATGGTGTGAGTGCAAGAGCAAACCTCAGACTGGCTTGGCAATGCAGAGAGATAACTTTACATAATTCCATGCAGATGTTGCTGCAGAATGGTTTTAATAATGAGTTGTGAAGTGAAGCTCAACTCTAGCATAGAGGGAGAACTCAATAAATGCAATGTTTTGTTCTGTATTTCAAAAGGGAGTTTTCTAACAACATTTCTGTGCTGCTCTGTGTTGGGAAAGATGGCAGGGGAGGGGACAAGAGATAGCTTGCTCAATTATAGCCCTGGCTTTTTGTAAACAAAGGCCAGTCTGGCTAATTTGTCTGCAAACCATGAACCTGGGGTTGAGGGGTAAAACTGTGGAGGGACCAAATGGCAGCTGTCCTAATGCTTCTAGTGAGGGAATGGTACAGAGCAAGTACATCATGATCAGCTGGGCGGAGTTCTGCAGTTTGTGGCTGTCATGCACGGACTGCATTGTGGAACTTGTCTGCACTTCAGTCATTTTCTGGTAGGAGTGTGTCAGTTCTTGCACTGTGCTGTAATTTCCTTTCTGTAGGGTTATGGCTTAGATGTGCCATCGTAATTCAGATTTTCACCTCTTATGGAGTAAGCTGCCTCTGCGATGTTTGCTCAGCCACTCTGAGATCTTGCATGTCTTGCTTGTGAGCATCCATTTTTGACTTTTCTGCTTCTGGGAGGTGCTGCTGGAAGTTTCTCAGGCTTCTCAGTTGTTCAGGCTGTTTAAGTAGAACATTTTTTTTTTTTCCTGTGGGCATGCTATTCCAATGAGCTGCATTAAAGCCTTTCTTTTGTCCTCCTGAGAAGCAAGTGTGAAATGGGAGAAGAGAATTTCAGAGCAGGGGCTGGATTTTTTTCTGAACCTGGACAGA
Organism: Falco biarmicus; assembly: GCF_023638135.1. Lineage (NCBI taxonomy): Eukaryota > Metazoa > Chordata > Aves > Falconiformes > Falconidae > Falco > Falco biarmicus. The sequence goes on from NC_079296.1 coordinate 25,739,169, forward strand.
TGCTGCTGATCTCTTAGTAGTTGTGGAGCTTTCTCATTTATACTTCACCTTGACACACAGGGTGAAGAATGATAACTTTCATGAGCTGTGTGGCGATTAGAAGCTTTAATCTTAGTGATGGCTTGAAGAATCAAAGTAACTTAAAACTTCACTTAGACTGTTACATGCTCCGTCCACACATTGTGATCGGTTTGGTTGCATTACTGGACTATAACCTACCTCAAATGTGACTTGGCCTCCAACTGGCACGTGGGATACTGTTCATAAGGTCGGTGGAGGTGTGAGGCTTCGCTGCTGAGGCCTTTCAGGAGCTGGGAATGGCAGTAGGGAGGCACAGTGATACTGGGGAGGCACATGTGGGAGTGAGGGGCTGCCTTATAGCCGGGAGCCCTGTTCAGAGGGATGGTGGCTCAGCTACCCCGTGGCCCCAGACACGAGCCCTCAGACTCAGATGCGAGGCCATGATGCGTCGCAGTGAGCCAAACCAGAGGAGCTGTATTGCAACACGGGCTAGCACTGGGTCGGCGTCAAGCCTGTGTTATCCAGACCTCCAAAGATGGTTTTACCATGGTTTGAGTTTGGCCCAAGCACACGTTTTTAAGTGTAGGCAAGTCCGGTTTTGTGCAATTGTGTTTAATTTCTTTCTGACAAAGAGTTTACATAAACTATTCCAGTCTAATTGATATCAGCTGAAAGAGTTGCTGACATTTTGTGCCTAATTATAAGTGTATGTTAAACTGTGTGTGCTACCCATGTCGATAAGTTACTAGTAAAATCAGGAACAACCATGAAGATGTGTTTTTGAAACACTGTGGCAGATCCTGTGTGTTCGCTGCTGTGGGCTTCGTGGCAGGAGAATCCACCTCCTGCTGAGGGGGAATAACTAAATTTAAACTTTCCAACCATGAGCCTTGTGAAGCAAAGTTTCCAAACCTCTGCTGTGCCAGAAAATGGAAAGCCATGTCTGAGCTATGAGAGTAAATAAATAGAGCTACCTAGCAGCTGTGCGGTGGCCAGCGAGAGGTTTGTTGCTTGGGGCACATTGTCTCCCAGCCACAGGCCCCAGGGAGGAGAACATGGCTTTGTAACTACTGTTCTCTGGTAAAATCTTCCATGATGGGATTTGGAATGAACTTGGGTGACTTTTAGCGTGAATGTTTGAGCATTGTTTCAGCAGGTTGCTGCTCTTTTTTGGTTTTGTTTAAAGGAAGGTGCATGTGGCATGGCGGTGGAGCCCAGTGACGCTGGGCCCAGGGGTGCAGCCTCCCAGCTGTGGGAGGGCGGCCTCTGTCACACAGCTCAGGGCTTTGCCCCACCATAAACTAACTAGTTTTTGTGCCCCTGTTTACGAACCAAGCTGGCTTGTCCCTGCCTGTGATGAGCAAAGGCAGGCATGGGAGTCTCCTGTGAAATTTGTTTGGTTTATGGCAGCCATTAAAGTCTATAAACTGTTTTGAGGTGCATGTGCAGAAATAGCTATTTTCTCAACTCCCTTTTGGGGAGGCTGAAAGAAGACTGGTGTCAAACAATAGCTTGTATTGTCCTGAGAAAGCAATTTGCATTATTTGGGAGGCTGGGAGGTTGTAGAAAACAACATAAATGGTGTTTACCTGCTTGGCTTTTTGTTGTCCTGTGTCTTAATTCTGCCTTTACCTGAGTGGAGCAGAATCTAGTTGGGCTCACATCTGAGAGCAGCACACTCTTGGGTGAGTGATTCTACTTCAGTGGAGGATTCCGTAAGTCAGTGTAGCCAAGCAAGAAAGCAGGCAAGGCTAGTTATGGTTAGGATGCTTTAGGGCTGGTATTATTTAGGTCCCATATGAGCCAATAAAGAGGGCTCACCTATATTCTTATTTGTCTACACGTGGATGTGACCTAAAGGTTATATCTGTATAGTTGGTGAATACTCCACATTTTTGTAGATAGTAGTAGAAACTTGCATGTTTAGGCGCGAAGGCAAATATCTGGTGTTTATGGCCTGAAGTCACATTTCAGTTAGCTTTTCTCTCTTACTTCTGTTCTGTGCAGTACTTTCCAGCTTCCTAGGGCATTGAATTCAGGTCATGTTTATTAAACACCAGCTGCAGTGACAAGTGTTCTAGAAGCACTTATTTTGTATCCTGTTTGAAATCTGTGCCCTTCTACTAAACTCTTTACTATTTCCATCTTTTGAGTTCTGTGATACCAAATTCTAATTTGAGGTAGCATTTGCACTATTTCCCATATGTTCACGTACGCATACACACATAGAAAGTGTTTCAATACTGTAGATGTATATGTTGCAAGACTTGCCTTGAGAAACTGAATTGGAGAGCTCATATCAGAGTTGTCATGGATTGAATACAGGCTTCTTAAAATAAACTGATGTTTGTGCCATTGCACACTTTTTTTACATGAGGCCTGTCTGCATGCTTGTTTACCACTGTGAGTATCTGATAGAAATGGTGTAATGGGACTAAACCCCTCTCCTAACAGGTTGCAGAGTAACTCAAACCCGCGCTGAAGCTGCTGTACTGTACCGCCTTCTCAGTAGCATCTTGCTATTCTTCTTCTGAATGTTGACTGAGCAACTTCTTTTATTTCTTTTTGTAGGTTGGTGGTTTGTGAGCACAGCAGAGGAGCAGGGCTGGGTTCCTGCTACATACCTGGAATGTCAAAATGGAACCAGAGATGACTCTGACATCAACACGTCCAAACTTGGGGAAGGTATGGAAAGCTTTCTGTTGTCAAAGGGAAAGTGATACTTGCTTTATGCTTTTCCCCCCATAGGAGAATGTTGAAAACTTTTGCTGCCACTTGTGGCTGTTTAATCCAGTGCAGTAACCTGCTCTGCTGTCTTCTATTAGCAAATAAACTATTGCAGAAGAAATTGGAGTGAAGTACCATGTCTGTAATCCCTCTGTGAGCAGCTTGGGCTCCCAGTGTGACAAAAGGTTCAAAAACTGAAATGATGCTCATTTTAATACCCTTAAAAAGCATACAGATAACTTAGGTGCAAGTCCAAGCAGTATATTCTGGTGGAAGTCTTGGACTCTCATGTCCCTGGAAGGAGAGAACTTGCATGGCTTGTTTGCAGAAATTATACAAGTGAGAGCTTTTAATTGGAAGAAGATGCTTGTTAGAGCCACACACCATTAAAAGGAGTGAGATTTAACTTTAATGGCTTCTTCTTGATACAATTTGCTTCTCATTACAATTTTTTTTAATTAATCCTTGAAACTATTTGCACTGCTGTTTGCTGTGGTCTGTAATTGTGTGGAAAGGTAATTTTATATGGTGTGGTCTCATTCTATTAAAACTCAGATGCCATTCATCATGTATATGTATTTAGCTGTGCTTCTTTTTTTGGCTAAAGATGCTTAATTCAGGTTCCAGAAATGGAATAGTACAACCTCACGTGTTCCTCTGTTCCATTATGAAAGGCTAACCACATCTTAATGGAATTCTCATGTAACAACTGTGTACAAAGGACACTTACTATTATTTGCTCCATTCTAATGAGTATCTTGCTAAATTTCTAGGTGCTTTTGATGTGACACTCATGTAAAACGTATGTGGAAACTCAGCTGACCTTTCCTTAGCACAGTCAGGAGGCTTAGAGATGTGTTGGGGTGACCATCTGCTCATTAAGATAGCACACAGGCAAAACATAACTTTGTACTGGGCCCCAAGGGTGACATCTGTGGCTTATTGAAATCTTTGGCTCTGTAACTCATTTTTCCCTGCTCAAAGCTGCCCATATCCTGGGTCACTTAGGGTTTAGAGACAGACTGGCTGTAGACTGTAGGCTGGGAACCAGTCTGCTATGATGCAACATCTTAGCGGATGCAAAAGCAGTTAGTAAAATTTCCCTGTTAGTAAAGAACAAAAACTTACTGCTCTCTTCTGAAAGAGTTGAAGAATGCCTTGTCTGTTGTTCTGTAGCTTCCTCCCTTTTCCTGACTTAAATATGGTGCATGCTTGACAGCCTTAGTGCTTAAACTGCTTTCATTCCAAGCTCTTTTCTACCTTTCATGTTGCCCTCTGGGGTGTACGCTGCACGGGGCTGTTGCCACATAGCAGTCTTTCCTGGGTAATGGAAAAGCCATCAAATGTTCCTTATCTTTTTCCTCTCAGTCCCCTTTTTAATCCATTACACTGCTCTCCTCAGCTTTGGTCAGCAGTTGTGCTCTTGCCTTACTCCAAATCCAGATACACTGAAACCTGGGTGGTGTTCCCTTTCTGTTCAGTTCCATCTCAGTGACAAATCTAATTGCATTACCTCTGCAGCTACTTTGATGTGCCTCAGCTTTTGCTTGCTTTTCAGTAACTTTGGTTTATGTTATTAACCACATAAACTGGGACTTCTTTTGTTGTATTTTCCCCCCTCCAGTCCTTTACTTGGGCTGTTCTTCTCCTAATAGTTATTCCCTAAGAGAGGAAAGAACAACTCAGATTCACTTTCTTAAAGAAAAGTGTATAAAAATGAACATACTTACACAGAAAACTTGCCAACTCTCAGTAGGCAGGAGAAAGGGGCTCAAGTGTAACTGAGGAGGAAGTCATCTCAAGTGGATTAAGTGCCCTAGCCCCTGGATTTAGACTTCATACAATTTTCAGAGTGACTCCTGGAGATGTTGACTTCCTGCAACTGTGCAATCTGTGCAATCTGCCTATGCTGAAATGGTAGAAACATTAATGTAGGGAGCTCTCTGTTATCAGCCTCTTAGCCCTTTCTATTTGCAGTGGGCCTGAAACAAGTGCTCAAGACAGGCAGACCCAGAGGTTCGCTCTGCTGTGGCAGGCCCTTGTAAAGATAAGGAGGTGCTGTATGCAGCTTACTAATAATGCTGCCTCTGCATAGCAGTAATATTTCCATGTGTCTCTGTTTAAATAGTCTGTTCCCTGAAAAAGACGAAAGTGCTTCCTGTCTGCATCTGAGCCTGCACAAGATCTTTTGTCAGGGTGAGGGTAGGCAGCTGACTGCTACCTGGGCATGTGTTTAGACCAACACCATTTTACAAGGCTTTGAAAACATTCATGAAAGCAATCTGAAGCATTCACAGCCACAGGAGCTGTTAAAGTAAATGTCTTAAAATGTTCTCTGGAAACATTTAGACACTTGATAAATAACCTTTCTGGTGACTGTGGCATGACCAACCAAGTCCGAGTCTGGGATCAAATGGCAAAATTCAATATTGTTGAGAAGAAAAAAAAATCCACCCCGAGTCATACAAAAGCATCACTGTGGTATAGAAGGGCTATCACTGGGGATGGTTATGTGTTGTGAGGAGGACATGGCATGCTGGATCTGTGATCCACTGTGTTCAAGGGATGCTCCCGGATGGATGAATCCTCCAAATTCCCAGCATGAGCAAGGAGCTGTGGATGACTGCTCTGTGTTGACACTTGAATCTACTCCTTCCTGCAAGCCTTTTTAAGTTCAGCATCTTCAATTTCCTCCTTTCTTGTACAGAAACCTCCTAATGCAGGCACCCTTACTCTGAATTTAGCTTTAGCTTCTCTCTCTGCTATAATCTGTATGTCTAGTGGAGTGTCCTGTGTTGCCTCTTATGTAGTGTGTATGTGTAACTGACAGTCTAATGTCCAGTTGATTTGGAGAAAGCCACCAGCTTAAACCAATTGGTAAGAAAAACATTACCAGTAAGGAGTGAGGACAGCTCATCTTCTGTGCCACCAAGGCTTCCAAGAAGATCACTGATTTCTGTTAGCCAAGAACACAGTGATCTATAAACTTGAAATACAGCTTCTCTAAAAATTTTTGGTGGTGCTTTGATCCACATGGGATCAAAGGGAAAGTACAGAGTACCACAAACTAGACATTGTGTCTGTTCAACACCACTTGCCACACCTCCACTTAGGGTGACTAGGGATGGTTTAAGCTTTACAGCAAGGGAAAAATTGAGTGAGCTGGGTGCAAAAGTCTGATCTAAGCCCCTGACAGATATAAAGGGCAAAAAGGCAAAAGCCATTTTGGGGGAAGTTATTAATTCTTTTACTTGTTCAGCTAATGATTCCCCAAATAATTTTGCTGTGCCTGATTGTCTATAGTTAGTTCTAGAAGACAATGGTGTCCTCTCTTCTAAGATTGTATTCCCCAAATGAGTGCACATAAGCAGAACTGAGTGATTACTAACAATGTGATATCAGAGTTTATGGACAGCTTCCCAGCATCACTAGCAAACCGATCGTGTTTGCACCCCAGCGATAGCTGAAATATAATAGATTACATTGCTTTGTGGCAGCACCAAGCATCCTTGTAGTAGTTGCCAAACTAGCATGGAAGCCCTTGAGCGGAAAAAGAGAGATGTTTGTCTATGTTTCTGTGCTGGTCCAATGGTTCCTGTGTCATTCACGCTTTCATAAGCAGAAGAAGGAGCTGAGTACAGTTCTACATACGTGATCCAGAAAACAAGTGGTGTCCTCTGTGCACAGCTGCTCTCATAATCCATTTCCATAGGTGTCTTGTCTTTATTTATATTTTGAGCATAAATTATTGTTTCAGTGTGTAACTAATTCTCAGTTCTAACTTCTTAGCTTCTTGAGCCTGCTCAGTAATTGCAAGGTTAGGTTTTTTTCTTATATTTTTTTATTAGTACATTAGAAGTTTGGATCATGAGAACTAGCTATGGCAGTGATTGTGAGTCATGCGTTGCAAGCAAGGAGACATCAGACACTTTTCACTTGGGTTCTGTTCCTGCTGTTACAAATGAACTCACATAAGAGAAGCTGCCTTTTTTTTTTTTTTTTCCTTTTCTTGGATTTTGTTTATAGTGTAGTAATTTGCTTAGAGAGGGTTAGAGCCCTGTTGGGTTTGATGTCATATGCAATAGACTAAATTCTCCAAAGATTATGCAGCCTAACCAGGAGATGCAGCATCCATGATGTTGATCTGTACTGCTACTGCAGCCTCCCTGGACAAGCAGTTTGGTTTGGGGTGCATGTATGGTTTTGGGGTTTTTTTTTTAAGGAAAGCCAGTAGCAAGGGTGGTAACTTGTGTCAGTTCTAGGTGGTTCATGTTGCTCAGGCTCAAGAAGCTAACTTGTTCCACTGTACTATATAAACTAAACCAAAATGTCTGTATCCCACCTAACTCATTCCTGCTGACAAGACCAATGCTTGTAAATGCCATTTTTTGTTTTTATTCCTCACCCTCCCATCATTTTTTTTTGTTTGTTTGTTTGTTTCCATCCATGTTCCAAACTAGTTTCTAAGCGACGCAAGGCTCACCTGAGACGCCTGGACCGGCGATGGACGCTGGGCGGGATAGTCAACAGGCAGCAGAGTCGAGGTGAATTAATAGCTTCCTATGGCACCAGCCCTTAAGGATGCACCAAAAGCCATGCTGCAGCTTTGACTGTTGTGCACTGGGGTCTGCATCTTCAGCACTCTAGCAGAGAGAGACTGAAGGTCCAGAGTTCACATGTGGATTTTGTACATGACAGCTGAAGGGTGTCTTGGAGCCAGGGTTAGGCACCCCAAGAGCCGGAGGCTAATAACCAAGGATAGCTCTGCAGTCTGAATCCTCATGCTGCTTAGGGTTGCTCACATCTGTTGTGTTTTAACTTTGGACATACTTGTACTCAATCTTTCCTACCTCAAGAAGGACAAGTGATACTTTCAGGCTATTAAAATGAGAAGAGCGCCAAAAAGCCATGGTCAGAGATGTGCATCTTGGAAAAGTACTTGGTGTGGAAAGATGAGAATAATTCCAGTTTCAGTCCCCTCTCTTCCTTGCAGGCAGTGCTTGGTACTAAAGACAGACTTCTTCAGAGCTTTTGGTAGCTTTTGGTGTCAGTCGTAGGTGTTTAAAATACCATCATTAGCAACATTTTGATGGGGTTTTTCTAGCTCTGTTGGTCTGACAGTGAGCATGGCAGGGTAGGAGGGAACACCTTGTGTTTTGAAGCTACATTTGGGTGAAGTCTGAGGAATCTTCCAAACCAAGCATTTCTCCAGTGTATGTGAATTGTCTTTCCCAGAGCAGAGGTACCCCTTTCTATCCCCTTCTCGTGGGATTTTTCAGATATGGTATTCATTGCACTTTAAAAAGGAAGGAGGAGTGAGGAAGCACCGTTTGCATCTCTGCAGCTTTCAGACAACCTTACTGAGAGGATGGAACCAAATACAAGCACAAGAGAAGCTTCCTAGATGAGGAAAAGATGCCATATCCTACTAGGGAGAGAATGTACTTTTAAAGCAGCAAATTTGTCTTCTTGTGGATTTGGCGGCAGTTCTTCGTACACGCTCATGTGTGTCAAACACATACAACTTTTCAGTGACCTTTCACCTTTGCCTGAAAGTATTATTGAGGAAACAATAACAAGAGAGGTGTTCTTTCTCCTGTAGCTTGACCCTGCAGGAACTGAAAGTACCCTTAGAAGACAAGGTCTTGCTTCTCAGCCACCAAATACACCCTGAAGGCACCAAAATACCCCACCCCATAACCACACATGATGACTTGTGTTTGTTTCTGTACCCCAAGAGTTTCGGAGCTACTTATTTTGCATTGTCAAACTCAGCCAGATACTTCCTGGCAATTTAACAGGGAGAATTTCTGGGAATCAGTTTTCTAAACAGTTTGTTTACAATTTAAGCAAATATATCCTTTCATGTTCCTACAATATTGCAAACAAAGCTCCATAAAATTTAAAATGCATGATCGTTCCTTTAGCGTAGTTGACTGGTAAGACTCAAGGACCTAAGTTGCATTCCCAAGTTTTCCCTTTTGCACTCGTGCCCACCATCTGTGTGCATCTTCCCCAGACCTGCCCTCTGCCCAGTATTGCAGTGTCTTTTCCTGGCAGTCTTCCCCACCACAGGCTCCCCTAGTCTCTTCCATCCCAGCCTTTTTCTTGCTCCTTAACAGTTTCTTCCCTATTAGGCCCAAGCAGTGCTGGGGTTTTGAGTGTGTTGGGGGGATATGTGCTTTATCTCAAACTAAATCTTGGCACGTGAACTTGGCACAAACTGTAACATCTCAAGGTTTGGGGCACCCTCCGTCGCTGAGCTGTTCCTATAAGCTCTCTCCAATGCATTTCAGCCACAGCTATGCAGGCTGGCTAAAAATAAACTGCTTAATGTCATCTGGAGTAGTAGGTTAGGGAGCTCTTACAAGAGCAGGCTCACTGGAAGTAAAGAAAGTGATCTGAATACTTGGGGACAGGTTGGAAACAGTGGCTTCATCATCTGGCATAGCTGTAGCCTGTACAGACATCTATGCCTTCCAAACTGCAGTTGTTGAAAGTATGAGTCTCTCTTGGTGTCCAGCCTGCTGTTCTCTAACAGATCACAGTTTATGTGAGGTCAGAAGAGATTCTTTCTCCCTTTCCCTCCCATCCCAGCCCCAAAGACTTCTAACAAGGCCAAATTTGGGTGGGTTTGCACTGAAATGACAGAATACATGAAGTATACATACATACCCCCCCGCCAACCTTCAAGTCCCTGCTCCAAAGCATAGAAGAACTGGAGCTGCTTAAACAGGAGGTTGCCAGAATTTTTCAGCTCGGGCAAAACAGCATCCCCTCCCCCACTTGGCCTCTTCCTTGGAAATAAATTCAATTAAACATTTTGGCTGAAATTCTTCCCACCCAGCGATATTCTGCTTGAGATAATCCCTGCTGTTGGAAGGGTTAGCTCCAAGAGTTCACTGGAGTTTAAAAGCAAGCTGTAAAGGATGCTCCCCTTTATTCTTGGGTACCACTAATGAACATTTTTACTGACCAGGTCTATGATAGACTCACTAAAGTCAGAACCAAAGGAATTAAACATTGTTTCTGAAGGCCAGGATTTTCTAAGAGATATTCTTGGATATTAAAAACACTGGGAAAGCCTGAGTGCAGAAGGAAAGAGTGTTTGCTTCTCTCTTGAAGACTGCCTGATGGAGAAGAATTATCAGGGGAACATATGGCTTATTTATTTCTACCCTTTCCAAAGCCATTTGAAGAGGCTAAGCATCCTGAACTTCAGCTATTTGGGAGCAAATGGGATATTTGGGTCTGTGAATAAGAAACATGAAAGACAAATTATTGATTATCATCATAGTGCTCCCTTTCTAAAGCTGAAAAAAAATCTGCAATGAGAACAGCTGTAGTCCGTTTTTACAAAGAGGAACAGATGACATTTGTTTCTGAACTTCTCTTTAAAATGGTCCGTGGTATGCTCAGATCTAAGAGATTACATTGGTTTATGTTTCTTATGTAGCTGCAGAGCTTGCTTTCTTTAAGTGTTAAATGTTTTTATTTGCAGTACATTTTCTAAACTTTTGTCTGTATATTACAAAACTCAAATAACAGATACAAATTTTGAGGAGAAGCTGAACATTTGTAGTTTTCCTCAGTCCTGACATGTTAGACTTGCAAGCTGCAGTTCATGTTCTCTTGTACGGTGTAAAATGCTAATTCTGCACATGCATTTATTTGGAAATTCCCCTGGAAGGGGATGTAGGCTTGTTTACAGGCTAATTTCATGAGAAGTCATTTGCGCTATTACAGTTTGATTGGGAAAAGCAGGGGGTTTACATGCCAGTTCTGTATCCCAGATATCTGACGTAAGTTACTGGTGCTTTGGGTTTGTGCCAAACACTTCCAAATGGAGGAAAGTACTTCAAAGTTACTCATATCAACAATATAGTGACATATAGGCTGAGTTTCTGCCAGGTAAGCCTATTATTTAAGAGTAGCTGCTAGCACAAGAAATAAGCTATTCAATGAATGAGTTAAAGTTAGAACTTGGAAACTATAGGTCTTCCTACTGCTTACCTAACTTAGTGAGAGAGAGAGCTTGGTGGGGAGAGGTGGACAGGGTGTAGATAGAAGGCAGCTGTGTAACCCAGTGGTCTTGATACTTCATCTCCAACTTGAGCTGGTCTCAATTCTTGAACCCCATCTCCTAGCCCAGGTGGGCTGTTCTGCAGCCAGTTTTCTTAGCCATAGAAAGAGCCCTTGATCAGTACTGGTATGCTCGTGCACTCGTACCCTTTCCTGCATCCCACCAGAGCTGCTCTGCCCTCTTTCACAGCCCCCTCATTACCTACAGGACTTCTCCCTTTGTTTTCTCTCTTTTTTCCCTGCTTGTTCCTGATGCTGATGAAATCTTTTCCACTCACAGTACAGCAGGGCTACTTTGCCATGCTAAACCAAACCAGCACAGATCAGCTTCAGATTTAGTTTGTTCTTTCTTTTTTTTTTTTTTTTTTTTTTTTTCTCCTCCTGTGTGCTCCAAGGAAAGTAGTAAATGTTTATTGCCCCTTGCTGGTTGAAGAAAGAGCATGCGCAATACAGAACTGTTTAGAAGAAATGTCATTATTGTTCTTTTTTATCTGTTGGCATGAGGTTTTCTGTCATTTAAAAAAAAAAAAAGCGAGAGGGAGGGGAGAGAGGAACAAAGGCTGAAGAGCTCCTGTCTACAGATGAACACATTTGATAACTGCGGACAGTTATTTTCTCTGCTGAATATTTAGACAAGTAAAACAAAGTCCATGTTGAATTAATGCTTTGCTTTCTGGAACAGCGAGACTTTTTCCAGAAGCAGGTCTGACAAAGGGGGGGTGGAACGGAGGAGTGGGGGAGGGCAAGCGCAGACTGCTGACTGAGGGGAAAGTATTTTGAAAGAAAATTCTTCTGTGGTTTGGAAGATGTAGGTTTGGGGCTGTTGCATTTTGCTGAGAAATCGCTAATTGGCTAATTTCTAGCCCAGTTCCCCCCATCCCCACCCCTACCGGCATATCAAACAAGGATGGGGTTACAGAAAGCCGGGGGCACATAGAAACACCAGCTGAGCAAAGAAAATTACTCCCTTACTTGGTTGACTCCTGAAGTGCTGCAGATGACTTCCACACTTATTTATGGAGGCAGAAAAGAGCAAAATTATAAAATATAGGTGAAGGAGAGGTATGAAAAACGGGGCGCTTGGAACTTGGAAACAGAAACGTATGAGTGCTGGCCATTTGCCTGGGAGAGATGAGACTGATTCTGCAGGGCTGGAAGCGTGCATGGTATTTTAGCTGCTTAAAGGCGAGGTTCCTGTCCCAGATAGTTTACAGCCTAAACAAAGAGGAAATCTGTGCATCAAAGGAACCTGGGCAAGTGGCAATTTGGCATGCATCTTATTACAGAAAATGTTTTTTCGCAGTGGAAGGTGGTATTTATTTGGTATTTTTAAAAGCTTTTAGAGAAGGGCTAAAACTAAGCTTGTTGGGCAGGGCAGGAAGTCAGGGTAGGCCTATTTTAGAAGGATTTGAGAGTTCCAGGTTATTTGATACCATGGAGGTGGGAGCCTGCTCAGGTTGATGAAGCATCATAAGGAAGGCATGAGACTGAGTGGGAAAAGATGAAAAAATTTAGACAAGTGGGATGTCCAACAAGAGCAGAGCACATGAGAGTGTGTAGTAGCATACTAAAGCAAGGTACACCATGCAGGCTTGAAAATTCAAGATGGGACAACTGAGCTGGGTGTACACTTGGTAGGTGTCTGGCTGAAGTACCAGAGTGTTGTGGTGGCAAGAGTGGTGTGCTGAATGGCTGGGAAAGGGAGCAAAGGAGGTAGGAGGTGGCTGTAGTGGCTGTGCAAAAGTGGCTGAAAGGCCAGGTCTGGGCTCTAGCAGTGAGGAGCAACAGTGACAGAGGATTTTGAAGATGTTGGGGAAAGGAACAAGTTACCTTGGTGACAGACTAGGAGGAATCTGAAATAACCAGTGCCAAGGGAATTGGGAAGATTGAATAAGGAAGATTTGGAAAGCACTACTGAAGCTCTACATTACAACTTGAGCAGTAAAACCATAGGTCTGTTTTCCTTGACCTGACAGTAAGTATAAATGCAGACAGTGAGAGGAGGGATGAAGCTGCCTTCTCAAGACACCTCATAACTTTAATGTATATTATGTTTGTGCACAAGCGTACGTGTAAAATCTGAAATTTTGGTTTGACAGATGGGATTGTAGGAGCCTCACAGGCTGTTGAGTTCAGTGTCTTGCTCTGTCAGACAAATAGGTACAGTTTCTTCTGGAACTGACGGAGCTTCATCTTGGCTGAAGTTTTTCCTGTGGGAGAGGTATCCTAACACGTCACCTGATATGGAAAATGCCATGTCCAATGCCTAAAAATTCTTTAGAGGTTCCCCTTTTACTAGTAGACAGAAATACAGCGCATGAAACAAAAGAAAACCTGTTTGGGTATATGCTGTTTAAAGGGAGTGTGATGGAATGGACCCATCTGATGACTTTTTGATTACAAGCTGCAATCCTACACAAAAGGAAAAACCAGAAAGCACTGTTGTCACAGTCTGCCATTATCCAAAAGTAAATGTCTTTGACATTAAATTTTAGGAGGACTTAACAAGTTAAATGTGGAATCCCTAGTTTTTCTGCAACTAGTATGTTGTATCATAGCTATTGAACAGGCTGGGTGAATACAGAAGAAATATTTCAGTCCCCACTACACTGTGGCTGCAAAGGTGACCTTTTACTGCTTGATAAGCATTGCCAAGGTGCCTGCAGGTCATCTTGCTCTGCTGTAGATCATATGATCGTTTAAGAGCTGTATTATAAATCCTATTTACGCATAAAGTTGCACTTTAATAAACAACATCTTCAAATGTCTGGGAGAAGACATGTGGGCACTCTTAAACTATCCTAGCCTGGTTTTAGATTGTTTCACATGGGTTGCCTTGACTTCGCTTCCAGCAGACTCAGAAATAGGCCCCTTTCCTCAAAATCAAGCGAAGCTGCATTGAAACTGGCCTGGCTTAGTACAGAGAAGAGTTGTATACAGTTTGTGGTGCCACCACTAGAAGAACCATTCTCACCTTCCCTAGCATCTTTCCTTTGCAGATCTGCAATGAATGAAACCAGACTTGGGATCGTACTAACTTCTCCTTGGCCAGGTTGGCTTCAGGTCCATCTCATGGCAGAGTTGCAAACTGTGCTGGGAGAGGTGGCAGGTGCAAGGCAGGATGAAGGAAGGGAAAGGGAGTGGTCTGAGCTACCGCGGCCCTAGGCATGCATTCAAAAACTGTTTGTAAAGCAGCACTTTAATTTAAAGCTACTGTTACTGCGCGTAGGAAAGACCTTGGACTGGCAGAATGCTGTTATGTTCCTGGAGGGACACAAAATGGTTGTTGTTGGTTTGGGGTTTTGGTGCTTTTTTTTTTTCTCTCCTGTTTTTCCTCTTCTAATAGACATGGGAGGGCATTAGGAGTCTGCTGCTTGCGAAGGAGTGACCCGTAAATGGCAAATACCACTGGCTGCCTTGTATCAGGTCTGTAGGAAATACCATGGTTGTGTACATCTGTGCAAACCACATACTAGACATAGCTGTAATGCAGGGCATTGTACAGCTCAAATGCTTTGTCCCGTATATACACACACCTCCCAGTGGCACTGCAGCAACCTGGGCTACACTTGCTGGGGGGAAATTGCAGTTGCTAGAAAAAGGTTTCTCTGTAGTATTATGGACTGTCACAAGGACATGGGAACTGTCTTCTGCTGTTTTTTCCCCAGCGGTCTCTATAATTCAACCCCAAGTCTCTGCTGTTTGTCTTCAGGAGACTTTAGGTAGAACCAGAGTGAAAATAGAAGCCTGCCTTTATTTGGGGAGGAGAAAAGGAGGGAGGCAAAAGATTGATAGAGAAGTGAAGCTTTGGAATAAACTAGCGTACTGAGCCCTGGGCTGCCAGGGTGTCTGGGAGGGCTGGGCAGAGCACAGCTACAAGTGGGTGGTATGAGTCTGGTAGTCCAAACAGTGCAGAAATTCTTGTTGTGAATGTTTTAAATAGTGTCTGTGTCTGGGGAGGAGGGAGAATGACACATACTAATCCTTTCCTTCCAAACTATCCAACTGGGTTGCAGTTGGGTAATGCATGATGTGACAGACTTGTATCGTAGCTTTTTGCCAAACAGGCTGTGCTTCTTCATGCGTGCCTTGTTCAGATTTACTAGTGCAGCTGAATTTCCAATAGAGGTACCTTCTTCAGTTCAGCTGGGGAAGGTACCTTTGAACTGCAAATTAGAAGTGAAGAAAATATAAGTGAAGCTGGCTAATTGAACTATTAGATCTCTGGGTATCGCACGCTAAGAACAGGGGTGTCTTTATGCCATTTTCATCTTGAAAGGGAGAAGGTCTCTCATCCCATTATTTCCAAAGTGCAGCCCTTTAGCAAATGTATGTGCTTTGTAGCATGTAGTAAAGTTTATTCCACCCACTTGACCTCAACGGTGAAGTTGATGTAATGGAAGCTGCAGCTGGGGAATACAAATTATACTTTTGTTTGCATTTTTTTGCTGCTAATTGTTAAGTCAAAACTTAATGAATCAAAATCATGTTTATATTCTCTGTAGATCTGGGCATGCAACTTTGATGGCAGGTCTGGGACCGTTTGCTGGCTTGTGTTTTGTACCATTGCCTGTCACAGTATCTGAATGAAAGCATCATGGTATTTCAGATTTGTTAGTGTAACTTGGAGCGGTGTCTTTCTAATGGCTGATGCTCTGCCGAGTCTCTCATGAAACCATTTATCTGTGTTAAGTCTTCCCAGTAACTTTTTGTGTCAGTCATGAAGTATCAAATATCTTCTCTTAAAGACTTTTGAATAGTAATCTGATATGTTGAATGCTACATCAGTCCTTTTCAGTGACGCATCCGCTGAAAGCTCCACTGCTTCCTTCAGCAAATCTTGGTTTGTACGAAATGTTCACTGGCTAGAGATAATCTTTGACAAACAAGTCAGAATTACACCTTGGTTGCAAGGGGGCCTGTATCTCCAGAATAATGTTTAAGTTACAAACCTCATGTATGTTTGTGGTATCCCCTGCACCACTGAAAGAAACCAAATGTGTGTAATCTTGGCAATGGCTGTAATTTTTGCTGTGAAAGCACTTTGCAAGGGGAAATTGTAATGGTGGCTTCCTGTTTTGACCTGTAGGCTTAAAAATAGAACTGCTAAACAAAAACATTGTAGGACCCTCTTTTCTAAGTGGATTTTTAAGACTTTTGATTGTCTTGTGTCATGGGAGAACTTTTTCTCTGTGTTCCCTTCCTATTTCTGTGCAGCGTCTTTTTGCCCCCCCTTCCTCCATATAGGGAGGAGTCACCTGAAGGACATTGCTCTCAAAGAGCAGTAGTCTTGAGCTGAAATCCACAGGACTGAAGATGTAAGTAGTGGAGGTGCTCATGGAAAGAATAAACCAGTAGCAGTTCAGAAAAGCCTTACCTGTGCATGCCAGTGTCATGGTACTTGGATGGGGCTCCATCCTCCTCAGTAGCTTGGTGTGTCTAGAGTGGGCCGGTGTCTCTGGTCATTCAGAGCCACTGATGGGTGGTATAGAGTGCAGTGTGTGCAAGACAGCAAGGCAAGAGCAGCAACAGGCAAAGCAGTAATCTCAGTACTGGCGGGGGGGGAGGGGGGGGAAGTTAGGTAGCTGCTCAAGAGTAGAATCTTTCCTCAGTAAACCTAAGCAATGGTGAAAACCCAGGAAAGAGGCTGCAGCTCTCCCAGCTGGGGATGTGGCTTCCCCATGCAGCTGGCAGCTCCTGTTTTCAGTGTGCCATCTCAACAGTATGGTCAATCTTTTCTGGCCTGTTTCAGACAGAATGAAAGAAGTTGCAAGCTATCCCTGCTCTTCTGCCTTACCTTGAAACTAACTGGAAGTCCAGTAATCAGTGACTGGGAGGAAGGCAGGCAGGAATGAACAGGTAGAGCAGTCATGTGTGCCCACATAGAATCATTTCGGTTGGAAAAGACCTTTGAGATTATCAAGTCCAACTCTTAACCCAGGACTGACAAGTCCATCACTAAACCATGTCCCTAAGCTCCACATCTGTGTGGTTTTTCAACCCCTCCAGGGATGGAGATTCTACCACCTCCCTGGGAAGCCTGTTCTGGGCCTGCAACTACACATGTTCAAGCACTGGAAGTTGGGTTTGCTGGCTATTGTATTAGCTTGCGTGGATCTGTTGTCCTTTTCCCTGGCAAGCCACCCATCTGTATTTGGAATGGAGAGAGTCGATTTGCATGGGGGAGGAAGGGGTCTAATGTTTAGGAGGTGATTGCATCCTAGTTTGCAAAGGACCCTCACCCAAGCTTTGATTGCCCTTGAATGATCAGACTCAGATGCTGTTGAGGTTGATGAGTGACCACTCAATTCCTCACACACAAGAAGTCCTGCTGGAGCAGGAGCTTGGAAAGCTGTGTTGAAATCTAGGAGTGAGCACCTCACTTATGGCCCCTACCCTGTCTTCAGCAGAGGAAAGGAGTCTCATCCCCAGAGACAGCTCTGCACAGCAACAGGAGCTGAATAGCTGGCTTTAGCTGCAGCAGGGACTGCTGTTTATATGGAGGAAAAATAAGATAAACAGAGAAACTTCTGTTGTAGCTGTAGTGGCAAGGGTGAACTCTGATAGCCTGGGTTATAAAGCGGCTTTGGTGTGGTGGAGAGACAAAGCAGGGCCTTCTTCCAACGCCCAGCAAACACGTGGCTTAGCTCTTTGTTACTGTGAAACATCCCTGGAAGTTTCTGAACCAATGTGTGTCTGGACAGTACAGCTCTGCACACCTGAACTTTCCCTTGGCCCTCTCCTCGCAGGGATGAGATGTAGCTGCCCAGGGATCTTCTGCTGTTCAGTTTAGTGACTGGGGCTCTGCATGCAGTGGAAGCTGGGCACGTAACTCCTTCAGCAGCCGTCAGCTGAAACTGAGGAAAAATGAGTCTGCCTTTACTGTGCAGAGCAGAAACACAGCTAGGGAAAGTTTCCTGTAACTTTGAAGCCAGGTTTCATTAGCAGGATTTCATTCTTCAGGCCCCATCTTGCAGTAGAGTATTTCTGTGGGAAAGGTGTCATATCCTGGTGGTGCTAATTACAAACAAGCTGGAATTCCTTTCCAGTGATAAAACAGTTGAAGCAGCCCTCCTAGGGGAGAGCAGGAGAGAGTATTTTTCTCTTGGAGGCAAAGGTTTTGACAGGGTTTACCCCTTCAGAACGAGAAGGATCCAAATGCGACCCGTCAAGGGAAGTTGCCTTCAGAGATGTAGCTTTGAATTTTCTGCCATCAAATGCTGTGCCAACATTTTTTTTTCTTCTTTCTGAGGTATTATGTCGTACTTTGTCTGAGTAAGTTTTTTGGTTTTTTTTCTTTAAAGTTTCCATGCTTCGCCCAGCAACAAAATGCAGTTGAGCCACAAAACCAAACAGATGGTTGGGTCTGCTGCACTCTTTCCAAAAGACCGTTTGCCTTAAGCTGCTGCAACCTTTTCATAGCTCCTTTGTTCTGCAGTGATCAGGAGCTCTGGATTCACTTAATTTCCTGCCCGTTTCTGTGCACGGACAACCCTCTGTTTGTTCCTGGCCATGCCTTATTGTCACTGCCAGTAGAAAGTGCTAGGAAGTCCAGTTGGGGTGCGCTTTATTGCTTGCTGTCCCTGCCTTTGATCTAGCTACAGAAATTCATGCTGTTACATGCACTGTAGCTTGGGTTCAGGAGAGGGGATTGGTAATGCTTACCATGCCTGCCGCTGCAGAGCAAGGCTGGTAGTTCACATTTCCGATGCCAGTTGTAATTTTTTTTTAAGCTAATGGAGGAAAAGGCTGACCCTGAGCATGACTGAAATGCTGCAGTAAATGACTCCTGGTGGGTGGAGGAAGATGCTGACAAAGTGTTTTCTGCTCTGCTCATTGGTTTGCTCTTAGCAAGTCTGCTCACCTCTGCCTGGCTGGCAAGGGGATAGATGCTGGAGATTAATAGGGATGCTAAGGTTTTGGCTCAAACACCGTGCTTGAAATCTAGCTTGTGCTTTTGAAGTATGTGTCTTAGTTCTGGCCCTCCTTTACCACCGCCACACGTGTATTTCTCTAGAGTGAGGTCTAGCCAAAAGTATGTTTGCAAAGCACTTCACAACCCATGAATGCAAATGCTGTATGGTCTCCTGTCAAATGCAAACCCCTTTTATTCTTTTGTCACTTTTTAAATGCTGTTTCAAGCTTATTGCTGTAAGCCTATGCTGTTTGGGAGGTGCAAGATCAGCATGATGGGCCAGTCCCTCTGAGTTGGGGAGAATCGGTCCCTCTCAGGATGCAGGGCTTGGATTTCAGTAACACAATGCTTTGTGCAGCCTTGTGCGTGTTCAAAGAGCCAACTGGCTGGAGCTCCTGCGGTGACGCTTGGCTGATTTGGCAGCCAGATTGATTCTGTCAAGTTACAGTATGGGAGTTAAGTCCAGCTTCAAATCCTCTCCCTTACCCGCTCAAGGAACTTGGATGGGGGGGCGGGTGGGAAGAAGGGGGGAAGCTCTCTGGGGACTTTGTGTCATTATTGGCATGGAAACACTTTGTGATTATCAGCAGCAGGGTAGTGGCAAGGGGCTGATTATCTCTCATGTCGTCAGCATAAATAATCAGTGGGCCCCTGAGCAGGGCTCCGCCTTTTGTAATGGCTCCACGTAATCACTGCATAACAGTTTAAAAGCAAGCAGAACAGAAAAACAGCTGGACTAATTCTGACCCTAACTGATGTTGCCTTTTCTCCCCTCACTAGAAGAGAAATATGTCACTATCCAGCCATACGCCAGCCAGGGGAAGGATGAGATTGGGTTTGAAAAAGGGGTCACCGTGGAGGTCATCCAAAAGAACCTGGAAGGATGGTGGTACATAAGGTAAAGAAACATGCAGCCAGATTGCTGCAGAACCTGTGACAATGAGCTTTTCTGAGCATTCACTTAATGTTAGCATTTAAATAATTCTGTAGCAGGGCAAGGAAGCCCAAATTGTTCATAATACCTCTTGAAGAAATGTGAAGAAAAGGCTATGACGATATAGTGGTGATTAAAGTAACACTACAGTGTCTGCAAAAGCTGTGGACTATTCCAGCAGGGAAATTCCAGAACTTGTAGATTTATATTTTTTTTTTCCTCCCTTCAAGTTAAAAGCCCATATCAGAGTTAAGATCTGTAAGACCTAACAAGGCTTTCTGTTGTGTGTAATTTTGATGTGTTTCCAGTATAAGAGTTATTCTGTAACATGTTTAAATCTATTTATAGCAATGCTGAAAGGCTGATTGTGTTCTCTTGAGCTGTTTGGGGCAGGTACTGCTATTTTCAGGGATATGAGATCTGTTAGCTGGCTATAGCTCTTTTCCAAACTAATTGGTGGTTTCAACTGTTTTGCCTGATTGCTGCCTGTCCACATTAGATATTCGTAATGTAGAGGGACTGGATTCCAAGGGCAGGCAAAGTTAACATTGTGTATCAAACTTTGTTATGTATTGAAACAGCAGTCATAGAGGAGACTTGTGACTTTAGAATCCCTTTTTTAGGTTCTTGTTGGGACAATGTAGGTTAGATACGTCTCAGTGATACAAGGTGTCAGAATTTCTGAGTACTTCATCAGAGCTTTCTCCATCTAGGTTCACACAGCACTTAGGTTTTAGTGCTCTTTCATAATTCTGCCCTTTGTTTTGCATCTTAAGTGTGAATCTGGAAGTGTTATGACATCCCGTTTCTCTTTAAGCAAGATGTGATACAGCAGGTAGCTTAAAAACGGAGGTTTATCTCTCGGGCAGTGCAAAACATCTCATCTAGTCATCATTTTTCCATTCAGCCTGTAATTATAGTGATTATTTTTTCCGCTTTCCCTCCCCAAGCCATAACTTGCTTTTGTTTGGATTCTGCCTGATTTATCAGCTATGAATGAGGACTGTAAAAATGCTGACTGAAGCAATGTTGTTTTTCTTGATGTCCCTTACTTAGAAAACTGATTCCCCCACCCCCGCCCCATAATGTTCCCATAGAGGGAACAGGCTAATAAAGATAGCAGTGGAGCCAGGAAGGCACTGTAGATAGGAGAAACTAAAAAAATGCCTGGGTTTGGTCAGGTCACATTTTTTTCTCCTTTAATCATTCACAGAAGTGGAATCCAAAGTTGCAGATAGAGGAATCAAGAGCACATAGGTTTTCTGAGGGGAAAAATGTTGCAGGACATCTTTAGTTTATTTTGGTATTCTCCTTCTGAAATGCAGCCTTATTACTACTGTAGGCTCCCCTTTGCCGTATTGTATTGTGCCATAGTTCTACAATAAGTAGTTTCTTTTTTTCCTTTTTCTCACATGCTCCTCTGGGCCGACCTAAAACACATTTTTCTATATAGCAGAGGTGCATTCTGATGAACAGTGACACTTGCTGCAGTGGCTTAAGTGGCTCCTACCTGGTGATCTGCTGGAAAGACAGTGGATAGCCCAGCCCATGGTAGTTGGGGAATGCAGCATGCCCTTGGCTTTTTTTGTAAGAAGCATTCTGGGTTGAGCCACCTGCCTTCTTGTTGAAAGGTGGGTTAGGTGCTCCCCATATATGTGTGACAAGTCTGTTAGGTGTCAGCCATCATCCTCTCTGCTGCTCTGGAGCACTAGAAGCACAGATGCGCTCTTGCTGGAGGATTAAACTGTTGTTTGAAAGAGTTTTGTTTGTTTAGGGTTTTTTCCACGTGCAATAATCTTGGAAATGATGTGGTGAGGCATCCCTGCAAGCTGGTCCTTTGCAGCCTGGGTAGTTGATGTCTCACTTGTGCTGTTTATTAGACTTAAACTGCCCTGATTACTGTTACTTACTACTCAGAAGAGGATTCCTATTCTGCAGAAATACACTTTTCCGAGTATTGAGTGCCTTAGCAGGAACAACTCCTTCTCCTGCAGTGAGTGTGAAGGCAGAGGGGGCAGGAAGAGACTGGAGTTGAATCCTGCTGCCTTGTCTGCTGGGCTGGGTAACAGAGGCTGAACACACACATCAATGTGTAGAAATAAAAACAAATCCAGCAGCTTGCAAATGGAATCCACCTTAAAGACATTAGCTTGTTCCACCTTAAATATGTAATTTCCCCAAATTCCTGGCCATGTGCTGATCCTCATTTCCTGTCCTTCTTTTTCTTATTTTTTTCCTTTTTCTTTTCTTTATTTTTTTTTTCCCCTAGCTTGCTTCCCTCTGGAGTAATTCCAGTGCTCTGGAGCTGGAAAGCAGATGTGACTTTCAGACTCGCAGAGGCACTTCTGACTTTTTTTTAACATTCCTATAGTTTGAATCCATTTTTTCCTTCATGTAATATAAACAGGGAGGCTTTTGGAATCACCGATGAACCGAATCACTGCACCCAGTTCTGCAACTCTCCCAATTCAATGCTGTAGAAACTAGAGGCAATATTAGTGTCATCCTTTATTTCGCCCCGTATGCATTATGACTTTAAAAAAAAATAGTAATTTGTTGAGACTCTGGAGAAGTGAAAGAAAGGCTCTGACCTGGGATCCTTCTTAGCGTTCTGCTGAGTTCAGTGGATCTGCGTGCTTCCTGGTATGTTCATAGTTGGCATTAGTGTCCATTATTTAGATCTTACTTTGTATCAGCTGCTGTCACCTGGAGGTAATCTCATGGGGCCCGAGTGGGTTGCAGGCTGAGTAAGTAGCAATATGCTAAGTAAAGCTGTTGTTATTTGCCTGCATCTTCCTTTTGTGGTTCATTCTGAGCCTCAGCCCATGTCAGTGAAGTGCAGTTAGCGAAATGAGGAGGAATCTAGGATGGGGTTTGGAGTGTCTCCAGTAGGATGTGAATAAAAATGAAGGAAAGATACTTGTGATTTTAACTCTTAGACATGAAATGAAGATCGTCACCAGTTCAGGACTTCTCTGAAGCTGATTAGCAGTTGCCTTAGTTCTTTCACTTACAAAATGGGGAGATCAAGTAGTCTTTTAACGTGATGTTTGCAAAGATATTTGAGATTAAAAAATTCAAGGACTAAGGTGAAAAATGTAAGCCTGTGTTTTTATTTGTGACATTGCACAAATAAACTGGCAGTTATGGTAACTACTGCTCAGCAATAACTTCACATTTAATTTACTAACTCACAGGACGAAATAACCAGCAACGACCTCTCTGCTGAGGGTATGTTGCCCAGTTATTAACTGTCCAGGTATTGCTGCTACTATTTATTTGGAGAAACTATGTGAGATCAGAGGCGTCTGAAGCAGAGGGGTTATATGGGCTGATCCATATACGTACAGTTGGCAGGAGAACTAACGAGCCAGTACAGAACCTGCCTGTGGCTGCCTTTCTGATCTTAAACATGTTAAGTCTCCCACAAACTAAGATGGATATAAACTGTTTTTTCTTGCTGATTTTGCACAATCAAGCTCTGTTGAAAGTAACCTTTGGAACTGGTGTGCTCAGTGCATTGGTCGATGTGTCTTTCTCACACATGAAAATCTTTATATCTCCAGATCATGTAAAGTTATAAACGTCCTTTAAGAAAAACCTCCCTGATGCACAGACGGCAGAAAGCATTGATCAGTAGCTCTGCAGGAGAGTCATCTACTGCAAAAGGGGATGAAGCCAAAGGTCTTCAGGGCTGGAAAATGGCACTGATACATGCCTTGCCACAGTAGGCGACATAGCACATTGAAACCTTTTTTCTTTTCTTTTTTTGGCTTGGTTTAAGGCTGATCAGAAAAGCCTCAAAGGGGACGGGATTGAATAGATCCAAACTGTATCTTGACATAATATCAATGGCTGAATGCTATGTATCTATTGGAAGTCAAACCAAGTCATTACGATTTTGCTACTTCTTGTTAGTCTCCATGCAGCAAACAAAGCTCAAAGCTGTTGGGATGCTTTCCTTTGACACCAGCATCTTTGGAAAAACTTGTTGCTAAACTCTCTGAGCAGGGAAGAACCCATATCTTTGCCTTCATGTGTGACAGAAGACAGGTATGTAGGGGGAAGCAGCATCCCTAGCATCACAGCTGATCTAGATGGAGGGCTGGGAAAAGGCACGATTTTGGACAGAAAGACCCTTGTGGTCATTGCTAGAAGTACAGCAATTGTACTTGCTTTTGTACAGGAGGAGTAATGAAGAAGTCTAGGGAAGCAAACCTATACTGCATTTTCCTGTTCTCCCCATAAAGTCCTAGTGCCACTCTTCAGTGACTGGATGTGGTGAGTGAACCCAGGGTGTGCCCTGGTGCAGAAATCTCACCGTAAACCTCAGACTCCAAGTGTTGGCATGACAAAGTTGCTCATCTGCCAGGAAATGATTTGCTGATATTTCCCGCCCCCTCCCCAGCTCCTTCCTCTGCTGACTAATGAGTCTCCATTTTTATTAAAAAGCCTTAGAGTCCTACTGTTTTAACCTTTGCATTTCCTGCAGATTTCCTGAGCACCAGGATTTTATTGGTGCCTGCTTTCCCACTTACAGTTCAAGTGCCTGCTTTGGGTATCTTGAGAGGTTAGAGAGAAAGGTTTCAGTGACTCAGTCTGTAGCAAGTTAGGGTTTCATTAGGGAAACAGAGTTCATCCACGTGGCCCTCCCAGGAGTCTGATTGTAATCTGAAATCCCTGCTGAGGTGTTAGGAATGGCAGGAGTTAGAAAAACCATCTTCCCAAAAGCCCAGTTGTGGAAGAGTGACTTCAGTTTGGAGTGTAGCATGAGCAGCTCAGGCTGGTGTTCCAGGAACATGTACTGGATTCAGGTGTCTGTTCAGATTTCCCGGTTTATTTCTTCAAATAGCCCCTAGCTTGTTCAGGAAAATGAGTCTCCATCAAAGCCATTTTTCTTTAGTCAATTTTTTTCCCAACCTTGCAGTGCTGAAGGAAGCTGCAGTAGTGTGAGAAGTGTGAGACCCATATTCTTCATAAAAGAAGCTGATCCCAGAAGTCTGGGAGTTGTGGGAGGAGGGACAGTGTTCATTATGACTACAAGGAGGGAGGCTTGCACAAGGGCCTCATAAACTGCAGACGCAGGGGCTCTGTACACCCATATTCTATCC
This sequence comes from Falco biarmicus, assembly GCF_023638135.1. NCBI lineage: Eukaryota > Metazoa > Chordata > Aves > Falconiformes > Falconidae > Falco > Falco biarmicus. The sequence goes on from NC_079296.1 coordinate 25,763,959, forward strand.
CTTTTCCATTTTGAGTTGCCGCTAGAAAGTATTAAGCCTATCAAAATACGTTACTCACTAGTTTGCCTTATTTCTCTACGGGAGAATACTGAGTTTGCCTGGTACTAAGCATGACATAAAACAAGCTGGTGAAGCCCTTTGCCTTGTGAGTAACTATTTCTTATCCAAAGAGATACCTTCCTTAGGATGATTAGTGGCTTTTAACAGCAGTCCACGGTTCACTCTAGCTCAGCTGACTTTGAGATGTCTAATCAATAGGTAATAAATGGAGATCGCGAAAGCTTATCCGAGAACCACAAATTTTGTTTTACATTATCATCTCTCACTTTTGCCTATTATACCTGAAATGTGTGAAAAGGCTGTGTTTGATGTGGCGATGTTTCCTCTTGCATCTGCAGGTATCTAGGCAAAGAGGGCTGGGCCCCAGCTTCGTACCTGAAGAAAGCTAAAGATGATCTTCCATCTAGGAAAAAAAACTTAACTGGGCCAGTGGAAATCATAGGAAACATCATGGAGATCAGTAACCTGCTGAACAAGAAATCATCCACTGACAAGGAAACTCAAGCAGAAAACGAGACTGCAGAAACCCATATCAGCAAGAAAGAAATCAGTTTGCCCATCCTGTGCAACGACTCTAATGGCAATGCCATGATGACCCCAGACAAGCAGGCTTCCAAACTGGCCCAGGGATCCCCAGCCATAGCAAGGATAGCACCACAAAGAGCTCAAATAAGTAAGGCAGTAAAGTAGTCTGGGTTTCCACTGACTTGCAATCAGTTCTGGTTTTCTACCTTTCAGGGCTGGCGTTGCCTGTCAGCTGAGGTCCCATGTGTCCTGATCTTATAGCTGAGTCCACACAGGCAGATCTTTGCATTCATTGTCTGTAGATCTGCATGGACTCTGGAACTTGGCCCTTCATTAGTAGCGATAAAATATAACTTCACTTTATACAAGGGCTGCCTGGTTCTTCTTTGTCTTACCCAGTATGTGTTTCCTTTTTTCTTTTTCCCATAGAAGATTTTTTGCTTTGGAACACTCTAAAATGTGCCCTCCATCTCCAGTAATGCAGGCGGTGTGTTAAAGTCAAGGAGACCACCTATGTCTTCTTTTGCATTTGTTCTGCTGTTTTCCTGGGGGCAAGTCGCTATAATGTTTTTACTACTTCATCTGCAAATGCAGATGCTAATGCTAGTCTGTGCAAGGAATGGCAAGATACTATGATAGAGGACAGTGTGAGTGTTATTAATTTAGCGGATTATTTTTACTGCTGGGGGGAAAACCAAGTATTAGGCCAATTCTTTGCTGGCCAGTCTCCAGTGGAGCTGGTCAGTTCCAGCAGAAAATACAATCCACTACTTTCTGGCAGTGATTTCCTCTTAAATTTGCTGGCTTAGCTGAGATGAATAGCTAAGTTACCTTGGTATTTCTAATATACCCTCATAGTTTCCTATCTTGTTTCATAGAGATGGCTTAAATATTGCAAATAGTGACTTCTAATACTTTCAAACTGTGTAACAGCAGAGAGCTGCTGAAAAATGTGTTTAGCAGTACTTATAAAGTTAAATAAACTCTCCTTTTTCCCTTTCCTGCTCAGGTTCTCCAAATCTAAGAACAAGGCCGCCCCCACGAAGAGAATCCAGTCTGGTTTGTATTGGTTTATGATATACATTAGCAGTGGGGTAGGTGTGTGGGTGCTTTATGAGACTTTCTACAAGTACAAGGTGTGGGGGACTATCTGAGAGCTCCTTTATTTGCATGCCTGTTCATTTTATTGTTGAAGTATTGAGCAGACCTCTGGACATCCTAATGTTAATCAGGGATTTCATTTTTTCAAAATGTTGCCCCAAATAAGCAGGTATTGAGCGGAAGGGAGAACATCCTAAAGCTGCTGTGTTCTATGCGTGAGCATTAAAACCCATTTGACTGTCTCAGAAGGTTTAAAGTTCCTCTAGATGTCTTTAGCCCAGCCTGCACCTTTCAGCATTCTCTTGTCTTCAACAACTGGGAATGTCTCCCTTCTTTCCATTGCTACCATCTTTGAGGTGGCTTACTTCACTCCCATGTGTGTTTAAAGTGGCTTGGGATCTTGTGGAAGGATTTGTACTACAGGAATGAGATGTCCTATGATTGTTTATCCTCAAAGCTAGAATTCTGGAAGTTTGGATCACTTTGAGATTAGGACTGTCATCTTCAGATAGGAACTACTCAGTAGTTTATTTGCACAAAAGTCATGCTCAGAACCTCTTTATAACAAGGCAATACATAGTGTTTAAGCTTTGCTGTACCCTTCATGAGCAGTATGTGACTTACGATTTTTCTTTGTCACCTGAAGTGCCTCTTAACAAACTAGACAAATAGCGTATTAGTATTTTCTTCCTATTTCTCTTTGCATTATTTTCAATTAGACTTTGTTTTGGCAAGACTACTATGCTTAATCCCATGCTAAAAATAACAATGATAATATATGTGAAACCCTGAACATGTCTGCTGTTTCCAATTATCTTCATTTAATCCAAACCATCCTATTATCTGAAGGCATTTTATTATGCTGCACTTCTGCTGTATTTCAGCATTTATAGTGCAGAAACATCCAATTATAACATTGTTAGACACAGTTCCTAAGGTGCAGTGATACGTTCTCTGTGAAATGCTGCATGCTGTGCGTGATGAAACACGGTTTGTTAGTTACAACAAGGATATCTTAGAAATGGAGGAGCATGTGAGTAAAGCGCGGTATGCCATTTGCCTTTCTCCCATTAACAGCTTAGGATCATTCTGTGTCTTTGGCTGTCCTGTGTCTGTCTGTGGCAGGTCTGACCTGTGTTCCAAGAGATCCTGAAATACCGCAGTGCTTGCATTAGAACCATAAGCAGTGAAGTGCAGAAGCTGTGAGGCTTCACCATCATCTAGTCATTCTGTAGATGAGCAACGTGCTAATCTGAAAAGCTTTCAATATTGAAATTCTTGAAAGGACTCTGGCCCCATTTATCTCCTTAAAAATAATTGTAACAAACTAAAATGTGACAGCTTAATGTAAAGGCACTTTGCTTTTAAAGGAGTCTGGTATGCTGCCAGAATGACTGTAAGGAGCAGTATCCTGCTTCTCATGGAGACTGCCGTTTAAAAGGAAGTTGTGTTGGGCCTGAGTAGAGGTTCTGAGTCTCAGATACAGGGAGGAACTGGAATCTTTTGATCCTGTAGTAAAGTTCTTCCTTTCTCCTGTAGCTGAGCAAAGCTCTTCATAGGGGTCTATGATATTATCTTTGTTTCTTGCTGCAACAGATGCCCATTAGCTCATATCACTGACAATTTCAGATGGTTTGAAAATCCAGCTGCAGATTAAGACCAATAATTCATTAGGAGCACATGCTAAAGTAGCATATTTGATGATGGGCAGAATCTACTGCAGGCCTGTTGCAATGCAGTTCTCTGCAGTTGTGGCAAGCCATCTTTCTGGACAAAATCTCGGCGTAAATGGGCTGTTGTTACTGTGACTGGAATGGCAGCTCACACTTTATGACCCATCAGTAAAATGTTTTACTGTTCAGGTAAAGATTATCACAGTTTTAATAGCTGGTGAAGGCAGGATGAACAGTGCATGTTTTGAAGGGCTTCTCTCTTGTGGCCCATCTCAATCATCAGCTTCTACTCTGGAGACCTGGGAAGTTATCATTAGGAAGGAACACAAGAAGAAGGAAGAGTTTTAGTGAATAAAGGCAAATATTTTTTCATACTGCTGTTCAGCCCACTGTTTCTTTGATTTAATTGAACAAAGCTTCCTATTTGCTGTAGGGTTTTCAGTTGCCCAAACCACCAGAGCCACCCTCTGTGGAAGTGGAATACTACACCATTGCAGAGTTCCAGTCGTGTATCTCTGATGGCATAAGCTTTCGTGGAGGACAAAAAGCAGAGGTGAGCCTTAGCAGTGCAGCTGGGAAAATTGTAATATTATTTGGCTGTTGCAGGGGACTGGATTGAAAGGGTAGGAGTGGAAAGCAATTGCTTGAGATTTTTGTCTAAGTCACATGTTCCTTGTCATCGCCTAGGTTATAGAAAAGAATTCTGGTGGCTGGTGGTACGTGCAGATTGGAGAGAAGGAAGGGTGGGCTCCAGCATCTTACATTGACAAGAGGAAGAAGCCAAATTTAAACAGAAGAACCAGTACTTTAACCCGCCCAAAAGTTCCTCCCCCAGCACCTCCCAGTAAACCAAAAGACTCTGAAGAAGGAACAACTCCTGGAACGGTTTCTTCAGGAGATACCCAGGACTCTCCCCACAAGCTGAAATATGAAGAGCCTGAGTATGATGTGCCTGCCTTTGGCTTTGACTCGGAGTGCGATGTGAGTGAAGGTCATCATGAAGAGGGCACTCCTGAAAAACGACTGTTTCAGCCCCTCAAACCCTCTCCTGTGTCATCACTTCAGAAAGCAAAGTTCAAAGTAGGAGAGTCTTCAGAAGAAGTTGCTCGTGAAGAAGAGACCATCTATGAGAACGAGGGATTCAGGCGTTACGTGGAAGATGCTTTATCCAATAAGGAATCTAGTGGAGACTCTGATTCTCAGAAAAGCTCCTCTCTTTCCTTGATCCGAAGGAATTCTCCATGTTCCAGCTCTCCTAAATCATCACTTGTGAAGCTCAAGATGGACAAAACCATCCAGCCTGATCTTGGAAAATGTCACTATTCCAGGAGTGAGGAGACAAAACCGAGATCAGCTTCAGATGTTGGCTTACGTAGCATGCCAAGAACAGGCATGAAGAAGGAGCCTGGGCAGAGTCCTTCCATTAGAGCAAAGCCAATTGTTAGGCCCAAACCCTTCCTGAACAAGGCAGACTCTCAGAGCCAAGAAAAGATGGATATCAGCACTTTAAGGCGTCAGCTGAGGCCAACTGGGCAACTCAGAGGTGGACTTAAAGGTTCAAGAAGTGAAGAGTCCGAGAGCCCCCCCGGCACAGCTTCTGAGAACCAAGATGATCCTGTTAGGAGGAGCTCGGCTGATCTCATTACAGCTCCTTCCCGTGGCATTTTCTGCTCTAGCCATCCAGCCAAAACTGAGCAAGAAAATGACTCCAGATGTTTCTATGTGACCACTGACTCTTACCAAAAGGTACAGGATTCTGAAATTTGCTTCCCAGCAGGAGCAGAAGTGGAAGTGCTGGAAAAGCAAGCCAGTGGGTGGTGGTACCTGAAATATGGAGACATGGAAGGCTGGGCTCCTTCCCATTATTTGGCTCTCCCTGATAACCAGAGAGAAACCACATTAGCAGAAGCTGATGCCTCATTTGCCAGGAACAGGAAAAATGAAAACAAGTCAAACAGTTTAGAGAAGATAGAGAAGAGGGTTCAGGCTTTGAACACCATCAACCAGAGCAAACGTGCAACACCACCTATCCCAAGCAAACCTCCTGGTGGTTTTTCAAAACCATCTGCGCCAGTCAAAATGAGGAATGGTGTGAGGCAACTTGCTGTCCGGCCACAGTCAGTGTTTGTGTCTCCACCACCAAAGGATAACAACCTGTCATGCTCCTTGCGCAGAAATGAGTCTTTAACAACTACAGATCATCTTAGGACCGTCCGTCGGAATTCCTCCTTCAGCAACGCGTGGTCGCAGCCTGGTGAAGCGAAGGGAAAGCAGCCTGAGCGGTCGGGTACAGAGGGCTCTGAGACCACCTCCAACCTCCCTACCCAGAGGAATGGGATTCCTGTGTCCACAGTCAGGCCAAAGCCCATTGAGAAATCGCAGTTCATCCACAACAATCTCAAGGACATCTATGTTTCCATTGCAGACTATGAAGGGGATGAGGAGACTGCAGGGTTTCAGGAAGGTGTATGCATGGAGGTCCTTGAAAGGAACCCAAATGGCTGGTGGTACTGCCAGATCATGAATGGTGTGAAGCCATTCAAAGGCTGGGTGCCCTCAAATTACTTGGAGAAAAAGAACTAATATTGCAATATCTTTAACCTCCCTAATTTATACTGTTCCTGCTGTGTACATGTGGAAAAAAACCTCTTTGCTACACAAAAAGACATTTCCCTGTGCTCCAGTTTGTACAAAGGGATAAAAGGAGTCTATGCTGAGGACAAATTGCCGTGTTCTGGAGAGGTTTGTGGGGTTAATATGTCATAAGCAACTGAGGAAGATGCAGCATAGTCAAATGCCTTTTTGTGAAGTTGTTTAATAATCTTGTATGTGTAACAGGGTATGACATCCCATCTTTCCCATTATTGATAGGAAACCAAATGTGTGCCTTTTGTGAGAGAAATACACATGCATCTACTTGGGGAGTTTTGTGCCAAACTGTTTTACAATATCTTGGCTCCCTTTCTCCTCATTCTTGTCTGTACGTGGAATACCCAAGAGTTTTGAATGTGTTTCCACAATTTACAGTGAGAAGCAAATGGAAGCTTCTGAAACACAGAGGGACTCTAATCCTTTGGAGACTTTTAAGGTTTTTTTTTTTAATTTTATTTTTTTTTTTACTGTTCTCAACAGTTGGTAGGTCCAGAGTTGGAGCCTTTTCATTGTGGAGAGATTTGGTCTCCAGCTTCAGCTGTGTTTTGTTGTTACTGCTAACTCACCAGAAAAGGCAATCAGGTGGTGTTGGTTGGGGGCTTTTTGTTTCTTTCCGTTCTGTCTTGTTCTTTGAGTTGGGATTTCAGGTGTTCTAGGGCAGCAATGCCTACTGGTGCTTGTAAAAACAAACCTACAAACCCCATGTTTAAGCATGTCAGTTACTTCGTAGACTCCATATTTAGTTCTGTGTCTGACCCCTGCCAGGTCATCCTGGTTGATTCTCTTCCTGGAGCTGGGTTTCTCAAAACTTGTCATAATATCAAAATGTACAAAAGTCCCTTAAGACACTAAAGACAAAGTTGTCAAATGTGTTACTTCTGTTTTTGCGATCTGGTCCTAATTCAAGTGTGCTGACTGCTGGCAAGGTCCACCAAGGTATGAGAAATAACCGTAACCTTCTGCAAAATCAGTGTTTACAGTGGGGAAGGGAGGGGGGGGGGAAGCCATCAAACTTAGTCTGCACATCCTTAATTTGTATATTTCGGGGAAATTGTTTTTCTGTGTTTTGTTTTTGTCTTTTCTGTGCATTCTGGGTTTACTTTAATTTTTTTTTTTTGTCTTGTTTTACCAGAAGAGACTTAAAACTGAAGCAGGAGCCAAATATGTGTTTCTGTTCCCACTTGAATCCAAAAAGTACATTTGTACTGGAAAGCGTGCCTGGGCTTCTCAGGTTCAGAGATTTAATATCAAAGCAATTAGGCCTACAATGCATCTAACCAGGAAGCTGCCTCTTCTAGTTCCTTTCTATTTGCCTCTCTTAACTTGTGCTTTGAAACATGTCACATGGTGTGGGTAGTGTGGGAAATGAAAGAGGCATCCTTTGGAAAAGGCTAGGAATATGGCGCTATTTGTGAGGTAGCCAACTCTTGCACTGTAATCATCATTGGCTAAATCCCTGCACTACTTGAGGAAGTCATGCCTTTTTTTTTTTTTTTTTTTTTTTTGTAATGGCCTTGTTTATCACTCAAGATGAATATCTAGTTCCTTTAAATAATAGGCAGCATTGTAAATCTGTTTTAAGGGGGAGGGAGCAGACCATTTCACTACTGGTTTGTACAAAATGATACATGCCCTTTTATCCACAAAGTTGCATACCAATTTGGCTAGGGAGGTAAAGGTTATAAAGACTTTAAAACAGCTGGGATCAAGGGGGTGAGTAAAATAGCACAACAATATCATGCATTACTGGGGATGTTTCTCTGCCAAAAAAATTTACACAATTTATATGTTGTTCTTGTCTTCTTTGGTTTTCCTTTTTTGTGGTTTGGGGTTTTTCTTAATTTCCGTGGTAACACTGAGAGAGTTGCCTACAGCTGATGTGACTGATGTCCTTTTGGTAGCTGAAAAAACATCCAGGTGCCACAACTGGCTACGAACAGTGCTGTGGTTCGAGCAGCTCTCTGCATCCAGATGGGGAGCAAGGCTGTTTGGTTGGGATCCCTTTAAATTGTGGTGGCAAGAGAAGGAGGTGTATCTGCACAACAGCTTGTATCGCAGTGTGCAGGGTCCTCTTCATACCTTAACATCTTAACCACGTAATATATATGTATATATCCAGTTTGCCACATCTTACTGGATGTGCATCTGAGGCATTGTGGCCCTGTCTCATACTTCTCACCATTGTTAGTTGTACTAATATGGTAGCAGCCATAAAAGACTGCTGGAGCTGTTGTGAGGTTATAATAGAAGTATTATATTCTTCTGCTGGACAGTATTAAATAGAGCAATACATAGAGTTATCTGCTAGATTGCAGTACTAATAGTAGTGACTTAGTGACTCGTATTAATGTTGTTTTGATTTATTTTAACAATAATGATGCGGAAGTGGTTCATTATTTTGAATTAATGCACTTTAACAATAAAGAAACCAAAATGGAAGCCAATGCAAAGAACCAAGTGCATTATTTAAAGGTGCAGTATATAATTATCAGTTTCTTGAAGCACATATTTATTAAAAATTAACTTATTATTTAAAATATTCTAAAGTTTTGTTTAAAGACATTCCCACTAGGTCATCTCTTTGGGGGGATGTAAAAGCACAGCTCCCAGATCTTCTGCATTGAGCCACTGAATTCTCTGAGTGTGGTGTGGTGTGACGTGAGCCCCTACCCAGGGAGAGGAAAGCAGCACGCAGGTGAGAGAGCCTGGACTACTACGAGTATTCACACTTGCATCCAGCAAAGCCGAGCCCAGAGCACCTCTGAGCTGCAGGAGTCCTTGCAGGGTTTGGGGTGGCAAAGCCCGTTTTTGGCAGGCGGTGGCCGTGCCTGGCTGCCGTGTGCCTTGCCTGAGTCTGGTCCCTGGTGGGTGTGGGCTCGCCGTGAGGCTCAGATTAGCGTGAGGGCTTCAGGATCTGCCTGTAAAACACGGGCCAGCTCTGTAACAGACGCCAGCCTGTCCCGCAGCTCCCTTTCCACCTTGCTGGCTTCTTCTCCAGCTCTGGCTTTTGCAGGGAGGTGGTTTGCTGAGCTCCAAGTGGTGCAGGGGATGACGCAGAGCGACAGTGCCTGCAGTACTGCCAGGGTTTTCTCAAGCAGCAGCTCAGTGTCCCATGGATCAATTGCTCCTTTTCCCATCTCAAAGGCTTCATGGCCCCCTGAGGCAAGGCCAGAGCCTGTAGGTGGGCTGCAAGATGTAGATGGGCCTCTGCCCCCACCTGCACCAGGAAAAAGGATGGGGTGCAAATGACCTACTTGGTGCTAGAAATGAATGTGGGCCACCGCCCGGCATGCCAGGCTTCCCACCTTGTGGGAAAGCTTTGGTTTGGGCTTCCCTTTATTTGGTGGCTATTTTGACTGCTCGTGTTTAAAGGGCACTTTTAAAGCAAATACCTCCCAATGCAGTTTTTCCCCCTCCGATCTTACCGTTGTCATAGCGTCTCTCACTGATCTCTTTTTGTTTATTATTTTTTTTATTTTTATTTTTTCAACTGAGAGATATCAGGAAAAGAGATTTTTTTTTTTTTTTTGCCCATCAGCAAGCAGCTAGTTTTTTTGGTCAGCTCCACTGATAGCCGAAATAGCAAGCCCTTTCAAGCCTTTTCCACTGTTAGCTGTGAAACGGAGTGAAAGGTCTTAAGCTAAATCAGAAAAGCAGGGCAGGAAAACCTGGCAGGGTGCCTCAGAGGACAGTGTAGTGCTAGAAGTGTTTTTAGCTCTTTTCTGAAATGTTCATGTCACCTTAAGCTTTATCTACTAAATTTGTCAGAACTGACACTGGATCAAGAGCAATATTTAAACGTAACGTACACCTCAGTGAACACTCAATGCAGAAATCAATAGTACTGTTTAAATTTCTCTTTTTCTGGTTTATTGTTGAACCAGATGGCGAAGAGGAAGAGCTCTGCAGGGCTTGGGCAAAGCCCTTTGCAGCTGAAGGGGGCCCTCCTCCGGGGGGAGAGGCGGCTGCCTTGCTCTCCCCCGCTGTCCGTGCTTTCCAAAAACTCTTGAATTTGGACCAGCAGAAAATCCAAACTCCAATGCCAGAGAACAAAATTTAAGAATGTGAAAATTGTGTCTTGCTGTATACTGCAACTTTAATAATAATGAGCACTTCTGAGTTCGTTATTGAGGTTTATATAATGCCTGAAAAGTTTAATTGCTGGTTTCCCTTGTCTCCCCTTTCAAAACAGTTCCTTACAACGGCAAGAGTAACACGGTTTTGTTAGCAACCCTTCCCCGTGGGAGGCAATTCCTGTTAATTGTTTTAGCTCTCACACCTTGCAGTGGGTGCATGTACCAGTCCTTTGCAAGCCAAACTTTTCAAGATGAAAGATACAATGGGCACGTGTTGGGATGCTTCACTGATGTGTCAACAAGAAGTTTTTAAATCAATGTGTACAGTAATGGCAAATACACAGTAATGAAGGATTGAAATTGGGTCACGGTTAGACTCTCAAAAAATAGAATTTCACGTCTGCACAGTTATAACTAAAAAACGGATTTGGCCCTTAAGCATACGTACCCCAAAGACTCCTTCCGTTATGATGCTATAAAGTTTGACGAAGGCATTATATAATTGTTTTCATCACTTTCAGATCTTAATGAATCATATTTTATTGTAATATATATTCATTGCTTTCCTCAGTTAAAAAGAAAGTTACTGCTTTTATCTTATATGAAAAACAAGGGAATTTGATAAAGCATTCATTATTTTCATATTACTAGTATTAACAGAATAGAACTAGTACTATTTAATTTTAGATCTTCATAGCTAGCTTGTTAATAACTCATATTTTCCTGTGTTGTATCCTACTATTTTTTCTATTTTTCCCAAATACTCTGCATTCTTGAGAAAAAACAAATCCAATGAGTGGATAAGTGCAATATTCATAGAATAAACAGGCCCCTCATCCAGGACTTGGAGTGGAACGTGCAGTGTGAAATGTTTGCAATTCTCTATTCGTGCACTCTTAGGGGAAGGGGAAATGCAGGGGAGGGGGTGGCTAGTTGAAAGCAGGACCCTTGGGCAGGTAGGGACTGATAGCTGGGGTGGTTTGGGGTGGTAATGGCTGCTTTTCATAAAACAGCATTACCTGCTACTGAAAGCATAAGGATTATGCAGCATGTTGCTAGGATTATGTATAGAATGTGCATTAACATCCTTGTCGATACAGGACTTCTGAGCTATGCTTGAAACACCCTGTATGTCATCCATGCATGATACTGTCTTCTGGTATGTCTGCTGGTTACGTCCTCTGTTACGCTTCAGAATCAATGGTCACTTCAGAAGGGAAAAATAATTCTTCTGGTGCAGTCCCAAGTTTTGATACTGTATCATTACTTGTATTTATTGCAGGAACTATGGGAGTATTTTTACAAGTCTTTATTTCTTTTCTTTCCTTATTGTTAACCTAAGAAAAAACATTCCCGTTTTGTCTGGGTTAGTTCTCACCTGCAGAATTTCACAGCTGGTTTGGGTATTGATTTCATGTTTCTTGGCTTGCAAAGGCGATCTCTCAGGTCCAAAGTAAAGCTGGGCAGAAACTTAGCTCTTCAAAAGAGGTTTTGCTTTAAATTCTATTTGAATGGAAGAACTTCCACCTGTCCAAAATAATGTGACTTTCCAGGTAGCAGCAAAATCTACTACCTTTGAAAAACTGGACTGTTTTTGTAAGATGCAAGAGAAATGTGAAAGCCAGAGCATTTGATTCTCTGAGCTCTGGGAAGTACATCTCCTGTGGCCCTAGTTCTTGTCCCTGGAGAGGGGGTGTACCTCAGCTTTCTGCTTAATTTTTGTCCTGCTGTTCTTAGGTTTGTCAGGAAGCCTTAGTATTACCAGAGACCTTTGCATTCAAACAGAAAAATGGAATTCTGCAGCTGTGTAGAGATGGTATCAATTACATGATTTTGGAAAACCTCTAATACTTTGCAAACTAATCTGGGTTTGAGGAGTCAGCTTAATTCTTTCACGTGCTCTTGTCTAAATTGGCAAGAGGTCCACGAGCATCAGTAGAGTAACACTGACAGAAGACTTGCAGTGGAGCAAAGCACCTTGCGGGTGCTTAGCATGGACTGTTCTCAGCAAAAGCAAGCACTGTGCACCGTTCCTACACCTCCAAAGGGTGCACAGGACTGCTGAGCCTTGGTGCTGCCATCCCGTGATCCACTTTCCTGCAGGTTATGCAGCTTTTTTAAACCAACTGGAGCTTTGCTGCTATTTGCTGGTGGCTTCCCATCACTGGCAGCTCCTTCTCTGGCAACTTCAGATGCTATTTAGCCACATAGCAAAGTGCTGTGTATAAATGCAGCGTTTGATATCTGCCAACAGTACCAAGATGATGGTCTGAGAGCAAATGTTTGTGTAAGTTATTTTATTTTCATTTGCTTTTAGTTACTTGGTAGAAGCAGGGACCACCAATGTGGCGATGCACGGGGAATGTGTCTACACACTTGAACTGTTTGATGGCCTCTGCTAGCTCTGCCCCTGTGCTTGTATTTCTTTCTCTCCCTCTGTGCTGCTCAGTAGTCATGTCTGTCGTGTGTGTCTGTAATTTACAAATAAAGTACTGTATGTAGGGCTGGATCCAGAAGCCCCCACAGTCAGTTGACTTTGGGTTCAGATACAGGTTGCTGTTGCTGCTTTTCCTCCTCTGTCTTAGACCCAACTTGGAGCAAAGCACAGATGTCTGTAAAAAGTCACCCATAACTCTACGTTGGGGTGTCAGTTTTGTGGGGTGTGCATGTATTGCCAAGGGTGGAATGAGGGGATCTTTTTTTTTCTTGGGTGCCCTCACATCAGGGCTATGGCTCTGCAGCAGTTGCTGGAGTGACAGCTGCGCTGCACCGCATGCAGACCTGACTGGCGTAGGCAGAACAAATTAGTTGCTCCCGTTTTATAATGTCAGGGCTGGGCTGGTCCCATCAACAATGTTCTTCATTTGTTTTTGCATCAAGGTAGCATTGATTCTAGTTGGAGTGCAATTTTTTTTGTTTTGTGTTTGTTTTTTTTTTAATAAATAAATTTGGTTTAAAGCTTCACACTGGCGTTTTACAGACCTGTTCTTGTCAGCATAAGCCACTACTGTCCTGAGTTGAGACTCCTGTTTGTTACTGAATTAAAATAACAGGAATTATGTTGATAATTTGGAAAGAAATGAGAGGTAACTATATTGGCAGGGGAGAGATAGATAAAATATGAGGAAAAAGATGTTTCTAATAAGGCCATAAATTATTTGGTCTGACACTGCAGGTGCTTTCTCTATGTAGATGATTTTGATATGTCACTGCTCTGTGTTACGATATTTCATTATTGAGAAAAGATGAGGTTTTTTACTCTGTGATATATTGTGACAATCTGTATCCTGAAGCCAATGATCCACCAAAGGACAACCACGGGTTACATGCTTGTTGTAACTGAGGTGGTTTGTGTGCCTGGGGGTTTGCATACACTGAGGTTCAGCTGATAGGACAGGCAAGAGTGACCGTTCCAGCTCTGCCTGCCTTGGCCCCCTGTGAAACAGCCCTGTGCTAGTGGCACCTCTAGTGAAATGCTGGGTTTGGTGATCTCTCCCTGATGCTCAGGGTTATTTGGTTATGGTGGTACCTGTCTTGGTCCCTGCTTGGTGGAGGAGAAAAACAGAGGGGAGGGCGGGAAAATCACTTGGCACTGTAGGAGAATTTTAAAAATACAACATTTAATTTTAAAATAAATATTTCAGGCTTCTCAAGATATTCCCCTTCAAAGCTGTGTTAGTGACTCTGAATTTTATGTCTGAAATTTAAATAACATGGCAACTTTATCTGTGCAAACAGTTCTTTTGTGGTTTGAGAGCTTATTCTTTAACTGCTTTTGGGTCACCAGGGAAGTAGAAATAAAGAAACAAAATCCCATCATCAGCCTTGGGCTTTAGGCTGGGGCGGGGGGAGGAGGGGCATCAAATTCTGTTCTGACTCTGGGTCCCCCTAAGCGCCCAGATGAGGTTTGTTTCCATTCCCTAGAAGCAGGACAGAAGAGAATAGTGCAGTCATTGGAACTTTAGCCTGTAACAATTAGCAAACTGGAACAAATAAAAAAGGAATTAAAAAGAAACCTTTGAAAAAATGAAATATTTCAGTGAATAGCTGACTTAACTATTTCCTGTCCTGGATTTTCATGGGGTGGGGCGAGTTATAATTGTTTCCAGTCTCTAGGAGGGTTTTTTCTGCAGCATGCTGAATAGGCTTGCTGAAAAAACTTGATCATTACTCATTATGAGTTCAAACCAGGAGTATTGCAAAAGCAAAGTGTGTGTAGCATTACAATGACTTTTTTTGTACTGAGGGTCCAAAAGGAGCATTGTGGGGTCAATAGTGTACAGAGTAGGTGTGTTTCTGCTGCCTGGCTAACTTCACATTACATCAGTGCCATTTCTTTATTGCAGATTTAATTGCAGACAGCAGTGCTCATTACTCTGCTTGCAGTGTTTGCATGAGCGTCCTCAGTTAAGACTCAATATCAAGTTTCATGTCAGGAGAAGTCTTGCCAGCAGTTTGCTTAGGCTGAGGTTCAGATGCGGATAACTCAAGGTGGGTGTTGAAAGCAGCTCAACTGGACGTGTACATCTGGAGCTGTTAATTAGCCCAAATTGTCTCTGGAAATGGTGGGTAGTCAATTATGGGGAGCCTAAACCTGCTGTTGAATGAAGGCTGAGAGCTGTTTGAGCAGTTGTGCTCCCCTCTGTTAGCAGATCAATTGCATGTGTCTGGACTGGAAAGTCCTATGGGATTTGTTGTCCCAAATTTGCAAAAAAATTTTTTTGATCTAGGCCTGGTCTAAGTGAGGTTTTGCAGTGGGTTTCCTGGGTGGTTGATGTTCTTAACGCGACCTTGAATATTAGGTGCTGTTGTCATTTCTGTGTTGGTGTAGCGCTCCATTTTTTAGTGGTCAGGTGGTGGGAATGTACCTGGTGGGAGCTTGGGAGAGTATGTCGGTGACCAGAGATAGAGAAATGTGTGGCTGGTCTTAGTGTGTGTGGCTAAGTTGGTGACACTTTTTTGTCTTTTTTTGTTTGTTTTTAACGTGGGAACCATTCTGTCTGTTCTGCTTGGGAAACGGTCTAGAAGTTGGTGTGGTTTATGTTGCAGTATATATGAGAAGGAGTAACTGAGAGATTATTTTTTTTTTTAAGAGAGTTTGTGGGCAGGAGTCCATTCAGTTTGTTTTGGGTTGCAAGTTAAGCCAAGAGAGGAAGAAAATTAGTCTGGGGAAACCCTTTTTTTTGTGGTAACAGCTTTTGACCATATTTTCTTGTGGCCTCTGATCAAGCTCCACTGAAGGTAGTGGAGTGAATATTGTTCATCATGCAGATGTTGGAACCAAGTATTGATTCTTTCAGAGCTGACAGGTATTTTGACATTCATGGCATCACTCCTTAATGTACCTATAGCAAATGTGAGCTAAAGACAGAGTAACTGCAGCCTCATGCATTGCCCAGTTTTTGTTTAATGAACTCAAGATGGTGACCAGTTGGATAAAAATGTTTGTTCAGTGAACAGCTCCTGCAAGGGTCCAGATGTGCTTGCGTCTCTGAGATGCTTTCCTAGAAAAGGAAATCACGTGCATGATAGAAAATTTTGCATTTCTGAGTTATTCCAGTAAAACTGAAACCCAGAAAAATTACTAAATGACTTTTTTTGCGGTTTGGTGGTGGGTTGTTGGGGTTTTTTTGCACTTAACAGTACCTTTTGCCATTGATGGCAAGAGTTATTGTTAATGTGGGCTCAGATGCCCCAATCTATCTGAACTGGCACAAAACAGAAGACCTTTTTATGACTGGTGCCTGAGTAGTCTGCATGTAAACGTGGTAGATTTGATGCAGATTAGAGTACTTCTCTCTGGGCCAACACAAAAAGATGCATTATCAGTGGGGAAAACGTAGCTCTCCTTTTTGCCAAGTGACCCTGTAGAGATGTTCCTCAAGCTTTAGCGCAGATCAGCTGAGGACCTGTGGTTTTTTAGCTGATACATGCAGTACCGTGGGCCTGGTTCTGTGACAGGGACAATAAAGTGCATCTCTGTCCCGGTGAGAATTATTGAAATTATCATAGTTCAGTGTTGTCATTTGCTCTGGATATGACAGCAGTGAGCGAAAACTTCCCCCTAGCCCAGACTTGCAGACTTTACTTCAGTGCCCAGTCCAGAACTGGTTTCAGAGGTGTCTCCATGGTGATGTCGTTGTAGGCCAAGTGCAGTAAATGGTGGGGTTAAATATCACCAGATTGTCCACGTGCTGTGCCCAAGTGCTTGCTCAGAAGAGAACTGCGAAACAACATAAAGCAATGGAGGTTTGGAGTTTTTCCCTACAGCAGCACTTACCGAAGCAGTGAAGTAAAAACAGAAGTTTGTTTGAAGGATTTGAATCACATCTGTGCCTGTAAAGGTGAAAACTCTGCATGGTTGTCTCAACAGGGAATGAGGAACACAGATTGTCTTGGGCAGTTGTGCATGTGAAGATGCAGAGCAAAAACTTCAGGTCACTGTGCCTAAAAGTAGATCCTGGCATTTCTCTTTAAGCATTTATTAGAGCAGGTGTTATCCTGGAATTGAATAGCATTTAATAATGGTTAATTAAGACTGTTCAAAAACTCCTGGAGGAAAAGAAAAGACAAATTGTGTTCTGGATGCTTGGAGAGGAGGGAGTTGAAATAAATGTAAAATATTGCCAGGTGCTTTATGAACTTAATTTTTCTCCTAGGATTGTCATAGATCCTTGTCACTGTATCCTGGCCCACACTAGTGCTATGGCACAGTAATTGGGCAGTGACACCTCTCTGCAAAAATCCATAGCCATGTGTCTGTGATGGGCATGTGTGTATTGTAAAAGATGAGCCTAAAAAGGGCCTGGAGTAAACTATGCTTGATAAGCGAGGTCCTGATTTGCCTGTTCCAGATATGCCAAATAACTTGCATTTAGGCAACTTCAGCTCCTTCCAGGCAGCTGCCATCACACACCGTTAGCATGCAGGTGCTGCTGTCTGCCGGGTTTTGGAGACTGGTAAATGCTGGTGGAAAGGGAAATTCGGGATGCACACTGTCACTGCCCTTCCTGTTCTTCAACCGTGCCCGAAGTCGGAGCTGTGCCAGGCCAAAGCAGGATCAGGCCCTTGGCACAGTGTTTGCTGTGTCCCACAGGGCTGAGCTCAGCTCTGCCAAGTGTTTTGAGTGATGTTCACTGGTGCTGCGCACTGCGGTGACGCTCCCCCCTCCGTGTGTGCAGGGCCTGGGGAGGCTGTGAGGGACTGCCGGAGTCTGAGGGCTCTTTTCTCAGAGTAATTGCAGGTTCTTGCAATGTGAACCTCTAATGTTTTCAAAGACTCAGGCAGAAAGGATTTGTTCAACAGACAGTACCAGTCATCTCCCAGTTCACTGACTGCTTGAACCAAAGGTGGTGCTAAATCTGGTCTCTGTAATATTTATATTTTGTTGGAGGTTTGTTTTTTTTTTTTCAGTGTTTGATAAAACAGATGCAGTGTCCTTCCTACATGAGAAATTTAGTCCCGGCTTGGGACATGGCAAAACTCACTGGACCTTCAGGGTCCAGAATTGTTGCTTGTTAACATTTGAGCAGGCTTGCAGTGTTCTGGGGGGAGGTGGGAAAAGGGTACTCTATCTTCAAATGCTTGCAGACTGTAAGAATTGATTTGTGATTTTTTTTGTTTGTTTGTTGGTATTTTGTTTACATTGCCTCTTATGCCCTAAGGAAAAATAAATTTTTGACCTTTTTAATTATGATCCAGTTGGTTTATTTTGGTTTGTTTTTTTTTCAATATTTTTTTTCAGTACTGGTTGGATTCCACCTGTGTTTGTCAAATCACTGCATTTAGCTTTCCCAAAATAAGTTATAACTTAGCTACACACGCAATTGCAAATTTCAACTTAGGCTTAAATGGATAAAGGAGTTTCTCTTATCCCCTGGCACTGAGCTGTTACTGTATGCTATATTTTTGTTTCTTTTCTAATCCACCAAGTTTTATAGACTTTTCACCTTTGCCCTCAAACGTGAAGACCTTTTATCTGTGTTGAGCGAAGTCTAAAGGTTTAAAATACTCTGTCAGGATGTTTTTGTGGAGAGAGATGTGGTATCAGATCCAAAGTAAGAAGAAAAGCATCCTTTTACACGAGTGGCCCTTTGGTTCTGTGATAGAAGTGTTGCTCTGCAGGTTCAGATGAGCCTGCAGGAACACCCTGCAGGTTGCAGAGCAGGCGGTCCTGGAAGACTGGATATTAAGGTCTGATGGGCCCTGCTGATTCCTCTTCTCTGGCTTTGAAGGTTGGAGGCCCTAAATAGCTCAACAAGTAGTTCTTTGCTGTGTGAAACAGTGTAAAGGTAAAACTGAAGAGTTTCTCCTAATGGATCCCCCGCTCCTTACGTGGGCTGTCTCTCAGGGATGCACAAGGCAGTGGGTTAGGGTGTATAATGGGGATGCAGGTTGTAATACGGGGTGTAACACTAGAGAGAAAATGAGGTGGTTTTCTAGCTCTTCAGTTCCCAACTCGGTACTAGAAGCCCTCCTGAGCATTGTCCATTTCCTCACTGTCTGTTAGCAGTTTGCAAACCTGTAGGTAAAGGGGTCGTGCCGAGTGCCTGGCTGCCACCTGGGAAAGCAGGACCGCAGCAGGGTGTTGGTCCTCCCCAGCTTCTTTTTCCAGCAGCAACGAATGACCTGGCGTGAATGCACCTCTCATTTTAGCAGGGGCTTATGCTTTCAGCATGTGCTGTAGCATTTCACAAGCAACCTGTGGAGAAATGAGTCTCACCCGGGCCGTGAGAAGAGCCAGCTCTCTGTCGGAGGCACCGCGTTTGCTAGCATCACCCGTGGGATGTTCCTCCATGCTGGCACGGGGGTGGCTGGTGCCCCGTCTGGGCAGCCCAGCTCTCTGAAGGATGCCAGGAGCTGGATCTGAGGCAGCACACAGTCCTGGGCATTTTAAGGTATGAACTTAGCAGTAAGTGTGTCTGGGAACTGTGCCCCCTCTTTCCCTGTGTGTAGAGTGAGCCAGTCAGCTCAGGGCTGAAAGGGTTTTTTCTGGACTGGTGCAATCCCCATAGGCTAATGCGTCCCCTTGTACAGCGTAACCCGCTGCCAGCTGCTCCCTTCATTCCCCGCTCTCCTCCGAGAGCCACTACCAGAGCTGTGCTGATCAGCCTAAAATTTTCTAGTCCTGCTCGTGTGTGTTTGCAGTGGTTGTGAGAAGGAGAAACAGCGCTGGGAGAAGGGGGAGCGGCTGCGCGCCGTGCCGCGCGCGGAGCACCAGGTGGCGATGCTGGACCAGCTCTGCCGCTCCTGGATCCCTTCGGGAGCATCCTCCCTCCTGCCTTCCTCCAGCTCCTCCTCACCCCCCCGGCGCGGTCCGTGGGCTCGGGCTAGCCCTGGGGAAGGCCCCGTCTGCAGCGGCGGGGGGGCTGCGCTGGGGAGGGTCTGTGCTGCGCCGTGGTTGTGTCGGTGGAGGACGGCTTGGGAGCGGTGGTGACGTTGCAGATCTGGTTTGGATTTGGTGAGCTGCTGGTGGTGGCCTGGGGAGGGAGGGCAGGGCAGGGGGGCTCGGCGATGCGCAGCGGGCGAGGACGCAGCTTGCGGGGGCTGTTGGACATGGCAGCTGCAGGAGGCGATGAACGGGCAGGGGCTGGCAGAGGGGAAACACAGGGGGTACCCGCCCTGGTCCCTCTTGATGCCAGGGGAGGGGAAGATCTGATCTGGGCCCAAAGCATCAGCGCTTCACTTTTCCCAACATGTGGCAGTGCTTGAGCTCAGCACATGTGGCAGGGACTGTTTGGCAGGTCGGTGTCCCCCGTGCCTGGGGCAGTCTGTATCGTGCAGCGCTGTCCCTTGCTCTTCCGGGCAGGAGGCGGCTTCCCGTGGCTGGGCTGCGACCAGAGAGGGCTTTCCAGACCCGCTAGAGGTCCTCCTGTCCCTGGGAAAGCAGGAGCTGGGAACCATTCTTGGAGTGAGCACAGGTGTGTGCAGACTTGCCTTGTCCTAACAGCCAAGAGCTCTGGGTTGTAGAAGTGGGTTTGCTTTACCCAGCCTGGAAAGTTTCAGGCCACTCCCCAGTGACTGTTAGAGTGGAACAGCTTCAGCTGGAGAGGCTGAGGACACCTCTCCTGGGATGTCCCTGTCCCTTGGCAGACGGAGCACCCACACTGAGGGAGAACATGCTAACTCAGTTATGTCCTGTGACAGAGAGTAACCCAGCCAGTCTCTCATCTGCTGAATAGTTACACAAAAGGACGAGGAGGAAATCTCACACAGCTGTGTTGTAGGGTCCTCCTGAGCAGATCCTTGCAGCAGAGGAGCTGTTGGGTTTGGGGAGAACCGGCATCACTCTGGAGAATGCAAAAATTCCCTGTGGGTCCCTGTGTCCCTTGCTACATGCTGAGGAAGCATCTGCGTCTTGCTTCAGCATCTCCCTTGGCCAGGCCACGGCTTGCCAGTGTGCCTTCTCAACACGGCGCTCAGCTTAGGGCTGGGGTCCTCCTGTCAGGTGTTGGACTACCGTAGTTCTGCAGAGCCGGGGTGGGGACACTGGGCTATTTTACTACTGCTCTACCTCATCTTCAGCCACCTTACCAGGCCCTACCAGGCCGAGCAGCATGGTACTGGGTTTCCTCACAGCACGCTTTCTCTTGTGCTGGTGGAAGGCTTTTTTTGCAGCTACTTGTGCAAACAAGGCAATAAGAGTAAAGAAGCTGTGGCCTCTCTCTGGGAAGGGTGTGAAGAGGCTCAGGAGCATGGGGCCTAAGCTTGCAGCAATGCGGTCAGCCCTTGCTTTTATTTTTGTGGCTCCTTTTATTCCTCGGGGGTGTGTGGTGTCCATCAGGAGGGCTGTTCGTCATCCAGCTCTCAACACCCCCTCCTCCTTGAGCACTGGAGGAAAACCCGAGCCCCCTCTCCACCCAACTCCCCCCAGGGAAGAGGCTCTCATGCCACTGTTGCTCTTTCCTCAGCCTCTCACCACTGCACTGCCCGCCGTGTTTCGCCGTGCTCGTGGAAGTGGTAAATACTCAGTTGCCCATGCTGCTGCAGGATACCTAAATCAACTTTATTCACAATCACAGTTATCCAATTTTTCACAATGAGTTATTCTTCTCTTTAAACAGAACACAAAACACCTTAAAGTAAAGCAATGAAATGCAAATGACACAAGAGCACGGAGGTAAGTGGGAACTTACACCAGTCAAACAAAACAAAAGGTTAGGATCGTTGTTACTGTTACTGCTTTTGCTGTTGTTTTTTCTCCCTGGCAATCACCTTGCTCTCCTCCTCCCTGTTCACAGCTGGAGGCCATCTGATGCTGGGAGCAGGACCTAACCCCAATTTTCGAGTTCGGATGCTGGGGGAGCTTTCAGCTTCTGCTAACTCCTAGAGTTTGGTCCACAGTAAAACAAACACAGGTATATATTAAAACACTCTGAATTCAAAAGGTGAAAAGGGAATTCACACTACTGCACTGGTACCCATGGATGGAGTTTCTTGAAAAATAAAACATACCCCTTGGCTTGGCTTGCCTTGCGTGGAGGGGTACCGGTCCCACGGGTGTGGTGAAGGCTCCGGAGGCTGCTTATTGCACGTTTCCCCACATCCACTCTTTCATCGACATTTTCCTACCCCTCGGGTTCCTTCTTTCCAAAATCTTTGCACTGGAGTTTGTGTAACTACTACAACAGGCTGCCGGTGCCTGCCAGTCACAGCTCTGTCCTCATCCTCGGGCAAGCTGGGGGCTGGCTGCGTGCCTGCGGACCAGCCATGCGCCTGGCATGGCCACTGTCCTTCCCCCAAGCTTGTGCCACCCCGGTGTCCCCCCACCCCTCACTGAGGGCATCTGGGTGCAGGAGCCACTGTGCTCCGGGGCTTTCGGCAGTCAGCCTGGAGGGCAGGGCAGGGCAGGATGGGTTAGGGGTGTACATGAGAGCACGCAAAGAATTAACACAAATCCCTGTAACCAGAATATCAGCGTTCAAGTTAATACTGCCCGCTGGGGTGGGCTGGGGGTAGCTGCAGACCCCTGTGGCAGGCTGCAGTGATGGCAGTGCCTTTAGAGAAAGGCTCTGCAGTGTGGTCTGCAGCTAGCAGCCTCTCTTTTTCATTTCCTCAAGAGGACAGAGCGAGGATATCATGTTTTCCAGGTGCTCTCAGGAGCAGGCTCTGCGAGTGCTCCTTCACTTGCCTGCTGCCCAGGGGGGGCACGATGCCCCCTGCAACGAGCAGCTCTGTATGTTAAATGCTTTTATCCCTATGCCATGCTGTTCCCCTGCATCCTATCAGTGGCCGTACACTACTAGTGCGAAGGAAAAGGCTCAGCAGGAGGGGTGCAACTCCATAGCCTTCCCTGATGGGCAATGTGGCAGGGCAAACACCATCGCTGCTGCACCCCAGTCACCCGCCAGGGCCCAGACACTGTCTCTGGCTCCTGGAAGGCAGCAGGATGGGGCTGGAGGGAAGACGGGCACCCCCTTCTGCTGCAGAGCCAGCCTGCCTGGGCCCAGGGGCAGCCAGTGGCCATGGGATGACGGAGCAGCAGTTGTCACGACAGCCATGGGGGCTGCCACTGCAGGCATCTGTCTGGGGACAGCAGGGGTTCTCAACTGGGGCGGAAGGTAAGTGGATTAATTTAAATAAACCAAAGAAAACCATCCCCCCAAGCTATTTTTTTTTCTTTCTTTTCTTCCTAACACATAAGGACAGCGGGCTGGCTGTGCAGGGCCGGGTACCACCTGGCTGATTTTGTCTTAAAGCACAGTGATAAAGTTACCAGTAAATGAAACCCACAGACATGTGGGTTTATACATTCTTCCCCAGTGAGGCTGGGGTTTTTGTTTCTTTTTTAAAATTTATTTTCTCCCTCACAAGTACTGTCTGGGTGGTAGGGGGAGGAAAAGTGAGGGAGCCACATGTCCCTCTCCTGCACGCCCATGGGGCAGAGATGCTGCTGCATCCCTTGTGCTGCGTGGAGACCACGTGCAAGATGGGCAGTGGGTGTTTGAGAGCTGCTCGTCATGCAGCGGAATGGCTGGCATCGGGAGGTGGCTGGATGCTGCTGGGAGGGAGAAAGGCCAGTGCCAGTGGTGGCTGCCAAACCCGCCCTGAATGCCTCTGCCAGGGAATGGTAAGGGAGGAGCAAGGAACAGCCTCAAGGGGCTGCTTTTCTGCCTGCAGACACGGGGTGGGTTTTGCTTCACACATCCTGGGTCCTTTTCTGCACTGACCCGAACCTTTCCACTGAGAATGTGCTCACTGCACCTCCCTCGCTGGGTCAAAGCTTGCCTCGCTCCCTCCTTTCTAAGGGGCTTCCTACAGTCAGGCTGGTTGTACACGGAAACATGTTGCTTGTTCCTCCTCTGCTGCTAAGCTGTCCTCTGCATGCGGGGTGTCTCCAGAAGGAGATGTGTAACACTGAACCTTTTACCACTTGCTGTGCCTGCTAAACATTAGAGACTCCCCTCCACTGTGCGTGGTATAGAAAAGGGATGATTGCACCAGCTGATTGGTTGTTTGGTTTTTTTTGAGATAAAGTTTAAAATCCACAAGGGAGAGTAGTCCATCACAACTTCCCTGACACGCTGGAGTTCAGCCCCAGGGCTTGCTTGGAGGGTAGAAGAGCAATGTCTAAGCTTGTCTCATCTGTTGTCCGTGGAAGAGGGGATCAGGGTGGTGGTGGGTGATGTTTTTTGAATCTCCTGGATGATGAACAGAGACCAAGACCTGTGTTGTTTCACAGCCTCCTCCCCACCTGCCCAGTCCCCACCACAGCATCTGCTGCTGCTCTAAGTGCTGCGGTAGGTTTTGATGATATCTTTGATGGCCCGTCTGCAAATGGGGCAGCAAGCGTTGGCCATCTTCTTGAGCTTCAGCCCACACGAATAGCAGAGACACATGTGTCCACAGGAGTAAATGACTGTGTCTACCATGTTCTCGTAGCAGATGGTGCATTCATCTCCCCAGGGCCCAGAGACGGACGGGGAGATGGGTGACTCAGGCAAGCTGATTGGAGAGTTGGGAGCTGTGCCTGGAACACAAAGAACAGGGTCACTCATGCTGCTTAAAAGGCTTCCTGACATCCCAGGGTAATTTCTGCCCTGAAGCTAGCTACTGAGGGAGGAACCATGCCCTAGCAGAAGTGGATGCTCCAGGATCAGGGGTCCTGCCTGTGACCTACCGTCCCACTTGGTGAGTCCTGGTTCACATGCCAAGGCTGAGGGCAGCAGAAAGGCAGCATCTGCTGGGATCTGCTGCCCATGCAGAGCAAACCAAGAGACAGCTGTTCCCACGCAGCAGGGACAAAGAGCAGTTCCACGTTTTTAAACCACTGTCTAAACATTAACAAAGGAGGAAAAATAAGGAGGCGCAGAGCAAGCCATCTGCTTTGAAAAGGGAGAGGCTGGGTGGCACATGGGTGGTAGCAGCTCCCAAGACGAGGAGAGTTTCATCTCTAGGGCTGATCCAGGGACGTGGGACCACAGTGCCTGGCTACAAATCACCCCATGTGGCTGCTTCAGGACAGGGATGGGGTGGTACCTGCATGGACAGCATCTAGCTCATAGTGAGCCATCGCTTCAAGAGCCACAACAGGCTGCAGTAACTGTACTCGCAGCGCACCCATAATGAGGCTAACCAATTTTCCCCCAAACCCATTAAAAATCTGAATGTTTGCTGTTACCAATTATTAGACCTGATTCTGATGATACCCTCAGCAAAAATCACTCTTGGTTTGGACAACAATGACAAGGATTTGTTAAGTTACATATTCCACCATCAATGCCTTGGGATCATGCAGGTGCCTGGGGTTTTGTAAAATGCTGCAGAACAGCTTATCATTTTCTACTGCATGTAAATTTATCTAAATCTCACTGGAATTCATTGGCATATTAGAAATATCAATACTGCCTTTTTCTGAAGAAGGTAGTGAAGGTGTGTGGAGAGGGAAAAGGGGGCTGTAGGGCACAGCCATAGCTCCAGTCTGAGCTAGCATGCAACACATGTCACTGCCACACAGCTCTCCAGAAGGAGCTGTGCGTCACTGGGCCACGCACATAACAGAAACTCTACTGCCTCCCTTGGGAGCCTTCATGATGAAAAAGGTTGGAAAAATATTGCTGTCTAGGCATCTAAGCAGCTTCCACGTAAACCAGACTGAAAATAGCCTTTGCAGAGGCTCTTCCTTCCTCCCCGAGGGAGCTGACAGGGGACTCTGTTGATCACTGTGGTTTTAGAGTCCTTTTGGGAGACAAGTGTGAGGACCACGAAGGGAGACAGTGTGGGAGCAGGCTGGGGGAGGCAGAGGAAAGGCATCCCCCCCACACTTACCACTGATAGAGCTGCAGAGGGGGCCAGAGCCACACGTAGACAATATGGGGCCAGAGACACCGCTGCAGAGGATGGTGGGGGAACTGGGTGTTGATGTGGGTGAGCTTGGTGTGGACAGTCCCAGCCGCTCTGCTAATATGGTGGAACCTGCAGCACAAGAAAAGAAACCTACAGTTACTTTTTAAAAATGGGGCTGACAAGGCACTGGGGGTATGTGGCAGGGGGTGCAGCACTCAGAGCTTGTCAGGATTTGTGTTTCATCAGCATGAAATCTAGAGAAGAGGGAAACAAAAAAACCCCAGCCTCGTATGCTTTTTTAAATGCTAGTAGCTGGCTCTGAAGAGACATCGAGCTCCCACAGCCCCTGAGTTTGCTGGAGCTGCTTTAGCCATCATAACCCTTTGTTTCTGCCCTTAAATGTGTCTCATGTCTCAAGTCATTAAGTGCAATTACTTTCCTTACGGTTTCACACTCGTACGTACCCTCAGTACCACATCCAGCGATAGGGCTGTAGCCAGCAGAGGACACAGCCTGCAGTAGGGTGGGCTGGACCCCAGCACAAGCACGTACCCCCTTGCCAAAGTACTCTTCACTAACCCAGTGCAACGCTGCATCATTCCAGCTCCAACAAATTCACGCAAAGTCACTCAAGGAGACCCCAGAGACAAACTCAAGGGTTTGGCAATCAGGAGAACAGCTCTGCTCACTGCTCTGCCTCTGCTGTAGGGTGGCTTCGGTCAGAGGCGAGGATGCCACTCAAATGCATTTGGCTCTGGGATGAACAAAGACAACTCTCCCCCCACTCAGGAACGTTTTCTCCACTCTCTGCATGTCTGGATATGATGGCTCAAGAATGCAGAGCCCCTTCAAGTCCCTTCTAGGTGTCCCCAGCTCCATTACCTCCTGCTCCCACTGCCCACCATCACCTCTGCGTTACTGTGCTGTCTGCCAGAAAAGGCAGCTCTGCCCCACAGCCTGCTTGGCACCCTCCCCTGCCGCAGCCTCTTTCTTCTGCTGCTATAACAAGTATCTTAAAGCCCCTTCCAGAAGGGAAAGGAATGGGAACACTTAAAACTCTAGCAAGGTTTTGCAAGGGAGTTTCATTGTTAACGACACAGCCTGGTCTTCAGTAAGACAGTGGCGAGCCAGCAGCACACGCGTGCATGAACCAAGGTACGGTTTCTTAGTGGTGAGAACTAGTTTCCCTGCGGTTTTGAAGTTTCTAGTTCCCCAGCTAAGACAACCAGGGTGACTCCAAATCAGAACTAAAATGCTAAGACTTCTCCATGTGACCATATATGGAGCCGAGAGACACAGGGTTTGGATCCGCAGTGTCCTCCAGCAGCCGGAGGCTACTCTCCGGAAAAAACGTGGCAGGAGGAGGCCAGGAAAACCCCGTGCACCAGAAAGGTCCTTCGGTGCCTGTTTGCAGGGAGGCCACTGAGCCACGGAGGACTAAACCTGGGAAGCAGTGACTCCGCGTGCCAACTGTGGATTGTGCAAAAAAAAAAAAAAGCAAAAGCACAGCAGCAGCCAGTGCCAGATTCTCCTGCCCTTGTTAGAGGAACAAAACTGAGCATTTTAAATGTAGCGCAGGGACTGAGCGGGGGGGTCACATCTAGGTCAAAATCTGTTCTGGGGACTGCATACAGCAGAAGCAGCAATTAGCTTCGGCCTTCAGTCCCTTAGTTTTACCCCTCTTCATATAAGGAGCGCTTTGCTCCCAGGCACTATCTGAAGTTCAATTAGCGTCTGCAAAAGACTTTGGGGCGCTCACCCTTGAGATGCTGTAGAGAGGCACCTCCTTTATCACACAGAAGGCAGCTGCGGCTGGAGTTTAGCTCCGTAAATATGCAAAGAGAATGATGCAACCCCTAATGACAGCCACTAGCAATGGCCCTTCCCCTCCAATCTGACAGATGACTGTGACCGTAGCAGAAAACTTGCCCTGTGGGTAACACACACTGGGGCACAGATTTCAGCTCATCCACTGCACACTGAACAAATATGAACACTAGGCAGCTGAAGGAGTTTTTCAAGCCTCCCCTCTCAGTCCCCCTGCAGCCTGGAGATACTTCTCCCGTTCACCTGACATGCAGCACATTGCATTTCTACCACCAACCTGGTCATTTCATTAAATGCGAAATAAAGACTATCAGGAGCATTTTTCTTCCTGGACTAACCAAGGATTTGGAGGTGCCCCGAGTGTCCCAGAGCATGAACTGATGAAGCATGCTGGCAGCAGTGCAAATGGCCTTTCCACAGTGCAAGGAGAGCTCATCAGTGCAGGAACCACAAGCTTCTCTGGTTGTAGCTGATCTGAGTCCCAAAATGGCCTTACCCAAGACCCAGGGGCCAACACACACCTTCCAGTTCTTTCTCCTAACACGAGGCGCAGCTCTTGACTTTTCTCCAGCATAAGTACAGAGCTTTGTTTCAAACAGTCTGAGTTCCCTACCAGACAAGACGCACTTCTCCCTTGGTGACAGAATAATCAACATAAGACACGTTACTCACGCCGTTAATATATTGCTGGATGGTGTGCAGATACCATGACAAGGAGCATGGAATGAGATCATGTGCAGGGTGGAATGAGTGTGGCCAACTTGGCTTAACTAAAACCAGATATATGTGCTCAAGGCCAAACATGCTCATTGTGTGCAGAGAGCTTCTACCAAGAGCTAGCTTTCAAACCATGATTTTAAAAAATTAAATAATTCTAAATAAATCAATTTAAACATTCTTCCTCTCTCTAAAGGCCCCAGACAAATTGTCTCTGCTGCTAACTTGTCTCACGCTTGATCTCAAACATGCCAAACACACTGGAATCACCTTTAAACGGACTTTGAACCATTTGCTGGTTTATCTTTGCAAAGTCAAATTATTAGCGAAATCCAATGCAGATTGACTCTTTCTCTACACTTCTGTCATCGCTCCGGGAGAGGTGTAAATAAATGAACCCCCCAAAATATGTTCACCCCCAAAAGTAAAAGAGTATTATATTTTCAGTAGAAGACAGCAGTACCATGGAATGTACAGACAACATCATGCCAGGAAAGGCTGCCTGTATGCTAAAGGTCTGTGATTCAAAATGGTCTTGCCAAACTGGAAATAGGATCAGATATAAATGGGATGGTATTCAATATGATCAAATGCAAAATGCTGCACTTATTCAGCTCCCCAAATACAGGACAAGGAATTAGTCCATTCAATTAGAAAAACAGCCATCCTCCAGAAAAAGGCCTGGGGATTGCTGGAGGTCACCAGCTGATCAGAAATCAACCATGCCGTCCTGTTATGGAAAGGTTGTGCCAATCCAGGGTCATATGAGGCTGGTTAAGGACTGGAGCAGGAGCCTGGAGGCGCTGTGCTATCTCTGTCCCTGGAAATACTCAAAATCCAGCTGAGCATGGTCTTGTGCTTCCGTAACTTGGAAGTTAGCCCTGCTTTGAGCAGGAGGTTGGATTAGGTAACTCCCAGGGGTCTCTTCTGACCTAAAATGTTGTATGATTCTATGGTTTTTAGATGACCACATTTTTCACAGGCTGCTCAAAGGGGAGCAGAAACAATCTGTTCTTCATGAAAGTTCTGGATAAGACAAGAACCCACAGGTTCAGACTCCTAAGGTGTTCAGGATAGACACTATGTCCATAAGGAAGCACTGTAAAGCAATCAGACCTCCCAGAGAGACTATGGCGTCTCCATCATTGGAGCTCTTTAAGAACAGGAGGGTGAAGTCAGTAGTCTCTTGGGATCCCATCCAGCATTTCTGATTTTTAGGAGAGTAGTTATCCGTACCCATAACTGCCCTTTTATAGAACATCCTAACTGTGACCAAAACACAGCAGCTGTGGCCATCAGAGACACTTTTGGCTCTCTGTGTCTATTGTGGTGAGCAGGGTGTTTTCCCAGAACATTGCAATCCACTCTCAGGGGATATTCTGAGGCTGTCCCAACTTCTAAGCATCAATTAATGGCAGCTGCCTGGGGAGAGCTGTTCCGCTGAAGGATTTACATTGGTAACAAGGCCAGACACAAAGTCAACACTCCCTAAAAACACATAACATTTTCAATTAACTCTCCCCGTTAATTAATTTACAAAAATATTTCTACATTTCTTTCCATAATAAAGTGATTGTATTGACCTGCTTATTACTGTGTAGGCCCCAGACAGGGAACTGGAAAACAACCAGCACACCAGGTGGGAAGAGCGATGCACTGTCGACATTCTCCTTCTGAAATCGCTTAGGGGCATTTGCTATGATGCAAGCAAATCCCCAGGGCATCTCTGTGGCCTAGAGCAGGCAGTAGCTGCCACAAGCCTGTCCTGCAGCTATTCCCAACCCACTGCGAGCAAGCAGTACATTAATATTCCCAGATTCAAACTACAGCTGAGATGGAGAGAAAAGTAGAGGAATGCCAAAGTGCATGTTCTTCCTTATTACTGTTGGCTTTGGATCACGGAAGGTTGGGAAACTGCCAGTTTAAGGTGTTCATAGCACATTTCTGGTTATCTATTCCTGAGAGAGGTGATAGAGGGGCAGGGCCTCCTGGGACTCAAATAATGACAACAGGCTGAACTCCATCAGATTATGAAAAACACAGAATCATATAATCATTTAGGATGGAAAAGACCTTTAAGGCCACTGAGGCCAACTGTCAATCCAGCACTGCCAAGCCCACCACTAAACCATATCCCTAAGTGCAACATCTACAGATCTGTTCAATACCTCCAGGGATGGTGACTCAACCACTTCCCTGGGCAGCCTGTTCCAGTGCTTGACAGCCTTTTGGTAAAGAAGTTTTCCTAACATCCATCAGCCAGTGGAAGGTACCCAGTAACTCCCCGGGATTTGACCAGAGCATTCCTCATACTGTCCCAGTGTTCACAAGGAGACAAAATCAAGACTCAACCCATTTCATTAAACCTCTGACCCCCTCTCTTGTCCCTTTCCCCCTTATAATTAAATTCAGCATTATATAGTCCCATCGCACTTTTTCAGACCTTAACCCAAAAGGCCTGCAAGCACAGTGCTTCTGTTGGAGCACCGGGACTGTGTTCGTGGAAGCCTTGCAGAAACCAGGCTCCACCGGCTGAACACGTCTGCTGCTTTGAGGTGGAAAGGCAGTACTGCATAGTCTGAAGACTCTGCTTCCAAGGTAGAAAAGAAACAAATGAGCAATACCCTGTGTTTGCTGGTTGCAAACAGGAATTAATATCACAATTTCTATCCCCAGAATGCTTTCTGGCAACACCAAACACCATCTCAGGTGTCTCACTCACTTCTGCTATCTGTATTATACCTGTCTAGGCTCTTATCACAACATTATAAATACATATATATATAATATATTAAAAAAAATAAAAAACAAACAATCAGACTGCACTCCAGAGCTATCCTTTTTCTCCCCTTTGAATCCACCCAACTTACACTTTATTTTTCCTGGCTTACAGGATGCTGTCAGTAAATGACCACTACTGTCACACTGAACTCTCAGTTCACTTGGTTTGATCACCTTCACTTTTTTAATGGGCTTTTTTTTTTTACCCATACCCATCTTAAGGACTATGCCAGGATCTTAACTAAACATTGTACCTGGAAAACAAAATATAGGAGCCTCCTGCTATAGTTTCCAAGGCAGATAAAGCATTATGCAACATACTGACTTGCCCATATGCTGAGTATCGGTGGAGCACGTTGACAGCCCCTTCTCTTTTTATAACACGTTTGCTGCATCAATAGAACAGCTAATAAAGATCAGGTAATTATCAATAGTAAACACAGATTTTCAGTGTTTTTCCATCCACCTGCAGGTCCCAGAGTCTCCAGCACACAGTGGAAAAGATCAGTACAGCTGCTAAAATCTGGCTGCAGCCTTCAACTGGCACATTTTATGGTGCTCAAGAGAGCTGTGCACTTCTCATACATTTTAGTCCAGTGAGCTCTGGGCACCTGACAGTTGTAGCCATTTAGATGCCTTTCAAAACTCTCAACTCTATTTCCTTTTGCTAGGAGCCAGATTTTTAAGCCTGTCTGCTAAAATAATTCCCCTATCTCAAAAATTGCTCAATATCCATTCTCACATTTAACACTCTCAGTTTATCAGGGCCATTGATTTTGTTATCTAAATAGGATCAAGGTTCTTTCAAAAATATGGCACAATTGTGGGTACTGAGCTCATGTGAACATCTGCCTAAGGAGACCTGTCCCATAACATGTGAGCTCCTGCAGTGTGATGGGCT
This sequence comes from Falco biarmicus, assembly GCF_023638135.1. Lineage (NCBI taxonomy): Eukaryota > Metazoa > Chordata > Aves > Falconiformes > Falconidae > Falco > Falco biarmicus. The sequence goes on from NC_079296.1 coordinate 25,795,557, forward strand.
GTGAGGTTACTGAGACTGGATGCTACAGCAACTTAATTCTGTAAGAGTCATATCTTTGTTTAAGCTAATCTACTACAGATCTTTGGCCTTACACTGACCACTAGTACATAAACATCCTTGATAACTAACCATATGCAAGACTGGTAAAACTGGGACCTCAATTTTAGTCCTTACTATTTTTTTACCGAAAAATCTTCTGTAACAGTATTTTTTTTTTCTTCATGGATGTAGCTTGTGTAGAACTTTCTCAATTCAGCTTTTCCTCTATTCAACCACTCATTTCAGAAAAAAAAGTAGAGATATACTTTTAACTATCAGAGAATGCAGACTGGTGGAATTACACAACTATTTCACATACTACGAGAGCAGAAGTCCATATTGAAGATGCAGTGGGCAACCTGGAACAGTATGCTAAATGTGTATTATCTTGACCTTTCAATCTAGTGGCAAGACACAGTGTACTGAGATCTCCTGGGTTCTCTCCTCTGTCCTCTCCCAGAAAGATGAAGTTTCTGTCTTTGGTGTACCCCAGACAGATGTCAGACTAACACCTCTCCCTTGACACTGACGCCAGAAACCCTGGTATTCCATCAGTAGCATATCCACTAGAAGGTGGGTCTTATCAATACAAGCTTTGCAAGAGCTAAATCCTTCTACATTTTATTTCAGTAACCATTTTTTTAGTAATGCAAATGTTCCACCAGATGTAGAGAGAGCTAAAATGATAGCCTTCCCCACAGCATGCTGGCTGCTCCAAGGAGCAGCCTTATACATTTCGCACATTGTCACATTTTCTTGCTTCCAGCCAAGGCCACAGGAGAGCTATTCTGTCCCCCAGGGCCACTCAGGTCTTACCCAACAGGGACTTTTGAATCCATCTTGTTAAAACAAAGAACAAAGCACCTGTTGCTGCCTCGGCATACATAGTTAAAGATGAACAATAATAGGGAAGGATGTAAGCATATCCATCACTTCTGAATGCTATAAAATACATGTATTTACACCGCCATTTGTTATGTTCCCACAGCGATGGGAACAATACTGCATTGACCAGAAACCAGAGTTTCCTTCCCCTTGGGCTCAATGGGTTTTGGCCAACCATGCTCTCAGAGCCTGACCTCTGTGCTGCCGCTCATCTCTGCCTCTCAGGTGACCGACATCAGTTGATGATCCATGGGCTTTTTTGCATTCAAGTATTTCCTGGAGGATTTTAGATTTGTTCTGAACAGAACAATATTACATTTTGCATTATGCTACAGAAATTCCTGGAAATAGGACAAAAAGCAGCCTGGCAGATTTTGCACGCAAAACCATAAGGCCTGTGTTTGCAGATGGGTGTCAGACAACCACTGTTTGGGGAAATAAAAGTTAGATCCAAACCACATGGAGAACAACAGTCCAGACTTTCATGTGGATCAGGAAAGGAGTGTGCTTTATGGCTTCACTGGAGCCTTGCTGTCTGCTGTGTCCAGAAGGGCAGCAGGGCACCAGCACATCTATTACTCTCCTGCAGTCATAGCACACTCCAGCTAAGCAGGAGAAACACGAAAGCTCCAGACATCACAGAAGTTTTTGGTTCAGCAGCTCTCACAGCCCAAGCCCAATGTGCTGTCTGAAAGCAAAGAGCACACAGCAACCTTAAAGGGTAACTTTCCTGACCTGACAGGTGAAGGTTCATTACTCAGCACTTACCCTGAGGGTATGGACACCATGCAAGGAACACCTAGCTGAACTGAAGTGAAAGAGCCTCTACTGGGGCTCCATTTCTCAACCTGAGAAATACTAGACCAACAAAGCATCCAGACAGATACCGAGATGAAGAGGTAAAAAAAGAAGCCTGGGTTAAGTAGCTGAACCACATGAAAAATGAGAGTTGAAGTTTTCATCTTGTCTAAGAAAAACAAATCAAAAAGCTCTCTAAAAGATCATAGGTATTAATTACCCTGACCAAAAATGTTTCTGTTCATAAAGCGCACCTTATCCAGCTCCATCTCAAAAAGGCCATTTGGCTCAGAGTATCTGGGAGACCACAGCAAATGTAGTTCTGTGAGCAAAAGGAAAATCGCTGCCTAACCCAGCACCTCCACACTCCGTGCTTCTCCAGGAGGGATGTGTACAAACAGGGGGTAGATGCACGCAGGAAACAAATACTTTCACTTCTCTTGGCCAGCACTGCTCTCAATTTCTATGGGGCACTCTGCTGGATGAAAAGGCATCTGACAAAGAAGGAAGAGTTTCGTCTGCTAAGTCACTCTCACAGTAGCCAGAATAACTAACAATTCATGCCACTGTTAGTTCAAAGAGTCGGCAGATTTTATCTGTCCTGACAGACAAGTTGCAATTCAAAGAGGCTGGTATATGATCCCATATCCTGTATATTCACTGTAGGCAGGCAAAGGCATTATGAGATAAGGGAGATCTATACATCACTTGCTGCGAACATCTCACTGCAGCCAGGGAGAGTTTGTTATCCCAGTGATGAGAATGATTTCCCCTCTTGTGGAGGAGCCCACGCAGAGGACCGGGCATTTGCAAGCCCTGTGGCTGTCTCTTAGAGGAGGTCTGCTTGCTTTACCCAGCCCTTACACAGGTGCTGGCCGATAGCTCAGTACCCAGACTAATGTTCATTGACTCGCCCGCCCGTGGCAAGTATGGGTTAATTATCTCATGTGCCATGAGATCTTTGATGGGATAGTGCAAAGGTGCCATAAGCAGCTATTAACTCTGTCATTGCTGCCACTGACCACGAGGGACGAGCGCTTGACTGCATCCAGTGCCCCACGACCATGCAGTTTTCCAAGGCACAACGTATAAAGCAACTTGTCCTCTCTAACACAACAGCTTCTCTTTATGCTAATTCTTCTTTAAAACAATGACTATAAACCAGGACATGAACAGAGAGCCCTGTGCAGTGCTAGAATCAAGCCCAGATGTTATGGACACTGTAACGCTCTTGTGCAGCTCTTACAACTTAACATCAGCAACGGGTACTTCACTAGCCACGAAAAATAAAACCATGCACAATAGTAGGGTTTATGAAGAGGCGTCAGTTAATACAAGTGGATTCGTTCCAAAAGGCATTGAATATTAACCCTATTCCTTCCCCTCTAGTCTCTGACACCATAACACAACCACATACCTTACAGTGCATAAGAACTCCAGGCAGCTAAGTGCCACACAACACAAGCCTGTTAGATCCCAATCACCTTAATGAGACCATTTTCCAAAGGAGTGGGAAATGTTTCCAAAATAAAAAAATAAAAATAATAATAAAAAAAAAAAAGATAAAACTTTGTAGCATGTCTAGTTGAATGAGTGTTAAGGAAAGAGATTCCTTACATGCATTTCTGTGCAACAGTTATGCATTTATCAGGCTTCTCTTGTGCTGTGTTTAACTCAGCGATTTCAACATCACTGGAATGAACCAAGGTGGAAAAGGATCAAATTCCCAAATGGATAATATACTGGCCACCTCTGAGATGGGAGATGAGGGGGTGTGATTTACTACTGCAAAGATCTTCTCTCAGACAGGAGAAGCTTATAAATTCGGAGCTGGAGAACCAAGATCACAGACTCTCCTTGCCTGTGTGATACTTTTCCACAAAAGGTACCTACTGTCTGTGCCATGGGCAGTGTGTATAACAACTGTACATACCAATTATCATTTAAATATTTTGTATGCTTGCTGCAGTCATTGCATGTGCAAAGTAAGTATATAACAGCACCTAGAGCAGAAAAGTTTTTTGGAAGGGACAGACACTCTGCTATGGGAGTGCTGGGACAGTCAAGCAGCAACCACAGGCTAAGAAAATTGTTTACATGGGAACGGACAGAAGCCTGGTAAGGGATGCAGTAAGATGAGATCAAGTCCCCAAAAACCCTAGATACTTAGGAGGATCAGGCCGGACAAGTGCTGCAGCAGAGACTAGAGAGGAGAGAAGAAAGTCTCCCTTGTAGATAATCTGGAGACAGTAGTTGCAGGAACTGTATCAGCAAAATAAGTGAGGAATCCTGGGATGCAGAGGAACGATCCTGGTTAGAAAGGACAGGGTGGTCTTCAAGGTTTAGCTATGGCCTGTGAATCACTAGCGGTCTGTGGTCACTCTCCTGACGTGAAGCTAAAGTCAAAGAAAACCAGACTGGGCAGTGTGATGAATGTCACAGAAGCAGGCGAAGTAATTTCCCCTGGCAAACCACTGTTCCGTGTCACCTAAGCAAGACACTACCCTGTTCACCCATGAAACTGCAGCTCTTTCCAGTTGGTTCCTCAGGGTCAGGGCTCTGTTGCAACATGGACAGCACCACCAGGGCTGCTAACCTTAACCACCAGTAAGAGTCCCAGTGGGCACAGCTTTGTGCAAGCCTGCCTGCAATGGAATTGACTGCAGTTTGCCTGTACACACCAGCACTGAGGCCACTTCAGCTAAAACATCTCTGTTGACTTCAACAGCCCTTTGCCAGCAGCTTTTGTCCCCCAGTCTGCTGAACTAACTCCCAGTTTGGTCCTTTGCCAGCTGTTGTCAGAAACCACAAGGAACCAAGGATTCATGGCTGCTCTGCCCACCAGTCCCAGGTCAGCTCTTTCTTCCTCACTGCCTGCCCCCCAGTTTTGATCCCATTGACCAACTTCAAATCTGAAAGGAGGATGGAAACCTCAGAAACAACTGGTTTCGAAATATTTTGCAACGGGCAGCTGAGTAGGAGCCCATCTCATCTGCCTGTGGTAAAGGAGGTGGGAGAGCTTAGCCCACACACTCCGCATGTATGCGGCGTGGATGTGAATATATACTTCTCCACACCAAATGCTGGCTCTGGGATTGTTTTTTTCAGGCCTAATGCTGGCTCGTGGCCAGCATTAGAAGACATCCAGAGAGCTGCAACATTGTGCAGCTGTTCTGGTGGGGCTGGAGTTATTGAAGTGCATGGATAGAAAGGACACAGATAAGTTGGCAACTCAACTTCTTTAGTACGACTATTGATGGAACATGTTACTTCATTGCTCAAAAGAAAACTTCAATATTACTGGAAAGAATGAAATTCCCAAGGGAAACCACACCAAAAAAAAATCCAAAATAAAGGAGATGAAGGAAGATGTTTTACATGCTGGTGATTCACTCTGAGACAAAAGAAAATGAAAGAACATCCCCAACCATTTGGATCCCCTCATACTAAATATATAAAGTTATTGCTGTGATAGCTCCTCCAGACATGAGTCATACATTTTAAAACCTTATGGGGTCAATCAATTTAACTTCATAAAAGAATTACACCACCAAAACCAAACCAAAACCAGACCAATATATCCAGACTGGTTCATTTCAACCTTTGAGAGCTGTGATAAAACTGTGTGTGAGCTGAAATGCTTACCAGCAAAAGCTGAAAGCAGTAAATCAAATTTAATAGGCTGGTTTTGTTGACTATACAGGAATGATGCCTGAAAAAAAACCAAGCCAAGCCTGAACTAATGGAATTCCTAAAGGATACGCAAAGACTGTTTCATTTCTACATGCCTAATGATCTGGGTTTCTGTTTGGTTGTTTTTACGTGCATAACCCACAGAATTTCTGAATTAAGACCAGCACTTTACATATAAAATATTTAGAAGGGCTTCCAATCCTGACAAAATGATCTATTGCCTCCCCCAATAGCTGCTTCCTGTAGTTAATTACCGTCACTTATGTTTAATTTAAATTTGTGTCCCTTCATTTTCCAGCAGCTTGGTATTTTTTATGCTATTATCTGCTACATTAAAGTGCCCTCCTCTTCCATTTATCTTGCCTCTATGTGGTCAAGTTGCCTTTTAACCTTTTCTTTGCAACAAGTTGACATCCTTCCACTTCCGACTACAGATGACTGTGGCCTCTCACCATGCTATAGTGGTGCTTGAGTTTCATTTATTTTCCCTTTGCTGTGGGGGACATAAAGAAAAATAGTGTTTCCAGCCTTGTCATGATTTTCTGCTTTTTTATTTCTTCTACAGCAACTATATTGCCAGTATATGATGCCAGGTTGATTAGATGGAAACAGCAGTCTGGATTCCTTACTGTCAAACCAACCCCACACTGCCCTCCTCTCTTACAGAGTTCTGTATGACCACCAGCCTGGGTAGAGATGGGCTCCCATGATACTTAGATTAGGAAATAAACGTTGTATCCCAACACTGTGGAATAGCTGCAGTCAGCTTCTATGACACAGCCACAAGCCAGGAGAGATCTGAGCTTGGCACTGCTCTGGGTCAGAGCCAAATAACTGATCTCAAGGTATGCAATGTAGTATCCAGTGATCCCTGAGCCATCTTGTCCTCTGAGTCAAAAATAAACCGTCTCTAGATATAAGAGAGGCATTGCTGCTCTCCACCTTCTCCATCCTTCAAATGAAACAGAAAAGCTGGAGAAGAAGCAAAGCCAGCAACTTTAATTTCATTTTATATTCAGCTCTGGTGCTGATGTTCCTTTAACACTGCATAACATTGCTTTGATTAATCTAATAATGGTATGCCCCTAGAAACAGAATGACATCTGCTATTTAAGATAGGTTTGGTACAATTACGCCTCTTGCAGTATTTGTGTCTCATTTCTTTCAAGGGTATGGAACTTTTCTTTTTGTATTAAAACTAGGAAAAGATTACCATAAACATGTCTTCTCCTCCAATATAAAGCTCAAACTACAAAAGACAGATCACACAAAATTATTCTTGTTTGCATTCTGAAGATGGAGCTTGTCATTAGAAAGATGAACACTTTATATTCTTCTTATATTTTCTAATAGTATAATGACAGATATTATAGCAAGCACTATAATCTGTTCCGTTGCAGCACAGACAGTACACATCACCTCCCTAATAACAAAGCAAAAGCTGGAGACAGGAGTTCATTATTTTCCTTGCCTTCTGTGGGGATATTGCTGATCCATATAATTACTGCGGTTGCAGAGAGGTGCAGAGCTGGGACAGCGTCAGTGCTCTGCTCTGGGCAGTTGCACTGTACTGATACTGTACTGATACTGGGACTGTACTACTCCTAGCATTGTTAAACTGGAAACATAGGTCTGAAAAGCTCTATTTGCATTTTAGTATCTCTTAAAAACTATAGGTAAGCTCCAATTTCATAGCCTTTAACTGGGAGTTACCAGCTTGCTGACCAAGCTACGTGGATAAGGCTGTACACCCAGCGGGGTCCTAGCTTTTCCTTGTGAAAGGCAAGGTCAGAAAATCCAGTTCTTTTCACTTACACCTCATTTAAGACCAATAGCCCATTTTCAGCTTTTCTTCCAATGACCAAGGCCAGAAAAGCCTGTTATGTGGTCACCAAAACAGGTAGTGAGGAGTCTTTTTACTCAGTGGATTTAATTTCATAGATCCAAACACCAATTTTTCTAAAACATGCACTGTATGAGTGTACATACACAAACAGGAGTGTACTGGCTTGGGCTGAACGAGCAGGCAGGGAGACATGCACAGGGTATGGACAGCAGGAGGTCTGCCCAGGACACAGGAGGCCTGCGTTCAAGCCCAGGCTCTGTTGAATTGTGCATGAGGACATGATTCTGTCCCTCTGGTGAGACACATCCTTGCTGCCCTGTTTCAGGACCCACTGCAAGCAGGCTATTCGTTCTGTGCACAGCTGCCAGAATTGGTGATCTCATATGAAAGGAAGCAGTGGTCGATGACTTAGTTTTACCCGCAGCTCAATGACCTCAGGATGTTTTCCTTCTAACGTATACAGGAGCATTTAATCTCCTACTTTACTGGGATCTGTTTGACTTCACCTACCATTATCACCATGACATGTTGGTGGAGAGCAGAGCTAGCCATGGATTATGTACAGTACCCACAACAAATGTAATCAGGCTGAATTATCAGGGATTGAGTCTCAGGCTCCTGGAAATAAATTGCAGTATGACACTGGTCATCTGTGAGCCTTTAACAGCCACAAAACACTCGCAGCACAGGCCTGCAGTCAACTTTAAGCAAATTATATAGGGCACTTCATACTGCGATTAAGGTGAACTGGGCCCTGCAGAGAGATGTGTGTGTTCACCACAATTTATCTTCAAAGAATTTCTATAAATCCTAAAAAAGGAGGTGTTGGTTGGCTTTGGGTTTGGGTTTTTTGGGTTTTTTTTTCCCGATTGGGTAAGAAGGAGGGACAGTTTAATAGTGAGGATTTGACGCAAAAAGGAATATAACTATATTTAAAATTATATGAATTTAGCAGCATAAACAAGGAAGGCGCATTTTTAAATCATCCCTAGTTAAAGAAGTACCAGGAATTACATCACGTTCTCAGAATCCATCTTTTACTTTCTGACGCTAACACCAGCAGAACCATGATACAGGCCCAGTCTACGGCCAAACACACCGTACACTCGTGTCCAACACACACACACACACACACAAAGTAAATCCGATCCTGAGCAAATGCTATTTCAGGGCCTTTCCCTCCACACCTTCAAAACATGACTTTTAGCATTTCCATGAAATACTTCAGTTAACCAAGATTAAAAACAGAGCAAAAATCTCAAGAGAAGGAGACAAGCCCTTCAGAGGCCCGTCAACTGGTATGAGCTACACTGCTTTAAACTAGGCTGGAGGGCAAGGAAACCCCTCTGCTGCTGAGCTCGGGACCACGAGGCACAGGGCTCCCCCTCTGCTTGCTAGCCTGCTTCTCTCATGCAAGCCTGGGGAAAGCAAGGGAACTCATCTTTTTGGGAATCGGTCATGCCACATAGCTAACATACAGAAAAGGGCATCAGGTCTCATTTTTCCTGCTGCCTATGCCCTGCATAAGCTCAGCCCAAAGCACCTCCCCATTCCTTGCTTCTCTTAGGTCAGCGGTGACCCATCTGTACTTTAATGGAGGTCTCTAACACTTAATTTGTTAACTGCAAAGAGTTTTGAGACCATCAAGTGAAGGATGCTAGAGAAGTACAAAGAGGTTAAGTCTTGTAAATCATATCCATGTGCCACATATGTGCCTTTGTGTGTATATATTTATTTATTTATTATTTTTTTTTCCTCTTATGAACCTAAAATTTGTACCTGATCCTAGAGCAGGAAGGGAGCCATTCATTCCCTCCACCTTTCCCCCATGATGTATCCCTCCCCTTGCTTTCTTGTGCCTGAGGTCTGGAAAAAAGGGGAGCCAACATACCCAACAATCGGATCTGCATGACCGCGCCGTGTAAAACGAAGAACATCCAGAGGGGCTGGGAACAGTCCGTGCAGACCTGCATACCAGTGCCAGCACCGTTGTGGCTCAAGTGCAGCTCACCATCCGAATTCACCATAAATCCCAGGATGTCTCCACTCTGGAGGGGCACCACGACTCGGCAGATGGCCCAGAACTCCTTTCGGTCGACCAAGGACTCGGGGTTATAGGGGAGGTCGCTGGGGCGCAGGGTGCTGGGGTCGCAGGATGTCACCCCGTAGGACAGCGTCCCCGTGCGCACAGCGTTGGACTTGTTGATTTTGACAAAAATGGTTTCGTTGATCCGAAGGGGTCTGCTGGTGAAAACCAAAGTCCTCTCCTCTCGGGCATGCTCCAGACGGGCCACGGTTTGGTCGTCAAGGATTTTGACGTGGGGTCCCCGCAGGTGGTGGAAGCGGAGGTCGCTCTCCAGCTGGGAGGGGAGGAGGTGGGAGTGCTGTGAGTTGAGGGAGTTCTGCGGAATGGGACATGTGGTGGCTGTCACGTGGAAGGTCTCCTCCTGCAGGTTGAGGTCGCAGAGGCTGACCGAGAGGCGTGTGTCCTCCGTGTCCCGCCGCAGCGAGGGCCGGCGGATGGCGGTGAAGGAGCGGGGCCGCAGGCAGTCTGGGGGAACGATCTCACTGTCTGTGGGGAGAGAAAACAAACAAGGAGTCACCCCAGAGAAAATCAAAATATTGAGGAGTCTGCAAACCACTGTCGGTTTGATTGGTATGTCTGAAAGGGAAACTCGGAGACCTGCTACCATATTTTCCCCTTCGAAATATGGAAGCCACATATCACAAAATGTATTTGTGATTGATTGCTGTTCTCGTGCTCTCCCCACCAGCATCAACATTTTCAGCTTCTGAGCAGGCAGACTCAAAATCGATGGGAAGAATTGACTAGGGGAGGCTCTCCTTGGAGAGGGGAAGCAGAGGGTAAATATCTGAAATATACCCTGAACATACCAATCAATATCTATACAGGCTCCAAGTTTTCATGCTCTCTTTATTGTCTAGAATGATTCTCATAGATCTAGGAAATAAATACCTAACTACATATTTTTCTATTTTTTTTAAAAAACCCACTATGTTCAGTTCTAATTTATTTTCATCATATGAAATTTAATTAATATTCCTGTATATAATTAATCATCAGCGTTCTGGTGCTCACTGCAAACCAGCACAGATATGGATTTCACAATGCAGAGCTTGGGAATATGTAGTTTTCTATAACATCCATCATTTATTATTTCCAAGCCAAATAATTAAAAATCAAATCCATGGATGCATAACAAAGAAAGGTGACGCTCACACATTCAACTCCACCCATGGAAACAGAATTGCACCTTATCCGCTTTGTTAGTCTCACCTGCTGTTTCAAGAGCCAATTATCAATTTATGTGATTCTTTTCCTAAGGAACATAATCACCTGCCTTTAATGCCTAAATTACTTTCATTTAATGTATCCTTAGCTACACTGTTGCCATAGAAATTTTAAAGAGCAATATACCAAGAAAAAACCCACATTATTTAAACAAATGATAAATGTAAGCTGACATAATGCAAAGATTTGTACTTATACCTGAGTTTCTGAACTCTGAGAAGCCCAGAGCATCAAGAGACTATTCACTGCGAGAAAATTGAGCATGTGGGTAGTTTGCTGAAAAAGTCATAATAATCTATGACCCATCCCAACATTTCCTCTGCGAGAATTACGCCTGAAGACTGTTGCAGCTTCAAGCCCAGGTCCAAATGGTATGAGGTGGGACCACCCCATACAACACAGTCCCCCACGGGTGGCACAAAGCAATGCCACCAGACCTCAGCCTATTTATATATATATAAGCGCCTATCACCATATTGATAAACATTCTTTGGAACCAGGCCTGCCGCAAACACAGCACAAGGGGGAATGACATGAAGGGGCAGAGGAACAGAGAGTCCTTCCTAACCCACCCGCTATACCCTTGCAGCAGGCACCTCTTCCAGCCATGTATCCTTGGGATTTTCTTTTACAACAGCAAAAGACCAGAAGCTCAGGTTATCTGGGGATTTTCCCAATGGGATGCACCCTCCCCCAGTACACCAAAGCAGTGGCTCTGTACTGGTACGTCAAGGCAAAATGCCAGCTACTGAGCACCCAACGTCTCCTGCAATATCTGATGTCTGACTAACAGCCTGTCCTGCCCTCCTCTTCTGGGAGCCCTGACAAGAGCACACCCACACACAGCTTGGCTTCAGCAGAGCTCTCCGCTTTGCTTAAACTGGATTATTCCAGGCTCCTCTTTAAATAAACTGCTATTACAAGGGAAGCACAGTCCCAAAATAAAAATGGGCTTTGTTTCTCATATTTGATTTTCCCTATACTGATATTTAGCTTCTCTTCCCAGAAGTTAATTAAAGAAAAGGAGGAATAAATAAAATCAGAAATTACCCCAAGTAATCTAGAAGTGGGTCGCATTAATGCTTTGTAATATATGGGCCAGCATTTGCATTGCAAGTGCTCCTGCTGGATAGAACCAGACTTACTTTACCCTCCTTTGGCTGCAAACCTGCATAGGAGAACAAATTAATACTGGCAGCTGACACTGATCCTTTGGTGTAGGTGAATGGGTAGAGACCTTTCTGAATAGGAACAGAAGGTCCTCTCTATTTTATTCCCTGTAACTATGCATGTGCAGCCTGGCTGACAACCGTGATGTGTGGGTAGCTTGCAGCCAGGGTTTTGAAACAGCTTGTTTTCCACCAGGATGCTTGCATTTCCCTTTGGCTGCTGGACAAAATATCTTTTTCCATCTGAAAAGAGATTAAGAGAGATGCAGTTCTTCTGCAGACAAGACACATGGCAGCGACAGCAAACCAGGGTTACACATCCAACTGTTTTACTTAAATCCATCGGTAGCTCAGATGCCTAGACACTTAAGGGATAAGATGTCTCAAGCATATGGGATCGACTGAGATTTAGTATATTAATGTTTGCAAATACCCACGAAAGAAAAGGTTGCAGTTTGTAAGTATCTGAAGTGGGTTTGCGAAAATTTACAGAGACGAGTCTCTAAGAGATGCCGGCCTCCTTCAGGACTCTATGTTTTTATAAATCACAAAACACCCAGCCAAAGAAGAAAAAAAAAAATCCCATTGAACATAAAGTAAAACAAAAATGAGATTCATCTTTTGGGGTGGTAGGTAAGCTGGAAGAGATGCGGAATGCCATTTATCCAGAATAACTGATAATGGCCAAGGGCTATGAAAGAACAATTCTGGTGAAATACGAAACAAGTGAGGTGACTTTAAGCAGTTTCTTTCACCAGAAGATGCCCAGGAATTAGTTGTTTTCTTCCACTAAAGCTTCAGCTGTCACTTTCTAAACACAGACCAAGCTGCTCATGCTGGAGTGGCCTGTAACAGAGCCTTACTCCAGGTCAGTAGAACAGCTGACCTTTAATGCCTATGATGGAGGGATGCTCCATGTAGGAGTGTTCAGGCACATTTACATTTGCAGAAAAAAACCCCTGCAGCACACATCAAAAAGACAGAATGACTTTCTGTGATGAGACTGTAAAATACAAAATGGGTCCAACAGCCCATCACCGAGGAGATCACCCAGCTTTAGCCTGAGCAATTTAGAAATCATCCCTCCTTATTATATATTCAAGGTTATACAATTTCCTGTATAAGGCAGTTGGCAGTGTTTCTTTGGGAAAAGTCAACTGACGAGAGACCTCCTTGGGTCAGAATTAGACAGGCTTGCGAGTGAGGACCACAGCCCTGGGTGAGTCACCAACGCAGGCTCTGACCCAGCTGGCAGGGCTACCACCCACCAGCAAGCTGGCCGTGACCACGGCGGCTCCGTGCAGGCAGGCTGCCCCGGGAGCCTTCCAGAGAGGTTTTCCTGAGCTCTGCATCAGTGCAGTTATGGTGCTAACGCTGGATTTAGAGACTTCAATTTTCTGCTAGCAATACACACATAGCCAAAGTGGAAAGGTTTTCGACTAAATACAAATTTTGTGCTCCTCAGCTGAAGAATCTGAGACACTGAATTTTTGCAAAAGATGCCTAACTTCACAAATCGCTTTGTATCTTTTCCTGGCTTTGTTTAAGGAAAAAATTAAACAGGAGTTAATTAATTTAGCAAAATAGACATGAAGGGCACTTGAGCAGTTCAGGCGTCATCTGTTTTCTCCTCCTTTTTAGAGAGGTTTATCTACAAAATTTAGATTCTCAGCAGCTAATTCTTTACTTGAAGTATCTTCCTCAGACCAGAGGCTTCAAATCTCTCCGTTTTCCTGCTCAGAGGGCATGGAAGAGCCTCCTGCTTTCATGCAGGCTCAATGTGACTGCAGGAATGCCTTACAACAGCGCTTACAAGGAGCTGGTGAGCAGCCACAGACAGCTGTAATCACCGCATACGGAAGTATTTCACTACCACCTTTTTTTTTGAACCACTGCTAAATGTTGTCTTCTTAAAATCATCTATTTCCTTCAACATGTATAATACATATTTTTTATGGATCTCACATACATGCACATTTAATATAGCTACATGAGCATCCAAACACACAACGCGTTTCTAACCACAAGCCTGCTCAGATATCTCACCCCTACATAAACCCAAAGGGTATCTGTTGCTGTCAGACTGTCAAATCATTATTTCCTTCCTCATTTTCAGTACTGTCTGTTACTGCCCTGAAGGCTTGACTTTCCAAGGTCACAAGCAGCCAGTACTCACACACCTGTAAAGGATCTGAGAAAGCAGAGCAACCCAGCGTGTGCACAGACACGCTGGAAACCTGCAGAGTTCAGTAGTTACCTGCAAGCTCTAGGGATACAGATCTCCTGTTGATGAGTCTTCTAAGACTGGTGCAATCCAATGGCCTCACATGAATTGTATTTCTTCAGAGTATGAGGGCTGCAACTACTCTCCACAATAAGCTATGGAACACCTAGTCTAAATCAATCTTGAGACTTACTCCTACAAAAAATAACTTAAAATTAGGGGAATCAGACTGACAACCTAAGAACCTATCCCATTTCTAATGATCTTCCCTCCCAGGAGAGAGAAATGCTGAGAAGTCAAGGAACAATCTAGTGATTCCTTGCATCTGGAGAACATTCCTGTCCTCGGCTACTAAGCAAAGAGTAAGAAAATCGTTAAGGTCAGAACTTTGCTAGCATGCTCCCTCCCTTCCCGTGAAAAGCCTCACGTTTTCCCTTCCTTCTGTTCTTTGCTTTACTTCTTCTCAAGTGCATTTTTCTTCTCTTAATACCTCACTTCACTGGGTAATAGTATTTTTAGTGAGTACTGATGCTCACTGTATAATTTCCATGACCAAGGAACCCCAGAGGTGCTAAACTACCAAAAGACCTACTGAAGTCAGTGGCCCCTACAAGAATATCCTATAAAATGTACAACTGCAAAAGGACGTATGCCATATTTTTCCCACCATGCTGGAGGGGCTCCATTCCTACTCAGGAAGGCAGAGGAAGGCTCCTTTTCCCACCATCAGTGCCACCTGTCACAAGGGGTTATGCAGGGAGGACAGCTGGCCTTCCAACACCTTGAATCTTGCACTCACTCTCTCCTCCATGGTCTACAGCAGGCTTATGCAGCTAACGGTCCATTTGGCAAGACTTTGACATTGCAGGGAGATGTGTTTGAAACATGAGGCAGATGTACCATACCACGCTGTGGGAAAAGCAACCGGTCATAAGACAAGAAATATACCTGTGCTTCTGGAAACCTTCTGTCACTCACAGCCTTGTACTCCCCGTTGTGGGAGTGCAGGTATTAATCCCAGCTCAGCTGCCTGCCTTGCAAACTCTGCCTGTGTCGTGCAGTGGCGATCTTTGTTCCCTTGCTGACTCAGTCCTAGTGAGCTGATGCTGCTGGGGAACTGTCACACTTCAGCGCAGAAGTAGCCAGAATAATTTCTATATGTTGTTTATAGCTCAAATTTATTATGTACTTCAAGGTGACTGAGGACTGAAAATTTGGTAAAATAGAAACGACTTATACTCTCATTTACTCCTCCTAAAATAAGGATGAAGATCACTGTGCCTGGGAACAAGGAGCAATACCTGTTCCCAAACCCCTTTGGTTACCAGCTTGCCCAATGTGTGTATGGCACCTAGTCCACAGCATCACCTCCACTGGAAAAAAGAGCAGCTGTGACTGGGTCTGGGAAGAGAAGGACCGCTCTGTGGCCCCAAGTTCATAAACCACCCACATTAAAGGCAGGCTGGAAGCAGATCTTTGTGCAGCCTGCTGTACTCATGGTGTTAAAGATGTCCTCGTCACTGTGGGATGCTCTGCTCTAGGCTCTCTCGGTCTCTGCCACATGTATCTCAACTGTTTTACTATACCAGGGAGCTAAGCAAACAGGAGACTGAAAATCACCCTTACTTAAAATAAACACAGGAGAAAAATTAAGAAGTGAAGAAAGCCGAGGCGATGCTCACAGCCAGTAAGAGGCAAGCTCCACTCACAGAGCATGTTCAAAGTGGCCTTGCCTGTTGGTGATGTGTCTGAGCAGACACTCATAAAACTATCTGGTTTTCTGCAAACTTGTGTTCTCCATGTGAGGTCTGGAGAGGAGGCTGGGCTCTGCTGCACTCAGCACAACACGGCAGAGACCCATGCTCCCAGGTGGATGCTTCTGCTCTGATGCTGTGCACAGGTTTCCCCTTCCCCCTCCCTTCTCATTTCTGTTAAATCTTGAATGTATATGATCCGAGACCACTCTGTTCTGTTTATTTCTCATAAACCATCAGGCACCAGAATGCAGCTTCTCAGATCATACAATGAAGCCACTTTCAGAGCATTACTGTAGCATGTGGGAGGCAAATGTTTAAAATCCCTCAAAGGAATGATTCAGACTAAAAACCTCCTTTGCCATATTCTTAGGAATTCACTTCTACAAAGTACATTTCCCTTTATGAACAACCAAGAAATCAAACTGCCTGAGTTATTGCCCCAGATCAACCATTCCTTCTTGAAAACACCCACATCAAATCAAGGACGTCAGTTAAGTAAATACCTACTTATACAATACCTGCATATGTGCACGTCTCTATTGCATTGATAGTATAAATATCCCATTTCAAATAAAGCTGCTTATTTCTGCTCTGGCTCCTCTCTTGCACATGATTGCAGGAATATATGCACAACTACAGCCAACAGACAATGTCACTTTACCAGCTATATACATAAAATGCCCAGGCTGCTCTTTAAAACACTATAAAATCTGGTCTGTGGAGCATCTGGGATCAGGACTCAGCTGCTGGGCTCCACAGCAGAAGAGACTCCTCACCACATGAACAGAAAGGATATATAAATGGTGAGCGAGAAGCAGGAAGAATTAATGTTCTTATTTTATAGACTGGAAACCACGGGACAGAGTAAGCTGTCCAAGGGGGCAGCTGACTCCTCCAGCAGAGCTCTGAAGTGAAACCTCTGGGGTTTAGCCCCGGGCATAACAAAACTGCCCTGTTTTACACCCTCTCATTTCCTAACTCTCCATTCAATGCCTTATTCTCTACCTGCTGCTCCTCTGCTTCCATGTGCAGATTGCTCCTCTCACCTCAAAACTCAACTTGCTAGGGACTCTTCATCCATTATGGGATCCCAATGGTCAGTACGGAAACCACTGTTCAAGAACTCCTCCTTCACCAACACACTGGCTTGGTATCACCGCATAGTCAGTGGAGAGCAAACTTACGCTTCGTGTGCACTCACGTGGTTTGAAGCAGGAATTAATAGCTACCTGCAAGTTTTGGCTGTCTGCTCATTGCAGTCTGGAAGACAAGCTAACTAACATTTCGTAGCAGCTATTTTCACTGCAGGAATGGCAGATATTTAGGTGAACTGAGCGCATTTGTTTGTCTGTGACCACCACAGTCTAAGCCAGCTTTCTGACAAGGTACCCAGGTGTTTTTCCAACATTGCTGAAAGCATTTGAGAGAATTTCTGCTATAACCAAGGGGCAGAAGTCAAAGTTCAAGCTAAGGGTTACAAAGAGCCCAAAGCTGGAGTTTGTCTGATGGGAGAAATCATTCATGTTTACACCAAAAATCGTCACCAGATTTTAAAGCTGGGTTACAAAAGCAGACAGACCATTGACTCTGTGGAACTAATTGTTAGGCTACAGACAACTGCCACTTCAACAGAAATGAGTGGAAATCAGCAATGCTTAACGAGCATCACACCGGACTTTCCTTTGCTTTGTGTTTGCATTTGCGTGGATGAAAATCAGCATTCCTTTCCAGGCATTTTGGGAGAGAATGAGGACTAAAGCTATTCGGTTTTCATGATTCAGTTTTGGAGAGGTGATAAAAAATGGGATGGAAGAGAATACACCCAGACTTTTAATTGTTCCCAACTGCTAGGTGTTTGATAAATTTATCATGCAAACCTGGTGGCTTCCTGTGGCCATTTAGCACCAAATCCTGCTTTGAGGGAATGGCGCCTTTGTACCATTAGGCACAGAGCTACTGGTGTCCTGCCAGGTGAATCTCAGGAAACCCTTGGGATCTGGTCAGGGTACCTCTCTAAGGATATAAATGTCCTCCCTTGGCTTATTGGGTTTATCACAGATTTCTTGTCATGGATTGTCAATGCCGTACCAATAGTACAGATGAAATGCCACAGGAAGACAAATCAGAAACAAACAAACAAAAATTCTAAAAGAATGTGAGCTTATATGTGAACTGCCAGCCTCCAAGTTGAAATACTTGGAAAGAGAAGATACAAACCCCTGAGCTTCAGGAAATTGCATCTGTTTTTAAGCCAGAGTGAACCGTTGCAGTTTACAGGCCAGGTTAGTAATTGAATTGATCGTCCGCATATTCTTCAGTAAAATCTAAGGAATTAAAGCATACAATGTCATACATGAGTGAGACTATAGTTGAAGGAACAAATATTCAGTACTGACTGATAAATTGTTGTTCTGGGACATGTGTTGTCTAATAAAGTGCTCTGAACCAGTCTGGTTCATAACAAACATTCATACAATTCTGCCTAACATCTGTAAGCATGTCCAATTGATTTGCACATATGCAACGGCACGAAGAACATAACTAGCCTCATAAAACTGCAATAAATTACTGTTTTCCTTAGCAAATATGAATGTTCTGAAAGAGTCTGACACTAGATTATGAAGAACACACTTCCATATGCGTGTTACAGTTTTGGATTTGTTTT
This sequence comes from Falco biarmicus, assembly GCF_023638135.1. Classification (NCBI taxonomy): domain Eukaryota; kingdom Metazoa; phylum Chordata; class Aves; order Falconiformes; family Falconidae; genus Falco; species Falco biarmicus. Next base: position 25,813,946 of record NC_079296.1, read on the forward strand.
CTTTTCCACAAAAGCTGATGCTCAGAGAGAGTCTGCGGGGTGCTGGCAACATGTGTCACAAACAACATGTTCTGGATTTTGTTCAGGAAGGCTTTTTTGTCGGGGTAAACCCATCCTCCCCAGCCAGCGGTCCTAAGACTGACAGATGTCGTGCAGGCTGAAGATATGCTTAACCACTGCCACAGCTGCCTCTGGATGTCGGCACCTCCTTGCCTGATTCCTTTTACTGCGTTCATGGGGTTTCCGTTCGATGTTTTCTAACTCTCCGCAGTCTGAGAAATATGGTTTGAGCAGAAATCACGTGCCTTGGGTTTTGTGGAGACCACCTAATCCCTGTTATTCACTCCTTAATCTCCCACTCATGCACATGAAGTCTCTGAACTTTACTCCCACCCTGATGCAATGATTTCCACCTCCATCACCCCAGGCCTCCTAGGCTCCATGATCAGCTATTATTATCCCTCTTGAAAATGACAGCAAAACAATCAGCACTTTTAGGACCATACCAACATTATTTCAGTCCTAGTCCTGCCTCTCTCTGTAGTGTCCCCCAGCTTTTCTTTCCCATTTCCTATTCTACAGCTGGTGAGTCTTTTATTACTTGTTTTAATTACCTGTGCAAGACCCAATTATTGCCGGAGATTGTCAATTGTCACTTCACCTGACACTTCCTGATCTTTAAGATGTAAATTTCTCTGTAGAAAGGTTCTGTTTTTCACCTTCTTCACAGGAAATTAAGGCAGTAATTGCAATTCCTTGTTGTCTAATAACTTTATAGAGCCCTCTTCTCATAGCCAGTGACTCCATTACTTACTCCTGGCACTATCATTCCTTTTAGTCTCCTTTCCTCCTTGAAATTTTGACCCTTTTATCTCACCCATTCAGGTAAGACAGTAGTTCACCACTGCACGCAGTGCTAACCCCACAACTTTACCTTCATGTACTGTGTTGCAGATTGCTACAGGCCCTCCAACAACTCTATTTCCAATCCTCCATACATCACCGTGTGAATGTTTCCATAGCATCTCAGTGCTCACAGCCAGTTCCCAAGCTACATCAGACACATTCCTTCATCCCCTGAATCATCTGACAGCAATTTTCTTCAAAACAAGTATTTTCTTCCTCCTTCCCACCATCATACTCCCTCCTGTGGTATTTATGCATCCTGCATTTATCCTTTCCACTTGCTTTCATTTACCCCTGCGTCTTCATACAGGCATGGAGACGACAACTCCTCCAACTTCTCCCCACATTTCCCAGTGAAAGGCTCCTGCCATCGCTTACAGTTTTACAGCCAGCTGTTCAGGGAGAATTCAACCCACCAACAACCACCTCGTCCCTGACAAGGTCTCCTCAAGGTCCGACACCTTACCCAGCACCATTGCTTATTGAGCTGCATTAATGCCATTGGGTCTTCCCACTTTTCCTCAGGAAACCCCGAAACGCTGCTGGCAGTCAGCTTCCTGGGCTCGCTGCAGTCCTGTTTGGTTTGGCAGAGCTACCCAAAGGCACTTCTAAGTGATAAATTGCCTGGACACCACAAGGATTTTGCTGCCCCACAGCTACCTCACTAACCAGAGCTAAGAGCACATCTTGTAGTGAAGATGCAACTTGTGCAGGGCAGTCACATTATGTAGTATTTCAGTCAGCTGCCTGAATGAAAAAAAATAAAATAAATTGGAAAGATACAGTATTTCAGGCTAACCTGAAACAAAGCACTCAGTTTATCTTACTTCATAAAAGAGCAACTGAACACTGGACAGAGACCTTCTCCAGTTGATTTCTGGGGCTTGTTTGGAAATCACTGTTGCCATTTTAGAGATTAAAATGTTACTTCAAGACTCAAAATTGAAATATATCATTTTGAAAATAGTGAAAGAAAACAGCTAGAGTTTGCCAAAAGTATTTCAATTTTCAGCCATGACTAATTAAGTTTGTAGATCATCTCTCTTCTCCAAGCTGGTTCTTCACCTAAAGATCCAATGACTAAATTTCTGAAAGAATGCACATAATGCTATTTGTCCAGAATATTTATTTGTTTAAATTCCTTTTAATTTCTCTTTCTTGGAGAATTTCCACCCCAAAATCCAGCACGAAAAAGCTCTCAAACAATTTCTGACTTATTTTCCATATGTACAAAACAACCGTGCAGCCATTACACCCCATCCACCCCACTCCTATTCCAGAGCTGCTGCCACCTGCTCTCCCAGTTATGCACAGTAACAGTAAATCAAGGCTGTTTGATGAGCTTGTTTTAAAATAGCATGATTACTGCAGTCTGCACCAATTCAGAGAAGTTCAGCACATGGTTAGGTCTGTTCGATTTCACGACAGCACTTTAAACACTTCATCTAAGCAAGTATTTGTATCCCACTGAAGGCAACAGGACATACACACAAGCATATCAGTAGCCCCAGATCAGGGGTATAGAGTAAGGTTTAACGACTGAATTCAACTTAAAAAAATTTCTTATGCTAAACTCCACTTTCCGTTGCTGCCCCATTGCATGTGCCAGTGGAGTGAACAGCAAAGGGAATTTCCTGAAACAGTAACCCTAAATCAGTTGCTCCAGCTGTCACGGCTGGGCAAATTAGGGGGGAATCAAAGAGACAGTCAATGCCCACTTCTGCTAAGGTACATAACTGAAGAGTTCATCTCTTCAGTAAGTTCTTCACATATTCTGTCACAGTAAATGCCCATTAGGCTCGTGATTTCTTTATCAATTATTTTGATACACTGAACTAAAGGAACTAAAGAGCTGAATCTTGTTACCAGAGCTTCAGCTAACTCCTTCACAAGCAAAAAGACAAATTCCTCCCTCACCCCAAGGGAAAGCTTCAACACCTTGGCTATCAGCAAAGCTAATTTAAATGCACATATCATAGGATGTGGCCTCAAAAGGTTTAGGCAGGAAGACAGGAGGTTTTTCTGAAGCTGCGAGTTGGAAGCAAAAAGAATCAGCTGGAAGACCACAGCGTGGCTGCCAGCAGGCGGTGTAACCTTGCTGAAGCCACAGGATTCACACAAAGAACAAGGTTCAACATCCGCTGCCAGATGCTAAATACAGCTGCAGCCCCAGCAGCCAAACCTTCCTCAGCCTGCAAGGAAGGGGATCCAAGGCTGTGGTTCCCAAAAGTTCCTGCTCTCCCCCCACCCCATCTTCCCACAGGACTGCTTTTCTTTCTTCTTTCTCCCTTCCCCACCTGACACTCTAAGCACAAACGAGTCTGGTCCTGCTGGGATCCTGGAGATGACATGGAGGATGGTCTTTCAGGGAAACCACATCCTAAAACCCAGAAACAGCCCCTGTGGTGGACAAAGCTGGACTGTCTGATGGGAGTCGGGCACTGACCATCTCACAGGTTCCCCAGCAAAAGCACTGCACCAGCGAAGTGCCAGCTGTGAGCACGGCACTGGAGAGATCCCTGACTTTGCAGCTGGTTTGTGCTATTAATGGTCCCTGAGACCTTTCAAGGAGGGGTCAGGAGTGGGGTAAGACACAGGCACCTAAAAATGCAGTGAGTTTTTTGGCTCTCTTCACTGTATGCAGGGTGATTTTCCCTTTCTTCTTTGACCTCTCATTAAACTCCCTTGACAGATGTCTGCCACTTCTCAGCAGATTTCTTTTGACACATGATGCCCTGTTGTACTGTCAATGCATTTCCACTAGGATTTAATATTTCAGCCCATGCAAAAGGTCACTGTCTCTGACTGACACATGCTCTAAACTTCTTCCTTACCTGCTAGTTAGGCCTTGGTTTTGCACCAGTTTGGCGACAAATGGGTGCCAAGTGTCCATTTATCCACTTGTCCACTTTCAATCTGTTAAACTCCCACGCCTTTATTTTTACCCTGTATTTCCCTGAGCCCTTGATGCTATACTTCTCTGGTTTGGGAAACAGCTAATCAAACCTCTACTCCTTGATGGTCTGTAAAACGTAAAATTTAGCTTCAGAATTTCATGAACAAGTTTAGTTTTGGAGATTAGAGTGAACTGGGTATAATGAGCAACAAAAAGAGCCAATACAGCAACATTATACGCAAGAACCTTGCTGAGATCTTTATGGGCTAGAAAGATGGTAAACAATATAGAGGTGACTCTTCCAAACTCAAGGATTTCTCATCCAGTTAATAGATTCATCTCTCTTCAGCTTCTGCTTCCTTCAGCATCAAAGTTTAAAGCAGTATTTGGCGAGAATGTTATTATGAATCTTTCTGACCTGTTCTAGGGAACTATCAAACCCTTGCTACATATTAATAAAAACTGATGGACTTAAACCAACTGAAATATCATCACCAGCACCAGTGATGTCTTGCTCAGTCTAAGGAATCTGGGACCAATCCCGGGTCTGCCTGTGACCTGGTTATCAAGAAACACGGTCCATCTCTCCACAGTGCTCAGTACAGTCCCACTGCTCCTGGTACTACAACAGCTTTGATGTTAAAAATGTATACTTTTTTTTTTTTCATTTACAACTAGGAAAATATTCTTTCTTTCCAAGCACAGATGTAGTCCAGTCAACAGAGCAAAAGCCTGGATGATTCACATTAGCATTTATTCTTGCCTGCCACAGGACAGTACTAGGAAAGCACACAGCTAAACCACCATGCATTTCCAAAAGCTAGATGAGATGAAAAAGCAGGTGATGTGCTGAAATTATCATAATTCCTAAAAACAGAGAAGGAAGGGTTACTACTGGCTGTATTTCTGTTCTGTAACTTTTTCATATCAAAGCAAGGGGGAAAAGAAAAGAAAAAAACTGAAAGAGGAGCGTAGATGATTTCTGCTCGGGAGGAAGCCAGCGAAGCAGCTAGGGACCCATGGAGCTGTACGTGCTCTGCTCCAGCCCGGGCTGAAGCCGTGTTACCGGCCCCTTTTGCTCTGTGTCTGTAGGAGACACGAAGCACCCAGGCAGCTGTTGCCATAGCCACCCCTTTACGTCCCAGGGTCAAGTTTCCCTCTGCAGAGAAATATTATTTATAAGGTGGCTTAGGTGTGCCTTGCCCCTGGCAGTTAAAAATGGCAAATCCCACCCCAGGGAACCTTATGGACCAAATCAGACATAACATAGCGAGAGGGTATGATAAACACAGGGAAGAGAGGATCAAAGCGAGATGGTGAGATGCTGTGTATAAGCCCCGTCAGCTCTCTTACTCTTCCTATTAAACACTGTAAGGGCTCTGCATCCTTGCACATTTTTGCAAGTGTCCTGCTGGTCCATTATGCTGCAGCCACACGGTGATGCCACAGCCTCCGCTGGGACAGACTCTATGGCCTCTTCAGGCAAAGCTGAATCCTCAACACCGGAGCTGAACAGCCCTTTTGGGGAACTGCCAGGCCCAAGAAATCCCCCAGCTAAGCAGCGTTGCCTCCCCTGGGTCGCAGTGCTGCACAGGCACCATCCCGCCCCCGTACTGCCACGCTGCAGGTGCAGACACCGGGCTTCTCGTGGCAGACCTGCCATTTCCAACAGGGCCTGGCATCCAGGGGGAAATGAGGCAGCATTTAGTCCCTGAATTGGCAATGAAAAATCACAGGGCTTATACAAGGACTGCTGGAGTAGGCATGAGCTTGTCCTGAGAGCAACACGACTTAACAGCAAAGAGAAACCTGAGTTGCGTAGACTCCAAATTACTACAGCCTTCTCCCTGCACCCAGCACACCACAAAACTTTACTAGTAGGGGGACCACCGGCAGCACTGAGAACAGAAATTGTCTATGTCTGCTGGCTTGTTGCCGGCCAGCCTGGCACACCCCGAGCCCCTGCATCCTACCAGGAGAGGTGAGGTTCATCCAACCTGCACTGCCTGCTCTGCTGCATTGGCTGCCTCGCAGCTGGGAAACTGCCCTGTCTACAGAGAAATGAACAGAGATTGCCACCATGGCACAAATCTGCAGGAATGGTGATAAACGACAACTTTGGTTCAATGCATTCCAGTGCTTCATCCTGCCAGAAGCATTTCACCCAGGTCTGTTAAAGCCACCGCAGTCACCCATGCCCTCCCAGGCTCAGCCAATGCAAACTCCTTCCCAGGCTAAGTTTGCAGCACTTTGAAAATTCATATTTATGGGCAACATAAAGCAAACAGAATTTAATAAGGAAACAAACAGGATCTCTGTGAGTTCACTTTTACATCTACTATACCTATGGGGTTAGCAGGTTTTTATCTGTAGGTGAAGCTGCAGCAGAGCTGAGGGAGCCCGTTCGCTGCTACACGGCGGCTTTGCCTGGGGCCCAGTCGGCTGCGGCACTGATGGATGCAAGTCAGAAGGGACAGTGTGGCTCATGTGTGCCTGCTTCATTAAGCCTGTGAGAAGCTCCCTAAAGGCCGCTGATTAGAAGGTATCATCTTCCAGCTCTGACTCCAGCAGGACACAATCACCTCTAGACACATGTCCTCCTGCCAATGGCCGTCCATGCCCCAGCACCCGGTTTTGGGAGCTGAGTCCCAGCTCAGGGTGGCTCTTCCCAAGGCACCAGTGCTACAAGAAGATTCATGGTCCATTTGAAATTGGCCATCCCAAGTAACCTCCAGACTCTACTTTCTCTACCTCTCAGCCCTCCAGGAAACACTCTTCTCTGCAGAAATTTGACATTTCTTAATCTGGGCTGGTTTTCCAGGTCAGCAGCCTTGTTCCCCAGCACTCGCAGTCATTCAGCACAAAGGCATGTCAAACACTGTCACTGTCTCTGTGCCCTTGCCATCCTGCCGAGCACGCCTGTGCCGTGGGCAGCCAGAGGCAGAGCCGCAGGAGCTGGCTTGTTCGGCAGTGGCTGTGCACTCACTCGGAGGGTGCTCTGCCGCTGTGGTACCCACCAAGCCACCTCAAAGCCATCATCAGCACACGTATTGCTGGTCCCAGAAATTGGCAGGAGGGGAATGATTCCAGGGACAGACGCAAGCAAAGCAGGCATGGCCAGGATTAGCCACAGAGCCCTGCAGGCTCCTTCCCTTTACTGCCCTGGCCATCTCGGTGCTGTGCCCATAGCTGCACATTGCCTGCCTGGCTGCGCTGCACACCCCCTCCACTTCACTGGAGCTTGCAGCCCCCACAGCTAAACTCAAGGCCAAGCAATCCAGCGCCATCAATGAAAAGGATCAGGATGGTGCCAGACTACATTTGCTGCAAAAAATGACACTGCTGCAATGACAGTATCCAAATCTCAGCCTGCTGGAACCCGGGACAGGGTTGCACTGGGATTTGCTGCTATCTCAAAACTGCAAAAAAAAAAAGTTATTTTGCCCTGAATTAATTGTAGTTAGCATCAGCACCATTAATCAGGGTAAACCTTGCTGTGCCAAGTCATCTAACTCTGGCTTGCTGTAGACCCAGGGCAGTCTCCTGCCCCCAAAACCAGGTGCCTCTTGGTGGACTTCTTGGATAATATAAAAAGGGTCACTTTTCCCCAAAAAAGAACAAGGCATCTGCAAGTGTATGCTTCTAAGCACATCCCATCATCAAGCTGCCTTTCTGCTCCAGACTGAAAGCTCAGCTTAGGCTGCAGTTTAAAGCAAGGATCATTTCTGTCTCACAGCAGCTCAGCAGCATCATCAGTTTTCCATCGTGCACACGGGTGTGTAAACACTCATAACTATTCAGCTGGTTCTGTGGTTTTACATTGAAAATATGTTGCTATGGAGAGCACAGCACAGGAACGTGCAGCCACCACAGAGCACCGCGGCAGAAACATCCCACAGCTTCTGCTGATATTTGTAGGCCCTCTGCTGCCATCCACACAAAGGCTGAAAATAGACCTAAAGCTCAACTGAAGCATCTGTAATACTCCATTTCTGTCCATTCCTCCCCAAGGCACCAAGACTTTTCACAAAAATCATACCAAGCATCCCACATACACTCTGACATCACCTCACTGATTTCCAATTCCTCGCTTCACACATGCCTTGAAAAGGAAAGTCCTTCCAGCCCCATTTTCATTCTGCATCCTATTTTTGTCTGGGGAGCAGGTCTCCCTCTGCAACCATCCTTCTACCAGTACCCACAGGTGCTGCTCCGTCCTTATTACCTTTCAGCCACAGCATAAAGCAAATCACTTGTCCTGCTCCACCTTACTGCCCTGCTGACCGTGAAGGATCTGATTTCTGTTATTTAAAGCTGACCTTGGCAGAGGTCATTCAGCAGCAGCAAAGCGATCTGCAAATACATATTCAGTGCAGGGGAAACCTGCCTGTACCATTGAAGCCCCAGACTTTGCAGTCCCCAAAATGCATGGGCTGGGTCCTGAAAGATGCTGGGCATTTTCTGATCTCACCGACCTGATGAGACTTGGGAGAGCTCAGCCAAAGCAACACATTCTTGAGCCCACAACACTGTGAATGAAGAAAAAGCACCTTTGGGGTTTTTCTTTCCTATGAATTTTTAAAGTATCTGAAATACTGTTTGTTTTCTTTCTCATATTCTGGAGGAATTGATAAATCCTCCACTGCACCATAAACATACAGCCATCAACCCTTGATTTCTAAAATGTATTTGTATTAAGCTATGAAATTATTTACAGTGGCCATAAACATCCTCCCAACATTTGGCAGCTGGGAGAGGGCCTTGGAACTCACTAACTTACATTGTAAACCACTTTCTAATAAATAAATAAACTCTTAATATCTCACCCACAAAAAGAGGCACATAGCATACAATGCTATATTTAGGGGTCCTTTGGAGGTCAAGGATTCAGCAGATTAATTTCTCTGAGGATCTTTCTTTGGTAAGCGTATGTTTATGCCCAAATGAATTGTCAGCAGAACGTCTTTATTTTGCAATCAGTTTAAAATTCTCACGTTGCTTTGAATGCTGGAGAAGCGGCTGCTTATTTCTTGTTTTGCCTGAACTGGGGTCAAATTCTGATCTAAGGGGCTGAAAGCAGCACTTAAAAAGCCAAGTAAATTCCTGCTGATCCTTTAGTAGTGACCTTCCTAGGAGGGACTGCTGAGCCTCCCACGGTGGAGTTGCTCTCTGGCCCAGGAGGATGCCCAGCACCAGAGCCCGTGAAGAAAGAAGATAGTGCAGCATTGCAAATATGTGCAACTGCCTGCGGGTTTTACTGCAGAGGGGCAGTCAGGAGATCCTCCCTCCTAGCTCAGCATCCACAGCCCAGCCACTGCCTGCCAGGTGATTACTGAGGGGAGAAGGAAAAACCAAGTATCCCACACACCCCATTGGCTGCTGTGCAAGGGATGAGCCATGTTAGGGCCCCTGATGGATGCTGAGAGCATCTAAACTGATGGAAACATGATTTTCAACTTTTGCGAAATCCACCAAGGTACCCTTGAGGACAAAGGAGGATGAGTGGCTGGTTCAAAGCAATCCTGGATCAAAAACAATATTGTCAGATCAAATTTGGTCCAAAACTTGTGTTTTGTAAAAAACAGAAATAGTCTTTTACAAAACCTAAGGTAAACAAGGACTGTTTTCATATACTCCTTCACTTACATAAAAATAAAAATCAAACTCTCCCCTGATTTCAACCAGTGCTGGCTAAATGGCAAGGTTAATTAGCAAACAGGAAAAAAAAAAAAGGTTTTGTTCACCCTCCCTGCCCCAGACATGAAAGAGAAGGAAGAATGAATTAATTCTTAAAATCAGTTTTGTTTTAATCATGTGAAGCTGTACTCATGGACAGCTAGAGATCTGAATGAAGACTTTTTAAATAGGAGCCCCAGTGTAACCAGCTCCCACTATACCACCAGTGCTCTGCATACAAGCTCTGTGCGAGGGTCTATTTATTCCATTTATCTACAATTGCAAATGGCTTCAGAGATCTCTGACTAACTGCAAAGCAAAAAAGCTCCCTTTCCTCTGCTCTGCAGCCACCATCGGCTCCACTGGGAAAGATGAAGCTGCACCAAGATGAAGCCAGGCCATGCAGAGTCCCCCACCATGCATGGCACCCTTCCTTTTTGGTGGCACAGCCAACCTCCGCTGGGTTTCCCGAAGAAGCTGTCACTGTAGCACAGCTGTGATGGGCTCTGATGGCTTCCCAGGCAGCCAGGGGAGAAGGGAGTGGGTTGCAAGGATGCTGGTAGCAACCACAGTAGGCCATAAGAACATAACCAGGATGCAAAACAGCTTCTCCAGATGCCCCCCAGTTCCTGTGAGTTGTCTCCTCCACATGTCCTCTGTTCAGTCAGTGCAGAAGCTCTGCAGAAACCTCTCTCAAACACAGCTACATGTTGCTACATTTTTTTTTAATAGGTAGTAATTTCCAGCCAGCAAGAGGCTATTCCGGCAAAACTAGGCGGAAACTGCTGTTTTCTTAAGAAAGATAAACAAAAGGCAAATGCAATGGGATCACTGCTGGTTTTCAACAGAAAACCGTATGATTTTGCATGTCATTATTGCTGCAGTACTTGAAGCAGCACGGACAGATCTGAGGGGAGGTTGAACGAAAGAGCCGTTCTGTGCCTTCAGGAGCAATGGTCTAAGTTCACCCCTGTTGTAACACTGCTCCAGTCACCCCAAACAGGAACTGAGTCCTACAGTTCTGAAACTATGCATGGACAGGACGAATAAATCTCATCACCGAGGGCTTCCTGCCATTCCTGCTGAATATCCAGTCCTATTAGTCAATGTCAGGCCCTAGGCAACATGAAAAATTGCAGAAATCCATCCTGGCTGTCAATGGAAATCAAAGGTCAGTCTCAAAAACTGAGAGACTCCTTCCAGCCTTGGAAGGGATTCACATTTCAAGACTACAAAGTGCTATTGTCAAAGCTCTGCACGTTCATGTGAAACAGGAAGGAAAAATGAGACCCCGGACAATGGGACCCTGGGGGAGCGGTGGAGGAATCGGGCTTTTCCCGGGAAGCCGTTTGCCAAAATGTTAAAATAGAATCTATTTACACAATAGATCGGAAAATGTTAACAGCCAAGAGTGTGTTAGACAACAGGATTTCAGATTAGAAACACTGGGCAGGTTGACGAGTGAGCATGCTCTGAAACAATTTATGGATTCTCCACACTGAGCAAAATAAGTATTTTCTGTAATGACCCTTTTGGTGGGGGTTCTACCTCTGCTTTTGCCATTAAGGTTCTCTCCTCTCCACACTCACAGCCATCTGCCTTCATTTCATCCCATCCCCCTGTCTCTCACTCCTCCTGATCCCACCCCGGCTCAAAGCTTGCCTCCCACTGCTTTCCCACCACATCTGCAGTCACCAACCGCACCATGTCAACAGGCCGTGCTTTAATTGTGCTTAAGAATAAGAGGCGGAAAGTCAGGCTCCCGGGTTTCTATTCCTGTCCCTTGCCCTCCCCACAGAGCCTTCAGGAGGTCAGTTCATCTCCATGATCTATGGCTCGAGCCCCCCTGCTGCAAGCAGCTCGCCACGCTTCAAGTACCCCCAGGTGTCTGCAGGAGCGAGGTCCCACAGCCCTCAGCAGCGGATCCCACACTCGCCTTGTCAAATGTTGAAAAATTTTAGGTGTTAAAAAGGAGAAAGAGCCCTTTTAAGCATTTGTCTGGGGACCAGATAGCCAGCAGCTGAACTTCTCCTGGAAATCCATGCAGTTTTAAGTGGGAAACACAGCCTGTTAAAATAAATGTGTTGTAGACTGTGTAGCAACCAGTGGCAGTCACTCAAAATCCAGCCGTTTCAGCAGCCTTCTTGTGGCTCAGCATGAAGTGATTTCAACAAACGCATGAACCTTCCCAGGGCTGCAGGGGACTCTTAACTCCCTACTTTTGGAGGAAATCCTGGGATCAGCTCTCCCTCCCCAGCCAGCTCTCTGCTTTGAAATTTCCACGACGGCCAAATTTGTCATCACCATCCAGTATCTAAGTAAAATCATCTGAGACTTCATGTCTGATGACTCAAACGCTCAGACCTGAGTCTCTGCTTTTAGCAGGTACACACTGAGGTATCCCCTGGCTCCTCAAATCGAAACACAAAGCACTGGCTTAAACGCATTGCTGCTCAGTTGAGATGATGCTGACAGACAGAGAGGAGACACCTGGCATAGCTTTTAAGTGCTTCTTCATAGAGGGCATCTGCTATCCTGTACTGCAATGTGCTTCCCAACATGAGGGTCTGCCCTGGTCATACCTGAACATTCCCCTGGTAGGTCATCTTGCAATAGGTGACGGACTTCATGCTGGTAGGCAGAGTTACCGTGCTGAATCTTTTGCCTACATTAAAAATAAATGCAATAGCTATGACCTACAAAACTCTAGGGTGCCTAAAATTCAAACTCATCACATCCTGCTCTGGTTTTTACTCCCTGCATTGCATTTGTTCAGCTGAAAAGGTTTCATCCCGTGCCTGAAGGTGAGCAGGGGGAAGAGAGGACACAGTCTATAAGATGACACTTGTCTTCACACTTGCTCCTGCCGTAAGAGCCACCCAGGTGGGAAAGCCTGAATATTTCCACATGGCACCAGCTCTGCCCAGGCTCACCTAGTAGTGCTGAGTGTCTCCCTGCCTAGGGAGATGGCACGGGGGAGGATGGAAACAACAAGGGCATGCCACTACGTGTCCAACAGGAGGAACCAAGAGGTATTTAAGTGTTCAAGGGAATTGCCACACTTCCCCTACACAGAAGATGCATCTTGCCCTTGTTGTGCAACACAGGGAAGCACAGGGCCAGGAGAACAGTCCCAAGACAAGAGAAACAACAAATTCACTCCTTTTTTCAGACCCTTAAAAGTATTGTGAATACATAACCTGTAAGAGCTAAACTCCTTCCTTCACAGTTTTACTTTACTTCCAACAAGGGTAATTCTCTGTTTTTCAGAGAAGCAGAGTCAAGGCCCATTCTCCTGCATTATTTGTATTTTCTCTGTGTGCTGATGGTCCCAGCACCTCGCTGGGTGGTAGGGGACAGCTGACAGCCACTCTCAGCTGCAGCACCTCTTCTGAGATGTAATGCCCCGGTGGACAGCTGTTGTGGTTTAACCCCAGCTGGCTACTAAGCACCACACGGCTGCTTGCTCACCACCCACCCCACAGAAGGATGAGGAGGGGAATCGAGGAAAAAGGTAAAAGGTAATGATTGAAATAAACTACAATACAATAACAGCAACTGTAATGAAAAGGAGAGAGAGGGAGAGAGGAATAAAATCCAAAAGGAAAAAATCCCAAGTGATGCACAATACCATTGCTCCCCACCTGCTGACCGATGCCCAGCCAGTCCCTGAACAACGATCTGCTCCTCCCAGCCAACTCCCCCCAGTTTATACACCAAGCATGACATTCTATGGTATGGAATACCCCTTTGGCCAGTTGGGGTCAGCTGTCCCAGCTCTGCTCCCTCCCAGCTTCTTGTGCACCTGCTCACTGCCAGACCACGGGAAACTGAAAAGTCTTTGACTTAGGGTAAGCCCTACTTAGCAACAACTAAAACGTCAGTGTGTTATCAACATTATTCTCATACTGAATCCAAAACACAGCACTGTACCAGCTATTAAGAAGAAAATTAATTATATCCCAGCCCAAACAGGACAACACTGGACATCTTGCTCTCACCATTCTCCAAAGCTTTTCAACAATTCCTCATTGCTGTCTGCACAGGATCTGCAGTCCTAACTGAATTCCCCCTTTCAGCTAGACACACTGTGTTATTTCTGCATAGCACTGTCTAGACTATACAGAAAAAAAGTGTGAACAATTTAATGTATTACTTTTTCCTTGCTTTTCATGAAAATGGTGAAAGTCTGGAAGATTTCTGGTGTTTGGGCAGTCTTTGTTTAGGGAACTTTTTTGTTTGGTTGGTTTTATACATACATACAGAGAGCCAGCGAGCCGTAAATACTTATATAGAGAGCTTTAAAAAGCAGGGGCTTTGTCTCACCATCAAGATTTCTACAAGATTCAGTAATCTGTCTTTTTTCAGACCATTCTGTGAACAAAATGGTTGGTGTCCTACCAGACAGAAAGCAGATACTACCCTGTCTTCCCTTGCAAAGCAATCGACGCACCTCAAACAAGCAGCCACAGTTATTAAACACAAGAGAACAGTCCCTTTCACCCCGCCGAACTCCACTCAGCCTCAACATTTCCTAAAACTGAAGACACTGCAAAATTTCTATCATAAATTTTGCTGTCCCAGGAGCCTAAAGGGTCAAAGTACTTAAAGAAGCCAGACTCCTATGGGATTTCCAGCTCCCACTTCTAGATCTCAGTGATTACACAGAAGGCAGCCAAACATCACCCTTGACAGGTCCCCACCACTGCAGTAATTAAATGTCCAAATTTGTTTGGGTGTCTGAGCCTCTCGCAGGAATTCTCCAATGATTTCTAGCAAAGGCTGGATCAGGAAAAGCCAGCCAGCCAGTAGCAACAACATGAAAACAACTGTAATGTATTCATCTTCCATTAATTTATTTTTTTTAAAGAACATTTTCTGGCATTTTCCCTCTAAATACTAAAGATTAAGCAAGCAACAACTTCTTGCTGTTTACGTGAAGATACACGGACAAGAATGGAGACCCATATGCATTCCCAAGTCTTGAAGTGACCAGCAAACCAGTGTCCTCACACCAATGTGAAACCGTGCTCAGTGCTGTCTGGCCAGGGACTTTCAGTTCAGCATGGGCCACTCCAAGAAACATGTAAGGTGGAACATGGAATTTTCCCCTCAACACTTGACAGAGCAGTATACTAGCTATCTGAACTTAGACAATCCAGAAAAATGAACTTCTCCCACTCCACTGGAATGCCAGAGGTGGTTCTGGGAGGCTGCTGTGCTCTATGCCACAATGCCAGGGGACACAGGGATGCACACAGAGGTGCTGTTGCCATGGGGGGCAGCTGGGTAAACACCCAAGTATGCAGATGCTTTCCTCCTCTGTCCACATCAACTTGGGGGTGGGAGCTCCAAAAATGCATGCTTCCAGCTGATATTCCTGATTCTTCCTGTTTCCATCGGGGCCAGGAATAACAGGAGAGCGGGCTCTCCCCCAGCCCCTCCTCTCCTGGTACTGGGCATGGCCAGCAGCATGAAGAGCGGGGGCTGAGGAATGTGCTTGACTTACCAAAGCAAATGTTTTTTGGTGCCTCTGGATGTTCCAAGTTAAGCTCAGACTGCACTGCACTTAGCTCGCACGTTATCCAAACTAGTCCAGCAGGGACTACTCCTGGGTAGGCTATTAAATAGCTGGGTAGCTATTAAAATTGTTTTCCTTGAACAGCTAAATGGAAATGTGAGGGCTTGACGCTTGAGCTAGCATTTCAAATGGGCTCAGGTAATCAAAACAGCAGATCAGAGAGCACTGTGGGTTTTGGAGGAGGCTGAGATTCAATTCAGCTTCGAACCTTCAGTTTATTACAACAAACAATTCCCAAACCCAATTAATGAAACTGGCTGCAGCTCCTTGCGGAGCCTGGCTGGACCTGATCACATGGGTTCACACCGGCTGCTTATACCTTTTTGGCCAGCAGTGCTTCTTGTGCAACCTAATACCATCTGTCATCATTCTGTCATGTTATCTTGGGATGCCACTTGGGAAGAAACCATCACTGGTCATCTCTCGCTGAAGACACCTGAGATGCCAGCATCCGGGACCTCAGCCTTCTCTCTGTCCAGGCAGCAAACACCCAGTACAAATTCAGAGTAACAAACAGCATGAGGGCAACTCCACTCCCTGCAGATTATTTTCCTGCATACGTGGCCAAGCTACAAACCATTATCAGAGAATGCCTGATAAATACAATATTCTGCATAAGCGATGTAAGTAGTTTTTAACTGTCACACACAAGCAGTGCAGATACACAGGTGAGCAACGGATAAACAACTTAAACATACGAAATTTTTCTGCTCTGCTACCTTGCTCCAGGCCATCTGGCATGGTTGGTGGTGGAAAAGTCAGTGAAGAGCTGCTGAGGAGGTGACAAGACGCTGATAAAGTAACTGGTGTAAGAGTCAGCATGCAGGAGAAGCCAGCTTGAGGACAGGATGTCCATGGATGCTGCATGCTGCTCTCATTCCCATCCCCAACCATGCTGATGCTGGTGTAAGTGAGGACAGGCCCATAAAGATGGAGACCCCAACGATACAAAGCGGAAGAATGAATGGATGGAAGGTGGCCTCCGAGCAGCTCATTGCCTGAGCATGGCAGAGCCGTGCAGCTCCCCAGGCAGAGCTTCTCCTCGAGCACCACATGTTGGATTCGCAGGTGGGACAGGCAGCTCCAGCAAGCTGAGCAGACACTGGAGCACGTACCTCCGCATGCTTCTGTCCAGAAACAACACCACCAGAAAAACCTGGCTTACTACATACAAGCAGATGAATATTTCATGAAGAACAGAAACACAATTGGGGCATTTTGAGCAAGTAAACTGGACTGTACATTTGTGTGCATGGAGGCAGGCATGCTGCATGAAGCAAGCCATCAGATACTGAGCCTCACTGATCTGGCTTCCTGAGCCAGCTGAGAGCAAGCTAGAAAGGACTCCCCTCCAAGCCACAACCCCACAAAGAAGCCTACATTAAAAACAGAAAAAGTAAGAAGAAACCCTGTTCTGAGCTCAGCTAATGCTATGCACACTGCTGCTATTTTGAAAAACACAGTCATGGGCTCAACCTGGCTGCAGAGGCAGCAGATCAGCAGTGTTCCTTTGTGGCAGCCCTGGGGGGCTGCAGAGGGGGGACACATGTTAACTGCTGTCCCAGCTAGACAAGGGGAAGGCTTGCTTCCATGACCATAGCCACGTAAAACAATTTGGTACCAAGTCTGGCCCCTGCTAACAGTCTAACTTTCATGCTTTCTATAAAAGCTAATAAAATAACAGCAATTTTCAATGCCCAGAATGCATAAATTTCAGACAACCTGCTGTTGTGCAATGTGAGGAGAGCAGCAGTGCTGCAGGGGCTGGAAAACAGGTAATCCGGGAGTTAACTGAGGTCCAAGGGGTAAGAGCCCCAGGAATAATGTCAACAACATTTGCACAAATCTGATATAACACGTAAGAGCTGTGACTCAGGCTTCACCTAGGGACCAAAGATGATGCAAAGATGCATTAAATGCTTCTCATTTCGTCTTACTTAACCTTCGCTGGCTGCATCAGGTCAGAGTACACCAGCTAAGGGTGTTCTGTGTACCCATGGGGAACAAAGCCAAAAAACTGTGTGGGTCTCCCCAGGATGCATTAGGAAATCTGGGGGCTATGTAGCATAACTCATTAGGATGCAGAGCACTGTGCAGAGGCCTTTGGTACCCAGTGCCAGCTATGGGGATGGAGCTCCACTCTTTCCAGCTGTGGGTGGTATGAGACCCTGCAAACCTTTGGGAGAGCCCCCAAAAGTCACAGGGGCTACCCTATGATAAGCCACAAGCCAGCTGTAGCAAGGCGAGAAGGGTTTTTTCGGCTCTCCCCGCCCTGATTATTCACGGACAAGCTGCAAAGGCAGCCCCATGCCAGACCACAGCCCATCACCCCTGAAGCCCCTTCAGGGACATGCTAAGCGCCCGTACCCAGCACGGCAGCTCCCCGGGCGGCAGCAGAGCCATCCGACTGTGCAGCACACGGCTACGGCACGCTGTAGCTGCGGGGAGCATACGGCGCAAGCCAATTCCAGAGCCTGATGTTCAATGAGACTTGACAGGTCCCACTGAGGTCTGCATGCGGAGAAAGAGCCTGGGGCCCCCAAGCCGGCGACAGCACCTCAACTCTGCCCAGCCCCAGCACGCCCGGGGCATGCGGGATTCAGCATTTGGATCATCTCACAGCAGGCTGGCAGGGACCCAACGGCGTGAGCATCATCCTGTCTGCGAGAGCGCGGGGCTGGCTCGCGATGCACTTTTACCCTTGGCGTGGGGGTGGGAAGGGGGGGGATGCACACGCAGGGACATTCTTCACTTGTCACCCTCAGGCTTTGGCTGCTTCTTTCTTTGCAATCACCTAAAGGTGAGGAGGAGTTGAAAAACATTACGCTGACAGCACTGTTGGAGCTGCGGATACAGGGCCTTCCGCTCCACGCCAAGCAAACCCTCTGGAATGGTTTGGACATGATAGGTAAACAGTGTCGGGCTTGCTCAGCGGGGAGACATTTGTATTTAGATGTTATAGATAAGTGCTGCATATTTGAGACATCTGAAAGTTATTATTCCAAGCAGTTTCTAAACAGAGAATCACAGTTGCATAGCCCCTTAACTCCGAGCTGACAGGCAGGATAATGATTTAAATGATTGTTAAACACAGGCTCTGTTTTAAGTGGATGGAATTCAACACCACGGTAGGTTTGGGGGAACAGGGGTGTACTGCAAAACGCAACATTTCCAATTGCTGGAGCTCTGATCCACGGGAGCTTCTCCACCAACACCAAACATCACCGTTCACACTATGAAAATAGCAGCTGCAGAGATCCTCAAAAGGCAACATCACTCAGCTGTCTTCTGGATCATTACCACTCCCTCTAATTGCAACAACTCTGATTAAGAGAAATGCCTTTTTGAAAGCAAAACATAAAAAGGTTTCACAGACTGTAAAACAGAGTTCAG
This sequence comes from Falco biarmicus, assembly GCF_023638135.1. Classification (NCBI taxonomy): domain Eukaryota; kingdom Metazoa; phylum Chordata; class Aves; order Falconiformes; family Falconidae; genus Falco; species Falco biarmicus. Next base: position 25,832,398 of record NC_079296.1, read on the forward strand.
CAGTGAATCATAATTATTTTTTATGATGCTTTTGAATTACAAGTGATTTATATTTCCTTGAGTTCAGTAAGGTTATGTTTATTATGCTATCACTCTGCTTCTAATGAAGAGTATACTGATTTGTTTCATTGTAAGTCATTTGAAGCAAAGCACAGCTATTAGGTGGTATTAAATCGGAGTACTACATTTGTTTCATCTGTTTTCCAATGTTTTAATGCAGGGCTGGCACCCCTGCACTTGGCTCCCCCCGGTCCCCCTCCGCACCGCAGGCACGCTCAGCTGATGTCACCATCAGAGAAGGGTTTCTGCCCCCACCACAAGCTGCTTTCTGACATGCCAAGGGTTAAGTGTGACGGCACACACTGGCTCCATACCACAGCCTCTACGCAGGCAAAGCTCCAGCAAAAACAAATACATCTCTTAGGGGGAAAGGAGAAAGGAAAGGAAGAATTGATTTCTTGCTTATTCAGCATCTGATTGTCTCTGTGTCACGAGCGAGCTCCCAGGCAGTACCTCCAACATACAGCATCCTCATTTCCCAAATAGGTAATTCACAGTAACGCAGATAAGAGGGTCCTATCTCTGCTCATAGCATGAAGATGCAACTGGGCGCAAAAAGAACACAATTGCACCTTGTCACGTAAGGGAAATTGCATGGCTGGTTAATAATGGATGTGTCTCACAAAGGCCACCCATGCTGCTCAGTGTACCAGCATGTTATCCTAATCATCCTCACCAATAATGCCTGGAATTGTTTGGAAATTTTAGGGGAAATAGAGTTCTCTCACCTAGGCTTTAATAACCATTGTGTCTAGCTGGGTAGGGGCACCACAAACACAGCCTTTGGCACATGCAACACAATATAAAATCAAAATACGAAACAGTAACTCATGCCTCTGCCAGAAACACACTTGCAAGGCACACAAACAAAGATAAGGCACTTCTGTTGGACTGGTAGCTTGGCTTGCCCACTTTAGGACACAAGTAGTCCAATAATTTGGAGCACTCAAAACCCCCAGCCTCCTGTCACAAACAGTAGTACCTCCATCCCACAGAAAGCAGGAAGCTGTGTGATTCGGCTCAAAGATGAAAAATCTGAGCCTGAATCAGGAGGTGAATCCTTTACCACTAAAATTAAGGATGGCTTTTTGTCCCTTCCTGTTAACTGGTAGTTATTGATCTGATGTACTCACACCCGGGTGTAAAGGATTTCCCAAGCAGGCAGTGTTTGGTTGCTTTTCCTGCACAATTAAATCCTAATAAATATCTTTCCCTCATAAAAATGATAGACCAATCTCTGTCTGGGCATTATTATTTTTTTTCTTTTCATGTGAAAAAAAATAATATTCCTAGAGCTCAGTAGGAAACAAGCAAGTAAGCAAAAAAGTGAGTATTAAAGCTACTACTGCCCTATCTGGAGAACCCGAGAGAACCACAAAAGGAAACTACAGCAATCAATAGAAAACATGGAAACAGTTCCTTAGTCCTCAAGCTGGACATTGAATTTGTGCAGTGACAAACCCCACGGGGACAGGCTCGGGGATCTTGCCTGCCTCCTGTGACCTGCAAAAGGTGATGCCTACACCTTCCTGCAGCCCCTTCAGCTGCAGCCCCTCAGCCGACAGCACATCCTCTAGAATAAGGAGAGGTACAAAGGCGAGTGGGAGCAGGATTTCCTCCTGTGTTTGCATCCAGAGCCAGAGGCTCTGTGTAAGGAAAGGGAAGTCTCCCTGTGCCTCCAAACCTCTCCTGGCCACGGTGCAGCCCAACGCAGAAGAACAGACTGAGGGCACTCCACTCTTTCAATGGGCAGCCAACACGGTCCTGGCCTCCAGACAAAATTTAAGAGACAAACATGCACTGGAGAGAATAAGTGAACAATAAGAGCCCCAAAGAGAGTATTCCCCCCTTATTTTTCATTTTGGTCTGCTTTTAGTAACTCCAGATGAGCTACTAATTTACGCCGTTGAACCCAAAAGGAATCAAAATCTATCTATCTGAAACATCCCAGGACAGTCCGTTTTGGCAGAGGATCTCAGCACAATATGGCCAGTTTGAAAACCTGTCGTTACTGACTTCTCATGTCCCAGCACAAGCTGATAAAGCCACTGTGTTCCCTCCCCACCTGTGACCCAATATTTTTTAGTTTCCAGAGAAATAAATCCTGCTAGTTTCTGCAGTCACCTTCATGCTGTAGAGCCAGCGTGGACTCTACTACCTGATGATGGGAAGCTGCAATACTAAAACTGGTCTGCGATAGTCTTTGGTGTCACCTTTTCCGCCCCTGACATTGAACGTCAGAACAGACAGGTCTCCAAACAAAATCACTGCAGCCTCGACTGCTTGGTTCCACCGCAGTCAGAAAAAGGATATTAAATATGGAGACAGGGTGGCAATCAGCCTTTCTGAGGAAATAATAACCTGGGAAATTCTGACTCATGCTGATCTGTGATCAAGGACTGTGACTGAGATACCAAAAAAAGGAATTGAATCAGATTTTCATGGCTGCGTCAGAATGAATTAATTCTCATCATATAACTAGAAAAGATTTAACATCACAGAAGCATTTTTAGAATGACAGCAGGATACGGAGGCTGTGGTACAGAAGAAAACATGATTATTGGGCTGGAGAGACTGAAAGTGAGGAAAGATAAAAAGAACTAAATATACCATAAAATAGTATCTTGGTCAAATAGCTGCCAGTAGGAACATCCTGAGGAGGGGACAGTAGTTGTAAGCATCTGGGACTGCTGGCTGCAAAAATGCCCCAGACGACACTGATGCCAGAATAGGCGACAGTGACACGTCTCCAGGAGTGATGGTAAAGTTATCTTTAGGTCTACCCAAAGCAGTTTGACAAGCTCCTATCACTCACTGTTTGGTTTCACCCTTTGGCTAAAGCCAGGACAAGATGGCTGCTTGAGTTTCTCCAGTGGCTGCCATTTACCCCGTGACTGTCTCGGAGAGGGGCTAAGATTATTTTCTCTCACTTTTGCGGTTGCAGAAAAACTCTTAAAGTAAACCAAATGTCAGCTGAGCTCACTCTGAATGTGGCTAAACCAAAGTCAGGCTATTTCAGTTCTAAATGCTTACCCACAGAAATTATTCAGGTTAGCATAACTAGTCCTTTCTAAAGCCATATTTGCAATTAATTTGCATTGATTTTCTAGGCTGTCCATTGTAACTAAACTTTCTGCAGGAAAATAGCATACTCAGTACATATTTTAAAGATTTTAATTTTTTTTTTCTTAGCCAAGCTAAGTTAGAGATGCTACTAAGTGGAAGATTCAACTATGAAGTGCAACTCAATAGACAGGAGTTTATCTGGCAGCAAATTCCACAGACAGACTGAGAAGTATTAAATCCCCACTGCAAAGCGCTAACAAACAAAAGAGTATCTCCTCTATCCTCACACAGCTTGCTCACCTTCATCCAAAACACCCCTTCGACAGATCTGTCAATGTTTGTCAGTAGCAAAAGACTTCTATAATAAATTAACTATATGACGAAAACAGCTGTTGCACAAAGAGGAATTGGTGTTATCAAGAGCAGACCAAAAAGCCACCAATCTAATTTGGGATGTAAGAAACATATCTGACTCAAATATTTCCCCACATGTCATTTTTCTCCTCTATCTTCATGATCCCTTTGATAGAGAGAGTGTCAGTAGTATGTGCTTGACTTGATAAAAGAGCTCACTTATCTTCAAGGAACATCCAGACAATCCACAGAGACCCATGCAAAGCAGTTCAAACACACAACACCCTGTGCTGTCCAGATAAAAGAGGGGTGGAGAAAGAGAGAGTGAGAAACCAAAGCTTTTGGCTTATGAATTATCAACATAAAGTCAAAATGAATCAGTGATTTAGAAGTGTAAATTGAACCTTGCATGAATGAAGACACCAGGCAAGAAAGGGATGGTGTCTTAGTCACTGGGTTGCTTTTGCCTTCCCCATCAATATAAACTGATTTGTCTTTGCCAGACATGCCCTTCTTCCATTGCTTTCAGACAGCAGTTCACCCTGTTTCCATGCTTTTACCTTCCTGCTCTCCTCAGGCTTCTGGACCACTTAAACCTTTCTGCACAGGAACTAGCCATGTTTTCCAAGAAAAGCAAGCATTGCTGGGAGGAAACCTGTCTACCTCCCCTCTAACTTCAACAGTGCGTTCCAGACTCCTCTGCTCGTGCCCATCTCTCTCTTCCTCCTTCTCCTCCTAAGAGAGTCTTTACTCTCGGAAAAAAAAACCCCAACATTAAGCACAAAGCATAATCCTTGCAAAACCATTGATTAGTGATTAACCACAGACCACTGGTTTTGACCTAGCAAGCCCCGCACAGAACCCAGTAACAAGCAGATGGCAAAGAAAAAGATCCAGCAAAGCGCTTAAGCACATGGCTATCTTTAGGAATGTGAATTAACATACTTACTCAAGCATATACCTCATTTCTGGCATACCAGATACAACTACATATGCATAAGAGGTGGTTAAGTAGCTAACCACCCTGTTGAATTCAGGCCCTGCAGTCTATGAAGTCTTCTTTTCTGAGCAACTGAGAACAGGTAATCTGTCCAGTTGGAAACTACACACCTTTAAAAAAATAGTATTTTACTTCCCACTTGAATTTTTCCTCCATCACCTTTCATCCCTTTAGCCTGCCAACATAGAATGCCCTCTGTTTCACCATTAGATTGTTACTTTGACTCTTTGGAGATTATCTGGTTTTTATGGAGTATTGGTCTTTTAGGTCTCACATGCAAAATTGAAGCACTAGAAATTATCATGCAAATAGTCATAATAGTGATTATGGCCCAAGATGAAACTATTTTTGTATTTCTCTTAAGTGAGCCAATGATGCTGAGTTGAAATTGCCAGTCCCTGCAGCTCTGCAGTGAAATTCTCCATCAGTTCAGTTTTATTCCCAACTGTTTCTAGCACTGACCTTCGGCACAAGGCCAATTTCCTTCCACCTGGCCAAGCAACGCCACAGTCAAGGTCTGCAGACCCTGCCGTGTTAGAGACAAAGCAATAAAAAAGCATTTTGACAAATACAGGCAACATCAGGGCTCAACTCGAGCATACTCCAGTGCACAGTCATTGAAACAGATCCAGCCAGGCCTAGGAAACAGGGGCAGAAGCCAACAGGACCAGTTTATGTCACAAAGATGCTTTTGCACAAGCCATGCCGGGATAACACAGCAGTCTGCTGATACCTATGAAAAGCTCAGGAGGGCGATGGCTGCTGCCTACAGACAGCAAAGAGGCAAAGAAAACTGACCAGGGCAACGCCGCTGCAGAACGAGGAGGAAATGCAAATGTTTATGGAAACACATCGAACGAAATGTCATCTGTCTCGCGGTTCAAGTAAACACACAGTGCTGAGGTGCTGGGATCCTCTGGACTCAGGCATGCAGAGAAAGAGGGAACACTCTGCATTAAAGATTTTGGAGGCTTCAGATCTTTCCATGCAAGTGGTGCAGTATTTATTGGCATGGTACAACCATGGGAATAGGATTATTGGATTCTGAAAGCTTTTTCCCTGGAGTGGTCTTTATCCTCTTAAAAGAAGATAGAGCAATTAAACGTTGGGGGTTTTTTTCCTGAAGAGAATTAATTGTCTGTGAAGGGTCACACCAGTGGCCAGATGCATCACAAGAGATTTTCATCTCCTTAAACACACCAGCCATAGCCAGTGGCACAAGATTTGATTCAGTGGCCAGCAATCTGATTTATCAATCTTTTATCCCTAGCTGCAGACTAAAATATACCGATCCCATATAAGTTTAATTTCAGAATCTAATAGGAGCAGATGGGATGGAAATTTCTTTTAAAATATTTCTGTAAAGGCCCTTAACATCAAGACAATGCTAATGCATGAAAATAAAAACTTGTAAGTGACTGGACATACTGTTCTAGCCTAATAAATGGAAATGCTTTTCATAAATTTCATAAAGTTCTGCCAACAGTACCCTGCTATAATTCCCATGACAATAGGAAGAACAGCTTAGTTAATGCATGGCAGTACGAGGGATGTTATTTTCACCAAATGCCAAAGCATTGGGGAAACAGGTAATAGTGTCAGAAGAACATATTATGAAAATGTGATTAAGAGCGTGTGATAGAAGAATGCAAGATCCAGATTTTCCTAAATGCCTGAGCAGGAGAGAGGAGCCCAGTGGCTCACTGAGCACAGCACTTTGCAGAATTAGCTGCATCCTAAGCAGAGTTGATGTAACGTCTGCATCAAAATGGGGAGTTGATTCAAGGCAGGTAGTGTATCTCAGGGAACAGAAGCAGTAGCTCAGCATGGCTAAAGATGAAAGGCAGGAGAAAATAATACCTGCACTTTTCCAAGGAGAACCTAGAGACACTGGTTGTTGTCAGAGATAGGACACTGGATCCAGTGGACCTTCAGTGACCCGGTGCGCATGTCGCAGGCTAAGGCCAGGACATGAACAGGACTGCAGCAAGCTAAGGACAGAAGAAGAGTGGTACAAGACCAAGGGCCCACTCAGCCTCAGGCTCTGCCTCCAGTGTGGGGTGAAGCAGATTTGTGGGGAAGAGCACACACACACGGGACAGCACAGGGATCCCTCCTCGATGCAACCTCCCATTCTCCCCGACCCCTGCCCCAGAGCGCCAGTGATGCCTTTGCATTTGCCTGTCCTGGAAGCACCACTGAAAATTTTAGTTTTTCAGAAATTCTTTCATTCAGCTCAATACATCCTCTACCCAGACAACCTCAAAGCTGCAGTCTATTGTTTGTACACACAGTCATATGAATTGCATTTCATACACATCAGAAAGGAGTCACATACAGCTCACTAACAGAGAGGCTCTTTTCTGCCTATGAAATCCCAACTAATTAATATCTTCAGCATAAATGAACAAATGGGTCATTCTAGCCCATACATTAGCATCACGATGTAGTGTGAAACTTGGTATCTACAACCAGTTACTGGTAGCAGGTATCAGGCCCACGTTTACACATCACACATGGACAATAACTTTTTGATGCACGAGTGCCCCACAATTTAGCGAGAGTTCTATTGACAGCATGGGTCAGTGAGAGTCCAACGCAGTGGCAGCTGGGGTGGGCATTGCTGCACCAGTCCATCAGTGCTGGGAGAGCAGCTTTCAGTGAGTGCAGACCTGAAGCACTAGTGACAGACTTCCCAAGGCCACACAAGCAAATGACACCACCTGCATTTTGGCATCTTTCAGCCACTTGTGTGCAGTTACAGTGACACGGACCCCAAGAGGCTCATTTCTCCCACACTGGACAAAGGTACAGGGAAGGAGAGGTGCTGGCTTGAATCAGCACAGGTTCCCTGAGCCAAAATTTTTGTTTTCTTTGGGACAAGCCAAGCAAGGTCCAGAGGAGCTTCTGTTCCTCAGTGTTTGGCCAAAGAGAAGTGATGAATGAGCAAAAACGTGAGGCTAGATTCTGCTCACAGTGTAAAACCAGAGCAACTTCACAGGTGGCTGCAAATTTAGGCTGGTAAAACTGAGAGTAGAGCTGGGATATAGGTAAGGATTTCCACACTGAGCCCAATAACAACAGTTCTGCTTATACAGCTTGGGAAAAAAAAATGGAGACTTTGGAGTACAAAGCAATCTCATTTTTAGCTCTGTTGCTGATATGGATAGAAAAGCCAATTTAATTTTATTAAAGGTGTCAAACTTTTTTAATAACCCAGACACCTACAGGGATAACAAAATCATATCCTCTACAAGGTAGATTGCATATTCAGCAGCTGTGATGCCAATTAGATGTTGAAATGACAAAGTGCTATCTCGCACCAGCAGAGACATACTGTACGGAGCTGGTGTTTAGTTTCATCATATAAGCAATGTTTAGCCGTCATCTGTTATACAGACTTAGGGGGAAGGGCCTCCACAGCTGGAACAGCTGGAATTACAAGATTAGCACAATAAACTGTTATACTTTCACCAGATCATCTACTCAATTCACATCCAAAACTAGCCTCCAGCTTCAACTGCCTTACACTGGAGTAAATGCACTCTTGTCAAGCTATGGCTGTATGAATGAAGAGGAATTAGATTTCAGCATTACAGCCCAAGGTTTGTACAGTTCAAACTATTTCACTGAGTATTTTGGAGAAAGGTATTAAGAAAGCTGCAAAGATTAATTCCCTGTACTCTGTACTCTCTCCACCCTCCTTTTTAAAGACACATTACCTACAGAATTACAATAGGAACCACATTAGACAAACTAAGAAAAACACAATTATATGCAGCATTAAGTATCAGTTAAGAGAATGTATTTTTTTAAAAAAAAAGCAGCACAGGTCTCTTATTCTAATAGTTTAAATCAAAACACCAAAATCTTTGCTAACATAAGGAACTCTGAAATGTTTCTGAAAAGAATGCACTGCTCCATTAGTGGTGTGTTATTATTCTCTCTAATGCCCTGCCTATACTAGAAGTTTCTGTAACTAACTATAGCTCTGTAATAAATTCAGTATCTGTTCAATTACTCCAGTAGTTTACGCTTTTAGTAAAAGTAAAATAAGGTCAAAGCCTTTTAATTGGAATCAGTGTTCCCAGACCACAGGTTCCACGCTGCTGCTAAAAAGTAACAACACTTAGCAAAGGCAAGATAAACTTCTTAGTGAAAACCGGCAATACTTACCTCCTTACAGCAACAGCCAAGTCAATCATCACAATGGACATTTAATGTCAACACATCACTTTTTTTAACGCAGGGGCCTATCTTTGCAGTGTCAACATCTGAACTACAGCGTACACATACCCACAATGTAAACACCACTTACAGCTTTCGGGGCTTTTGTACTTCCTTGGGCTTTTATGGGTAACATGGAAAATATTATTATATAGGCCTTCTTGCCTGCATTAGGAACAATATTTCACCTTACCAGAACTAAAGGAACTTTATAAAGCACATTTTGTTTTTCCACTAGTCATCCTGTCTTGTTAGAGTCTTCATTCTTTTCACTTCGGGCAATAATAGCCAGGCTAAGCCCTTTTAAATTTATTCTTACCCAGGTTCACTTGCCGGTTCTCCTGATGCTGATGTGGATGTTTTATGGATGTAATGTGCCCGATAGCACAATACGTGCCAGGTTTGGGCCTTTCTGTGCACCTGTAGCAATGCCTTCACTCCAGGAGCGGTCCTGCTGAAGCAAAGGTGGCTCCGTGAAAGCTACAGGTGCACCAACAGGCAGCGCTGATAAAATACACTTAACGCACACAGCCTCTGTGCCGTTTTGCAATTCAACACCCCATCGAGCCCCGGTGAAGCCTGAAAGAGATCCCTCGGAGACCTTGTTGTACTCGGCATCTGGCTGTTGTGACTGACTTGGTATTTGCCATTCAGCTGCACCGCCTGAACCGCAGAGCAGCGGGCAGGGCAAGGGACATGGCACAAATCCACAGCTCTTTACGATCAAATGCAAAGAGAAGAGAAAAAAAGCCACTGCATTCACGAGGCGAAGATGAGCTCTGGTTTGCTTGAAAGTGCTGTGTCCAGCAGCCTTATCGTCACAAGCGAGACAGACCGACCTGGAGGACAGGCAGACCTTTGGAGCTGCCTTTGGGTTGTAGGCTAATTTTCAGGTACCGATCTCATCTGGAAAAATACATCCTTCCAGAGGTGCTAAGGCAAAGCAGGCATTAATTAAAATGGCAAGAGATGAGTTATTTATTAAACTGTTTTCACATATTTAGCAGTGTTAGAGAGCTTCCCGCAGCTGCCATAGAGACAACAGCTACAGACAATAAAACTTTATGAGCAATTTAAATTCTCTCTCCCCTTAGGAGATGTGGAAAAACAAGGACAACTGACTCTTTGCAGGTCGTGTATCTCTCGCCTTCATTAAGTAGGGCTCTGTTTAAACACATATTATTCTTTTCCATCAGATAGTCACAGACTTCCACAGAGAGGGTAAATAGTTTATAGCTTCCACTTTCAACAATACGCTATAAAAATACACTGCAGTCATATTTGATTATCCAATTTTGTTTAGCGCAAAGCACTCAGCAGATCAGTCTGCTTATTTGCACGCATCAGAATAGCGACAGAAATGGATTCCCACTGGCAATGGAAAACAAGGTTTACACTTGGAAAATAAAACAGTAATAACCACATAGTAAAACTGCAGATGCATGTGATAAATTAGATTTATCATCAGTCTTATACCATTCACACCTGAAATTTGCCCATAAATCCACCTCATTTGAGACTTATTTAATGTTTCTTCTAAAGGTGCCCTCGAGGTAGAGATTCAATTTACCTAAGAACTGACAGGGGTGAAGAAAGAAAACCACGTTTCCTTCTTTCCCTACAAAATGTGTAACTTCCCCGTCAAATATACACTAGCTTGAGTCCCAGGATGGGTACATTTCCATCCATGGTCAGTTCACATTTTGACTTTTGATACTTTGCAAACATGAGGCAATAAGAAGCTATGAAGGGGATCTGGAGAAAGAAAAGGCTTCCTAAATATCTAATATAATATACAGCACTGCCAGTTAATTCTGCTAGGATCTGTATACATATTTATGACTGAAATATATATTTATACTGTTTCTACTTCAGGTACATTTAATACGTGCACATTTAATTCATATGCATTTAAAAACTTCCCAGTTCACAAGATCTTACCAGTTTTTCACGTATTTTATACTAGAAGAGGTAAAAGCTTTGCTTTCAACAGGTGCCTCTCAGTGTGCCAATCTAAACAAAATTATTCTTGGTTTTCCAAGTCTGTGCTGGTAAAAGACCGAGACTTTAAAATACTGAATGAATGAAAATACAGATGGATGGGAGAAGAGCACGAACAGAGTAATAAACAGTAGAGAGGGTTGGTTGTTGACCATATTAGTAATGAACGGGACCAAGGAAAATGAACAGACCGTTCTTCACGTTACCCACTGGAAATGCAGGGCCGGTAGAAGGGTATGCTGAAATCATAATTTCTTTGCAGTCCCATTTTGCCATACTTTTAGAGCATGTGCTGTGCTTTGAATGAAAAGACACTAGATGGTAGGACTAGATGATCTTCATGGGCCCCTTCCAGTCTTAACCGTTCTGCAAGCCCGTACTACAATCTCATTGTCAAAAAAAAAAAAAAAAAAAAAGGGGGCAATTTTCAAAAAGGCACCACACAACAGGTAAACCTGGAATTCCCCACCAAAAGATGTGGGAAAATGCTGAAAACACTCGTTATGCTTTAACACACACATCACTGAGGAAAATTGCCACCACACAGAAAGTGTACATGAATGTTTCTTAATCTGTGCCAGGCTCACTAGCCTAGTGCTTGAAAGTAGGCTAATGTAAGACAACACTGGTTCCCATGAACCGCCATCCTTCCTCCAGGGCTCTGAAGACCGCAAGATTTAAACAGCTGGTCCTTTCGTTTTCTTTTTTTGATGCTTTATTATAGCAGCAAGGCAACAGACTGCTTATATTCCATTTTTCTCGGACTCTTTTTAAAGTGTGAATGAGCATGTGTGTATGCTGAAGTGATAACATAAGGCTAAGCCACATTTCTAGTAAATATTACTTTAAATTATCCTGGAATGTAAAAGTGCAGTTGTGCAAAACTAGCTGCCCAAAAAGGGAAGCAGAGCTGTAAACCATCCTGCCTGCAAGTTGAGCACGTCAGCAGGAGAGTCACTGTATAAGGGCATGTTTACAGGTCACGTAAGCCTGCACCTACACTGAAACCTATGCTCTAAGACACAGAACGTACATGTACTCGACTGCAACAACCTCTCCTATGTGGGCCTTTACATTGTGGCATGAAACCAGCTGAGACCTTGTCATCAGAGGAGACCAGATTCCTCAGTGACTTTGAGCCTTTTCATCTCTATAATGTGAGTAGAGGCGAGGAAAGCAACGAGTAACCTTTCACCTGTGAGCAAGCGTGGGAGCACTGTGAACCTCATTACTGAAGCCACCTTCAAGGTGGATTTAAGCCAATTTCTAATTTTCACTCACCCTAGCAGTGACAGGCAAGACGTGATCCAGACTCAGCTCCTGACCTCCCCGCGGCTGAGATGCAGTGGACCATGCAAGCCCTCTTTACCTGTTTCAGAACGAAATCATACAGGCAAAGAAGCTGCCTAAAGGGCTCTGTTTCTGAACATACAGCAAGGGCAGCCAGACCCAGGAAGCTGTGCACTGACAGCAATAATGACATATGGGTAATTATCAGTAAGGCTAATGCTGACGGGTAAAGCCATAAGCAGAAGGAAATGAAAAATCAAGGTACAAACCAGCTGTTTCCTTTTTCATACACAGGCACAATTCAGTGATGCCAGTGTGGTGCAGTGACTGTGATGCTGACAGAGAAGGAGGCAGGACTGAGCTGCGCAACAAGGCTGATGGCATACCTGAATTGGGTGACACTGCTATATAACGTTTGGCAAATCCTTTAACTCTCCCAGGCTTCAGATCCCCCCCTTTTCTCAAGTGTCTCTTTATTAAATCTGTAAGACAGGAACAGTGTCACTAGATCTGGTCATTGCCCTGCTTTACTGGGTCCCTTATTTTGGCTGGAACTGCTACTGTAGTGCAGGTGAGCGAAACAAAAATATGAAGTTTTGGAAGTTGTGATTTTGGGGGGGGGACACAAATGCACATCATGCATACCCCTGCAGAGATGGGATCTTGCAGTGACACAAGACTTACTGCTGCATGTCTTTCCTTTGGGCAAGTCTGATTTTGGAAGTGAAGTTACATAACTGGGAGTGGGGAGGGAATAATTCTGTGATAAACAGAGAGACAGCCACCAGAAATGGTAAGGCTTTTGGATTTTTGGATTTTGGATTCACTCAAATTCTTGGGTGAAATACACATAAAAGCAAACGGAGGCAGTGCAGAGATGCACTATGCCCCTGTAACCCTACAGCCATTGGGAAAATAATGAGGCTCAAGAACAAGGAACATGTTTGGAGCTGGGGGGTGCAATAAATCACTGAACTGAAATTTGAAATGCTAGGCTCTTCTGTTCAACATACCACTCCAGCATCCCCAGCCTCCATTAGATGCCCTGCATGCCATAGCAGGCTGAATTCGACCATATGTTTGTAGCTAAGCTATGAAATTGATTTCAAGTCCCGGGAGTTTTTGGCAAGTTGTCCTGTACTATATGTGTGGTCTGCTACACTAAAACAGGCACGCAGAGCATTGCTGTGGGTAAGTCTATAGGATCCAGAGGCAACACAGCCAATGATTTCCCTGCTCTGACTTCCAGTGCTGCGTAATAATGAATGGAGACAAAGAGGACTCAAGTCAAAGAGGTTTCAGCACAGTTGCTAGGCTTAAATCCTGCTGAAGGCTGCTGGAAACAGTTACAAATACATATTTGAGCTCCATGCCAACTGTGTAAACTCAGAAGCTGCCTGCTTCATTCAGGGACTTCATACCCACCAGAGAGTCCGGAGCCTGTTAGACTAGAGGCAAGTCAGTGACCGGCAAGAGTCACAATTTCCTTGTGAAAGGGGATGTAGAAGATGCTAGGACAACACAGGGGCAGACGATGGATAGGAAATGATTTCCTGGGTGTTTTGAAAGGAAACATAATCCAGAGTTATGGGATCTCATCTATCAGGCAGAGAAGCCTCGAGGTGACAAATCTCTCAAGAACAGCCAGAGGACTTGGAGTCTTTCGTGTTTCTACCTAAACTGTGGGCATGACATTCTAGATCCCAAGTCAAATATCACCACTTTGGCCTACAAACTTTTGCCTAGTGGCTCCGATTCAAGCTGATTCACATCAAAAGGCAACTTTTTCTGCTCCTAAAAGAAAACAAAAAGCTGCTAAGAAATTCCTTACTTCCTTTGCCTTGTGCAATCTTGGGCTGGTAGTTTTTGCAGCAAGAAGAGGTCAGTCCCTTTTCTTAACCTGCTGAACCCACATCTGTCTTCCCTGCCATGTAGGTTGCTACGGGCAGTGTTGCCACCACATTTTTTAATACAGCAAGCAGTGCAGAAAGAAAACAGAACTATCAGAAAGAAGCTCCATCAAAGTTTTTGATGTATAGCATGAAGGTGTCGTTTTAACAGAGATTATCAGGCTGCATGACAGGAAAAAGCCAGGATCTCTCTCAGCCTAGCAAGATCATCTCATCTTCAGAAGGAACTTCAGCTCATGAGGGTCAGCAGGTACCATGTAACCTTTTCAACGGTGAAAACAAGACCCATGAAACTACTGTTACATGGAGAAGTGCTGTGATTTGCCTCCCAGTGACAATGCAAAGACAGCTCTAAAGCTGCACGCTGACCTCTGGTCCCCCAGCAACCTAGCTGCCCCTTAAGTTGGGTTCTTGGACACTCTTTTCAATTCTTCTAGGATTTAATATCTTCTAGGATATAAACTCAAATAGCCCAGACATTGACAACCTGCACATATGGGGCTAGATTGAGTCCTCATGAATGCCAAATTATTTCCACTTCAGCTGAGGATGGCAGAAGACACAGGCACTCAGCACCCCTCGTCCTCCAACCCCAACCATATATCCAACTTTCAGGCTCCAGAGGACAAACCAAACTCCTCTGTGAAAGCAACAGCCTGGCTAAACCAGCTGCAGCTTCTCACAGGTAATTTTGAAGATATCCATATTTCAAATCTGCCCATTAAACCACTCGGAAAATCATAACAGTGCCATCCAGGAAGGATGTACCCATAGCATGTAAAATGCATTTCCTCACTCCGGCATGGGGAAAGCAGCAGAAGAGAAAAAAAGAGTTTTGCAAGGTATCTGCCACACTCCAGACTGTGCTCTGATAGAGCAACACCACCGAGCAGAAATCCACTTACTTACAGATGGCTTCTAGTGCTATACTGTAGCGGTTGTTTCCCACCTCCCACTCACGTTATATTTACGTGCTAAGTTTCAAACACCCACCGATCCAGGCTGAAGTCGTGAGATGCTCTGGGGGAAGAACAACGGCCGTTTCCCTGCGCCTGTCCCAGCACAGTGAGGGGGCCAGGCAGTGTCAGGCTGGCCCTTTGCCAGGGACCGCTCAGCATCACCCCTGCATGTTTGGACCCAGGTACTCACCTAAGAGCTGTACTCCGCGAGTGAGGCCATAGACGTCAATCAAAGCCCAGAGGGGCTCTGCTGTCCTTACGCCGCTGAAGAAGAGCATCGCAGTGGAGTCGTTCACCCGATAGAAAACCCGTCCTTTCTTGTCCACCCAGAAGGCTATGATGTTTCCCTCATTTGCAAACTCTTCTGGAAGAGCCTTGGCCCAAAAACCACTTTGGGAAACCAAGTCAGGGCATGCATACTTCGGCAGAGTGTCAGGGTTAATCCTTGATGGATCCTTTGAAGTAAACCCGAGTCGAAGAGCCCCACTCCAGCAACACTGTTTTTTAGTGATCTGCAAAGATAACAGCAGCAATAACAGCATCTGGTACTTGAACCTCTACTTACACACTACAGGCTCTGTGCCATCAAGCACTGATGGCCACCACACAGATGAACCCACTAGATTTAGGAAACATTTTACCCACCAGACACTGATGTAGCTTTTTCAGCTGCAAGCAGCAATGGTGCACACTTAGGATACAATGTACATATTAAAAAAAAAAAAATCAAATTAAATCTATGCGGAGAGGTGAAATGTAATTACAGCTGCATAATGACTCACTTCTATTTCTAGGGTAATTCCTTTTGGCTTAAGAATCATCCTCTCACAAAACGTGCCCAAAATGTCCATAAGAGCTTTCATCTCAGCATCTGCAGCAGCAGAGTCTTCCCCCATGGTGCTCAGGTGATGGGGGCTCTCATGACCTCTGGGAAAAGCACTGGCTCCAGAATTAGTTACCACCATAGGGCTTTCTGAGTTTCCCAGCCAAGTAAAAGCCAGTCTTACCCCTGTTTGGTATGTCAGATTAGATGAAATCACAGCCTTGCAGCAGAGAAATTGTGTGTGGGAAAGCACAACTTAAAGCATTTAACTATATTAAATATACAATTAGGAGACAACAATAGATGTTCTTATGATTGGGGAAAACCTATTTATTTCAGCTGTGAGTGGTGTTTTTCAAGGTTTGTTGTGCTCATTTGCACCCCACACATCAGTATGCGGTTACTCAGTGTGTCTGGGGTCAGGAACACCTGCTATAGCTTTTGGAATGGTGCACGTGTCATATCCACCCTTCTGCACCTGAGATACAGCAGGGCAATGGATCAGAGATGCCTCCAGAGCCATCAGCTTCTTCTCAGATGAACTGATCCTTGTATTGGAGGGGACCTGACAGGAGCAGAGTGGGTCCTAAACACGCACAGCACATCCAAAACACGACCTAGTTTCAAGGTGTTTGTCTTCCCATGGAAGCAGGGAGTCTTCCAGGGCTAGTATGGTTCCCAGACAGAGATGATGCCCTGGGAGAATTTCTTCTCTCATTTTGTTAAGTATGAACGTACTGGGAACCATTCCTCTCAAAGGGATTCAGCCTGTCAGCATCCAGATTATGAAATGAAAGACCTAAGGATGCTGGATCCAATCTTGATGTGGGACCAAGACAGTTCCTGTATGCCTGTTGACACGTAACCGGTGTTTCTGTTCATGTGCTGAACCTGCAGCAAACACAAAAGCAATTGAGATAGCCCTATTCCATCAAAGCATTGGCAGCCTCAAGCAAACTCGCTTTTGGCTGCAGGGCAAGAGCAGAAACATGGATAGATACTGCCTACCAGATGTCACACAAAACTTGCTACCTATCTGCAACTTCTTGCTCTGCCAAAGTGCTTAACCGCACAGATGAGTGGCAATGCCAGTGACTGAACTGTTGAGGACTGCAGGATTTTGTCTTCAAAAGCCTGGCAGCAGCCACTCGTGTCCCAGCTTAGAAGCGCAGGATTTTCACCAAGGGATTCTCCCAGACATTTTCTTTGGACTTCTGAATTCTCTTCTAATCACACTTGTAAATATTGCATTTTTCTTTCACATGTTCCTCTCCAAGGCAATCCTGGAACGTATGTCCTTGGGGGCACAACAATTTCACAACAAAGACATTGTTCAAAACCTAGAGATTTCTGGTTTGTAATTAAAGTATCAGAGAAAATAACTCAGAGCTACAGAAAAAAGTTATCTATAACCAGGTCCTCCGCTAAGTGAGTGCTGCTCTTCGTTGCTACTCAGTCCAGCCAAGCACCTAAAGCGTTTACATGAAACACTTGAGCACTGACCTCAGTCCCAGGAACCCTGGGAAGCTCCTCCTTACGGGATGGACACCGGGGTGGCACTAAAAAGGACTGAAGCAGATCTGCTATTTTATATGCCTGGTCAGGATGGGATGGGATCATGCATGTCCCCAGTGCAAGGGGGGTGGATGGGGTGTGCATGTGACAAAATGGGGAATATACACACACTCCACGAAGAAGCCTAGATTATTTACTGCAGCAAATTTACTGCAAGCCCTAAAAGCTTTTGGGTCTGAGATAAATATGGCCTTGTTATTTGTACAATTTACGCCTTCACAGTCTCTTGCCAATACTTCACAGCAATCACAAACCGCATGAAGTAAATAGTCATATGGTAATCAAGGCTGCACATGTTCCATGTATTAATCAGCACCTATAAACAGTTCTCAATACAGTCTGACCACAGGCAAACTAATATCCAAATTAAAATCTAGTATAAAGCCTGCCAAGAATTAGATGCAGCTGGACAAAGGGTACACAGTTTTGCTAAAAAAGGCAATGATTAATGATGGACCAAAATCTCTCTTCAGCAGCCACTGCTAGCAGAAAAGCTTGGGAGGTCCACCGGGTACCAGAAGGGAAGGAAAAGATACAATCTACATCCAAACTGCTAAGCCATGGCTGCTCCCACAGATTCAGGTTCCTGCTCCTTACTGCCCTGCGCCTTGTGTCACCTTCAACAACCTCACTCCACTCCCTAGCAGTGCTCTGAATTACATGGAAGAAACCATACTGGGATATATATCTTGGAGGCAAAGGAGGAGGAAATGTGGCTGCTTGATGGCATTCCCAAAGCTGCAAAGAAATCTCAGAATAAAATCCAAGATACGATACCTAATAAACAGAAAGAAACCTCCTGACTTCTTTCCTCTAGTTTTCCAAAGCGAGTTTAAACTTCATAGGACCTGAATGATTGGGTTCATGGTTAGTCTTTAGCTGGTAAGAAGGTTTAAGACACCATTTTCCACAGGCACACAAAATAACAAGGCAATTGCAGGATGGACGTATCAGAGAAGCAAAGATGTTTTCACATTTCCATCCATCCCTAGAGTACAAGTTCTGCTGAAGCCTGTTGATTGCTCCCATGAGACTTTCCCACTGGACTCAGCAGGAGCTCTACATTTAAATCCCTTGTGTAGACTTGCATGCGTATTCTTCGCATATGTTATGCAAGCTAAAATCCCAAAATACAGGATGATAAACAAGTGTGAATTTCCAGAGATAGCTACATTGTTTCAGAATGAGGAAGAAATAACCCAGAACCTTTGCCTAAACCACTAAACCCACTCAAATCTTTGATGGTGTTTTCAAAAAGAAATGCTGCTTTCATCTCCTCCCAAATCATTTTTTGCAGTTGTTTGTCCAAACTGCTGGCCAACGTGGAAAAAAAATCCCATTAGGCAATGTGAGTGAGTCCTGCTGGGTTTCTAGCCTGAATGGAAGCAGTAAGAGCTCCACAGGAAACATAACAAACATGTAGAAGGGATCCTCTACCTATGGACCTGAGCCTGAAATCACTGAAATCTCTCTATATTTTCAAAAGGAGGCATCTTCCTCATTTCTTGTTTTTTTGCTGGCTGTAAGGGAAGAGCCAGGGAAGGCCGATATGCTGATATCCCGCAGTCTGGGACCTCTAGCAGTAGGCAACAGCAGGATCACTCAGATTCAGTAGCTATATGCAGATAAACCTCCTGGAAAACTCCTCATGCGTAAATGAAGGATTTGCAGGCAGATCTTTCATGTGTGTCACGAACTAAACTTGCCAAAGATGACATTCTTTGTGCCAATGAAAGGCATGAAATCAGCTCAGAATAGAAAAATGCAGTCCCACAAACCAGAGGTCAAATATTGGAAAGTATCTGCGGATGAAGTTTTAAGGGCTCCAAGCTCCTTCAAGGTGCCAAGAGCCTAAAAAGTGCTTCAGTTCCTGAGGGGACCGATTAATTTCTTCATCAGGAAGCAGCTCCTGGTACATGTGGAGGCATGCTGTCTTAGAGGAGCTGAACTTCCCACACCAGCTGCAGCACAAGGGGTACCAACCCCATCCTCCTGGCTACTACAGACACAAAGGAAGTGAAAGCAGCCTCTGCCAGCCAGAAAAATGTGATGCCTGCAATGTTCTGTTCTCTGACCTTAATGCTATCAGGTGACTGATTCAACAAAGCAGTCAGCAGACTGACAGAAAAACCCTTTTCTTAGATGGCAACTGTGACCGCACTGACTGCTCCTTTCATCCTTTCAGTCAAACCCTTCGATCTTCCCTGCCAAGCACAGGAGCAAGCATCTTCACTCCCAGGTCCTTTTCACCTCTTATGTGTTGGCTGTGAGGAAGCTGACTCCCACCTCCATAAGACCAGCCTCATTGCTGCCTTGTTTATGGGAAGAAAGTGCTCCTTGTGGAACTGAACACATTACCTAACTCCTCACCCTATCTTGGCCCACCCAGTAAAACTGCTCTGCAGGATGCAGGCAAAGCCTGGAGGACACATTGGCTAGAGAGATGCTGAGGCTGCCGCCTTCTGGACTGACCAATACAGCTCTTTTTTTCTTGCTGTTTTCTAAGCAATCTCAACTTCCATCTGTCGTTCCTTGTCTAAAATCCAAGATAAGCTCTTTTGCAGCACAGATTTTCCTTTTCTTCCCAGTTTCTACACGGGTCTATACCAATGGCTCCAAGAACTACAGTGACAAAAGCAGAAGTACCAACAGAGATCACAGATCTTTAAGGCCAAGATTTGACTACTGTGCTTTTCAAGGAAGGGCTAAAGATCTGGTGCCAGCACCAAAGCCTGGTACACCCTGACATTCATTCACAGCAGCTCCCACGGCAATAAGGGAAGGCGTCCTTTACTCACCTTAAGCCTGACTTGCTCATATATAACGATGGGCCTGTTGCTGAAGGTAATGGCATTGCAGAAGCTAGCCTGGCGCTTCACTGCCTTCTGCGTCGTGTCCATGATGATCTGGGACCCCTTTGTGTGAGGATGGAAAAGCAGAGGGCTGATGGACAGAACTCCACACTGCGGGATGGGGAGACAGTGCTTCTGCTTGTGGTGGCATCGGTGGGAAGAAGCTGAAAACGACCCGCCTATGGAATCTGAAAGCAGAATGGGGAAAAAAAAGGGTTTCAAATCTGTTGTGGGTAATAAGTGAAAAACTTTCAACGCAAAAACAAAATCAGGGGTACTTCAGAGGGGAACTGTAGTTCCAAATAAAAGTTAGTCAAATCCCCATTCTGTAAATTGCTGAGGGTTTCTAGAGCATATGGAACAATAGAAGGTTATGAGGATACTCAAGGCTCCTGTCTGGGCAGGCTGATAGTACAGAGCATGACAGGGAGATGGCAGCTCAGCACTGAAATCACAGGCCATTTCAAGGCCATACATCAGAAAAGGCGGCAGGAATTGGTTCCAAAACTGGAGCAAAACACATGTGAAGTCGCTGCACCAAAGCTGTCACACTTAGAGAAAAAGAGTTCCACTTCCAGAGGACTCCCAGGCAACTTGACCATTTCTCTCGCTCCTTTGCATCAGCAGCTCCATCAGCCCTTGCCTTCGTATCTCTTTGGACACTGTCCTATCCACCCATGTCATGCGCCAGCTCAGACACATACATTGCTAATCTATACTCAAGCACCACTCAGCAATAATCCACACGGATTCCTCTGACAACCACTACGCATTCTCCTCTCTCCTCCACTGATGGGAACCTCAGCTGAGATCCCCCTTGTCAAGAAGGCATTGATCAGCACGCTATGATTACAGTGAGGAAAGCAAAGAAAGGGAGGAAGGCTATGAAGCAGAGAGATTGCATCTTTCTCTAACCAAGGCCCTACACAAAAAGTCAATGCATGATCAACAGAGTCACGACAGCAGCTTTGTTCATGAACAAATGGATTCACGAGTTTCTTTTCAACAGGGAGCCTGCAGCAGTCCAAGCACAAAACAATCATTATACTGAACTCATCTGCTTCCTTTTCCTTGTGTGCACATACACACTACATTATGCACATATGTTTGGGAGGAGATACTCGTAGATTTGGAAACAGAGGATCAACAGAATAAAGGATTATTCCTTGATAGACTCAGGGGTGCAACAAAAGCAAATATGACCTTAACAATGTGCCAGCCTGCACCATAAAGATGCATGACTAAACAGTATAGTTAAAAACTCTATTCCTCACACATGTAAACTATAGAAACTAATAATATACATTCTTCATATAAATTAATTGCTGAGTGTTATGTCTTCATATAGCTACTGTAAAATAATGCTTATACCGCTAATGTAACTCTTGGTTTTGTAATAAAAAGCCTAGACCCTATTTCTCCCAGACTTTGGGGTAGTTTTAGCTTGCAGCTACATGAAGTTGTAATGGCACATCATCAGAATGAGCGTAAATAACTAGCAATAGGACTTAAAATCCTGGTTTCTGATGAGAACATTTTAATTAAACTTCAGCGTCAGTCACTCTGGCCTTCTCCTCTCATTTCCTTGCTGTTTTTTTTTTCCTCCCATTTTCAGCAACAGTGCTATCCCTTCAGAACAGAGCAGGGGGGGCAGACAAACTGGGCTGTTACCTTTAAACACTAATGCTTTAAGGGAGAAATGAGCCAACTGGGAGTTATCTGATGCTAAAAATAACGTGGAAGGTAAGTCATCTTCCTTCTCCTGTTCCTCACACTCGGAAAGGGAGAAATAAGGTGCAGAGCACCAGGAGAAAGTAGACATTCACCTGAGCAGGCAGGTCAGAGAGGGAAATCAGGAGGAACAGACTGCATGAAGGGGGAGCTTGACACAGGGAAGGTCAGGATGCAGCAGTTCACATGAGCCTGACCTTTTTCCTTTGGGCACGCTACTGGCCTGGGGCAGAGCACCCCGTCTCTCCCCAGAGCCCAGACTGGGTGGTCATAAGACACCGCAAGCTGCAGCAGCCGTACAGAGACAACCTTCGGAGATTACCTCCTAAGACCCGTTTAACTAGAGGCTGTCTTATGTCCCGAAGAACAGGAGATTGAATCCCTTCCAGCATCACTAAATTTTTTCCAAACCAGTTATGTTCTCTACTATCAACCCTCTGGAAGCCTGTTAAGCCGTCAGCTTTAGTGATACCTTGCTGATGTGTTCCTCAGGCTTAATGGTATTTTTGCAAAGAAGTATTTCTATTATCGCTGCAAACATGATGCCGTTCGCCTTCACAAATGGTTATGAGCCAGAGCCAGCAGAAGTGGCCAACTTAACCTTGCTCCACTCCACTTCCCCAGGGAAGTCACGCTGGTCTGCAGGGACAAGACCGCTGACAGATGGTCAAAGCAAATCATCCCAGCCTCTC
Organism: Falco biarmicus; assembly: GCF_023638135.1. Classification (NCBI taxonomy): domain Eukaryota; kingdom Metazoa; phylum Chordata; class Aves; order Falconiformes; family Falconidae; genus Falco; species Falco biarmicus. Next base: position 25,854,938 of record NC_079296.1, read on the forward strand.
TTTTGGCAGAAATTTTTCAAGCCACTGGATCTCCTCATTGCTCATCTCTTATCTGCCTCTCTGTTTCCACTATACCCCTTTTTTATAGGCAGACTAACTAAAAATAAACATCTAGTGTGAAAACTTCCATTCCTGCATTTTTCAGCTTCTTTACAATATATATGAAGTCAGAGTCATTTCTGAAACAAGACACCTATTGAGGGATATAATCAATTGTTTGAGATAATTTAAAATCAAGGGATCCATAGAAAAATATGAAAAACTTTTTCTAGTCATTTCCAGTCTTGTTTTTTTCAACACCTCTTTGATAGTTTCTAGGTATGCATATATGTGAAAGAAGCAACTGCTAGTAAATACACATTCAATTCATGACATCTTTGCATCCAGATCTGAATTTTGTAGCTTAAACTTTTTACTAGCAGTCACTCACCAAAACAAGTTCATGCAGTGCAAGGGCACACACATTATAACCTATTTGCATCTCCCAGTGCGCTAATTTTATCAGATAACTTGGCTGTGCTCATAGCTGCTGCACCTCTCCACAGGACATTGCGCCCTTTTAAAATGCGGTAATGGAGTCACCAAAACTGCCCACATCTTTCAAAAGAGGCTCTGATAACAAGACCGCATACGGCCCGCACATCTGCTGGAGCAGCGTTACAGAGCCACAGGTCCTGCCTGACCCCACGGGGAGGGTGTTAGAGGAATGCTTATTTGCTGTGACAGTCTGGCACCACTGTGGACCCCCTTCTCTCTCCCAAATGCTCTTACACAGCGATGACTTCTGCTTGATGAACAGACTTGGGTAAGGAGCAGAAAAGGTCTCAATTTTTTAAAAGTGCAGCTATTTAGTGATGGGGTTTCACACCTTACAAATACTTGAAGTTACAAAGCAAGGGGTCAAACACAAAGGCCTTTGCTTAACTTCTTCAGGGCAGCATGTCACTCCAAAAGGAAGAGACAGTGTGCGACTCCAGATGGCAACACAAACACCTGGGACTGGACTTAGATGAGGAAAGGGACACTTCAGCAACACAAGCTGGTGAGATGCACCGCTGTCCTTGCTTGGCCAGCTAAAAACGAAATAAATCATCTGCTTAAGGTTTTTGTTTTCATTGGGCTGGACCTGGACTCCAGCCTTCTCCCATCCCCTTGTTTAAACTACTACACATTTTGACACCCTCAGCCTTTGCTACCAGCAATGCTGGTACAATACAGCTGGGGCCCCTGAAGTACCTTTCAATTTTTTTTATTTTTTTTTTTTCCATTATGTGAAAGAACTGAGTGAAACTCACAAACCCAAAGTTTCAGCTGGTGAAACAGTCAGAAGTCCTTCTGATTTCACAGCATCCATATAAGGCTCCCTTAACTGAGAGTCTGTCCCATACTCCTCCTGTGCCACAACGTGACATCAGCCACCCAACAAAGGCAAACTGAAGTAAATGCTTGAAAGAAAAATTGCAAACAAGTATCTGAAAGAAGGCTGAAATATGGCAGCATGTTCAAGGTACTGCAAGTTTCCTACTCTGCAGCATAACACAACTTCCCCCTAACAAGCAGTTGTGACAACATGGCAAGGTGACACAAACTGGTATCTTGTGACAAAAGTCATCAGGGCAAAACCACACCCGTCTGAAAACAGCCTTGGTGTCAAAGGGCTACAAATCTAGAGGCGCACCATGCTTTCCAGGTTTCATGTTGGGGGTCACAAAGAACAGCACCTGCTCAGTCTTATGGTTTTCAAGATTGGATAGACTTCAGTTTTCAGTTTGTGCCCACTAATAGATGCTGTTTGAACCATTTTGTTCAATACTGGGTTTGAGCCCTGAACACAACCTGCCCTGATGCCATAAGCCTGCCAAAAGAGCAGCAAGAGTGGTAATGTACCATGTGCTCCCCTGAGCCACAAGCACGTGGGCTGGATCCTCTGAAACCTTTAGTAAGCCAGGGCAAAGGAGACATCAACGTGAACCACAACATGAAGCAGCCTGAACTGCTCTGCCTTCCATGTCCCGCTCTGAAGAGCATCCTTTTCGGAGCCCTGTTTGAGAAAGGAAATATTGCCCCAAAGGTGGCACACTTCTCCCTCCCCATGCATCAGATGTCCCTGGTTTCCTGGATCTCAAGGCCTGAGCAGCACCAAGACAATACTTAAAAGACAGCACTGGATGTTCTCAGCTTAGCAAAATACATCCCAAAGCCTGCTAGGGGTTTTCACCAGAAGCATTCATGGTCTGCAAACATTAGGCAAAATCTTAAAGGCTTGGGATTTCTTAAATGCTGCAAGAAATGGCTGGATTTAACTTTTTTAAAATATGGTTTTTCCGGTTGAAAAAATCTTGATAAGCACTTATCAGAACACTGTCAAAAACTCATTCCAAACTCATAACTAATGGCAAGGTATTTAGATAAACTTCTTAGAGCATGTAAAATAAGTGTCATTCAGAACTGAAAGAAACAGGAAAAGATGACTTCAAAACAGAGCCCAGGGACCGACGTGCCAGAGTAAGTGGGAACGACAAATCCCTGTCCACCTGGGGAGGAGGAGAGGAGAGGTCTGGGGCTGGTGGCAGAGGTACCTGTCCTGCAGGCTAGTGACAGTGAAAAGAGTGGACAGGGCAAAACACCACACTCTGAAAAGAGAAAAGGGTTTCAAAATTACTACGTTATCACAAGAGGCTGACAGACAGTGCTTCATCTGGCTGGTAGCCCTAATGTATAAGCATTTAAAATGAAGGGTTCTAGAAGGAAGGAAAGGAAACCATGTGCGGGTGTGGGGAATGGAAGGGAAGCCCTGCCCCAGGGACACTGGCACGATGCAGCAGGAAAGCCCTAACCCTGAAACAACATCTGCACAGCCTTTCCAAAGCTGGATGGTTACTAGCAGCACAGGGAGAAAACATCAGCTGTGAAATGAATGCTTATAAGCCTTACCACTTTTTGAGGTGGTCCCATCCTTTCGAGAATTATCAGTAAAATACAGTGTAACCAGTTACGCTGATCTTTACATTTGCTAATTAAGTTCAAAAGGAAAAAAACAGAGTGAATTTGTTGTGCTAAGCTTCACAAATGCATTCTTAAAACCACACTTCAAGATACAGTTCATTAAAAATAAATATTAGCTTAACACTAGTGGAAACTGAAAAGGGATTGCAAACAGTGTTTTCTCACATGCAGCCTGACCCAGGACATGAGTACAGAAAGAAGAGAACCATAAACTAATGCAAATTAAAAACAAGAGTGTCTTCACTGCCTTTAAAAATGTTTGGTGTTCTTGGAGGAACAAATAACCATGTATTTCCAGTCTATAGCTAACTCTCCCTGTGCCTTTTACAATGATATTGACCCTATCAGACTGCTGTCACCACGGTCAACTACTCATCTTGGCATTACAAGATGACCACGAAGAAAAAGCAAAGCTTTGCTCTTCCACAACGACAGACTACAGCTTTGCAGGTGTTGGGACATTTGATGATAGCAATGAAAAGCGTTAATTCTGGAGCATTAAAACCAGAACACCTGAAATTATGGAGCATCTTGGGTTAAACTTCAGTGACTTAGGGACATATCTACGAGGTGGATCTCAGCCAGCAGGTCAGATCTAGCACTCTCATCCAAGACTCCAAGTCAAAGCCAAAATGTAACTTATTTTCATCTGTGCTATTTTAGCAGTGACGAGATGTATCAAGAGAGTAGGTTCGCACATAGTGTAAGATTTTCCACTTAAATCGCAAGCTACAAGACAAGAGGCAGGTGCAAACAAGACCACATGCACATGAAAGGAGATAACAGCAGTCAGGGTGGAGGTTAGAGTTGTGCTTTCTTCTTTTTAGACCAAAAAGCAAAGCTGTATTTAAAGTAACAGATCTGAAAAACAGCAAGGGTGGTTGTACACACATCTATGAGAAGCCCCCCAACCCAGTATAAAAAGTGGGCAAAAGAAGCTGCAGTTGATTGCAGGATGATCCACAACAGATCCATCTTTCAGACCTGGTGGATAAGTGGTAGGGAGTGGTTAGTTTCTGAGGAGCCTTCAAAGTGAAGAACCTGATTTTTGATTTTATAGAGAAAAACAGAATTAGTGAAAGAGATGCAAAAAGTGACAGTAAGGGCAGAGGGCAGGAAAACAGCATAAATTTAGAATAAGTACAAGTATGGTAAGACTTTGTCAATGGCAAGAGAGAGGAGACACTGAAGCTTGCAGAAAGGAAAGGAAAAGGGAAAGGCTGTGTCCTGAAGATGGGGCAGAGGTGCAGGCACAATCTGTAAGACTCAGGACACTGATGTGTTTGAGCAGATTTAGGAGGATGCGTTGAAACAGAGCCTGCTATTTCCTCCGCCTCTCTGCTCAGCTGGGATGTGCGTTTGCCCTCCACCACAGGGAGCACAGTACCTGAGGAGCAGAGATGTGTCCTGTTCAACAGTCCCTCCTAACCTCTGCAGGAGTGCCAGGCAATTACCTGTGGGGGAGGCTTTTCTGGCAATGTCAGCTGAACCTCTCGACTTACAAGTCCCTGCTTACATCTTGGATGTAATGAAGGATTGCTTGGAGACGATGCTGAGGCTATGAATATTAGTAAAAGTTAAGGGGGGGAGCAATTTTTACAAAGCTTAAAAAAAGAAGATAAAATAGCTGAGGAGTGACAGAAGAATAAGAGCTCTGCTTCAGTTACATTAAGCCTGAGTTGTTTGTAATACTTTATTAAAAAAAAAAAAAAAAAAAAAAGAGCAAAAATTTAGGTTGGTCAAAGGAGATGTAAGAACTACAGAGGAGAGGTGCATCTGTTAATTGACTGTAGGAAGGATATGAGTGAACTAATGTCAGTGGTTGAAATTACCCACAGAGAGATCAGAAGATGTTCCTGGGCAGAGTCTAAAGGAGACTCTGCCAGCTGGGGGAAGGAAGGTGAGGAAGATCCTTATAACGCAAGAGAGGCCCGAGGAGAGGACAGCAAGGCAGGACTGAACTGGGGAGGCAAACCCTCACACACACCATCTCCAGGAGGAACAGTCTGGTGATGGCACTGTAAGCACTTAAAAATACCAACCACCACAAAGGTGGCTGATCATGCCCTTTTTTTGTGAAGAAAAGATGGTATCATAAGAGAGGTGTGTGAATACCTAAGTATTTCTGTATGCACATAAGGCTATTGAGAATAAACACCTTTCCCTTACAAATTGATTCTTAAACTTCCCACTTCAGTAATGATGCCATGCAATCATTAACCAACTCCTAGTCCCTACTTAGGCAACGGCTTACCCAGCATCTCTCACAGTTGTTCGTAGCAATTCAGCCACTGATGCCATGGAGAACGGAGGATGGCTGCAAGACCTCCAGTACCACTCCAGTTCCCACGAGTGCAGCCCACCCTTTGCAGGCTCCCTCCTTGCCCTCTCCCTGTGCAAATCCCCCCAGGCCCCTGCAGACCATAAGCCCACTAAGCACATAAGAACAAAAAGAGCATAAGAAAGCAGCCATATGCTCCTGTCTGCTGGGTAAGGAAAGAAGGTGCAAGCATCAAGATGGGCAGTATCAAGATGAATTGCCTCAGGACCCACGTCCCCAGGGGTCCAGCCAGGTCCACGGAAAGGAGACTGAGATCCCTCCAACAGCAGCCACTTCTCCCCATACTACCTTCCAGCAGTTTCTCTGAGCCACAGGCAGGAGTGACTTGCCTGTGCCATGTAATTATTTTTGAGAGCAACAAGGCACTTCTGACCTTATTCTCTTTGCATATTGGTGATTTTGCATCTTTATTATTATTACTAAGGCATCATAAGTTAGAGTAGGAAATGAGATGATCAAAGTAAAAATAGTGCTCTCGAAGCATCCAAGATCTCTTCCTTGATTTAGAGCAGTTTTGCTCTGCTGCGATCAGGTAATGTCTGTCAGCAGTGTAACGAGAAATGTAAAAATGTATTTATGTCTTGTAACAAAAGAAAGCAAGATTAAATCCAGTTTGGTTTAAGATTTAGGGATGTTTTAAAAATTCTGTTTATCCTTCTCTTGCAAATGTGCAGTTTGGGAATTTTCTCCTTTGCTAATATCTGATGCTTCAGGAGGAGGAGGAGAAACAGCTTGCCCAAGGTCACGGCTGATCTGTCCATGCTGCAGATGGTGGGAGAGGAGGAAGAAAAAACCCCAAAACTTTCCATGCTACCTCCTCTTGATAATCCTTATCTTCTCGAAGATAAACTGATACACTGTTGGCCACATGATTATGTGTACTTTATAAAATAAGTTACATTTGCTTCTCTGACCCACTGCATTAACGAACCAGTTCCCTGCCACAGCTCCTTTTCCAGAAACTGTCCACCTGGGACAAACCAGTGAACTCTCCCATCTACCGTAATTCCAGTTACTCATTTTCTTAATATAGATCAGAACTATGCACAGAACATTTTACTCCTGTATTAACATTACAGAGCTACTCCTAATTTATGGTCATGTAAAGTAAGCTTAAGTAGTTATTGTAGACATTTAACTAAGAGCAGTGCTGCTGAGATTGGGGCCAACAGTACCTCCTCCCCTCTCCCTAACCTCATGCAAGCACACGGAGAGGTCAAATTCACCTTCTGCTCTCCCCTGTGTCCTCGGGTCTGCCAGGAAGCCCAGCGGTGGCTCCACATGGGCTGTCCCCACACAGCACATCCTCTGGCCCCTGTGCCAGAGGCAGGCACCTGGGCTAGGCAGGTCCCAGGGAACGGCACAAGTACAAACCTTGCAGTGGTTTGGAACCAAAGCCTCACCCTCCCAAGCCCAGAGTTTCCACCACAGTGCTAACTGCATGCTGCTTTCCCCTTCCCCTCCTGCGATACCAGGCGCAGCTGTGATGAACTGCCAGGCTGCTGCCCCAGAGGTAGCCGTGTTCCACTGCACAGCCTGCAGAGCAGCCACTCTCCGAGGGTTCATGACAGTTCACACTGCAAAAAAGTAGCTACATTAAAGCAGAGCCTGACTGCAAATATTTTATGGCCACGTAGTACTTCCATGCACTACAAATCAATGTAAAAGATGTTTTCTTCAAGGGGCCTCATATAGACTGTGTTTTTAAAATGCATTCCCTCTGCTAAATATAAATCAGTAAGAGTTTTTGTTCTTCCAAAAGATTAACCAGCCTCAGTATTTTGGGATCTAATTCTAAAATACTTGTAGAGGTGCCAGCATTCTCTTCCAATTTAAATACAGTTTAATGGAAAGTCTATCCTGGGCACATTTTCCATGTACAGTGTAATGGCTTGCAAGTCTGAATATTAAGAGTTCACCAGAAGCAGAAGTAACCTGTCAAGGTTAAACTTTAGACATTTTTCAGGACAAGAAGGAAGGTGGGAGCAATGGAGAGCACGAATAAAGCAAACATAAGGGTGGCAGAGACAAGCAAATGGACCTGCAGAACCAAAATCCAAGAGATGGTGTAGCCTACAGACAAAGCCTTGCAAAGAAAATGCAAGTTGGAGCAGCTGTGGTTCTGAACCCAAACCCTTGATTTAGCTTTGAGTAATACCTCTGTAAAATCAAAGATGTGCCTCTAGACTCAAGATGCTGAACTGGGCCCACAGCAGGCTACTCACACAATATAATGAGCTACATTAGGATACTGTTCTTTATACTCCCTCTATCACCAGTGGAAAAAGATAGGGTCTTAAAAGTGTCATGAGGAGCATCTCTGAATTATGCTTCTTGTCTGCATCATCAAATGGACAATGCTCTGCCACTGCTCCACCCTTCATCCCAGTGCATGATACGTACGTTAGGAATGCAAAACACTGTGGCCAAAAACCTCTTGCTTTTTTTGACCTCCCACATCCTAGGTGTCTTGTTTAGCACAGCTCCTGAATCAGAGACCACCTCTTACTGAGAAAGACAAAAGCCCCAGGCTGGAGACACCATCCTACCTTGCTCTCAAAAAACTGTGGCTCTGCCAAGTGATCCTGGAATAAGGCAAGTGAACAGTAAGACCTTCGAATAGCGCAGGCTTCCCAACATAGAACAGAAAGCATGAACATCTCTGCAGAGACAGCATTTGCAAGAAGGTGGGATGGGTGCTGGGCTGGTATTTGTAGCTCCAGGGAAGAGAACAAAGATTGCCTCTAGAAAGAGCCTGGAAAACACTCCAAGACAGGGGCAGCATCACTCATCTAACAGCAAAATCCAGAATTGCATTAACTGAAGTATCCCTGAGATCATAGCAATGTAACCCTCGAACACCATCAGTTCCTCAAAGCCACAAAAGATTTAGAGCCCAACATGCTAGGTGAGCTTAGATCACAGCAAAGAGCTTCTTCCTCAAGAGCTCATGGCATCAGCCATGCTGGGGATTCAGCATCCACACATGCTTTGTTGCCTTCACAAATACCCATCTCTGTGCACAGCACAGCCCTGATGTGCTCTTGCTGTACAGTTGGTAAGGCATAATGTTCCTTTCTGTTCAGAAACATTATAGACAACTTTGGACAGCAGTTGTGAAATCTCCAGATGCTCCTGCAATCCTGTAATGGAGATCTTCCACCCCTCAACAGAGGCACCAAGAATTTCCAGAGCACCACAGTGTCCATTGTTCTGCAGCTGCATTGCTCTTGTCAACCAGGGCTGAGGGTCAGCCTGCATCACCCCAGGAGCCAGGGAGTGAGCACTTAGCCCTCTCTCCAAGGACCATGTTGCTTAGCTGCGTGAGCAGGCCTTCGAATCTTTTGCAAAAACATTCTGCTGATGATGTCCTCATACTTAGGTCCTTGCTTTCTCCTTTCTACAGACTGGTGGCTGTAAATACAGTGTCACCCAGTACATCTCTGTGTCTTTCTTTGTTTTCATTTCTTTCTGATCAACTGAAAACTCCCCTTTTCAACATGAGAAAATTGCACTGCTCACTTTGTTGTTCATCGGTACAGTTTCCAAACTATTTCCCTCCACACCAGTTACCCAAATAAAAAGACTGTCATTCAATATAAAGTCCAAAAGCAATCCTAAAAGGAAGCCCTTCAAACATACATCAGCTGAGGGTCTCCCAACTGCAGGGTTTATGCCATTGTGAAATGGAATATTCTTCGCTCATGAAGGATAAATGCACCTGAAATTCCAGTGTTGCTACACACTGACTAGACCCCTAAAGATATTGATTCAATTTTTTCCTGATTATGTTTGGCTGCAAACAAATCCCAAAAGTATGGGGTTATTAGAACTAGCAACTTATCAGGCTGGTGAAAATTTACTACTGCCTCTGCTACTCAGCCACATTTAACATCGTCTTAATTGTTTCTCAGCCAGTTCCCTCTTTCAAGTTTTCCATCACTGGCCTCACCTCAAGCCGCACATTTCTCTCTCACTTAAATTTACTCCCTTATTATTATTTAAAAAAAAAAAAAAACTCTTGCACTCTCCTCGTTTGTTCTCCTTAAGACAGGCGTGCTTCGTATCTTCTCATTAAAAAAAAAAAAAAAAAAAAAAAGAAAAGAAAACGAAAAACCACCACTCCTCTCCTGAAGCAACAGGTCCTAGTGATTAACCAAGGCTTCCTCACCTCACAAAGTTATAATTAGATGGATTTATTTTGGTAGCACCCACTAGTTAATCTGTAACGTATTCCTGCAAAGTAACTTGCACTGGGTACCGAGGTTACAGAGCTTGCCATCAAAATGGCAGTTTCCCAAGTGCATTGCTGGGGTGAACGTGTGGGAGCTCCATGCCTGACTCCCCCACCACGGAGCTGCTAAAATTCCAGCCCACCCGGCAGAGCCGGCATGAGACGTGAAGCTGCCTACCCTGCACAGGACACCAGCGCTGCTCTCCAGCAACTTCTCGCTGCACAAACATAAATTATAACCAAGAAATTTTGCCCAGACCAGAGAGGTCTCCAGTAGCACTCAAGTGCTAGCCACTACATGATTAAAACATATATATTTTTTGCAGGCAAATAATTTAAGCGCTACTGAGACAAATCCAGGAGAAAGGGCAACATTTCTTCTTTACGCAAGAATTTGGCCATCCACGCGTGCATTCCTTCATTAATCTGCACTTTCTGTACCACAGTCACAAGTGGAATCTAAATTACTGACCTTCCTGCTCTCATCTGGCTCTGCAGCACATCGCTTGCACCAGTTTAAACACCTCCTACCAGTAATCCAGCCCGTTTCCCCAGCAGACCAGCATCTGAGCCTGGATCATTGAATTAAAACATGAAACTGCAACAGCCAATCAGGGCATGAAATTCCAGTTTATTTTAACAACGATAAACAGCATCCCTGGCACTTATTCCAAAGAAAAAGCATGAATACTATTCCATCATCTTTCTTAGCAATTCCCATGCTAGACCCATGAAGTTGTTACTTAACATTTTGCTATAAATAGCTGCTGGAGCAGTCCATACAGGAACTTGTTTTCCTTAGCATCTGCTGTAACCGGCCAGCCAGTAAAAAAACAAGGGTGCTGAATCCTTATTGCCTGAGGACAAGAGCACATAAAGATGTTTTTTTTCTTTAAAAGTGATCCTACCTGCTAACCACTGCCTCATGCTGAATCACAAAAATGAGATGGGTCTTGCCCCAAACTGTTTACAGTCTGCATATAACAAAATAAACAGCAAATAAACGGAAGTAAGAGGAAGATATTTTTCTAAATAATATAAGTTTTATCTGATTTCAATTGATTTTAATGAATCTGTCAGGACACGTGCTGTTCAACACCCTCAGCCAATGCAATTCCTTGCACCAGAGGACAGTGGGAGGTTACTCCAGCACCTCTTCTGTCACCACAACAGCACACAAAAGAGCTCCAGTCCTCTCTGAAGAAATACGCTTCAAACTAAAAGCTCAAAGCCCTTTCATTATAAGCCCTGACAGAATTTCCATAAACTTTCTTGATTATTTTCTTACCACTTGAGTAACACAGTCAATCCCTCGGGTTGTTTTGTAAAGGATGCTACCCCAATGCTTCTCAAGACAGGGTGCCAAGGAAGCTTTGCCACCCCTGGCTTGGAAATTGCGTGAACACTGATGTGTGCAAGCTAAGCAGAAGAAAACTTCCCAATGATTCAGTCTTCAGCAATTTTATACTGCTGCAGTATAACACCACCTTTCCTGACTCAGATGATCAGTTACCATTTACTGAATTTGGGTAATGTAGAACAGGTGACTTGGAAGGAAGAGCACGAAGATAAAATATGACTGTATTTCTAAATAGCTGAAAGACGAGAGATGTGCTAGAAAAGCAAGCCAGCTTGGAACGGGAACAACACAGTTTTAAAATTCATGCAAAAGGGCATTTTTGCATATTGAGGTGTTGATAAGAGTCAAAAGAGGAAGAAATCTGATGTCACACCATTCAGAGCATTGTTCCTGATGTTGCCACATTCATGGTGTGACTGCCTTGAAGGTCATGTGCAAATAGGAAACAAGCCTAAAGGGCTCAGGGGACTTTATTCTCTTGGTGGAAAGACACCTACACTACTTCAGAAGAGGAGGAGCAATTAAGTATGGAGCCCAATTCATTCATCCATTTTCCTTGCTTCTTTGTAGCTTGAAAAATCATGGAAAATCCTTTAGTCTTTGTCCAGCTAAGGGGCATTTCTTCTGCTAGGAAAGACCGCTGGATATTTAATTTTTTTTTAGTATATAATGGCACCTGTTTCTTTAAAGCTACAGCTCTAAATAATAATTTAATAAGGACCACACTGCATCCCTGACAGATGCTCCTTCCTGCCAGTACAGAGAGATGCAGCTGTTGAACTGGTCTGCAAATCCAGACCTCTGGGCCACAAAGCATTTCCCTCATTAGCTTTCTGCCCCTAAAAACCAATCTCAATGCATAATCTGAACCTAACGTTGTAAATGCAGTACATACAGGAAAAACACAAAACACTCGTCATCAAACTGAAGTGTCAGAAATCCAAAACTGCTACTGATCTTTAATATTTTCCAAAGGGTGCACTGCAAAATCACTTCTCTGGAGTACTGAAGTTATTTAAGGTAACTTGCCCATACTTACACTCCATTACAGCTGCCCACACAACGTTACACACCTCCTCCTGCATCAACTGAGCCAGCAGTACCAGGCACATATGTGTCATAAAACTACTGCTTCTGCCACACACTGAAGATAAAATGGATAAAGTCTGTCCACAAGGGTTCAAGCACAGATTCCCCAAAGCACAGTGAGCCTCCAGTGAGCAGCTTTGCTGTGGGGGGGTTCAGAGCAGAAAGGTCTCTGTGGGATAATCACGAGTGGGTAAAGAGAGCTCAGGCAGTCATTTTACAGATAACGGAATAGAAACATCTTCCAGCATTTTGCTGAAACTATTTGCTGGCTGAGGTTACCGGGTCTCTGGTGAAGAGCACTGTAAGATCTGCAGTCATCTCTTGCAAACATGTTGAATGACTTTAGCACTCTTTCAAATCTATTTGTAGAATATTTGGAGGATATTTCCCTGCATTTCATCCTTTCTACCATGGGAACAGACAGCCTGAATGTTTCATCCTTTGTCTGATAAATACCATTGCAAATCTGCCTAGGAGGGATACAGGCAGCTGTAATCACTGCATCTCCATTTCAGGAATTAATTTCTAACACGATGCAAGATCTTCTACTGTATCCCAAAGACAGCCTTGCCCACTTCCCACCTAAGCCTGACTGCTAGAAGCCATGCACAGAATAGCACAGGCCAAGGAGAGTAAGATCATTTTATAGTCAGTAACCATCCAAAATCCAAGCGATGAAATACAGCGATACAATATCTAGATATTGAATCACCCACCCTTGCTCAAGCAATAGAGCCTTGGGCTGGACAGAAAGGAACCTTGTCACAGCCTTCAAGCAGCAAGGTCTCTTCAGACAATTTTGCAAAGTCACTGATGGACAGAGGGATTAAGAGTAGGACAGCAACTCCTACCATGCTGTCATGCTGCAGCTCCAGCTCCATGTGAGATGGACCAGCACCCATCAGGACTTCTGACTTTGCATTCCTTCTAAATACATAGCTTCACTCAGAATCAGAAAATAAGGCGGCAGTGTTAGTGATGCTCTCTTTCCCTTTGGAGATGAAAAATCAGAGGGTGGCACTGAACTAGTTTAGGATAACCAGAAAATAAATGGAGCAACTTTCCTTTTCCAAGTTGCAGGAAATTCAACAGCATCAGTAATGCCTTTGTAAAAGAAATTAGATTCTTAAGGCTCTGTTTTATATTTTATAATCTGATTCTCTTTGATGTGCAAAGACAGAAGTAATTTTGACCTGGGATTCTTCAGCATATTATAGGCACCCATATATTTCTATCTTCCAGAAAGACTTTCTTCTTTTAACTTTTTTTTAATCCCAGTCTCTTTGTAAGCTGCTATTTTTTTAACCTTTGAAAAATACTGTCTTAACAATCTTTATGTCTCCAGTCAGTCTTCCAACAGCCCTAGAGAAAAGTAAAGTTTTATTTAAAGTGCTTTTAGTTGAGTCACTGAGTATTAAAGATAAATCAGAGCTGAAATTGTAGCTTTCAAAACTCTCTCCCCCAAAAAGCCCTTTCCCTTCTCTCTCCTCCTCCCAAAAGCTAAAGCCAATGAAACATTTCTGTCTTCTGACCAAAAGCCTGATCTGTCCAACTAAGTGAAACTAAGATCCAGCACTTCATTCCAAAACCTTATCCTCAATGCCCTTGCCACCAAGTTGCCATTTGCCCATTTTCTAACCTTTAGCTTTTCCAAGCAAGAGAAAGTGAAATCATGGAGACAATTTCCTTAAGCAAAAGATGTTTATGGGTAATCTTCTTTAAAGCAGTAACCAACCCACAACACATACTGCATTTACCCCAGAGCTGTGACGAATGCCTGTTGAGCTGCAGCACTCAAACCGCTTGCGTTTTAAACAGCAGTTTGTCGAGTAATGTTAATTATTTGGGAGGTCTCTGCTTCTAGAAACATAAACATTTATTTTTATACTGATCACATTTTCTTTTCCATGTGGTGCTTCCAGCAGAGACTGAAATTAGAATGGCTTCTTTGCATGCCACGGTGTGGTTTATGGCTCAATTTCCCCTCTACGCTTGCAAGCAGGGGGTAGCATTACACCGGGGCTCTGCACATCACCTTCCCCATCTTTGCTTTGCAGGTGGAAACCTGCTTTCCACCGATGGGAGAGCTCTCCCACGCTCAAACCCATCCACTATCTCCTTGAGGCTACGCAGCTTCCCTCTGGCTGACAACAAAGGTCTGGGACTTGAAGTAGCCTGAGGATCACTTGAACTTCGTAAGCAAACAAAGGACTGGGTTGCTGGGAAGCACGGCAGGGAACAGAAGAATAGGCTCTTGCAGGTGTCCGAGTCAAAAAAAAAAACCCCAAAACCAAAACAACCTCCAGACCTGCCAAGATGCAACTCAAACACAGGCACGTGCTTCCTTCAAACTGCTTCCCCGGTTCAACAGGCGCTGCTTTTGAGGTGGCAGCCTCGATGCCCAAGCTCTGCTTAAGCCAGGCCACGTGCCTCACAGTTCCTTTAAAAAGACATTTTCAGTCCTGCCCTGGTGTGTCTCAGCAGGCCCTGCTTTCGCTGACAAGTGTATTTGCCAAAAACTTCCCGTGCTGCATCCACGCCATGCCACGTGGCTGCACAGCAAGGTCCATCACAGAGAAAACACAGCAGTGGCAGCCAGAGAAGGTTGTGTGAAATCGCAACCAGCAACCCAAGGCCTTTACCTGCCGCAAGGCTAACACAGCGTTTCCAGAGCCACGCTGAGCCATCCGCACATCAGTTGTGGGCACTTCCTCGTTAGGGCTCTGTGTGCTTCGATCCATAAGGATTTCTCTCCAAAGGTAGTCAAAGATGCCAACAGCCTGTGCTACCCAAGCAAATTTTATAGAAAGGTCACTGCACAGCCATCCTGCTTGGGACAAGTGTTGGGTCCTCTGCTGCCGTCCAGACTTCATTGACAAAGCCTGCTGTAAGCAACTTCTGGAGCCCCAGGTCGCCTCACGTGGACCAGGCTCACGCACCCCCGTGCAGAACTGTCATATTAGGTACAATGTGATGGGGCTAATTCAGCCCAGGGGTATTTAGTGATACTTGACCCCCACCATGCTTCCCCTCTGTACTAGGATACGTTTACTAATATAGGCAGAAAAGGATATAAACTGAACCACAAAAAGAAGTTGATTTTCATAGCAAGGGGCCTTGGTTTATCACAAAGGCTTCCCACACAGAAGTGATTTTAAGTCTATGGACAGGGCAAGAAATCCAGATTTCTGCTGATACTGGCTGTTGGGGGAGAGGCAACCAGGAGCCTACTCTTTACATTCTGCATCATGTTCATTAACGTATATGGCTTTTATTATATCCCCTTTTTACTGTTTTCCCATTTTCTTTAAAATAAAAGCGCTATCACTCTTAACAGGAAAAACATGCTTATGCATCCCATCAATTATCACAGCTGTCCCTGAGCCCACCCCCTTTGCTGTGCTGTTGGACCCACGGCAAATGTCAGATAAACCCAAGGACTCCTCTCCCCAGCCCCATCAACTGCAGTCATCTTGAATGCTATTTTTAACGCCAACAAATTAAAAGTGTCCCTTCAAGAGACAATCAAGGACAGAGTCAAGGAACTGAAATACTTGTGAGACTAACTCGACAAGAGCTACAGAGAAGGTGGCTCTAACTCATTTTGGACCAGCTTCACTGAGATAAATACATTTTCAAAGTAAAACTTGGATTTAAGGGGGGACAGACAGGGAGAAAATAAACGGACAACAATGCTAACAGGGATCAACCCTAGAGCAAAGCACAGTGACATGCAGGGCTGCAGCATATGCTCCAACCGGAGGCACTCGGTGAGGCTTGCAGCTGGCAGTCACACTCTTATTTAGCCTCTGGGAGGCAAGATCTTTCCTGACCTCCAGCTCCTTACCCTGCTGTGCCATCAGTAATCCCTGCCGATTGCTGAGGGCAATCGATTGGGATCGATTCTTTGCTTTGCTTTCGCTTCCCAGGAAACTCCCTTTCCTTTAGGATTAATCGGGTTTTAGATTGATCTCAATGCAACCCTCTGCATGTATGTATGGATATCATTAATGTTATGTTCTTTAATACAAAGAAAGCAGCCCTATCAATTTTAAGACCATATGTCTAGAGGCTGCCTCTTCTTAATTCCTGCTAAACGTCAGCAATGGTAATTGTATTTGTTTAGCAAATTTGTTTTATACTATTAACAACATGAATCTTCTGGCTGCGGGACTCCTTGTTTTGTATAAGCATGCAGATGATTCCATAGGACATGTCAGGGGATCCTACAAAGCTTTCTGAAGAGACACCTGCTACCTCTAAATTAACTGAATGATAGCTAAACATATCACCCATAATTCTTAAAAAAACAGGAGTTCAGTAAGAAAGAGGTGAGGAAAGATCAGAGGTAACAATGCTTCCGTATCAAGGAGGGAGATGATCAGGCAAAGAGTAGACAAATAAGACAACAAAACCTGAAAAAAAACATTCAGTCCCTAGGTCCCACCAGAAACGAGCATCGAGTTGACACAGAAGTTAACAGGCAAACGCCACGAAAGCAACGGACAAAGCAAGAACGGGGATGCTCTTTGCTCTCAGCGCCTGTAGCAAGACCCTTACAGTCAAATACCGCCACAACTAATGAAAACCTCATCTGCCTTTCACAACAGTAGAACAGGTTTCAAGTATAAATGTGGTTACCTGTAAAACCTCTATCCACAGAGGTACCACACACTTCATTTTCAGAAGTGTTGTCAGCAGTTAATATGCTTTACTATCAGCCACCCTGGGACACTGGCAGGTGACCCACAGGTCACAGGCATTAACCGAAATAATCTCTGGGAGCCCCACTTTTAGCAAATGCCAACACAGTTTTGGCACCCTGCCCAGGGTCTTCTGCACCAGTTAATCCCGCCCTGAGCGGGATTAATTTCTCTCTCACACACATGCACACATACTCACTTGCTTCCAGGGCTATATACCAATTGTGCTAAAAGCAGAGTGAGTATTTGAAAGGGCCTTTCCTCCCCAGTCCCACGTTAGATCTCAACAAGCAACTGTCTGCAGAACATGGGAGACGTTAACCCCCTAGTGAGGCTGATCCCATCACCAGTCACTTCATCAAATGAGAAGTTACCCCAAAATCTAGGCAATAACTCAGATATGATAAGAATACAAAATAATACTAATTCGCAAAGAAATCTTCTAACAATTTCTGTTGTCGGGTCTTCATTTTTTCACTGTGGTTGTTTCTTATTTCTTCTGGAATATTTGCAATTTTAATTAGGTAGAAGAAGAGGGAAATTTTAATTCGAAGGTGTGTACAGCAGTGTACACTGGAATACAATGCTGTTTAGTGATATTAACTGCAAGGGTGAAATGTGGTATTTGGAACCGTTATTGCAGTATAGGCAGTGAATAGACAGTGAGAACAAAGCATGGGGCTGATTTCAGCACTTGCATATAGATAGATATACCATTCGCTACACTACAAGGAATTAAGAGAAAGCTAAAAATAGAGATCTATTGTGCAAAGTAAGAGTAAATGAAGTCGCATACAGTAGCTATCTTACACTAGGGAAATGGCCTCCACCCTCTGCTGTTCCCCAAAGTGCTACAGCAGCAGCTCAGCGGTTCTCACCAGGGCTGAGGGCTTCCACACAGCACCCGGACATCCCGTACCTCCCACCAACATGTGTGAGCAAGACCCAGAAATTGTTCTCCGGGAGAACAAAACACAGAGGGAGGACAACGCCAGTGCTTCACACCTCTTTTGCATGGGAATAAATGACCAGCCAGGTGCAGGAAAGCCTGTGGAAAATAAGAACGTGATGAAATGGGAAATGAATGGAGATTGGCACCGAAAAGCCTATTGCCACGCAGCATGGACAGAGTCCTGCTCCCTTCTCCCTTTATGTGGCACAACCATACAAGGGTGCCTGCATTGCTCACCAGGCTTACATACATGTGGTAAGGGGAAAATCCAGCCTTGCATGACACTTACGTGGGCCTCTACATACAGCACACAAAGACACACGAGCCGTTATTTATATTGTATCCACAACTTACAGAGCATCACCTGCAAGCACCTTAAAAATTCAGCCATTCAAACTGAAAATCACATCTGTCGATCAGTACAGCTTCCCAGGCTAAAAAGCCCATGCACTCTCACTAGGGATTTATTTGCAATTACATCGATGCCATACAATTACAGTTTGGAAAATGTAGCACAAGATACCTTTTTCCCTGCTCCTTGTAAAAATAATTCCACTGCAAAACACTGATGAATGCCTGTCATGTAATTAAAGCAAAAATAAAACAAGGCCCTGCAATGAGGGACTTATTAGTAATTATGACTTGTAGGAAGAAAGGTTATTGAGCAAATGTACAGGTACGTACACACTCACATGCACGTGAATTAATCCACTGTGTATACTCTAGCTAGTCAAAAGCCCTCTGAAGAGATGTGCCCATGTTAATCACTAACCTCTGCACGTCTATATACACTGAATACCTCTCCCAGCACAATGCAGCAGCTTCCTTGGCTAAACCATCGCTTTGTGCTAGCTTGGTTCTGAGTGAAAGAGAAATAAAAAATACTCAGGGTGGTCTTTTTCACAGACAGAAACTCCTGGATTTGGCCTCCTAAAATTAAGAACAGGATCTTCTGCAAACATCACCTCACTCATAGGAATAAGGAGGAATTAAAAACTACTGCAGCAGGTGACAGCTGAATCAAACACATAACAAGAACATACATATTATTACATACACATCTGTCAGAGATATGTTCCAAGCACGATTAGCTAGCAAGTAGTTTAATATATATATATTTAGTAAACTCTGCCTATGTTACAGGAATACCACAGTACACAGCCATTGTTGAAGAAGCCAGCCCCAGATGACCCACAAGCAATCATATTAATATTTCCTGTATAAAATATCGTTAAAGCAAACCATAAGCAATCATATTAACTTTTCCTGTTTAAAATATTGTTAAACCCCACATATATAGATATTACTTTTGAAACAGCAAGTAAACATCCTGTCCATCAAGGTTGTGTTACCTTTGAACTTCCTATTTCAACTCTTCTTTGCATATAGAGCCCTGGAAAGCACCCCAAGGACTGCTGTGGATGGTAGTGGGAAACGGAAAGGGCATGGGGAAGAGGAGCAGAGACCCTCATGGTGCCCAGCACAGGGACATAGATGAAGACTGTACGAGTGCACTTCAGCACTGCACGTCATTTCAGAGAGAAGACTGACCGGCTCCCGTGTTCCAACTGTCAAGCTGTCATATGTCTCCTTTCAAAAACAAGTGCTGTCTCTCATGGCACAAGCCCATTGGGGTGTTTGCTAGCAAGGAATGAAGTTGGAGGTGGATCTCTCCCAGGAAGCTCAGAAAACTGATGCTTCAGCGACCCTAGTTCAAAGCTTATTTTTGCTCCCAGTCCCACCAGGTGGGAAACTTTCCTTCAGGTGACTCAGGGCCCATTCAGCACCCACCAGCTCCATCATTAGGACAGACTAGCATGGCTTTCCTGCACTGCCATCATATCAGTGGGAAAGCAGCGTTTTCAATCTAAGAGATGCCTGCCCATGCAAGCATCCGTGTACCTCACTGTATGGCTCAAATAGGATTGGCACAGCACTGGCGTGTAGGGCTTTACACAATAGACCCAAGCAGCAGTGCAGGTCCAGGGACATCCAGCACCACTACCACCAACCATGCATTCTTGGGCATGATGCATCGCCCACCCATGGCTCTCCTCATGCAAAAGGGTGCTGAGGCTCTTCTGCCTGGCAGGAATGTTGTGTCGCTTTACTCGACTGCTTGAAAGCAGATTTCTAGGTGAAAGAGAGTAAAATGATGCCAGGTGCTCCTCGTCATGACAGTCTGTGTATGGTTGCACTTGAGTACTATAAACATTTGTCCTTACATCAGGGCACCCATAGCTTTTAAAAATCACCCCCCTGATTATATGCTTTTTTTGAAACGGTGCCTCCCTCGTGAATCTATTTCAGAAGCTTTTATCTCAATCTAATTTCCTGACCCCACCAAGGTCAGGGTGTGCCCTGGAGGAGGCAGAGACCCTGCGCACCGCTCTGGCCACGTGGCTCGGGGACACCAGCTGCTTCCCCAGGACTGGCTCAGCAGAGCTGCAAGCAGCCAGCCCGTGCAGTATCTCCCCATCTGAGCTAATTTTCAGTGAGGTTAAATTACTTAGGTGCTTGTGAAAAATCCCAGTTCATCCTCGCAACACAGAGAAATGTCTGGAGGATGTGGGTTTATGCTTTACCTGTGCTTTCCAAAAACAAAGGATGTCAGCCCCCTAGACTGTCAACACAACTCCTTTCAGTATCATTACATTCATTCTCTATTATCCTTCAGAGAAATGGACAAGGTGTCAGTTCTCTTTCCCCAGCTATTTTGAGACACATCTGAAACAGAAATATTCAACAGAAAGATGGAAGTGGAGGAATAGTAGCCACAGACAAACCACAAGTACAGATGCAGTCTCTTTTAGTTAAATGTGCTTTGTTGCATGACTTTCTATTTTTTCTTTTTGAAGTATAATGCACGTCCTTTTTTTTTTTTAAAGCATCGCTGTGCTAAACAGAGCAGTGCATCACCTCTGAATATAAGACAGCCCGTAACCCTTCTGTAGGGAGAAGGAAATTTGAGTTAATTACCCACATCTCCTCATTAGTTTCCCTCTCCCAACAAAATAAAAATTAAAGAGAAGCACACTCGCTGGAGTAGAATCGCTGAAAGGCAGAAGTTGCAGGATTACTGTGCAGCACGCTGCCAGCTGCAGGCAGGAGACAGCCCCAGCAGGAATGCCAAGTCCCTGGCACACGCAAGAAACATATATAGCTATTATTCTTTCACGGCCAGGGTTTTTTTTCCAAATTCATTCAAATAATGCTTCAAAGGTGGAAAGGCACTTACAATCACAAGACAACAGCCAGAGCTCTTTTTTTGATGTTGACCCGACAACGCTGTTATTCTGCATATTGCACATGTATCATGAGATTAGGAAAAAATAAGATCAGGCCATGGAAACTTCAGAACACAAATGATGAACAAACAGTAATCTCTACTGAGATATGCCTCATAAATACCTTTAGGGGAAACATCATCTGCTTCCTGACTATGTCCATTTACTCCTTAAACTATAGGGTTTGGACTTGGTGGAAAACGTGAGAAGAATCAGGACTGCAATGTGAACATTCACAGCCTAAGCGTAAGTAGCCCATGAATCTCTATTCAAAGAAAGGATATGAGACACTCTAAGCCCACGCCACGCTTCACCTGTGCCTTTCATGCCCATATTTACTATTGTAACAAGGAAGCATCTCTGAAAATACACTCATACTGTACTGAGCGTCCAGTGCATTTACCACGGCCAAAGTTAAACAGAACATTTCAGAGTAATAGGCACATTTAACATTAAGGAATGCAACATTCTCACAAAAGTATTTATGGTACGAGATTTGTGCAGACCGGGACGTGGCTAGTACCGCACGTTGTCTATAGGTGCAAATTCTGGTTTAACATTGGCCTGTGCAGGATATTCCCGGTCCCTTCCAGCTCCCCCCTCTCCCCCAGCATCACCCAGCAAACCCAGCGAGCACGCTGCACCTCAGGGCTTTGCCTAGCATCCGTCAATTCAAACACCCTTCATCCCAAACCTTACCCAAACCAGGTAAACCAGAATTTATGTCAAGGACTGCGGGTGGAAGGGAAGAACGAGGCGGCTGTTCCGAGCGCCTGCCCAGCTGCCTTGCAGCGACCTTTACCACGGCTCCGCTGTTCCCCGGGTGGGAGCCGTCTGACAGCGCACAGGGACACAGTTACCCTCCCCGGCACCGGCAGGTCGCTGTCTCTCGCCCCCGGTGCAGCGGGGCCGGCAGCCCCGGTCTGGGTCGCCCCGCGGCAGCGCGATGCTGCGGCAGCACACGCCGGGCACCCCCCGCGCCTCTCCCAGCCGCCCCCCCACTCCGCGGTGGAGGGGCGGCGGGGGTCGGTCCTTACCGTAGAGCAGGCTTCTGGTCACCTGCCCCCCCATGGCGGCGCAGCCCGCGGGGGCCCGGCCGGCTCCCGCCCCACGGCAGCAGCCCCCGGGCCAGGCGGGAGCCGGCTGCCCCGCGCCGGCAGCCTCCACCCACCACCGCGCCTCCAGCCGCGGCACCGGCGCTGGGAGCTGTCATGTTTATTTACATAAGAAGGAGGAGACTTCGCGGCTTCCTGAAATAGCTGCCGGCGTGTCAGGGATGCGGCGTGCCCCCCGCCCCGCGCGCGGTCCCCACGCACGCGGTCCCCGTCCCCCGCACAACGGGCACAGGCGCCCCGGGCGGCGGGAGGGGGGTGCGGGCCCCGGCGGCACCCAGAACACAGCAGGGGGCACCGGCACCCCCGCCGGAAAAAAATCAAATTAAGAACTCATTTATAAAAATCAAACGGCTTCGGCCGTTTGAAACTTTCGCTCCCCGGGGGTTTGGTATCCTAGCGCAAAGCCCTGGGATAATGAGAACGGGGAAAATAAATAAATAAATAAATGAATGAAGAGGAAGGAAAAGAAAAAAAAAAAGTTAAAAAATTATTACCAGACATCACCGCACCAGAGTCTTCACACAGCCTCTGCTGGTTAATTATTAATTATTTAATAGCAAAGAAGTGGTGCTTGAAATGCAGAATGGCTCGCCATGGACTGTAATAATAAAAACATTACTCCCCGTAAACTCTTTTGTGCGAGGCTTGCATGCTCAGCCCAGATACAATGCTTCCTGCTCTCCAGCTCATTACCTCTGCTGATGGATAACGGCCAGCGTTATTAAAAGCAGGGGGATGTCGAGGGTGCCGCAGCGGCGCACAGGGTGCCGCAGCCAGGGCTGCTCCCTCAGTTGCTGTCTGCACCCCGTAGCTCGTGCAAGGAGCGTGCTCATTCCCTCTTCTCCATCGCCAGCACCACGCACCGCTGCCCGCATGCATGTCTCCCTACAGCTCTCCTGTCCACTGCTCTAAGGGTATAACACAGCAGGCACCAAATTGCCACGGCCGGCCGCGGTATAGCCCAGCCGGCTCACTTAAAACTACCTCACACATCTTTACGCTGCACCGCAGTCGCTCTTCACTCGGCAAAGGAGCGGGAGTCAAATTTACGCAGCTGCGAGTGCAGCTCTGCCTCCCAGCTCTTACCATAGTGCTGGGCAAATCCTGCCACCCCACTGCCTCGACTCTGCCACCAGAAAAATGGGAAATAAGATCTCCTCTTGCCTGTATTGTAAGGATTATTGCTTAGGATGGCTGGGTGCGTCTCAGCACTTCTGGGGGGAAGAAAAAAAAAAAAAAAAAGGCAATGCAAAAAAAGCCCAAGCCAAAAAGCACAATCAGGGTGTTTGCCCTAATGCTGCGTGCGTGATTAAAGCTGTGCCAGCACTCCCAACCCACGAGAGGAACGCCTCCCAGGCCCCTCAGCAGTAGCTGGGCACCACTGCTAGCTCACCCCCTGGCTCCCACCTGCCCAGATGAGGGGAGCTGCACCCAGACCCAAGCAGTAGCTCTTCCCTAGCTGAGCAGCACGCAGGCAGCGCTCCACTCCTCCCTGCCCAAAGTCACACTCTGCAGAGCTTACGGCAGCTTCTTGGCAGAAGACTCCCTCGTTTGTTTTTTTTCCCCTCCCCTCCCAGATAATACTGCATTTACAGCAGCAGCAGCAGTGCAGGGTGAGGACGCGTCCCCAGGAGCACTGCAGCGTGGGCCCCGCACCCTGACGCGTGCAGGACATCTCTTGGGTCACACCAACCCATCACAGCACCCTGCTCTGCCTCCCATGCCACTGGGGACCCACGGATGCCACAAGGACGTTGCTGGTTACACCTCCTGGCAGGCAGCCCACCTGCTTGGGCCGACAGCAAAGGGTCCATGCTCTCACACCATCGACTACCACATTTCACTCGGAGGAATGAAGATTGACTTGGACATTCAACCCCGAAATGTTCTCCCTCAGTTTCTCATTTCGGCTCTGCTTTCCATCCTTACCTTAACCTTGCTACAGTTCTGTGAATAATTGACTTCTTGGTTCACTGCCTCAACCAAGAGATTGCTAGACAAAAAAAATCATTTCATGTTGGCCCAAAACTGAATGCTTTGTGTGTCTCACTGAACAAAATGTTTCTTTAACTCAAAATGAACATTTTATTTTTAGACTTACTTTTACCTCATTTTTTCAAGTTATGGTCATTGAATCCAGCTCTGAAATGATGTCTTAAAAAAACCATTAAGCCCTTTGTTTTGAATGTACCAAAAGGAAAATTTTGAATTGTTATCTTTTTAGATTATTTTATTTTTTGCAACTTACTGGCTTTGTTTGTTTGTCCAAGGGGGACGATGGGGAGGGCAGAATGCCAGAATGAGTCATCCCATTTGGCAGAAAATTATAAACAATTTCAATTGATTTAAAAATTGCTTTATTATTTTCCCCCCTCCAGAAAATGTCCAGCACCCACCTTCATGAACTGCCCTCACCGCTGTGGAGCAGCTCCTGGGGGAGGCAGTCCCACAGAGCCATCCACGATAGTCAAATAGCCTGTCTGCTCTGTTCCATGATAATTCCTCGAGGATCATTTGCCATATGGCAAATCTTTCCTCTGCAGCCATCGCACTGAAACTTACTCCTGATCTGTTCTTGCCTCTGCTGAGTCCATTTTGGACCTTGCCCTTTCCCAAATCCCTCTTCAGTCTTTTCTGATTTTTCTCTAGACATAGAGAAAATCTATTAAAACCCCATTCTTATTTTGCAATTCTCTCTGCCGATACCCTCTAAGTCCCCTTGGGGTATTTCTTTGCCATTGCCATAATGGGCAAGGCCTCCCATTTTGACCTCAAGAATAAAAATCAATTATCATCACCATTTGTGCTCCCTTCTAAATCACTGACAAAGGTATTAGGGCTGGACCCAACAGAAACCCAGCCCCTAAATCCATCCCCATTTGTGAATAGCATCCAGTGAACTCTGGCCAGGCAGCAGTGCTGCTGTCCAAGCCAGGAGGAATTTGCCGCAGGAGTATTTTGAGGATCTTGCTAAATATACTTATTAACCACAAGAGTAGGATGCTGAGGCTGCAGAGGACTTCTGTAAGATTCACGGTCATCAGGCTGTGTGCTAGGCTAAAACCCTGGATCTTTCCTAGTGGCCTTGAGCAGACAACAGGGCACCTCTCCCACCCCTCCCAGGATGAAACCCCCAGCCCTGGGCTTTGGGCATTGGGTTTGGGTGTGAAGTTGAGGGGTCACAAGCATCTGCATTGCACCCCTGGTGTCTTGGTCAAAAGGCTAGCAGTCAGCAAGGAGGATGCCAGAGTCCCACCATGGTCTGGGAAAAGACATGCCCACACAGCCAAACAGCCCATTCCACCCCAACTGAAGGAAAGCAGCAGAGATACCTGCAGGGAACCATGGCACGGAAAGCCAGCTCTGCAGAGACCTGCCTCGCACAAGAGACAGGGAAGAAGGAAAGAATGAAAAATCCAGCTCATGGAGATCGAAGATAAGATTATACATAGTCACAGGCTAGGACAGGAAAATTAAATTCCAGTTCATGCGAGCCTCACACAGCTAAAACTCTTTTGGGACTGGATTTGGCTTTATGAAGAACTGGAGTTTAATTTTCATAAGCAAGACAAAATAAGGAAAACCTGTCTTGATGGGGGTTTCACGCACTTTAACAGTGCTGCAGGTAGAGACATCCCACCAAGAAATGGTCCAAAAAGTTTCCTGGAATATCAGTATGGGGGAAAGGAGGGAACTGTGGAAATCAATCTGACATTTACCAGGGACAAAGAATCTTCTCTTAATGATCTTTATGTTTAAAAAGGTGTCATCAATTTCTCTGTTACCACCTGCACTTTATGGTAACAAACAGATTGACTACAAACTGTCCTTTTTCACTCAATACAGTAGCTCTCAGCAAATGGCTGGACATCATCTAGGAAGATGGGGGAATTTAGGGGAACGCATTCTTGGGTCTTTTTTCAGCACAAGTCCCTGCTCTTAGGGGGGAACCTTCACCTGTACAGAAAACAGATTTCCTCCAGGAACCTCTGCCACTGTATGACCAGAGGAAAAATGATGTTCTCAACAGGAAAGCATCCAAGAGAAATCGTCTCACCAGCATGTGCTAGTGCACAAGAAACAGGGACCAGAGCTAGGAAATTTTGCATTCCATGCATCCTTTTAACATTAATTTGTTGCCATTAACGGAGGGGGCTTACACGAAAGATGCGTCTCTGCTTTCCATTCTTCATCTGTAGTGCAAAGACACAGATACTGCCCTAGCAAAAGGTATGCTGATTAGTGGAGGTTTATGCACCCATTTGAGAATATAATGAGTTATGTCATTATTAAGCATTATTATATAAAGCTGCATCTCTGGATGAAAGCCAAATCTCCATGTGTAGGTCAAATGAAATTCAAGATTCTGGCTGGAATTTTTAATATCAAAATCACCACTCATACCTACAAACTACAGCACTGTGACCGCTAACTCGGGCGGCTCTGTTTTCCTGGTGCTGTTCTCTGCAGGCACGGCAGGAAGGCGAACTTAAGGACAGGGAAAGTCCCGGGGCTGTATATCCACCTTACATTTGTGCTCAGTGTAAATGAGACATCAGTTGCATGTGCTTTGATGACAGGAGTCACAGCGGCGCAGCGGTAAAGGCTGCCTCTCAGCAGGGCAATGAAGACATCAGCGAGGTGTTGTAATGGATGTCCAGGATGCAGACTGATTCCGGAAGGAGACAGGGCAGCGATAGGTGAGCCCCAGGTTTCATGTCGCTGCTCAGGGCTGCAGCCCCTGTTCACACAAAGCCAAAGCTGCCACAGACATCCCAGGCTTAACTCTGATCCTGTGCACTCGGTGTTTTATCATAACCTCCCTGCACAACCATCTGTAGGAGTGGAAGAGGGGAATGGCAGTGCTGGAGAGGGGCAGGAGGCTGAGCAAGGAGAAGGATTTCCAAGGCAAGGAACTGACCTGACCTTAGGCAGAACTGCACAATGTTTTTCCATTAGCATGCAAACCCCCACTGGATGCTGGGTTTATCTTCAAAGACAGTGACTCAGTGCAGGAAGGTGTCAGGAAGGAAATTAATGCCCCAAAAGCCAAGAGTGCCCCCTCCTCCTTGAATAGTTTTGAGATAATATACTGAGAAAACCCTGTGGGACAGTACAAGGTAGGAGAGACTGGAAATGACAGAATTCAACATAAGATGTGCCTGGCAATAAAGCATTGCATTGGGCTAAAAGGTGTTTCTAAAATGTAGCTTTTAGATGACACAGAAAACCTCTGCCTGCTCTGAGGCAACATCCCCTGGAATCTGCCAAAAGCCCAGTCCTGAGGGACAGTACCATGCTGTGCATGATGTTGACTACCCTTCCAATGCCTCCAGTCCTCATCTTCATTTATATGCTGAATTAACACTAATAGCTTAGCCTCTCACTGCCATTTCAGACTACCTCTTCAAGCATAAGAATCCTTAGGCCTATCCAAATGTGATGGAAAATTAAGATAAAAGCATCTCACTAGAAGTAATGTTGTAATTTTTAAAAAAACACAAATGAATGCTGATTTATAACACTCACTTAATGAAGCTGACTTTTGCTTTCAGAACAAGCATAAGAACAGGAAAGAAAACTAAAGTTTCTATCTTCAAGCAAAGATTTTCTTTAGTCTCATGTCAATATCTTGATTTTTACTTTGACTGGAGGCACAGCACAACTACAGCAAGGCAGGACCAAGAAATCTGTTATTTCAAGCCCATTTCCCTGGCTATTAAATATTTGGAAACTTCAAACAGTATTATCCCGTGTGATAAGGCACTACAACAACCTTTAGCAACAACAGCAGAGGGTTTTTTTCCACACAGAGCTACAGGGAACACTGGTACATTACTTACACATTTCCTATAGAAGTAGCTCGTTCATACAATTATCTATTGGTAATTGTGGTAACATCTAAACTCTGCACTGAAAAATGAAATTACCAGCTGGAATCGTCAGCATTTTTATGGCATTTTCGCTTTAACATGTGACTGTTGAGCAAACACCACATTTGTTTTCACAATATTCCTGTAGGAAGAGGTGATGCCTCCCTGCCCGAGCCAGAGAAGCATATTTTGAGTTATTATTGTGTTAAAGGAGGACCTTACGAGCAACAGCTTAATTTGCTCTAACAATCTTCATTCAATGCCCTCTGGAAAGAGCACAGGCAGGAGCTCTGTGAACCCAAAGAGGTAAATAAGGTAATCAGAAAACACTGGCACCAGGGAACAAATGAAGGTTAGATAGACAGCTTCCACCCCAGCATGCATGAGCTTGACTTTGTAGTCTTAATAATGTTCCTCAGCATAGAGGTGTAATTTCCAGAGATTTTTCTTAGCAAACACGGTGACAGGACAGAATAGCCTCTGTGTTTCCTATCCCACCCTTTCTGAGAAATGCCTCTCACTTGCATACACTGGTGTTTGTAACCAAGCAAAGGCGCCAGATGTTTGTGATGTAAATATTAGCCCAGCAGAGAAACACCTTTTCATTAACCTGTTGAAAGACCTTCAGAGAGGGTGGTGAAGGGCAACCAGGTCCAAAAGAAACCTTCTGGGCTGGCAAGACAGGCAGGTAGGTCCATGCCACACATCCGTGAGACAACGTCCCCCACCGGCAAGTGCTCACACAACATTTCAACCTGGGCTTGGAAAGGCTCCTGAGGTCGCAGAGGAAAGTCCCTGATCCTCCCCCAGGACTGGCTCCTCATGCACCTCTTCTCTTACCTGCCTCCTGCTACCAGGCCACCCTATAGGAAATGGGATTTATTTACAAAACTTTCCCTTTACAGGGCTGCTTTTGCAAGCTTTCTTACATTAGACTTCAAGGAACCAAAGGAGCTGGAAGTCAAAAGGGCAAAGTCCAAGGGCAAAACACACAGCAAGGGTGAATTTTCCCAACCAGGCAAGATGGATCTTGCAGGTGTAGATGCAAAACAAATAATGTAAACACCTCTTACATGAGTTGCCCTTTCCCACTCCCTCTGTTCATCTGATGCTCAGCCTTATCTGGTCTTGTGATGCCCCTCACCAGATGCTGCTGTCTTGTACTTCCCTGTCCTAGACTATTTGTGTTTTATCTGAAATTTACCCTTTCTCCCTTGCTACAACTTTTAACTCCTTTCTTCTGTTACTCAACTTAAAAGACATTTTGCATGTAACTCAGTCTCACAAAAGTACCATAAAGATCTCGAGCCAGATGCAGTAGCCTAAGAGCAGCTATTACTGGAATGAGAAAAGAGTTTTAGTCCTCAGGAAACCAGGATATAGTCAGCACAAAAAGTCAGAGCTTTACCTTCACAAAATGCCACTTGGTTTGGACCTACTTTATCAAAGCATAAAGCAGATGAACACAAAATGCAAATACCGTATTGACTAGAGCAATAGTTACGTTCCCTTCTAACCACCCCTCCATCCAACATTCCCATTTCCAGGAGAAGGAATCAGAAAGCAGTAGGACACAAGCTTCAAAAAATTACCAAATGCAGAAAAACGTCTTTATGCCTAGGATCTTAACCATGCTAATATACTCATCACTACAGCATCTAGACTGAGTGTCTCTGACCTACCACAGCTTCTTCTGATTTGCTGCAAACTTGTGCAAACCAAAACAAAGCTGCCTCTGCCATTGCGCTCTCTTCCTCCCATATACCATGCCTCAAATCCAAAGGTCTTTTTCACTTCTCTTTCCTCCCTCCCCCATTCTTTGTCTCAGCATCCTCTTCTGTGCCGCCCACACACTTGGAGAGCAGAGAGCAGACCAATCTGGCAGGCTCAAATAACAACAAAAAAACAAAAGAAAAGGAAAAAAGAAGTTGTTTTCTGGCCTAGAAGACTCCTCAGTATTTTTATCTGGAGGGAGCAATCAAATCTCTTTTCCTTTCACCAGGAACCAAAGGGAATGGCAATGGCTCCCAAAGTCTCACATTCTCACAAATCCACCCCAACAAAAACAAGGGGGAAAGGCTGGCATTTCTTCCCGACACACAGGCACCTTTGAAGAGGAACATTATGTTTATTTTCAACCGTGCCTTCTTCCAGCACCAAGCACCAGTTAAAAATATCCATTTTTACAAGGTGGGGGTTGATTAGCCATTTTTCTTGTTTGCTTTTCTTAAAAAGGGCCGAGGACAAACTCTGCTGCCCGGAGGCTGGTTAACCAGCCAGGCAGCTCTTGGCACTGCAGGGGCTGCTGGGCTGGCTGGGCGTGCGCCCACACATGTGGCACAAGAAGGGGGTTTGGGAGGGCACAGACCTCCACGTGCAGCACCCACCCCTGCGGTGCCGACACAGCACTGGCAGCATTTACCAGGTCCCACTCCTGCAATCTCATCAGCATACGCAAAAAATCCACTCTGGCATAAAGCATCTAATGACATTAATGGCACACAGCACAGTGATACGGTCCAGGCATGTGGAAATAATCACGGGCCCAGAACCTAAGATGACTGATTTTTTTCCCATTCAACATATGTTTTACTTAGATGTCTGCTTCTTCCCACCCTTCCCTCTCTCGGTCTCCCAAACTATTATTTGGATTTGGTGGAACACAGGAAAACGCCTTTAATAGAGGAAGATGATAGGTTAAATCACACCTATCTGAGAAACAAAAAACGGTTAACGTAGATATAAACAAGAAATTTAGTAAATTCACATATTGCTAATAAGAGGCAGAATCTGACCCCAGCACAACTGGACGCTGAGCAGATAAAATACACCTGAACCCTGCTCAGCGCGAGGGCCTAAAAATAACGTTTGTGATTCCTACACAGAATCAGAACCAAAGAAGTTGAGTTTCAATGAAGTATAAACATGGTTTATTAGGAGCAACATGTATGTTCCACAGGGTGACTCAGAAACTCTAAGCCAACCTGTGCAGCTTTTTGCTTTCTTAAGGTGACCCATGCTGATTTTTACCCCAGACTGGTAAAAATCAGCAACCACACCATTTACATCAGCCCAGAACATCTCTCCCTCCCTATCAGGTCATCTTAACTCAGCTATTGTTAAACTGTCCTGGAGATGTTTTATCTGCCCAAAAGCATTTTCACCTGTGCACCTGCACGATGATGACTTTTGTCACTTTAGCTTTTTGTAGCCACATAGACAAAATGCCCATCTTAACAGCTTTATCAACACAAGTCATAGCAACAGAGACTTCATATTGCAGATATGGTCTTTAACCAGGCTACACCAGGTATCCAGCTAGACACTCTGTTGAACCAGCTAGACTGCTCTGTTGAAAGCAAATTTTCATGTCTCTTTCTGGAAGTGGATCAGCCACCACACTCTCTGCCAATGTTTCTGCCCTATTAGGGCAGAAGCGGACATTGCCACGCAACTCCTCCTGCCTTGTAACTTCCAAATTACCAAAGCTTTGGTGTCAGCAGTGTGGTCTTGCCCATAGGAGACTGTTGCTCTTCCCTGGGGAATGCCCATTTGACTCTCACCCAGCCTTGACCTCCAAGAAGAAAACACAGATGGTTGATGCTCAGCGCTCTCCAACTTCAACCAGATCTTCATCAAATTGCACTGTGACTCACTTTAATTCCCATACAATGTACTCAGTCCACTGACATTTCCAAGACCGCATTCAAGGTCTGACCATGGTCTCACTCCCACTTCAGAGACTATTTCCCCTGCAGCTGCAGAGTGTGTTTAGAGGACAGGAGACAAGAATGTTTTTCATTAATATGGAAACAGCTTAGAAGTATAAATCTTTTTCTGTCCATCTAGATTAGGATAGGAGCATTAAACATGGACATGAAAAGATTTACACCTCTGCATGTTCAGTGTCAGCAGGACAGGTCTGCACATAACATGGTCACGATATTATTTCGGATGATGGCCCTTTTAACAGTTAGAAGTCTATGCAAGATCCATGCCTTGGGAGTTTGTGACTTTCCCAGATGAAAGCTTTTTGCTTCAAGACAAACCCCAGTACCACCTGTCGAGGCAGAGGTTTATTTAAGAGACTATGTATGAGATGTGGGCAACCCATACCACAGTGACCCTAGCAACTCCCTTACAAACTGGCTGCTCTTGCTGAGGAGGGCAGGGAGCAGTCTGTCCCTGGATGCTCAGAAACCAGAGTTTCCTTGCTGGTCATTCATTCTGGATATTGTTCAAGCAAACCTAATCAGTAGTACGTACCTCTTTCTCCACAACCTACTGTACACTGCTGACAGCATTTAGCTATCCGCTGCTTTGCAAGTCTGTGGAAACACCAAACAGTCTGACCTCAAAACTCAGGTGACACAGAAAAGCATCTTTATTCAACACCTTATTTCAACTTCTAGCAAACAAAAGCAGTGTCTCTATCATGTAGCTGGGCTGGACACTTATCTGGGTAAGACCACAGTCTAAGCCAACACTTGTCAGGATTTAGACAACTTGAGCTGAGGAAGGAGACTTGGAAGATGCTGAAATTTAAATGGGAGAGCTGTGTAAAGACATGCAAATATTTAAAGGAGATGGGCACAACAAAGAGGAAAGACAGTTTTGCTGGCTCATGAAAACGAAACATACCCAGGGCTTAATCTGCCACCACTGAAATCAGTAAGAATTTTGCCAGGGAAGCAAAACAAAAGCAGAAATGGAAACAACATTTGACATTTGCTGTTAGACTCATACAGATTGCTGTAGTTAATAGCCTATGAGACGGATAAATAATATACCATAGGTAGCGGATGCTTTTAAACTTCCATTTTCACAGTATGAGGTTGTCATGATCTGGAGAGTTTTGAAGCTTGTAAAGGCTGCTGAGTCATATTTAGAAAGAGATTTTCCATTTGGACAGTCATGCTAAATCTTTAAGACACCAAACAAAAGAACATGTGACAGGAAAAAAAGAGAAGAATACAACACAGAGATTAAGATGCATGCTCAGGAACAGAAAAAAAATTGGATAAAATTTGTTGTAAATAATTTATTACTTAAGTAGCCCTCATAAACTTAAGTCCTTGGAATGTAAAAGGCAAAATATTTCTGTAAATTATTAATGTTTGGGAACTGATCACATAAGCTTCAGAGGCCAACTCCTTATGCAGTATAAATGAAAGTATATGGCCTTCTGTCTTTAAGATCATGAGATGGCCGCTGAGCAGTCACTACAGAAAGCATGGTATTCAGAAATTAGTATCTCTCTGGGCACATATAATGAAGATAAGGCAGAACAGAGAAACAGGACTTGGACTATCACATAAAACCCCAAGGATACCCAGTGGATTAGTCATGCAGGCAGCAGACCTGCACTAGGAGACAGCAGAAGAATGGCATGAGGAACTGGAGAGCAACATACACAGCAGCCCAAAAGCAAGAAGAGGAACAAGAAATAAAAGAAGAAATAAAGGCGGTGGGAGGGATGACACATTTCAGAATGCTCTCAGCTCCCATCATGTTGGCAAAAAAGGAGGCCATATTTTGTAAGGAGCTCAGCAAGAGGGGCACAGCTCCTTTTTCCAGCCAGACTTGCAAATATTAAACCCTTGACAGCAAGGCAGATGCTTGGAAATGTGGCCCTCTATGTCCCACTTCCACCACTTTAAAAAGTGAAGATTTTGCTCAATGTATTTCATGTGCACAGATTCATACGGTGCGAAGCTTTGTGCATTTTTATTTTAATACAACCTGAGTGTGAGTTAGTCTGTACCTCATGTGGGTTTTTCCAGCCTTTCGCATCTCATGGCTGGTAGCAATGGAAGTCTGTCTGGCACATGCACAGACCAGGCTCCAGGACACTGAAAGTGTCAGAAGCATCACTCCAAGGGCTGCAGTTCTGCAGATGCATTGGAAACACCTAATGACTGCAGAAGAAAAGCACCTGTAGAAATCCTCATATCTCTCACCATCAGGTGTTTTAGCAGCCCCAAGAGACAAGAATATACTCAACAGTGTGCTAGTCATTAAATACACCTATTTTTTCAGTATTTATAGTTCGATTTAAAAGCCTTTCAAAACTGAGAATCGCAAGGCTGTACATTGGTTGACATCCTTAAAAATTACCTGCTATATCTCTGCTGATATTTCACTTCCCAGGGGGTTTAGCTGAAGCTAGAGGCCAGACAGGCACCACTTGCACTTAGCCTGGAGGCTGACCCAAACATTACCAGGTAGTGGTAACCTCATGGCAAAAGGCTGCACTGCTGAGACATGAAGAAATCACCCTGTGCCCAGCACAAACTCAGCATATCACATGGGCAAACGAAGCTCCAGTCCCAGCCAGAGCATGGAGTCTGCCCTGCAGCTCCTCACCTGGGCATCTGCGGGAGGGAGGCAGCTGCTGACCAGTCCCTGCTGATCGCAGGGACAACCCATTCCCCAGCCAGGAGGAGGAAGACAAGCTTCACAATGAAGAAAATATTTCCTAAGATTCCCATAGTAAACACAGATACTGAGAGATCAGGATAGGAGGAAAGATGTGTCACATATTTCCCCCCGAAAGTCACTTGTTTGGATGCTCCCAGTAAAATGTCACCAGAGGGCCTTTATCCACATGGTGTTCACACCATCACAGCAAAGCCCCTACAGAGTCATCAAGACTGAATGGACAAAAACCCCTAGTTACATAATTACACTGCTCATTTGTCCACAACCGAATGATCAAAATTCCCGTTTGACAGACCCATACTGCTACTCACACGCTGTCCTTGCAGGTGCCCCTATAGACTGGCCAAGGTCTTCAAGGCTGCAGGTTCTTCAGCCAGATCATCTCCCACTAACCCCAAACAATTAACCTTTGGGGAAGTAGTGGCCGCCACAGCTAGATCCAAGTCTAGCATGTCAGTGCAGTCAAATCTGGGGTTATGTCCCATTCTGGGAACTGTGTCTCTCAGAGACATTTACACAATTTACAGCCCTCAAAATGCAACAGGCTCTGATATCATCATTTTCTAAATACTGTCTGCTTAGCAGATGTTTTGTGTGTGCATACTATCCCTCAAGCTTCTGCCATCTGTTTTTTACCTAGTAAGTCAGGTGTTCGTGCTTTTTAGTCCAAAGAATAAAAAGAGGAGGTTTTGTCTTCAAAAAAAATAAAATGTGGGGGTTCTTCAGTTATTCTCTACACTTTCAAAATCTTGTTAGAAATTTCTGAAAAAAAAAATTTGGAGCAGTAAGTGGAACAATTCCCTTTCAGTCACATATGAAAAATTACAGAGGGTGAATTGGCAGCATGCACAATGGAGCCTGACACCACCTGGCTTTCTTCCCCCTTTTTAAATAAGCAAAGAGTAATATGAAGAGGCACCACAGAGACAGACAGCTCTGACATCAGGCAAGGTGTGGAGGAGGACGAGTAATGATGGATGAATACTGACATCTAAATGTGGTCAGCAAGAGCCAGGGATGTCACAGATGGGTCAGATCCAGAGTCCTTTGAGGACCTCAGACTGCCACCCCTGACCAGCAGCAGGTCAGACCCCAGACGATATAGAAGAGGCAACCAGCGCCAGGTGCACAGAACCAGGACCACAGCACTCCAGAGCTGCCCGCTCCTCTGCCCCTCTTCCCACAAGGGACACAAGCCAAGCAGCAAACAACATTTTAATGGACCATCACTGGTGATAGACCAGCTGTGACACTTGGCAAGTTCCTCATTTCCAGCTCCAGAGAAATGGCAATCATTGCAAATCTCATGTGGTTTAAGTTCAGCAACTTTCCCGATTACTGTTTGTGTACAGGCAGCTTCCCTGCTGGAGCTAGTCCTTTTGCTATTTCTTCAATTCAAATAGTATTTATAGCATTCAATTAAAAAAAAAATGTTTTAAACTGACTTCAAAGTTAAAAGATGCAAAAATCAAACAGCATGAATGCCTCTCCTCATTGCCCAAGCCTTACAACACGGTCACAATTATCACAGCTCTCCCTCAACCAGACCTTAGATGTTTGCAATGCTCTGAAACACTAATGGCAAATATAAACCCATACATGGAAATAAGTTGTATTCACCACTGATAAATGCACAGACAAGCAAAACTATGCTAATGGGAATGTTTGCAGAAAGTATATTTCCCATCCCAAATCAGACAGCTGCAGTCACTCAGTTAAGTAGAGGTACTATCATGAAGATCCATCACATGCCAGGGAGGTGAGCAGTGAATGAAAACTCATTATTAACAGAGG
Source organism: Falco biarmicus (assembly GCF_023638135.1). Taxonomy (NCBI): domain Eukaryota; kingdom Metazoa; phylum Chordata; class Aves; order Falconiformes; family Falconidae; genus Falco; species Falco biarmicus. The sequence goes on from NC_079296.1 coordinate 25,891,133, forward strand.
TCAGAAGCAATTAATTGTTCAACCAGGAGCAGACAAACTTTAGATAAGACACACACATGTAAACATCCCAGATTTACCAAAGGCAATTAAGAAACAGGACAACTCAAACTGTTCACTGCACACAGTGCACCCGGTCAGAGGTGCCGTTGCAGCCCCCAGGGACCCTTCCCATAGTTCCCAGGCCACCTTCTACAGGTAACTTTCTGTGCAGCCACCACCATCCTGGGCTTCTCTGCTCATGCCCTCAGCAAAGTGGCAATTTCAAGGGTCATTTTTCTTGCCTGTGGTGTGAGGATCTGGAAATGGAACTGGATCAAAAGCAAAACCTCTTTTCTCAGAGGTCACCCACACAGCAACTTTAGTCAGCACATGCTATCTGCAGCATCTAGAAGGACTCTGAAGGATGACTGACTGTCAACAGCAATAAAACCTTGAAAAAAACCACAGCTGTAACCCCTGGTAAGAGTTAGAGTGTTTGCTCCATGCCCAGTCCACAGAGGATCACATGTCCGCAGCACCCTCTTAAACTGCCGCTCATTCATTTCACTGCGTTTATACCACCAGCTGTTGGCAAAACATGACTAATGCACTTTCTTGCTTTGAAGGTCTGTCTTTTATAGGACAGAGCCTGTTCTGGTGGTTGCCAGTCAGACCAAAGCTGTGGATGGAGACCAGGATCTCACCAATCATTCATTGCTCCTCCCTCCATGGGCATGCAGAGTCACCCCCCATTCCCGCCTTCCTCCTGTCCCCAAACCAGCCGCTGCTCACTCCTCTGCATCTGTAAGGGTAGGACAGAGATGTACAAAGTCATCCCTACCACTGCTGTATCCAAATGGAAACCATGGAAAAGCCATGGAGAGAAGGGCTTTCCCCTCCAAACAGGATGGGTAGCAGTGGGACAGCAACCACTGCCACAGCACTTGCTGCTCCTTACACATTCCCTCTTCTCTCCAAGTTGACTGCCTTTTCCTATTTGTGGAGCAGAGCACTGTTTGCTAAGGAAACTAAAAGCATCTCTAAATTGTTGTGTTATTCAGGGTGGGTGTAAGTTACACTGCTTACTGCCACAGTCCACTCTGTGCTCGTAGGCAGCACTCTGCCACGGCTCAATAGATAAGTAATAGCAAAACAGATCCCTCACATTCAGTTGCCCATCAATAAAGGGAGATTGCTGTAAACTGCACCACAGCATCTCCCAAGGGCCCTTCCCTGTCAGAGACGCTTGGAAGGACAACACACAGATAAAAGTTTTCCTGGCTAAAAATGGTAAGAGCAGCAAATTATTCTGCTCAGATCACAAGCAATTGGTTCGCTCTCTGTGAGCACAACAACTTTGCAACTCCACTGGTTCCCTTGCAAAATGCAAGGAAGTCTTCCAGGTGCCACAAGCCAGGAAGATTTGAGGGGGATCATTAGGGAAAAGAAAAAAATCAGAAGAAAAAAGAAGGTGCAACACAAATCTGTTTCCATCCAACTTGCAGACACTACAGCTGCCGCTGTAATTACGTGCGGATGAAGTGAACAGGTAGTGGTATCCAAGACAACTCTTCATCTCACCTCTGTCCCCCATCCCTAGAAGGTTTATAGAAAAATCACAAGTTATATGACTTCTCCCACAGAAACAGAAAAGGGGCCACACAAACCACTGACTTGTGGGAAATGGCACAAGGGTGAGCAAGGAGAGGAAAGGTTGTTCAGAAGTCCCCATAATCCTTGTGTTAAGCCAGGGACACAGGGAGCTTCCAAAATACAGCATGAAAGGGTGGGATATTTATGGGAAGAACATAGAGACACAAGTAGCTACTGTACGTGCAATGCATTTGGTGTACAGGGGCAAAATGTGCAACTCTGGTATGTAAGCATAAAGATTGAGTAGGCATTAGCATGATTAACAGCCTGCCTTCCACTGTCAGCATTGCTGCAGCCTGACACCTCAGATGTTTGGAAGGAGCCTGAGAGGCAGCAAGCTTTCACCATGAAGACTGCCAGGCAGGGGGGAGCATCTGCAAGCAGAAACCACAGGAAATATCCGGTTGCCTAAGTGGAGGATGCAGGAAGTCCAGCAGAATGACATCTCCTACTCTCAGCACTGCCCAGCCCAGTGAGATTCCATCTAGCCTGAGCATCTCTCATGTGGTCTAGTTCAGGTTTTCTAAATACACACTAGCATAAAACCACATGAGCAATTCTTGTTTTGAACAGTCCCTGGATGACACTGTAAGACAGCAACACAGGATGCTGAGCCTGCTTCCAGACGCACACCCTGGGCTTGGGTCCTTCCTCCCTGCAAACAGGGTAGGGAGTTTAGTGACATTGTTCATAAACAGATCTGCCTGGAGGTGATAAAAACAGACAAGCTGGGCACAGCCTCTCCTTCCTTCTATTGCCTGTAAGAAGTGGTGGGGGAAACTAAGTGACTACAGAAATAGCGGGGGAAGATTTGGGGTTGAGGGGAGGCCGTAGAGTGATGCCCTGGTGCATCCAAGACCAGCCTGTCCTTGCGCATTGAATACTGCAGGTGCCAAATCCTGCCAAGCAGTGCATTTAGACCAGGGGTCCTCAAACTACGGCCCACAGGCCAGATACGCCCCCCCAGGGTCCTCAATCTGGCCCCCGGTATTTACAGACCCCCCACCTCACCCCCACAGGGGGCTGGGGGGGGCGGAAACCAAGCAGCCACAGATGACTGCCTGCCACTTTATCTGCACGCCGGCCCCCTGTTTAAAAAGTTTGAGGACCCCTGATTTAGATGAAATGTTTAAAAGCTCATTGCAGAAAAAAAAAAAAAAAAAAAAAAGAAGGAAAAAAAAAAACCACAAACACAAAGAGCATATTTCCTTTGCTTTTAAAGTGAGTGAGTTCAGTGGCTGATCTCAAGGATGTTACTCCCTATACCTCTGCATTGGGTACCTCCTCACAGATAGCCCCCGAGCCTCTGGTCCAGGACCTTCATTTGGGAAATGAGTAGTGAGAAGCTAGAGGGGCAGAACAGAGAGATACGGCACCGATGGAAAACACCTGCCCTATTTCTACAATGAGAATAGACCTAGGCCATCCTCTGAACCATGAGCTATTTCTCACACTTTCATACAGCTGAGAACATGTGCCAGAGAGAAAAACAGCCCTATGTTTTGTTAAATCCCACAGGTGCTAAATGTTTTACAGCTTAAGAGACCAAGGTACTTAGTATCTTACAAATACAATACATGCTTCCACAGCTGGAAGTAATGAAGACAAAAATCTACAGTTATAGCATGAAACATACAGCTTCAGTTTAGCTTTGTCCTAAATTCTGTTCACTATTGCTTACAGCATCTACCTTAAGACAAGCAAGGCTGCAGAAGAAAAACTAGATATAAATATATGAGACTATCTGATCCAGCCCAAGCAGAATGTGAATTTTCCTACATGATATCAGTCCTTCAAAGCCTTCAGGATACCTGCACATCTATCATGTGATCTGAGACCCCAAGCAGGACATGAACTTCTTCAAAGAGATTCTACTAGTAAGCTGTAAAACACTCCCTAAAGGTGGGACCATGAACAGCATTGGTTTTTCATCATCCTAAAGGCTTTTAGCAGTCTGGATGATACAGAATGGCTTGCTGTGGTTTCCAGCTGAGTTTTGAACTTTAAGATAGGAGTATGAAATCTGGCATTGCTGGTTGTGCTGCTGGAAAACCCCCGACAATCACCAGGCCCATTTGTAATGGGGATAATCAAAGAGAATTCAAGAAGTGTTTAACCTCTAGGTCAGGAATCTAAACTGCCCATTGGATTTTGAACTTAAGTTGGCATTAATCAAAAAAGTTTCAAAGCATTCTATTTAAAAATCCTTTAACCCATCAGATCATTGAGATTTCACTTTTACTTTTCCTGTGTCCTGTATCAGCACCTTTCTTCAGCAGGGAAAACTGAAAGAAAAAGGGGGAAAAAAAACCTCCAAACTTAAAAAACCCAACAGAAACCAAAAGGCAAAACTTAGGTAACATGCCATAAACCAGAAAAGACAATAGGATGGCCAGCCCTTCCGCAAGCTATCTTTAACACAAGTCTGCTGGGACATCTTGCAGCAAAGCACAGCAGACACCTTGACTTTGCTTTAGACTAACAGACCTTTCTGGAATTTTTATCACCTCATTTCAGCAGCAGCTTGCACAAATGGTCTTCAGCATTCAATTAGTTCCCATTTCAGAATTAGGAAAATATATTCCCAGTGCTGTCACAGAGAAAAAGCAAGAGGTAGGTGCTCGCCCAGACTCCCGGCTGCTCTGGACGCACCAGTCCCCTGACATATCTTCAAGCCAATGATTTTTAAAGTTGCCCATTGTCAATGTGACACAGGAGCAGGGCAGGAGTATTATTCCATAAGAACAAAACCCACCATCTCCAATCAGATCAAGGTGCCCTCCACTTCAGAGATGACTTGCCCATTTTAACAAAGGGATCCCATTAAGTTGCTTTCCCCAAGCCCACCAGACTACACGCCGGCATGAACGTGGAGGGCGAGGCAGTGAACACTACTGCTTTGTGCTGTTATAAAAATGTCTGGTAACAACAGTGGCTAAAAAGGCTGAGAATTTAAATGACTTAGTATCTAAGTGAATTCACTGGAAATACATTCAATTTTTTTTCCTAGTATATAGCCTGAAGATATGCAGAGACTGGAAAGTGCATTCAAGATGCTGAATCTGATGCTGCTGTCTATTTACGTCAGTATAATTTCTGAATCAAAATATTGAGGCAAATGGTCTTCCCCAGGGAGCAGATGCTTGAATGCAGTGATGGGGACCAATCTAAGAAATGTTTTCATTATGTCAAGGCTTCAGCCACCTCTAGCAGAGTTGAGTTGTGATTCACAGAAAGGAGATGACTCCACCAGAGACAAGGATGAAAAATTAATTCCCTCTTCACCAACAGTGGACTGGTGGAATTTGGGAGATGCTGCCTCACCCAGCAAGCCAGTATCTGTTATTTTTAAAAGCAGCAATAATGTCCTTCAAGCCAGTTGCATACAAAAGACAAAGTCTCTGCAGATCTCCCGCACAAAGGACTAGTTTTCTCTTGTACTTTGTTCCAGATTAGGTTTGCAAATGCTTCCCTATTTCCTAACAGGGAAACAGAATGTGTGAATGACTTGAGGGACCAAGACAACAACACCAGGTTCACTGGATGCTGCAAGACCTGAGGATTTTCCACTTGCTTCTTACAAGTTCACTGCTTCTGCATCTAAAAATTTATTATTGTAGTATTTACATATCAGCGACATCTCAGATCAAAGCAGGATGAAGGCATCATTTCGCCAGGCCCTGTATGTAGTTACAGGTAGACAATCCCTATCCCTTTGGATCCAGCTCTACAGCTGAAGCCGCGTTACGGGACAACGCTGGTCCACAAGACCTGACCCTTCCCAGAGCGTGCACAGGCACACCTAAGCTCTGCAATGGTTTGCTGCCACTGCGTGTCAGGCAATGTTTTGCGTTACACTGTGCAAACAGCTTTACATTGTTACCTTGCACGGGTAAAGAGACCACGGCAGCCTATCAACTTAACTGCAACAGTAGGCAGGTTCTGAAGTAGATTAAGAACTGTTGTTTTAAGAACCATTTTCCCTTCCCCATTTGTGATCTAGTTTTTAGCAAGGTCTGAAACCATGACTCAAAAGCGCTGGGTTCTATTTCCAGTGCTGGCAATGGTTTTCTGACCTTGAGTGTCTGTTTCTAGTTTCTAAATTTACAAAATAGAGATAATAAATCTCCTCCACTTTGGACAGATTTGGAGATCTTCAAATGACAATTGCTTGATAAAAGATTATAAGTTTCTGCCAGCGTACTACTTAATAGATGGCCTCTTAGACAGCAAAGCAGCAGGCAGAGTAAGCAATGCCTAAGCAAGTCATACACCCTCTTCACCCAAGAACAAAGAACTTATCTTCTAGATGAAGTTCAGAGGGCCCTGGGCAAGAGGGAAAGGACTGCTTTATCTATTCCAGCCTTTTCTACTCTGAAGTTTTGACAAGTGGGGATCCATCCATCAGTAAATATTTTGTTGAGAGGTATTGATTGCTAGTGTGTTATTACTGATGTTCTAGCTCAGCACAGCCCTCGTTTTCTCCGCTGCCGTTCTGAAATCAAGACAGCAAACAGTTTGCCAGTAAGTTGTCTCTGCAACCAAGTCTTCACCACTTTTTAACAACACTGAGTTAACTGCTGTATGTACGGCAGAATGAAGTCTGTCCTTTTGCCATAAATGAAAGGGGTCTGTAAACTGAAACTGGACACAAGGCTTAAATTACATGTAAATTCTCACCAAGGTTATAAAAGGGCCACTTGAATATGAAACAGAGATAGTGAACAAATCCTGGAATAAGCTTTTAAAGAGAGAGGAATCCAGGCCAAATGGAAACACACTAAGTATAATTTATAATGAGCAATGTGTAAAAAGCTATCCAAATCATGGAGCTCAAAATGAGAATAAACAGTGATCTTCCAATAGGGACAAGTACAGATAAGCTAAGTATCTGCTAAAAGGCTGACCTCTGAGTAACCCTTGTTGAATCAGTTGGTAACACCCAAAGTCATCACTACATTTCCCTACTGACCAAAAAGGACTGTAGCAAAAATAGTGCGTACTTCAATATGACTAGCCTGAAATTCAGTACCTGTATCATGCACAACAGAAATGATTGCTGCTGTGCAGTAAATTATATAAAAAACAGACATGCAATCCACTTCTGCCTATGATGAGCACAGCTGATCCTGCAAGATAACCGATTTGCCCAGCAAGATGGAACAATGCCTGCAGCCACCGAACTACTGCAATAAAGAACAAACAAATGAACAAAACCAGCAGAGCCTCGCCCTGAGCACACATCATGTATTCACCCCAATCTTGACATCCTGACCTGCACAGGCATCAGCAGAGGTCAGCACTATCACTTTGAAATGTGAAGTGCATTGGGTGTAAACATGTGGAAGAGTGATGCTCATAACAGAAAACAATAGGAAATGCCTCTTCAAAGCATTTTTATACACCTCAAAGTGTTTTTACAGTTGTTAAGGCTCTTTGACAGACCACTTCACCAGTAATGGGTAGAAATCAAAATCAAGTGCGAAGCAATATAGATATCACATGGAAGAGTGCAAGCAGGCTCTCACAGCACAGTTAGACAGCAGTGGAGAGAGCAGCCAAGGTGACTGGAGAAACACAGTCCCCAGGTAGAGTTAGGAGCCCCCAAGCAGGGAGTAAATTGTTCAACCATCATGTTTATTTTCAGAGTGATTACTGCCTTTCAGTAGCTATTCGGTTTCAGAGGACACAGGTCCTGTGTCCTTAGCCTAGGACATGTTTACTTCTTAACTAGGTAGACCCTTAGAATATAGTCATAAAGTAACAACTTTGACATGGAAATCTTTCCCCCTGCCCAAATCTTCTCCAGACCTCACAAGGGGAATGGGAACCATCATCCAGCACTTCATACCTTCCCTGAGGTGAGTCAAGTATTCACTGAGTGTTGATGACCACATCTGGCCAGCAAGCAGTCATTATCCCCACCGTGGAAATGAGGAAATGCGCAAACATACTAGAAACGTGACCATGTGTCATGCTGGCAGTGACTGCCTCTCACCAAAGACAGCAGTCAACACTGCAGAGAAGGAACCATCCAGGGCAATAGGGCTCTTGCTGTGCCCTGTAACTCCACAGTGCTTTTTCCCAAGTCTTCTGGCAGAAAACAAAAGGTGAGCCCTAGATGGCTGAAGACACATGAGGTCACACAACTGCCCATTGCAATCACTATGCATAGCAGCAGAAATTGGCCAGCTCAACAAGTATCTCAAGCGTCTCTTGCCAGGTACTTGAGTTTCCAGCAGAGATGCTGCAGTTTCTTCCAAAAATGTTGCCTTCTTAAACAAACTGGACAGATTGTTGTGGAGATGCTAAGAGAATGTCAATCTGCTAAATGTCAGAAAGATTTTGACTAAACTAGGAAGAAAAATAGTCAGGAATTGCAGCTACATAATTAGCAACAAATCTTTAATTCTACATGTTTGGATAGGGAGGCTGATTTAGAATCAATTGCTGAAGTGGAGCAGCCAAAAGGACAGATTCAGATCTTCTTTACATCAGTGGAAATGCGGAGTAGCTCCACTGAAGCCAAAAAAGTACGTAATGCTGCAACAGTTCCATGCCTTACAGCCTGTTAAAAGCTAATTTGATGCAAACACTGACTTAATTTTTTTTCTTAATTATCTTTTTACCTATTCATGAAAAGCACCCAAGCCCAGGAAGACTGAAGCTCCTCAAAGGTGGTAGCTGAGCCACGAACAGGTCCTGGGCTGACCAAACTTCAAGTTAACTGCTTGTTTCAACACCTGAAAGCTCAGACCCCAGACTCCTTCATGCAGTCTCTTGCAAACAATAATTTCATTGAGGAAAGATACTGAACAGAGAAAAATACCTTCAGAGGGCAGTTTGTTCCTACTTGAATGACTGGAGCTGGACTTGCATGGTAGACACTGGACTTCCAGCAGACTGCTAGGACACAGTTAAGAAGGAAGCTCTTTTGAAATGCAAAAGTTTATTTAAATTCAAAAAAGAGCAAGCCAATCACAATCTGTACCTGAAAGCTGTTTTGTGAATTGATACCTTTTACATTTTACACATTATTCATGTATAATCTGTCGAAAAGAGTGAGTAGCTGACCAGCACCAAGATGTTGAACATCTTCCAGCCCAGAAATGCTTCCAGCATTCCAGCAGCTTCATCAGTCACAAGGACTAAGCGAGGGTGGTGCATGTCACCACAGAAAAGCTGTTGTGCTTAATTGGACTAAAATGTTCTCCTCCCCCTTGAAGTTGTTACTACCAACAACCCTAGACACTGCCATCACCACCTCTTACAAAGGAAGCACGGCCAGAAATTTTTGCCTCCTTTCGCATGTCAGGAAGGGTCTTTTTGGAACACATGAGCAAGAGTTGTGAAGGAATTAAAAATAAACCAGAAAACTTGGAAATAAAGATAATACCAGTTGTTTTGGACACACAAAAATATTTTACAGAATCATACTGCATACAGACTCAGACCCTTTCATAATCTCCTCTTGATGACTTTAACGTGGTAGTCTTGGATGCGTCTGTGGGAGAGTTGCCCAACTAAAAACCTCAGGACTGCACCCTCCAAAATTATCTTCACCAAAATCCAGAGAACTTAACAGCCTTGATGTGCTCCCACAGTGTATTTTGTGTCATTCCAAAGATGAATTTTGGCTTACCAAAATTCTTTGGCTAGTTAAAGCAAGGACAAAAATAGTGGTGTCTACCAAACTGAAAGGAAAACAACAATCTCAAAGTCATTTGTCTTTACAGTAATTTCAGTATTATGCTATAAATATGAAGGTGGCACATAGCATTCATACAGGGTCTTCATCACTCCTTGTGGCACTAAGTAAGAGAGGAAAGTTCATGATGCAGATTTTGGTGGCTGAGTATGGTGCAAGGAGATGGGGGAAGGAAAAGGGTACTGAGGGGCACTGAAGAGGGCAGCAATGGGAGGGAGCTTGGGTTTCGACTTCTGATGAGGGTATATTTTATTAAGCATGAAATAATGGACAACAACACTTTCTAAAAGGTCACTGGCTTGTACAAGAAATATCAACTAAGGCAAGTGGGAGAAATGTCCCAGTTTCCAAGTCTTTGTTTCAGACTGTTTACAGAGTTGGGGTCCCTTCCATATTCCAGGACAGAATATTTTGTCCTGGCTCTCATAGGAAGTCTGTGACATAGCAGGGAAATGATGGCAGGTGTCAGACCACCATTCCATGTCCTGACCACTCTCTTTCACCACACTACACACAATCCAACCACGTGAAAAAATTGTCCTCTACATTTGCACAGGCCAGACATCAGTGAAAGGAGTGGTTTTCCCTAGAGAAAGGCAGAAGGAGCTGAAAAATATTCCTCATGGCAGCTCAGCTCACACCATTATGCTTTTTCCATACAATCTCATTCATCCCTCAGCTCATGCTGCCATCCCTTTTTATTTTTGCCCAGTATTTTACCACCCTCTTACGTAACTAACTGCTAGGAAGGGCAATTAGCATTTCCGAAACAGACTCTGAGGACCTAAAAACACACAAGACCATTTAGCTGTAGTCAGCAAAAGGTCTCACCATACCATGATGCTGGCTGTTACCCAGGGCTCTTCCTGCACACCTGGCAGCTCGCCTGTTTTTACGGTGGTTTTTCAGCAGCAGCACAGAGTTTCCTTGGAGCAAAGCAGCTTACGAAGCCAGTGACAGAAGCTGAGGCCACCTGGCCCAGAGCTGCGCCTAATGTCACAAAAGGGATTTTACCCGGGCTATCCTTAAGAGGATTAGGGAATCATCTGCTTGCAGAAAACAACAGTCACATCTGCTGCTCCAGCGCAAGTCGCTCTTATCTGCTCTCACGAAGCTCATTCTCGCTCTGTCCTGATGACTTCTCATATTACTGGATCCTGCCACATAACACAGATGCTCACAAAGGACAGGGGTTTGGATACAGGTGGAGGGTGAGTACCAGATCAGGTGTATTCAGAATGCTCGGCAATTAGCTTCATCCATCACACAACACTTCAAGCAGCACCACCCAGAGCAAATAAACAAACAGGCCTAATTTTCAAGTGGCTGGATATTCATGCCAGGCTGGATATCACTAAGCAGTCAAACTCCTGAGGCTTCAGAGAGGATTTAAGGGGGTTGTGGTGGGTTCAAAATTTGTGAAAATTTGACCAATTATTTAGCAGTTTAAATGAGTTAAACCTTAAAGCTATTTTCCCAATACACCTCTTGTATCAAAGACAGAAAAAACTTCATTGTGTCAGACATACAGAGGTATGAAAAGGTACCATACTGGTCCATCTAAAAGGAAGAAGAGAGGAAAACAAATTCACTAAGGCAAGACCTAAAACCTGCCTACTTTTCATAGCTTCTTGAACACCAAAATACATGCAGACCAGCCACCTTGATTTTTCTGCTTTTCCATTGGCCAGAGATAAGATCAGCAAGGTGTCTAACCGCTTTTATAGATTTTACAAATAGGGGCTTTTTCACTTCTTAGAGTTTATAACTAGAGTTGTAATTTAGATTTCAGCTAGGCTTTGCAAAAGAAATCCAGGATTGCCCATTTGACTCCTAAGCAAATCAATCTTAATCCTATAATATAATACTCTTCCGAAGGATTGAGCACCCTTTCACCCCCGAGGTGGTCCCATCAGGACAGGATCAAACCACTCTTGCTTGTCCCAGTCATGCCACTGCAGTACACCTGCACATGGAGTAGCAATGGACCTTCTCTGCCAGGACTCAGCCTGTGATTGTCGGTAGAATGGGCCTGGATGTACACGGCATGCAGGGATGGATGTGAGGAAGCAGGGACAGGACAAACTGCAGCACACATAGGGCACAAGGCATGGTGAGGAGCTGGGACTTGTGGATGTTGTCCGACTTGTTACTAAAACCTCCCATGAACGGGTTTCTCCTGCAGTAACCAGTCCTAGTGCTTATCTACCCTTACCTCTAGAAGTTTTTTCCAAAATGCTTGACTAAAACATCCCACCAATGTTGGTTGCCCCTTCATCTGCTGCTGAAGGACAGGCGATTGCTCTGCGCTTTCTCACAGCCGTCTCCAAGGAAGACTTCACCTCCATTCACCTCCTCAAAGGAACTTAATCCACTACTTTCTAGAGTTTTCTCATTGGAAACAGCTCCCTCTGCCTCATCATTCTTGTTCATCTCCTTTGGGCTCTGTGAAGTGTTTCCACATCTTTCTTGAATCATGCTGCCCAAAACTGGACGTGTAATGCCAGCTCAACCCCTGTCACTGAGGGGAACAACTGTCCCAGCCCAGCTCTGGGGCTTCTGCCAATTCTCCTGGGAATAAAATTCTATTCTTTTGCAGCAGAATTAAACCACTTCTCACTGAACGTGCCTCCTCCCCCACTGCACTAATATTTGTCTGCACCCATGAATTCTTCTGTCCCAGAACAGCATTGTGCTGTTGTCTCTATGGAGTCACATCTGCCACTTCCAAATTACTTCTGAAACTTTATCATCAAGATAATTATCAGTTTCTAGTGAGTAAAGCGCTTCCAGGTCTGGCCCACTGGTATTACACTTACCTTTCTACAGATTTCACTCAAAGAAATTACTCCCTTCAAAACAACTATATGAACTTAAGCCCGCCCCAGATATTAAGCTACTAAAAAACCCACACAGGTAGGTATTTTTCAGATAATCTTATTTCCAAACATAGTTATTGATACAGTTGTTAATTATCAGTTTTTAAGGTCACCTAAAAAAAACAGTTTCCTAAAAAATCATCTCACTGAAATCTCCAGCAGTCATAACTCGTGTCTTTGCTCCAGAGCTCAGCTGCTCAGGGTGAGATCAGCATCACAGGTAGAGGGGTGCTGCAGGCATGTGATCGATTGAGGGGTTTTTCTTGGGCCAATTCATTGCTTTTAAAATTATTTATTGCATCTCAAATAAGAACAAAGATTCCTTTAATGTCACTCTTGACACCAATTCTAAAGGCTGCTCTTAACTGCTTTCCTAGATAACCACTAATGAAAAAGCAGCAGCCTCTTGGACTGGAGGGAGTCCAGGATCTCAGCAAAGTTTCATAAAGGAATTAGGAATTGCTATGCTAGGTTAAGTCATTGATCCAGTTAAAGGATTGAAGACGTGAGCATATAACCAGTTACTTAACTAATTACCCCCCAGCAAGTGAGCCACATTAATTTGTGATGTCCAAGCTCTCAGCCTGCTGAAACATGCAGTAAAATGCAATAGCTTCCCTCATCACAGAGGTGGATCTATTCCTGAGGGAAGGTCTGTTACAGCAACATTCATTCCAGAAGCATCACCACATCAACAGCCTGCCCCCAAATGGCATCTTAATTATTACACAAATGATAATCAATACCAACAGATAGTGAGAAATAGGCTCCTTCACCAAATAACTTGAATATTTCAAGGCTCTCCAAGAGAAGAGGCAAAACAAAGGAGCTTACTGGCTATTTCTCCTTAGCGGCTATTTCAGAGCTACCCTGATGTTGCGAGTTGCAGCGCTGAGTTTTTTGCACTCCTGGTGCAGTAGCGAGGAAAGCACAAGCCGAGTGCTTGGCTCCTCAAATCCTCAGTGAGGATCTCAGATGCTGTCAGCTTGGAAAGTCATGTGGTGAGAAGATAAAGCAAATACTTTTACAGAAGAGGTTCCAGTAAGGACAACAAGGAGGATCCCACTGGGGATGGGTGCCTGCCTGGCAGCTGCTTTGGGAACCCAGAGTCATAGCAGCGAGTGCCTGACCCAGCAATGCCATCAGCAATGAGCTCCTGTCCACATCTCGCAAGACCCAAGTGTTTAATTGAAGCTTAGCTGTAATTTGAACATTCACCTTCTCAGATCTCCAGTAAGGGGAGAAATGCCACATCAGATCTCATCTTCACACAGAAAGAGGAGTTAAAGAATAAAAATAGTAGCAGCCAGGTGCTCTAGTTTCTCAACTCCATTGCATTTGGCATGTGAAATATAGTAAGTTCAAAACAGTAATTAGAGAATAATGCATATGATAAAAAGACCCAACTCAGGAAAATGAAAGCAATTACAAGCAAAATTAGAAAAGAGAATGGAAAAATATGACTGATGATGGAGATATTTTACTAGATGTCAGAAAAGTGACAATTACAGAAAAAAAGTCTGCTCAGAAAAAAAGACTTGTTTCATAAAATAAACTAAATCGGCTAAAATTCAAAATAATGAAAAAGTGGGTGAAAAGAATTTGATAGAATTGTTAAATAATCTAATAGGAATTTTTTAAAAGCTGATGGAGAATAGTGCACATTCCATCAGTCAAGTCCTTTAATAGATGTAAGTAGCTGAGCTGACAGGAAGAAACCAGCAGCTGTGAGGATATTCACAATGGTTTCCAGTAATTACACTCTACAGAACAGATGCCTCTGTGTTTGGGAGGAAAAGCCAAGGTATCCATAGGATCACTTGATGGACAGATGTACATCCAGTAACCCAAAGAGGGCCACAGCACGCTAAGTGAAATGAGAGAACTCACTAATTAGGAAATGTAATCGCTAGGAAGAATTAATAAATAAACAAGAGGCACTGGGAAGGCTGGCAAAAGACAGCTGAGGGAGAGCAGACTCCAAAGATACAAACTTGGTACATCCTGAAAAAAATACCTCCTAATAAATTCCATGGGGAAGGAAAACCTGCCTGTTTGAAGAATATTAACAAACACTAATGAAAAGTAAATTTGATAGAGGTGTGAAAGAGGCCAGCATGAAAAACTAAGTCATTGCAGAAGAATGGGATAATTATACGATGGTTTGGATGATTACAGTCTCCGTGATCACGTATGATACATGATGATTACACCTGAAATACTATATGCTCAATACAGCAATTTCCAGTGCAGTCCATTCTTTCTAGTGGAAGATCTGTAAGAATATTTCTTTAATAAGCAGAATTCTTGCTGAAGTCAACTGAGGCAGGCTAAATCTGTATCACCCAGCTAGCACTCTCCCACCCAAGATAAAAGTCCTGTTGGGTCACACATCATATTTCAGATTCCACAGCCCCAGGATTAAAGACAGGTATTTTCCAACATGGTGAATATTTTAGCTTTTCACTGGTCTTTGCTCTTGATAATCACGGAAACACTTGTTAGAAAACAGCATTGCTACAGTTTGAATTCACCAGCCATTAAGCTGAAGCACCATTCTCTGGCTGCACTCTTAACTGCCATGCAGAAAACATTTCAGGGTGCAGATTCAAATATTAACAGCCTTTTAAAGTGTATTCAAACAGTAAAACATTTACAAGCAAGCAATGATTTTAAAGTGTATTACACAACATTAAAAAAACAAAATACAGAGCCCTGTTGGAGAGAGGTGCCTGCCACAGGGAGAAACCAGCTTTTGCTAGTAAGCAGTAACTTTACTTTATTTCCTCTTTAAAGTTTAATGTAATGAACACACCATCAACCAAACGTGCCATGTTAACGGAGCAACACCTACCATTCACAGATCTGTTTAAGACACCTTTACCTCGAATGCAGGTAAACTAGGATACCCAAAAGAAGCTCTTCACAATTATCTATACAAACTTCCCACTATTCACCCATCCTGTATGACCTGCCCTTGATTGAAAGAGAAGAACTCTGGGACGAAATGTAACAGATCACTTCTCTGCCTTTTAAATGAATGCCTGCTGTCCTGAACGTACAACACATCTTGATGTCACCTGGGTAAATTCCAGAGACACTTCCACTAGGAACCTCTTGAGAACACAAACTCCTTTCACAGAGTGAGCATCCTCTGCTTGGTCATGATGGAGTTCAAGTGTTAAGCACTGACTTTATCTCAGCATCTGCCATTATTCTGATGAACAGGCAGCAAATGAGAACAAGTGGTGAGGGGAAAATAAGGTTATAGCAAAGCCATACCAGTCACTGCAGAGAAAATAGTGCTACAAAATATCTGTATTAGATAAGAATCAACAGAAGTAATTCCTGTGTCAGAAAGGCATCCCATTTCTCTAGGGAAGCAAACACATTGGGCTTAGATTAGCAATACATGAAATTTAGGAGAAAGTTTCTTCCCCACTGATTTTTGGTTGGGAAAGATGTCCAGTGGAGTTTATAGCCCAAAAGCCCAATAATTATGCAGACAAAAAACAAGGCCAGGCAGCAAACACCCACATTACCTAAAAGTATCTAGAATTAATTAGGACAGCACTCATTTTCCTTACATTTAGTGGAAGGCAAAAATGAAACATTTTGATCTGATTAAAAAAATTAGTCATGTCTACCTAGCAAATCCCTTCTTCCCTGAAAAGAAGGAGCTTTACAGCGGAGCCTTGCCCTGGCTGAATTCAGTGACAAGATTTGCACTGATTTGTACAGGACCAGGAGTGCATCTTCCCACACTGTGGGTCTGGAGCAGAAAAGCCAGAGCATGGACTGCTCTTTCAACATAGCATGAGCAACACAATTTTAGCAAAAGCTCCCCAGTATACCCACAGCATCAGCATGAACTGCGTCTCTAGAGGGACCCTGGACTTTTGTATCGCTCAAGCAATGCAACAGGCTGTTAGGTTTGGCACTGCTGAGTTTTACTATTACATGGCAGCAGTGCTGCGTGCTGAACTTGGGTGACCAAGAATAGGTCACAAGGGCTTGCACAGGTTGGGAAAAAAAAGAGAGAAACCTGCAAGTGTGGTCAGCAGGGACCAGGGAAGGAAAACATCCCACAGGAACAGGGATGACTGATGGGTTACAAGGGCAGCTGAATGCAGCAGCCAGCAAGACCTGGGGCCGGCAGACAGCCAGCATCCAGCTGTCCTTCCCTGCAGCATGCCACATTTATTTTCTTTATATTCACCACACAGCTTTCGAGGCTTTTAAGATTCATTAGCTTATCCAGAACCTGCACCGAATTTCCTGGACTTTCTGCAAACCTGCTGCAGCTGGTCAGGAATCTGTGATAACCCCCACATCAAGACTGCCTACGGATGCTGCACACACCCAGGGGAAAGAGGGTATCCCTGCACTTGCAAGTCACACGTACACTGCATGCCCTGTACCCACAGGTACACAGAAGCACAATGCCTTCTGCACATCAATGCAGCAGTTATCCAGGTGTCAAAAAAAAAAAAAAAATGTTCTGTCTTCTTTTACCCTCTGCCCTCCCCTTGCCTTCAGCCTGGCTGACTCATGGTTAAATGTGAGCACTGAAGAATGCTTAACAACCTCAACAACACGCAACCGTGTATCAGCACCACCACAGAGCGCACACAGTCCATCCTGCATTTCACTGCGCCCTCCTCTCCTGCCACTCAATGAGCTCATTAGGTAAATGTAGAACAAGAGTACACATAATAATTTTTCTTGTGCTTTATGAACTCAAACCAGTTTAAATACAATTGCAGTGACTTGGATTAGTCTTCTGTTTATACTGTGCTGGCCTGTCCCAGCATAGAAATTAAACAATTAATGATAAAACAAATTAAGTCAGTCCTAGCCAGGGAATAAACACCTTCTGGGTGCTGGTCAAAACCACAGTATTCATACACCTAAAGCACATGTGCCTCTGTTAAATGTGCTGTGATTGTGCAGCTCCCATTCCCTTTCAGCAGAGGACCAAGAGCTCAAAGCCCCTGACAGTCAGGTCTCCAGACAGCCCCCCTTGGCTGTCCAACTTAAGTCCCTACAACATTTACAATTTCCAAACAGACAAAACCATGTATTTCACTTGCAATCTCAAAATCTGTGTGCTGTGGCCCAATTTCAATCTTGTTTGTGCAAAACCAAACCAGCATTAGCCCACCAATGTCAATGGCATTTCAAGCAGACATCAGTCATGCACCCACTGAGCAAGGAGCTTACAAGAAATGGAGACAAGCCCAGGAGGATGCCACTGCCCCATTGCTTGGCTTAGACAAGGCAGTATCATGGCAAGTGATGCTCCAGGTCACAGCAAGAGAAAAAAATCAGGTAGGGTGATGGGCCACATGCAAGGCGCAGAGCAGCTCCCAAGTGATAACTACTTCAGTGAGCAACAGCAAGAACCATCACTCTGCCGCGGCGGGCACCACTGCTGATGCCAGGTGCTTTCAGGCCAACCTGCTCCAGCTCTGCCCTGACCTCCGCAACCTCCTCATCAGCCCCATCTGCTCCAATGAGTTGACAAGATCCCTTACACTAGCACAGCACAAAACAAATCACCTCCAAGTTTTCAGCTGTTGGAATTCACATAAAGAAAATGCTGGGATGCCCAGCTCCACACTGGAGGTGGGATTTGCATGTTTATGAGTATCTCAGCAGATTGCAATACGTCTGAACACAGTTTTGTGGAGATGTATCAAACGTTTCTACAACTGAGGAAGCACTTGAGAGGAGAAGCAGTGGTGCACAAACCCATCCATTTTGTGAATGTAAATACCTCTTTTTTTTTTTTTTTTTTAATGTATGTGCAATTTGCTTTCCTGCATGTAGTAATGGAGAGAACAAGGATGGAGAGCACAGCAGGCATGAGGGAGCCTGAAACCCTAGCAAGTGAGCAGCATCAAATATTTAGAAGGGTGCCTTCTGGGTTGAGAGGCAAGAAGTCTGCCTGCAACCTTCACCTGCATCACCTGCTGAGAAGACTGTGTCTTCTAGTAAATAACAGGAAGCCAGGTACATGGGTATTTGCATGGCCTTCAAAGTCCTAACAGTAGACAAGGAGTTTAATATATAATATATAATATAATATGTTTGTTAAAGGTGGGAAGGAACTGGTTCCTTTTGAGGCTTTACCAGTCTCCTGATGAGTGTCAGTGTCTCAGAAAAAAAATCTTCTTTCTTTTGTTAGAAGAAATATAAACCCAAATATACTTGAGCAGGACAGGTCCTACAGCTTTCCTGTAGGAGAGATGATGACAGCCCCAGGAACCTGCACAGCCTGACTCTGTCTGTGCGCCATTCACCTGGGGGATGCTGCGTATCCCTACCCACACTGCTGCTGCTGTGCACCACTCTAGAAGTGGTGCTACACTTGGGAGGAATACAAAGTGAAATATTTTTGCAACTATGTGAAATCTACTGAGACTTGTAATGAAAGAAGATTTGGAAATCTGTTAAACCGATAAAAATGATGAAATAGTTCATAATACCTTATTATCTCCTGCTAAAAAAAAAAAAAATGGCTTGTTACTGTACTGAAAAAAAGGAAAAAAGTTTGTATTAGCACTCCAATAGGCAGTGTTACAGATAACACCATAGCACTCAAGAAAAGTCACCCAACTGCAGCCTTTACAACAAAAACATGCCCTGAGGGACAACAGCAATTGCGTTTGCTAGAATCATATCTGTCAGCTAAAGCCATCATACGATAAGCTAGATATAATAGCATTAGGCAGGCAAAGCTGGGTTCATTTATTGTTTATGCAATGTAGCTTCCCATTTGCACCGGGCTACTTTAAAAGTGGCTATCCAGCCACCGCTCTACAGTTCACAAGACAGCTATGGCGACTCCTTCCTGTCCACTTAAGGCTGGGCTGCAAAACCTTTGGTCATGATGTTTACATGACTCAGCCCATTAAGGTGATGGGAGCAACTGGCTGCACAGATACGTAAGACACCATCTAATGAGCTGTACAGAATCTGGCCATCACAATCATATGCTCAGTTCTTGGAAAAAACACAGCTCCTTGAATACTCTGGAAAGCAATGCCACATCACACCCTCCCCTGTAGGTGCTGCAGTCTCTTGGAGGACCTGGAGCCTTGAAAGGACTCCGATGGAAGAAGGCTGGAAATTACATTAAAACCTTTCCCACCACATAGTGAAGACAAATGCACAGAAACTGTTCTCCGACTGAGGAATGCTTATGCAGTGAAGATCGCACCCCAATGCCATTTTTAATAGATCCAACATCCTCAAAAGGTGTTTATTATCTATCCAGTCACTAACTATACTGCCTTTTTACAGGGAGAGCAAAAGATCATGGTGAGAAATACATTTTACTCTCCCGGGCCTGAATGGGGCACTGGCTCCTGGGCAGCTGGATCCGGCAGAGCAGGGAACATGCCACACAGCTCCATCAAACAGGAGACCAGCCTTTTGCAACTACAATCCTGCACACCAAACAAGATGGAGGTTACAGACAGCAATGTGCAAAGCTGCATCCTAGCCCAGGCAGCTGCGAAACACTATCTGATTCAGCTCAGATTCACCTCCTGAAGGGCCCAGGACTCCTAGGAGATAACACGTCTCATGGAAGCGTAATGTTAAATAGCTCAGCTCTGCACATTGATGCATTGCTAACTGCCTGAGCACTATATACATGGTGGATATCACACTCGGTGTCATGCTCTGAGAATGTATCCTCACTGCAGTGCTGGCTGTTTTCTAGTCAGAGTTGCTTTTCTGAAGTCACTTTTACATACCAAAAACATTTTTTGTGTGTTATTCAGAAACATACTATAGTAATAGAGGGGAGACAGGGAGTCTGCCCAGCTCCGTTCAGTTTTATCTCTACCAGCTGCTGTACAAAGTACAAGCAATTCAGGATTCATGGCAAAAACATTTTTCTAAACGGTCCTATGGTCTACTGAGGGACGGAAGTTCATTACCATCAATGACTCACTCCCTGCTGAAGCTTTTTCCTGGACAAACTGCATTCTGCACTATTATGTTCCAGTAACAATAAATTAATAATAGGCGAGGGAATTCATAGTTCGCCTCACAAAAATGTAACCAAAGCGAGGAAAATATGGAATATGCTATAGAGATTAAGTGAAATAGTTCATTCCTCCCCCTCCAATGTGCAAGAATTATAGCCCTTCATAACAAATTTCAGTCTGTCTTTGTCACAAGACATGCACGAACACGAACTATGGAAAAGGAATTGCGTTTATACCAAACACAACTTAAAAAAACATTTTTTCCTCAGTTTCTGTTGTAAGCGCAGAAAATTTGCTTCCCCCAAAACACTGGAAAAGTCAGAAGAGATTTTAGGATACCTGGGATCAATTCCTGAACCTACTAATCTTCCTCTATGGAACCTGACAAATCATTTCACCTTTCTCTTTCACCTCAGCAGAAAGCTGTGACAATAGCCTCTGTTCATGATTTTTAGGGCCACGTTTAGCTATAGGGAGGCAGTAAATGCCATCTTAAAACCAACAGCACAAATCAGCCAGATCGCTATGTGGAGTAAGAAGTTTACTTCACTTTTGCATTAAAACCCAGGTTCATTCTCCTGGTTCCTATGCCGTTGGGTGTCTTTGAATTTCATGCTATACATATAGAATTTCCGTAGCATCATGCTAGAAGCTTTTTGTTTTTTCAACTATACAGCAATTGGGGAAGCTCTGCAGAGTATCTCCCAGATTTGTCAAAATAAAACCTACTTTAACACCTGGAAACTGGAGTTTCATACTATACTAGCAAGGAACTTCTGTTCACAGAATTAAAAGGAAAAAAAAGAAAAGCTTTTAAATCCGGAAAACAGACTGAGCTTCATGCCCATCCACATCTGAATCTGTCAAAACAAGGCTTCCCCCAAAACTGACTCAATCCTACTCTAACAGCATTTTGACTCTTCCATCTATTTTGCTTATCCATCTCATGATCCATTCCCACCAGCACCCTAACACCACTGTATCCATGTGCGTACACCCTCCCACTCCTGTGGGAACAGTCCCTGTTTCACAGGTTCTGCCCTGGGGGCATCAATCCTCCAGCCTGTGGCCATCATAGGGCTGCCTGGCAGAGCATCTCCCATTCAGGGCAGGAAGAGATGTATCTATTTACTGCCTCTGGGGTATGACACACACGCAGCCTATTTACAGGAACGATCAAGATTCAATAAAGTAACTTCAAAACATGCCAGATGTCAGACTCTGTGTTTAAAGAGAGAGCAAAGCAATCTGAAGGCATCTGTAATTATTGCTCGCTCTGGAAGTGGGAGCTTTAAAGGGAAAGATGAGTGGAAAGGGGGGAAAAGTCTTTATAGTTCTTATTAATAAAATCTTCACTCAGTTAAGAGCAAGTGTTAGTAATGAAAAGATTAGAAAAGGAGAAAATTTACAAAAGCTCATCCCACCCATCTGAGTGAGTAGGCAAAAGTAAAGAGCTTGGTTGCTCCAAAACAGCATGGGACTGTGCATTCTGAACAGGACCGGGGAGCTGCCAGAAGGACCCCACTGCTCCCTCCCCAGAGCCAGGACAACTCCCACGTTGATCCATCCTCCAAGCACAGAACATGAGCTAGTGGCAGCAATTCCAGTAAACCTCTGTGACTTAACAAGTGCTGAACAGACAGAGTAGCTCAGATGCGCTCTGGCTCCCCCCATCCCATCTGAATTCATTCTAGAAGAAGTCCTGGAATGGCAATGTGGCTGAAACCCTGGACAGACAGGTTCAGCACTCACAGTAATGCCACAAGATCCCTTAGCTAGTGCAAGGGCCAGGGAGTAGGTTCTTCTGGGTCTTCTCCTGTTCCTGACATGTGAACTTGGACTCATTCTCTTGTAGCAGGTATAGTTCAGATACGCACTTAAATGCTTTGTTGAATGGGGATGGATTGCTGAACTAGATCCAGAATTTATAAAGCACCTTGAGCAGGAATAAAAGTTATTATAGTGACTCAGAAAAAAATGCTGTGTGAAAAGGAAATATTTCTTCATGGCAATGCAGATTTCCATTGTCTTAGAATCATCATTAGGCCGTGAAAACAGTCGCTGAAACATTTGAGATGGCATGGAAATAATTTAGAGTGCTTGAAACTCCATTTATGGAAATTTGGTTAGAAGACTATGAAATGATAAATACCTACCTATAAAAGCAAATTTACCTTCCAGATTTATAAGCACATTTAATAAAGACAGATGCATTAAAACCAAGTTTATTGATACTGCAAAAACTCATGGGAGGATTCAGAATTTGTCCGGGAACTGAACTTGCATTAGTGCTTTACTGAACAAATGAGGAAAAAAAAAAAAAGGCTCTTTCAGTGAAGAATGCATATCCAAGTATCATCATATTTTAAATGTGTTTAGCATCTACCATACCGTATTAGCATGCAATGCAATTCCAACAAAGAGAACAAATAAAGGTATTTTAACAGTGGAAGACACAGAAGAAAGAGTGAGCACTCCCACCAGCAGCAGCTGAGCAAGAGAAGGCTCTAACCTTCACCACCAGTGAAGGCAGAAACCATTAGAGGAGAGCGTAAATAAATAGTTCAACATAAGGGACAATAATTTACCTTTTAAAAGCCATATATAGAAATGAAATGCACGTCTTCAATATTTTTTCTGCTTTTGCCAAAAGTAAATAGTAACCAGACCTCAAACACAGAGAACATGCCACAGTTTGGGTGGAGCCCAGTGCACCAAAGCCTAATCCCCAGCACACCTTCAGCAGGAGCTCACAGAACTCATTCTCCCTTTTCCCAAGGATGAAGGCATGTCATTTCAAACCACAGAAAGTTGTGAATTTGAGAGGCTGACAAGTTTGCACCCTTAGAAAGTTACTGAAATTCTGATGCTTGTAGATAAAAAGAGTGCATTAAAGACAACATAATGTGCAAAAGAGCCATTCTGTGCTCCTTTCCGCAGGATCAAAATCATGGTGAGCAGCAGGGTGAGCATGGCCACACAGAGGAGGAGGAGGAAGGGCAGCAATAGGGGGTGCTCAGCAGGTCCACAGCCATCCAGCCACTGCACCAGCCTGTTCATGGCCATGACACAAGGATCCTGCAAAGGTGGCACCTGCCCACAAGTACACAACTGGCAAGGGACAGCAGCTCTTCCTGAAAGAGCTTGTAGGATGGTGCTGTCCCCTACAGAAGTAAAGCAGAAAAATCACAGCCATGGAAGTTACATGAAAAAGTTTGACTCCACAGAAATATTACTTTCTCTTGCATTTCATGTCCGGAGCTCACGACAGAGTCCGGCCTGTTGTGCTTCTTCAAATGTGTCCATCACCACCGCGGTTTCCCCAACGCAACCTGGTGATACATCACAAGACCAGTGCGACCCCCCAAGCCCCACCAGGGTGGGAGAGTCCCCCAGCTGCCACATTACAACAGTGACTGTTATTCCAAATAAGGGAACTTGTTGCAAACTCCCCTCAAGCTGCCTTGTTCTGGCTGGTTTATGTTACGAGACAAGACTAAACAGACCTTCATATTTTCAGAATTAACCACTAAAAATGAAAAATTGGTTGTTTGTTTCCAGAGTGCAGATGAAGGAGAGTCCTGCAGCCAGAGGCCTCTTTTGGAAAACGCGCCACAGCAAACCCAGCACTGGGTTATCTTCCTTTGCTTTAGAGTCTTTGGGACAGATTCAGTGAGGAGTAGACACGTGCAAGCCCTGAGTCACACTTTGGTGTAACCACACCATTTGTTTCCATTTTCTCCCGATGTGGACCAGGCTTAACGTGTGGCCTCACGGCAGTCTTTCTATTTCATTTCCCCATTATTTTTGCCAGTGTGGAAGTAAGATCTAATTTATTTTTTTTTAAGCTCATCTATTAATGTCAGATCAGGGGAAGTTTCACTATGTTGCAACAAACTTAGACCATATAGCCTGTATCTTTCAACTGCTGTCATGAACGTAAATAGGAGCAGGTCACTTCATTTCCCTCTTCTTAAACTGTTTCAGTTGTCTTTCTATCTATCAGGACTGCTATTTAGTGTAGCAAGGCTCGAATTAGGTATTTTTAGGCTGCACTCCTAAACAGATGCAGCCGTACTCTCTCCATCCCCTAAGCCATATGGAAGCTGTATGACCACTTCGTGCAATGCTGAGCTCAACCTAGTATTACCACCTCTCAGCAGAGCTTATTTGCTCAGGCTCAACCTAGGCAAACTGAATTTGCCTCTGCCTGACACATGAACATATGTTCACATCCCAGCTGGCAGTATCTGGATGTCACCTGGTTAACCCTTCCTTCATTTTTGCCCCATCTCTGCACAGCCACAGGCTGTTTACTCAAACCTGACAAACAAGATAAGCCTCAACATGGCAAAGAAATATGGAAAACAAAGGCAAATACTGCCCAGGATATGACATTTATTCAGCAACAGAATTTCAATACAGTGCTTGTAGTTAAACAGGGGGAGGGAGACAGAAGAGAAACAAGGGAAGGTCCTATGAGTCAACAAGGGCAGAAACCCCATCACTCGCCACATGCTCTTCTTGCATAAATCAAGACTAAATCCCATCCATCCCAAAACCCAGTACAGTGGGCTGCCAGCTCCCCACCCCACATGGGAAGCACTAGGGCTGCAGCAGAGAGAGGACTGCTGTAGACAGAAAAGCAAGAAGGCATCCCAGCTATGGACCAACCCCACCGTTACTAGCCTGTGTTACTGCTGGCTCCCGGGAGATCCAAAGAGAAGTCACCACATCAGAAGAAAGCAATTAAAAATCGTCTGGAAGAGCGCTGAGCAGCAGCACCTGGCTGCAGGCAGGAGAGGCAGCAAGGCAGCTCAGAGAACCACACTCCTTATCAGCCTCCTTCCATACTCCCAAGCTCAATGATGTTTTCCAAGCACACATCAGGATGCCTCAGTTCTGGCTGTGTTTATTTGAATTGCACATGTAAATACCTTATTAGAGAAACAAATGGCCCTTTTGATCATAACTCACCTCCTCTGCTTTCCCAAGCCCGTGGTACAGACACACAGCAACACGGACAGCGCAGGCACGGCTGTGAGCACAGCTACTCACCTGGCTGCAAACCAGGCCTCTGCACTGCCAAAATAAAAGCAGAAATGCAGATGGGAAAGATGCCTCTTTCCCCTTCTAGCCACACAGCCACCTAGCACAGGAGGAGTCCAACTGATATGGTGGTGCAGATGCAAAAGAAAAAGCCCATGTTAAACTCAACCGAGGCCTTTCCAGGAGACTCTGTGCAGCTCTGACTTCCCCTTTGTAGTCAGCGCTTCTAATCCAGACAGGAATGGAGAAAGCTATTGAAAAACATAAATTTGCTGTTCTTAACACTTAGCTTAGACACTTAGAGAGACAACCAACAAGAAAACACAGGTTTGAAAGGAGACAAGAGCAAGTATGTGAGCACAAGGCAGAGGCATGGATTATCCATCTGTCTCTGCCAGGACCTCACTTTCCCTTCTGAATTATGTTTGAATGAGGCAGGATCTAATCTAAATGGAGAAATTAGTGTAGATTGTTGCTTGCTTCTACCAGAATTATATTTTAAAGGTCAGATGCTGCTCGTTGCAGCAAGTACTGAGCAGCACCACTGAGGGATGGCATGACTTCCAGTTTACATCTGTATCTCTCACAGCAGAATCTGGTTTAATAGGTATTGGAACCTCAAACCCAAAACAAGGCTACACGTAAAACATGGTGTGGTGGGGTTTCTTGCTGCTGCGTATTCTCCACAAAATACATCAATATTTAATTCAAGTAACATGCTGAGTCAGTCCTCTCAAGTATCAAGTTCTGGGATATCTGAACTCAAGCAAAATGTGATTACAATATAGGTATATGGTCTTTTAAACCATAGGGTGAATGTTGGGCTAATTTCAGATAACTCTTGTCTTAGGTTGATGTGTACCAATTGAACGTTGTGTTTGTCAGCTCAGACAGTAAAAGTGCAATACCTTGAAGAGATGCTAACTGCTTCTGGAAGTAATTTTAGAGTAGCCCTCATCAAGCACACACAGGAACACCTCCATCTCTGAGCCATTGCCCATTGAGGCAAAGCTCCATCTCATTCACTTTACAAGCACAAGCACTTCTCATTACTCAACTAATTCACACAGAACACGAGGGGAAGCAGCTGAGTGCCTGTGCACACAGAGGTGGGTATGTGGATACTGTGTGTGTGTATGCATGCTGCCAAAGCCTGCCATATCCTGCTGTGACCACCAGTCCTAATTTACTATTATTTTCCCTCAGTTATACAAACCATCGTTTAATTGGAGAAGCAGATCAAGGGAGTTTTAGTTCTGTAACAATCCCTAAAAAAAAAAAAAAAAATTTAAAAAAATCTCTAAAGCGGTTACACCCAGAAGGGGGGAAATGTGTATGCACTAAAAATTACCTCTGGAGCTCTTACAAAGCTTTTTAATAGGCCATAAAGTTGCAGCTTCAGGAACGGTTGTTAGTATGAGGCTAAATGCTCTCACTTATACCGCAGATGAGCCAAACTTGCTCAGTCTTTGGGGCAGCAAACATCATCTTACACATTCCGTGGTGCCCACCGTGTTGGAAGGCTCAGCTGTACAGCACAGCCAGACAAAATGCACCGGCCACCCGGGTGTGTGCAGCAACAGTGACAGCTGGCGGACACGGGGGGAAAGCCCCATGCCGCTGCCTCCTCCTCCTCCTCCTCTGCACAGTCTGAATTAAAACCCACAAGCCTTGGAGCGAGGAGCCACAGAACACATACTATGTGCACAGGGTCCTGCGCCCTTTGAGCAGAAAGCAGCCGGGACTGAGCCCCCCCAGACTGCTGCAGGCAGCCCTCTCGCCCCAGTGCTTTTATCACCGGGGCTGTACACACTCTCTCTGAGAGATTTCGGGTGGCTACACTCTTACGCAGCACCAAGCAGGCATTTGGAAGAGTTACTAGCATAGCCAGGGCATGATTTTGCTTGCCACCCCCTCCCGCTGCCTGCAGCCCTGTTTTACGCTGCATTTACACATCTTCTTTCTGAGGGTAAGAAAACGTGCTGCTGAAGGCACAAAGTCTGCCTCTTCATAAATTTTAAGTTACTGGTAATGGCCTCATATTGTAGAGGAGAAAGTGAGTGACGGGCAGTGGGGAGGCATGGTCAAAGCCACATCAAAATGCCATCAGCAGCGTGGGACAGAAGTCCCAAGGTTTGGAAAAACCCAGGAGGCAACAAGTACCATTTGGTGCAGCGGGCTCAGGGCTCGGCAGGACCACTGTGCCAGGAGGGGTGGCAGCCATTCACCCTGAGATGCTGGAGCCTAAAACCTGATTCTTATGCTTATTCTGTGCAGAAAATAGCTTCTTGAAATTGTCCATTATTTTCTCTCACACACCAAGCAGGGAACAGACTGTACTTTTTGTTTCTGATTCACAAATATTAAATCCCCTCTTCCCACTATTGGTGACTCATAAAAGTGACTCATTCACCTCAGATAGTTTTATTTCCCCCACACTTTAAATTAAAAAAAAAAAAACAAAAAACCACCAAATCCCCCACATTGACCTCTTGGAAAAAAAGAATAGCCTTTTCTTCTACTCATCAGCCTTTGCTTACAATATGGATTAAAAGAGAGTTCATCTCAGACTCCAGACGCTACTAATTCACTACTCTTGCTGGTCTACAAAGATGTCGAAGTTAGTCCGGGAAGCATCCCACCCTGGCTTTAACCTTATCGCTCTGCCCACTAGAGGCTGCTGAAGCAAAAGCAACATGACAGCTCTGCTCCATGCAGGGTGGCCCTGGGCTTCCCAACTCACCTGCAAGCAAAGCCAGAGCCCTAGAAATAAAATCAGAAAAACGGTGGAAAAGAAATGATGAGAGGCTCTGTAGTGAGTCACAGATTCACAGGGACTGTAGCCCAACCAGTTGGGTGATGGAGGGTGAGAAAAGCGGGGGCACCGACACTCTTGCACACATCATGTAGCTGCGTGGGAGAAGAGGAAAAGACAATGGTGCATCCCTTAGACTGTTTGGATGTTTTCTGCTGCGCTTTCATGGCCCACTGATACAAAGGGCAGAGAAAGAAGTTCAAGCTGAAAGCACAGCAAGATGGCTGAGCAAGAGCTCAAGGAAAAGCAACATTAAGCCCTTGTGAAGATCCCAAAGGGATCAACATCTGAAGACCTGGTCTTCTCAGCTGTCTGTCTGTTGAGGCTGGGAACACACAAGAGCATGAGAGGAGGTGCCACATGACCTTCCACACCAACACCACCCAAGAAAGCTGTTTTTAACAGAGTAACAGGGGACATGCTAAAGGTAGGGCAGCACACATCAAGCTCCTTGGAGAATTGATACTGTGCTTTTCTGCCACAGATCTCAGAGGTTTTTGCCACATTATCCGGGAAAACCCAACTCCCTTCAAAGCTAGCATCGGTCCCCTGGCTGTACACCATCACTGAGCACTCAGGGTGGAGAAGACTTACTGTAGATCTGAATCTAATCAGGACCAAACCAATTCCTGCAGGCCCAAATCTATTAATTTTCTCTACTAAAGAAGGATTGGTCCTAGACTGAATTTATTACTCAAGAACTGAGTCAATATGTCCGATGTTACAAGGCCTGTGGCTTTTATAGCACAGCGATGCCTCAAAGTTTACCTGCTAATCACATCAAGTCTTACCCTCTCAGTTCAATTCTTGCTGTATCCAGTAAGTACTTTAAAAGAGTCTTCCTCAATTTGTACCCATCAAGTACCATAAAAACATGTCTACTTATTTAGTTTTTATTTGGCAAAGCTACTCATACTCAGCTCTGTTAATCTTTGCTCTTAAAATCAATCTTTTCAATCCAATTTATTACCATACACTTATTTTTTTCAGAGTTTCTTGTTAGTCTTTCCAGTAACCAGGTGCCCAGAATTGATGCAAGAGGCTAAATGCAGTCAATTTAAAAAAAGCATCAAATCGTTGTGCTGGAAATAAAGGATGTGCTGAGGACCTGAGCCACGTGCCAGAGAGTAGAAACAGTTGTGAGATAATGAGCATGAGAAAGCAGGGTGCACGTTACTAAAGCACTGCATGCACAACCTTGTCGTGCCAGCCTTTGTGCCTTCATCCTTCTCTCCAGAGTAACGCATCCAGCTCTTCTTAACTTAAAATACTTGTACAAAGAGGGAAAAGGATCTCTTTTTTTTTTTGAAGTACAGCATGCCCTGAAGGGATGCTTCTGTTGAAGATTTATCATTGATAGTGAAGATAACAAAGAGTTAAAGAGAAATTATCCTGCCTGCAGCAGCAAGGTTAAGAAACCCATTCTTAAACTTAAGGGAATCTGAGAGATACCTTGTAGCTAAAGACAGCTGTAAAATCACCACCTCTTGGTGTCCTTAGCAAAGCAGTTCTTAGGCCACACATCACACTGGAGGGGAACCAGAGCCACAACCACAGACACAAGGCTCCAGCACAATTACACAGTTCTCATTCAAGGATCTCATTTCACTGCTAAGTGAAAAACCCAACACTCTCAGGGCTAACATCAACCATTGTTATTTCCCAAGCATAGCTTACTGCTTGGGGTTTTATTATTGCAACCCCCTTTTAAGTTGTAGATCTTCCCTCCAGTCAAGCATCAGAATGCCAAATACCAAGAACCCTACGCTTACTAACTTGATGCTTGATGAACCTCATCTCATTCTGTGAAGGTGACTTGTTTAGTGGATGAGGGGAAGGCTGTGGACGGCATCTACCTAGACTTTAGTAAAGCCTTTGATACCGCCTCCCACACGTTGTCCTAGAAAAACTGGCTGCTCATGGCTTGGACAGATGTACTCTGCGCTGGGTAAAAAGCTGGTTGGCTGGACAAGCCAGAAGCATTGTGGTGAATGGGGTTACATCCAGCTGGCAGCACGTGACAGTGGTGTTCCCCAGGGCTCTCTGCTGGGGCCAGTCCTGTTTAACACCTTTATCAATTATCTGGATGAGGGGATCGAGTGCACCCTCAGCAAGTTTGCAGGTGACACCAAGCTGGGGGAGGAGTGTTAATCTGCTGGAGGGCAGGAGGCTCTGCAGAGGGGTCTGGACAGGCAGGACCAAAGGGCCAAGGCCAATTGCATGAGGTTCAACCAGGAGACGTGCCGGATCCGGCACACGGGTCACAGCAACCCCAAGCAACTACAGGCTCGGAACAGAGGCTAGGAAGCTGCCGGGCAGAAAAGGCCCTGGGGGTGCTGGCTGATGGCCGGCTGAACGTGAGCCAGCAGTGTGCCCAGGTGGCCAAGAAGGCCAACAGCATCCTGGCTTGTATCAGAGACAGTGTGGCCAGCAGGACCAGGGCAGTGATCGTCCCACTGTACTTGGCGCTGGTGAGGCTGCACCTCAACTAGAGTGTTCAGTTTTGGGCCCCTTACTTCAAAACAGACGTTGAGGTGCTGGAGCGTGTCCAGAGATGGGCAACAGAGCTGGAGAAGGGTCTGGAGCACAAGTCTGATGAGGAGCAGCTGAGGGAACTGGGGCTGTTCAGCCTGGCCAGGAGGAGGCTCAGGGGGGACCTTATAGCTCTCCTCAACTACCTGAAAGAAGGTTGCAGCGAGGTGGGTGTTGGTCTCCTCCCAAATACATAAGCAACAGGACAAGAGCAAATAGCCTCAATTTGCACCAGGGGAGGGTTAGATTGGATATTAGGAAAAAATTCTCCATGGAAAGGCTGGTCAAGCATTGAAATAGGATACCTGGGGACATTCTGGAATCACCATCCCTGGAGGCATTTATAAGATGTGTAGATGTGGCATTTACGGACATGGTTTAGTGGTGGGCTTGGCAGTGCTGGGTTAATGATTGGACTCAATGATCTAAAAGATCTTTTCTGACCTAAATGATTCTATAATACTCTTGGACTGTAATAAGTGTTGAATGGATAACTCTTTACACAATAAGGGAAAGAGACATAAAAAATTATGTTTCCAGCAGCACACATATCTGATTAGTAACAATTCAGGGCAGGGAATATGTATGTCCCCACTGAATAAAAGCTACCACTTTCTTTGGTATCCTAGATTTAGAAACTAATTTTTATCATCCAAGACAGTGTGATGTATTAGCAGTGTTGGTACAGTTGGTACCAAACACTCAGCCAGTTGGCACTCCAGAGAAACTCAGGAGCTAGGTCCAAACTCCGAGGCTGAGCTTTGTCTCTGTTTAAAAACTTGGAAGAGGTCCCAGCTGAAGAGACAGGATAGCGGCAGGCATCAACAGAGAAGCTCCGAGCAAGCTCACACACACCAACTGGCCATCAGAGAGACCTAGCGAGGTTCATCCTGCACTACCGTATGAAAGCACGAACCTCATCGCAGGACTTGGGGAAAGAGGAAGAACAATGTAATACTGAAATGTCATTAAAATTAAGTGTGGCCAGCTGCTTTCCTCTCCATGAATTTGAATAGTAAGTCTGAGATAGTCATGACTTCTGATTTAATGAAGATGTAAGAAGTCCATAATACAGAGTCAGTTACTACCTTTTGGCTTCCAGGCTCCAAAAGCGCTGCCAGAGAGCATTCTTTTTAATGCTTTCTCACACAGGGATAGAGTTTCCAAGGAAGCTGCCAAACCTAGCAAAGGTTTGTAGTTTCCCTTTCCAACACTTTCTTAGAAAGCTGAAAATAACATTACATTACTGAAGTGGCCATTTTAATTTATTTAGTTTTGTTTTAAAAACAATAACCAAAAAGGAAGAAGACTGAAGCTGAATTTCTGGGCACTTAAAACTGTTTCTTTTGATACAGAGCTAACTAAAGCTTGACAGGCAAGTTGTACAGATCTATAGGAGATCATTTTAAGAAGGGTGCACATTCTCCAAGGCAAAGCCTGCATATTTCTTACTGCACCACGGTACATGGACTATAATCCTAGATGGGGCTTCTGGCTTACCGTAAAATACACTCAAACAATACTGGTTATTACCACTTTGAAAGCCAAAGCCTATTCCCATCCAAGTAAATGAGAGCATGGTTAGCTTCTAAATCCTATTCTTTGTCCTAAGAAGTATTATTTAAATGAAAATACAGCTGGCAATTCATTTGGGCTACAGATTAAGAACTTCACGCTTGCAGTTAAAAGCAGAGCTCCCAACATCTCCTTGTTGATCAAAGCAAACCTCTCCTGAGCTAGTCACACAAGAACATCAGTGTATCTAGGAAAAAAAGACATAGGGTACCTTGGCTGCAACCAGAAGAAACAAATGCAAAGCAAACATGCTAGCAGAAGGCAGCAGTTACCTCACAGCTAAGGGCAGCCAGGTCTCTTAAAGCTTCAGCACCTACCTCTGCCACAGAGATACCGCCAAGCAGTCTCCTCATCCCTCTCCTCTGCTTTCAGACTGGTTGGGAAGGGAAAAAAGGTGTGAGGTAGCATTAATATGCAGGTTGGAGGAGATGACTCAGCAGCCTATTCCCATTAACTTAAATTAACCCCACCTAAAGCAAAATAATTCCAAGCTTTTAATGCCATAAGGTATAGTAGGGAAGCGCAGGAAGGCACAGCAATGAACCTGCCATTTCCCACCTGGTCAGATCTAAGCCCTTTCATTCAGCACTTGATGTTTAGCCAAGTTTATCAACTATCTCTGGCTCCTCTTGGTCATTAAATAAGAAAAACACACAAACCATACTGATGCCCAGGGCTGCAAAGGTCTCTTAATGCTAGCAAGCACTATTAATGTAGTATAGGAGAAACAGATTGCCTGGGTGGCTAGCTCAGTCTTTAATGCCTGTTAGAGAGAAGCAATCCCCACGTTAAGCATGGGAAGGAGGGCTGCTGCTTTCCATACAACGGGTGAAATGCATCAAGCACAAAGGTTCAGAACATAGAAACAGGGTATTTTATGAAGGCTTAAAACAGATCCAAAGGTGTGTAAGTGTATGCTGGTACCTTGCACAGGCCTGAATGTCACCCAATGACATGTACACACCTGACAAATGACAGAAAGGAACTTTCTGTGCTATTGCATTTTTCTCTTCCAGATAGATACTATCACTACATTAGTCAAGCCTCAGCTGAACTGTCACAGTTCCTTTATTATTATTTACCAAATCGGTTATCAGCCAGATTTGCACTATTAAATTCCTGTATCATAGAATTACTCTAATACCCAGGAAATGCAGTATTAAGGATGTGCTGTTATTCCCCTGCTTGCTTTTGCTTATCTCTTTTTACAAGGCTCTTTCTCTGCCAGCTGCCCGGCAAGACACTGCCCAAGTCAAGTTGTACCCAGGGGTCTCACCCTGCAGGCTTGGGGGGCTGCTGGCTCCCACAGCACTGTTTTCCTGAATCAGCCCCCATCCTTCTAAACCAACTTATTTTTTGAACCTAAATAATTCAATGCAGAACATAAGTTTAAAAAAAAAAAATCTTATTTTTTCCAGCAGCCATTTTATTTCCTACGATAGCTGACACACAGCAGTCCTTTGAGCTGACTCAATGAAGAAAGCACTCCCACTTTCTTTGCAGAATACTAATATGGTCTTTGGAAGCAAATTTCTCGACCGAAGCTTACAGAGGTGGCACAATCAGGCCCCTGTATAAGATGATGAAGAGGCACAGTACTGTCTTGCAAAAGGCCTGCTCTTCCACAAACCAAGCAGTCTTGCCTGGCCTCTGTGCAAAGACAGGAGATCAGGTCCTGTGGTGGAGATACATGGACAGAAGCAGCATGACAAGGCTGCCTTGATGGCTTCATCTGCTCAATCCATGATGCACAGTTGGGACTCTTGGTTTACAAAAGTGAACTCTGCTGCCCAGAAAGGCTGTGGAGTCTCCTTCTCTGGAGATATTAGAAACCCGCCTGGGTGCAATTCTGTGCAACCTGCTCTAAAGAACCTGCTTTAGGAGGGGTTGGACTAGGTCCAGAGGTCCCTTCCAACCCTGACTGTTCTGTGAGCAATGCAAATCACAGCTCTGGGAAACTGGCCCTCAGGAGTGTTTGCAAGGGACATCCTTGCAAATCAGGGCATATACTGTCGTCTCCAGGAAGGTCCTGCTTGCACAGGGCTGTCACAGAGAGCAGAAGAGGTGTCATCAGGAGGAGAATCTCCCCTAAATTGCACAAAAGCTCAACAAATCAAGGCAACAAGCTGGTCAAATGACAACCCACACCCTGAGTTCAAACCTGCCTTCAGTCTTCAGTACAATCCCTCCAATGAAGTTTAATTTTCAGCAAAGCCACATGACACGATCCTTCCATGGGGATGACTTGGCTTCTCCCCCTGGCCAGACCATCTCGCCCCATCCATTGACTCAGGACACACTGCATGGCACAGCAAGCCCGTTCAGGGACCCAGCTAAAAACTAACCTTTTGAAACAAGACCTGGGGGAGGGGGGGAAAGGAATTGCTTTTAGGCCAAAAAAATATGGATTCTCTCATGTGGTCACCAGTTTCAAGGGAGGAAACTGGGGCCTGCAGCAGAGCCAACACCAGCCAGCTCAAACCTCCTTGGAACTCACACTGAGTCACTAATTTGGGCCTAAATGACAGCAGCAGGAACTGAGAACTGCCAGCTCTTTCCTGCCACTTGGTTCTGGTTAGAAATAGACCATAACAACAACAATGCAATTCTATGTCTCTCCTTCCTTTGTCCCTATGCATAGGCACTGTGAGGTGCAGAGAGGTGATATGCCTTGGTATCTGTGTGGGAGAGCTGGGAACATCAAGTAGAGGGATTTATCTCCACTAAGCTCTGCTGTGACTATTAGACCATGCTGTCTTACATTAATAAGAAGATTTCTGCAGTGTTCAGATTCTGTTCTCCTGCAGAGGCTGCTGCAAAGGAGACAATGGGGACAGAAAGTGCCTCACTTTCTTTAGGACTGCTCCACCACCATGCATATGTCCAAATCAAGAGTAAGAATTAGTGAGATGGTTCCTGCCCCCCTGCACTTCACCTGACTGCAGTGGTCCTGGCTCCCTCAGGAAATCCAATAAAAGCAGCAAGAAAACTGCCCAGGACACCACTTGACCGGCAGTAGAGGCACAGCCATTAGTCAAAAGGACTGCTTAACTTAATATTTGTTTCCAGCCACTAGGGATTTCCAGAGGTTAGATTCCAGTTAATCAAGCCATACAGCAGCCATTCAGCACCTGCCCCATGAAGATTAAAACCCATCTTAAAAAAAAAAAAAAAAGGGGGGGGGGGGGGGCCTGTACCAAAGCAATACTGCAAATTATGCTTTCAACACAATTTCCCATGCTTCTTTTTTTTTTTCTCCCTTTCTGGCACATCACCACCCACATGGAAGCCAAAAAGAGACTGTAGAACCTGGTTACACAAGGGTAGCCCATCACAGTAGCAATTCAAAAGCTTGTTCCATAATCCAGCAAAATTTTTTAATCCAGAAGTCTCATTATAGATTGATTGGCACATCTATCCATCCCAAAAACCTTCCATCCACTACAGCAGCAACTTCATCAAGTGCATTGAGAACTTTGCTGTTGCATGTCCCTGGTGCATTAGCTGGAGTTATTACACCCAGCTGCACAGCATAAAGCTACAAGAAGCAAATTCATTAGGGTCCCATTAGGTTTAGACAAGTTGGTCTTTTTACATACGAGAATATAGTGGGGAATAGCTTTGGACAATAATTTGAATGCATTGCTAAAACCATTATCTGAACTAGAGATTTGTATTTACAGGCACATGCTTCCTGGCAGCCCACACTGGCAGTTCAGAGTCTGGTGTTTAAAGTATGGTGGTACTGGCAGCAACACTCCTCTGGGGTCCTATAGGAGCTTTAGGAACACAGGGACACGAGGGTCATTCCCACTAGTTCGCTACTTTCTGAGTAATCCCTGGAAACTGCCACTAAGCTAGGGAAAGACTCAAAGAGAGAACATCTACAGGAAAATCAGCCCTGCTTTCCTTGGTGCTTTACAGTTTGCCTCCTGCACAACTACTAGCCCACCCCAACCCAGTGAGAAAGCTTAAAGGCCACTGCACCAGATCCTTATTATGTTGATTTAGGGTAACCCCGTACAGAATATGACATGAGTCTAATGATCTAACCACAAAAGAGTTTTATATTTTTTTAAAAAAGGATAATTCAGTATATCCATTCAGCTAAACAGAAAGCCCTGTGTCATAATAAAGCTGTCATGATGTTCTGGAAATATGGTCTCACTGGAGGAACACATTGTAATTTTATATCCAGCTATTTAAAAAGATGAGGCCAAGCCCTGAGTGACTGACACTTTGATGAAACAACACATGAATTAAACATAATTATACCAGAAAAACAGTAAAACAGAACTAATCATCGAGGCCCCCATGTTGTACCACAAGCAGTGACATTTGCATTGGCACAAGGTATTGCCATCCAGAGAGCTCCAAAATCTCCATGAATATCAGTAATTAAATAGTCTTCCATGCAGCCAGAGGGTGGCAAGTTCTGCTGCACCCCCCCTCCAGCTGCCTGTGTGCCCCACATGCCCCCTCCTGCCTGCACGGGCAGGGGGCTTCTCCACCTCCTCTTTGCTCTTTGAAATGGACACCATGCCCTTCACTTTATTAGGCTTTTCCTACCAGAAAAGATGCTGCATGCTCCAGCTAGATTCCTCCCAAAATTCAGAACTAGAATCTGCAGTTGTAGTCTCACTAGGGAAGACTCGATGTCTTTCCCCTCATAAAATTAAGATGTATTTTTACATAGGCCTGTCTGCTATTAACCTGTCTCCATATGCAATGTTCTCCCTATCCGTATTTAATCTAGAAAAGTCAATATAACTGGATTCAGGAAATAGGCTTTTTTCTAGGTTTCCACACAAGCTGGATCTCAAACCCCTTCTTTATGTCAACAGCAGACAACTGTTTCATAGACTTCATCTAGCAGGGTTCGTAACTAACCTAAAAATGGCAGATGGAAGCATTAAATATTTATTGGACCAGAGTGCATTGATTTCAGAAATTAACACTTTGCAAATTACTTCTATGTGAACAGCAATTAAACAGTCGAGCACAGTCCAGTCCAGGTTCTGAGTAAGCGTCAACTCTTTTTGTAAAACATATGCATATATAAAAATTACTAAAGCACGACGAGCTAACACTTCTCCACCGATTTTCATCTGCACACAGCAAATTGCTCTGCGATCATGAATTAAAGTTAAACAAAACTTTAGAATGGTTTTCCACATGAAGTTGGAGTGGTGGGAGCCCTTGTGGCAGGCACCCAGGCATCATGCCAGTTAAGCCTGCAGGGAGCAGAAGTAGATGATGCATTGCTTTGAAATACCAAGGACTCTCTCACCTTGTGTTCCCAGGGCTACTAATGCTGGGATTGAACTGGTGATAACAGTGGGATTGTACTGGTGCTTCTAACTGGGGGGGACCATGAGAAAAACATAACTGATACAGCCAGGTCCCTTGCAGGCTCCACAAGTGTTCCAGGAGTGCAACTGTAAATAGCATAAAACTGTTATTTGCTTTAGAGCTCTCTTGTTCACGTGGGAATAGATTTGCTCAAATTTTATTCCCTTAAGCCGAATATTAATCTCCCACTTGTGCTATTCACTAGCAGTACTGAGACTCACACAGCCTTTTCTTTAATAGGCCCTTTCTAAAAGAATGTATGTTTCAGCTCTGCTTTACAAGTAGCTTCCTTTTCCAGAACTACAGGTCTCCCTTTCACACACTGTGCAACACCCTTTCCAGGACTCTTTTCCCCATCCACTGTACCTGCATGCTCAGGGTCTCATGAAGGTAAGCATGTCCTATTGTATCATGTTTGCATGGCAAGGGTTTGGTAGCCGGGGGGCTACAGGAGTGGCTTCTGTGAGAAGCTGCCAGAAGCTTCACCCATGTCCAATGGAGCCAATGCCAGCCGGCTCCAAGATGGACCTGCCATTGGCCAGGGCTGAGCCCATCAACGATGGTGGCAGCACCTCTGGGATAACATTTAAGAACAGGATAAAAATCTGCACAAAAAAATGGCAGTGGGATAGAGGCATGAGAACATATGCGACAGCAACAGCTCTGCAGCCCCCCAGGTCGGTGCAGGAGGCCGGAGGGGCTCCAGGTGCCGGAGCAGGGATTCCCCAGCAGCCCATGGTGGAGCCCATGGCCGGGCAGGCTGTGTCCTCTGCCCATGGAGGAGAGATCCCCCCTCAGCCCATGGAGGCCCATGCTGGAGTAGATCTCCCCCTCCCCCCCTCAGCCCATGGAGGCCCATGGCAGAGCAGATCCCTCCCTCAGCCCATGGAGGCCCACGGCAGAGCAGATCCCCCCCCTCAGCCCATGGAGGCCCATGCTGGAGCAGATCCCCCCTCCCTCAGCCCATGGAGGCCCATGCTGGAGCAGATCCCCCCTCCCTCAGCCCATGGAGGCCCACGGCAGAGCAGATCCCCCCTCCCTCAGCCCATGGAGGCCCACGGCGGAGCAGATCCCCCCTCCCTCAGCCCATGGAGGCCCACGGCGGAGCAGATCCCCCCTCCCTCAGCCCATGGAGGCCCACGGCGGAGCAGATCCCCCCCTCAGCCCATGGAGGCCCACGGCGGAGCAGATCCCCCCCCTCAGCCCATGGAGGCCCATGATGGAGCAGATCCTCCACCTCAGCCCATGGAGGCCCACGATGGAGCAGATCCTCCACCTCAGCCCATGGAGGCCCACGGTGGAGCAGATCCCCCCCTCAGCCCATGGAGGCCCACGGTGGAGCAGATCCTCCACCTCAGCCCATGGAGGCCCACGGCAGAGCAGATCCCCCTCAACCTCCTGAGGGCCCCACACCGGGACAGTTCATGAAGAATCACAGCCTGTGGGAAAGACTCACGTTAGAGAAGTTCATGGAGAACTGTCTCCCGGCCCCACACCGGGGCAGGGCAGAGTGTGAGGAGCCCCCTGAGGGGGCAGGAGCGGCAGGGACAGGGCGTGAGGGACTGACCCAGCCCCAGCCCCAGCGCCAAGGAGGGGGAAGACACGGGGAGTGAAGTTGGGCCCGGGATGAAGGGAGGGGTTGGGGAAAGGTGTTTTAAGATTTAGTTTTATTTTTCATTATCCTACTCCAATTTGAATGGTAATAAATTAAGCTAATTTCCCCCAGTGGAGTCTGTTTTGCCCATGACGGTAACAGCTGAGCAATCTCCCTGTCCTTATCTCAACCCTTGAGCCTTTCGTTATATTTCCCCTCCCCAGCCCAGCTGAGGAGGGCAGTGATGGAGCGGCTTTGGTGGGCACCTGGCATCCAGCCAGGGTCAGCCCAGCACACCTATTCATTAAGGCAATACCTGAAGCCTCATTAAAGTTAATGGTTGACTGTACATTAACGACTTGGAAGCTTTGGGTACCATTCCGCAACCTCTCCTTCCTCAGCACAGACTGCTACACACTGTATTTTGTTCCCGTAGCTGGATTTTTTCCATGCTCTGACTACATCACTGCTGTTTTACTTTCTCCCTTCCCCCAAAACATATGTACTTAAAAACCCAGTAAAAATGAACAAATCCACCTACACAGGGATGGTGAGCGTGTAAATCAGACTCTGAGCTCTTCTTGCAGATGTGCTGATGGAAGGGCAGAGGCTCCCCACAGACCATGCTTGGGAATAAGGAGGTTATTTGCATTTCACAGGCAGTGCTGGGCTTTGCTGTGGTGGTCAGGACGGCACAGAGGGGATGCTCTCTCCCGCAGCCAGGGAGCAATCCTGGCCCCGCTGCACAGCCCGTCCCCAGGTACCAGCCAGCTGCAGTAGTACATGGGGAGGAAACGCAGAGCTGGCTCCACAGCAGCACCAGCACCCACAGCACAAACCCTGACCGAGGCATGGGGCAGAGCAGGAGAAATCAGGGGGATCCCCTGGCTTAGCCAGCCAGGTGAGGACAGGGTGCTGCTGAGAGCATAGGAGAGGGGTCTCAGGTGCAGGGGAGCGGTGGTACTCTGCACAGACGCAGTTAGGAGCTTGGATGGGATGGGGATGTGCCAGCAGGGCTATACTCATTTTATTGTGTGTACACGCAGGCTTCTTCTGTTTGCCTTCTCCCTTTCTCTCCCATTCCAACGTACAGATTGGGTTCATGTCCCCAAGAGCTCGTGAGTGAGTTTGCAGAAGAAGATGAAGAGAACAAGGCTGCCAGGGGACTTTAATGAGAGCTACTTCTATTCTCATAGTGCAGTTAAGAGTCACATAATGAAACAGAGGCTGGTTTGTTTGTTTTTTAATGAGCTCTATTTATATTTGACTTTAACTATCCTCATTCATTTTCTCCGAATCAAACCTCTACTGCTGAAATCTTGTGCATCAGAGTTAATAAAGGGCAGCTCTAATCTGATTTACTGCATAGTTCCAAACATGAACGTACTCACAAGAGGGGCTGATAGTTTACAGCAGCAATGTTTAAAGCTAAAGAATTGACAGCAAAATTGAACATAACTTCTCAGCTGTCTCGAATAAGCTGAAGTAATCCTGCAGACTTGCCAGGAGGCATTTTTCTTCCATGTTGTTGTAACACTGAGAGGTTAAGGCTGCTGTTAAAGCTAGGTTTATGGTTTGCAAACTGGAAGCTGGTGAAAAGCAGGTGCTTTATCCAACAGATTTCATCTGGCTGTTAGGGACACCTACCTTTCAAGATCTTAGAGGGAGAGGGGAAAACCAGAGGAATGACACAGGAACCAACCCAAGAAATGCAAGACCCTCGTGCCTTCTACCTTCAATAATGCAGAAAAAAAAAAATCATCAAGGGGGGTTGTGGCTCACTCCCTACATAGAGGATAAAAATAAAAATCAGCAATACTATCCCCTTGACTTCTTCCCCTCCCTAAAATAGAGAAGCCACTGTTTGCAACATAGCTAGAAATCTGAAATGGAGGTTTTCTCCTTGGAGGGAGAAATTTTGCCCCATCTCCATACTGAAGCTTTTAAACAAACACAGCTTCATTCTAGAGCAGCAGCTGTGTAATTAAGCCAATTTTGGGATGAACAGTGTGATTCAAGAGTCAAATACTATCTTAATTATATACATTAATATTCTGCTAAGATGCTTATAAAAAAAAAGAAGATAATTCATATTATTGCACAAGGAAGGCCACTAAAAATATAAAAATAACAGAGAAGGGTGCCAGTCTAAGACATGGCGGATAACTGCACAGTGTGAAAGCAGCTCCCAGCTGCAGAGGAAGTGCCCAGTGAGCAATGATAACACCCGTATCTGAGCAAAAAACAGTGGCAAAAAGTCATCTGTTGTCAGAGGTGAATACTGAATTAGGGACTTCTGTGTCAAAGGGAGAGCTGCCCTGCGGCTGCCCCAGCTGCTTAGGAAGGATTTTTGTCTGCGATCTCTTTTATTCTTCTATGAAGAAATGCAAAAAAGGAGAGTATTCACAGAAACAGGCAGCAAAGGGAGAACCGGAGGTCAGAACTGGGGAGTTCAGGAAAGGAGTCTCACTTGCTGAACAGTGCACTGGGATGCCCTCCTATTGTGGGGACACATTTCAGTCCCCATCTACAGATGGCCCCGGCTGCTGGGAGGTAGGCAAGGGGCAGCATCTGGCCCTGGGTGGCTGGCAGGGGGGGAGCCTGGCTGGCAGATATGGAGCAACCAGGGCACAGGACACGGGAGTGATGCAGATTAGGAGCTGGGGAACACTGTCACTGCCCCAGAGAGGACGGCGCATCCCTTGTCAGAACCACGTTGCAATCCCACACGGCTCTCTCACCTCTAACTGAGGCTGCATTGCAAAACTACAGCATCAACTGATCAAGAGAGAAAAGAAGGAATTTCCTTGTGGGGTAGGAAGCCACAATGGGGTGTGAAACTCCTGATTCCCACTATAGACAAAAAAACATAACACAAGGTCTCAGAAAAGCCAGAGTTGCCTCGTGCATATTAAACCCCCGATTTAAATGGAGCTTGCAATTGCACAGTGGCAAGAGCCCTCTGGTCTCAGGTGTGAGGTAAGGCTGGGGATTCTGGCTCACAGCCTCACCATGGGGTCCCGTGTGCCCATCAGCCCCAAGGAGTGGGGCTGGCTCCAAGTGTGAACGGGTGATCTCCAAGGAAAACCCAGGTGCTGCAGGAAGCAGGGCTGGGAATACAAAAGCATTGCTCTTTCTGCCGAACAGGCAATGAATCGGCATCATGCAGAGGTGCTATTCAGGATGAGACTGCAGTGCAAGTGCAGAAGCGCCTGAGCTGGCTCAGGTCAAGGCTGCAGCATGGCTGCATCAACCATCCCAGGGGGTCATCAGGGGCAATGTAGCCCCCTGAGACCCCCAGAGATGAAAAAAGGACTGCACACATTCAGATGAGCTGACATGATCCTACCTGACATGAAAAATGAGTCTCAGGCTGAACCACACCCTGGGCTATGACCAACGAGAAAGCCGGCTCATGTCACACGTGACAGTGCTTTGCATTTTATGGTGTTCATGGGAACAAAGTGCTAGCCAGCTCTTCAGCTAGACCAAGTCACAATCAGGTCTAAATCATCCTGGATAATTCTATGTAGAGGAGTGAAGGCAGTGGGTTGATTAGCATTGTTAACACAGGGTTTGTCTCTCTGTCCACTTCTGGTTGTTCTAGCAAATCTATGATCAACCTCCATGTTGTTAACAAGGCTGTAGCAATTTTGTCTCCCCTCGACGCAGCCTCAAGAAGTACCTTTCCAATGCTTTGCCATGTCTGAATGCTGAAAACCTTTCTCACCATAACTGCCAAATCATACTTTTTACACCACACTAGCAGAATTCTTATTGCCATTTCATCATATTTTAAACCTCTTTTTTTCATTGCAAATATAGAATGTCTCCCTGTCCACTTTTAATTGTTCTAGTAAGTTTAAGACTAATCTCCATGTTGTTAGTGATCTTGTTGCAATTTTATCCCCTCTCGAGGCAGCCTCAAAAAGTAATTTTCCAGCATTTTGCCATGTCTGAACGTTGGAGACATTTTTCGGCATAACCAGCACATCATTTACTTTGCAACATCCTAGCAAAGTACTTATTGCCTTCTTGTTATACTTTATGGTTCTTTTTTCAAATATATCTATAAGCATTGTTAATGTAGAATTTTCTTCTTCTGCACCCATATCTATTAGTCCCCATCTACATTGGGAACCAAAAGTTGTAATTTGAGTTAAGATAGACAACAAATACACCCATATTGATTAGTTGTCAACAGCTCACCTCTCACAGTGCCTGTTTCAGGTCACAGGCTCTCCCGCTTGTCTCAGCTACATTGGGCACCAGTTATTGTAGTCAGAGTCCAGCAGCCTCACACTGGGCACTAATTGTTGCAGCACAAACAAACCAGTAGGCTGCAACAAGGCTTTTGCCATCAGTAAGATTCTACTGTCCATGCCATTTCTCCTTCCTCCAGAGGTCAGACCACACTGCTCCACCTCCATCCAACCACCCATCCTCAGGGCTATTTAACTACTTAGCTGGAATGAGCTACAGCTGCATATCATCATGTCA
The DNA here is from genome assembly GCF_023638135.1 of Falco biarmicus. Classification (NCBI taxonomy): domain Eukaryota; kingdom Metazoa; phylum Chordata; class Aves; order Falconiformes; family Falconidae; genus Falco; species Falco biarmicus. The sequence goes on from NC_079296.1 coordinate 25,934,772, forward strand.
ACCAACCCACTGCCTTCCAGGCAAGGCCACAGCTGCACATTATCAATGCTAATCAACCCACTGCCTTCATTCCTCTACAGTTCCACATTTGGTTTTGCCAAATCAGAGCCCAGTGAAGAGCTACAAAGACATATGTGTTGACCAATGACGAGGAGAGGATTTAGGTCTGTTCTTGCCCCCCATACATTTTTATTTGGAGATCCCAAAGTACCATGAGAAGGCATGCAGAAAAAACTCACTTACCCTCCTGCCATTTGGGTGCTCCCCCAGGAAGCACAAGCTTCCATCCATCTGCAGCAGAAACACACCAGGAATATCAGGGAGAAAGACCATTTTCCAATCCCAAGATGGCTTAAAAAGTGATGCCTACAAATGTTTAAGAACTCGGTACCCAATCAACATGTAGCAGCAACACAGTTACTTAGCTGTCCCAGAGAGAAACACTCTATTCTGAATACAGCAGAGGGAAGGGCAGGTTGAGGGCTGAGCTCCCATTTAGCAGAGTAATTTGCCCAAATTCCCATGTCCTACTAAGCCATGGGCCATGGTGGTGAGGAACTGCTGCTCAATCCCTCTACTGCAGAACAATTTGGATGCAGAGACAAACTGCCTTCACATCAGTCCCAAGACCCGCTGAATGAAGGCCATTATGCTGCACACGGAAAGCAGCAACACTTTGTCTTAGGGCTGGAATGGCATCCCATGGGTCCAGCAACCTCAATGTCTCCTTCACAAAGCAGAAAACTCACCAGTACCTTCCAGTGGGCTCCCAGGAGCCCAGAACAAGGATGGGATGGGTTGAGATGGGGGCAATTCAGTAAGGGGACCTCAGACTTTCCATTTTAATCTCTAAAAGCTTTAGGAAACAATTCTCTCAGGCAGCTCAGAAGAGCTTCACCTGCTGGCCTTTGACACTACAGAAGTAGAGTGGTGTTTCAGACTTTGCCTCTTGCAGCTTGTCATGTGCAAGGCTTAACAGCCCCAGTGCCTTCCCCTGCGAAGGGGAGATGTAAGGGCACCTATCTCACAAACAAACACTGGATTGTTACTCATCTTAACTACACGGAGGGCCAAGGTCTTATTAATTAGCACTGACATTTACAACAGAGGCCATGAGATATGAACGATATGAAGATGGATGAATTCCAAGAAGATTTGGGAGCAAAAAAGGGCTGTGGGGGATGGTTGGTCTTTTTATTATTATTATACTGAGTTTTCCCTGTAAAGAGAGACTATTGACATTTGAATTACCTTTTGCATTAGAACAGGAAAAATTGCAGTCAGTGTTTTGCCATGTGTCTAAATTGCAAGGTGCTGCACACCACTGAAATGAAAGAGGGACCCTTGGATGGGCTAGTCTCCAGTCACTGGACTTTTGTGTGGACTGAAGGTCACAGAACAGGCTGTTTGGCTGAAAGGGTCTGGCTTAGCTTTGATTCAGAGGATTTCTTTCCAGAAAAATGCAAAAGTCCACCAATTGTCTGCCTCTATTGATGCAGGGTCAAGCTCATGATAAAATAAAACCATCTGCTCTTTTATACTTTTATCTCAAACCAGAATAAACTTATTTTGATGCTCTTGTGAACTTGGCTCCTTCCACTGTCTTTCATGTGCTCCAGTTGACATTATCAGGCATTCAGATTCCTTGGATAAGATCCTCAGGCATCAACCAGTGGGATTAAAATAAAGATCAATTGAAAACAAAAGCATTGGTGGTTCTTTTGTATGCTTTCTGATTTTTGAGCCATTAGGTCATATTTCTTTTATACCTCACAGCTTTTCTCTGTAACAGAGAAGTGTATAAAATTGAGAGGCATTTAAACAAAAGCTAGGATTCTCATGTAATCCCTTCAGCCCAGCAGCTGAGGCTTTAGGAAAAAAAATCAGTTATCATGAGAGCCAGAAAAGCTGCCTCAATTCATTACTCTTTTCTATGTGACAATGCCAACAGCAGAAACAACTGCCCTGTTTCTGAGCACTAAGTAACCTCATTCTCACCTTCATCCCTACTGTGCTGCTGATCCCTAGGAAAGAGTCTTCAGAATTCAACAGGGAAACCAAAATCTGGAGAGGCAATCCACTGGCAGTGACACCAGGGCATGGGAAGCTCAGCAGAAGGGGAGCAGATCCTGTACCTGACCCCAGCCCAGAAGGAGATCCTCCACCACCACCTCAACCTCCACTTCCTCTCTAGGGTGAAGACGGGAGGGTCACACTCACACTGAGCTCTGGGGTATCGTTGCCTCTTCCCTTCATAACCTATAGATTCAAAACTCACCAAGACATGAGTATGCCATCAGAGTAGAGGGCAGAAGGGTGCCAGAGAAGGGTGCTAGCAGAGATGCCAGTCTGCATCTCCTGGGGAGACAGGAGGACACTTAGCATATATCTCTGACAAATGCCATCAGTGGGCAGGGACACCACTCCCTTTATTTAAAACCTTATTCAAACCAAGTCAGAAAATCCCATCACCACTGGTGTGATTTTCCAAAGCACAATATATAAAACCCTAACAAGCACTGCAATTCTCAAAACAGCTTTCCTCTCTCCTTTTGCCATCCTGCTAATCGTGATGTCTGGGGCTATAAAAAGGCACAGCACAAGAGCATGTCTCTCATTCTGATCTGCTTCCGTGTTTATAATCATTGCTTATCTAATGACACTAAGGAAGTGTTACCAAGGAGACTATTTGCATCCTGCACGATGTTGCTAAAGCAACACTGCCAAATTAGATGCAGCGCTCTTAGCCTTCACCTACTGTATTTGCATTGCTATTAAAATGAAATAGTCACGGGCTTAAACTATATTTGGGTCATTCACTCATCCAAACACCTGAAAATAGTCCAATGGCAGCAACTACGGAGTTCCCCCTTAAATCCAGCACATCTAGGTCTCCATCTCTTACATGTATTTCTAGCTTGCCTGTCAATGTGACCTGCAGACAAAGCAAGACATCTTTTCTTTCATACTATAACCTTCCTCTACAGGGTGTTTCCCTATATGTCTGGCTTTTATTTGAATACATCAGGAGATTTTAACTGTAATGGAATCATAGAATCGTTCAGGTTGGAAAAGATCACCGAGTCCAATCGTTAACCTAGCAGTGCCAAGTCCACTACTAAACCATGTACCTAAGCACCACATCCACACATCCCTAAGTAATTACAGCATCTTAGTATTTGGTGGAGCATGGCAGAAGGCAATTTGTAAGTAACATTAACTTTTGAGGCACAAGATGGCTCAGAGGCATTGGAGATGTGACAACTTGCCTGAAGTTTATGGCTCTGCTGTCCACCCTCACCCTGAGTCTTGGTTCAGCTCTGAAGAGACACCATTCAAGGGCTTCAAGATGGCCCGTGGAAAGATCAAAAGGCTAATTAATGACTAATAGGGCAAAATACTCGTTAAGGAGGACATAATAAAATCAAAACAATTTAACGCTATTAGGAACTATAAACAAGCTATAAACAAAAATAAAGGCCAGGAGCTATTTTAGGTGAAGTTACAGAAGAAATTAAACAAAGCAGCACAAAAGACTACTGGTAGGAGGGATGAGCAAAAGGAACCAAGAGGTGTGTTTGCACTGGCTTCCAAGGCAAGTAACAGCTTCCCTAGAGTCTGGCAATTAGTCAATATGCTAAAAAACCATACCTAACATTAAAATACCCCCTCCATGTAAATGCAGAAATATAGAAAACTGTCAGGAACTTTACAGCAAATATTACAATTGCAAAAGAATATATTCTATTCAGCTGTACTTCTACAATAAATATAATTTCATTGTACCCTTCACGATATCAAGCAATGTCACAAGCAAAGACACCAGGCTCTTTGAACTCAACTCAAGTATTCTGGTGCAAATCTGGAGCAATGTATTATCCCCACAGCTTTCTATTCTGACACTCTGAGCAATATACTTTGGACAACCACACACAATAATAAAATACTATCCTACCCATACCTAGCTGGAACTCTCCATCACTATTTAATATGTTTATTCCAAAAATAACTCCGGCTTTTAACACTTACAAATTTAACAGATAAACTCGGGCAAGGACATAAATACTTGGCATCTGTCACTGAATTCAATCAGCATCCTGAATCTGAGGATTCCAGCTCTGCTTCAGTGTGTAATATGGTTTGGGTGCCTCTTACTAATAAATCCTTGCTTTAGCCCAGAAGCACTACTAAAAAACATACCTGGGAGCATTTTACTACATACAAGACCTCTGTTTGAACAGCAAATTTGCTCTGCCTGCAGAATCTAATCAGAAGAAGGTAATTCTCCTTCCTTCTGAACAGGCTACAGCATGAGAAAGTTCACATCAAGAAAGCCTTTTACCTGCCAGCACTTGTAATTGCTTATGCCTGGGACTTTAAGCTGAAATACCAGAATCTGGGCTGGTAGAAGGAACTGCTAGCAGTACCTGCAGTTCAGCAAGGCAGGTATGTCCTTTGGCTCATGCTTTTAGCAACATTTAAGGATGCTTTCCAGAGGGCTGCAAGAGACGGAAGTGCCCAGCTGAGTGAGTCAGTGGCAGCTGAACGCTATCGCCTCCTCTCAGGATGCTGCTGATCCTGTGCCGAGCAGGGAGGGGGTGACGCAGGCAGGTGGAGGTGAATGCCTGCTCAGCTGCATCGATGGACTGGGAATACAGAGGGAAGCCCTCTAGTCCCAGAATTTCCCTAGGAGTCAAAAGGGGATCTTGAGCCTGGATCACATGAACTTGATGGAAATTGATGGATGTAGGACTACTGTGTTCAACAGATGGGTTGAGTCTTTCTCCTGCTGAATTGTTGTGCAAAACGTAAATAATTTTACCTCCCTAGACATCAGCCTATTTTAGGACAAGGGGATGGTGCAAGCCCTTTCCTGCCTCCCTGCAACAGCTGTGGTGAGGCTCAGCTCCTCAAATTTTGTCATTGCTTTAGCTCATCCACAAGAAGGTGTGATAAAGGCACAGAAGAGGATTTCTGTAATTGCCCATGGCTGGAGAACATGTGTGTGCCCACCACCACACTCTGCTGAGCTGTCTGGACATGTGCCAACATGGTGCTGGTGGAGAGCCTCCTCCAAGCCACCCGGTAGGGAAGCCACCCTGAAGCAGGTGAGCAGTACTGGGGTTTGAACAAATACTCAAAGTCTTCTTAACTCCTGTCTGAGAGCAAAAAGAAATTCAAATCTCATGAGGCTCCAACTCTTCAATAGCCATACTCCCTCATGCCTCCTCCCATGGCTGCCACGGGAAAACTTCATGGAAGTTTAGAAAGCGACCTGCAGTCCTCTGTGGAAAGGGTTATTCATGTCCATGCACAAAGCTGCAGGTGGTCAGTTTTAGCTGCCCCTGCTCAAGGGGAGCTTTCCCAGGACTCAGCCCCCCTCGCTGCCTTCAGGTGCCCTGTGTGAAACAGGCTGGGGAGGGCTCCAAGGAAGGGTCAGAAATGAGGATTTGCATCGCCAGCAGGGCAGAGAGAGGAGAAGAAGTACTACCCTTGCCACCAGCCAACTCCTCCTACCCCCATGGGAAATAAGATCAAAAGGAAAAAAAGGTTGTCTCTGTGCTAGCTATGCCTCTGCAAAATTTTCTAAAGACTTTCTGTTGGTTTTGGATCAGGTCCTAGACCCATGTGGACAGATCCATCCTGTATCATGTGTCTGGATTATTTATTAGCAAAAGGGTTCCCTCTGCAATCAAGCATGTAGAGCACCTTATTAAAACATGCCCTGCTCCGTATCTGACCCAATGGAGTTGGCATGAAGAAGTTCTCACCACACCCAAAGAAACACTGCTGGACTGCAAATTATCATTATTCCCTCGTCTCAGTTCCTACATGGCCTTATCTAAACTATGTCATAAATCTTCTGGGTTTTATCTGAACTCTCCTCCTCCTACTGACATTCTGTACTTCTGAATAACGTTGTCTCCACATGAATTACAAGGGGCACAGCAATAATGCTCCAGTAGAAGCAAGGGAAGCAGTGGGAAAATAGCTAAAAGCTACACCGAACTGTTTTCCTACTTGTAATCTGTCATATTCTGAGTTGGAAGATTAGATAACAAGACTATTTATAGTGGCATTGCTGGGTGTGTATCACAAAACCTTTATTGTAAGACCACAGCAAGTATGAAATTTTAATTTTGCCTGCCACTTCCCCATGTCACAGCTTCATCTGCAGCAAAGCATTTTTTATTTCACAGTGGGGTTATTAATAATGGATGTAGCATTAACATTTCCAAATTGGGAGTTTACCTTCAGTCTCTGTTCCCACCCATCCCTCAGTAATTTTTCATCCTGGGCTTCACATTGAACTGACGACCAGAGACTGACAGTATACGCTCAGCCACCAAACACACATCGCATGGGCAAGAGCAACCAGAGCTCACTCCATTCACTACTACAGGTCCCACCTGCAGGACTTCTCTGGTTGAAACCTCAAGCTGCCTCTCAACCTCTCTGCTAAATCCTCCAGTGCACACCAAGAGGGTCTGAGAACAACTGTCCGAAGGAAATGCACCGAACACCAGATGATCTCCACAGGCCGTAAGGCATCCAGCAGATGGTGAGAACTTTCTGCCGCAACTAATGCGGGACAGATTTCAAGTGGAGGAGCAAAGCTCTCAGCTGTCAGTACTTATCACTTGGCATCTCAAGTCTAAACCTTTAGAAACAAAAGGTATTTGTGGATTTAAATAGGGAGAGCTTTTTGCACCTTTATTTTATTCTGTGCCTATTAAGGGATGTAATTGTTGAGGGTTGTACTGTTAAAACAGGTACACTAAATGATACACAGATATGGGAGTGGGAATGTACAAACCCGGTGCTAACATCAGAGGTTACCCAGGTCCCTTATAATACATTCACTGCATTTTTTAATAAAGCAAGTTATTTCAACTGCTTCTCTTTCTGGATTTGCTGAAATGCCACAACATAATTAGTGAGGCACATTTTCTCTTTCCCATTTTCTATGACATCTATGCAAGTGACTCACTCACTCACATAATACACCAATTTTGTTTGCAACATTTACAGTTATTTGTGTCCTGTCTTCTATAGTGACTCAATACTTCTATAGGAAAACATCTCTTCCCTTCCTACCTAGTAAATACGTGTTAAGTACAAAACCCAAGCATTCATCATGGACAAAATTGATCTACAAGATAGATAGATATTTAAAAATGCAATGGTACCAGTTACTGACATGAAAGAAATCCTGAGTGCCCCCAATATAAGTAAATGCTATATTAAATAGGTATCTCTTAAGGAGGAGATTTGAACTAATCTTCTGATGAAGAGTTGGAATCGAGATGGTAAATAAGCTCTGGATCTACAGCTGCTTGGCTTATCTGGCAAAAGCCTGTCCAGTGGCAAGTTAAGACTCTAGCACTAAGCTTTACATTAGATGGTGTTGATGAGCAGCAGAGCACGAAACGCAGTCACGTCTCCATCCAAGTAGCAGTTAAAGGGAAATCAAGCAGAGCTTATGCCTAACAGAGGATAAAAGATGATCAGTGGGGGTTTTAAATTGTATGTTGACATAAGGGAAGTCAATCTAAATTAGAATGAATCAAGCATAACATGATTACATTTATTCTGACTGGGTCAGGGTGTGAGCTACAGCTTTCAAGTAGGGTGAAGCTAGAGGGATGTCCAGACAGGGACTGCTTGCAAAGACTTCCATGCTCCCATTCAGCCCCCCAAGTAAGAAACCAATACCCTAAAAGAGCTCCTTAATTCCACTGGGACAAAGGATCCAAAAAATTTCCAGCTCTGCCCAACATCCCATGGTCCCTTGTCTCTTCAGGAGCCAGGGTCCTTCTTTGCTACCCCACTGGCTAGTTACTGACACTGGCTAATTACAGAGCTCCCCAGCCATTGCTTTGCTGGATCAATCTTCTCAGGTCCTCATGCTAGACATAGGATGTGTTCTGGCCGTATCATAAAAATGATGAGATCAACAGTCAACAGAGAATCCCTGCATATGCCAGTGCACATGTGTGTAAACCCACACATGCAGGAACATCTGGAAGTGTCAGCGTTACCAGCGTTAAACCTAAATACCAAATACAAAGGAACAAAGAGAGGAAGGAGACTCTGCAAGCAATGCCAGTACTTTAGAGTTTGTCTAAAATTTTATTACTGATTTTTCCAAAAAATGTCTACATTAAGTAGGGGGGTTTTTTAATTAACAAAATCTGCGTATTATTTTATGTCTGAGGCTGGCTGAGAACTATTAACATTTACCTCTCAGAGTTTTGTGTAAAATAGCCCTGAGGTTCGACCTGACAGTTTTCTCAGAATCCTTCCCTATGCTTCAGCAAAGAGTCGAACCGAGGTGGACTAATGGAGAATTGTATAAACATAATACCTCCATGACGTTCTCCGCCCTATGATTTTACAACACAATCTTATTTTACTCCTGTAACTGGAAGGCCAAGTAACCAGCAGTGTAAACATGAACTAGAATCTTATATACAACATGCTTTTACCAGCAAAAGATCTCCAAGAATGAATGAAGATGAAAAGCTTCCCCACCTCAATTTTAACAACATAATTGCATAAACCGAGACCTTAGTATGGGTAAGTATCCAAGGGTCTGCTCTCCTCCCCAGCTAGAGCTGGCAACACCCTAGCAGAGCTAGATTAAAAGGTAGCTCAGGTTCATGTATAGGTATCACAGTCACAGCAGAAACTTTAACCATTGCCAGAGCCTAAGTTTCAGTTAAAAGTCAGCTCTTGTCCCCAAAACTACTCCGAGATTTGTCAGGTTTTGGCACAGAAGCAAGCACATGCACAGTGCTGCGAATAAAATATGAAACTACTTTGGGATCTGGCAGTTGGCAGCATGTGGCAGTGCTGAGCACCTGCATAGTGCTGTGATTAAGGTTAATCTTAGATGAACCATTTCTGGATGGAGACAATCCCGAAACACAGGCGTGCAGATCCTGCTCCTCAGGACAGTTCAGAATTGGATTACTCAGATGCCCTAAAATATCAAGCCAGAGCATGTGTGGAACCCCAGCTTGAAATAAGTAGCTACCATGAAGGTATGCACTGCCAAGTAAAACAACGCGTACTTACTACGTACTTGCCATGGGCAACAATTTCAGCGATGCAGCAGTAGCTGGTTTCTGCCATTATCCTAGCAGCAGTACCTAAGAACAGCTGCCAAATCTGAAATATTCCAAGCTTCTGTATTAGAAATATCCCCAAATATGGGGATATCCACAAAAGCTGCTATTCCAACAGTATAGGAAAGAAAAAGAAGTGGGGGCTACTCAGGCCTCTGTCATTTGGGAGGTCAATGTAAGCACAGAGAACCTGCTTTCTCTTACTCCAAAGAGCCCACAAATGCAAAAGCACCTTTATGTGTCAAAATCACAGAGTGCAGGAGACACAGCCTCATCCACGAAAGCTTGCACAGAGACCTCGACACAATCTCTACTGTCTCCCAAATAAAGCCTGAACATTCTGTGCACGACTTTGAGGCTGGCAAGGCAATGAACCACTCCGTAAACACCCAGGCAGGGACATTCATGAAAAGGAGGATGGATCCAGCTAGAGACCAGCCAACACCAGTGCAAGCTCTATACCTCTGTCTACCACTGTCTGAACAACCCAGTTCCAGCTTTCGGTGCTGTGGAGAAGTTTGAAGTTCTCATTTCAGCATTATCCTTATCAGCTACACACAGGTAGCCATAGGAAGATGCCCTTGGGAAGTCCGTAGGAGCAGGGCGAATGTGTGGTCCTTGTACATAGCAAACTTCAAAGGATTCCTCTTTCATGACCTCCTCCAGCCTCCCCTAAAATTGGACTCATTTTAGCATCCATAACATCCGCTATTAATGAGCTCTACGGAGCTGCTAGCCACTGCAGACAGCTACAGCTTCCCTTTGTTCAAAAGGAGCTGGAATCTACCGACTTCATTTGATGTCCTCCTAATTCTTGTGCTAGAAGAGAAAGTGAAGAGTGAAGCTCTGCCCCTTCTCTACATGCCAAATCATTTCCCATCCTAGTTGTCCCTTTTTCCAGAGGTAAGAGTCCTAGTTTATTCAACCATTCCTTACATAAAATTAATCCAGACTTCTGTCTGTCCCTGTTGCCCTCTTCGGAACCTTTTCCAGTTATCTTGTCTCATTTTTAAGATGGCGGAAGGGGAAGAACCAGAACTACACACAATATTCAGATTTATACAACAATCTAGTCATGGCTTCTATTTTCTTCTGTTTGGCTTCGTTATAAGTTCTAGTATTTAATTTACTTTTTTAACTGCTAGTCAGCCTTCCGCTAACATTTTCAGCTCAATCCACCCCCTGATGTTTTTGTTCCTACCGATTTTCAAAAGTAGCCTTTCTTGCCCTTGAGAAATACAGAGCATCACCTGTGGGCAAAGCACCACATGATTTCCTTGGAAATTTCTGTCAAGCTCATTACCTGTTCCACCAACAGGATTCAGCACCTTATGAAAAGGACAATGAGAAAGGAAAAGTAAGATTGATAAATTGCTGTGTTTGGATCACTGAGCACTTTAGGCAGTTTAAACGCAATATATCAAAGTTCAGTAGCCTGGGAAAAAAAATCTAGCGCTTGGGAGAAGGTCATTTAAACCTGAGAACCACAGGCAGGAAAAACTTTACACCTGCAGCCCAGAGACACTGACGGGTCAGAGAGAAACAAGCACGACCCAGGACACAATGAAAGCAGAAGGGCAGGAAGCAGGAGGCATCCCTCAAAGCCTTGAACGATGAACCTTCTGACTCTCTAACACTGAAAGAAAATTAAATAGTACTTCAAAGAAGAACCAATTAGAGCAGCAATGGCAGCTGAGGTTATCTCGCAGCATCACTATTGGCATCGCCCCCCAGTGCACTGCTTGCACCCCAAATTGTGGTCCCCACGATCATCAGCTGCTGACATCCCTTTACTCCCCACTCAGTTTTATCTAGCAAGTGCAAGTGCACAAAATGGAGTTGGCAGCAGGACAGTCTTTCCTATCAACAACATACAATTATTGAAATGCCTACACCAGCCAGATTACTATCTTCCGCGTGTCTTTCAGAAGCTCATAAAATACCAGTGAAAGGAGAAAAAAGCCCAACATATTTTTGTGCCAGCAGGATATAAAGTTTAGAACCGCAACTGCAAAATGCAGGCAAAGACTGTATAATCATGACTGGCATCCCCCATGGGCCAGGAAAAGCAGCAAGACCCCTGCCCCCTTAGCAAAACACTGCACAACCGGCTGTGTTTCTGGGGGCTTGCAGCCAGATTCAGCAAATCACTGCTGACTCTGACCTCAGGTTTCCTAGCAAAAGAAGGGACTAAGAAGAACCCTCCTGCCAAGGTGCCAGTCTGCTTCATGCGATACTCTGGAGATACAAAAGCCCAAATCATCCCACAGACATCACTCAGACACATGAGTAAGAGCTGTCTGTATGAATGAGCAGTAAGTACAGGGGACCATGGAAGCACCCAGCACAACGTGACTCAGATTGCAATGGGAGCCTCCAGATGCCACTGTAATACAAATAATAAAGAATAATACATGAGTAATCAGCCACTACTGAAAAGAGGATCTCTGACTAGGTCAGGCTGTCTCTGTAATATAGTGCGTGCATTCTTTTGCATAAATAGCATAGGTGCATTAACCCGTGAGAAAACGGAGAGGAAGAAATCCTGCTTGCTGTCACTCACTGCGGAGATCTACCTTCCAAGGCAAGAGGGGGCTCAGGAACAAGCAGCAAGCCTAAATAGGAAGCTGGAGGAAAGGATTTAAGAGAGTAGACAGTAATACTTCTTAGCTTTTACAATGTAACATTGATCTGCCGTCTGCAGAAATGGCTAAGCCTTCTTGAAGCTGAGGACACAGAGACAAGTGAGGATAAAGAGCTGCTTGCCCACGGAGCCCAGGAAATGGCATTCCAGTCCTGTGCTTCACCTCTGACCCAAGGGATAGCAAAACCAGCATTTATTTCTAGCACCCTAGACCAGCAAATCTGGGAACTACACAACAGCCCTAACAGGGTACGCAGCCCACACATGACAGAAGGAAGAGTTAAATACATCCAGCAAGGCTAAGCAGTAGCTAAAGGAGGAACGCAACAGCCACAGAGATCTGGAGGTTATAACACTAGGCAAGGAGGGTAATTTATTGAGCTACACTCACATCAAGACACGAGGTTGAATAGACTATCTTGGAAGAGCCCTGGGGCAGGGAGATGGGTTGAACTGGGAATGTATGTCTTGAGAAATAATAGTCTCCTTGATTGGAACAGTTCAAGCCAGACTGCCCTGGCACTAGTAAATGAACAGTACACAGAGCCACTGATGCAAAGGTTGACCTTTATCATCTCAGAATCCAGATTAGATACAGCTCAAGTTTTCCCACTCGGTTCCACTCCGAACAGCCATACACACCTTTTGTGATAGTTATGTCAAACCATATTTCAGAGAGGGTGGACAGCAAAAATTTCCTGGAGTTTATCTGGCTGCATCGTTAAGGAGATTGTTATCAGATAGTCATAATCTTTTGCTCAGCATTGTGTATAGAAAGCACACAATGGATCACCTTCCGTCACCTCAGAGACACAGCCACATCTGGGTTACAGGAAGGGAAATACTCACAGAAATGCTGAAAATAATCTCACCTCAACCTCCCCAGCATGGTATCACCAAGTGACAACCTCCTTCCAACCACTGGCCATGACTTTAAGATTAACAGCCACATCAGGACCATGGCATCTGATCAGCTGTGGTCCTGGAGGACTTCTGTTTCCACTGACCTTAGTTTTCACTATCTCCAAACCAGCTAAAGCCTGCAAGCAAACTGTGACATCCAAATCTGGATCAACAACCCAGGCATGACATACTGCTTTGGATAGGTACTTCCAAAGTGCTCATGAGTAGCAGTTTCTAGTGAACAGCAATGTGAAGTCCTTTTATAAAGGGCTGGACATAGCAGATTTTAAAGTAATGTCCTACCTAAAAGCAACTCTAAAATCATCAGCCTGGGGTTCCAGGTTTACTGTTGCTGGCACCTTCAGTAAAGACCTGCCTATTTCAGCTGCTTGGTTGTAAAACTGCAGCTGAAGTCTGAGAACCAAGTTGGGTGCTTTCCTTTTTATGCACAGCCATCAAAAGCAAAGTAAGTATTCTGCCAGCCATGCCGGTCTGAAATTATATTTGTGTGTTATGTCTTTGATACCACCAGAAGTATTACATGGTCTTCAAAAGATTTACTCAACTAAAAGTGACCATTTTTAGTCGGGCTAACAGAAAGGTATAAAAATTTTCAGTACTTGTGGGAACACCGCTACAGAGGTCTTACTTCATATATAGCAGAGATGAACTTGAAAGGTTCAGGGACTGACTTCAGAGTCCCCAGACCACCTTGGGAAACTTAATGCAATCATAGCTTTTTCTTTAGCAAGAATGAGCCTAAATCACCCCAGCATCAGGTTAGGAAGAGGTCATGGCAGAAGGAAAGCACTAGACGGTGGCCACATTATCAGAGTTCAGTATCCCCAACACTGGGCCAGATGCTGCGGGAAGAACAACTGGGGACCTTCAATTAAAAGACACATTATAAAATGTTAAATGGCAGACATGTAACAAAACTGTGTGACATTCATACTTTCACTTTCGCTGCTATGCCTCCAGACCATTTTACAGGAACCTGTCAGATGCAATCAGACTTGTTTGTTCTGCATTTAAATGTAGGACCTAAGGCAACCCAGTTTCAAAAAAAAAAGACAGAAAAGGCACATATTGTCCCTGGCAGTTGCTTGGATTTTACAACAAAGGCAATGCCTTGTTAACTCTTTACTCCAAAATTATTTCAGTGTTCTGCTGTATTAGTCTTGAGGACATTTATGCTTGCTGCCTCAGCACAGGTAGAAATTTAATTAAAATGGAAATTAAAGGAAGAAAGAAAAAAACAAAGTGCCATTAACACACAACCCGCACACCCAAAATCAGGTGATTCATGCAGAGCATCTTCAAAATCTCACGTAAGCCACTGATAATGGATTAAGTGGCAGTGTCCCTTCTGGCTCCAATTTATAAATTCTTATCTGCTTAAGGTTGCTCCAGAAAGATTTCCAGCTGACAGCATGATTCTTAAGAGACAAATCCTCCCTGGCAGTTTACAATTGCATACCAACTACTACAGCATCAGTGTGTGCCTTCATGTTTGCATTGATAGAGGATGATGGTTCACTGTTTAGGGTTCAGCATCCCCCTCCTTGCAGGTCGAATTTTAAGCACAGGCATTGTCTAGGCCGAGTTTCTGACTGACTTTCTCCATGACAGAGCAGTAAGCATTCGTAACGTCTCCTTGACATTAAAAAAGCTATGATAAAATCCTCCTCAGTTCACGCAACCCTTCCAAATCATCCAAGCACAGAGGAAGGGAGCAGAGAGGTGTAATGGAAGAATAATGCAACTGTCAGCAAATCCTTCAGTGTAATGACCAGTTGCCCAGCCCATCATTAACCATTTCCACTCCCCTAAACTATGCCAAAGAAGTATCCAAAAGCTCAGTAAAAATGAGGGTGAACAGCAACATCCCTATTTTACACACTAGCAGCTGCTTATTCTGCAACACGCTGGGGAAGCTGCAACAAGTTCCGATCATCTGAAATGGCTGTGGGAGCAGCACCTTCTCTCATTCCCTGCTTACAGAGAGATGTCTGACATCCTCTATCCCCATCCTTCAGCGCCTTTGGCTGTGAAAACGTGCTTAGTGAAGAAGTACCCAGGTAGCGGTGAACAAATACGGTGTGTATTGCTGCCCAAGGAAATCCCTTTCAAGGATGACAGGTTATTTTCTGCCACCACCAGCTGGTTTACAGAGAAAGAGGGTAAAAAAGGGCAGGGACAGAGGAGACCTTGGGCAGTCACTCCTGCTTGCCTTACAGAAGTCACCCCCATTCAGTTTGATCCAACAGTGCCCCAGGATTTCAGAAAAGGGATTTCATCCTTACGAGGAACAAAATAACCGTGTAAGCTGGACAAGGAGCCCCACATAGACCCTGCCCTCCTCCAAACAGGACTGACAGTCATCGTCCACCCCCACCCCCCCCAGACACGTTCCTGGAGCACCAAGGAAAGGCACCAAAGCCATGATTTCGTTCACTGAGAAACACCTGGAGATGCTTTGGTGGTCGACTCCACTGACCCTTGCTTTCCCGGGGTGCTGCTGCCTTGGGGAGACCTGTGCAACCACCAGTCACCCACGGGGCACTGCCGGGCAAGAAGCAGCAGGGCTGGGAGCTGGGCAGGGGGGGTCACACCACCAGGCGGCATGAGGCGTCAGGCATGGAGCCATCCCACCGCGGGGTGCCCAGGGAGCCCAGACTGTCCCGAGGTGCCCGGGGTGCTCATGGAGCCCAACCCGGCCGGAGTGCCCAGGGAGCCCATCCTGCCCCAAGGTGCCCGGGGAGCCTGTCCGGCGCGGGGTGCTCCGGGCGCCACGAGTGCCTAGGGGTCTCATCCCGGTGTGGGGTCCCTGGGGTGCCCAGGGTTTGTGTCCTGCTTTGGTGCCCATCCCACCTCGGGGTGCCCAGAGCTCCCATCCCGCTCCAGGCTGCACGGGTACTTCGGGTGCCCCGGGGTACGGGGTGCCCGTCCTGCCGGGGGTGCCGGCCGAGCCGTACCTTTGAGGTGGTGGTGGCGGGCGCGGTGCAGGCGGCCCTGGCCGCCGCGGGGCAGCGCGGGGATGCTGGAGAAGCGGCTCCCCATGGCGACATCCGAGCCGGGCGGGCGACACCGCGCAAGGTCCGTGCCCGGGGGCTGTGGCGGTGGCAGCGGCGGGGGGGAGCAGCGCTCCTCCGGCGTCCCCCGCGCTCACTCGGCCGCCGGGAGCGCCGCCGCCCGCCGCCCGCCGGGCCCCATGCCCCACGGTGCCGTCGCCCTCCGCGGGGCCGCGCCGGCTCCGCCGCGGCTCGGTACGGCGGGGCGGGGCGGCAGCACCGCGGCCCCCCCGCCGAGCCCCGTCGCCATGGAGACAGTTGTTCCGCCCCGGCGGGGGGGGCGCGCCGCCGCGCGTCGCCCAGATGTGCCACCGCTGGCGCGACAGGTGGGGACACGCGGGACCCCCTCCCGCTCCCCCGGCTCGGTCCCGGGCGCACGCACAGCGGCCCCGCAGCGGGGGCGGCGGCAGCGGCCCGGCCCGGCCCGGCTCCCCCGGGATCTCGGCGGCAAGCACAGCCAGCCCTCCCCCCGCAGACCCCCGGGCCGGGGTCGTTATTGCCCCCCCAGCCCGCGGGGAAAGCACCCTGTGAAGCGACACAGGTCCACCTCCGGGACGATGCTACGGGGCCCGCTCTCACACCTGCTGGCCCTAAACCCGCTTCCCTGGGCCAGCAAAGGCAAGGGGATTTGAGGGTGACCCCAGAATCCACCCCCCCCCAAAATAAAAAAAAAAAAAGCTGTGTCACGCACCAACATCCACCCAAGCAGCCGCAGCGTGCGGGGGGGGGGACAGGACTGTCCTAAAACAACAGGGATTCTCACGGATGTCCAAGCAGGGCTCCGGGGAAGGCAAATCTGAGGGGCAGGCAGCTCCTTCCCCAGCCCTGCGGCAGGTGGGCAAGAAGGCAGGTAGAGGGGCGAGTAGGTCCCTTACTGGTCCCCAACCTACCCAGCAAGGCCAAGTGGGTGCCTGCACCCACCGCTTTACCCGCCCCCGTGGCTCAAAGCAACGAGGAGCTCTAGCCAAGCTCAGGGAAGCGGGCAGGGTAGAAATGGGGTGAAGGGAAACACTTCACTAGCAAGCCCCACTCCCATGAAGGGTCAGGAGCTTGTACTGGTGAAGCACTAGCATGGGGCACTGCCTGCACCTGTGGCTTCTGAAAGGCGCTGCAACATAAACACACCCCACATGAACTGGGACTGCCCTGCACGGCTGGAGCCCTCTGTGCAGAGCTGAGCCTCTGCACAGCCACACGGAGCTGCACAGCATCCGTGCTGCTGACACAAACTCACTCATACCTGCACACATACCACACACACACGTGGCGCTCTCTTGACATGAAAGAGAAGGTCCTGGGTTAATACCACACCTGCCCACCAGCAAACATGGGGGTCCTCCCTGCCTTGCCCACCCGGCAGCCACCCAGGCCACGAGTTGCTCCACGGAAGCAGCCAGGGCCATACAAGCTGGTGAGATTCCCCTTGGCCTCACCCCAGCAGCCCCTCAGCCACAGGGGGATTTCTGCTGCGATGAGCACAAACCAGGATGCAGAGGAGCTCAGCTGGTACCACATTAAAATAAATCCACAGCTGATGCTGGTCTGTTGCACGTTTTCGTTACCTTTTTCTTCAAAGGGGGCAGTAGGTTCTGGAGACACACACATTTGCAGGCTTCATGTGGAGTTTCAGCAAATGCTGAAGGCTGAGGGCAGCTTCAGTTCAGCTATGTCAGGGCTGTAAAATGTCTTTTCCCTTCCTTCTGTTGAACAAACAATTAATGTTCAGCTTCCTTCCAAAAGGTGAAATTGTCCACTTATCCATCCACCTCCACCCGCATCTCTCCGTCCTCCTAGTAAATGTAAGAATAGCCCTTCCTGGTCAGGAGCCACACGTAGACGTTTCTACCTTCAAAACAGTTACTGCCATGGTTTCCCCACCCAGAGAGCCAAAAGACCCTTGTTCTCTGAAACCACTCAGGTACATAACTTTCAGGGAAGGGGAAGCCTTCTGAGGTTAAATAATATGACTTGATAAGAAATAGTGAAAATCTTGACCAAAATCTGATGCTGAAATCAGGATGAGGATTTCTTTTGGTGCGTGTGATGCAGGAGGCCAGGCTGAGGAATCATTCCCATCCTGTCCAGCCTTAGATCGCAATATGGGTGAGATGTGCACCCCATTTTCACATCCTTTCTCATTCTCTCAGAAGCAGTAAGGGATGACCATGCCAGTCAGGGTGCTGCCGTGGCAGTGCTGGCCTTGAGCTCCTGCTCAAACACAAGCCTCTCAACATTCGGTGCTGTCAGTATATGGGGTCCTGCTCTGGTAAGTCCATCAGCTGCATCCACAGGCAGGAAGCTCATGAGCAGAGGTGGGACAGAGATTAAGTGAGAGTGAGTCACATCTTTCTTTACATCCTTTGCGAACACTGTATTTCCAGCTAGCTCATCATATAGTGAGCCCACAAAGAAACACAGGACTGGAATGGCCCTTAGACAGGCAACTCAAGCTCCTCATCGTACAATACCTTCCATCCTGCTGAACCCAGTTGTGTGCAACCAACAAAAAAAATCCCCGTTCTTTCTCAATTCCTTTTCTTTAGTCTCTCTCTGTGCCTGTCCTTGAATTGTAAGAGGTCTCGAGTAAGGACTGTCAACATAAAAGCTTCACGTTTTATGGTGTCAGCATAAGGCAAATTATAATGGAAAGAGGCATCTTTCCGTTGTATAAAAAAGATTTTGAAAAAGTTTGAACTAGAGACACAGGGGACATCCATATAATAGCACAGGGAACATTTCTGTGCAGTCATCTGTTAAATTACAGGCACTCACGCGTGCATCATGCATGCTGCTAACTGTGCCTTGCGTGATAGCTCACTGCATGGTAGACCCGCTCCCAGAAGGACCAAGTGCTTTCTGCTCTCACCAAATCCACTCTGAGTTTTAGTCACCAGGCACCAATTTAATCTTGGTACCGCACTGTGAATATTAAACTATACCCATGGCTGACAGATTATGTGCTCAACCCTTTTCCCCTTGGAGGATCAAGATAGAGACAGTGAAAGGAGGAGTCCATATAGATCTGCCTTAGCAACGTGTTCAGCTTCTGTGAGGGGTGGGCTTCGCTTTGCCTGACACCGCAGCCTGCAGTTAACACCGTGGGGAGGAATGCAAAACAGCACCAGGGTTTTGCTGTGATCGTATCTCGGTGCACTTTATCAGAGAGTCTTTGGATTTGCTCCTGACACTGGTTGGAGAAGGAGTGAGAAGGAGGGGCTGCTTGCTGTCCTTGCCAGCTTATGTCAGCTCTTCCTGCAGAAAATGTTGAGCAGGGTGAGAAATATGCTCTGTGATCACAGGGGCCCTCGACAGACAAAACAGGATCACACTGATTCTGGGGTTTTGCCTTTTCCCTGTGCTGTAGCAACAGGGAGCACTGAAACAGCTTGCCAGAACTGCAGGGCTTTCCCGCTAGTAAGTCAGGACATTTCTTGGTATTAGTGATATCAATTGAATTGGCTGATTAGGGACATGCAATTTCTTGGTATCAATCCTGTCAGGTAGTGGGGGTCTGGTCATGCCGTGTGATAGAGCAGGATCAGTTTGCACTGAATTATAATTCCTCTCCACCTTCTGTATTCGTGTGGGGGCAGCTGAAAGCCAATTTGTAATTTGTACTTAGAAGTCGATAGAGACAATGCAGTCAGTCCATGAACTTCATCTGAAACAAGCATCAGCTCCAGGAAAGGTGCTAACGTCATGATTATCATGACAAACACAAGGAGGAAGGCACAGTCATATCTGCTCATGGAACATCTGCTGCCTTAAGTCACGACACTACCCACGAATTCTTCACCCAAAAGCTGGGTGCAACGATGAGCTCCAGCTGTTCAGCTCAGACGTTTGTGAAGGAGGAGAGAGATGGGATGAGGGGGAGGGGGGGGTTGTGAGACAGTGGGAGGGTACCATCTACATGCAAAAAGAGCTCATGGAGAAGGGTGGCTGGACAGACTGCTAGATTTGGGGCAAGACTGAACACATTTGCATCTAAGGACACTGGGTATTTTGCAAAGGGCTCTAACTCTGAAGCGCTATGCAGCAACAAAGCAAACATAGGTAAACATTCCCTTTACAAAGCCTGTGT
Organism: Falco biarmicus; assembly: GCF_023638135.1. NCBI lineage: Eukaryota > Metazoa > Chordata > Aves > Falconiformes > Falconidae > Falco > Falco biarmicus. Next base: position 25,954,608 of record NC_079296.1, read on the forward strand.
TTGTGCCTTCTAGGCACATCATCCCTCAAGAGGTTACACAAGAAACCAGGCAACCACAAACAAGGTATAATTATGAAGAATCACAAGAACAGGAATACGCATGAAGCCCAAGCCACCATTGCTGGAGACCTGGGTAAACACATGTCAGAATTTACATCCCAAGAGGATGCTCAGAGTAAGAGGCGTGACCCAAGGAATGAGTGTCAGAATAAAACACAGAGCAGCGAGTAGATGCTGCCCAGGTTCTTTTAGCTTTGAAATTCATGGGGTCCAGCAGCCTGGACCACTCACTAGCACACATGTGAATGGGAGCACTAAGAAATTGGACATGTGACTGTTTGACCACCCTTTACACACACTGGAAACATTAATCTCAAAAGTAATCCAAAGGAGTGAATTCTTTCCTCGTTCTTCCTCTTTTCCTCCATCTCCAGATGGAGAAACTGAGGCAACAAGCTGTTTTAGCTTATGTGGTACCTGAAGCAGCAAAGGGGCTGAGGGTTCGGGATGGACATACGCCCTATGTCCCTTCTCGAGCAAGGTTTGATGCACTGGGCCCTGTTCATTTCACATGCTCATTAATTTAATTCTTTGCCTTATATATTGAAGAAGGATCTGCAAAAGAATTCAGATGTTGCTTGATTTGCTGTAATTAAATGCCTAGCATCCGATCTTCACAGATGTAGAAAAGAAGCCACACCTCTCCGTGAAATATACAGACCTGAATGCTGCAGGGAGAAAAGATAATTTGGCAGATACTCACTGCACCTAATTGCCGGACTAATCTCCTAATTTATGTATTTTTAATCACCTGAATGACAGTTGGCCAATGGCATACTTGATGTGGCATGCATCACCCCAAGACAAAAGCCCTGCAGATGCTACCTCAGAAAGGTCTGCCCCCCATGGCTGTCACCTCTGAACCGATGCAAAGCTGGATGTAAGACTCAGATGGGACAGAAGCAAATTCAGTATTGTGAATTGAAATAGGACAGGATGGCAAGAGTCTGCTCTCAGTCGTAAGTGAACAACTTCTTGCCTGTGTGTTCCTGTGTCTAACAGGACAATAGATTTCACAGCAGCAGCCAGCACAGTCTGCAAAGATACTTCTAGAAACAGCAACTTAAAGTGAAGAGAGTCAAAAGATCTGTAGATGTAAAGCCTTATCAATATTTATAAAATGCTTAGTCTCAGACAGCAGTCAACAAAATGTTATCAAGACAGGTGATCATCCAATTTGGTGTTCTTTCCCTAAGAAAGCTAAATCCTAGGTCGCATCTTTTGCAAGAAATGTAGATAGTTTTTTTCTACGAGTGAGATGAGAAAGAAGTGTCCATCTTTCATGACATACTGGATTTACAGTGTGCAGGCTGGGAAAACATGTTTTGTACAGCCAGTTCGATTCTTCAGATTAATTCTATTTATTTTCTGACCTTTACATTAGCAGTTCATCCTTCATCAGCACAGGATCTGCACAAGAGCAGAAGCTGCTGCCTGACCTTCAAGGCAGAACCACAGCAGCAATTACATGATACTTTGGTGCCTTGTTATATACGTGGACATCAATCCTGGAGGCTTCTGGAAAAATCGTTCTCCTGGACTGATGCTTGTGTAGCCTAGCAGGTTTCTCTTCCTGATGGCATCAAGGTACTACACTTGCTTTTCTAAGCTTTTCAGAGCCTCAGCTCCATCCTGCAGGACAACAGGGTTGACTCCTGTCTTTAGTCCCTTTTAATTCAAGACTATTGTGTTCCCCACACTGGGAAACTGTGGGGCCTGCTGAGCCCCAAGAGTATGTTAGAGCAACCCCAAGGCTGCTTCTTCCCACAGCAGAAGGCTTCAAGGGGCACATTTTTGCCATATCCCAGAAGCCCACATCTCACCACTAAGACGGAGCTAACATGAAAGACTACTATGGAGCAGGGGATATTTCCAGGGGAATCAGCTCCTCCCTATTTAAAGGATTCTTTGATCTACAAAAGAAATCTAACAGGAATTTAGCACAGCTAATCATCAAGCCTTTGATCTTCCCTTTGGAGTTTCACTGTGTCAGCCAGCCTGAACCCCTACTTCCAGCAATATGAGCCAGAGATTTCCCCCGAGCACATTGCAGTGAGTTTACCAGCCCCACAGACTGACCAGTGTTGCAGGGATTTTTTTCTCCCATTCACTTTACTTTTGGGTAATCTCTCCCTTGAAACATTTTATTGGACAATGGATCTTCACATCTCTGTCAAGATGGTGGATATTTCTACTGAGGTGGCAGGCAGACCATTGTGGCAGAACACCAAGTCTGAGGGATACTTGTCTTCTAAAGAAGATCCTACATTCTTTGCAGATCTAAATGGGTTTCTGTTATAGTAGGGAAAAAGCAAGACTTGGATGACAGATGCCATTGCCAACCTCATATCCTACTTCTGCATCCAAATATTTGCTTTTCATTAAATTTACTGCCCAAATTAACAGTGGAAGTGCCCAGATTTCTAACTTGGGTCACTGCAAGCCAATTTTAACTCATGCTAGGAAGCCAGCATCCTCAATAAATAATGGGAGAAAACAAACTTTTACTAAATATGGTCAGTTAGAGAAAGGGGAAGTGTGATAAGGGCTGTTAGTCTGTACCTCTACAAATGTTTGACATCCTCAATACCTGAAATGGTGGTTTAGATTATCAAAGGGAAGGCACCCAACAACTTTTGAATACTGGTCAGTAGTCAACCGTCAAAGTACTAAGTATGTCTTGACCTTGTGTGTTTCACCTACAGGTGGAGTTCTTTCACAGTAATATTTCCTACCCATACTGCACACGAGGACTGATGACGTTTTAACACCTTTTTGGTCCAGCTCCTTTTCCCCCTCAACACATTCCTCACTGGAAGGGCTGCTGACAGCCCTGGCCCCGCTCCTAGCAAAGTGATGGACTGACCTCATCCTATTCCTATCCAGACTCCTCAAGCTTTCCCCATCTGTTTCCAGGACATCAGTGCAGCTTCACAGCCTCCAGGGTTTACAAACTCCAAATAAACTTAAAGCAATAGGAAGAGTCTAGGTTTTGATTTTCCAGTCTTCCATAGTCTGCAGAGCTCCCAGACAGCAAACAGCCCCGAACACAACCATGCAGAATGACAAAAACAGTACCAAACAGCCAGCCAACCAAGACAGTCCTCCCCCATCAGACTAAACCTTAGACTGGTTGTAGAATCAGGATGCATCCAGTATTTGTCCTCCTGACAAAATCCCACCCAAGTTGTCCAGCCCCTCCCTGCATGGCTGCTGAAGCTGAACACCACCTTCAGGGGTCCCGGGCAGGCTGACGAGGCTGCTCATTAATTCCCTCCTGGGCCCCATGAGGATTCCCAAGCAAATTGCACTGAAGTTGTCTGAATCTCAAGAAGATGACCTGGAAACAGCAGCAGTAACCTTCACAGTCTACAGAGCCCTGGCTGGGGGCACTGGATGTGCAGCCTGTTGGTAGCATCTTGAAGCCACCGTTTCTCTTCTTTGCTCTTTGACACAAATGGTGGGAGCCAGCCAGAAACTCAGAAATGTCAAGTTTAGTATCATAAAGCCCTGTTGATTCTCAAAGGCAATTTGAGGTGCATTCCTGATGGGAGGCCCTTCTCACCAGAAGAATACCAGGGACTGCTGAATTCAGCAAAACAGGTGCAACTATTTCTTTTCCCAAGGGTACAGTCCTGTCTCACAGGCAGTGAGGACTAACCCCGCAGGCAAATATCAGCCTTAATTTTGGCTTAACAGCCAGGATCAGCCAGCATGCATTTCAAAACCGTATCCTTGAAATGCACAACTGAACCAGGGAGGAACAGAGGAGAGCACAAGTGCCCCACAGGGCTTATTTGAACAATCTTGCTGACAGATCTGTTCTTTTCTCAAAATTTCCAGTCTGCACAACAGATCACAATATGAAATCAGACACTGTCACTGGGCTCTGATAAATGTGAACATAAGGGCTAAACACTCCCTTCCCGTATGAATAAATACTCTAATTCAAACTGCACCACTCGCATTGCTCATGCTGTCACTAAAATCCTGCAGGCAGCATTAGAGCCTAGTAGCCAAACATCACCCATCATTACTCAAGTCACGAACAGATAGAGATTCTCAGCCCTCATTTACTGACAAACATATTCCCGATATTCTCTCTTCAAAAACCTTCCGAGTTATACCTACTGGATTCAAAAGAAAATTTTGCTTCTCTGTTTATGAATTAAAGACAAGATGTCCCTGAGACATTTAGAAAACAAATTCCCCTTTAATTTTAAAATTGCAAGCAAAGGAGAAGCTACTACACTGTTAGACTAATTTTCGTGGTGTTTAAATGACTGCTAAAAAATTGCAATGCCCAGTCTGAATTTGCTGAGTTGCAAGTTCCATGTCAGTGGAGCTTGTTAATGTTTTTCTGTTGGAACCACAATTCATGAGTATCTACTTTACCTGTTGGATCAACCATTCAACCTTCTTTTCAACAAACTGAACAGGTCAACGGACTAATTAACAGCCTTATAGTAGTTAAGACTAATTGACAAGGCAGGGCTTTTGCTTTTATACCATTATAACTGTTCTTATTTTCACCTTCTCTGTCTTTGTGGTAGTGAAAACCCTTTCAGGGTGGAATCTAACCTCATTTTGGGAAGGAATTCAATAGCAAGAGCTGGGTTTGCAATGCTTCTGTCCGCTTCCAGAGCACACTTCTAGCTAAAAGAGGACACAGGCAATAAATCAACGATTATGCCAGATGCAAAGATTGAGAATTTGATAATCTGAAATAACCCGAAGTACAGTCCCTGCCTTGCACTTATATGGCTTAATCGTTCTGCTCCGCTGCTCAGGTCAGAAAGCCATGGCTGGAGGCCAGCAAACATCTGAGTGAAGTCAGCTCCAGGTGCTGCTTGTAACCAGCAGCAGCAAATCCAGTTTGTGGTTGTTCTGTGGCCACTGTGTGCTGGTGTGGTTCCCCCCCAAATCAGCTTCAGTCACCCAGAGGTGATTTACTCCTGGGGAGCAAGGGTGGTTCTTGGCAGTGAACTCGGGGAGGCCAGATGAAAAGAGGGCTGGAGGATGGAGGTGAATGCCAGAAATGGTGCAGCGGCACCGAGCTGAGGGTGCTGCTACATGGCTGGAAAATCAGCTGCCAGAAACCTGCTCAGCCATTAACTGCTGAAAACCCTGGCTGAGACCACGCTGGGGAGGGATCAGTTCTCTTGACCCTCCTCACTCAGGTATGCTGTCACTCCATTACTGTTTATAACATGGACCTCAAATATTCTCCGTAGTGCCTCTCAGGGTCACTGCAGCAGTTTACAGTTGTTTTGCAGAGATGGACTGCCATCAGCTAAAGAAAAAGGAAAAATTTAGTGAGGTTTAAGGACAAAAAATGGCTCAAAGGGACATGCTCCCATTATAAAGAAGGGAGGGGAAGGGGACATGGGGGCCTGCCCCTGAAAGGTCTTAATGAAAGGACAGGGATTAATTTACAACAGCACATTTAATGTTGCATGTGGTACCAAAGTCGGGACACTGAGTTCCTGAGGAGGTTTAACACAGAACAGCTCAGGGGCACTCAGAGCTCTTGGAAAAGGCCCATAGCCAAAGCCCTGTTACTGCAGATAAAGCCTAAAGGAGCAGAGGGGTGGCTATTACAATGCCATAGGATCCTATCATCCCACACGACGTGCTTCTAGCTATCTGCTTCAGAAAGGCAGGAGTGCTTAGACGGAGATGGGCTGTTACCAAAGGCAGAGTGAGATGATTATCCTCTGCTGGACACGAGGCACAGCAGGTAATTGCTGCCTGTGGGACCACAAGGATTTAGCCTGGGACAGAGAATACAGAAAATTGCAACGTGCTTTAAAAGACCATTTCTGCTGAGTCCGTGATTGTTAGTATTAAGTAAAGTTATAAACCATAGTCCATAATCTTCTCTTCCGAAGGTATTTTGTGCTTGGCACTGAGGACCAGGACTGAGAGGGTAGAGCCAGTTTTGTGAAGCACCATCTGCCTTGATGATGGCATGTTTTTGTCCTTAACTGTCTGCAAGAGTTTGAAGGGGTGGGCTGGGATGGCTGGTCAGTTTTACCATACGAGTCCTGTAAGATTACCTGCTGCTTTGGATGAAGTTTATTGCTTTCTTGGGATTGCCTCTTCTAAAAACATGCATGAATTACTCCTCATGATTATATTCCTGGGGACAGCAAGTAAGAACATGCCAGAGACCAGCAATGCAGCAGTAAACCCACAGCAACCTGCAGCCACCTCTTCCTCCCTTCTTCCTTCTAATAAGGTGTTAGAGCTCAAGCTCTAAAGTTTTTAAGCTCAGAGACAAGCGCCAAAGTCAGAATGTGGGTGAAAGAAATAACAAGAGCTGGGCAAAGAAAGGAAAACTGTACCTTTGAGTCTGCACATCCTGAGATTCCTAGGATTTGTTGGTTTCCCATTTGTCATGGCCAAGCATAGATGAAATCTGCCACAGGGATCACTGACAAGTCACTTGGCATCACAGAGAATATCTGCTGCTGGAGAAAGAAAGAGACCCCCCCCGAGAAGGTAAAGGCATGCTGGTATTTTCCTGGGAGAAAGACAGAATTGCCACGATCAGATGACTGCATTTGTGTTCACAGCCTTCTGAAGACACCCAGCACCATATAAATACCACAAATGTACACAGAGAAAAATATTAACGATGTAGGAAGGTGGGTTATACACACAGATAAAGTCAAGAGCTAGATGACAAGACAGTCTTGTGAAACGGGACTCTAATTTTGCTGGAAGACGAATTGCAGCTACTGTGAAACACCAGGTTTTAAATACTTCAGGGATGTATGTCTTAGATCAGGTGGCCCTAGCATCAGTAGAAGAATGAAACAGAATTTTCATGTCAGAACACAGATTTTACTTAGGCTCAGAGATCACCTATCACTCTGCAGAGGAACTGACGACCAGACAGCAGTGTGTGTTTACACATACGCTGGGTAACAAGCTCTTGCAACTTTCATAACATTTAAGCTGTTACCTGGGCCCCAGATACTTGGAAAAGCTCCTTTTTGGCAGGTAAGGAGAAGAGGTAGGACAGAGAATTTTGATAATTGCACAGATGATTAAGATGTCCTCTTCACAGTTTCTAAACTACACTGTCATTGCTACTCTTGAATGAACGACCTAGAAACACAGACGTTCTCCAGCTGAGCCACTCTGAACCAGAGGAGTCTGTAAAACAAAGTAGATTTTTATCTGGAAGAAAAGGCTTTTAGAAAAGCAGCAGCAGCTAGGGGTAAAGAGATGTCAGAGCTGCTCAGCCCTTCCCACGTGGGCTCCATCACTGGTGACAGTGGCCGCCGCAGCTGCCACCTGTGCAGGGCTGTGCCTGCTCGGGTGAGGAGCAGCTGAGGCTTCATCCCTGTGACTGCACCACCAGGTAGACAGGGTGGTTGGCAAAGGGGCTGTCAAAGGATGTGACTAAAGGCTTCTTATGAGAAAGAGCTGCCAATTTGGGTTTGGTTTGGGGTTTTTTTTTTCTTCTCTGCAGAGAAATGGTACAGTGAGCTGAGTGTTCTGTCTCTGACTCACTTTTTGAGGCAAGTTTGGAGTCAGCGCTGCTGCTCAAAGGAAACCTGAGACAAACCCAAACCGCGACTGGCTTAAATACTGCCGTATGTGATGGTTTACACCTTTGCAAAGCAGAAACCCTGCCTCACTGCATGCACATCCTCCTCTCACAGAGGCAGGGGGGTTTAACCATTGTGTGTATGAGAGTAAATAACCACAAAACACACTGGAAGAGTCAGTCTCCCACCTCATAGCACCAAGGAACATGGAGGCAAGGTGAACTTTAACACACGTGGAAAGAGATTGTGGGTTTTTTAACAAGAAAACATCTGTAGTGTTTTGGTTACGGTGTCTTCATGCATACCTCAGTTTTCTTGGGAAACTGCTGCATGGTTTACAGCAGAGAGGAGCAGACCCTTACACCACCCAGCCCTGCCAGTGGGATTGCTTCTCTTTCACCAGCCAGTACAACCCCTGCGGTTCGTTTGCAGTGCCTAAGAAAGAGTTAACTTTGCTCTACCACACTGTTAGCCCAGAAAATGCCTGATGGCTCTGAAAAGTTAGCAGAGATACATACACGAGATGAGCCCAAGCATCCTGGATGACAACCACGCTTGTGCTTCAGCCTCCAGCATCGCATCGATGCTGCAGAAGTTCTGTGTCACTGTACCTCTGAGCAACTCCAGAGCAGGGCTGGCAGCGCTGATCTGCCCGGTACCACTTCCAGGGATGCTCAGCACTCCTGAAAAATCTCCCTCTTGTCTACGAGTACGATGGGACGGGCGGGCGGACGGACAGCCCTTGCAGCCGCCGGCGCCGAGCCCGTGGGACGGCCGGAGCCGCAGCACCGCTCCGTGGTGACGGGTCCCTCTGCAAGCAAAGCACGAGGACGCAGGCTTGCTGGTTTAAAATGCACTGTTTAGGACCCGTGCATCACCGTGTTGTACAAAGAAAAGCTGTTTCCACCCCGTTTAGAGGCTTTGCTCTGCTGCCTTGCCTTCCCTCCACCCCACCCCCCAGCTCCAGCCCCCCCGGGTGCAAACAGCCCTAGCTTCCCTTTTTAAAGGTCCTGCTCTGCTGCACCAGAGTGCACAGCAGTGACACTGGGATGCTGCTTCATCCTATGTGAATGACTCAAAAACACAGTCAGTTTCACTTAAGGCCTTGAATAAAACCAAAAATTTCCTGGGGAAAAACATTGTGAAACTTCCTAATAAATTTATCTTTCTGTCTTTACAAACTTCTTCCATTCCTGACATGTAAATTAGAGAAATAGAGGATCACTCCTTACAAAAGATCCATGACATTAATCAGCTTGTCTCTAGGAAACTCCTACGTCGTTGCTTGCGCATCCCAGAAGTACTAAATTCAACCACAAGCACAAGCAGTGCAGGTAGATTTGTGTTATAACAACATATCTGTAGCCACAGGAATGTTTTAAGAAATCTGTGCTACGGATTACATCTTGAAAATTCAAGAGTCCATATCTAGTATGCCAAATGGCTACTACTTGAATTGCTGGTAAGAGTCAACAGAAAGCTGACCTCGTACACGACGTGTTCTTGAATGTTAATGTGGAACAACTTGTAATGAGATATGGAAACATAATCAGGACATCAAGCCATATTCCCTATGGTTATATCAAACAAGATTTTACTATCATACAGTCACTTCACCATAACAGCCAGGAGAACAGTGACAGCAAACCAGCCCATACCTGGGATGGGAGCACTGGCAGCCAACATCTGCAAGGCAAGTGCTCACGCACCTCTGGAATGTGGCAAAATGAGGTGACAGAATCAGCTTTTAGCGGTAACTTTCCTGAAGGACTTTGGCGAATTAACCACACAGCACAGACTAAAATTTTCACTTAAAAGCCATGAATCCAGCTACCAAAGGACTTTGTTTGCTTCCTGGAGCAGTCACACTGGACAAGGACTGTGTCAGCTCCAAATCCCAATGGCTGCAGTATCCCAGGGTCGTGGCAGCAAGATGCATTTCATCACCCAACCTCCATCTCCTTTCAGACACTTAAATAGTTTCTATGACAGCCAAACTGATCTCTCAAGAAAAGTTTGTTATCAGTGGTTTTCAGCCTGTAAACTGTGGAGTCCCCAGGGCTGGAGCTTAATTTTAAGAGCCTGAGAAAAATAACAAGAAAAGCTAGTTAAATGTCAGTAGCCTTAAATCCTCTATCTGGGGCCTGCACCTCTCTGGAAGATATGTGAGCATTAGCTAATCAGAAAAAGTCTGAAAAATCACTGAGCCAGGATATTAGGAGATCAGCCCGATTCCCTAATTCTCCACCTTATTCCCTAATTCACTCTCAAGATGAGAAGAGACTCCATCTCAAATTATCTCACTGCAGCATCAGCTCCAAGCCAAGCAGATAAACGGCTTTGCAAAAAGCTCTCCATCAGAAATGGTGTGAATTAGGTCAAGGTTGGGATAATGCAGAGATCAGGCAACAGGGCTCCCACGTAAGCCAAAAGCCCAAGTGCTAATGGCCAGGAGAGAAATATATAATGGGCTCTTAAGAAGAGCAACACATAACTAAGCCATATATTTCCTCACTGGCAGTCAGCTGCATGTTGGTGCTTTAATGAAGTTACAAGGCAGAACACAGGAGTATCTAACCTCCAGAGAACATCATTAGTGAAGACAAACTACATTTCACAATGCTGCCATTATTTTTGCTAGCATCTCATTAATCATTTAATGGTCATCACTTATTCTTTTCTTAGCCTTTTCTTAGCACAGAGTACTCCACTGTGCAAAAATACCGAGATTCAGGCAGTCCCTGTCCCACAGAGCTAACAGTGCTTTAATTTGGCTCTGCTGCCAGTTCCCAATGCTGTGGAAACTCCTAATGGTAGGGAAGAAATCCTGCCTGTGTCCTTCATGAGCAGTTGAAATGGAAGGTGACTTCTGTGGTAGACTGGAGAAGCTGAAATTTGTCCAGGCAGTAAGGGGTAAAACCTCTGCCAGCTTTGCAGAAAAAGGCGGCAATGCTGCTGCTCTGCTGTCCCAAGATAGCAGTGGGAGACTAGTCCCCAAACTGTCTGAAAAAGGTAGCAGAAAATAAAGCTGAGTTGCAACCTGCTGGCCAGGTATAGACAGACTCTCAGGGGGGTCTCCCTGTGTGCCCAGGTGTCAGCAACTGGCCCACATGAACTGCAGAGGAACAAAGTATTGGTCTGCAGGCACTGTTGCTGGTAAAGGTGATTTATGGTGTTAATGGCCTTCACTTGAACACGAGATAACATATTTCCTCTTAAGCCCTGACAAAGCATTAACCCTTATCCTCTGAATAAACATGGCCAGGTGGAAGGGGTTTTCCAGTTCACCTGCTGAGAGGTGCCAAAACCAGAGATGGGACCACAGCCCTCCTGAGGTGACCTCGGAGAACATAGATGCTCTCACACCGCAGGGTTGAAGTGTTTCACCAGTGACTTACTCATCCTCCCAGTCCCTGGCTGGGGAATCACATGGATCCACACTTAACCCTGTAAATTGAATGTGAGGCAAGGAGCACACATCACTCAGGCCCTGGTTTTTGTAGCTTATTTTAACTAAACACCACCTGGAGGTGACATTCCATGTGACAATTAATGAGCCAAGAAATTAGGAAGGAAGAGACATTCAGAGCTAAATTAATTTCATAGCCATCTCTTGCTGTCCAGAAATGTGCTGGGCCAATTCTGCATCCCAGTTTGTCCCAGGGTAACTCCACAGCCAGCAGAGGCAAGGACAGGAATGGGGCAATAGCTCAGCCTCCTGCAGGGCTGGTACTAGGACCCCAACTGCAGCACTTGCTCTGAGCAGGACAGTCACCACTGTGCCCTCCAGGCAGGTGTCAGAGTTGCTGTGCCTTTGCAGATCAATTGCAAAAATATGCTTTTTTAACAGCAGAAAAAGTAGTCCTTCATTTTTCATGCCCTTACATCATCTCAGGAGCAGCTGACCAACCCATGTAAGTTTTCTAAAAATATTTTGCCTAAGGCAGATGTTCAGGACAGAAAAAAATCAGTCTGGGTAATTAAATAATTTGCCAAAGTTATAAACAACTGCAAATGGCTCCTAATGAGGTAAAACGTCATCTCCCATGCCAGGGGCCAGGACCACTCCTGCCAGAGCCCTGCAGGACCCCTACCAGGACAAGCGCTCATGGCAATGGCCTGTTTCCAGAAGGGCAAGCTTTGGGAAAACTGCTCCTAGACACCAGCCTTCCTGGGGGAAAGGGGGTCCGGTCCCAGCACAGAAAAGGGAGACTAAAGTGTGACAAAGCAACTCCTATCCCCAGCAGCTCACTCGTAGCTGGGGTGTGGGGAAGGCCAGGGATCAAGCAGGGCTACTAGCACAGCCATGGTGCTCCTGCCACCGTCCCTTGGGGATCAGCCCAACGGTGAGTATGGAGCTGGTGGCACAGACCGAGGGCACAGCCCCAGACACACTGGATCTGCGCTGCTGACTCTGCTCCCCATCTAAAAATACGTATAAGAGCTTACTCTGGTTATACACACACCCTGAGGGCAGGCATGCTGCATGCACAGCATCAGTGCTGCTTCAGCATTGCAGGCTCATTCACAAAACTGACCATACCATGAATTTATCCCATTTTAAATGGCCACCTCAAATTTTGGTGATTAAATCCTTTTCCTCAAAGCAAGAGAGACTGATGGCTGTGCTGGACCAAAAGAGCACTCACCTATAGGGTGGGTGTTTCCCACACCTGCACCCACCACCCTCTATCATCCAAGGCAAAATGTCTACAGCTGGTATTTTACTCTCATTAAGGACCAGGCAAAAGCATCCCCCTCCCTCTGCTGATGTTCTGCAGTGCTGAAGCAAAACCAACGCATTGTCCAACATGGACATCCAAAAGATCCACTGAGGAACAACAGCTTCCAGCATGGTTTTGGAGATGTTCTGCCAAGGAGCAGCTGCCTTCCTCTGAGGACAGCATCCCAGCATCCCTGTCCAACAGCCCCAGAGAGCCGCATGCAGCCTTGCAGCAGGGTCAGAAGGGTGACTACACTGGAGCAGATGATCTCACTGGAGGAGAGAAGATAGATCATTTTAGTCCTTGTTTCCTTTTTGTTTCACCCTAAGAATGAGTAATCCAACATGCTTAGTTTTGAGAATAATTTTGAACATTTACCCATGTCTAGCAACTTACCTTAAGGGTCCTTTCTCCCTCTCCCCAGGAAGCTCCTGATTGTGCTGTAAATTAAGGAATATTCCTTCTTCAACAGCTCCATGTCTCTGCTCTGAGTTACTGTTGAGAACCCAGATCACAGCAGAGTGCAGCGATTACCCTGCATGTGGATGAAGTAAAATTCCCTTGTAGCTTGTGCTATCCAGAGGCTGCTTCCTACTCTTTTTACATCTTGTTTTCCTGAGCTGTGAGGTACTATTTAGCCTTTCTTATGTTTTTGCCCAGGAGAGCTGGAAAGAAAAAATTATTTCTCTAAAGTAATTGTTTTACAGAGAGTGCACAGCACTTTCTGAACCTGAGTCAGCACATAAATGCAAGCTATTAAACAAGAAACCCAGTGAGCATTAAAGCAGTGGGGAACCAAAGCAGGCTGCACCCTGGCTAAAACTCACCTGTGGAGTTCAGCCAGGGGTCCTGAAGCCCTGTAACAGTGAAATGGAGTGGTCCTGATGTCCTATAAAGGAAAAATGGAAACACGAGCTGATTAGCTGTGGGTTTTTATTGCTGCTGGATGAACATTAACACTCATTTCCACTCGCAGGTAAAAGAGAACATAGATATTATGGTCAGTGCATTTGTGTTTCATTAAACTAATTGTGTTAGTTGCTGTTTAGATTCGAGGTGATGACATTGTAGCCCTCTAAGTCAGCATGTGTTGCACACCCGCTGTATATGCCCCTGAGAAACCATAGGTACCTCCTCCCACTGCTCCCTTCCAGTGCGATCCCATCAAGGCAGCCAGCCCTGCAATGCGAGCCAGCATGGGCACAAAACTCAGCGCTGGCAGCAAGTGCACTTTTGTGGAGATGGTTCCTCTCTTTTTCAAGAAAATAGATAAATGTAACACTTTTCCCCCCGCCCTTTCCTGAAGGCATGTGGAAACTTCAGCCAAGAAGAAATCTGAGAGTTTTTTCAGATGAAAGCTGGGAAGAGGAAAATGATGTTGAATACATCAGAACAAAACTGAGCTTCCTTGTGTGGCAACAACCTGTAAAATAAATTTTTGAGAGGAAAAGAATAATTGCTTTTGGGTTATTTAAAGGGACAGAAGACAATAGTTCAGTCCCACAGGAAAAGTGAGCCAGGTGCTCTGATTGCACCATGCCTTCTGACAGGGAGCAAGAAGAAGGCCCAGCACAAGGGTCTTGGACATGGATGTAAGGTATGGTATAAGCATCTCAGTACCTGTACAACACATAGCCAAACACAGCCTTTGCCCTGAAGTGCCATTCCAGGCTTTGAAAGCTATTGATCTTCACAGCCTCCTCACTGAAGGGCTGGTCCTTTCAGCGCATTTTCATAGGGAAATCAGTGATGTGGTATGCTCAGAGCCAGGAGCGTGCTCCCTATCCTGCTCAGGGCTGCAGACCTGTTTCACTGAAGAGAAAGAGGGCAGCAGCAATAACACAGATGAGCTTGTTTGACTCACCTGGCTTCTCCCAGCCCGATGGTTGCTCAACAGCCCTTAATCAGTGGAGAGGGCATCTCACAGGCATCCACTGGCAGCTCTATGTTGAGAGTTAACATTGGCAGGAGGGAGGGACACAGCACTACTGGAGGCTGCTGCTGGCTGGCACATGGGACCGCCCTGAAAATGAGAAATGGGGCAGGAAAAACAGCTACCCGAGGCCACATCCATCTGCTCACCTAGAAAAGCTACCAGCTGCCCCAGAAGATACACACTGCATGAGACAGCTGTGAAAGCTGTGTGCCAGTGGGGAGCCCTGTTCTGGGGCTTTTCCCCTTGCCACAGCAGCTGTCTTCCATCCTTGTCCTCCTGACCCAGCCGACTGCAGGCAGAGCTGCATCCCCTGCCCCACGGCAGCAGAAGGAGAGGTGAAGGGAGACAGGCTGTGCCAGGCAGCCCAGGGATTTCCTAGGAGGAGCACCCCTGGCCAAAAGAACATGATGGACCGTTTCCGGATGATCTTCCAGTACTTCCAGTCCAACTCGGAGTCTGTAATGAATGGGATTTGTGGGCTGTTAGCCCTGGCTAGCATAAAGATGTATACCTGCTTTGACTTCAGCTGCCCCTGTCTGCCCCATTACAACATGGCATACGGCTTGGGGATCATGTTTGTACCCCCCATCGCCCTTTTCCTCTGCGGCCTCATCCTCAACAGACAGTCCCTGGTGATGCTGGAGGAGTGGAGGCGACCACAGGGGCACAGAAAGAAGGACCTAGCTGTCATCAGGTGGGGTTTGTACTGGGAGTGGCATCCTTCCTTCCATCTCCTGCTTAGTTGTCTTGTCCCCATAGCTTTGATCCTCCTGATAATTAATTTTCTTCTAAGCTCAGCTCCCAAGACCTTTCCCCGTGAGCCTGTAGGGGTAGGGGCATGGTAAATGCATTTGCAACAGCAGAAAGGAACACAGAGCCTCATCCCATCCCAGAAAAGGAGGGCAGGAGCACTTTGACACCAGCAGCTGTGTTTATGGGGCTGCCCTGGGGTGCACATGCAGGTTCTCCCAGGACTTGAACATGCAAAAGGATGAGGTGTTTCCACTTAAACGTGCAGAAAGAGCATCATTTCCATCACAGTCATTCTTTATCAATAGCCTTGTGGTTTCCCTCCGCTCAGTTGAATTTTTACTGACTTACACTTGTGGGAAGGAGATGAGAATCACATTCAATCTGTTACATACGAAGTTTTACCCAGTGCACAGGTTGACACAGAACGGGGGAAGAAAGGCTGCAGAGAAAAGTGATTATTTTTTTCCAGGTAGAAACGGCACTGACAGGAAAAGAAAGTGCAAGTGGAAGACAAGGAAGAGCTGACAAGGATTTGTGCATGGGGAGACAGTCGAGGCAAGCACATAAGGACTGTGCACTGCACTGAATGCCCACCAGACACAGAGCACTACCATACACCGGCACAGGTTTCACTGGGAGGCAGCACCAACAAAGAGATCCCAGAGCAGAAGAGGCATTAGCTAGACTAGAGCAACGCTGGGGACGGTCCTGGGCTTCAGCTCCCTGGCTCTAGGAGGACTGCTTGGCACAGGGCAGCCTGCATCCATCAAGGCTCTGGATGAGGAGAAAGCTACCGGCATTTACCCACTCACCTCTCTCTCCTGCTCCAGGTATATGTGTTCCTCCATCCTGCAGCGAGCCATGGTTGCCCCTGTTGTCTGGATCATAGTGACCCTCCTGGATGGCAAATGCCTGATCTGTGCTTTCAGCAGCTCCGTGGATCCTGAGAAGTTTGTGGGCTTTGCCAATGCCAGCCTGGTGCAGGTGCAGGAGGTGCTGGCCAAGGTGCCCTGCAAGGATGACGAGCTCATGAGGAACAACACATCCCGCAAGGCAGTGTCCAGGTACCTGCGCTGCTGGTCCCAGGTAGGTCACTGCCAGCCGAGCCCCCCGTGAGATGCCCAGGGCACACATCACCTGCTCCTGCTCTACCTCGATTTGTTACAGCTTCACCACAGTCAGGCTGGGAGCAAGGCTGCCCTTTCTTTGCTTCTTTATGCCCCCAAATGCTGCCACACTCAGTGATTATCTCCAGAGTCACTCAGGCAGGGAGAAGGGACGAAATAAAGGATGGTTTAATTAAAAGAACCATTTCTAGAAGACCCAGCAACTTCTAAACCCAGATAATCAAAAACAGACTGTAAAGAATACAGGTGCCTCCTAAGGCCCTGTCCAGTGTTAGAAGACCTTTCTAACCGCTAGCTTTGCAGACAGAACACACTGTTTGAAGGACAGTGCTAGCCAAGACAGATGGCAACAGCTTGCTCAGGAACAATAGAACAGGACACAACAGGGAGTGGCCCTGGCCAGTCCCTGCTTTTGGTACAGGAGTGCCAGGTCAGGGATGAGGACCTGTGGGAGGGCATTGAAAACAAGCCTTTCCCTCTTACCAAAGGGAGCTGCACGTAGTCTGGGCTGCCCTCACCCTACTGTGGGGACTCCTGGGCCCTGGAGCCAGTGTAGGTGGCAGAAGATCTCACTGGAGATAAGTGAGTGCCAAAGAAGAGCACTGAAGCCCCCTTCCCCTGGGGCGTACTCATGCTCAAAGCAAATACCTGGCTCCTCCAGGCTGACTTTGCAGTTATCTACTGAACTATTGATGCACAGATAGATGTCCTATACTCACTGGTTGGAGATGACACCAACCATCTGAGTGCAGCTTGAGCGTGCTGAGCTTCAGGTACAGGTTGAGGACATGAGTCCAAATGCACCACATCTCCAGCCACACAAATTCTCCGTCTCAGTAATACAGGCAAACAGCTTGTGCCTGTCTTGCTCCTATTCCACTGCTTATTTCTTATCATTCAGGCACTCGGCTGGAGCATTTTGTTGATCCTTATAGTAGCAGCTTTCCTCGCCCGCTGGCTCAGACCTTGCTTCAACCAGGCCACCCTCCTGCAGGCACGTCACTGGAGCAACTACATTGACATCGAGCAAAAGATTTTTGAGGAAACCTGCTGTGAGCACAGCCGGCTCTTTGCTCATAAATGCATCCTCCACTTCTTCAAAAGCATGCAGCAAGAGATCAAACTGCACAGCTTCAGCTTGCCAAGGGAGGGAGAGGGGGCTGAGGGAGAGGAAGATCTCCAGGGCATCACAGATCAGGAGCAGGTGAATCAACTTCTGAAAAGGTGGTACTATGAGAAACCTCCCCTGAATGTCAGCCAAGCAACCCAGAGGTGTCCCCTGGGGTGAGAAAAATCCCCTCTGTTCCAGGCAAAGTGTCTGCTTTGCCCTGCAGACACTGAAGGGACACTGCCATACCTCTGCACAAAGCCAGGACCAGCAGGGTGATGACAGCAGTGCTCACATCTTCCTCCAAAACCGCAACCCCAAAGATTCTGCTCCAGGGCATGCCTGGCAAAACCTCCAAAATAAAGTAGTTCTTGAAGATCCAAAGGTCCCAGACTCAATCACTTAGTTAATGACTTTTCTAAACCAAACGCTCTGCATAGCCCTTCTGTCATATGAAAGAGTTTGCAGCTCCTTACAGCTGTGATAAAACCCTTCTGGCTTGAGCAAGGATTTCAACCAAGGCAGCAACATCTGGCTGCTTATGCAAACCAACTGGAGCAGCAGCTTCCCAGAGGTGTGGGGAGCTCCTGCCCATTTCAGTGAAACCTGTTTCAGAGAGTTAGCAGTGCTGACACTGAAATTATTTAATCTGCAACTCTTTTAGTACCACACCAACACATTTACTCAAAAAGGCAAAACCACCTCCTACATCTTCCCATCTGCTGAGAGCTCTGGCTGCCCCCAGCCCAGCTGCCAAACTGTTCAGCCTCCCTCTAACAAGCCATCAATAATTCCATGAGTTCTCAAAACAAAATATGGCAATGCACTGAAATTCATGGAGCAGCATAAATTTAATTGAAGATACCTCTGGACAAGCATCCCTGGATTGGATTTGCAGAAGGAAGTGAGATTGAGGCTTTGCTTAACATATCCAGAGCCACAGGCCTCTGCTGGGGTCCCCGTGGCTGCTCTAAGCACTGGCATTAGGCCATGGAAAGGACACACTGACTCTGTCTGAAAAGTCTGAACACCAGTTTTAAATACTCCCCTGCTAGATTTTAGTACAAACCAATCTATCCAGAAGATATCCTTGTGTCACCTGGTTGGTTATTTCCATCCTTAGTTTTTTAAACTG
Source organism: Falco biarmicus (assembly GCF_023638135.1). NCBI lineage: Eukaryota > Metazoa > Chordata > Aves > Falconiformes > Falconidae > Falco > Falco biarmicus. The sequence continues at coordinate 25,973,013 of NC_079296.1, forward strand.
TTTGAATATAACCTTTATCTGAGCCTCTAATGCCAATTACTTTCTTACCTGCCTTTTTCCAGCCCCTGTTGTAGGTGGTGCCAACCACGGTGCCAGTGTGATTGATATTCCTGTCCAGCACTGCTGCTTGGATGCATTAAACTCTTTACTGCAGACTAACCCAGCACAGACATATATATTCCTCCACCTGAGGCTCACACTGATGCCCACTTAGTCCCTGGGAATGAGGGGTGCAAGGCAGAGGTGTGAGGAGGGAAGGTGAAAAAGAAACACCTCCTTGGCTGTGAACGTACAGATGGGGCAAGCAGGGCTTCCAGGAGGAAAGCAGCGGGTGGTGAGGGGGCAAAGAAACCTGCCACCACCTTGTGACTAAATCCAAAATGAGGGATCAAATTGAAAACTTACATTAACTCCCCAAATTAACTTGTCAAGCTGCTGGGAGGCGTGCCACCTCGTCCCCAGGATGTTTGTATGCATGGAGTCAGGGAGGGAGGAGACATGTGGCAAAATACAGGGAGGCCAAATAACTCCCTGGGCCACCCGTGGGCAGCTGCACCCCTCTGCCAGCTGAGGCCCGGCCAGGAGCTGTGGGGTGCAGAGCTGCTCTTATTTTCATAGCAAAATCAGCTCTGGATGAATCCCTGAGGTAACCTGGACATGCTCAGAGAGGGCACCAAGGCAGCTATGTCCCATGCTGGTTGGGAATAACACAGTGGTCTTCCCACCAGGAGCTCTTTAAGTCCAGAGAGCCTCTGAACATTCTTTTGAAATCAGGATTGCACTTTGAATTTCATCTCTGGTTTACTTTTATCAGACACAACATCACAAATCTCAGGCTGTGACTCAGTTCAGGCTCACCACTCTCCACTAGTCAAATTGACTTATTTTCCTAACCAGCTCAGAGCAGAAGCCCACAGCTCACTTTTGCATGCTGCTTTCCATGTTCTCAGGTTTTAAGTCATCCAAGAGTGGCTGCAAAACATGACATGCAAAAAAGGGGAAGAGGAACAGCTTTGTTATCTGTATTGGGAGGGAGAAAACTGGAGGATGTAAGGGCACTGCTATAGATCTATGCAGGTCTACAAATGCTGCTGGGAGGGTCAGTCTGGTCCATGGAGCAGCTGCAGTTGGGAGGCTCGAACAGCCGTGGCCCTCCCCGAGTCCCTTGCTGTGTTCCCCTTTGAAGCCAGAGAACTCTCCTCCATTGTGGAAAATGGTATCTGGCACCCCACAATGGGACAAGAGGCAACAGGCACAAACCCAAAATGCAGGGAAATTCATTTAAACAGAAGAAAACACTTACTTTGAGGGTGATGGAACAGGCTGCCCAAAGATCGTGGCATCTCCACCCATGGAAAAATTCACAACCCTTTTAGATGTGGCCCTGAGCACACTTTAAGCAGGGAAGAGGGCGGACCAGACAATCTCAAGGGATCCCTTTCCACCAGCTCTGCTAGGAGTGCGTACTGTCCTGTAGAAGTGGAAAGGGTCAGTCACAAACTTTGGCAGCTCTCTGTCCCTCAGGGCTGGTCTGATGCCTGACCTACAGACATATGTGACATGCTCAGGTGTTGCAGCACTATCAAAACTAGTTGGCTGCAACAAGGCTTTTTCCATCACTTACCAGGTTAACTTCAATAAGTAGTTCCCACACCTTGCCCCAGCACAGCCACCAATTCCCTACAAGGTTTCAAAAGTTCATTTACTGTCCATGCTGTTTCTTCATCCTCTTCAGGCCAAGTCCACCCTGCTTCTTGCCTCTGCTGCGTCCAGATTCTTCCTTCTCCCAGCTCCTCCTCCCCTCATCTGGGCCTCTTCTTGTCTCTCCTACATCCAGGGTGTGCTCTCTCTACTTCTTCCAAATCTCCTTTCCTCCAGATCTCCCTTCCTCCAGCACTCCTCTTCATACAGTCCTTCTCTCCTATACCCCTTAGAGCTATTCAAGTACTTAGCAGGAACCAGCCACAGCTGCACATTATCCACATCAGCCGACCCACCACCCCTGAAGCCAGCCTGCAGCTGTACATTATCAATGTTCATTAACCTGCCTTCCTTCCTCCCTCTACATTCAGGGATCCTCACCTGCCAAAATCCTGTGAAACAGCAGGGTTGACTGCAAAAACAACTTCACCAGTCTCTTCCCAAACTGTCCTGATGGGAATTGTGACTGTTTTCACGTCCCTTCGCTCTGTATCCTATATTGACTGGGACATGCAAAGCCCTCCCCAGCTCCCTGGCTTGGTGTCTGGCTTGATGTCCAGGTCAGGTGCAAGACCCCATGTTGGGAGGGACTTGGGCACCCACCATCTCTCCCAGGACCTGGTTTCCAAAGCATGAGCAGGTTGGGATTGTGGGAGGAAGCACTAACTCTGCCTTCTGTTGCAAATCGGTTGGAATGTCCTTTCTGTTGGCAAGCTCATGAAAACAAGGACCTCCCTAACAAGGCAACAAGGAAAGAAAGACCCAAGCACTGGCTTCTGTGGGCTCTGTTTTGAATCCCACTGACTTATTGTTGGCTTCAGTCAGAACGGCCGGTGCTCTGCACCAAGCAGGGTCAGACCTCTCATTCATGTCTCATGAAAGGCAGAGTTTTCCTGGAGATCAAAAAGCCCTCTGCTTTTTTATGAGGTTGATTCGTGCAGGCTTTGATGTGAACTGCCCCTCAAAAAGCTACTCGGCAGCAAACAAGGAAGCCAGCCTGAGCTCTTAGCTAGCAATACAATAAGCCTCATCTATATTCATGCAGCCAAATCTCTTCCCGTTTGTTGAGATCATGCAATTAACCCCTCCACAGCAGGCAGAGCTAAGACTGCCTAGGTATTACCCATGTGCTTTATGCTCACCTCTGTGGTGGCATCTCAGGGTGAACCTGGCATTATCAACCGAGCCCCAGGGCTGGCATGCGGGGAGACATCAGAAACTGCAGTGCTGACTAATGGTCAAAATACCTGGTTTAGCTTCCTACCTCTGTACTGACGCACTGCAAAACCTTGGGGAAAAGTATCTGCCACGTGCCACCCACCTGTGTACAGCTCGCCTTGGTGACGTGTCTCACAGCCACCAATGCAGCCGTGCTGGTGCCCAGGCAATCAGGTGTATCTTGGTATTCATGTCAACAGCACAGGTGGTGCCCGGACCGGAGGGACCGAACACCTTGCAGGTAGTCAGTGCTGCAACCATCTGCTCTACGGCCACTTGTAGTCCCGGTATACCCCCATCCCTATTATTCCCATACTAGGAGAAACCTAGTATATCAAAGCTGCTTTGTGAACTGGGAATAGAAGTGCAGGAGAGCACCAACAACACAATCCATTTCCTTTAGGTTTGTGCTGTAGGAGCTCAGCCTGGCCCAACCATAACTGTCACGTTTCATTTGTGTTTGTCTTGGTTCTGGCAAACTGGGGAGGAGTCCGTCTGGCCTGCTCTGTGCCAGCAAATGTACACAGGATCTCTGCACCAGAAAGCCCCCGGGTCTGCAGAGCTGACAGCAACAAGCTGAACTGAGCCATGCCCTCGTGAAGAGGAGAGGGATGGAAGTGGTGGGGAAGCTTTGCACCCCAGTGTCAGCACGTGGGACATGTCCACCACAGACCTGAGCTGGCTCTGCCCAGGCTGCTCCTGGTGCACTAAGAGCAGGCAGGGCAATGCAGGTATTCAGGTCTGCTTGGGTCCAGACCACCTGGTTCTGCTGCCGAATTAATAAGCCCACGTAAAGCGGCATGGCTAAACTGTCAGCAATGCTGTGCTGTACAGCCCAGCCAGCCCAGCACCCGGCTAGCTCAGTCCTCCCTGCACCGTCACTGGTTCCGTGGCAAACATGCCCTTAGACACCTTTAGCCTCAGTTCAAGGCATACAGCCAAATCCCAGCCTCAGCTCCTCCTGCTAAATGGATGCACATTGCTGGCTCGTCTAGTCCTTGCTCTGCCCTTCCTGGCAGGTTTCGAGTGATCTTCAAAGGAGCCACAGCTCCACTGCACCCTCAGCCCTCCAGGGCTGCTGGTACCCGCTGGCCTGATGGACAGGAAGGGTTCTGCGCCCTCGGTGCCTGCAGGTGATCTGGTGCTGGTAGGAAACACCGTCCCTTGGGGGATAACGGCTGCCCTTGGGCCAGGGAGGTCACTGGCAGGATTTACACATCCTCCTTGTATTACCGATTCCTGCACAACCCAGATTTATCAAGGGGCTGGGATTATACCCACAAGAGGCAGCTGCAAGAAAATTGTTCAGCCTCCATCGCTGCCATTCAGAGCAGCCAGCCCTTCAGAAATGCTCGTTGGAAGTGGGTGAACAGAAGAAATCTCAGGGAGAAATCTGTGCCTATTTTTCTCCAGCCCCAAAGCCAGAAAAGCACTATGTGCTTCTTGATGTTACCAGCCCATGCGAGCCAGGGTTTGAAGGATATTTTAGCAATCCCTGAAGGCACAGGGCTGTAAAAATCAAAGCTAAAGGCGTCACCTTGTAAGTCTGGCTGAAACATGGATGTTCGCAGGACAGAGGGGAGCCACTAACAGACAGTAGCTGTATTACATCCCAGAGCTCTGAGAGCTTTATCCCTCCTTCCTCCCTTTCCTTTTCTCGTCCTTCTGCAGACTAAACCAGAAAAGGCATTTCCCAGTGAAGCAGGTACAGAGGAGGGGCTGGCAGACCTGAGAGGTGCTTGCATTAGATGCTGCTGGGGTGATGAGTACGCGGAGGGAGGGGGGAAGCTCCAGCACCTCACTTTTCTGTGTGTCACTGCACCGAAGAGGTGGGGCATCCCGTTGGGCCCTGGGAGGAGCTCCCACCTCCTGCATTTGCAAACAGGTTCACAGAGGGCGACCAGCCAACTCCTCTTTCTGCCCAGGGCAGATTACCCTGGGGAGGGCACAGTGATGGTAGCACCTGCACCTTCCAGCCAAGGGGGTCAGTGGCTGGAAGACTGCAGAAATGGGGATGCGGAGAAGAACAAAGCCAGGTTTAGCAAAACAGAAACAACCCAGGTCTCACAGACCCAAAGAAGAGCAGCTGGAAGCAAACTCTGAACTTTTGCAAGTGGCAAAATCAGCAGAAATATTTTTTTATTATTTTCTGCTATAAATATTGGGGCTGTAAGAGCGCATGAATGAATCAGTGAACTGCACAGAGACTTGCTGATGCCCGCCTTTGAAGAGTGGGGCTGAGAGAATGAAGTAAACCAAGGCCAAAGCTTGGACCCCGGTGGGAGAAGGAGTCACATCAAAGGAATATGGACAAGTTTCGGATGATCTTCCAGTTCCTCCAGTCCAACCAGGAGTCCTTCATGAATGGCATCTGTGGGATCATGGCACTTGCGAGCACCCAGATGTACTCAGCCTTTGATTTCAGCTGCCCCTGCCTGCCACACTACAACATGGCCTACGGGCTGGGCATCCTCCTAGTGCCCCCCTTCATCTTGTTCCTGCTGGGCTTCGTGCTGAACAACAACATCTCCATGCTGGCAGAGGAGTGGAGGCGGCCCCAGGGCCAGAGAGGGAAGGACCCGTCTGTCCTGCGCTACATGTTCTGCTCCATGGCGCAGCGGGCCATGATCGCCCCGGCTGTCTGGGTCTCAGTGACGCTGCTGGATGGCAAGTGCATCACCTGTGCCTTCTGCACCTCGGTGCCTGTGGAGACCTTGGGCAATGCCAGCCACACCGGCCTCTCCCAAGGGGAGATGAAGCATGTCCTTGCCCGCATCCCCTGCAAGGAGATCTACAATGGACAGGAGCTCATCGCCAATGAAGTGGCCGTCAGGTACCTGCGCTGCATCTCACAGGTGAGGCATCATGGCTGTGCCTTGCTAGTGGTTTAGAGTTCAGCACTGCCAGCCTTAGCTCTTCCTTTGGGAGAATCTCCTTGTAGAAATTTAGCTGCAGGAGGAGAGACTGGTGATTTTTCAGGGGTACAAAGGGGTTCAGACTGAGCTCCAGGGAGTTTTGCCTCCAGTGTGGTGCAGAGACTGAAGCTGTAGGTCGTCCTGATAATTTGGTCCCTGCTCCTGCCTGGGAAGCCTAGGGCTGCAGGGCAGAGATACATGGCCAAGCTATATGCAGAGGTTTATTTAGAGCAAGTTCAGAAGGGGATGACACGGATGTTACTCGGTGCCTGGCGGGTTGTCACTTTCTCCCATAACCCACTAGTTCCCCATGGTTGCTCTTGCTGCTTATTATAACATGTGCAAGCAATAGGCTGATAATTATCTATGCCACTTGCCTCTGCTGCATGCGTGGAAAAAGCCAGTGTATTTAGTAACCATCCCAGGGAACCACAAATGAAGAAATGCCACTAACCACTTGTTCTGTGCTTAATTCCTCTCAAGTTCTCTTCTTCTGGCCATGTCGGATACAGGACGGCCTGACCCACTCTGGTCACTCATGGACTGCTGTTTAAAAGCAGCTCCTCTCCCTGACTTCCTTAGGGCAGACGAGTATTATTAACCCCAGTTGAAGAGAAACGGAGGCACAGGACTTCTCCAAAGACACAAAGCAGATTTTCCTGGGTAGACCCCAATTACCAGGCTGCTGGGAAGCGCTGGGAACTGCAAAACAAGAGGGGCCACTTAGGTACCCCCCTCCCAGGTGGTCTTTTAGGGGGCTGCATTTACAGGGGGGCTCACCCTCAAAAGCTCTGCTTGCACAGCCTGGCAGCAGCCTGAGCTGAAACCAACGAAGAACAAGACAGACCAGTCCTGGCTCTGCCCTCATCTCACCCTTCCTGTCAAACCCCATCAACAGGGGAACCTGTCACCACTGATCACCCACAGTAGATGTTACTAGGTCTAACGGCTCAGGAAAAGGGTTAGACAGCTGCATAAACCTGGGGAGTATCTGGAACGACGTTAAGCTGCAATTCAGAGGGCACAGACTACTCTAGACCCAGGTGCGGTCGTACCAGAGGCAGGACTGAGGGCTGGGTGCAGGATTCAGTTTGGTGTTATTTATGGTCACTGCCTGCTGAATCTGTGCAAGGCAAGAAGGGGAGAGGTGCTGCCTGGGTGGGTGCATCAAACAGAATTTCAGCACAGATGCGCTGACATGGCACGTAAGGTCTCCTCATTCAGCTCTGCAATGTAAACGCAGCCCAGCGTCAAACAGCCCGCGGTGGAGCAAGGCTTGTTTGCAGCCTGGGGGGCTCCTGCCGGATGGTGGGAAATGCCGGGCATGTGCTCTGCCTACCTGTGACAGGTCCGGTTCCCCCCTCGTCTCTGCAGGCTCTGGGCTGGTGCTTTGTGCTGCTGATGACTATGCTGGCTTTCTTGGTCAGATCCCTCCGGCCCTGCTTCACCCAAGCCGCCTTCCTGAAGAGCAGGTACTGGTCCCACTACATCGATATCGAGCGCAAGCTGTTTGATGAGACATGTACGGAGCACGCCAGGAGCTTTGCCAAGGTCTGCATCCAGCAGTTCTTCGAGGGTGTAAGCACAGACCTGGTGGCTGCTCACTGCCACCTGCCCAGGAAAGCCCCTGCAGGTGCAGGGGAAGCCACCGAGAAGCTCTTGGGCATCACCGACCGGGGCACCATGAACACGGCCCTGAAGAGCTGGCACAGATGCAAGCCCCCGCTGCACCTCCACCCGCCCGCCCTCCCCAGCGGCAGCGGCTGGGCAGAGGAAGGGCAGCCCGCTGTGCACCCCCCTCTGCCCCACAGGGAGGTGGCTGCCTACTACAGCTGGGTGTGAGGGGACAGGGCTGTGCAGAGGCAGAGATGCACATTTGGGAGAGGGGCTGCAGAGGGGACGGACAGGCAGGCATCCGAGCCAGACAGAGGCGGGAGCCAGCACCACAGGGGCTGCGGGTGGACATGCGCCCAGAGGGCTTGGCGGTGCCGGTGCAATCCCATCTGCTCTCATATCCCAGTCCTACAGCACTGGTAATTCAGGCAACAAGTTTTGTGCCAAGCAGGACAGCTACTCAGGGTTGTGATGGATGAGCCCTGGGGATGCTGACGGGCACAATGTGGCAGCCGGACAGACATACCATGTGTCCCACACCACTGAGCAGCAGGTTTGTGTTGGGGCAGTTGCCACGGCAGACACTACCAGGTGTGCAAAACTTCCTTTCTTTTACCATGTGCTCAGCACTGGGCAGCGCATGTTCGTTTAGGCAGTATTAAAAATCCCCTGGTGGGGAAACAAGCTGGGGGTACCCCTTTCTCACGCCAAGCTGTGAAACCCCAAAAGTCTTCCCATTACCCCTCCACACACTACATCACCACGGACACACACAGCTTCCAGGCCAAGAAAAGCTTTAAAATAAATTTGACTCGGGCGATGAGCTATTAAAGGGACAATCTGTATTGCATTACACATGGTGGGAATGGCGTAGTTGTTGCCACAGGTACTATTCAACATCCCACAGAACAAATATCCCACAGAGATGCTCCTCGAAGGGAGTGTCTAGGCACAGAGAGCAGCTGTCATTCAGCAGGACAGAGGGTGGGGGCCAGGCCAACCCCCTGCCACAAATTTGCTGCAGGATGATTTGTTCTTGCAATTTACCTGGATTCCTCCCTGGCACAAAGACTGATGTTAAAAACCCACCTGGGTGTTTGTTTAAGGAGCCAAATAAATAATTCAGACTTACTGTTCAAGCTCTGTGCTCCCGCACAAGAATTTATAAAAGCTACTTACAAAAGCTGTTGGCGTTTGTTTGTTTGTTTGAATGCCATGAACAGGACTGGGGGGGCCCTGGGCCAAGCCCAGGGTGCTGAGTCCATGCGAGTTTGTGCGTTTTGCTGGCACGCAGCCGTCAGCAGTGAGCGAGTCAGAGAAACCAGGGAGGCAACACCAACCGCACGCAATACCAGGTGGCTGCCCATTTCCATAGAAACTGAGGATGACGGGATGCAGGCCCTCCAGGTGACTATGGAAATCGCAGCCCTGAAGACAGTTCCCCAGTGCCCCTGACTTTAATACCAACACGCAGAAGGAAAACCCCTTCTGAGAGATGAGTTTTACCCCTTTTGAAATGCTCATCCCCTTGACATTTCTGCTGCCGCGTTCTTGTTCAAACCAACTTATTACAACTGGCTGGTAACTGAGGTGACTGTCATTTGCATAAACCTTAATTATCAGTGTGTAACTCCACAGAGGCTGTGGGGAGAGGAGAACAAAGGACCAAAATGACAAGGAAATTCTCCTGGCTGCTGTAAGAGAGCCTTAGCAAGCCTGTAGTCAAGGGCACGCTCAATCTGGCTGACTCCCAGGAGAAAGGAGCGTGACACAGATTTATTGTTAATCTTCACACCCCAAACTTTAATTAAGGCACCTGCCCAGAAATTAATAGGCACAAAACCTGATTTACAAAGCAAAGGAGATTAAAAGATAAAGGTGGTTTCCTCTCCTATTATTTGCAGTTCAGCACTGTTAGTGGCTCACCCAGAAAGGCGCGCTCAGAGTCCCCGCAGTGGCGAGCAGCGTGCAGAGCTGGCGGGTCCCACAGCACAGCCAGTAAGATACCAAAAAAAATAGCATGCATTTAGAAAGAGAAGCTTTGGGACTTTAATTTAGTTTCTTAGGATCAGAGCTCTGCCCCCACGCAGCAACTTCAGCAGTTGCAGAGTCCCCATAAAGCAGGCAGGCTGTCCTCTCTCTGCTGGATTTTGGGGACATCGTTCATCGCCTTCAGGAGGAGACCCTTCACTAGGGACCCCGACACAGCTGCTGGGATTTCAGCTAGGCTGCAGCCCTGGTGCTGAGACTGGCCAGCAGCAGCACTCTGAGCATGGAGCGAGCCCCAGGGCCCCCAGCCAAGCTGGCAGGCACCGAGTGGGAGGGGAGTCAGCCCCAGGCAGGCATGGAGGTGTGGGAGTGCCAAGGGGTGCACAGCACCCAGACACCTGGGAGCTGCAAAGACCCACCCGGGGACCCCAGATCTGGGGATGAGCAGGAGGACTAGGTCCAAAAATCCTGGCAGAACTGCCGGCACTGGGCTGAGCCTAGCTTTGCTCCAGGGACAGGGGAACGTGGGTGTTGCTGAAGATTTTCTTGTGCTGAAGACATCCTCTGGGGAGGGCTGAATTTAACCCCGGGGATATGGCAACGAGGAGGCTGGGGAAGGAGGATGGGGGCCTCCGGCCTCTACAAACAGGCTGGGCAGGAGCTGGAGCCAAGAAACATGGCAGAGAGGAGCGACCCAGGGAGAAAGTGAGGCATCCTCAGCTGCCTCGCAGGCATCGCTCTGCAGAGGAAGCAGCGAGTGGAAAAGCTAAGCCGAGCAGGAACGCACCGAGCTCGCCAAATCGCGAGCTGTGCCCAGCCCAGCACACGTGGCTCCTCCAGCCCCGCTCAGCCCCCACTGCCCCCCACAGCAGCACCACTGCTCTGTCCTGGGCGGTGGGAAGTAAACCTGGCCACCCCACAGGGCTCCTGATGGCAAGTTCCTGCTTCTCCCGAAAACCCAGCCAGGCTGGCGTCTTCCCTGCTGGCTGAGCCGGCTCCTGTGCACAAAGGCAGAAGTTTCTGCCCCTTCACGTGGGACCAAAGGCTTTTCCTATGCTGTCCCCGCCTGCTTAGGGTTGCTCCGGGCTCCTGCACAGCTTAGGTACCACCCTCGGTTGAGCTGGGTCCCACTAGCACAACCGCATCTCCTGGGGACCACAGGACCTGCCTCCACCCCCCAGGCTGGGGGGCTCCGGCATTTCCCCTTGGCACCCCATCGCTCCCATCCTCCAGGCACACCCGGGCCATCCCAGCCAGCCTTTGCACAGCTGCATCGAGGGTCTGAAAAAGGCCGATGTGTTTTTTCCAGTGACTCATACTCAGCCTTTCCTCCCCATTTTTTTTTTTTTTTCTTTTTAAAGGCACAACCTCAGCCTTGCACCCAGCAGAAGGCAAGCGCCTGCACTTCGCCCCACCCAAGCACAGGGCCCAAGAACACCCTCCTCCGTCCTCCCAAAAGCAGAGAGCACGTCGCAGGCTGGAAAAGGAAGCTGCCAAACTCTTCAGGCTGTTTGCATCAGCTTTCACTTTGCCTATCAGGCCTCAGCCCTTACACAGCCCCGCACACGGCCGGGAGCCCCCACAGCCAGAGTCCGAGCACAAACCACACAAGGCACCGAGAAGGCTCCAGAACTGCTTTCAACAACTCTTCAAGTAAGTGACTTCATTTTTTCTTGTTTTCAGGCATGTTTCAGGGGAAGGCTTTAACAGAGGCTGCTCAAAAACCATCTGCTGCAAACAGCTTTTCCCCTCCCCTGCTACCCAACCCTCTCCCTCCCAGACAGGCACCATAACCACCCAGCAGAGGAAGGGTACCCACCTCCCCCCGCAGTGGCATGCTCTCCTTTGCCAGCTCCTCTTATTTTTGCGTTGCCAGTTGCCAGGCGCTGTCAGGAAGGTGGAAGGGCCTTGTTTATCAGGGCTGTTTGCTGGTAACTAATAACAGGGTTTTGAATCCCATGCACCAGAACAAGTTTGCGGGTTTAGTGTGTGGCTGCAACCGTGCTGTATCACAAAGCGCAGCAGCTGGCGATGGAGGCCCCGCTCCCCGTCACATGGCGGCAGGTTTCAGCTGGTCTGTCTCCTTTGCCGAGGGAGTTTTGCATATGGAAAACTGGGAAGATGCAGGAAGACATTAAGAGCTGCTTGTATTTGAACTCAGCCATATCACAGTGTGACTTTAAAGGGATTGCCATAGGTTAGGCACAACAGGGAACCGAGGCCAAATTTCTGCCCGTGTTCCCTCCACTGCCCCACAGAGGAAGTGGGTAAAGCAGGATTTGGTGGGGCAGCAGATGGGCTGGAGCACAGTAGTGATTTAAAGCACAGTGCGTGAGCAAGTGTCATACAAGAGACCATAGGATTAAGGTGCCTTTGTGTCTTCTGCATCACTGTCCCTGCAGCCCTTTCCCTGCAGCTGGGGCTGGACCAGAGAAGCCTTGCTCCATGCAAGCCAGCTGGGAGATGCTGGCTTCAGGGCAGATGTTGGGGCAGCCCTGCCGTGGGTCAGGGCCCCCTGGGAGCCCCAGATGTGTGCCAATGCTGGCAGCACCGTGCAAGCTACCAGAGATGGTTACTTGGGTGCCTGGGTCCTTCCTGTCTCCAGCAAACCTCAGTGACAGTGGTTCCTCTGAGGCCAGCAGGTTTCATCACGTGGGTGAGGGTTCCCAGAGCTAGCAAGGTGCTTGGGGCTTCCTGAGATGACACCCTGCGGGGATGCAGATGGAAAGTCAGCTAAGAATTTAAACACAGGCTGCAAGTGGCATGGGGGAATGGGCATCACTGCAGAGAGCATGGATACCCTCCCCGATCATTTCCCTGTCCTTCAAAAAACCGGGGCACACGCTTTCCCCTGCTTGGTCCTGAGTGCCTGCAGTCGACACAACCCAGCTCTGTCAGTGGGGCGGGTATCTCAGTTTAACCAGTGTTGTACTGGGGGAAGGGGCTGGGGAAAGCTGCACAATCAAAAAGCAGTGAAGTGCATCTCTGGCACTGAGGTGTGCAGGTCGAGGGGCTGAGTTTCAGGCCAGCAGTAGCAAGGCTGAGCCAGGACTGCAGGCCAGGACAGCGAGTACGGTTATGTCAACCAACCGTGGGAGATCATCCTGCCACACCTAATCCTAGCACAACTCCTACGTAATTGCTGACCCTGCTCTATCGGCATTAGGTGTTTGTATCCTGGGTCATCAAGATAAGCTCTTGCTTTCCCAGAAAGTAACTTCTCTTGCTTGTAGGAACAGCCCCTGACCCCTGTCCGCAGCGGCTGCTCCTGCCTGGTCCTCCCATGCTGCATCTCTGCCCCCAAACCGGCTGGGCCATCTCACAGCGCCTCTTGCTGCCTCCTTCACATACCTTTGCCGATTACTAAATATTAACTCATCAGGTCTAAAGAGGGAGGTAAAAGCCACACACAGCACCTTCAAGGCAGCGCGGCACCAGCACGCACGTGCCACTTGTGCCTGGGCTAGTGTGAGTCAGCGTCAGCGCTGGGGACACATCCTAGTGCCAGTGCTCTGGTCCAGTTTTCCCAGTAACACAGCGTCCTCCTTCGTTGCAGGCTTGGGAGATCTTCAAGTGTCTGGTGGCGACGCTGAGAGTAATCACCTCTGCGGGGAGGTGACTAAAACAAAAGAGAAGGAAAGACGACAAACGTGCAAATGACAAGGGCAGAAGCAGCTGTCCCGTTGGCAATCTGCTGTAGAGACGCTTAGTGGGAAGCAATGACTGAGGTTTCACACATTGCTTAGGCTGAATCCCTCTTCGGCCGCTTTTAAAGTATCCCTGGTACCAGCAACAAGCTCCAGAGGCTGGGACACTGGGTGGGAGGAAGGGACAGTAGTGAAGGTGCCGTGTTCCTGGCTCAGCCCCTTGCACGCCAGCTGGGCCAAGGCCATTCCGTCCCCCCTCGTTGTGTCCCTCAGTGCGGGGAGGTGGGCCAGCACGGACCTGGGACAAGATGGCCGCCCTCATCGCCGAGAACTTCCGCTTCCTCTCCTTGTTCTTCAAGAGCAAAGATGTGATGATCTTCAATGGTTTGGTGGCCCTGGGCACGGTGGGGAGTGAGGAGCTCTTCTCGGTCGTTGCCTTCAACTGCCCCTGCTCCCCTGCCCGCAACTATATCTACGGGCTGGCCGCCATTGGCGTCCCGGCCCTGGCCCTCTTCCTCATCGGTGTTATCTGGAACAACCACACCTGGAACCTGGTGGCTGAGTGCCACAAGCGTGGTATCAAGAACTTCTCTGCTGCTGCCACCTTCCTCCTCTTCGGCTCCATCATGGGCCGGGCAGCCGTGGCGCCCGTCACCTGGTCAGTCATCTCGCTGCTGCGCGGGGAGGCTTACATCTGCGCCCTCAGCGAGTTCGTCAAGCCGTCCTCCCTGGACAAGTTCCCAGCCGAGTATGGGGCTGAGGTGCTGGCCAGGTTCCCCTGTAAAGACGTGCCAGCAAACCTCACCAAGTTCAGGGACGAGGTGACACGGAGGCTGAGATACGAGTCCCAGGTAGGCACGCCAGGAAGAAAGCCAGGCAGAGTGGGTAAGGCCACCTTGCTGTGTCCTAACGCAGCCTCTCTCTTCTCTCTCAGCTCTTCGGCTGGCTGCTCATCGGCATCGTTGCGGTCCTGGTTTTCCTCACAAAGTGCCTGAAGCACTGCTGCTCGCCGCTGAGCTACCGGCAGGAGGCTTACTGGGCCCAGTACCGCTCCAACGAGGACAAGCTCTTCCGACGCACGGCTGAGGTCCATTCCAGGATCCTGGCAGCCAAGAACGTGAAGCACTTCTTTGGCTTCGTGGCGCTGGACAAGGAGGAGAAGGAGCTGGTGCAGGAGTTCCCAGTGGAGGGCGTCCAGCCAAGCCCCCAGTGGAACGCCATCACAGGTGTCTACATCTACCGGGAAAACAAGGGCTTCCCCCTCTACAGCCGGCTCCACAAGTGGGCCAAAGGGGTGGAAGGGAATGGGCCAAGCCCAGAAGGCCACGAAATGCTCTTTCTGGCTTCCTAAGACAGATGGGCACTGGCAGCAGTTCTGCAGACCACCCGGCAGGCCTACCGGTACCAGTGTGCAGCTCAGGGATTCACAGGGAATATTCCTCCCAGCGGGATTACTTCTTTCAGCAGGTAAAAAGGGATCAACAGCCTCAAGGCAGAGACTGATAAGCAATAACTGAGCTGGGGAAGCCCTCCCTCAGAGACGACCATCTCGTTGCTGCTCCCAGAGACACAAGGGGACCAAGGAGCAGATGCATACCTTGCCTCTGGGCTGCCCGTACACCAGCAGAAGCCTCAGACAGCAAGAGGTGGACATGGCCTTTCTAACCATGACTCCTGCAGTCCCACTTGTCTCTTCCGTGGCAGGGCTAGCCCCAGCCACCCCACACACCTACCTGTCTTACTGACATCAGTGTTTTCTTACGCAGTTGTGCGGTGCCTGTTATGCAGGCAGGTCCCGCAGCACTTTACAGACTACAGCACAGGGAAAAGAGGGAAGTAGTGGGTAAATTCCTGTGGCAAGGGGGATGCAATAGCACCCGGGAAGGAATGAGTCATTAATACAGCAGCATACTGAATAACTGAAAGACTAAGGCAGGAGGAATCACCAATATTCCCAGTATTCAGAAAGACACTCTAATTACCAAGTTGGAATTTTGGTAGGACACCAAACTCCCTTTGATCTTACTGAAGTGCCTGGCAATTTCTAATGAACCCAAATGGTTGCAGCTGTGGGTTTATAAACCCAGAAGGTGGCACCATCAGCAGAATAGCTTTCAGGTGAGGTGGCTCAGTGAAAGCTTTGGAGGAAGCAGCACCCGCAGTGAGCCATACCGCTGTCTGCAGCTCACTGCGTTTCTCATCAACAGTCGCATGAGAGTCCTGCTTGTCTGCGTTGTGAGTTGCAGCAAGGCTTCAAACAGAATTAGTTCTGTACGTCTGTATATACACACATATATGTATTTAGTGTATATACTACGCCATTGTATTTAGTTAGCTGTATTAACGGAGCATCTTTCTTCGAGGGAAAGGGGGCAAGAAAGTTGCCAGCCAAAAGACCACATTACATGCACCCATCTGCTGCACTGGTACTGGAACCCTGGCGTGACAAGGGACAGCAGGAACAGCATGGGGGAGCACCCCTCTCCTTACCCTTCTACCACTGAAACTCTTTCCACTGACTTAAATGGTCCCGGCAGCAGAAATGTCTCTTTTATGCATGTGGCCAGACTCTGAGAAAGCAAAGCCAGAAAGGTGCAAAATTACTGCCCTCACCATAACACTGACTATGGCTTCAAGGCTGCTCTTCTGGCACTGCACGGTCCCCTTTCTCCCAAGGGTCAGCCCTACATACCCAACACCGTTTCAAGAGCCGGCAGGACAATGAAGTTTGTTTTTCCTACTTGTACTGTTTCTTTATAGGTCCAACTTCTTTTTACACTGTGCCGTTTACCAAAAAGCCTTAGGTTGCTCAAAAAATGACTCAAATTCACAGGACTCAGAGGGCTTACATACAAAGAGAACTGAAATTAATTATTAAATAAGAGTTATTTTTCATTGCCTGCTGAGTTGGGTTGGTTTTTTTTGGGGGGGGGGAGGGGCGCAAAGAAAAGGCATAATTTTACATTCCCTTTGAACTCAAGGACTGGGAACTTATCTTTTCTTTCTATTAAACATTCAGATCCTCTCCTATCCAGATGACCCAGAATATGAAGTCTTTAAGTATTACCACATATTACAATTTTAATAACACTGCTTTTTAGTTGTTCTTGTATTTTTAGTTATTCCTGCAGTGAGTAGCACAAGTCTTGTACATCAGGATACACAACTGCAGCAAATGATAGAAAACATATATAGAGACCTTTTTACAAATACTTCCCCTTGCAAGAGTGAGCTGGAGGGTATTCCCTTGCATAAAGAGGCTGGAACACCACTTCATGGGCGAGGCATCCCAGGATCCTTGTTCAGCTCCTCTACAGATTTGCCTTGCATTTGTGGGAAGGCTTAGCTCCCAGCCTCGCTGTCAACTAATCTGCAGGAATGATCACATGCAAGTTAAATGAAATTGCATTAACTTGAGATGAAAGAGTTCATTTGCATTTCTTCTCGCTGGCCTTCAAGTGCGAACATGCAGACACGTATGCCACCCCCACACACAGAACAGCAGGCGCAAGGTGACTTGCTGAAACAAGGCAGTGTTCCTCTTACTTCCTTTACTTCCCTCGCTTTCTTCCTTGGTAGATTCTTTTGAATCACCTTCACCTCCTCCCCTTCCCTCCTTTGAAGGAAATGGGCAAGACACTTAATACTTTGGAATGGATTTGTTTATCCCAAGAATAAACCATGAGCACAAACTATCTTTTACTCTGTTTGCCTCCCTTCCATTAACTCCAGCCACTTCACATGTGCTGGGATGGGCTAGGGGCTTGTGCAGCTTGTCTGTTCTCTCTCCCTATGGAGAGACATGTCTGAGCAGACAGACAGCGAGGAGCGGAGCAACACCTGTTTGCAACTGCGGGGATATTCCCACCAGCACCACCACCACCTTGTCTGCCACCCTGAGCACAGCCCTGCTAAGACAAGCCAGGGCTTCAGGGCCTTGTAGCCCATCAGCAGTCCCTGTCACTCATCCTCCTCCAGTAAGGATGCTGAGGTGGAGGACCTTAAGCCATGTGGCTTTACTCACCAGCAAAAGCAAGCAGGTTAGTCTTATCAGCAAAATGCCAAGAGGGAAATGGAGCTGCCCATCTTCCCGGCATGCCAGATTGCACAGGCTGCAAGCACACTCTCTGCTTTTCCTCCAGAGACTGAAAACAACCCCATCGCAGACCATCCTACAGGTTGCCCGTTAGGGCACACTTCCCAGTATCAGGATGGGTTCAAACCAGGCTCCTCCAGTGTGGAAAATTACACACAAGCCTTTCATTTTCCCTGCTGACTCCTATACAGACTATAATAGCCCCAGCAGTCAAGAAGAAACAATACCTCAAAGGGATCTTGGTTTCCATTGCAACGCTTATTTACGTATTCTATTATGTAACTAATTAATCCAGAAGAAAAAGCCACCATCGTTGCAGCTGCAGTCTTAAAAAAAGCAGCAGCTGTTACTGGATGTTGCAAGCACCCTCCTCCTCTAGAACATTAAGCAAAATCAGAGTACAGTACCCTGCTCTCCCTCAGGGCAAGAAGCGAAATGACTTGTTTCTGGATCCCAACAGATTTGGGAATTAAATGCTGAATCATTCAGCCTTGCCAACACTGGGCATTCACAGAGGCAGAAGAGCTGGGTCCTGCAAAGCTCTGGTTTTGAGTTCAGAGTACCTACAAGACTCTTGAAGTCGGTATTTCAAAGCTGGGCACCCGCTCACTAGCGTCTATATTGGATAATCACACTTGTTTGCATACCCCCGTTTGTTCCCTTGCCTTCAGTTCTTCATCTGTAAAACACATGGATGATCACATCCACATCTTACTGGAGAGTTACAAGAACATGGATCATAAGGCACCAACACCAGTGACAGAGCCTACGTAAGTACCCAAGATACCTGGCTTTTTCCAAGCAGGTTAGATTGGCATGACTTTTTTTCAGCACAGAAAAATCACTTCTTTGACTTCACCAATTTCTCTTGAGACACAACAACTACTGAAAATCACTATTTTTTCTGTTGTCAATCCCTGGCAACTTGTGATCAGGAGGACCCACTGCAACTGGATGCTGTGGGCTTTAAAGGCATATGCCCTTTCAGCTGAAGGGGACAAGAGCATCCCGGGCTGCACTAGGAAAAGCATTATCAGCAGGTCTATGGATGTCATCCTTCCCCTCCTACTCTGCAGCAGTGAGACATCTGGGGCGATATGTCAAGTACTGGGCTCCCCAGTATGTGAAAGATACAGCCTTATGGGAGCAAGTCCAGCAAGGGACAGGAGCAGCCATCATACAAGGAGAGGCTGAGAGCTGCAGCTGCTCAGCCTGAGGAGAACATTCAAGGTGGATCTTAGCCACATGTATAAATACCTGACACAAGGACATAAAATGGAACCAGATTCTTCATAGTGGTGCTCAGTGACAGGACAAGAGGAAACGGGCACAAATTCCATTTAAATGTAATAAAACACTTTTTTTCACTGTGAACACTGTCAAACCCTGGAACAGGTCACCCAGAGAGGTTGTGGAGTCTCCACCCTTGGAGAAATCAAAACCAAACCAGATGTGGTCCTGAGCAACCTAGTCTAGCTGACCCCTGCTTTGAGCAGGGGTTTAAACCAGATGACCTCCAGAATCCCTTCTAACCACACCTATGCCACAATTCTGTGTTGCTCTGCCAATTTCTAGGAGCACAAAGGCACCCGAGATAAGTCTTCTGAAGTGTTAATTCAGCTGAAAGGCAAGAATATTCTCTGCCATCTTGACAGAGAGAAATCCATTTATAAAACATCACTATACCTAAAAAATAGTGGGTTATAACTGCACCATTTCCCCAAGAAAGTAGAACAAGTATGGCTGTATTGATTATAAAACAGTCTATATTTAAAAACACATCTTCAAAGTCATCAACAGACTATGATTTGTAGCATCCGGACAAAGCTGCAAACACTTATTAAATCTTTTCCTTTGTTTGCTTCTTTTCAGCTTGGTTTCATCGTAGATCAATACTCTCCAGAAACTCAAGGCAGAACTCATGCCTCTCAGGTCCTCTGAGCTGAATCTCTCTGCTTTTACTTGTGCTGTACTTAGGTCTCAACAAGGGAACTCCTGGTCTCCACATACTCAAGTGCTGCTCTTTTAACAGCCAGGACACTTTCCGTTGTACCAAATTTCTTCTCATAATCCAGGTAGCGTTTAAAGAAGAACTTCATCTTCTTTGGTGCCAAGCTCAAGTGTATGACCCTCTCAAAGATGTCCCTGCAAGAAATCAAAGGGAGTCAGATTGCTGTGTTGGTGACAGCACAATACAAGCCCTGTATCCTGCCTCTGGAACAAAGAGCAGAGTCAGGGAAGACATTCAACCTGCTGTGAAGTGCTGGTGCTTAAAGAAATAGATTCCTGACAACTGGCCAAAATCTCAGGTAGAAGCCTTCTATTTGTTTGCAGAACCCTAAGGCTGCTGGTCAACTTATGCTAAAATCCAGCCACTGTATTTGACCCTGTGTTCATTAAGTGGATGCAGCTGAACCCATAGTGTGGGAAACTGGACTTCCTTTTGTCAACTCTCAGAAAAGGAAAAGGGGGGAAAAAGTTTCTCCAGTTTTTTGTTACAAGATACGTAAGGGCTTGATCTCACCCTTCAGATAAACAAGGCAATCCCTCTTGCAGACAAGGGACAGATGAACCTCAGTGCAAGTTCTCTAGTTTCTGTCATGCAGGCCACTACCTACAAATCAGTCCCCCTCTGCCCTGTGGATCTCCTTGGAGTCTCCTCCACATATCCAAGTTTTCTTTCTCCGGGTAATAAAAGTTCTCTTTTGCTCTGCTCTGGGAAGCCTTACACAACCTCATGCTGCAAGGTACCTCTGTTCTTTTCTGGTGCTGCTCCAAGCACTGCAGCCTGCCCTTTCCTAGCCTGCCATAGCACAACTCACCGTATTTCCTTCTGGCTGCCATGTTTGATCATGATGTCCATGTAGATGGACCAGATGTCTGTCCGCTTGGGATAGCTGCTGAGGGTGCTCTCAAAGAGGGCCTTGGCATGTTCTGGGTCCCCAAAACGGAACTCCAGCTGTGCAAACCTTGAAATGACATCCACATCTGGAACAAGTAATGGCATGTTAGGATATCACAGCAGCTCTCTTCCTTATGAACAAACACAAGTGATAATTACACAGAACAGAGGAAGGCACAGACACAGCACATCTCGACCCAGAGACAAAAGGCTCTGTTGTAAAGTGGTTCTGGACCAAGGTGGGATCAGAATGGGAGAAAGAAGGGTCACAGTTCACTTCCCGTTTCCCCTCTGCAGGAGACAGAAGTTTATTCTTACACTCAAACTCTGCATCTTGCAACATCCACAGGCAGCCCCACAAACCTGGGACTTAATCAACTGACTTTTTCTAGAGAGCTGTAAGACTCAAAGTCGTCTTTGCTTTGGGTGCTTTGCCCATCACAGCAAGTTCTATTACAGGAGGCTTTAGCACTAATATCCAGGTTGAAACTTCCCCTTCCCGAGAGCCAAGGGCAGCACGTTCGGCACCAACTGGCTGCACTTTGCACTTATTACAAACACTGTCGCAGGCAGAGATATCAGAGCAGTCCCCCTGCTGCAGACCTGTCAACACGTGGCCCACATTAAGGGTGGGGAAGAGTGCTTACGTTCTTTGGTGGGCAAAGCCTTGAGAGCACGCTCCAAAAGCCTGTGCGTAGCCTCAGTCTGGCCTTGCTTCAGGAGGAAAGAGGCGTATTTCAGCCACACAGACTTCTCCTGACGGAAACGCTTCAGCATCGTGTGGTACAATTCTTCTGCTTGCTGGAAGGGCAGAGTTGCATTAGAACACACAGATTCATAATAAAGCCTTGTAGCTTTAAAACTCTTCTTGTTGACCCAGGTATCTCCAAACACTTATGACAGAAAAGCAGGCATCAATAGTTCCTTTTTTGCTGTCAATAATAACTATTACTCCCAGTTAGGAACAGGACAGGCCTAACAACTGACAGCTGGAAGCTTACAGAGCCAGCATGTAGTTTACTGTCATGACTGAATGGGATACATACCTGGGACATGCTTGCACTATCTTACCTTGTACTTCTCAGAATTGGCATAGATGTCACACAGATGCTGGAAGACTTTCAGAGGTTCATTGTATTGAACAGCTCTCTCAAAGACCTTCATCAGTGTCTCCTCAGTACCATACATGTTCTCCAAGTTCAGCAGAGCTACCCAGACATTCAGCTTCTCCTGTTCTTCCCTTACAGCAGATGTGAACAAGAATATTTAGCCTTTTACCAGTCTTTATCAGCTTTTTACAAACCACCCTACAACGACACACTGACTTGTAGCTTCCCTCCAGGACAAAGGAAGGGAACATACTGCTTGCTCACTGAAACACCACCTTTGGAATACAGCACAGCACTGTAACTTTTGATCACTTTAGTTTGTCATTAAAAACCACAAGGATGATTCAAGAAAGCATAATATACTTAATTATGCCATAGAGATGATTTAATATGCAAGGGTGCAGTCCTTTGGAAAAAGCAACAAGAGGTTCAGTTTGTTTCATGTTTTGATTTAAGGACATCACTGACAGCATTATGCTCTTCCAAACCCTCCTGACTGCTCAGAAGTACGTCTGTGTGCTCAGTGATACCTTGCGGCGGAGTTACTGCACACATGAGCTGCAGCAAGTCAGCTGCAGGCCATCTGTGATGACTCAGACCAGACCTTCAATGGGCCAGCTGACAATTGCTACCATTTAATCCTTTCAAGCTCACTGAAACAGACTCTGCCACTCCACACACACACACAGAGACACTGATGATGCTACCAATGCTCTTCTCACACCCCAACTATCCCAATATGATTTATTCTTTAGGGCACATAAAGGCAGAACCCCATTATTACCTGAAGCAGATTGTTTTAAGCGCTCTTTCTGCCACAGCTCTGGCCTTCTCAATCTCGGTAGCCTGGAGGTGAAAAGCCATGTACTGTAGCCAGACAATGGAGCTGTTGGGACTGCTCAGCACCAGGCGGTCAAAGTCATCTGCTGACTGGGGCTGTCGGCTGGGATCCATCAGAGCTGCTTCTAGTTTGCAGAGCTCCTTCTCCTTCTTCTGCTTCTCTAGCTCCTTCTCTTTCTTTGTTTGTTTCTTCAGCTGAAAGAGAAAAATGAGGACTGGGGAAAAGCAAGCACTTCAGATGGGAATAGGCAGGTCCAGCTAAAGCACAGCCAGACCTCAGTACATCCAAGGCTAGACAGTTTTCCCAGGAAGAGATGAGGCCAATTATTTAAGACAGGAGGAAAACGGTACCACCCCCTACCCCCTCACACATTCACACCTCCAGAATAAGCAGCAGGGCATGAAATCTCGTTTCTTTCAATGAAATACACTGACAGACCAAATACTTCACTAGTCTTGCACCTTCACTGCAGAATTCACACTTCACCCCTCCCTCTCATTCTTCCATCTCTACCCTCCCAGCTAGTGCTTGCCACCACCCTCCACTTTGTAAAAATCCAGGGTACAATGGGGGAGAAATTGTGCAAGACTGCAGTATGTTGCTGAATCACTGGGATGACTCAGGTCTCAATTGGGAACTGAGAGAGCCATAGTTCTCCGCACAAGGCAGCAAAACATCGGCCTTTACAGAGGTGAGTTTTGAGGGACAGGGGAAATCCTGAAGAGCAAGCATGAAAGCAATTCGTGAGCTTCCTTCTGATTTTGCTGAACTGCTCACAATTGGAAAACTAGTCTAAAATACTATAGCATAAAAAAAGAATTTGTTGGTGTTCTTCCAAGTAAGATTACTATAATTTGAAAAGTTTTTTAATCTCCATATATTCCTGTAATTTTACAGCACTCCAAAGTAATAAATGGAGCCGACATAAAATACAAAAATTTTACTTTCATAAAAATATTTGACACTAAATAATTATTTTTTTAGCATGTCAACACGAGAAGCCCTATTTTCATGCAGGCATGCTAAAACAGGGCCTTTTACCCTCTGCTTCAGAGATACCTGCTGCTACGCCCAGGGCTCAGAGTAGCTAAGGAAGTTCCGTATTAGCTGTCAGAGATGTTCCCTTGGGTTAAAAGGCTTTGCTATGGGGCAGGCAGACAAGCAAGCACTGACACATCACATTACAGCCACCGTGTGGTGAGTCTCCTGTGCAGGCAACACTAGTACACAGTACCTTCAACTGTGGATCCTCTTCCTCATCACTCTCTGAGCTCTCTTCCTTCTGATTCAGCACAGCTGTATCTGTTGCATTTATGTCTTCATCCCAGGTGAAGCCCGTGGAAACCTGCAGCCTGGGAGCTTCACCAGGTTTCCTTACCTGTTTGGAGTAAAACAGGGAACGCCCTGGGTTTTAATTTGAAGTTTTTACACCAAGATCAGACAACTGCTGTTTGCTTGTGGCTTCTCTCTGGCCAGTACTATTGACTTCTCACACTTGCAAACAGTCCACCAGCAAAAACGTTAAACTCTGGTCACCTTTGATGTAATTTAAATTCAATCCATGTCAAGCCATTTTCAGATGACACAAACACCAGTCTGTGTCACTCCTATCTGCAGCAATGACACTGTCATCCAAGTCAAAAGTGACATTCCTCAACAGGGCTGGAAATTCAGTTCAGGTTCTCCTCAAAACTTCTCACCTTAGATTTCTTTTCAGCTGCCTCTTCCTCCTGGTCATCATCCTCCTCTTCCCGGTAATATACCTCAATTCCACTGTCATTTTCATCTGCTGGGCACATCTTCCTTTTTTTTGGCTTAGCCTCCTGCAACAAGCAGAAATGAGTGGGTGGTGGAGGGCAACAACTGGGATGAATCTCAAAGGCAATTCTGATCATGAAGAGCCTGACAGCAGAGCATGGTGTCCTGGCAGAGCATCCCCCACTATCCCCTCACCTAACAGAATAAATCTACACTCACTTACATATGGTGCCAGGACCAATAGGAAGGGCCACACATGAAACACAATTGTGCTGCTAATTCATTTAACTCCTACCCACATGGAATAGTTTCTGATCTTTGCTGACCTCCAATGCAATTTAATCTTTTTTTCCTACTCAGTAAAACTTCTCACCCTGATCCCATTGGATCTTCCTAGTCTCTTCAGTATTTGGGCCAGCTAAGTCCTTTAGCATGTCCTGCACAATCACATCCATACCTTCTCACTTTCAGAGTTTTCTCTTCTCCGTTTTGTCTTCAATTTAAGCTCTTCTCTCTTTTCCCTGTCATCTGCCTCTCTTTTATCTTCCTCTGCATCATATCGTGGCAGGCCTAGGGATTCAGGCAAGATGCTTGGCATCCCAGTGTCCTTGGGCAGGAGAGAGAGCTCAATATGTTTTTCTTTTCCATTTACACTGTGGTGTGTTGCCAGGAGTAGCAGAAGATGAGGGGAAAAAAAATAAATGCTCTGATTTATAATGACTGCAAGGATATGGACTTACTTCAAATCTTCCCAGCTTTTATCCTCCCTCTTTCCATCCCCTACTAATCCACCATCTCCTGTCTACCAATTCATGCCCCTTCCTAAAGAACGTTGGACCTACCCAAGCACCTTGGCAGTGAGCAGCTTTCCTTCAGGCAGGTACTTTTTATATAAGGAGTGTTTCTGTACGAAGTAAGGGGAAACATTCTGGAACAGTATTCGGCCCAGAAGAGAAGCGGACAAGCTGAGAAGAGCATGAAAACAAAAGAAAAAGTATTCCATAGTGGGGGAGAAGAAAAATAAAAAATTGCAGTGACTATATCTGTGGCACCACTAGTTCTACATAGCATCACACAAACTTTCCCTACTTTACTTTTATAGGCTCAAGAAAGCAGCAATGCCATCTTGATTCCCAGGAGGAAATCCATTTTGTGACATTGCATTATGCCAGAGATCACCCCCAAACCAGATTCCAGAATTGTACATTCAAAGTAAGTTCTCCAAGACCCTTCAATTCCCAGAATAATTTTCTTATACTGCTCACCCAAAGAATACACCTGATGAAGTGACTGATTTGACATAGCCTCTCACTAGCTGGCCTTTTTTAACATCCTTAATACATGTTATTTCAGCATCTTCCACTTTGCTGTTGTTCTTTGGGTTTAGCCTAAAAAAAAGGTTAGAAGTTAAAGCATTTGTCAGAATAATCCACATTCTACTCTGGATACTAAAAAAAGAAATCACAATTAACAACAGCTAACACTTTCTGGAAAATATACCAGATCAGAGACACCCTTCAGTTTATTCAAATGTACTAACGGACTACCTGCATCTCTGCCAAGCTATACATAGCATTAGGGAATAGACATACTGCTGTAAACAAAGCCAAACAAAACAGATCAGCCTGGCTTCCTCTGACACCAAGAAAATGAGGAGAGTAAAATGCTGTCTGAAATTTTGCATAGCATTGGCTTGGGTTTTTTCCCCACTTATTTCTAAGATACTCCATACCACATGGTTTATGCATTTTTGTTCCACAGAGAAGACTAAGCAAGAGGCTCAGTTTTAAAAGACATTTAGGACAAAGTCTAATATTTAATCAAAAAGGCTAAAATGCAGCTGAACATTAAAATGTAACATGTTTGTATTGCAAATTCAATGGAACTTTCCCTTTCTTCCCAAATAAACAAACAAAAAAGTTGTCAGGTCTAGAAACTATGATAAACAGAAATTAAATGGGAATCCACTTGATCAGCTCTGCATCTAATGTCAGATACCTCCACGTTTACCAATACACAGGAATATCTTTCTGAAGCAAGAACAAGCCTCGTTCCTTAAAAACAATGTAGTCCTTGTCCTTTGAACACTTCAAACTGATCAGCTCAAACCAACAGTTACTGTATTTCACTATCCTTTTCTTCACTAGTAGGAGATCAACAGACTGGAGGGATGACACATACCGTGACTGCCGGAGAGATAGCTGGATTTTGCCGTTCTCATGGGAGAGGATGTAGCACCTACATGGCAGAGCGAGGGGAGAAAGCAGAAAGCTCTGTTACTGTTAAAAGCAACACAGGTAGAAAACAGGTATTTTCACTAGCAGAATGAAGCTCTAGAGGAAACAAACCACTCTGTCCCTTGGACCACATGCTGTCTAAGACAAACCACCATGACGCAACAGTTGATGAAACCAGCTAAACGGCTTTTTGAAAACTATTTACTTGCTTTACCCAGTCTCTACTGCTAGTACAAAAGACTTAAACACTGCTACAGCAATCACTTGGCCTGTTGCACTCTGCAGCATTCCCAACAAGTCTGTGAAGTAGGGAAATGCAGTTATTTGTGCATCATAAATGCAAAGACAACCGACTCGCCAAACAACCTACAGCAGAGCCGGGATAACTGGCTTCCCTCAGTCCCATCAGCATCCTAGCTAAGAAAGTCGCTACTCTCAAAACACAGTTCAGGAAGGCAGCTGAGAAGGGGCTGCTTAATACATAGAAAATGCAAGACTTTCACCCAAACACATACAAGGTCGTAAGTCAGCACTCCTACTTAGCTACAGACTGAACCTTGCAGGTCTCGCATCACCTTATGGCATTGAAAAGCCTGTCACCAAGGGCAGGTGTTTCTAAGCCTTGCAGCTTGAGGGAACAAGAAAGAATTACTGACCTGACAATCTTGCCAACTTTGAAGTCACCCAGAGGATTGTCCATGTAAGTGTCATTCAGGTGAAAGATGCTGACTTTGCCAGTCTTCCCACCCGGCAGTGCAATGGTCAAACCAATGTGTGGAATCACTTTTGTTACCATGCCTACAGTGATGCTGCCCTGCTCCAGTGACTGAATTCCTGGAAAAAGCAAAGGAGAGAAAGGGCTTCGTAATACTTGAAAAGTATGCAACAAAGCAACAGGGTAATGAGTCTGTGAAGCTGATTTTAGTTGCCTAGTCACATACCAAACCCACCAACTTTTGCTAAGGTGCACTCTATGCACTGTCTCAGTTCAAAGTAACATTTGCTTTGGTATCCCAGACAAGATCGCCTAGTTGCACAGTTCCAGGATCTGGAACAACTGACAAACGTTGACAAATGTATCATCTCATGTCTGAGATCAGAAGGGAATACGTTCCCAAGGGCTCAGAGAAGGGCTTCTGTCTGAAACAGTAGGAAAGTGATCCTTTAAAGGTCTGACCTCTCTTGCCTTGCATGGTGCCACATCTGGGCCAGGGTCCCAGGAGTGAGTTCTAGGAGGGGAGGTACAGCTTGGTTCTGGAGCGTAACCTCTTCACCTAAGGGGTCAGTGCAGGCCCATCTCTTGAGTAAAGCATCATATATTGTTAAGGCTCCACTATACCTGTGAGTGACAAGCAGAGTTTTGTTTCTGTGACATCTGTTCCAGTCACTGTAGCTGATATTGCCTGGCCGTTTTTGAAGCTCTTTTCTGGATGCTTTAAGATCTGAAAGAAAAGACAGATTTCCACTTATTACCAGAAAAGGAATTCTGCACAGCTCTCCTGTTTCTCCTATAAATCTTTATGCTTTCTATATGCATCTTTAATGTATACACCTGACTCTGCTATCCTGAGCCAAACTAGCTAAAGACATAGTACTCGCTCGCCAGTGAAGGGCAGTGATGCTTGAAGGGCACAGCACTGGATTACAAGTTTACATGGATATCAGAAGTGTCTGTAGTAATTACCTGCAGCCATATGCACAGAAAAAAATTTGTGTAGCTTTATCTGTAATGGCCTCTTACCTTGGTGTTCAGAGACAGCAGCAGATGAGGAACTCTTCCTCGAATATGAGGGGCAACTTCTACCTCCAGCCAATTTTTGAGGATATTATACTGAGAAGACACCAAATAACCAGAGAAGACAGCATGAGACCTTAGGAAAACAGCCCTTCCCTGGTGGATTCACTAATTTTTAAGGCTAGAAAGAACTGCTCCAGCCTTAGCTCTTGCACCAAGCAAAAATGGCGATTTGGCTTCTACTCATAGAAGCATAATGCTGCTGTGGTTCACAGGCAAGTCCACACAACACAGGGTATCAGCAGCGAGCATACATTGTGCTGGTGGCATACACAGCTTCTCAAAAGCCATTTTGCTAGAGTGCTGGGTGGGAAGCATCTGCTGGCAACAAACAGGCATGTCAAAGAGGATGAGTCAGCTTGACTCTGTCAAGTATAGAAAATGTGACTTCCTTCTCCCTGTTAAGACACTGCACTTTGCACAGGCCACTCTTAGTTAATAAAGACCATAGTAGTGCCAGTGTTTAGGTCTGAAATAAGGTCCCTGAGGTTACCCCCACTTGCTGCCTCTCCCAGCACACTTAGGAACACTCTGACCTCACCTTTTTCACAAAACAGGTGACTGTCTGTCCGACATTGTAGAGTCCAGTTTTTTTGAGGCCATTGTCTTCTTTAAGGTTCAGCATTGCTGTGACTTTCCCTTCTATTTCACTGTTTGCAATCAAAGAAAGAGGGCATCAGTAAGACAGCTTTGGTCCCAATGATGAAGATAGGAGTAAGAAACCCAGATTACAGTAAGCCAGTACAGTACTAGTGTGACAATGCCTTTGTGACATTCACCGCTATCCCCTCCCCAGCTGCATCCTTCTGCAGGGAATTAATTCTTCCCTGGGCTTAAGAGGGAATCCTTCTAACATGAATGGAAACACCAGAGTCCAGACTGGCAGAAGCTGAAGCCAAAAGGACATTCAAAGGAAATCATGTGCTAGGAGAGCACTGTGAGGTTTAACACAGCTCCCAGACCCAAGTTAGTGTGAGAGAATATGGGACCTTGCCACACTGCATACATGTGCAGCCCTTTACAAATGGGAGGAACAAGGGAGGGAAACTACAAGGATACAAGGCCTATGAAGCATCTGCAGACAGCACAGAGGCCAACACTGACCTTGGTCGGATGCTGAGCTCTGGAATGGACTGTGTGAAGTGCGGATGGGTGATGGGCAGGTACCTAAAGAACAGGAAAAGGATTAAAGTTTCTCATGATCTCCCCAGACTCCACTCACCCACCTGTCATCCTTCTGCACTGGCAAAAAAACCCCAGATGTAAGGCCTCTAAAACTACCAAAGTCTTCCAGTTCTTCCTGGCTATTTCATTGGCAATTTAGGTACCCAAAGTACTCCAGCAAATTTAGCCCCTGGGGCCAAATCCTGCTTGTATTCAAGGCCTCCCCTAGACCTTAAGAGTTTAGAAATCTTTTTTATGAACTTTGCTCAAGATAAATACAGTGACACAGGTTGAGAGCTAATTTACTGAAACCTGGATCTGGGATAGAATATAATAGCAGATTCCCTCAGGCCTCAACTACTCCAGCGAGGGTAGCCGTAACAGCATCTACTGACAGAGGAAACAGCCTAGATCATCTGAACTGAGTAACTGTTCCACCCCTTGCATTCCCCAAGAAGTAATTTTATGTGCATGTTTTCCTACCTGTGAGTATTCACATCTCTTCCTCCAATGACTCGAGCAGTCACCTTCTGTCCAGCTTTCAGAGTGCATGTTGGAAAAGAACCTATAGGCACTTCATCCAGTATCCGGGATGCATGGATTGAACCTGTCAGCTTGTCATCAATAGCAACTGTGACATGGGTTGGTTTGACAGATTTAACAGTACCAGTAACAATATCCCCCAAGGAAAGCGAGTGTTTCACAGTAGCAAGCACCTCTTCCAATGCTGTCTCAGATTCATTCCGGACCCTTACAAAAACATCCTTCTTTGCTCGGCCTTGTACTGCTAACAAGATTCCATGGTCGCTCTCCTTCACTACTTTTAAGGTTGCAGAGATTATTTGTCCCACCTTCAGTTTTTCTGAGTCAAAGCGGAAGGTGTCATTGAGGTGAGACGCTATGGGGACAGCTGCCAGCTGACCTGTTTCCAACAAAGACACGATGGCAAATTCTTCTGCTACGTGCTGCACGATGGCAGAATGCTGGGAGTTCTCTGTGAGCAGCTAGACAGAAATGGAGATAGTGACTTCTCCTGCTGAGGCTTTTGATTCCCTCCACTCTACCTCCCACAGTTCTAAAAGAGGAAACAGCCCCCTCTCAAATTCATTAATCACCTGGAGTTTGTTAGACAAACAGAAACACACAAATCCAAAAACTGAACACATACTTGCTTGGCTGGTTGTTTTAACAGCTCTTCCCGAAGAGAAACGTACACCTTGGATGTGAGGGCATCCACATGAAGAACCAACACCTTGGTTTTCTCACCAGGAGCAATGTTTTTGTCTATAAATGAGAACAAGGAGATTATCTCCTGATGACAGTGAAGAATTTTCAGCAACTGAGCTAGTGGCACATGACAGACAGGAAGGGTTGCCTGTGGTGTGGTTTAGTTCAATTCCTGAAGTCCATAATGATAAAAAGACTGCTTAATAACGAATCGTAACTAGGTTACTGTAACAAAGTCAACTTAGTGCCAAACATAATAAGTCTCTTTAAGAAAAGAACAGATTCCTCCAACATTAATAGCAAGGAGATAAAAAAAAGGGGGCTTTTTTTATTTGAAAAAAAACGAGTCTGATGCTTTCATGGAAGAACTAAACAGATTTTATGAAGATGAAACTCTTAAATAATGTAGAGAAGACTAAACACAAATTCAAGGTAATACAGATTTTTAAAAAGATTACCTAACATTTGCACAAAAACATAATCAGTCTATCTGTTGCTAAGGAAACAAAGATACTTTTCTGAACACAGAAGGGCTGGGATATTACTCCGGCCGAAATTAGCAGTTTATATTGGTTTCATTGGTGTATTCATTATCTCAGCGTGTACTTGTTTTGTTCTACATAATAGCGCACTTTTCTGCTTTAACTTTTTAATTGCCAAGTACCAAAACTGCAGTCTTGTTTTAAAGTCACATTCATTTAAAAGAAAAAATAACAGCCATTTCTGATAGGGCATACGCCAAGGAACACAATTCTAAAGAAGAAAAAAACCCAAGAAAGCTGGAGCTTGTGTTAGTATTTTGTCTATACACAGTATGCTTCAACTAAGGATCTCAGAGCACAAACTAGACCTTGCAAGATGCCCAAGATAAGAGGCAGGATTAGGTCCAGTTTACAGATGGGGTAATAGAGGCACAGGTAGGCTTAAATTACATGTTTCAAATCATGCAAATGGATCAGCAACACATTAGGAAACCAAACTACTCTTCAAGTCCATCCCTAATCTGATCACTCCTCCTGTGTTAGTTCCTCATCAGCAGAATTCACTTCAGAACAGAGGTTTCAAAGTACAGGAGTGAAAATCAAAGCAAGCAAAGACAAGACCCTGACCTCCCAAATGGTAGCGAGTGGCTATTACAGTCAAGCCTGTGACACAGCTGCCACTGAACACTGCTGAGCCATCCTCCTTCACATCCTGCACCACGAGCTGCAGCTCCTTCCCAGGCAGCAACTCACAAAGGCCTTGGGCCGCACTGGGCTCCCCTAAATAAAGGAAAGAAAAAGTGAGAAGTCAGTTTTACCTACATTGTCTCTCTGAAAAACAAAGACAGCCTTCACATTTGCTCAAAAGTGCACAAACAAGCATTTATATCCACCTTCATAACAGAAAAAAATGTTTAGGCTCCTGAATCTGTAGAAATATGAAGTAAATTCTAAGAGTTGATAAAGTAGAAACACTTATTTGACAATAAGGATCTGGTTAACTGTGGAGAGAACACTTTCCAATCTTATACAAACACTGGCACACGGCATCACATAGAAAAAGGTAAAAGCAAAATAATACTAAAACCACAAAACAGACCTGTCACTCCACAATTACAGGAAATAAAATATTAAACACTACTGATATAAAAAGAACCTAAAAAGGCAAAGTGGAATTTGATAAAAAAAAAAAATAATCAACTGCAATACATCCAGTATTCCTAACACTAGAAAAAGAGCATGTGAGAAAATCTTTGCTGGAGGATTCATTTAGCGAAGTTGTAATGTAAGTAGGCAAATCTGTTTGTACAAACTCATCCCCATGTGAGTACTACGTTTGGGTTATCATAAGCACTTGAGTGACAGCACAATTATCCTTGTACTTTCTAGTTAAGCAGATCCTGGCTAAGGCTCAGGGTGGTTGAAAAATTCCTCTTTGAACATCAGGCATCCCATGCAAAAAATCAACAATAAAAAACAACTTGATGATCACAGCATGCACAAATGCAGATTTCTGTACCATAAGAATAGTATTCTTGACTGCCAGTAAAAAACAACGCCAGCGTCCTTCACTGTCAATAGTTTTAAAAGTGCTGTTAGATGAAGATAGAAATGGTAATTTCTCATCAGTTATGAGTGACCAGCAAATACAGTATGCATACAAGTATCATTACTCTTGTCAATGATTCCTCTTTATTCTGACACACAAAGCTAGTGCTATTTGTTTAGACACAGTAAGAGTGCCTGCTGCATGCAGTATGTAATAGGCAAGTAAGGAAATTCTTCTTAAATCAAAGCCTTCTCCTTCATTACTTTAACCCTCCAAAAGCATCATTTGCTTTAAAGAGATGTACTATTCTTCAGAAAGCACCAGGGGAAAAAAGATCATGGCTTTACCATCAGACAGCTAATTTGCCCAGCCTTCCTAATGTCACAGCAAGTGACACTGATGCACTGACTCAGGCCACTTCAGTTCCATCACTTCTGAGTACACAAAATCGACATGTTGTCCATTCTGATTCTTATGTGCCCATCACCCTAGTATCCAGGCATTAGTGCTGTTTTTCCGCATCTAAGTAATCAGCAGGGGTAGGTCTTAAGTGCCTATTTCCAATACATGAGTCTGCACGCAAGAAGAGCCTCCTGTATAGCTTATCACCACTCTCTTTTCAGGCATTTGGGGAAATTTAGGTTTAGGCATCGGGCAGCCTGTTTTGCTTCACTGGTGCTTTGTTGCAATTCACTCAGGCACAGAGAAATAAACTCCTTCCAGACTTCTGTAAGTCATTCTTCCACTTAAAAGAAAAAAACCAAATCCTCCCCCCCCATCAACAAACAACAACAACAAAACCCCACGAAAAAAACAACAGAAAAACCATATGCCTACACCTCTGTGGGCACATTAGACAGGTTTCACAGCTCAGCCCAATATCTGTTATATCCATAAGCTCTTTGGAGTTTAACATCTGTTTACTGACCAAAGAAATTAGGTCTGCAGCTCTTAAAATACAAGAGCATAGAGTACTAATAATTATTAGATTAGTTCAAAAAGCAATTACAAATATTCACAACAAAAAAGTGTCTCCAAGGCTGGAGAAAGGCTTTGGTCCACCGAACATCCAATCTCACCCTGGCCTTTCTTATTTTCACCTTCACAGGCTCTTCAATGAACCCATCCTTTTGTACCGCTGTATCTCCCTTCCTCTTTTGGTACATGGACCTCACAGTTCACCTGTTTATTCCTTTACTTTTAACTCTCTAAGCTTCAACCCAAAATCAATGGAAGAGGTCTAGCAGACTTCAATGAAAAGAGCAGCTTCTTTGGCTTGTCCCAGCTGTAATTCCAAGAAGCTTTCTTCTCAATGGCACACCACACACACATCCTTCTTCTAAGCTCCTCTTGGAAGCCAAGCCTTTGCTTGAACGAACCTTTCTTTCACAGAATCATAGAATCGCTTACATTGGAAAAGACCTTTAAGAACACTTTTCCCTTTTTGTTCCTCTGGAGCCCCTTTTTTGTGATATGATCCCCTTTAGCAGGCCATGCAATCTTTTACCTCTTCTTCTCAGCAAGTTCCTGATTTCTTTAATCTCCTTGAAATACTGATTCAGCAGGGCAAAGCTCTCCGCAGCAGAATCGCCTGAGCTGCACTCTGACACCTTCAGATTGAGGAGCACACGCTGCTTCTCCTCATCAATGCTCATCACCTTCGCAACCACAGTCTGTCCCACCACAAAGTGGTCCTTGGTGTCCGTCACAAACTTGTCACTCATGCTCTGTGCAAAGGAAACAAAGGGGCAAGGGTTACTGAGGACAGCTGCTGACTATCAACCGCCTGCAGTGCAGAAGGGTTTGAGTTAAGACTCCATGAAAATGCATAAGAGAAATTAACAGAGACTAACAAAAAGCCATCGATTAAAATGAATTACTGAAGTCACATGAAATCCTTGTTAAAGCTTAAGCTCACCTGAATAAAGTCCTTTGTTTCATTTTGGAAGTGAACTAAACCACAAAGATAAAAGCAGCTTTCACCCCACTGGAGGAAGCTGCACAAATGCAGGATCCACAGCCTCACTGTTCCTTCCTTGTTACCATACCTTTGCTAAAAGCAATGTTTCAAGCATGCCTGATTACACACATGCTGTTTACTGAAATGAATGCACTGCTTACCACTTTGGGTGCCAGTCCTGTCACACCAAAAGGGAACTCCACAAACACTCCAAAGGGCATCACGTTCCTCACATAACCAGTCAACAGCATCCCAGGCTGGATTTCAGAGAAACTTCTCACAACTTGCTCCTCCTGTACAGCAGAAATCACTGCAGACTTTCTGCTCAAGATCTAAACAACCAGTTAGGAAAAATAGGAAAAGATGAATGAAAGGAGCCCAATACCAAGCAAGCGTTTTGGTGCTGCTAACCATAGAGCACTTTTGCAGGTTAGACAGTACAGAGGCTCAAAGTCCTGCAATTCCAGTTTCTGTCTTGATCTCTCTACCCTAAAATTTAGCAACTGATGTCTCTTAAGTGAGATGTCATGCTCAGCATTAAAGATGTCTGCTTCATACTAATAGAAATGTCAACTTCCTAATGCTTCAGCTCTGATTTTTGGTTGTGATACGATTAACAGCCCAGAAGCTGGTTGGGCAGACCAGCCAATTCACAACTCCTGGTTCTGATGGGATTCTAGCAGCAGCTGAGCCTCACTTTAACACAAGTTAGGACTCTTTGAAGCATCGCCAGCTTGACAGGCACTTGACAGCATTAACTAGTATATCTTCTGCTTGTTGCAGATACTCTGGATTCCTGACAGGTATCTCCCTCCCCACTGCTTTGTTTGACTGTTTGAGGAGGCAAAGGATACAATACGCTCTCCCTTGTCACTTAGGCACATAAGTCTGGGCAGGACATCTCCCTCTTGAAGACAATGCCACAGGAGCTTGCAGGTAGGAACAAAGTCAGAGAGGTGCGCTGTGGGAATGCCAGCTATCACATTGCCTTCATCTTCTAAGATGGAAACCTCTAGCCCATTATCTTTCTTCTTCAAGACTTTCACATCAACCATCTGAAAAGAGAACAAATACAGTGATATAAAATTCCAACTGTCTTTGAAGTCATTCCTTTTGATGCACAGGGTACCAAATGCTGTGCTGCAGGAGCTCTGACACTGCCTCCCAGCTATGTATGAAAAAATCTCACATCAGCAGGGCTGAGCCTAAAAAGCATGCCAACATTGATAGTAAAATAAAAAGTAATTCTCAGCTCCCAGAAAAATAAAAAACTAGAAACATTCTCATTGGTGACTTTTTATTTGAAGGGCGAAGGGAATAATTTAAACAGGATTAGAACTGTCCTGTTGCTGTATTAGCAGTATCTGCAGGGTGTTGGAAACTGTGTCCATTCCAAAGACAACTGGGAAGCATTTCAAAATGTTTCTCTGAAGTTGTCTTTTTTGAACAAGGAAAAGCAGCTGCTTCTGGAGTAAGAACGTCAGCGGCATCCAGAAGAAAGAACTCCACCTAGGAGTAGAAGCACTAATTGGTACCTCCAGAAGGACTCTCCTGGACTCCTTTATCCTGACCTCTGACAACAGATTTTATTTTTATTTTTTTTTATCTAGGAGGCCAACCAAACAAGAATAAATGCACATTTAATGTCAGTTCCAACAGCTTTTCTTGAAGCAAAGTTCAAAGTGATACTAGGAAAAGGCAAGAGAGCAGTCATTGAATTCAATACCTCTCCAATTTGGTATTTCACTTCCCGTTTCTCCTTTGCAGTGCATTCCTTTTTGTCCTCTGGGGCAGACTGGCTTGATAACCTGAAGGACAACAAAAGTCTTTCCTGCTCGGGCTCACATTTTAAGACCATTACTTTAACAACCTGAAGCAAAAAAAAAAATAGAAGAAAAGTTTGATTCAGCTGACCCTCCTCCTCAGTGTGCTCACCTACAAAATGAGACAGGGAAATGCATGCACAGTTTAGTCACTTTTCTCTCACACCTAAGGATAGCAGACCAGTGACTATAACTTAACAGGTTCATCCAGAGACAAATGTCCTTCCGATCACACAGATGGAAATGGAAGTACATAATCATTAAATGATTTGCTAAAAGTATGTAGCAGGTCTGCAGCAGACTCAAGAGTAAAAGTCAGATGTCCAGATTTGCAGTCAGAAATCTTAACTAGAAAATTACCCTTCTTCTTAGCTAGCCAACAAACAGCAGGATTAAGGACAAAAACACCAGAAAAAATAATGAAGACTGCTGAAATCCTTACAAGCTTGCCCACAACAAAGACCAGAACTTGGTGAACAGCATAGTTCCCAGAGCGCCTGGTTTAAGATGCGCAGGCTTTGAAACAAACTGGAAAACCAGAATAACGTAGAGGCAGAAAACATCCTCCTGATTCTGTAGGTAAGAGATTTAACTTAGAAGAAACTGCAGCCTAGAACCCCAAACTTCTACCAAGATCTTAGTAACCAAGCATAGTCCTTGTATCATGTATCACGGTGCCTCCTGCACACCAGAACACAGAGCACCTAGAAACAGACAGGTCTATGAAATATTCAAGGAGCTGCCTCTTTCACAGCCTAATCTGTTTCAATAGAGCACAACTATTATACTTAAAGTGAAAGGACATTAATATCTCTTGGAGTAGCTGGTTCCTCCAGGGGAAAATCCATGTTGGAGCCAACTCAGCTACAGATTTCTCTTTTGCATTCAAACATAAGGCACGGCATAGATACATTAATTACCTGGCCTTCATGGAAGACTTTATCTGGACAAGATATGGGTTCTGAGCTCAGCTCATTCTTGGGTACCAGACCTTTGACGTCATTGTAGAACTTCACAATGCAGCCAAACTCCCTCGCACACACCACAAAGCCATGTGTGATCAGACCTGGTTTTGCATCTTCATAGTTGGAGAGGATTGGAAGCTTTGATTGGACAAGACTTTTCTTAAGAGTAAGGATCAGCTTCTTCCCTGCAGGATTGCACTCCAGCACCTA
Source organism: Falco biarmicus (assembly GCF_023638135.1). Taxonomy (NCBI): domain Eukaryota; kingdom Metazoa; phylum Chordata; class Aves; order Falconiformes; family Falconidae; genus Falco; species Falco biarmicus. The sequence continues at coordinate 26,010,215 of NC_079296.1, forward strand.
CAAGAATGCAGGTACAGGAAGGTTCAAAAAACATCGTCTGCCATTGCCTGACCAATCCAGCTGCTAAATACTCAGAACAGAAGAGCACAAAGCAACTGAAGACAGATGTCAGGCAGCTCTTACCCGACACTTGACTTCATCTCCTATGCTGTACTTCTTCTCAGGCTGCTTCAGGATCACATCAGCAAGATGCATGGATGGCACAAGCCCTTTAATCCCATCAGTTACTTTCACCTGCATCCCAATGTGTTTCATAGCAAACACTTTGCCCTAGAACACAAAATAGGGAAAAGTATCACTAAATTCAGCATGAAAAGCAGACTGCACAAGTAGGAAACAGCCAAAACACTGCACCACCTATCATCAAGTCTAATCACCCTCCAAAAAATAAAATCCAACCCACACGTCACCCAACCAATGTCATCAATTAATTTCAATGCATTCCATAAGGTTGTTTTACAGCCTCTCTTCCTTAAGCATAAGCTACTTCTGCAAAACCCCTACCAACTGTGGCAAACCAGAATCGTTTCCAGAGACATATGCAATACAGCGATGACTCAGACATAAGAATGATCATAAAGAGTAACTTTCTACCCATCAGCAGACTGTGATGGTTCATACATGAACTTTTACTTTGAGTGCAAGGCAAGTTTTAGTTTATTTAATTCAATTTATACATTTATAAATTATACATTTCTAAAAATATATTCATGACCATAAACAAATGACTGTGGCTAAAATCTGATTGCCTTGACAGCATCGTGAATAAAAACCCGAACAAAGTGGGGAAAGAAAAGTACTGCATTCCATTAATTGAGTCCTACAAGATGAGGTTTTTCTCCTCGCTTTGATCTCACTAGTCTGGACCAGAAGTTGAAACATGCATATTAGGCAGAAGAAACACATTAGCTAGATCACTGTTCCAAGTGTAACAGCCGCACGGTACTGTACAAGTCCTTCAGAAGCTCACCTGCACCACATCCCCTGTGTGGATATCTTGGTATTGCAGAAACCGCGCTGCAATAACGTGACTAGGAAAGACACACAGCAAGAGATAATCAATCAGTCAACTCCGAGGAAATCCAGGATGTCCCCTTTTTGCCTTGTCCCAAATATCCACTGTCCCATACACCACCACCTGCAGTGTTCTACAGCTCCAGAGTTCTGTGTTTTACTCAAATGACCCACCTTCCAAAACGGCTCTCTGGACAGAAAGTTCAGGGAGATTTACCAGGCTCCATTTCAGGTGACAGCCACATAGTTATGGCCGCCAGCCATAAAGTTAAAGCCACAGAGATGGATATACTAAGAAGGAAGAGCAAAATGGGCTGGGACTTGGAAGATCAAGGTTTAATTTCCTTTTCAGCCACAGTCTTCTGACATGATCTCAGCAGAATTAATTTAGCCTCCCTGTGCCTCAGCTCACCAACTATACAGACTGTGTCCCAATTCCCTATAGTATGGGGAGGATAGGCAATGTGCCCGGGCAACCTGACATGAGACAACAGATACAAGCCAAAAACTCCAGATAGCATGTTCCAGTCCAGCAAAGCAATGTAGTATTTTCCACTCTCAACCACACCCTTCTAATCCTTCAACCAATTTTCTGGACGAGTCTTTGAAACTTACGACTTCAGAGATACAATACACATCTCATCCATCAGGCTGTAGTCAATGATCCGACATCTATGTTTGCATCCTGTCTTAAATGACCCAGGTTTAAAGGACTTTCTTGTTTTTGAAAGATGTTTCAACTAAAAAAAAGAAATTACAATTTAGTGTTTGGAAGAGGGAAGCACTGAAGTGGCAGCATCTGACAAAACTGTTCCTCTAACATACTTTGTCTGTGCAGCAGATTTCACCAGTTCTACAACCACCCTCCTACATTCCAACCTGAACAAGGGGAGGTATGATTTGGTTAACACCTTCCACATTGTCTTAATTTTCTGTATTTGTCTCACAAAGAGCACAAAGTAAAACATAAAGGTAGAAAATCAAATCTCCTAGCTTCCTACCCCAGGAGGCTAAAATGGCTATGGAGGACTTGCCTCACCGCCCCGGTACTTACCCGTGCAAATGCAAGAGTGCCATCATCAAGCTCAAAGACAGCACCAAACTGCTTGTAGAAAGCTTTCACTGTTGACTCCTTCACCACTGCCCCCATGCGATCGTTGGAGAGCTGGTTTGGGGATCCCCCAGGGTGGAGGAAGGCCTGCCGCAGGGTGAGCCGCACCACCTTGGAGGTGGGGTGGATTGAGAGGATGCAGGCTTTCATCTGGCAGAAGACAGTATGTTTGTTAAATACAAGTTTGTAAACAAAAGAGGAGAAGGGCACAGTGCTCATGTTTTCAGACATTATGCTTGGTACCTGAACTCTTTGGCCATGTACAAGCACTTTCCAGTATTACTACAAAGACTTCACAGATGAGGGACTTTTGCTTTTGTCTGTTGTTTACAGACTAGTCTGGTACCAGTGCAGTGAGGGGAACATGACCGTACAAGTAATTTTTCTATCACTTGCACGTCTCTCATGCTTCCCAAATAAGTCTTCCATTACACCAGGAATGGCTTTGCTCTTTACAGCTCTAAAGCAGCCATGATAATGCTTCAAATAAAAAATGAGAAAGACAGCTATCACCAGTAAGATTTCAGAAATTATTCCACAGAAATGCTGGAGAAGACAAGAGGCATGGGAAGCAACATACCAACTCCAGCCCATAGTTCACCCTCCTTACCACTTGATCTGGAGAATAGTTCATGGATTTCTCTGGGTCCATGTGCATGAAATCCACAACTCCAGTGAAGGAAGACAGAAAGCTCAGTTTGATCCCAAGTGGGGCCACCTAGGAAGGGGAAGGAAAAGATGCCAAAAAGCCCTCTGCACTCAGTCTTCATGCAGCTCAAACTGAGAGCAATTCACACACTTCACAAAAAGGCACTGTCAGTGCTAATCAACAAGTACCTCACAAAGAGACAGGAAAACCCCTAACAACTCTGCTTTCTACATTGTTTTGCAAAAACAATCCTTTAGTTTTTTGATAACGTTGCATGTACTCTGAAGACTAGTGCTAACCTGTTGAAGACTTTACCTAAGTAAAGGCAAGAAAAGCACAAAACAGATCTTGTTCTGCTTGAAGCTTCATCACCAACTTTAGGCTGAAGCTTTATACTCATGGCATTACAACCAGGACAGAGATCGGACCTTCAATGAACAAAGTGGAGGGAGCATCTAGCAGACAATAGTATTTGCTATTATAAAGTAACTGAGCATAAGCACAGTATTTTTCAGGACATCAACTTCCATCTCTGCTTCACCTATCTCCCTGCCTTCAGCAAGGCTCAAAAAAAAAAAAACCAACCCCAAACCACCCAACAAAAATCCAAACCACAGCTTACCTTCTGCACTCGAGCTTTTACCACCAGCCCTGGCAATAAATTAGAGAGTGCCCAGTTCTGTTGCTCTGTTGCAAGGGATGCAGCAACCTCTGATCGATCAACGGACAAACGGACCACTCTTCCCCCATTCTTTACTTCCACAATGACACAGTTCAGGTTCTGGCCTATTTTCAAGTCAGGCCCTACAAAGACAAGTCACAGCATAAAACCTCCAGATATTCCCTACTGTTCTTTCAAAACCTTTTTCAGAGTTCCCTCTATTTTAAGAGGTTAGAACTCCTCTCAGTCTAAGTGAAGTCTACTGCCAGCAGGGATGGATGGGCTCAGAACAATAACACAGTCTGTCAGAAAACAGGCTCAAACCCAATGGCTTGTTGCAAACCAGCCACAAAACTGCTGTTTTCAGCAACTCACAAAGACTCACCTTGACCCAATCTCATTGAGATGCACTAACACCATCGATATAACAAGCTTTAATGCTTGTCATTCCCCACGTCTATTTTAACCCCAGCAGCTCCTCCTGCCCTACTTCTTACCTCTCTTGAGTGCTTTGATGTAATTTTGAGCTTTCTGACGAGGCAGGAAAGCATGAGTCCCACTGACTCCAATATCAATGAGGTAGCCATGGTCTTCCACGCTAGACACAAAGCCAGAGAGCAGCTGTTGGGAGGGAAGCACCGCAATTCAGTAACAAATGCAACAAATTCCCAAGTACTCATTTGTTTTATAAGTACAGATAACTGAGTATTCCAGAGCAGCAGAAAGAACTTCACTATTACCCAGCTCATCTGGCAGCAAAGCCTCAACTCTACCCTTATCCAACTATGCATGTAGAGTTCACAAACCAGGAAGGAAAAAAATTGGGATGCTCAAAAATGCAGGTGCTCTAATTGCAGGCACATGCCCACAATCATACAGCTGGAAACACAAAAACTGAACAACTAAGCACCTCCACAAAGTACGTTAAATATTATTCTCTGCATAAAGAACTAAGAAACCTACCCAGAAATAAATCATTACATAATTTGTCCATATTGAAACAGAATCAGATTTCTGATTCGGAATTTTTAAACAGAATGAATTTCACGAGTGTCAACCTGGAGCCAAGACCCAATACTCTCCTCCCAGGTCTCTTCCATGGTGGGAACAGCTCCACGTTCTGCTCTGATCCCATGCAAAGACAAACTGAAATGTTCCCCACGCACTGTGCAAGAGGCAACTCCAAAGCCTTGAGAGGCTGTGACAGACCCAGCCCACGTACCATGCCTGATGCTAGTGATGAAGCGTTCAGACCCTTATTGACCTTCTTGGGGTTGATCGACAATTTGATACTCCGACGTCCATCAGCACTTTTCTCAGCACTGGTCACAACACACCTGACCAGTGTCCCTGGAGAATACATGTCCAAGAGCGAATTCAAGTCCTGCCCAGCATGATCAAGAGAGAAACATACACATTTTATAATATTAAATAATGTAAGAAGGATAGACTTTTGTTACTGAAGTAGCTTTTTAGATCAAAATCTCATAGGAAAGTCCTGTTTCTCTGTCAACACTACAATAAAAGGCAGGAAATGCCACAAACACCAGGATCTCAGTACAGAGGCAAGGATGACACTATGCAAAGTCAGCAAGACCAGCAAACTTTGCTTAAAAAGGAATACTGTGTGGGCCAGAGTCAGGAGGTTGCAGCTGAGGAAACACCTACAGAGCCAACAGTGACCCTAATCTTCCCTCTTTAGTAGAGAAAAACACTACCACCAAAAGGCTAGTGTACCTGGAAAATCCCCCATTCCACAACTCGGGAAAATTTACGGAGTGCTGACACTAGAGAGACAGGGTAACAGATTACTCCGTCCTCTTTCTTTCTAGCAATCAGCATTACCAGGAAATTGGGAAGTTTGCTTGGAAAAGCCAGTTCCAAACCAACGTCAGTCTGCATAAGCACTACAAGGCAGTACACTGCATGTATCAACATACATTAAACTGCAAGGACCATGCTGCTCCCCACACGCCTGAGAAACACTTGCACCCTCACACCATTTTCCAACCACTTCCCTCATTTCTTCCTCTCATTGCCTACAGCCAGGGATCAGTATTTAGCACCAGCAGCAGACAGGCAACACAAATCTCTTCATGTTCAACAGGCTGTCTATGAAGTTCAAGGATTATTTAGCCAAGGCTAAGGCACTGCAGGCAATCAAATTCAAATTAGCTGTGAGACACCAGAAACCAGGGTCCTAAGCAAAACCTCAGGATTTGTTCTGAGGTATTATTAACACTCCCTAGCTGCCAGGCACAAATCACAGCCCCAGTCCCAGGACTCACCTCCAGGAGTTCTCCTTGGGCCACCTGCTTGCTCAGCATTTTGCTGTAGGCATCACTGATCTGCGTGACAGGCACAAATCCTGAAAGTCCATTGGGCAAGCTGATGACTAACTCATAGTCACTAACCTCTTTTATACAACCAAGGAGCAGCATTCCCTCACAGAGGTCCTAGGAAAGCAGGAAGAATAGCATACTGTGGATATCTTGGCAAGTCAGCGGTAACAGGGTGGTAAACACACTTTTGTCCCAAATTACCCAAATCACAATATTTTACAGCTTTAGTGAGAAAGAACATGCCACTTCTACATAGCCCAGCAGGGACATGCAGACACAATCAAACATTTATCCACAAACCTCAATCACAAGTGGTTCAATATTCACATTGTCTTTAGCAGGAGCTATTTTATCTGCCTTGAACTTTTTCTGCTTTCCTTGATCCGTCTGGCTCCTTTTTCTTTTCTGTGATTGTTTTTCATGCTGAACCTAAAGCAGATTGTAAACAGAGAGGGAAAACAATAGAAGTGGATAAAGAGATTAAATTTGCACTAAGGCAGACCTCTGCTGCCAGGAATAAAAGAAGAGAAAAAAAAATAGAACCACCTTTCTAACTGCTATAAGTCTACATGCAAGTCTTTCAAAGTAACTCCTTTGGGCTAAGACTGATCATTTATAAAACCGTGAATACTGAGATTGGAAAAGAGTGGCACAAGTGATCTGCACCACACTCTACTCGCAGAAAAAGAAAGACCAGTTTTAGTCTATATCCACTAACAGCCTCACTACACAAGCACCTCAGGTAAGATGCTTGTGGGAAGTTTAAAAGCTAAAGCCTGATTGATAATTTCGACTGAACTTTTTTATCATCACATTCAACATATATCAGGTATCTTTAAGAGATGTGGAGAAAGGTGGATGTCAGCAGTTATCTCTTTCGGGAAGTCCCATCTATAGTTTACTACAGAAGTATGGGGTAGGATGGATTGCAAGTCATATTCAGACAGCAGAGGAGCTCTGAGAAGAACTGATCAAGAACATGCAAACAACATACATCAAACAAATTGTCCCGCTCTAACTTTAGTTTGGGTGTTTTGTCCTCTTTGGGTTTTTTCTGGATGCCCCCTCGAGGAAAGTTTTCTTCCATGGACGCCATGCTCACACTTCTACAAGACAAATGACAAAACAGAAATTAAACGCGCAGTTACATTTGTTCCTCACAAATGCTGAGGAGACATAAACGTGAACTACCCCAAACTAAGAAAGAATTGAGATGGCTACTCCACAGCTGATCAGTGACAGAAACTCATGTTCAAATGTACTTAACATTTGACTACACTGAAGTGTTACAACGGTCCACCTAAATATGCACATCCTAAACACTTTTCACTATTACCCAATTCTACTACAGTATTAATTTATTAAAGGCATTTACATGCACCACATATATTCATAAAACTGCTTTAACCATAAATTTTCTGGACAGATCTTTATTACATTCAGTGGACATGCTGAAATTACCAGCTACAGTCATCAAAGAGAAAGCCACAAGTGAAATGCTAAGTAAGCCTGGTCTGCATTTTTATTTTTTGGACACTGCTTGTAAAGGCTAATATAATATGATACATCTTTATATAAGCTATAGCTATATATATATACATTTAAAAGATACGTTTAAGCTTGCTATGTTTCAAACAGTCAACAACACCTTATTTATTAGGTCACGATTCACATACTATCTGTTACTTTAGCCAATGGTACTTCTACAGAAATTAGCAGTGAAACACTACGTTGACAAATTTGAAGTTGCCTGCTAAACATATGAAACTTCTTTAAATGTGAAAGCACACAATAAAGTTAACGTTCATCACGGCACGCCTCACCGCTGGGCTCGCTAGGCCACAGAGACACCCACCGCCGGTAACTGAGCCGGCTCCACGGGCCGGGCCGGGCCACGCCGCTAGTCCAGGCAGGACTGGAGCTCTGCCCGCAGGGGCCTTACCTCCCCGGCCGCTGCGCTGCGGCCCCTCGCTCGCAGCCGCCGGGCCCCGGGTCGCTGCGGGGAGAGCCCGGCAAGGAGGAGCGGCGCCGCCCGCCGCACGCGCGAAGCACGGCGAGCCCACCGGAAGTCGTAAGCGGGGCAAGGGGGAAAGGGCAAGCGGAAGTGGCGGGGCCGCTTCTCAGCCAACCAGGCGGGAGGGGGCGCACTCGCGGCCTGGGGGCCGCAGCCAATCCGCGGGGCCCGTGCGCGGCGCTGGGCGGCCGCCATTTTGTGGGAGGGCGCGGGCGAAGGGCAGAGCGCGGCGGCGGGACGGTGGCGGCTGAGGTACCTCTGGGCGCCCGCGGGGACGGTGCCGGCGCGGCTGCGGGCCCTTGTCCGCGCCTCCTCCTGTAGGGCAGCGCCGCTGGGCGGGAAGGTGGCCTCGCTGCGGCGCCGAGCCGCGGCTCTCCTCCGGGGCGCCCGCGACCTTCAGCCTCCGCGTCGCTCCGCTCCGGGTACCCGGTGCCGCCGCGTCCCTGTCCCCCGACGCGAGCTGAGGCGAGGGAGCGCCGGGGTCGCGGCTGTCGGCGCCAGCCAGATGGGCCCGTCGTGTGTGCAGGGCTCGGGCGAGCGCCGGTGGCGGGGCAGCCGGTGGGGCAGGCCGGCCTCGGCAGGGCGCAGCGACGCCGCTCAAGGTTTTTGCATCGGTCAGGCGTCACAAAAGATGGCCTTGGCTTTCTAAGTCACGTATGGCAAATGTTCAGGGGGGTTGTTTCATTAAGATTTTTTGCTATATTACATAGTCAGTTCAGCTACAGGCACGATTATGCTCTGGGGATACATTACTGGATTGCGTTTGCCTAGGAGCTGTGTTAATGAATGCAGCACATGCTGTAGCAGTTTCATGTATTCCTCCTCTTCAGGGGTACTGGTTGCTACAGCATCTGCCTGGTTTGGTAGGTAACCATGTTGGATACTTGCTTCTTCGCGGGTGAGTTACAAGACAAATAACAGATGTTTGTCTTAAATGTAAAACCTTATTAAACATACCCCCCCCTCATATCTCTAAACATTAAGAGGGAAACCCCTTTTATTGTAAGGGTGATCGAACACTGGAACAGGTTCCCCAGAGTGGTTGTGGAGTCTCCATCTCTGAAGATACAAAAAACAGACTGGACATGTTCCTGAGTGACCTGCTGTAGCTGCCCCAGCTTTGAGCAGGTTGGATTTGGACGATGCAATCTCCGGAGGTGCCAATCTGAACCATTCAGTGAATCTGCAAGTGTGCTGCTGTGGCCATGCCAGGCTTTTGTATTAATGAACTTTATAGATCTGAAACTTTTGTCCAGACACAGACAAAATGCAAAAGTGTGCCTTCATGTAATTAGCATTTTCGTTGTTTGTGTGAAAACACTTCTGAGGCTTTGTAGCTGGCTCAAGCCCTTGCTGGTGTAGCTGAAAAATAACTGGGGAAAAAAAAAGTATTGTTTTAATCTAGACCTGTGAATGCTAGGGTGGACAAGTAAGATGCAATAGAAGTGTGCAGCTGACAACAGGACAGTTCACGTATAACAATGCTTACACTTTAATATGGTGTAAAAGTTGTAAAGGGGCATTTAGTCACAAAACAGTGTAGTGGTCTAGTCTAAATCTTATTACCAAGTTTTTGAGTATGTAATTGAAGCTGTTTCTTAGCTGAACTAGTGAAGATTTATCTTAATTATGCATTTCAGATTCCTGAACCACTGGTAGAAATTTGTCTGTGTTGAACAGTTGTGTAGGTGCAGCCCTGGCAGGTCTCCTCTTTATAAGTGCTTTGAGGAATTTTCACTTCTATCATCATCCTGCCTTTTTTTTTTTTCTTCATGTTTAAACTTGGTTGAATGAACTCTGAAAATTATAAATGGTCTTCCCTTCAGAACCCCTAATTTGCTTATCTGCTCTTCTGTCACCTGTTTGGTACCTTAAGATACAGTGCTCTGAATGTGCCTGCTCCTTTTGTATATCCACTGTCTGTTGAATGTCCTGAAAGCAGATTTAATAGCTGACAATGGAATGTAGTTCAATGTAGACATTAGGTTGATCTTCCTATTGATACTGTCCAACTGACTAAATTCGTTACCTGCATTGCTTGTTAGGACAAGCAGCCATGGCTGGCCATGACTCAGGAACTCAACACCAGTTCACTGGATTTCAGAAGTACTTCAATTCCTATACCATCACAGGCAGGAGGAATGTACGTATTACATATATTAACTTTTGCATTCTGGTATAATGGTATTTTCTGGGTTTTAGACTGAAGCTACAACTTAACTTTTATGTTTTCCAGTATGTAATAGCAACTTACACAAGTATTGCAATGCTCGTCTTGTATTTCAAGCTCAGACCTAAAAAGAAAACTCCTGCTGTGACAGATAAGTAAATGGTAAGTGTCTCATGTTCTTCCAGGACCAAAATGCCTCAATGCCAGCTCCGGAATAAAGTGACAAAGGGCAAGTTTCTAATAACACAATGTAATAGAGAGCGAAAGAAACACAGGCATGTGAACTTCATATTTATAGGGTTAAACCTCAACTAAACTATAACATCAGCTTATTTGGGGACAGTGTGAGTGAAGTAAGTTGTTAAATGG